>NC_043961.1:35804470-37136970 GCF_902148855.1 Sphaeramia orbicularis
TAGTAGCAGTAGCAGTAGTGGCAGTAGTAGTAGTAGTAGTGGCAGTAGTAGCAGTAGCAGTAGTGGCAGTAGTAGTAGTAGCAGTAGTAGTAGTAGTAGTAGTAGTAGTAGTAGACATTAGCAGTAGCAGTAGTGGCAGTAGTAGTAGTAGTAGTGGCAGTAGTAGCAGTAGTAGTAGTAGTAGTAGTAGTAGTAGTAGTAGACATTAGCAGTAGCAGTAGTGGCAGTAGTAGTAGTAGTAGTGGCAGTAGTAGCAGTAGCAGTAGTGGCAGTAGTAGTAGTAGTAGACATTAGCAGTAGCAGTAGTGGCAGTAGTAGTAGTAGTAGTGGCAGTAGTAGCAGTAGTAGTAGTAGTAGTAGTAGTAGTAGTAGTAGTAGACATTAGCAGTAGCAGTAGTGGCAGTAGTAGTAGTAGTTGACATTAGCAGTAGCAGTAGTGGCAGTAGTAGTAGTAGTAGACATTAGCAGTAGCAGTAGTGGCAGTAGCAGTGGTTTAAGGTCAGAACTTGCCAAACAAAGCTGATGTTATAAAGTTAATGAAATAAACCATCACATCAACATTTTTTTTACTTGGGGACATTTTTTGTGGGGAAATTCCAGTTTTTAATGAGTTCCAAATAGTACATTTTACTCCCAGGAAACTACTTCTGTCATTATGAGGACGTTGTGGAGCACAGGCCCAGTTGTTTCTCAGTGAAACCTTCACCAGTTTTAAATCCCCTCTGCTTCTTGCTCCTGTGTTCTGTACTGGTGAAGAAAAGCACAAGCACAAACAGAACAGATGTCATAATTAGACGTCATTATGGTTAAGTGCTGTGTGCTTATTGTAAATGACTTGAGCGGCGTGAAGGAACAGAACATGGAGAGGACAAAGTACAGTACATGTGGTCGACGGTACATGCTGGGGGGCCGTTGGGGGGCCGCTAGGACTCCAACAGGACTAGGACTGAACCTCATCACCTCAATTCAACTCATTTCAACTGGAGCACTCACAGACGATGCACAAACGACCGATACAACTTTTTTCCAGACCAAGTACAAGTACAAGTCAAGGTTATTATCGTTAACGAAAACTAACGAATGACGAAAACTAGAATTGAAAAAACATTTTCGTTAACTGAAATAAATGAAAACTATAATTAAAAGAAAAAATGATAACTAACTGAAGCTGTATTGTGTGCTTACAAAACTAAAACGGATAAAAATTACAGATAAAATTCCCTTCGTTTTCGTCTTTGTAAATGTCGGATTGATATGAAATCAATTTATTTCACTTGAGCAATTTTAGCTAGCGGCGCCGTACGACACTTCGCGGTCTGTCACTTGTCGTCACATGTCGTTTACAGTCGTCTTCTGGTCCCCACTCTACCTGGAAACATGGAGACCAAAGTTGGGAGAAAGCAGCAAGAGCCCTGTCTGGGATTTATTTGAATATGACTGCGAGGAAGAGAAAAGATATGACGAAACTAAAACTAATACTAGAACTAAACTAAAACTAAGCATTTAGAAGAAAATGAAAACTAATAAAAACTAGCAAACCTGCTCTAAAAACTAATTAAAATTAACTGAATTAGAGGAAAGAAAAGTCAAAACTAACTAAAACTAAACTATAATGAAAAATCCAAAACTATTATAACCTTGGTACAAGTACTTACATTTGAGTACTTACTGATACCGAGTACTGATATGAGTACTTAATCTCATTCCAGTTCTTAGTTCCTTTTGTAAATGTGCTTTATTGTTGTTGTCATTAGTCCGACTGGAACAAAGTGCTGCTACTGACATTTAATGTGTTGGAATGAGTGTTTCTCAATCAATCCACCAGAGGGCGTCACTCTTAATTAACCATACTGGACAAATACCACGAAGAAGAATAAAGTTTTTTGAGATGAAGAAGAAGAAAGTCAATAATAACAAAAATGGCGACAATTGAGGAGGTAATACTAATTATGGATACTAATGTTGATATTAATGAGGGTAGTTGTCCTAAATATGTCAGTAGTTTGTCACTACCTCTACAGTTCCCAGTGGTACAGCTTCACCGTCTGGGTACGGACAGAACCTTATATATAATGTGATGATCTTTATATGGCTCTGGGTACCCATCCGCTAGCTCCCGCAAAACAGACTGAATTATGTACGGAATGAATGCAGAGGACGGACAGAACTATATAACACTTTATGGCAGCAATGTGGGACTTCATTATAAGATTTCTACATTTTACGTCATAAACACTTTGTCTTTTACTCGACTACCAACCAATAAGTCAACATGTTTTTTACTTAGGGACATTTTTTGTGAGGAAATTCCAGTTTGTAATGGGCTCCAAATTGAGCATTCTACTTCCAGAAACCCTCTTATATTTGGCTCACTCCTTCAGCGCATTTTCAGCCTTATTTCATATTCAGATGGACAGAATGCAATGCACTTGTATAAATAATTAAATTCATGGTTATAAAAGTTCCTGGGAATGATGGTGGAAATGGGGCTAAAAAAGTTCTTGTCTTAAATAGAAACAAAATAGTGTTGTTTTTTTTTTCCATACATAAAGATATGAACTTTGAAGCTAAACTTGCAGTGTCTCCTGCTGTTGCTAATCTAAGAAACTGCCTCTTTAAAGGAATATTTTAGGGACAAACAGATGATCAGAGCTAATATTCACATTTTGATGTCACTGCTTCAGTGATCACGTGGTTCATGTAAGTCTGAAAAGTTCCAAATGAACCGAGTGCTTTCATGTTCTTCTATGGGACAGACAGCAGTGAGCATAGTAAATCTCAAAATAAACCACACACAACCGTTGTGTCACTGGAGATAGACAATTAACCATGTTTAAGTTTTACTATTATAGGACTGTAGTATAAACAGAAAACAGTGGTTAGCTGTGAACACTGTGTGTCTGCCAAGCACTGCTCTGATAACACACACAATACGACAATAACTAGCAGATAGCATAGCAGCTAACTTAGCATGCTACCATTAGCATGGATGCTAAACTCATTAAAAACTCAACATTAGCAAACTCAAAACTCAACAGAGTTCTTACAGGATGAGTCTGATATTACAAACATTAAGTTACAGAAGTTTCTCCTCCTTTAACTCATGAATAATAACTTTAATGAACTTTTATTTATCAGAGCTCAGCTCTACAGCAACTCTCCTATTTAGCACATGACCTCAGCTGACAAACTTAACCAAACACCACCAGGTTCAGCAAAACAACTAAAATAAAACCCACTGATAACAACATTTTTACTAATGTGACCTTATCTTAAAACTCTATAATCTGTGGTTATAGTGGTTAAATCTCAACAGCTGGACAAGTTAAGATAGCTAACTATAGGGCTACACCCGAAAATCTAACATAACAGTTGTTTAAGTTGTTTATACAAATGCTAACACATACCAAAGAAAACTGAATTTACAACATAAATGTCCGCTCATACAGAAAATACACTATAATTTGAAAGATGATGATATCTTATTAACTTAGCTAGCACTAGAGTTGCTAGATCAGCTGCAGTGGAAATGAATGTGTTCCAACGCTGCTACTTTTAATGATGGAACTATCTGCCTCTTCACAACCTGGAAACAGGTCCATATTTAATCCGCCATTTTTTACAGCGGGAGTCTATAGAAGTGTTGCGACACTGTTATATCGATGGCTGTGCTCGAGACCTGTTCTCAGTTCAGTTACTGTTAAAGCCCTGTTACTTGTTATTTGACCCTAAACAAATATCCGTCTGTAAGTATTGTCATGTAATAAGATGTTTATTCACCCTACATACTCAGTTGAGGCTCTTTGTGTTGTTTCATACTTTACAGTTGTGTAAAAGCGGAAGATGCTAATAACCTTAGCATGCTTGTATAAGGGACTTTCAGTGTATTTTAGAATTGTGCTAATTGCTATCATTAACAAACATTTTTTGTGTGTTTTGGAACTGTATCAAACTTTAAGTCAATGAGTATATTTTACATGATACAAAGCAATAATACATTGTGTTACGTAGCTCTACACATTTTTTGTTCATAAAAAATGATACATGATTGTAACATGCGTTTTGTTTTTGTATGTACAGTTTTACACAGAGGCTTCCTGGGTGTTTATTGGAACACTGTTACCCATATGTACAGCTAGTTGTCAAACACTAGCGAAAACAGAATCGAAGGATCATCATCTGTCACTGCATGGATGCTCCCAAACCAATTCATTAACTATAAATAAGTATGTCAGGGATGATGTACAGCCAGATGGTCATTATTGCTGAATAAACCATGATGGGATGACAGCAGAGAATACATTTATTACATGAGTATTTACTAAACAAGTCAATAATGTGACAAAGTGTATATACAGTAGATGTACATATAGATGGTCTATAAGTTATTTCCTTGCTTCGCTAAATGACCATGACCATGTTCCATTAGATTATATGTCTAAAACTGTGTATATAGCATAGCAACAGTCTGTTATTCATAGCAACAGTGTGTGCAGCACAAAGGCACCTTCAACCAGTCAGAACTGAAACTTCAACAAAGCCATGTAATACATCTGAACATGCTATATAGTGGATTTCTCTCACAGAGGCAAAGCAATAAACATTTTACCTGCGGGTGAAAGTCAGAAAGTCATCCAACCTGCTCTGCAGAACCTTCACCTGCATGTGAACGGACTGTGGTATTCACTCTAGTTCATTCTATCAGAACTTCAGGAGGCCTTTCTCTGACTTGGGTTGGAGTGTTTCAGGGCAGTGTGGAGAATCGGGGACAAATTCATATCAAAGCTGGATGTTCTGCATTTCTGCTCCACTGCCACTGGGGAGTGAGCATCAAAAGGACAGCGAGCAAAGAGCGCTTTGAAACACAGCGACATTGGAGCCCCACTCTGGACGGCTGCCACGCCGCACTGATGCCGTGTCTCTGTGTGTTTATGTGTGTGTTTTGAGGAATCTTTTGTACAAAATGAAAGAGAGAGGGGGAGGGAATGGAGGAGATCTGAAGGGGGGAGGTGGGAGACCTTATGTAACAGGGAAAGCTGAGGCCAACAACTTTACTACATTCTGTCAAAGCACGGCTGAATACTTGGGATGTTTGTCCACTGTTTACCTCTGTTGCAGCAACACATAAGCAGATTTTAGTAAAGCAGAGATTAAAATAAATTGGTCCAATTAGAGAGTTTGTTGAAATCACTGGGTTTCTTTTATTCCAAGTTAACACATAAAGCAAACCTGAATGACATGTGTATAGGGTTGATATTGTTAATCCTGTATATTCTGTAGTTCCTGGATTTACTGCTTATGTCACATCTGGCTAGATGCTAAATTATATTTTCTTGCCAGGTTCTTGCACATGTGTAATGACAATAAATTGAATCCAAAAAGCAGCTTGAAACCAAGAAGTTTAAGAGATGAATATGTGCTGACACAACATTACGTATTACCAAAACCGATGAAATCAGTATGGAATGAACTACTTTAATATTTTGGCAAAAAAAACCCTGATATTTTCTGTTTTTGTTATATCCTGACACCTAGCAATGCATTTTGTCCTCTGTAGTGGACAAGAGTTTCACAGCTTTATTTAAAAAAAAAAAAAACAACAACTAATAATAATAATGAAAAAAAGAAAAATGTATCTGAAAAAAAAAAAGTTCCAACATATATATATATATATATATATATATATATATATATATATATATATATATATATATATATATATATATATAAAATTTATTTATTTCTTTATTTTTACTTTGGCAAAATTGGCCACACAAAACTGGCAATCTGAACCTTTAGCCCTGGCAACTATGCCTACTATAAAAAAACAAACCAAAATAACAGATTAAAGAGAGTACAATGGAAGTGATTGTTAGTTGCAGCTTTAGCTTGAGTTATATGTGATCAACCTGGTCGACCCCCACACCACACACACAAACCATGACAGCACCTCAAAGGGATTGGCACTAACTCACACAGCTCCACATCTTTAACTCTGAAGCAGCCTTATCGCTTGGGGACCTCGAATCACTGCGGGTTACCAAAAAAAAAAAAAAAAAAAAAAGAAAGAAAGAAAGAAAAAAAAAGCCTTGTTGGATGTTTCATAAAGTGGAACTGTAAGCTGCATGTAATCATTGTGTGAATGTGTTTGAGTTTGTAATCAGTTGGGCTCCGGCTGATATGACAAGTATAATCCGGGCTAGTTGTTGAAACGAGGCCGGGATCTGATCAGATAGAGGAGGTGTTAGCTGACAGCCGAGGCTGCTGGAATCACAGCCAACTCTCTGCTGCTGCTGATTATTGTTCTCCCACAAATACAACACAAGCCTCAGCATGAGGGTCTTTAGCTGCGAGTCCCACTCCCGCAGGCCTCGGTCAAAGCTCTGCCTCTGCAAAAGCACCATCACAAACACTATATATTTGCTGTCTGACATTTCACATCTCATTTATTTTTAATGACGTTTCCAGTTTTAGACAGACTGCTCAGGATTGCCACTCTGAAGGGGAGCAGAGTGGAAGCGCTGAGCCTTCTTACAGGAACACATCCTCCTAAGTACGGGTGGCCCCAGTGGGAATCCAGCCTCTAAAGCCATTCAACTCGTCAGAGCTACACAACCACTGATGGGCTCTGCTATTAAACACACATCTGCTTTACATATTAGAACTGACACCAAAGCACAAAGCGCAAAGTCAAAGCTTTCATCGTGGAGACTGGCTCCATCTGATATGCAATTAGGGGACCACACAGAGTGGCGTGGTTTATGGCTGCTGGATGCAACAGTGCCTGTGAGCTGCCGGTTGAGGAAGAAAAAAAAAGGCAAGAAATAAAGTCAAACTGATTTTTTTGTGAACTTACGAAGCTGAATAAGTTCAAAGACCGACACCTGTTACTATGAACAGTATCTGTCAGTTTGTAGGAAACTCTTTTCATACATGGAAATATTACTTGTGTGTCTGTTAAGTGATGGCTTTTCATCATAAAGACAATAGATGTTTATTATGTTACTAAAGAGTTGGAGTTTGTATTTACTACAAGGATCGCCTCTTTTGAATGAATTTTCAAGGGTGTCCCAAAAACACAAATACAGAGAGCGCCTAAAAACATAAACACTGCAACTACACAAATAATGACAACACAGTGCAGTTTGCTGCACAAATTAGGTTCCAATTTTAGCATTGATTTAAAACCTTAGTTTTGTGCACATAGTGAATTAATATTTAGTATTTACTCTTCTTTAAGCTCTGTTTTTGATCCCTACCATCCTCTTATGTGTTTGTTCATCAGGCTACTTTGTATTATTACATTAGCAAATATTTCCCATTTCCCAAGTCCCGCCCCTTCCACATGTATGCCATTGGACCTAACCTCAGAAATAAATTGTATAACAGTCAATAGCGAGTTACAAGTTATTAGTTATTAGTTATAAGTTATTACTGACTGCTGAAAATACATACATACAAAATCTACACATCTGAAAGTCACAGAGGTGATATCATCACAACGACTGCTTTACAAGCTTTGTTCAGAGCTGTTCAAGATGTCTTTGCAGCTTCAACATGACCAAACTTAGTTATTTTCACTCTTTTTAATACTTTTTCACATTTTTCTTGAACAAGAGATACAGTCCATTGAACAATTTAATGGACTGCATCTCTTGAACTGCATGTTTCTTATGATCTTTGCAGTGAAGCATGACTTTCTTGTTCATAAAATTATTGATATGGGTCTTTCCTTGAAACTGGGTTTATTTTGGTACCTGGCACTATGCCAGCTTTTTTAAACCCAATAATAAAAGAAAAATTTAGACATATATAATAATAATAATAATAATAATAATAATAATAATAATAATAATAATAATAATAATAATAATGGATTAGATTTATATAGCGCTTTTCTATTAATGCATACTCAAAGCGCACACAGTGGATCCATTATTGATTCGCTCTCACATTCTCACTCTGGTGGTGGTAAACTACATCTGTATCCACAGCTGCCCTGGGGCAGACTGACAGAAGCGTGGCTGCCAGTTTGTGCCTACGGCCCCTCCGACCACCACCAATCATTCATACACATTCATACACCAGTGTGAGTAGCAGCGCTGGAGGCAAGGAGGGTGAAGTGTCTTGCCCAAGGACACAACAGCACATGACTGGAACTGAGTGGGATTCAAACTGCCAACCCAACAATATATCCCCTCAGGATGTACCTAATGATGCAAAAAAAATTATACTCTTGCTCCGAGCCATCCCAAAATCAATGAATTTTCCATAAAATATTGGGGCCAAAAATAGGACCAAAATTGGGACATGAAAAGCTACCTAGGTGTCAGTGCATTTTATCTTGAAAACATGGCTTGAAATGGTCTTATATATCGTTATAAATAAAGACACTGTGTTAAATTTGTGGATCCCAGTAGTTTTTCTAATCCAGACATGTGGGTTTTTCATGAATCTCAGTCTCATTCCAGGTTTCATGTGTAACCCATCATGTCCACTGGTGTTACATGCAGAACCTGCCCATTTAACCACAAATAAATCATCAGTGATTTTGCAACAGCGGCCATTTTTGTGAAACACTCTGCCTTGCATATTTACTTCGATTCCCAAAATGTACCCATGAGAGAGTAAAAAGATATTCAAAAAAATAATAGCGCCTAATTTTCATGTCGTTTTTACCATGTTACATTTGGGTTTTTGTATAAAAATAATATAAAAATGTGTTATATCTGAAAAATAGTTTCTCTTTTATCTCAATAATTATTTATTTTTAAAATAAACCCAAAGTGCTTTCAAACTTGCTTCACAACATTAGTCTACATCTTTTTTTAGCCCCTCTGTCCTGTTTTTAGGGACCAGTTTCATAGAAGCACTCATATTCTATTAAATTGTAAATGGTGACACAGATCAGATCAAAAAGTAATTTGTCCCTCACCATTGACCACAGTTCATTTTTCTGAAGTTAGGTCCCGTAGGGTACACCAGAAGAGACATGGTTTCAACTCTGCATTTCAAATTGTTGTTGAAGCCTATTTTTTCCCCACAGTAAATCCTTGTAATACACCTTATCTGGTCAAACTGGTTAATATCACATATTGTGTTTTGATAGTGTGCTGTTTGCATTCTATATTAATAAAGATGATCGTAAATGCAGTTTCATCATGTTGTACAATTAATAATAACTACAGGGTGTCCCATAAGTCTCCATACATAGGAAAAATAAACGTTTCTTGACATAAACCATTTTTATTTATGTAATATGCTCTATATGACTGCCATTTTGTCGGGAACACATTTCAATGCGTGTCCTCCACTGCTGAAGAACTATAAAGAAGAAATATAAAGAAATACATGTTAGAACCATATATGTATGGAATGTATTATGTCTCCTATGTATGGAGACTTATGGGACACCCTGTATAGTTACAAAATTGTTAGGCTACATGCAGAATTTTAAGTCTGTGGTGAATTTGTGTGGTTTTACACCAGCGCTCCACTGTGTCAGACTGGATAAGTTCTTCATGTTCAGTGGAGCCCACACTTCCCCTTCTTCCTATACAATAAAGTCAATGAATCCATTGGGCTGTGGAAACATCAACACTGGGCAATTAGTTAAGACTTGGCCATGGAAACTCTTGTTTCCTCTATAAATGATCTAACATGTGTTTATATATGGAGGATGTATTTGATGATTTATGTTAATAGGTGGGGGGGTAGGCCCATCCACCACACAAAAGACCCCCTGAGGGTAGGTTTTCAAAGTGTGAAGGAGGAAAAGATCCACGCAGCTAGCTCTGCAATTAAGGAAAGATTAACTCATTGGTAAGTGAATAAAAGACTTGAATATGACACTTCAGACTGTTTTCTGCTTTAAGATTAGTGATTGGAAACCTCTTAGTCAGTTTAAAAATGTAGAAAAAGTAGACCCTATCTACAGCCACAGAAAAAAAAAAAAATTAAATCATCCCTTGTTTTTGTTAATTTCTTGGTCATTTTAATGCCTGGTACAACTAAAGGTACATTTGTTTGGACAAACATAATGATAATAAAAATAGCTCAATGTAGTTTAATTTCAGAGTTGATATCTAGGCATTTTCCATGTTTTCTTAATAATAACCAAAATCACTTCAGTTCTTACATCAATAGCTATGACATTGTACTGCCAAAAACAGTGCTTTTAGGCATTCCATGTTTTCTTTTCTCTGTTTCAGTCACATGATACACACAGGAGTTAGTACTTGATTGCATAACCATTGTTTTTGATGACTTTTGGTGGTCTAATAATTTTTTCCGCGACTGTATATTTTTATTTCTTGCTCCAGCTTCCTTCTTTGTTTTTCTAAAGTTCCTCTTTTGACATTTTTCCTTCTGACCTTAGTAACCACAAAGGACACATCATGGAAAACTCACAATGTCTAGAAAAAACTGAACTGGAAATTACCTAAACAACAAAGACAACAATAGGAGGTGTGTGTACGTGTGTGTTTATGTCATGATCCTAAAATTGCTTTACAAGCCACAATGACACGTCCACTCATGCACATTTACACGACAACTCACCCACTGCAACACACACATTAGTCTAACATTCCTCCACACACACCCCCGATAACAAAACACATACACACACACAGATGAAGTGTAGGTTCATCTTGGTCATCATAAATAAATGATGCCGTTTGGGTGTAGCTTTTCTGAGGGTTCAGTTTCCGGTATGGAGACCTATTCAGCTGTGAAACAACAGTACTTTGAAGCGCAATGATGTGATGAGGTCTACAATCACCTGAGCGGCTGTTGTGGGAATGACCTTTATCTGGTTTGGCTGGAACCTGAGCTTGTACCAGGATTTACAAAGGAAAGGTGACTCCCAGCTATTTTTAAGACCTAAACTTTGGCTACAACGGAAATGCAATCGTGCTAGAAAATGAGATGTTTTGTATATGAGCTCTGAGGATGAACAGAATTTCTTAAATGTTCAATATGGAGGATGTGGACTCTATGTTGTGTTGGGAGCTGGTCGGTTTTGACATTAGCTCACTACATTTGTGAGCTAACAGTAGCTAACATCACACACTGATGCAGCAGTACAGGAGAGACAGTAGCTGTGTTAAAATAAAATCTGAAAAGTCACAAAAATTAAAATGCGAAGTATGGGTTTTTCCCTAAACTGGTTTGGCACAAATGATCTAGTCAGCATTGTGCGGCCAGTAGGCGGTGTTATAGGCTACATTACATAGCAATCTAATAAACAGAGTAGAAGAAGAAGAGTATTCTGTTGTTGTTTTCCCTCTAAAATGGCTGTGACGAAGGAATAATCTGTTCTCCTGACTGGTCTTCCAAACTACATATAAACATAGTTTTACATTTCAGCAGAATATCTGGTAGTTAACAGTTTTCTGCATTAAAATCTATTTGAAAAAGATGGCTCTATTTCCTCTGTGTCTACTTACTCTTTGGTTAGCAAAAAAACAAACGTATTAAAGAAATTTGACTTGTTTTTTTAATCATCAATTTTTATTTTGATTCCTTCATATACATTTTCCAGCATAAAATTTATCCATTTGATTCATTTGTGAAAACACACATATTGAAAAATTTGGAAGGAAGAGCAAGGATTTTCATGGGAAACCAAACCACCATCCTTTATAAGAAAGAAATGTATTGTGGCTGTTATCTGTGATGCAGCTGTTAGGTCACTAATGAAGTTAGGTCATTGATTTTTTTAAATAATAATCTTTTTTTTTCAGTGTTTCCACGTTAGTATTTTAGCCTCAATAGCACATTGAGAATGAAACAGACATGTAACTAAAGTATATTTAAGCTAAACTAAACTACTGTTGAATTCATTCTGTTCATTTTCACTTCCTCCCAGTGATGGTGTATTTTAACAGGCACAGATAGTGCATATTGTCTGTGCTGCAAGAATAAGGTTTTCACAGTGATTCTATTTCTTAGTGTCTGTACTGAGTGGTTCCATATGCAAGGATCAGATCAAGTTTCAAACAGGTTTTAGAGTGAATATAGAGGGTAGTTTAAGTGGAGAATATTTATAATCACGTTCAAAAAGCATTTTTTTTCTATTTCTAGGTTGTACAGCAGTTATAAGTAACTAGCATGATGACCTGTGGGAATCCACAGGTTCTAGAAGCAGTAGAGTTGATCAAATGGGGAGCTGAGATAAATTTACTGGTGTAACACAGATTAGGAAAAAATATAATGGACCTCATTTAGTTTTGTATTGAAATCAAAAGTAACAGATAAGAATGCATTCCTAGTTACCTTATATATGTCTTTGAAAGGGTTTACATCATTACTGTATGATTTCATCACATTCACATTACCTGATGACTTGACTAAGCTTAGTGGTGTAACACACAGATTAGGAGGAAATAGAATGGCTTTTGTTTTGACATGGATGTGGACCATAGACTTTTACACAGGACTAAACATGACGGTTTATTGTGACTCACTGCCGTTGTGTTTCCAGATCTGCTGAACTCCGGTCCGTGTGATCAGAGTCTACACAGAATGGTCTGTGAAGGCAGCACTTTTACACAGGACTGAATATGACGGTTTATGAGTTTTACTATTCCCGGTAGCACATGTAGGCAGTATAAGACTTTTAAACAGGACTGAACATGACGGTTTATTGCAACCCACTGCCATTCTGTGTCCAGGGGTGGGGTGGGGGTGGGGGTGCGGACTGGAGTGGATAGGGGCCACAGTAAAAACCAGACCGAACTTGTTGGTGTGTGATCACAGCTGGACCAGTTTGTCCCGTTGTGTCCCATTGTTTCCGTTGATCTGGATCTAGCCCCCCCCCCAACAGCAGTGAATGGACTTGTCCGTGGACCACCTATAAGCCCATTGTAATTTTAAAAACAACTAATAACTCCAAAAGTATTGCTCGTATCAATAAGCTGTTGTCACCTGTCTGATCCTTGACCCAAAATACATTAGTACTCCAAAAGGCAAAGGCTAGATGTGTCCAGTTTTTCAGTTATATAGCAGATACTCATACACGCACACAGAGGCCACTTGGCTTTTATAATATAGAATCATGTCCTAAAATTTAAGTCCCCAAGCACTTAAAGTTAGAGAAGTCACTTCACTAGTCCTTTACCATGGTGTCTTCAGATCTTATATAACTTGGCTGGAAATGTTGCTACTTAAATATCACTTAGATTTAATCCTGGTCTGGGAAGACAGTGTGTCATGTTCCAGTAAAAAGATCAACTAAGATTAAGAGTGTTAAACCTTATTTTGTCTGCGTCTCCTCTTCCAGTAACACAATTACATGATTTCACACATGCATGTACAATCACAGGCTGCAAATGTTCACAGATGGAAACAGCAACGAGTGCACGTGCACACTCTCTTTACACAGTGAAAAATGACCTAATGTAGCCTGAAGTAACACCAACTGCTGCTCCGGCACGCTGCATTCCCTGCTACATTCCTGAATTCCCTTCAGACATTCCTGCACAATGTGGCGGGAAATGTGCCTGTGTGGTGGTTTCACTGGCAGAGAGGCAGTTTAATGTCAGGTGAAGAGGTAAAAGGTCAAATCGCTCTCAATGTCAGGAACACAAGAGGGGCTGTCATGTGGCTCCATTATGTCTCAGGACTACAACCACCTCTGACTGAAGGAAAACACAGAGAGAGAAGAAGAAAAGGACCAAAATGAAGGTGACTCTAAGGGTAAATGCTGAAAATGTAAACATCAGATACAGTACCAGACAGCTGAGCCCCTTTCTCCTGTCAGTGTTTAACAAATACACACTAAATCTAGTCATTTTGACTAAATATTAGCAATGCCACACAAATGCCACATGAACTATTATGTCCTTTTCAAGGTCTCATTTTATTCTCATTACCACTTCAGGCTATCCGAAGTCATCCAGCAGTAAAAACATACTACTGCTAGGCTCTAAAGCTCCTAATGCCTTCTGTTTAATAAAGCCATGTCTCCAGGCAGCATATACAATTGCACACAATAAGCAGAGCTTTGGCTAATATTTGCTTGGCGGTAAAAACACTCATTTGATAAAGTAGTTCCAGATGCTCCGCTGAACGCTAGATGTTCGACAGTGTGATCCGGATTTTTTTTTTTACATTGCTAGTGTGTCACAACAGTTCACAACAAATATCCACACAAGTTTTTAAAGCACAAGTTAAGTGTTGGGAGTGAAATACAGATGACAACAATTATAACTAGAAGCACTTGGAGAGCGCAGACCTCCGCCAAGGCTGATTAGTGGCCCCCCCCCCTGTGGGCCCCCCCCACGCCAAGGAGGTTATGTTTTTGCCAGGGTTTGTTTGTTTGTTTGTCTGTCTGTCTGTTTGTCTGTCCGTTAGTGTGCAACATAACTCAAAAAGTTATGGACAGATTTTGATGAAATTTTCAGGGTTTGTTGGAAATGGGCCCCCCCGTGGGCCCCCCCACCCCCGATCACCACCAAAATTTAATCATTTCTTCCTTATCCCATTTCCAACAAACCCTGAAAATTTCATCAAAATCTGTCCATAACTTTTTGAGTTATGTTGCACACTAACGGACAGACAAACAGACAGACAAACAAACAAACAAACAAACCCTGGCAAAAACATAACCTCCTTGGCGGAGGTAATTAATTTTAATAATCTAATTAGTCAATACAAATCCCCCATAGATGTGAATATGAGAGTGAATGGTTGTATATATCAGCTGTGATGGACGGGCGACATGTCCAGGGTGTACCCCACCCTCACCCATGGGTAACCAGGATAGGCTCCAACATTCCCAAGACCCTCAAGAGGACTAAGCAGGACCCAGAAGGAATGAATATCCAGAATCCTTTAACCAGTTTCATTTGTATCTGCTTTGGTCTCTACCAATAGAACAAACTGAGGAAAATACATGACTGTGTAGCTGCTGCACAGTTCTATGTAGAGTGTAGAGCAGGGGTGTCAAACATACAGCCCACGGGCAAAAACGGACACGCCTAAGAGTCAAATCCAGTCTGTGGGATGAATTTAAAAAGCACAAATATTACACTGACGATATTAACAGTTAAGGGGGTCAAAGTGGTTTTAGATCAGGGGCCACATACAACCCAATGTGGTCTCAAGTAAATAATAGTGTAATAACCTATAAATAATGACAAGTCCACATTTCCTTCTTGGTTTTATATAAAAAAAAGGAAAATTACATGATGAAAACTTTTACATTTACAAACTATCCTTTCACAATAAAATGTGAATAACCTGAACAAATATCCACAACCTGAAATGTCTTAAGAAAAATAAGTGCAATTTTAAAAACAAATGTCTCTTAAATATTTTGTGCATTTGTCAATTCACTGTAATCTGTAAATTGTGTTAATAATAAACTGAGACTAAGGAATAAAAATATAATAATAATAATAAGAAGAAGAATAAGAATAAGAATAATAAGAATAATAAGCTGATTTGGTTGAAATTGCACGTGTTTCTTAAGAAATTTAAGGCTGTACATTGTAGTTTGTGTTATTCCCATTTTCGTTATGTACTTTTACTTTTTTCACACTAAAACAGAGAAAAAATTGGATTATTATTTATAGGTTATTATGTTATTATTTTACTGGTTCCAGCCCACTTGAGACCACATTGGGTTATATGTGGCCCCTGAACTAAAATCAGCTTTGACACCCCTGGTGCAGAGTATAAGGTATGTACAGGGTGTCCCAAAAAATGTATACACACTTTAAATAATTGTAAAGTAGGTGTTTATTAAAATTAATTAAATTTTCAAAATGTAACAGAATTTACAAACATCATTTTATTGTTTTGTCACCGCCTGTTCTCAAACTGACGTCTGTTCTGGTCCAGACGCTGCTGACAACGCCAAGCAGTGGAATCACACACATCACCAAACAATTCCCTTGGTATTTGCGTGCATTCACGTTCAATGGCTGCTCTCAATTCAGCGACTGTTGCAGGTCTCATAGCGGAGACTTTGTCTTTTGGGTATCCCCATAAAAAAAAGTCTAGTGGCGTGAGGTCTGGTGAACGCAGAGGGTATTCGACGAAACCCCTGCGTCCAATCCACCTGTTTGGCAAGTGGACCCGAACGGACATCAGTTTGAGAACAGGCAGTGACAAAACAATAAAATGATGCTTATAAATTCTATTACATTTTGAAAATTAAATGAATTTTAATAAACACCTACTTTACAATTATTTAAAGTGTGTATACATTTTTTTGGGACCCCTGTACTTTTGTCTATATAGACGTGCTATACCTTGTTAGAAAGCCTAGATTCTCCACAACTGAGTCGCAAAGTTTATTTTACATTTCATTTCTGAGCATCAAAACGTAGCAACAGAATCTCCTGGATAGTGACTGAAGCTAATGATGGGACTTCCTACCTGTTTGGTGGCATGAGGTCACATAACTGGTCCATTCCATGAGTCATTACATTCCTATTCAAAAATGGGGAAAAAAACAAACAAAAACCAAAGAAAAAACCTTTTTTCTGCTAAATTCAACCTGATGCAGTCCTGGCTGCATTTTAGCCACAAAGTAAAATCAAGGAATTTTCTGAAACTATGGGTTATTACCTTTCAAATGAGAGATTATTGTTTCATTTTAACATTGTGGCTCTTCAGTTGAAAGGTTTGGTAAAGGGACAAAAATAAATACAAATTTGGTGGAAAAGAACAGATTAAAATTGCAATTTGTTTGAAACTATTTAATGTACTGCTACCCATCTTGGCCAGGACACTCTTGAGAAAGAGATCTTTAATCTCAATGAGGTTTTCCTGGTTAAATAAAGGTAGGTAAATCAATCAATCAATCAATCAATCAATAAATAAGGCAGTTTTTTACAATTTTTAGAAACCTTGATTCATCTACTTAATTATTCAGCCCCACAATGCAGTTTAATCTCTCCAAACCACACATACTTCGCTTTTTCATTTGTGCAAGTTGCAAAAATTTCCTTCAAATTAACTTGATGTTCTATAGACATACAGCTGTAGTCAACTTTGGTAATATAGTAACTAATATGGAAATATAATAATATAACACCAAATAGCTGTAATCTGGGCAGTGTTTCTTCTGTCAGGCTACACAAATGACCTTCCACAGACACCATTATTCTACTTTCCACTCCTTTTCCTGGCCAAAATATGATATTCCACCTAGCTGAAATACTCAAAACCCTATAAAACTCTCAACCTCTCATATGGTGATACATGAGTTATTTCATAAACTGAAAAACAAAAAAAAAACGGAGTCAAACAGAGCCAAACTCCAGCATGGAACAACTCATTGAAATAAAGTACAATCTGGTCTGAGATCATACAGATTTAGGTGAGTCCCCCCTCCCCGCTGCATCTTAAAATGATCATTCTGTGTTATTCCATTTCCTGCAGTGATCCTCTGTGTTCTCTCTGGTGTACTCATTGTTCCAGGTCTGCTGCTCTCAGGGGGGAACATAGTGAACGGGCCACAGGCGGGTTAGTGTGTGTTTTTTTGTGTATACGCTCTATTCACCGAGCCTCAACACAGGAAGAGGAAGAGGAGATGGGTGGAGAGAGGAAGAGGAGGGACACCTACTAGCTCAATCTGCCCTCTCAGCACCATATCCTGTCTACTGTTTTAAGTGAAAAACTGACCCCGATACACCCACCATTCAAACAAATGACCATGATGTCACATGAAGGATGACACAACAAACTAAACACTTCAGGTTCATCATACGGCAATACAAAGGCAACCTATTGTGTTTATTTGATACACAACTTCTATTGTTTTGTTGTCTGAGTGGTTAAGTGCACTAATTCATTACATTTTTTTAGTTCTATGAAAAAAAATACTACCAGTACAAAGGTAAAATTAACCCTTTTATCCATACTGGTCACTCCAGTGGACAGTTGTTTTCCAGCTGTTCTGATGTATATTCATGGGTTTTGTTGTTTTAGTTCCATATCAGCCAACACAGTGGACACATGCACCATCCCATAATACACTGACATTCAAACCATTACTGTAACTTTATGTTCTTGATAAACCTGATCTGCAGTGACATCTTTGAGTGTAAATCAGTTGCTAATTGTTATTAGATTGTTAATAGAAGGACATTAAACTGAAGGAACTAGTCTCTTTTAATACATTCAAAGTCATTTTAAATCAATGGGAAAAGGACAAATGTGGGTGTATTTGTTTTTCCAAATGACTGAATTGGGTTCAGCTTTGAGATGCTTTTAAGGAACATTGTTGTTATACTTTTAGTACCTTTTAAAATAATGGTGATGTTTTAAATGTATGTTCTTATCAGTTTTAAGTTTGTTTTTAGTACCGACTTTCATTGTGTTTCTGTATATTAGTGTGGATGTACGGCTGTGATTTCCATTTTGTGTAACTTCTGCTGCTGCTGTCTTGGCCAGGACACTCTGGAAAAAGAGATTTTTAATCTCAATTAACTTTTTTCCTGGTTAAATAAAGGTTGTAATAATTATTTTTTAGAAAGTTTGTAATTAACAGGGTTTCTGGGTTTTTTTGGTAATTTTTTTAAACTTTTTTTTTTTTTTTTGCATACTATCTCCATGAAGTGAATAATAATTAGTATTAGGGTATGTTAAAATGTAAGAAAACATATGATTAGCAGCATTAAAAATGTTTTTATTGCATAGTTTTCTGATGTTAGGTTTTAAATACATGTTTCTTCGCTTCAAAAATTAAATGCATGGTGTCCAGCTGACTGGACATTTTTGTAACTCCTTAAAAAAAACAACTCAATCACATTGTTTTTTTTTCATACCTAAATAGGAATAAAAACACTCGGGAAAAATATCTTGACTAAGGTTCTCATTATTCATGGATGAAAGAGTTAAGGCAAAGGCCATTAAAATCTAGTCATTCATAGTTTAAGGGCAAAGAAATGTTTGCTTTTATTTTGATGAGTAAATCCCATACTATCATCACAATCAACAATACTTTCACACAGGTTCCTATGGCATAAATCTCTCAAACCAAGGGTTGAATTTACAGTGAGGTCTATAAGTATTTGGACAGTGAGACAAACTTTCTGACTAATGGGACGAGACATCCAATTGCAGATGGATAATAAAACCAAAAATACTGCAAAAGTAACTCAAGAGCTCTTTGAGACAAAGAACATGGGATGTTCTACAGTGGCCTAGTTTGTCACCTGATCTCAACCCAATAGAGCAGCCTTTCAGTTACTGAAGACCAAACCGAGGGCACAAAGACCCACAAGCAAGCAGCAACTGAAAGCGGCTGTGGTAACAGGGGATCTGCAGGTTTGAAGAAGCCAAATTTATGACTTTTTAAGTCATTTTCAAGGTGTCTTTGGTCAAGTTTAGGAACTTACATTTGCATAAATAACAGTACAGCGGGCCTGGTTATCACTTTAAACTAGTCATAACCATGTTCCAATCCAGTTCATGTTACATTTCCATTTCTCCATGACTGTTTATGCTAAAGTTACAAATTGATTTGAAATTCTTTACAAAGGTTTCCATAGCAAATATAGCGACATTATTTGTTGCATCTGTGGAATTTTTAAAACCTTTGGGTGTCAGATTTAAGGATGAATTATTCATTTTAAAGATAATTAACGCAGTAAATTAGGACAATGACATTTAAGACTTTAAAATCTTTTTCAAGCACACCCTGAGTTAAGACTGGCAAAGCCTCTCCATGGTGGAAACTCGTTTGGTGAAGTCCACGGGGGCTTCAGGTAGTCACTGATGGCAAAGGATTTTCATACATGTATTAGTCTGTTCAACTACTTTGGGATCCTTGAAAATGGAGACATTTTGTTTGAAACTGTTCTAATTCCAAAACAATTAATAGAATATTTCTGTTAAACCCTTGAAATTTAAATCTGTCATTGTCCAAATACAGGTACATCTCAAAAAATGTAAACATCATGAAAAAGTTCACTATTTTTTGTCATTCATTTCAGAAAGTGAAACCCATATATTACATAGACTCATTACACATCGAGTGAAATATTTCAAGCCTTTATTTCTTGAAATTTGGATGATTGTGGCTTACAGATAATGAAAACCAAAATTCAGTGTCTCTGAAAATTAGAATATTCTAAGACACTAAATTTGGGGTTTTCATTATCTGTAAGTCACAATCATCCAAATTTCAAGAAATAAAGGCTGGAAATATTTCACTCTATGTGTAATGAGTCTATATAATATATGGGTTTCACTTTCTGAAATGAGTGGCAAAAAATAGTGAACTTTTTCATGATATTCTAATGTTTTGAGATGTACCTGTATTTATGGATTTATGGAGTGTATATTTTCACTTTTAAGATGATATTGGGCACTGCAGTCAGTGAAAAGGAATAAATATTTACCTTTTGATCAGTTGGCAACCTAGTATATGCTGCATCAGTGCGTTTGTGGTCATTAAAATGATATGGTTAGGGTTAGAAAAACTATTATTTTCATTACTATCAAATGTTGATTATATGTTTGGTCATTTCTCAAAGCCCAAGAAGACATTACAGAATGCCATGTTTGGTTCCTGAGCCAAAAATGCTCAGTTTACTATCATAGCAGAGAGGAGAAAATATTGACTTTGCTTTGAAAAACTGGTGGAGTTGATTGAACAGTTGACAATTATTCATTAATCCATTCCCATATCATCCAAAATATGACAATATTCTGATGTGATTTTGATCATGTACAGAGCATTTACCGCATTTTCTCATGAGGACATCTAGGATATGCTGTTGTCCAGATTCATGTTATTCAGGTTTTGGAGCCTGCCTTTGTACATGCATCCTGTACATTCTGAATATGTCTCTCAGTTGGGTAATTTTTAAAGCTCTTTCAAGCACATGGCCTCCTGCCTGTTTACAATCACCTCTCTACATGGCACACCAACCAGCTAGCCAGTGTTTGCAAGGTTAGGATAGAAATGTACGAGCAACCGGAGAGCAGACGTTTCCATTCAGAAGCCAAAATACACTGACTTTGAAACATTATGAAAGACTTGCATATCCACAGGTTTTTTTGGATATGTGCAAATAAAACAATGCCAACCTTTTCAAGATGGTTGTCGAAGGAATGAAAGAAAAAGGCTGTGCTTGGGTGGTCGAACAAGTCTGGCATCGGTGAAAAACCTTGAAAGAAAATCCTATTTTGACACAAAGGGGCAAGCACAAATAAGTGGAGTGGACACAGCTGCATGCAAATGGGAATATTAGTAGAATATTCGTTTTCATTAAACATGTAAAAAGCTTGGAAGGAAAATTGTCTTTTATGGAATAAGTGTAAAAAAGAAGCAGTTTTGCTCGGTCTGTTCATGGGACTAAAATGAAAAATACATGTGGTAACTTTCACATGACACTTCTGAATTTCACAAAAATCTAACCAGTGTTTTTGGTTTGTTTTGTTTTTTTCACTTAAAGTAAAATTCCCTTTAGTTTAGAAAAATACTACCGGCAGTTCACCCGGTAGCTCTTGGTTTTGTCATCTTCCTCCATATTTAGCATAAAGCGCTGCACAAGACTTTGCAAGACTCTGAAAACCCCATTTTAATCACAATATCTGAATGCAGTTTATTTATTCAACAGGGCAACTAAAAAAGTGACTTATGGGAGGGAGAGGATGAACGACAGAGGAGAGGGGAAAAGGTTAAAAGAGAAACGTCAGAGGAAAAGTGAAGGATAACATGGCAGGGAGTGAAAGTGGTCTGACACTGGATAAAGAGAAGAGATGCTCTGGTGGGAACAGAGTTAGTGTGGAGGTCCCAGCTGAGGTCACATCCCCTGGCTGTGTTTTCATAAACTCCTCAGTCTTGGGGTAATAAAACAAAGCACAGGTTCCTCACCACACTTGGTCCAGATAGTAAACTCTGGAACCAAACCTCAGAAAGGACAAACCAAGAAGTGATGCCGCTTCCTCCTTTCCTTCCTTTGCCCTTTACCATACATATATTTTAAAAAATGAACGAACACCCAACTTTTCTTCACTAAATCGGTCAGATTACACCAGGGCCACTACCATCTCCGCCTCCCCTTTCTCCTTCTTTTCTCCCAGAGTCATAAAGGCCAGCTAGAACAACAAATGGAGTCTGTCCCGGCTGGGTGTGGTGACCTGTGGAGCAACAGCTGGGTCCTGTTGTTCCTCCAGAGACACCGACTGACTGCTCGCCCTGCTTTCGGGACGGCTCTCACTTTCCTTACAGTTTTTAGGGTACCGCTCTGATACAACCTCTCCTCGCAAAGCCTCAAAGTGTCTCTTTCATGTCTTTTCTCCCACTAAATCTGTCAGTTGCCATCTCACTTCTCACCTCCCTTGTCCTCTCCCCCTTTATCTCCCTCTAATCCCCATTTCCCTTTGACACATTTCCTGTGTTGGTTATCAACACATTTTCTGAGTCATCGAAGTGTTTCGTAACACCACTATTTCTCCATCTTTGACTAAAAGCCCCCCAAAAAGTCAGATTATGGAGACTTTAAAAACGCATAGCCAACTTATGACATTATTAAAAACAGCTTGTTTCTTTGCATAACAGCTGATGCACTTAAAGTATATTAGCTTAAAAAATTTACACAAAGCTTAACTCTGAGGCATTAGCGTGTGTGAGTTTATGCAGCCATTATAAACTGTACCTAATGAACCGTTTTGAGCGTGCAACTAACCAAATGGCAATAACAGATCAACTTCAGAGGGTGTGTGTGTGTGTGTATGCGTGTGTGTGTGTGTGTGTGTGTGTGTGTGTGTGTGTTGCCAGTTCAGACCTGCCCTTGGTTTAATTAGAACTGTGAGTCAAAGCCAACTGACGTGTGGTCAGAGGAGCAATCAAACACTGGTAGGGCCCCTTGGGCACACGCACACACACATGTACACATGCTCAGACACACAACCACACACACATTAACAAATGCCCTTCACAAGAAAGAAACACAGATGGAAATTTTGTTTTAAAAGACTTCTTAAGGAGATTGAGAGCATATAACTTTCAAACTAACCAAACTTTATGAAGCAACATGTCTAAACACACACACACACGGCCACGCACACACACACACGCACACACATATAGTGGGTTCATAGAGGAGAAGAAGGCAGAGTGCCTAGTAAACCACGGATGAGCCAATCTTTTGATCCCATGCTAAAAACATCAGACAGTCTCAATCTTTCATTACAAAGACTCATTTATCCTCCTCAATCAATCACTGACAAGTTGCCGTCCACAGTACAAAACAAACTATACATTTCTGCACTTCAGAGAGCAAGATGGGAGCTGCGGAGGATTAGCAAATCAGTGAAAAAAAGTAAAGCACTTAACAGGAATTACATGCTTCAGGTGTTTAATCTCCCGTTGATAAGATGAAAACAAATGAAAAAAGGGCTAGTAATGTTCGCAAGGTATGAAATTAAGAGTTATTACATACACACAGGTTTATGTGTTTTGTTTTGAGGTAGTACTGGAGCTCTGAGACAAACATTTCATTTGAGAAAAACCCATTCTGCTATTAATTCATTCAATTTCACCTTTTGATCCAATTATGTGTCTTGGAAATTAAAGCCAACACTTTACAATGCCCCAGATTTGGTAAAAATGTATTACTGTCATTCTGGAAGCATTTTAGAATAGAATAGAATAGAACAGAATAGAATAGAATAGAATAGAATAGAATAGAATAGAATAGAATCACGGGTGCCGCTTGGAGCCTATTCCAGCTACTTATGGGAGGATAAAGTGGGTTTGGAAAATGAATGAATGAATGAAGAACAGACTAGACTAGACTAGATTAGACTAGACTAGACTAGAATAGAATACAATAGAATCAAGCAAATTTTATCTTCCGTACTGCCGAACTTCTGTCAACCAGTATTCTCTGAAATATCGTGGACCAAATCTGTAGAATAATCTACGACCGGAACTTCAATCAATATCTACTTTATCACTGTTTAAAAGGCATCTGAAAATGACTTTAATTCATGAAAAAATTTAAGGCTGTATATCATTTGTTTTGTATTTGATGATTTGTAATGTGATTTGCATTTTTATTGTTTTCACTTTAGTTTATTAATTCAGTTATATTGTATTTTTAATTGTTTTTTCTTTTTTCTTTTGTATCGTTCCTTTCTGGGGAGGTATTCATATAAGCCTTTTTTGGCTTCTAACCTCTCCTGCATAATAATGTTACTTGTTTGAATGTTTGTTTTTTTCTTTCTTGCTGTTTTATGATGTGCAAATAAATTAATAGAATAGAATAGAATAGAATAGAATAGATCTTTATTATCACTGTCACGGGAACAATGAAAATTCATTTAGCAGCTCTGCTCTGTTTATCAGCAAAAACAATTAGTGCAAAAAAAGGACTGTATAAAATATCACACTACCGTCATTCTGGAAGCATTTTGCTCATAGACCAGGGAATCAGTCATAGAAATATCCCAATACTACTTCTTAATAATTGTGCAGAAACATACTGCCACGTGGTTTCCTACTGAGAACCTTAGTACACTCCAGATAGACATTACTGAATGGTGAATAAAAGAATAATGTTGATTTTGATACATTTTTCAAGTGTAATACTAGATTTACACGATGACTGACGTGCAAGTGGCTGATTGTCTCACATCCATATATTAAGTGGCTCCTTAAAGTGCTTTTGTTTCCCAGGAAAATTAGGTCAGAGGAAATTATACTAGTATCATACGTGCGTACATGATGAAGTGCCTCATTGTGTTTTAGTTAGTTAGAGGAAAGAGGGCACACACAAAAAATAACTGTGTGTGTGTTTATGTGTGTGAGTAATTTTCTGAACCTGAGGCTTGATGCTATCGCTCCCCTCCATGTGCTGGGCAGAACAGCACCAGGGGAAGAAGATAAGAACTGGCACCATTTCATTTGTATGTATTTGTTCTTCAGGCCAGAGCTCCTGGGCAGATTACCTGATTGACCAGGCCAAGATCTCACACACACACGCACACACACACACACACACACACACACACACACACACACACACACACACACACACACACACACACACACACACACACACACACACACACACACGGTTCCATCTTGATCCATCTCCTGGAGGCTTTTCTAAAACCTTTACCCTGACATGCCAAAACATAACCTTTAACCTCAACCAAAACAAGTGTTTACCCTCAAATTTGATAATTTTCGTGACATGGACTTGCATTTGTCCCTGAAATGGAGCTGAGTGTAAACAGATTTATGTACACACACAGTTCTTATCTTTATCTTGTATGCTGTTTTCTGCATCGAAAATCAGCCAAACAACAAAGAAAGGAACAAACAGTCCTGCAGCCAGATAGGACTCAGGGAAATGCTTCACTTAAGTGTAAGGTGTTCTGCACAGACATGTCTTTACAACTAAAAAGAGGCTTATTTACACATAAATCTGCACGTAGAACCTCAGACACTAATATGAAAGCTCAAGTTAAGGATTACTTTTGATAAAAATATTCCTCAAAGTAGTAGTCAAGAATGGGCTACCATTCATAAATAGATGTCAGTTTTAGGCCCATCAGTGTATTTAACTTAAAGTCCACGTAGGACAATTCTATCTATCTATCTATCTATCTATCTATCTATCTATCTATCTATCTATCTATCTATCTATCTATCTATCTATCTATCTATCTATCTATCTATCTATCTATCTATCTATCTATCTATCTATCTATCTATCTATCTATCTATCTATCTATCTATCTATCTATCCATCCATCCATCCATCCATCCATCCATCCATCCATCCATCCATCCATCCATCCATCCATCCATCCATCCATCCATCCATCCATCCATCTTTTTAAATCCTTATTTCGAACACATAGACAGTGAAATCAAAACAAAACCAACCAACAAAATATCAGTAATGACACATAAAAGGCTGATTAGTAAACAAAAGACAAAACAGAGAAAAACATAAATAAATAAATAAAATTAAATATGCTTGAAAAGGAGTAGGAAGAAGTAAAAACGTATGTACTCCTACCCCCAATCTCTATTCCTTATGTTCTCTATATAAATAATAGCAATTATTATTTTATATGAACATCAATATAATAATAACAACAATAACAATATAATAACACATCTTCATTCCTATATACACTAATATAATAATACCTATTTACAAATTATCATACCAGTATCAGCAATCTCAGATATTAATAAAAACTAAAAAACAAGCAAAAACCAAAAACACATAAACATATATAATATAAATACACATAATATTCTACATTGTCCTATATAGTAATAATATATTCATATATGTATATTTAAACTAGATATTGTCAACAAATATGTGGCAAAGCTCCACTCTGAAGACAACCAGATTCCCCCCCTCAAGCCCTTTCTTCTCTGTATTTTGTAAAAATCATTTGTTTGTATTTGTTTTTAAACTGTTTGATGTTTGGACATTGTTTCAGCTCCACACTCAGTCTGTTCCATAGTTTTACACCATTATTTGATAAACTGAATTTTTTCTTTGTGGTTCGACACCTTTGGATCTTAAATTTTGCCATTTCCCTTATCTTGTACCCTCCCTCTCTTTCCTGCATTTTCTGTAAATGGCTTGGTAATAAATAGTTTCGGTAATAAATTGTGCTGTTGGGAATTCAACCATATCATTCATTCATTCATTCATTATCCTCACTAGGGTCATGGGGGTCGCTTGGAGCCTATCCCATCTACTTACGGGTGAAGGCGGGGTACACCCTGGACATTTCGCCAATTCATCGCAGGGCTGAACATACACATTCACACCTATGGGCAATTTAGATTAACTGATTAATGCATGTCTTTGGATTGTGGGAGGAAGCCGAAGTACCCGGGGAGAACCCACGCAGACACGGGGAGAACATGCAAACTCCACACAGAAAGGTCCCACCCCCCGTCGACTGGTGTTGGAATCGAACCCAGGACCTTCTCGCTGTGAGGCACGAGTGCTAACCACTGCCCAATTCGACCATATCATTAAATTTTATTATTTTTGACTTTACAAATAGTGGATTGGTGTGTTCACGATAACCTACATTGTGAATTATTACTACAATCACAATGAATTATTACAATTGTGATGGTGTATCAAACAACAGATCATTCACAGGACACACTTAGTGATAACATTGATATTCACTTCCTGAGCTTACAAAGAAACAATAAAATCAACTCACCGCCAGTACACAGAGGGATACAGGTGTCACAATTTGATCTCAGGGAAACATCCTCCGAATTCACCATTGATTTGCAGTAGTGTTTTCTGTAAACCTTCAGACTAAAATTCAGTCTTTTCCAAATATTCATTCTTTCATTCATTATCTGAACCTCCTTTATGCTCACTAGGGTCACGAGGGTCACTGAAGCCTATCCCAGCTACTTATGGGTGAAGGCGGGGTACACCCTGGACATGTCGCCAGTTCATCGCAGGACATGACAGGGGCAAACAACCACTCTCACATTCACACCAATGGGCAATTTAGATTAACTAATTAACCTATCAGTGCATGTCTTTGGATGGTGGGAGGAAGCCGAAGTACCTGGAGAGAACCCATGCAGACACGGGGAGAACATACAAACTCCACACAGAAAGGTCCCACCCCCATCAGCTGGTGTTGGAATCTAACCCAGGACCTTCTTGCTGTGAGGCACAAGTGCTATCCACTGCACCACCGTGTCACCTTTTCCAAATATATGTTTTCATTTTAATTTTTGAAGTAATATCCAACAAGACTGAAAGCTATGTTTATTGCCTATTTCTAAACCAGTTTTAGAGGAAAAAGGAAGACATGATGGTTACATGCTGCACTGCCTTCAAACTGGACACATGAAGCTTTCAGACAAACAACGGCACTGAGAGAAAACTAAAGTGAAATGTGATGTCGGTTACTAGGAACAGGGAATGATCAACTCTAATTGATGAAAACACTGAAAATGGAGCATCGATTTGGTCCTGACATTTACTAATGCTCTATGTGTCTCATTATCACAGACTTCAGTTACAACATCCTTTGTTAACAATGGATCAAAAGAGCTAGTCTAGT
This sequence comes from Sphaeramia orbicularis, assembly GCF_902148855.1. Classification (NCBI taxonomy): domain Eukaryota; kingdom Metazoa; phylum Chordata; class Actinopteri; order Kurtiformes; family Apogonidae; genus Sphaeramia; species Sphaeramia orbicularis. The sequence continues at coordinate 35,832,530 of NC_043961.1, forward strand.
AAGCAAGGATGGCAGTTTAATAGAGGCGCCGGTGGAATGAAAACAAGCAAAATGTGAAAAATGCTATTTGGAATGCGTCAATAAAAGGCGAAAAATAACTAAAGGCTGATTATAGTGTTTGGGTTTTTAGAGAACATGATGACGTCCATGTATTTTCATACTGAGCTACCGACTTTAGACGATAATCCTCTGTAGCTAAACATAAGGAGGAAACCATCCCTGCCGTGGGGATCAGTGGGGGAAGGCGCTTTCGGAAGTGAAAGTGCATGCTAAAAATGCAACGCTGACACAGATACAGAAATAGTTGTTAAAAGCGACCGAAGAGGATGAAGAGTAGGAGCTGTGTTTAACTGTCTATCCATGCATACTGTCAGCTGCCAGGCCAGAAGAAGGCATCTCTCTGGACTCGGTGGCGCCAGGGAGGAGAAGCCATGTATAGGACCAGGGCCAAGTTTTCCCATGTAGTGAGGGAAAAGTTGGCTTTATGGGCCCTATTTATGACTTATGAAAATAACTGCCCTATGATTGATGATTGGTAATTCTGTATGGGCTTCTTTGGGCTCAAGACATGGGACAGCTGTCCTGGGTGCCATGCATCTCCTTTGCCCCTCAAATACACCTCAGCACACCGGCACCAGCCCTGTGTACAAGTGTATTAATAATACACTGTCTACCGAGTAGTATCCATTTGACATGAAGTAATGTGCACACCAAAGAGATACAAATCTTCACCTTTCACTTGGAACTATTTTCACACCACACTCTGCCTTTTGTGCTTTTCCATTCTTCGTATAATATCAGAAACAATATAGAAGTATAAAAAAGCCTAAAAAAAAGTGCAGATATGTGTAATCTGCAGAAAAGTCGGCTCTAGCAACTGTAAAACTTTTAAAAAATAAAGCTCCAGGTGGGTATATTTCACTTTTTTGCTTCTTGTGGAAACAAAAAATAATTCATCACTGCAGTGACTATAACATTTCTACAGGTTTAAATGTGTACTGTATGCATCCTGGGTATTTATATTTAACTGGTATTTTGCTGAAGATAGCACCCAGTAATATGGGAAACACTGAGGGGCGATGCTAATGCTGAGACTCATATTACCTCAGCTACAGAAGCAAAAATGGGGGAGGGGAGTACAAGGAATGATGACATATTCGTCCCACCTGACCAAAGCTCTGACACAGTATATGTAATTTAATGCAAGTTTTTTTTTTCTCCCTTCAGTGTGTCCAGACACAATAGACTGATTGAGCACCCTACTCTGAACTTTTCAATAAAACTTTTTTTTCTCTGGAGGTCTAGGTTTACTTATGTAAGTGATTGGTTTGTCTGTATGGAATGAAGAGCTCTGCATTGGCCATTAAATAATGCTTTCTATAAAATGTCCCAAAGTTTTGACTGAAGTGTGTTTTACATGCTTTTAATCTATTTGGCCATGTGTGTACATCCAGTTTTATTGACAATATTTTGTGTTTGTGTACATACTGAAACAGCATAACCCTGAATTACAGCTTTTTATACATAAATATTGAAGAAATGCACCTGAGACAATAGTTCCCCATGGGCAAGAAGGACAAAAAGACAGTAATGTGATGAGAAAAATAAATACAATTTCTATTTATACATCATTTTTCATTATGATCAGATAATAACCCAAGAAAAACCCAAATGACAGGTGTATGCATCAGTATAGCTATTTAGAAACTGCATGCACAAACTAATACACATTTATAAACTGGAATGCACTTCACAAATTAAGGAGAGGGTTAGAAAGGTTAGGAAAAAAGGTTATATGTTAAGCCACCGACTGACACAAAGCTTCTGAATTTAGCTTTGAAGAGCTAGGGAGATTTAGACTCTCTATGTATAGTATTGTAAAGACAGCAAGAGAGAGAGAGAGAGAGAGAGAGAGAGAGAGAAACTATGTAAAGACAGAAGGACAGGAGGTGTGACGTGTCTGTGCATAGCTGACATGCAAGTGGAGCATATATTTATAATTAGCAGAGAAATAGATGTTATGCAGACATAACTGACATACATATAGGATATAAATACACATGTCGGGAAGCACTAATAATATGGAACTGGTGTTATGTTTGTGCATGTATGTGCACGTTAATGATGTCATTATTGCATGGAAATTGAAAATACATATAATGAGAAAATGATAAACCAGGATCCTGCGATAAGGAGGATGAAAGCTCAGAATCAACTCTGACCAAAGTAAATTGTAAATACTCATCCATTCCTGGTATGTGCAATACATTCAAGAAAAAAACTGAGACGGCGCAATTTAATGCTACTGACAAGTTAAAATAATGATGTGAACTGCTGATTTGATTCTAGATTTGGTACAAAAACAACATCCAGGAAAGGTCTATTCCTTCAGGACCAAAGATGGGTTGAGGAACCCCAGTTTGTGAACTAAGGGGTGAGATAAGTATTGAAATATTATATAATAATGTATGGTGCAGAACTGAATTAACAGACTGAACACCATGATCTCTGGTCCCTCAGACAGCACTGCATTAAGAACCGCCATTTATCTAAACCGTATAGAACCACATGGGACAGGATTACTGTGGTAAGCCTTCGTCAAACTCTACAATACCTAGTTACATTCCTCTATGAAAAACAAAGTCCATTTTAACATTACTGCTTTATATGACTGAGCCTAACAGTTGCCCATCAACATCTCATTTATGGAACAAACCACATAAGAAGGGAAACATTTTCATGGAATTAAATTATCTGATATTAGTGGAAAGACCTGCCGATAAAGCTGAAATAAGAATAAGTAAATATAATCTATTATATTTAAGAATGGTTAATAAAGACATAAAGGAAAAACATTCTAAGATATAAACAACAAATTTAAGTTATTTGTTTTTTCTTCATGTATTTTTTGCTTTATCAATTTAAGTATTCACATTTCAGTATGTATAGTAAGTACCTGTATGCCCTTTAAAACCAAAGAAACAAAAAATATGTTTTTTTGACAAGGATGAAACAAAGGTCTGAAAAGACCTTAAAATGTGCAGAAGTAAATTAAAACGGAAATGAAAGACTATTCAGGGATAAACAGTAATTTGTGCACCACTTGAAATCATTAAACACACTTTTTGATTTTTTTTTTCCCTCCCTCCTTTTTTGTCTCACAGGAGGGTGTGCAGTGCGTTAATGAAAAAGCAGACCTAATATGTTTTCCCCGAGTCCATCTGGTAATAATTGTAGCATGTAGCAACCGTAGCTGTGTTTGGATAAAGCTCTGACATACATGGGGCCCTCTGACGCTCCCAGTGCGTTGGTGTGTGTCTGTGTGTGTGTGCATGTGTTTATGTGGGGGCGAGAGACAGAGCATGTGACTGGAGAGAGCGAGTCTGTGTTATTTTGCGTGCGCACATGCTCGTGCTTGTATGTTTTCCAAGCTGCTGGGTGATGGGCCAACATAACTAAATCAACTTTATTGTAAGCACACTGTTTTACGTAGAGAAGCTCAGACCAGAGCAGGGTCGGGCGTGGGTGGTTGGACCGCCTCCGCTCCTTCAGGCATTAGTATGACTCAAGGTGATGATTAGTGGTATCTGATGGCACACTGGCTGTTATCAAACAGCAAAATAGACACATCTGGAGGAGCACAGGTGTGTATGTTTTACTAAAACACTGCCTCTGTGCACTGGAATCAGGCCAACCAAGAGGATGGTGTCAAAACCTATGTGTTTGGAAGCCAAAGATCATTTAAGGCATTTTTACGTCAAACATAAAAACAGGCCATTAATAGTCAAAGAGGCTGACCTGAAATTAGAGAATCACATGTTAATAATGACAACTGGCAGAGACTGATCTCCCCTTGTCGCTATGGATTATGATTTAAAAGCCAAAAACAAAACAGAGCTGTCTCTTCAACTAGTGGCCTGAGACCTCACATGGTGGAAACTTTGAGCAAGGTCCCATGTTATTAAGTGGAGACTGAGGTAATTTTTTTTTAATACATTTCATTTCAGCTACGACAGTGAGAGGATAACGTTATACAAACACAGGTTTCATCCTTTATAGTGATATTGCATAACTAATCCCTAACTTTAAACCCACCCACCTCTGAGAAAAATTCATATACAAAAGCCTAGACAAAATGATAATAACAAAGGTGAACAAAAGGCAAAGAGAAATCACAAATTTAAACAATAAAACTCCAGAATATCAAAAGCAACAAGCCAACTAAAAAAAAAAACAAAAACAAAAACAAAACAAAAAAAAAATCAGTCACCCAATGTACAACTACTACTATCTAAATTGTGGCTCCTCAACAACACTTTATGTACAAAATGGAGTAGGAAGAAGCCCAGCTTATATTGTCCTACCCCAATTTTACATAACTAACGCATACAGTACAGTCCATAAAAAAAGGTCAGCACTATGTTACTGAAAAAAAATCTCCAGTTATAACAAACCAAAGAAAACATAAGAGCACAAAACAACCCAGCTGTATTTCCTTCTTTAAACACTTCCATTACCATTCTGGGTTAAACTACTGTTCCTCATCCTTATATTTCTTTAAAAAAAATTATTTTATATATTCCCTTAAACTGATTTATGTTTTTATTTTGCTTTAATTCATCTGTTAGACTTTAACTTTTGACTGAAACACACATCCTTTTTACAGTTGTTCTGACACAATGCATTTTTCAATTGAGTTTCCCTCTTAGACAAGATTTTTTTTTTCTGTGCTTTTACCAAGTTTTGACCATGTAACTGCTTTTTGGAGTTCAACCAGGTGCCAAAAAGCAGATTTAGAAAAAAAGAGCCCCAACACAAAAACTACTGGGCCAAAATTCAAATACTTGTTGTTTCGTGTGTTCTAGTTCACAGTTCATATTCAACATCCCAAATCTCTTATTGATATACATTCTGAGTGCCTTATCTAGTAAAAACCTGTCCAACTTCAATTCCTACTCTTAGTCTTTTTCTGTTATTCCACCCTGTTTTGACCCTAAAACACACAGTGAAGCAAAACCACTGAAGAAAAGGAACACAAGCACAACCTCACAGCACCTTCTATGACACTGAAACAGACGACAATTCACAGCAGTATGTTTACCTGGAAAAATGTCTGAGAGGTTAATGGGTAAAATCATGTGTTGGACTGCTCCATAATTTAACCCCTGTGATTGAAACACACGTCCTTTTTCCAGTTGTTCTGACACTACTCATTCTTAAATTCAGTGTCCCTCTTAGATTGTACCCCCCTTCTCTCATCATTACAGTTTCCTGTCAGTGTACTCAAATGAACCATTTAGTCTTCAAGTCACAAGATCAAACTGAAAAAGACATGAAGTGTGACAAGTGACACATTCTTCTCCAAGTACAATGCAAGCATCTCTATCTTGTGACTTACTGGCATTGGCAGTTGGAGTAGGTGGGAAGGGAGTGGAACATGAACTCTGCAGAAAGACCCTTTGTACTGAGAGGGTCACACATCCTCTGTTCAGGAGTACACTCACGTATGCACACGCGACTGAACAACGTTTACTGAAAATGATGGTGAGAGTGTAATGTAAATAATGACCAGTGATCCTGGACTTCCTTTGAAATTAAAAACCCTTATAATAAAAATACATTGACTGAACATCATTTTTCAGGTGTTAAATTCCAGTTACTTAAACAAAGCAAGGTTTTTCTTATAGCTATTTTTCATCCTGTACTTAAAAAAAGTGTGAGTGTAAAGCCTCAAATGGGTATCTTCTCTTAAAGATAACAGGAAATGGTACACTATATGAATAAAAGCATTCGGAGACGTTAAATTCAGATGTTTCTTTTCTAACAGGGGTCTCGGACACAGAAGAAAATAGTGATGTTTATACCTTAAATCAGCATTAACAGGACATCTTACAGCTGCAGCTATGATGTGTCCCAATATTTTTGTCCATATAGTTTAGAAACATCAATATTTCCTTGAAGTTTAATAGGACATTTTTCTTCCTAAGTGAGATGTGAAGAAAGTAGAAAATTCTTATTTACTGTTGGAACCAAGGTTATAATAGTTTTGGATTTTTCATTATAGTTTAGTTTTATTTAGTTTTGACTTTTTTTTCTCTAATTCAGTTAGTTTTAATTCGTTTTTAGAGCAGGTTTGCTAGTTTTTATTAGTTTTCTTTTTTTTTTCCCAAATGCTTAGTTTTAGTTTAGTTTTAGTATTAATTTTAGTTTTGTCGTATCTTTTATCTTCTTCGCCGTTGTATTCAAATAAATCCCAGACAAGACTCTGCTTTCTCCCAACTTTAGTCTCCATGTTTCCAGGTAGAGTTGGGACAAGAAGACGACTAAACGACAAGTGACAAGAAGTGACGGACCATGAAGTACCGTATGGTGCTGCTAGCTAAAATTGCTAGCGTGAGATAAATCGATTTCATATCAATCCGACGTTGAAAAAGACGAAAATGAAGGGAATTTTCTCCATAATTGTTATATGTTTTAGTTAGTTTTGTAAGCACACAATACAGTTTCAGTTAGTTATTGTTTGTTTTTCCTTCAATTATAGTTTTTATTTATTTCAGTTAACAAAAATGTTTTTTCAATTCTAGTTTTCGTCATTTCGTTAGTTTTCGTTAACGATAATAACCTTGGTTGGAACACAAAAATATTTTAGAAATTTAGAGGTAGTACATTTAAAATCCAAGTCATGGATGAAAAAAAAAATTCAGAGTGAGAGAAATTAACTAAAAACCATCTCTGAGCCATTTCGGAAACAAAGATAACAATTTAAAACAAAACGGGCACTTTTAATACCCCTCGGCCAAATATAGTGTAAGATTCTGTTGAAAGTTACTGCCCTATAGGCCTTATAGGTCACCTATTTTCAATAGGCTTCTGCTCCATGCCAACATGCATCCACAGTATAAATTTGGTGCAGATATCTCAATATATTCTTCAAATAATGCGATTACATTGTTGCCAGAGTTGGCAGAGGGGTAACAAAACTAAGCTATGCAACAATATTTATCTCAATATAAAACTATATTATGGCATTTGTCATGATTGTTTTGTAGCCCAGACCCCTGTTAGAGAAGAAACACCTGAATTCAACATGTCCCAATACTTTTGTCCATATAGTGTATCTTTTTTATCATCATTATGTTTTAAGAGTTCCGTCATTTACTTACAGTATAGATCAGGAGTCTCAAACTCATGTTCTTTCAGGGGCCACATTCAGCTCGATTTGATCTCCGGTAGGCCGGACCAATAAAATACTAGCATAATAACATATAAATAATGACAACTCCAATTTTTTGTCTTTGTTATTAAATTCTGAAAATACTTACTTTTATAAACTATCCAAACAAAAAAGATGTGAATAACCTGAAAAAAACTGAAATTTCTTAAGAAAAATAAGTGCAATTTTAACAATATTCTGCCTCAGCTTATCATTTATACATGTGTATTATGGATCAGATCTACGAAGACACTAAACAATGAGTAACAGGCAGAAAATCGCTAAAATTCTGCTTCATTTTATTTAGACATTTCAGGTTGTTCATATTTGTTCAGGTTATTCACATTTTATTGTTACAGGATAGTTTGTAAACGTAAATATTTTTATAATTTAATGTTATTTTTTGCACTAAAATAAAGACAAAAAGTTGTCATTATTTATAGGCATAGTGTAATATTTTTTCACATCAAACTGCGAAGAAAATATGTGGTCAATATTTTTTGTAGGTTATTCTGCTGTTATTATTTTCCTTGAGATCATATTGGTCTGTACGTGGAACCTGAACTAAAATGAGTTCCACAGCCTTGACTGTGGAATTTTTGCACTTTGCAAATTCATCCCATGGGCCGCACTGGAACCTTTGTTGGGCCGCATTTGGCCCCCGGGCTGCATGTTTGAGACCCCTGGTATAGACCCACTAAAGCAGGACCACTACATTATTACACAGAGGTATTTGAGTACGCACAAAATGAGACAAACTTCATTGCATAATAAAGTTTATACTGATCCACCTGTGTTCATATATATGTTAATATATACATTATTTCATATGACTGGGTCTAGTTAACCATAGACAGAGGGTGAGCGTCTGAGGAGAGGTACAACATCCTGTACAGACACTCATTTCCTTTCAGGCACTGGGTGTTGTGAGCTGTGAGTGTTGGTTTGTCCAACCCAGCCTTGTACCACGCAGATATATTCAGACCAGGCCGACACAATGACCTGTTTTGACACACTGACATGGATCTGCATGGTGACTCAGAGAATTGTCAGAACTTTAATCTAAAAGCTTCATTCAATGGAAGGTCTGAACATTTCCAACCTATAAGGTCCCTTCTATGCTACATAAAAATGCTGGGGACAAGCTGGTAATGATTACAATTAATAGAATCACCTTAAGTGTGGATGTAACAGTCCTGTGTTAGACAGTGACAGTGGTGGTATGAGAGCATTTACTTAGTATAATGTTCATACACCTACAGTATTCCAACTCGCAGCTCTCAAGATTTTATTTGACACATGCTCATGGTATGCAGTGTCCACAAGGGCGTGAAATAAAAACTTGTCAAAACTACAAAAACTTTAGTGAAGTCAAATAAACATAAATATAGTATAAATATTAAAATTACTATCCTATATTACAGTAACCATCAAAACTCTCATCTGCATGTAGTGCAGAAACTAGAGCAGAATGTGCATTGTGCAATAGCAGTCATAAGATGCTAAACTGTATATACTTTTCCAGAATCTTGACTCAGTGACAATCATGGGTTTGCACATGGTTATAAGCTCAAAAAATAAAACTAATAGCCCTGTAGTTCATGAGCGTATTCTATCAAGAATCAATAACAAGTTTGCGAGGTTGTCAAGTCCTAGCACTATGTTAGAGTCCTGTGGTCTTGATGCAGGAGATCAATCTCCCAATAGAAGTGGGTGGTACTTTCACTTTAACTCATGAAATTAAAGTCCATATACAGTATGACTTCCTTTCAGTGCTAAATAGTAACGGTATTGATATCTCTAACCATTTACATGTTATAAGCCATCAAAATATAGACCAGTGCTTTTCAACCTTGGGGTCGGGACCCCATATAGGGTCGTCTGGAACTCAAATGGGGTTGCCTGAAATTTCTAGTAACTGGTAAAAATAAAAACTTTACAAAAATTTACAAAAAGACCTGAAACTTAAGGATCTGGTTTCATTGGACACTTTTAAGAGGATGTTGTACAACTTAGAGAGGGAGACATCTGGCTGCAGATGTTTTGCCTGATGCACTTTGTCTTCATCTCATGGGCACTTTTTGCAAAGTTGGCTTTGGAAGGTTTGACTTGACTATGTGTTTTTATGTATTGAAAACTTGTTTTTGTTTTATGTATGAAAGTTTGTGTCTGTAACTATTTAATGTACTGCTGCCTGTCTTGGCCGGGACACTCTTGGAAAAGAGATTTTTAATCTCAATGAGGTTTTCCTGGTTAAATAAAGGTTAAAAAAATAATTAAAAAATAATAAAAACTATATGGTGAGTTGAGAGAGACAATCCCAATACATAAAAGACATGACAAACTCTGAAGCTGAAACTGAAGCACTGTGGTACTGTTTATCTTTCAAATGTTCATTGTGGTCAGTTTCAGATGCTGCAGCTCTTTCATAATTCATAGTTTGAGTTATTGTTTGTACAGTATTAATTGTCAGCCTTGTAAATACAAACTGGACTGACTGTACATATCCTGACCAAGGAAAATAAAATTCTCACTTTGTGCAGTAAGCTCAACCTGGCTTTTCTGCCTCCATCCATAATAATATGCATTATAGAGACTAAATGTCGTCTATAATTAACATTTATTTGCAACATAGTGTAGCAGCTATTACATGATCAAACACAAATTAATTTTAGCAAAGAAAAAATGTCTCCAGTTAGAATGTCTGGGGTCACCAGAAATTTGTGATGTTAAAATGGAGTCACACGCCAAAAAAGGCTGGGAACCACTGATACTGACCATAATTAAGTAAAGGCAAATTTTTAATATATTTCAAAAATGTGCAGAAAATGCAAAAATCGAAATTTCTGAAAACTGTGAGCAAACTTTGTAGACGCTGTCCCAAGGAAGCTCCATGTAAAATTTTAAATGAATGTGACCGGCAGTTTTGTCAGAGAAGATATTTGAAGAAATTGCTCACAAAGGCGACAACAATGACGACACCGGACACAGTGCCTTCAAAATAGCTCATGGCCTATTGGTCAGTGAGCCAAAAAGTAACCAAGAATAAAAAAAAAAAACCCGCTTGAGGCAAACATTCAAGCCCTGGTCACTTTCATACCTTTCATACAGTGTCTATTACTGCACAATGTGGGCATGAGTGGCTATTTCTAAAAGATTTAACAGGAGCTTTTCCTCAGTTAAACTAACAATAGGAGGAAATATAAGACTCGCTATATCAAATTGTACACTAAAAAGGGGAAAATACAGAATATGTTCAACTTAAATGCTTAAATATTTGTGTTTTTTCATGCCTTTGGAGTCTAAACTAGGGCATGTTGCACCATAAAACAGATGTTCATTACATTTTCGAATACATGCAGCTCATTCTTCAGATGCTATAGTACATTTACACCCTCCATGCTCCTACCAGTGTTAGAAATCTCAACAAAGCTGATCTCACAAAGAAGCCATTCACACTGCTTTGTGCACCCTCGCACACACACACACACACACAAAACTTTCAGTCAGTCTAAACTTTTACCGAACTTGAACTCCCCCCAAACCCTGTGGTGACCGCATAAAAAGTACTTCTCAGGTTACAAACTCACCCAAAATAGGCCCTAAGTACATATTACTGCTATCTGGTGACGTAGATTATAGTTTAGAATGGTTACACACACTCGCATGCGCACACAGACACACATGGCCTGTAATTAATTCAGTACCATGCTTTATGGAAAGAAGAGACCTTATTATTCAAATAAAGTTATTTAAGTGCACTGTAATCCATACCCATATATTTTATGCACTAAATTATGACCAATACTAATCGGTCATCAGGCTGACAGAATGCACGAATCTTCAACTTAACACAAAAAGACACAAAAATGACAAATATTGCTTTTAACAACAAAAAGCTCAGAGTTTTTTTGTAAATCTAATGATAAAATTAAAACCAAAAGATACAAAAATGACAAATATTGCTTTTAACAACAAAAAGCTCGGAATATTTTGTGATTCTAATGCTAAAATTAAAACCAAAAGATACAAAAATGACAAATATTGCTTTTAACAACAAAAAGCTCAGAGTTTTTTGTAAATCTAATGCTAAAATTAAAACCAAAAGATACAAAAATGACAAATATTGCTTTTAACAACAAAAAGCTCAGTTTTTTGTGAGTTTAAAGCTAAAATTAAATCATCTCTGAGCAAAAAGGATATTGTAAAAGAAAAGTCTTTATCCAGTAATGAGTCATGGCTGTATACAATTCCAGTATGTGCACATAAGTTAAGAACTCTTTAACCCTTAATTTCTACTTCCAGAATTGTCATTATGTCAGGCCAGTACTTCTTAAAATATGGGTCAGGGCCCAAAACAGCCACAAACCTGTTTCTAGTGGGTTCCCTCATTAAAATAAGTAATAATATGCTTTCACGAGAGAAAAGGGAGAGAGAGAAGAACCTTCCTGGAATTGAAGGGGGCAAAAAAAAAGAAAAACTAAGGGACGTCCCCCAAGTGCAGTAGTTTTCAGAATAGCTAATCTGTGTACAGGAAACAGGCGCTAGGACTTCTGGCGCTAGTGGGCTGAGCAATCAAAACAATCTCTCCATCTTTTGATTGAGGAGAAGCGGACCTACGCCAGAGTCTTCAACACACTCCATCAAAAAGAGAAGGGGGGGGGGTGGTGAATAGAAAAGGAAGGAGCAGGCATAAAGAGATAGAAAGAAAGGGATAGAAAATGAGGTAACAACTGATGGCCGGAGAAGAGTGGGAAGATGAAGAGACAGAAAAGGAAAGAGGCCCAGGAGAAGGAGGAGGAGAAAAAGATGAAATTACTCTCTTCTTTCTTTCACCTCCTCGGTTATATCCTGTCTTTTATTCGGTAATCTCTCAGTCTTTCCCTGCACTCTATTTTTCTTATCCGCACTCTTTTTTTTTTCCCTTCCTTCCATTTCTCCTCTCCCCTCCTCCATCTGTGTGTTATGAGTAGGAGTTGGGGAGAAAGTACGTGGGATTTTCCCACAGTTCTGCAGGACCAGACCCAACCCCCACTACCCACACACACACACACACACACACACACACACACACACACACACACACACACGCACACACACACATGCACACATGCACAGACACACACACTCATTTTCTGTCTCTCCCTCCACTCCCTCTGTCTCATGTCAGAGGGGAGTCTTGAGGAAAACCACCCATATTCCACCAATAAGTATTCTGAATGTTTGTTGGAACTTTACACCACTCGTTGTTCCATAGACATCAACTGTGGGTTTCTATGGAGATGGGAAACTTGAAAAAAAAAGCAGGACAAAAATATTTCTTCCCTTGACTTTTGCATAAAACCTTTTAATACATGTAAGATGAGTAGCAATTTCTTTTAAGTCAGAATTTCCAAAGAAGGATAAATGTGTTCTGAAACACACCTGTTGTGTGTGTGCCAAGTTCAGGTTGTGATTCCAGTCTGACTCTGAGCAACAATGTCACACGTCTCCTGGGGCATCACCAGGTAAGGAGTGATATCAGATCTCCTAACGTACTCCAAGAGGCATCTAGTCTTGCTTTTCTACAGAAAGGCCTGGCTGAGCCCATTATCATTCTGAAACAGCTAAAAAAAAAAAAACTAGTTTGAATTTCTTTCAACCAATCATAGTGGTCTTGGGCAGTTCTACGCTCAGGGTACAGGGAAGGCGCCTTTGGAAAATAAAAGGAGCTTGTTTCAGTGGAACATTTGCATGTGGCTAAATCCCAAAAAATAAAAACACCACATAAAACATAAAAAGAAATTCTATAAAGTGTGTAACATGCCCCATGTGTCAGATGTATGTTGTTTCTGTCCCTGCATTTTACACACGTAGTACATGGTATAGTATTAGCAATTAGCATTAGCACATAGCACACATTAAGGCCCCCACAGAGTCGGGGGTACTTGACTCTGCGGACTTGAGGCAGAGTCAAAGCGGACATCCGCTGGACACGTCCGCGCAAAGCTCAATTTTTACGACCACGAACTCCACATACGTGTACTTGGTGTCACACAGTGGACTGCTCAGCGGGAAGTCTTCACATCAACCTGTTTTAAATGTGACACCGAGCTGATAAGACTTGATACGAACTTGATACTATGAAACCTCAAACGTCTGCGGACAGTGCGCACAGTACGCCCGACTCTGTGGGAGCCTTTAGGATCAGTGAACTGTCACTGAAGGCACTCGTGGACCACCTCCAGTGTTGGGCAAATTACTTTAAAAAAGTAATTAGTTATAGTTACTAGTTACTTACCCAAAAAAGTAATTGAATTAGTAATGGGATAACTCCTTCAGAAATGTAATTAGTTACCAGGGAAAGTAATTATTGCATTACTTTTTTGAAAAACCTTCAAATATGTAAAAGAAAACTGATTTTTGAGCATGTTTCATGGGTCAGTTGCATAGGGTAGAACAGCAGACAGGTACTTCATTTAACTTCATATTTATTGGCGTGTGAACAAAATTAAAGACATTATCCCTGAAATAATAAAGCAGTGTCATCCTTTGTGGGCTCTACTGCCTCTACTTCTTATCCTTTGGCAAATTTGAGTTAATGAAGACAAGTAATGGAATGTTTGAGTCTTGAGGCAACTTCTGTCTGATAATATTAGTCCTGTCTTAGAGAAAATACTTGTTCAGATGGAACCAACATTCCCACTAAACAGAGCTTCTATACCATGTCTTTGGTGAGACTGGGGTCCACTAGGACCCCACCACATCTGCCACATCTTCCACCACATCTGCATTTCTGGGAAGAAGATGCTCCTCTAGTTAATCCTGCATCTCCACTTTTTTCAGTCGCTCCTCTCTGATACAGTGATACGGTGATACAGTCTTCAGTCCAGTCAGACAGACTCTCACTGATAACTCCTCCCCTAGGTTAGCTGCGCACATAGATGCATTCAAGTGAATGGGGTGTGCTGCGGACAACTCAAATTCGGAGATGTCACTAGTCGTTCAGGTGAAGGCAGTGTGGACAACTCAGACTCATGGGGCACACAGGTGAAGCATGAAGGCAGTGTGGGCAATTTGAATATAAGAACGGCTCACAACGAATCAGTTCTTATTACTTAACAGAGCCGTTCAAAAGACTCGACTCGTCCGTGAATATCACACCTCTAGTGCCTGGCTAGTGAGCCAGGACAGATAACAGCTGTTTGATATTAGTGTGAAGTAACGCACTGCATTTTACTGTCGGTAACGGTAACGGCATTGTAACGTTTCAAATAGTAATTCATTAGATTACCCATTACTAGAAAATAATAACGGCATTAGTAATGCCATTATTTTAACGCCATTATTCCTAACACTGACCACCTCCAGATCTTCATCAACATTGTGGTCAGGGACTGGAGAATTAATCTATATGTACCTGTTTTTAATGGAAACTGGAGGAAAATCCAGCTGAAGCAGTTTCCCAATGGCAGTCGTATTCCAACACACCGCACCATATAAGTCAGACTAATACATATACTATATGTTAAACAGGGACCTTAACCTCCTGTAAAAATGTATATCCACATGACCTTCAATGACTACAAACACTTAAAACTGTGGATGCTGTGGACACTTAGATAATATAGGACATAGCAGATGCAGAGCTGTCAGTCTGTCATAGAGTTGAGCAGCAATGATGAATGGCCTTCAGTGTAGGTTTGGGTTGTCAAAGTGTATTCGCACCAGCACATGTGACCTCTATGTTGACCATGATCTACTGGAGATCAAATGCCTACATCTACACTTATTTCTGGTGTTTAAGGTGCATGTTCACTATACAAAGCAACAGCATGTATACCTGAATTGTGCTGAGACACTTTATTTTCTAAAAGCATTGCTTTCCTTGTCTAAATAGATATACACAAGCTGGAGTTTTTAAGAATTCATTCATTCATTTTCTGAACCCGCTTTATCCTAACTAGGGTCACAGGGGTGACTTGGAGCATATCCCCGCTACTTACGGGCGAAGGCGGGGTACACCCTGGACATTTCGCCAGTTCATCGCAGGGCTGAACATATAGAGACAATCACTCACATTCACACCTATGGGCAATTTAGATTAACCAAATAACCCATCAGTGCATGTGTTTGGATGGTGGGAGGAAGCCGGAGTACCCGGAGAGAACCCACGCAGACATGGGGAGAACATGCAAACTCCACACAGAAAGGTTCCACCCCCAGTTGACTGGTGTTGGAATCGAACCCAGGACCTTCTTGCTGTGAGGCACGAGTGCTAACCACTGCACCATCATGTCGCCTGTTTTAAGAATGTTTTTGGAAAACATTTTAAAAGTCTCTATTTATGTGACCAAAAATAGTGCATGTGGATGAGAGGACTACAGTCACGGAAAAAATTATTAGACCACCCTTGTTTTCTTCAATTTCTTGTTCAGTTTAATGCCTGGTACAATTAAAAGGTACATTTGTTTGGACAAATATAACGATAACAACAAAAATGGCTCATAATAGTTCAATTTAAGAGCTGATATCTAGCCATTTTCCATGTTTTCTTGATAATAACCGAAACCACTTTAGTTCTTACATATGTTGAATGTTTTTGGCATTATACTACCAAAAACAGTGCTTTCAGGCATTCCCTGTTTTCTTTTCTGTCTGTTTTAGTCACATGATACACACAGGAGTTAGTACTTGATTGCATAAGCATTGTTTTTGATGACTTTTGATGGTCTAATAATTTTTCCCGCGACTGTATATAATATGTGGAGTATATCTGTTAGTGTGGTCAAGGCATGAGATATACAGTACGTTAAAGGCAGCTCAGTGACGTCCTAGTAACAGAGCAGTTAACAGTGTCATCAATGAACTGAACATCGGTGGTATCCTGGTTAAGGATACATTGAATCTGCATGTTTTTACTTCATCCTGCTACCATCTGATATGAAATAAAATTCAAGAACTAATGAAAAAAACCTTAAAACAAATTAAATAAAGGACCATAATCAGATAACAACCACTGATCCATGTCTCCCTTGCTTGTCTATAAAATGTTTCATACAGCTGTTATTACCACTGTTAATGCTGTTAATACTCATATTTTCATTTTGTTGCTATAAACAAAGGTTTCTGCTTAAATCGTTTTAATTAAAACATAAACCGAAAGCCTCCCTTCCCATTGCAAACATACAACTGTGTGACTGGCAAAGCTGCACCGACCTCTGTTCTACCCTCTATAATGAACAAATCCCACTGACACTTGACAGTCTTCATCTGAGGGACAAACTTATTCCTACAGTGGCACTTTTTCTGAACATCTTGTCTTAGGTCAAGGTGATCACAAAAACAAGGGCTCTCATCCCAGTTGGAAGCTGTACTAATGCTGGCTAGGTGCTAGCAAATTGCCCAAACCAACAGAGCTACAGCACTTGTGTGTTGTCAAGTAACATGTTTTTTTTTTTACCTTAACACAACTGTCTGTGTCTTTAAGAGCAGCTGTTTGGTCGACAACTGTTTGTGTACATGTTTGTGTGTGGATGATTTACCTCTGCAGCCTGCGTCTCCTGGTGCAACAGTGTCAGCCCCGTCAGATCTTCGAGGAACGAGTGGGAAGAATTAAAAACTTTGGACAGGAACTGGAAGCCCTCCCTCTCATAGTGGTCCAACACCTGAACAAAAACAAGGTAGCCCCAGATGAGAGTAAACATCAGACTTATGGCTAGTGCAAACATACATTAACTTTGCCCAAAACTCTGACAAACACTAAAGACACTGATATGATATCACCACTCCATGCACTTTCAGCAATTATATTCCAATCAGTTACAAAACCTTATTTGGATTAAACAACAGAAAAAGTCAGATTTATCTATGAATGTGCATTTTTCTTAAACAGCCTGAAAGCTGCAGTCTCTGTTAGGACATCAAGAGATATCGTCCTCCATTTTGATCATATTTAAAACTGAGCAATGAAACACAAAGATGCTCAGCTGAAGCGGTGCCTTTAGTGCACATGATAACGCACATACAGTTTACCATCTCTATAATGTCTTGTCTAGGAAATTTTTGAAAAAGTTCTTCACATCATGAACTTGTTGAATGTCGTCTCTGAATCACAGCTTATGAAGACTTACACACAACCTGCAATTACACAGAAATTTACCTATTACTTGAACTGACTTTACACGGCCACACCTTCTTTTCAGAGCACATTCATATCCTGTGCCCTGTTGACTGCTTTCCAAAGCTTGGCTGAGTCTTTCATGGATGCACACAGACCCTCCTCTGCAGGTGTAATGTTACCACCGCTGCAGACAGCAACGCACACTGTAGGCATAAGTACTAGTGTGTGTGTGTGTGTGTGTGTGTATGTGTGTGTTTGCAGACTGACTTGGCGTCTAGTCTCAGAGCCAGACACTGCGCACAATACACAATGTCATGTCTCTTGTTCATCTTTTCATCCTCTCTTTTCACTCCTTCGTTCTCATTTAATTCTTTGATTCTCCACTTCCATCCATCGGATCTGTTACATGAGACACCAACGGCCAAAACCAATTTTGTTGAAATATAGCTGCTCGTGATACAGAGAGCATTGTGATAAATGGAATGATCTTGTGATAAAATAATTTAAGTCTCTTGAAGCAATGCACACAGGCAACCAGTCGAAGCAGAAAGTAGTGATTAACTGTATTTCTGAATTACTGATTAATCTGATGTCTATTATGACAGTTAATTTTTCAAATCTATAATATATCAGCAAATAGCACAGCCAAATAGCCATTCATTCCTTCATATATGACAAAAACTAGAGTAAATATTTAAATCTGAGAAGCTACAGTCTGGAAAATTGTTGTATTTCAATTCAGTAAAATCAGTCAAGTAATAAATCTACTAATCACAGATTAATTATATAAAACCGAGACTAATAACAGATGCAGGTGCACACTTTAAGTCTTAGAAGCCCTGGATGGGAAATAAAATGAAGAGAAATTGAATGGCTTAACAATACTAGACAACAAACAAATATGATGCATTTCTATATATGTATATAGGGTATAACTAATTGATTAAACATGTGTGTAATAGAGTATAGCCCCTTTTACACAGCACTTCAGTTATGGGAATATTTCATCTTTATTCCGGAACGACGTCTGTGTAAACGAAATTGTGGGATCATTTGGTCCTACCTTTATCGTAGCTCTGTAACACCTCTGGAGGTAGTAACAGAGCTGTGCACGGTAAAAATCGAAATCTTACCAAGTGTATTTTTCTCATTTCTAGTCAAAATCTCTAATCACACTTAAAATAAGACATAATCACCTAAAGAGTAACAGCAGATTTTTTTAGTTGAATTAAGCAAAAAAATCTTGAATTAAGGAAAGATCTATTGTCTAAAAATAAGTTCTTATCTCTCACTTACAAGTTACTCTTTAGGTGATAATGTCTTATTTTAAGTGTGATGAGATATTTTGACTAGAAATGAGAAAAATACACATGATAAGATTTTGATTTTTGCAGTGTGATAAAGGTAGAATCATGATTCTGGAACGATATATAAAAGGAACACCTCTTGTTCCACAACCAAGATGTGACGTTCTGATGACGGTGACCCTCGCGCCAGGGGGGATTTAAAAATGAGCGTGGGCCGTGTACAGTAAACAAACACATCAACACGACCTGAAAGATGTCGAACTGAGGAGACACTGAGATCCGCGAGCTGTTGTCACTTCGGGCGGAGGACTCTATACATGCTAACATTTGTGGAATGGTGAAAGACCGCTATGCTCGGGGTATTTCCGACATGGAAGTGATATGTTGCACTGTACGCTGCATCACCGCCCCTTTGATTCCAGAACGCAGGTCCGCTGTGTAAAAGTCCAGTCTGTCTCACCTCTGTTACTCCTTTGGCTTGGCTGTGGAAATCGGTCAATGGTGGAAAAAAGGTGAGATCACCATCTCACCTTTTCTCCAGGATCTCTGTAAAAGTGGCTTATGAGTTCTTGTATGTGTGTAATATAATTGTTGTATGCACTGATCAGCCATAACATTATGACCACTGACAGAAGTGCTAATAATATTGATTATTTCATTACAATGGTGCCTTTCACTGGGCTGGATATATTAGGCAGAAAGGGAGCATTTAGTCTTCGAAGTTGATGTGTTGGAAGCAGCAAAATAAGAACATGAGTGACTTTGACTAGGGCCATATTGTAACAGTGATGACTGGGTCAAAGCATCTCCACAACTGCAGGTCTTGTTGGGTGTTCCTGTTCTGCAGTGGTTAATACCGACCAAAAATGGACAAAGGAAACCACAAATATGCAAGAGAACTGAAACTTTTACAAGATTTCGTTGTGTTTAACTGGAACTGATGGGTTTCAGTAGTGACCACATGCTAAAGATGTCAACAAGACACAACACAGACATATACACAGATCAACATGTGAATCACATGGTGTGTCACACA
Organism: Sphaeramia orbicularis; assembly: GCF_902148855.1. NCBI lineage: Eukaryota > Metazoa > Chordata > Actinopteri > Kurtiformes > Apogonidae > Sphaeramia > Sphaeramia orbicularis. The sequence goes on from NC_043961.1 coordinate 35,852,188, forward strand.
TATACGTATAGTCGACAAATTTGTACAAGTGTCCTAAAGCTTCCTTCCTTATAAAGTCATATAGATTTCTACCACATCACACAGCTGTTTCTGACACTGGGGGTGTCTTCTTTTTTACATTCTTCATGATCATTAACAGATTGTCTTACACAATATAAGCTGTATACATATGTGCTTCCATGTTTGTTTATGTGCCACGTCCTTAAACATATCAAACATACATTGGGTGGTCCTACTGGCTAACAGGGGCTCTGACTTTATTTATGTGGCACTTGGGGGCTGAGTACTGTGAGTAAACAGCGCCTGGTAAGTCAGTGGCTTTTACTTCCCCTGTTAACATGTACACTATGGGCTACATGTCAGATGAAACGTCTACCTCCACGCTGACTCATTATCCACTCAGCCTGTTTGGAATTTTAGAGGAACAGCGCATTACACAGGAAGCAAGGTCCATAAAGTGTGTGTGTGTTTAACACTGTGTCATTTCTGGATGACAGATATGTGTCTACAGTGTGCATTAACTCAACAAAAGAAAACACAGAAGAGGTAAAAATAAATAAATAAATGAAGGTGCAGTTTTAAATAACAAAAGAAAAGGACGTATTACAGTAAAATGCTACCAAAGTTGTCTTAAAGCTACCGCTTAGAGGGAAAATAATGTTATTTAATGCCACAGTAGCTGCTCTAGGAGTCAGCAGTGAAGCCGAGCCTGTTCAGTAACAGTTACTTTAGCGCTGCCAAGGCAAATGGGATCGCCACCAATTTCGACTTTTTCACTAAGATCCTGTCAAGACTTCATATTCAATTTATTAGGATTCAGATTTTGGTAACAATTTTGTATTACATTAATTTCATAACATATACTAAATGCTCAAAAGTACTGGGAAACATTACACCTACACCTTGTTGGACTTCATTAATTTGTAATATTATCATGATAAAAATGTTCATGTCAGGTGTTACTATGGCAAATATTACATCCATATTTCCTAGGCTGATTTTTCTTCCCGAGTGACTGAACTGAATAGGCAGGAAAATGATTGCATTTTCAGTTCAGTCTTGTGAGCGCATAAGCAATTATTCTCTATTTATTTGAGTAATTCACTGGTTTTGGTTTAGATTTCCAATTTTATGAGGAAAGTCTTCATTTGTTGAAGCAACAAAAGCAGCAAAAAGGTACAAAGAATAAAAGAATCCAGGAATTTACAAATGCTTTATTAAAGATTAAAGGTCTTATATTGTCCAAAACTGTTTAATTCCATGAATACCAACCATTTATATTTAGCTTCAAATAATGTACTGAAGGGCGTGTGTACTGTTCTCTTAAGCATTTATTGGTTGGTTTAGGCTAATCTAGAGCGGCCAATCAGAATCATTCCTATTGAGCTGTCACATATGTACGCTACCTATGCATTAACAGTTATGTAGCTGGCAGATACAGTATGTTTGGACATACTGAAGAAGCTTAATGAGGCTGTTAACGACTCTACAATGTCTGAGCATTCTCATAGATGCACCACAGTGGTCTCACACCACTCGAAACCAGAATATTACAGAAGCAAGAAAGTCTCATTACAGCTACTTATGATTTAAAATTATTATCTATGGTTGAAACATGAAAATGTGTCAGAAAATGTAGAGGTAGAACATTTACAACAATTACAATAGAAAAAAATTAATCATTTAGTAAAGTTGAATAAAAACAACATTTATTCCAGCGACATTTATTGTAATATAAAGTTACATTATGATATTTGTCAATATTATTTTTTAAATCCAAGCCTCCTGTTAGTAATAAAACAGCTGAGTTCAATGTGTCCCAAAAATTATGTCTATATAGTATATTTGAGATATTAAAATTTAAAAAAAAATTGAGAAAAATCTAAATCTCACCACGATTAATCAATACTATCGTGTCCTGAACTTAAAAATTGAAAAAGGTTTTACTCTTAATATATATGTACAATGAAAGGTTTAATAAACAGAATCACACAGAGAAGAGAAACACTGAAACCTGTGTTTGGAACCAGTTTGATGAATTTTCAAGACGTTGCACTTCAAACTCACAAAATGTTTTTACTATTAATAGTGGTAGCATATTTGTTAGTGTTAGTACAAGTAGTTGTAGTAAGAGATGTCTGGCACAGTTTAAGACAAAGCCACGTCAGCTGTGATTTACTCTCTGGCGTATACTTTTATTGGCTTGTGGCCCCAGAAAGAGTTGGGAAATACACACACACACACACACACACACACAGAAACACACAAACAGAGAGTGAAAAGCCCCAACTCTACAGGAACTGCTCCAGCCCAGACAGGGGCTGAATTGTTTTGTTTCCATAGTGACCTGGCAGCACACAGCTGACTGCGGCAGGAATACACACAGACAGACATGCACTCGCTTACTCTGTAACAAACACACACACACATACACACACAAAAGAGACAAAGGCACACACATTACAGTGAGTGGACTGATAGATGGACACAGGGACACACAAAGAGACAGGAGAGATATGTGGGAGGAAGAACAGGACAGGAAAGAAGGTAAGACAGGGGAAAAAGACGAGTAAAAAGGGAAAATTAGAAATAGGGGGCACATAAGAAAATGTCCAGGAGGGATTAACTGAAACAAAAGTTTTACTCAAAAGGCACTCCAGCTTTATTCGTGCCTGTGGATTGACTTTCACACACATCCTCATTGTTCAGGCTTCACCCTTATCAAACTATATGAGCTCTTTGTGCACGGTGAATAATCTCATCAGTCAGACAGGCAGAAACATGACACCTTAAGATGGGGAGGAACTTCTTCGATGCAGTGTAGGTGGAGAAAACTTTAAACTTAAAGTGTAAAAAAACTACCCCCCCCCCCCTACACACAGACACACACACACATACACACCCCCACCTCGCCTCTTGGTTTCTCCCTCTGTGCTTCTCTCAGCCTGTCTTCACATGAAAGTGATAGATCTAGGGCTTTATGACCTCTTTATAAACACAAAGACTGCATTGAGATCAGGGGAGAAAGAGAGCGACTGAACCAGCCCTCCACTCATCACAACACCCTTTCTTCAGCGCCGCATTTGCCCTCTTTATTCCACCCCCCCACACACACACATGCACATACACACACTCTTTTCCTCCCTCTTCTTTCACTTTTGCCTCCTCTAACTTATGGTTTTCTCTTTCTCCCTCTGGACTTACACTTACGTACATCGACCAATCACGATGGTGTATGCTGCTAGCCACAAAGCCACCCTGGGCACTGATTGGCCAGCGGGTTAAAAAAAAAACAAAAAACACACACACACACACACACAAACACGCACAATGACAATGAGGTACAAAGACACGAAGGCTATTTCTCCCATCCTAATTGGCTGATATGAGATTTGTGGACCTTCCAACAACCCATCTTTACATGCACACAAACACACAGTGGTAGGAGCTAATTCCACTCATACGACAGTCACTGACATCAATGAGCAACTGCTGCCTGATTGTTACCATATGGTTTTGCAGGCTTTCTCCGTGTGTGTGTGTGTGTTAAGTATTCCTCAAGGAACGACATTTCAACACATCTCCACTGGCTTAACATGGAAATGGGAGAGATAGGAATCCCCCTATTTCTGTTACAGCAGCAATTTGTGCTCCCAAACTAACTACTTGACATAGTAATAACAAAAAACTGCATCTATGCATCTGGATGTGTTTTTAAGCCTCTAAGTTTATGCAAATGCCATCCTACTACACTGCAATGACATATGATTGAACTTTATATAAAAGCTATTTCTTTAAGTTACTTACAATGGGTGAGCAGGCAGTGCATTTGTCAAAGGCCAGGCTGGCAGGTAGGACGTTGTCAAACCTCGACAGAAAACCTCGGATCTGCGTGAGAAGAAACCAAAACGTCAACAACTTAAACGCTGAAAAACTAAAGAGCGAACACACACTCAAAAGTATGACGTTATGACATCATATATCACATTAAAAGGCCAAAAGTTACACTAACATTCTAAAGTATTAAGAGATTAAAGTCGCTGACAATAAAATAACTATAGTGAAATAAAACAGAACAGGCAGTTTTAACTTGCAAAGAAAAACTGTTTGACATCTTTAAAATCTTAAATCATTGTGTTAAATCTCACTGCCTGGTTTTCTGTTCATCCTCAGTTTATAATCATGTTTAGAGCTCCCTCTGGTGCATAGACAGCATTCACTTTTCTCCCGTTTCTGACTGCAATGATTATGTCTCATTATATTGATTTTTTTCTTCTTATCTACCTTTTGGACTAATGTAATCTATTCATGGCCTCCCTTCTCCTCTCTTAGACCCACTTTATTCTGTTTTTAATAAAAGCTTCACCCATTATGTTTTCTGGTGACGCACACAGCCCAGAGCGTGAAATGACTCCCTTACTATAATTAAGTCATGGACAAATATGGTATAATGACAAATATATCAAATTATTTGTGACCAATCACTGCGCAGTGGACAGCGAGTGAAGAGAGGTGGAAATGAAAAGCTTTTGGCTCTTGGATGCAAAACCGATGAAATCTTAAGTCACGTCCGGTTCATTCCTTCTTGTCCTTTATATTTCCATCTATGCACTGATGATTTTAATTAAAATGCTAAATTTAGGGACATACAAAAGACAGGCATACAACAGAATAAAAAAAAAATAATAATAAAGTGCAGAAACTGAAAGTAGTGGTGTAAAATGAAGGTTCTGATGCTAAATAACAAATGACAAGTTGAGTGTACATGTGAGTCAGACCAACAGGACGGCGTGGGAGGCTGAGATGGATGTTGCCAGACTAGCTTTATGTAGAATAAGGAAGGTAGGCTTTAAGGTTTGCAGAAGATAAACTTTCTTTTTAAGGTAAAGCAAACAGTTTGTCATAATTATGTCAGAAGCATAGCATTGCAGTAATTTTTTATGGAGTCAGTGGCACTAATGTAGTTATATGAAGACTTATTAATTCTTCAAATAACCACTGACAGCTTTGAAAGATAAATAGTGTTTGTGCATTCTTTTTGTAACAGCAATAGTTTTCTGTGCTTCCTTTATGTCAATTCTTTGATCCAGCTTTGTATTTTACACACAGTCTGAACAAGAACCTGCACAGATGTTACAGACGCTAAAATGAAACATAGATATTAGCTAAAATTCCATTTAATTTTATTTTACATTTTTGGTTTGGGGTGTTTTTGTGCCTTTATTGATCTTTCACGGTTCATGGGGGTGAGTTAATTAAATTGCATGTAGCTTCAGTGAGCCGCCACAAGTTGTCACTGTGGCACCATTGAAAATCTGCCCTGTAACCTCAACTACTAAACTGCAGGATGTTGTATTAACATAGACCGCTCAAATAAGAGGCACTCCAGGCATATTATACCCAACCACTGGACACACACGCTGACATTCACACTTTCATCCACATTATTTACCTTGCATTACATTCTCTGGTCATCATTATCCTGTACACACATCCTATACTCACAGTTTTGTATCCATCTTAAGGACATAATGTATTCTTAACTCCATCCATTCATTTAATTCCATCCATAAGCCTAAACCCCAGTCCTCAAAATGTCCTGTCAGACTGAGATAAATATTCAAATTTGTCTGCGCAGCTATATAAAGACAGGGACGGACGCGCATACACCACATCTGCATGACATTTTTCTTTGAATTATTTGGCTGAAATACCATGAGCAGCAGAGGTGTCAAGCAAATGGCAGAAATTCAGATTTCTCAGGATGATGAATACTGATGATGATGCAAATGGAGATGACGACAGGCAAAGTTAGTGAAAACAGTCAGAGAGTGAAAAGGGCACAGCTTGGACAGCTGCTCATCATCTAGTCCTGCTCTATATGGTGACGCTGCCAGTTCAGACTATATAACCATTACAACAGTAATGCAACATTTCCCAGTGTTCTCAGTAAAGCTGCCCTTCAAGTCTCTTGTTTTATTTTAGTATTCCATGTTTTCATCCCTTTTTTTCCTCACTACCACCATAAATGGCTACAGTCACTGGATAATATCAATGGCACTTATGATTTGACTGATTTTCATATAATTCCCACAAACATGGTAAATTTACAAAAGATTCTGTTGCATATATATGAATTCACAAACAGATGACACATGAGTATACAACAGAGTGGGCTGGTGTGTGCATGTATGTGCATCGGAGCATTTCTGACCTGATGTGGCACTAGACCCAGGGAGGTAGGAGGTTCATTCATTCTGTCATCACTGCTACTGGCCACTGCGTAGCCTCTGCAGAAAGAGAGAGGGAAAAAAAAAAAAAAATCATACACTTGTCACTGATTTATTTGCTCTTTGTATATTAATGTAATCTGCAAATAAATGTGTTTAGTCATAGACCGACACAGATGAAGCAGTAAATGATCCAGTCTGCTACTCCCACCACACATTATTCAAGTATTTTTTTTCCCAGACATGAGCCTAATAGAGGTGATTATCTTACACAGTAGCAGGAGTAAATCTACACCGTGTATGAAAATACAATGCAACAAAATATCAATATTGAGAAAGTATAATGAGAAATAGAAGGTGCTTAAAAATCAATGTTTGTGAGATATGAAAGCTCCTGGTTATAGTAAACCCATCTCTATGGAAATGATGAAATGCTGTGATGCTTCTATAGTGACAACCGTCAAACTGCTGCAACATTAAACCCTACGTGAACATTTTCTAAAGCCAAGGGTTGTTGGAAGATCCCATTTGAGAGCTGGTGTGAGATCTTTATAAGAGGATAAAAGTAAAGGAATGGGAGTTGCAGGGGAATGCACAAAAAACAAGGGTGCATAGCAGATGCAACAGAGAAGATTTTAGTGCTAAGTAAGTAGTTAGACGATGATAGAAGAAAAAAAAAAGCACATGAAAACTCCCCTTCTCCTTCCTTGCTTTCTAAGCTTTTTATCCAGCAAAGGCAGAGCGTGGCTCTGGAACAGCTTGTAACATCTCAAAACTGAGAGAAAATTGCTGTCTTATCGGGCTCAGCATGTGGCCACTTTAGAAGGACTTCTGCTGACACATCCGTCACACACAATTACATTTCCGCAGAAACATGTGCATGTAGATGTACCTGTGTACAGAGATGCACACTTAATAGGTACAAAGTGTGTCTTTTTCAGTGTTTGAAAAAAAAGTACTTTAAGTGTCAAAAATAAATAGCTAGTTCAGATTGCCATGGGAACTTGGGTGTTTTGAGGTTTCTGGCCTTAAAAAAAAGAAAGAAAAAAAAGAGAAACGGAGTATAAATTGTAGTGCCCCTTTCACAGAAAGCTGAACATTTGCGGCTTGAATAAATTCAAGAAGCCATTCAATGACCTCAGCTACCAACTGGTAATTAAGGCCAGTTGTGCCTTACAAAAGTAGGATGACGCAGAGTCCACAAAAAAAATGTAAAAAAGAAGACAAAAAAAAAAATCACAGTAGGTTTGGCATGAAAAGTCAAATGGGATCTGGTCAAAATCCAGCATCTGTATTTTTTTATGCATAGTAGTGACGAAATATACCTTTAAAGGCTCAAATGAGAGGTTTATAAAAGACAGAGAAAGCTGAAATCAGATATATTAGTTCAGTTGTGTGAATGTTTCTGAGCTGCAAACTGAATCATATGCTACATGTGTAAAAAATCTGAAATCCATTTTCAATTTGTAGTTGAAAATGGATCAAGTAAGCATTTCCTGTTTGAAAATCTTTCTGAGCTTTCCTACCTATTTCATGACATAGAGTCGTTTTAGTATTGTGTTTGCAGGAGTCTACATCATGAAATTTGTAGACCTGTTACAGTTCCTAATCTGCCAACAGGTCAAACTAAAGCCGGTACTGTGCTCTACTGAGAATGACCGGACTGACAAGACACAGCGACTTTGTCAGTTTTAAGATACTTCTGCCTTGATCGGTTAATTTGTTTGTTGGTTCGAATCCAAAATAACTTATTAAAACACTACTGACACAGCAACGCATGTGATTCTCTGTCATACAAATACCTCTGAACTACTCCGGTCTTACATCCACACCCAGACATTCAGGCACTGATCACATCACTCTCATCCTCTTTGTGACTTTGAAATAATTTCCAAACGTATCCAGGTGCAAAGAAACTGCACCAGTGAGAAAGGGTAGAAAATGTGAAATGAGTGGCCAATTTTGTCAAAAAAAAAAAAAAATGTAAGAAATTCATAGAACTGTGTTGAAATAATGCTAATCCATTTGTGCACAGACTATTGATATTATTTGACAGTGGAAGCTATATTTTCAGAAATATTGGATTTTGAATATGGTATAATAGGGTTAGGGTTAATATGGTATAATAACCCTAACACCTGGAAGGGGGGGGGGGCATTGAAATTAATAAATTCAGTATAGAACAGAATATAGCATAGAATATAAAATAATAACAAAGAATAGAAGAAAATAAATTAGAACAGAATTCTTAAAATAGCATCAGAAAGAGCATAAATAACTGGTGGACGGACATGACAGTGGACAGACGTGACATTACCCATGATGATCTGGTCAGTACCAGTACTTTATTAGTAATAAACTTATATACTTACTATTGCTAATGCTCCTCTTATTCATAAATGTTAGTATTGTGGATCTAAAACAATAACAGCTGACACAAAAACACAAAATGTGGCAGTGGACGGATGTGACATGGTTGTTACAGATCCCATCATACTGATGCTCGGCAGCCATGTCACCGTTTCCACAAATGATCCCTGTGCAAAAAGTATTATCATAATTATTTATTGTATAGTTTATCATCATACTAAAGAGTAAATAATATAGAATTGTTATTTTTTTTATAAAAATACTTATTATTAGAAAACTGTTGATTTAAAAAGTGACATGTGACATTCTTAATGTATGTATTGGTGTAACATAAACAGGATGGATCAGCACCATACTCCATATTGCAACCTGTAAAAATAAAACATGTGATATGTAGTATATAATCTTGTAAGAAAAATTGGGGAATCTAAAAGAATAGAATATTTATTTTTCAGGTAAATTCAGTTAAAATATAACTTGGCCATATGTGACATGAAAATATAGCATTAATTGTGATGAAATTGGACATTTTTAACCTGAAAACATAGTTCATATGACCATCAACATGTTGCAACAGAACTGAAATCCTGTAAAGTTACAAAACTTGCATTTACCAACACAAAGTTCCTTTGGGGATTCACTTATATTGATTTCTTATGCACAAACACATAAATAAGACCTCTAAGCAAATTTTAGCCAAATATCATCTTTGTTTACCCTTCAGTGTGTTGCAGGATGGACACCATCATCTCGACTGCAAGGGCACCAGCAATCATGGCTAGACCTGGTCTGCTCACTGTGCACTGTTGGTCCAGGGTCCGATCCCTGGTTGACTATTAATAAAAACAAAACAAAACACAGAACAAAGCAATAGCAGAGTGTAAACAGCCAGTAATACAATGACAAAAAACAGCAAGGACATGAGACTTTAGCCCCTAAACCTCATCAGAGACAGAAGAGGAGAGAAATTTGAGTTATTATGTAACCAACAACTAAACGCTGGAATGTTCTTTTGTCTCTAATAAATTGTTTGTACCAAATATTGTAATCCAAGGTGAAGCAAACCTGTGGATTCAAGAACAGATGCACAGATAAAGTAAAAAATCATAGCACTAGCTCTGATAGTTACCCTAAGCCTCACTCCAAAATACTGAGCAGGGAAATACCATATATCCGCATGCATTACTTTTCTACATAGATCTTCTATATTCATATATTCTATATTCATTACACAACAACCAAACTGAAATTTGGGCCTAAGATTTGACCTTCAGTGACTGGAGGCTCTGTCTCCAATTTAAATGGTAATATCAGTATTACTATAATCAGTGACAGTGGTCTGGAGCCAGATGGCATTTTTAGAAGTCAGATCTCAATGGCACCGCTTACAGCAATTGGCTGCAGGCTTCCATAGCTGATGAATGGTCTTCATAAATTTCTTGTATAAAAAGGTTATGCAGGCAAAAAGGAAGCAAGGAGAAACAAAGAGGGGAAGGCGCACAAGAATCTGATTATGCCACAAGTTTCCATGTCCCCTGCTCATTTCTGCTTCACGAGTGAAAGAAGGGTTTTAAAAAGTTTTTCAACATGTTACAAAGCACATGGTGAAATAAGAGCGGAAGTCTGAAACTGTAGCTAATTAGCTCGGCTTAGTTTAAAATCGGAAGCAGGATGAAAGATGTAAGCTGGGTTTCCAAAGTTCAAGAATTGGTCTGCTCGTGCCTTTAAAGCTGACTTTCTGAAGATGAGTACCAAGGTTTAAGTTATTTTAGGGGTGTTACATGCCATTTATCCCTTCAGTTAACATTTAATGAGTGTCTGGCTACTGCACAGACTTCCTTGGAGCCTAATGATGAAAAAGTCAGTAGAAAGTCAAAGCACAAAGAAACCATTGCCTCCTATTTCTATACTTTAAACATGGATGTGAGGTTGGTATTGATTTTATTTGACCTGAGGGAAAAAAATGTAACAGATTTCTAATCGATCCAACTGCTGCTGTAAATGATTTTTGACATTTCTTACAGAAGTTGTTGGTCTCAGTGTAGTATGTGAGTAAGTTTAGTGTCTGTTAGAGTTTGTTCCTCACATCTCCAGGTGCCACAACATCATTGCAGAAATAACAGCCCAGTTTGTGCCCTGGGATGTTGGAGAACAGAGAGGATCCTGGGACGGAGGGTGCAGAGCCGGCTGGTGTGGAAGACGAGGAAGAAGCAGATGAACAGGAGGTGGAGGAGTCGGCAGCTGCAGGAGCGTTCTGACTGACGAGAGGTTTCTTCAAACCATGACGCATCACTACGAATGTGTCAAACCCTAGGGCAGCATTTACCACTAGCTGAAAAACAATGGAGAAAGAAGTGAGAAGTAGACCAAATGAGCAATATAAGAGAGGCTAAAGAATCTTGCAGAGCTGTGGTGAAACATGTGGTGAAACATTTTCATCTTCTCCTCTATATTCACAGCACATTTCATCCAAATCAAATGAACAAAATAGATTTTCTTACACAGACAACAGGAAATAACGTTGGATAAACTATAAAATAATGGCATGAAACATTAAAAGGCTCTTTAACGTCCTGGATTTCAGGGAAGCAATAGAAATAAATTGTAATACCAATTTGCAGGGAAACTGCCTCCCAGCACAAATGGCCAAATAACATCTGAGCTAGAAGAGACTAATGAAAACCTAATGAGCAGCCCTAAAAACCTTTAACTACAAGCACTAATACAAAAGTTGCAGCAGTGATACCACCACAGGCATTATACACTTCTGACTCACCATTCAATAATCTAACGTTGCCTAGCAACTAACAGAATGCCAAATTATAAAACACGACATTAGTCCACTGGAAATTTCAGCTCCCTGAAGAAGGAATGAAATTGAAGAAATTGAACACCTCACTAAACAGAAAACCAAACAAGTGTAACATTATCGTATCATATTATCAACATCATAACCCTAAAAGGGAAGCAGTGGTCTGAAATATATGACTAAACATGACCTTTTTCTTTTCAAAATGACAGGCGAAGCTAAAGGATGAGACAAGGACTTCTTCTTGTCCATTAGTTTGTTCATAAAACAAGGACGCTGTCATATAATAAATTGCCAAAACTAGAGCAATAAACTGAAAGAGGTTTTAAAACTTCTGCAGAGCTCAATTTAGTGATCTTTTGTAGTGACATTCCCTGTTCTCTTTGACTTTATCCATTATAACTTAGGGCCGGATCTACTGAAGGTTTGTGTGTATAAAAATGTGCACAATCTCACTGAACACACAAAAAAATGTACAAACTGATTTACTAACGGTACGCACTAGGGGTTGTGTCTTTCAAAGGTGCAAAATAGCATGACTGCATCCAATTAGTATGTTTGGCACAATGAATGGGCAATATGGGGAGGAGAAAATGTAAATATATTATATTAGCACACGTAAAGTGATTTATCAAACCCGAAAGCAATTTTGTTCATAGAAACTGCATCTATATTTAACACGTCTCAAAGGAAGGTGCAAACGGTTTGTATGTGTAGTTGTGCACAAATGGCTGCAGTTATTGTCACAAGGAGACATCGAAAGACATTTTTCACCCTCATGTGAACATTAGGGTGGTCCAACAATCATGGTAAAAAATTAAGCTTCAGATAACCTCAATTAGAACCCTGCATTAGGTTTTGGCATTCAAAAGATGATTTAGGAAAAAAACTGGACGAAAAAGGAGATGTTTTAGAGGGTGCACAAGTTGCTGGAAGTTTCCTGGAAATTGACTTATTTCGCATTTTCAGCATAGCCGAGCTGACCTGCTAAGAGAAGCAGCAGTACTATCAAAACCAAGGTTTTAGTGCTTCATCTATATGTATTAAGTAAGGCCGCCGACATCTTTGGTACTTGAGTGAAGAATTGGTTGGCCTGGCATTCTTCAACTCCAGTGTGACACAAGAGCAGAAGCAGGTGATGGTTCACAAAATGATGGAAAATGAAGGTTCAGAGGTTCCACTAAAGCGCTGTGATGCCCTTAATCAAGCAGATTATGAAGGGAAGCAGATCAGTGATTTTGTCACCACCAGCACCATGCGTTTCTTTGAAACTCTGGATCTGCCACAAACATTCTTCAGAATTCCTCCAGAAGACTGGGCTGATGATGAAGACTTTCAGAAGGATGCTAAAACTATGCATTCCAGAAAAGTTGTCAATGATGTTGCTGAAAGAGGGGTGGAGCTTATTCAAGACTTCAGCTGTAGCTGAACAAAAAATGAAGATTAGAAACAGTACTTGCTCCAAGTTGTCAAAGAACACAGGAACATTTTTTGTTATTTCAATAAAGCAACAGTGGTGGCTGGACTTTCTAAGTAACATTTTTATGCAGGTTGCAGTTTGATTTTGAGAATAAAATTACAAATTATTCTAATATGCCCTATTCATTTGGCTAGTTATGTTATAGTATATAGAGCAATCTTCACGTGTCTTGTGCAACCCCTAAATATTAATTAATTTGCATAAAATTTGGACCGAAGTAATTTGGCCAGATATGGAACCAAATACAGGGTTCTAATCCAGAGAATCTTAAAAAAAAAAATTTTCGGACCACCCTAGTGAACATTTTAGGAAGGGCGGAAGAAAAAATAATTGCGACATATGCCCCCCACACACACACTTTGCAGGACTCCTAAAGGCTATTTTTCCATTTGATCTGATGATTGTGATTAAAAATACATACCGACATTAGGCTACTGTGTGACAAAATTATGTGCACCTGACAGTCATTCAATCCAACAAACCCCACGGTCCCCCCCACCTCTAAAATGAATCCAGCGCCACTGCCCAGCAATGCCATTTTAGAACTTCTAGATGAACTAGGGGATGATGTGGGGCCAGTCACAAGGAAGAGTCATACAGTACCTTCTATGATAAAAGTCCTTACAACATTACATTTCCTTGCATCTGAATCATTCCAGTGCACTGTTGCCATTAGTGCTGGTGTATCCCAGAGCGGTTTTTCCAGCATATTGTCTCCATGATGACAACCAGCAGCACACAAAAAAATCCTTATTTAAATAGGGCGGTCTCCAAGACTTTGCACCTGTTGTCATTTGTGCTAGCAATCTTAGTAAATCACCCGCAAACAGTAGTTCAAACCCACACACAAAATTCTAAATTGCACACGCAAATTAGTACACGCAAATTGGGATCTTAGTAGATCAGGCCCTTAGTCTTTTATCTATTTCTTTATTTAAACACTAATAAATGGCGTTTAATGGTTCATCATATCATAACATCATTGTGTAGAAGGGTTAGAGTTGGACATAACATTACAACCACCGACAGATGACCTGGTGATAACACTGAATATCTCCACAGTCAGTAGCTGGGATATATTAGGCAGCAAGTGAACATTTCACCATCACAGTAGATGTGTTAGAGGCAGGAAAATAGGCAATGCGAGGATCTGAATGATTATGGCAGGATGCAAATTGTGATGGCCAAATGACTGAGTCAGAGAATTTCCAAAACTGAAACTTTTGTAGGATGATCCAGGTCTGCAGTGATTAGATCCTACCAAAATGGGTCTAAGAAAAGACAAATCCATAGAATCTCCATGTTATAATGTCCAGGGCTTTAAAGATCTGCTGTTACTGCCTCAGTGCCAGATGCCCCAGCACATTTTCAGAGGTCTGGTGGGGTCTAGGCCTCGGGTCAGAGCTGTTATTGTCGACAAAAGGCGGACGTACACAATAATAGGAGGGTGGTAATAATGTGACATTCTCACACAAGCATGACTGGGTTGAAATGTGGTTTATTTTCGGTAGAATCTCTAGACCTGCAGTTGTGGAGATGTTCTGACCCAGTCATTTGGAGATCACAATTTGGTCCTGGTCAAAGTTCCTCAGATCCTTGCACTTTTCCATTTTGCTGCTTCCAACACATCAATTTCAGGGTCAAAAATATTCCCCTGTTTCCTAATACATCTCACCCCCTGAAAGGTGCCATTGTAACAAAATGATCCACCACTTTACTGTCAGTGGTCATAATGTTAATGCTGACTGCTGATTGGTTGTCCTTACCTTCCTCTTGCTGGCTGCTATCACTGTAGGCAGCCAGCGACTCTCCCTCGTGTCCATTAATAAGAAGACCACGTCATGTTCAGAAATGAGCTTCTCAAGCTGTTCGACATCCCTCTGAGCCTGAGAAAGTGTAGTCTGTGAGAAGTTTACTGGGTGACCTGGCATGGGGATGCTCATATTGTAACCCTCTGCATTCTGTTGGAGGAAGAAAAGTGACAAAAAGGAGAAAATATGAAGGGATTATTGATGAGATAAACATATACAGCTTATATTAAAGCTCAGTAAAACCATGTAATTTGCCAGTGAAAAGCCTATTTAAAGTTTTTGCATTTCCATTTTTCTTTTTTGCTTTCACTTTTTTTATATTACTGTACTTGCAAACATCAAATACTGCCACATTCAGCTATTTCCTAACATTGCAATTATAATTATAATGTTGAAGCAGATTAAAAAGTAAGCATGAAAAAGCTGAATGTGCTTCATTCGCACCATAAAGCCCGCAGGAGACACAAGTGTCAAAACAAAACATCGTGCACTTTTGTTTTCCCTGCCTCTAGATGACACACATCAGCACCTACATGTTCAGTGTGTGGGTGTGTGTGAAAACTTATTTAATGAAACAGTCTAACTGAATCATCACAGACACAAAAATTGCCACCGTTTTATTCACATTCACCGGTTCCTGTTGCTGAGAAGCTGTATCACCATAGCCACAAGATTGAAAAAATAACAAAAATAAGATTAAATACGTCTCTATGGTCTCTTTTGTGCTGATTATCTGACAGACTAGTCTAGACAAAAAAAAAAATGAGACAGAAGTAGAAGCATGGAACTAAACTGTGGAATGTGTACTCACATTAACACCACAGCTGATCTAAGGTCAGCATGGATTTGGGTTTGCTTTACAAATCAATAGTGAAAAAAAGAAAGCCTAAATGACTACGTTATGTGAAGTAATCAAATAAATAAAGATCATGAGGTAAAAGAAACAGGGTACAGCAGCGCCTCTCTGCATCCGATGACTTAATGTCTTTTTATTGTTCAGTGCCAATCTTGCATTATTATGATTATCTCCATGGATTGCAGATTAGACAATGTGGCAAACTGAAATGTCAAGAGCAATTTCATACCCAAGAGAAGGGCAGCAAAGGGCAAAGATGAGGTGTGAGATCTCAAAGAGAATAAATGCCGCTTTTACTGAATCAGTGGATCTTCTGTCAGCGCTCTCCACATCTCAAGAGTGGGAGCTGTTAACCAAGTCTTGAATTTGCATTTCACTTTGACGTAACTGTTGCTAAGTATTCATGGGGTAATTTCAGGCTGTGGAGATGATAATTGTATTCCAATTTCCACAATAAACATGATCAACATGCTGCCGTGATGCCTAAAATTCTTCTGGTTATGTAAAGTCCTTCCCTTAAAAAAATTATAAACAGTATTTCATGATGGCTTAACAACACCACTGTTGACATCTTCAACCAACTCCAATCTGTTGACAAAATCTAAAAAGAAAAGAGAAGTCGGTGCCAACTCTGTGAACTATCCTCCAAATGCCACTCACCAGTATTTGTCATCAAACAAAATGTGAAATCAACTTTTGACATTTTCAACACTGAACTTTTATAAACCAGGTTCATTCAGTTCCCTGTAAGTATACCGGTGGGGATATTTCTTCCTATCTTCCTATCTAGAATGGCACCTGCTGCAGCTCTGAGTGTGCAAACAAAGAGAGAGAAGAGAAGGAGGAACACATACACCCAGAAAACACCGGGGGGTGGGGGGGGGATACTGATGAGGCGGGTACAGAGTGGACAAACACAGACCTCTACACAGACACCAGTCTTATCACCTGCATGCCCAATCTTTACCTAATGTTGCTATTCTTACAACAGTGAGCACGAAAATGAAAAACGGAGAGAGAAAACAGTATTGAGTTCATGACATGAAGGGAAGAAAATTCATTTTTAAGTAAGTTGCAGTGCGTTGGAATAAATGCGTTTCAAAGTGATGTGACAGTCTGTGTCAGAAGTTAAAGAGGGTAGTTATAATCACATACATACCACGCTTTCAAAACACAGCATCCATGGAAAAAGGTAATGCCTGCCTTCTCACTCCAAACCATGAAATGTTTCAATCACACAAGGAAATTCATTGGGTCAGGATGCTCTGTACTCCCTCCACACTTTGTCCACTTTCAGGAACATCCAATTATCAAGTCCTGACTGGAAGGTTTGTGAGGTCAATAACTATAGGATGAGACTTTAGTCTCACTCTGTTCACAGTAAATTACATCACAGTCTATCAACCCATGTGTCATTGTGTGAGATATAATGACTGAGGGGAGACAGTAAGCTGTGGAAATGGAAGTTCTACGATCCCTGCTTTTCATTAGTCAAGTTAAAATGTCATAAAGTTCCAAGACACTCGCAAGTACAGATATTATGTAGAGTTTCCTGTTTGTCATTATTATTGATATTTACTAAATAAGACACTATCAGGTCATTATAGTTAACATTCTTCATGGTCTGAAACTCAGTAGGTTTCAATTTTTCTGGGTGCACAAAAGTACTGACATGGGAATCACAGACATAATATGATAAGAATATACAATAACAGTGGTATCACACCATGACTCACACAAGACAGTCAAATCTGATAAACCATGATGTTTGTCTAACTACGTAAAGAAGAAAAAAACTTAGTATTTGGTAATTATTCACTGCATTGTGACGTCATTTTCTGAGATGGAATGATGTGCAAAAAAAGTACAGAGACTTAGCCTGACGTCAACTTTCCTATCCATGACCATGTATGCCATGAATTTTTATTAAAATATTGATATTTGATGACAATAATGACAATGTGTTGCAAGGGGAAGTAAAACAATATTTTTCTGTATCAAAATATTGATAGAGCGATTATTCATTACATTCAATTATTATGAACCAGTCCTGCTAAGAATAAATACAAAAAGAAACAAACATAGAAATCTATGAAGTGGTATAATGTATTTCAACTTTGGCATGTAGAATATTAATGGTACAATAATTAGGCTCAAATTCATTCATTCATTCATTCTTTCTTTCTTTCACTGTGCCACCCATTGGTTCATATCACTCATAACAAAATAAGAAAACATGTTTTCAGGGTTTTTGAGAAATCACATATGAATTAAAAAAGTACTGGAATAGCAAAAAACACTAGTCAAGAAGGTACGACAACTGATAACCACATTAAAACAGGGATCAGTTATCAGAAAGATGACCTGATTTAAACCCATTATACTGGGAGATACAGTCAGGGAAAAAAATCATCAGAATTATTATTATTCATCATCTTTTAGAACTAAACACGCATGCATCAGCACTCAGGAAATATGTGTACTCATAAAGTGACTCACATCATGAATATGTATCCACAGTATGTGTTTTACAAGTAGCTTAGTTCGATGAGTGTCCTGTTTTCAACCAAAACAGAACCCTGCTGTTACTGTTCGGCTGCTTTTTATTTGGTAATTTGGTGAAACATCTCCCTCGAGAAACCACTTCAGAAATTAATTAAAAATGGGAATGAAACCCTCAGCATTAATATGCAAGTAACACAACTCTTCATTTTCTGCATGGTTTGGTCATTACAGCTCAGACACGACCAATCAAACAGGAATATGATTATAAACATCGCATGAATAAAACTCTAATTAATATAATGTCACCGCAGATAGTGTAGTGGTGACATTTTGTAAAACCTCTTAAATAAAGACATTAAAAAGACAGAAAAATCGAACTGGAAAAGAAATGTTTGTTATTTAGAAAACTAACATGTGCATAACAACATTCACTAGACCATGATGAGCTTTATTGGACTTTCAGTACTCACCACACCAGGAAAGATCTTAGTAAGTCTTTCAACAGCTGCCATGGCTTTGGATTTCCCTCCACCGAGGCAGTCTTCGAACTCATAGAGCGGCTGCCGAACTGGATTGGAGTATGAGATCTTTGCATTGTCCACAAATGTGATGTGTCTCACTCCCCATCCCTGAATGACAAGAAAGAAAAAGAAATGTCATTCTATATTTCCATTGTTTTGCTCAACAGGACTAATTATTTGTTACCATGACATTGGTTTTAACCACTACTTTGTAAGCAACCTCAGTGACAATAATTATGATTGTGAGGCTGCATTCCCAGTGTGTATTTCTAAAACTAATAATTCTGCAGTTCTACTTTGTAATAATTGATAGATCATTATGCGGGTATTACATCCTAAAGTTAATCCAGTTGTTATTCATTAAATCCCCCCTTGCTAACAGGAATCTATCTGCAATATTAATCACACTACACAAGAGGTATTTTTTTAAATTTTTCTAATGAACCACAGTGTCTGAAAAAGTGACCGCAGAACACTCACAGGGATTAAAAAAAGAAAGAACAGATATGCAAACAAATTATTATTATACGTAAATCACACCAACACCTACAAGGCAATATATTCCTATATTTAGACAGTAAAGCACCAAATCTGTAGAAAGACTAGCAGAGACCGAAGGTGTCCAAGGAGACAAAATTAAATAAAAGCACATAGTAGATCTATAAGTATGACTTTGTTCCATCTGTTCAGTAAAAGTGAAGCTTACAACCATGAAGCACTTAAAGGGGTTATATTTTGCTAAACCCACTTTTATTAGTCTTTGGTACATTTATTTGTGTATTTGGGGACCCGAATAGTTCAAAAAGTTTGAATTTGAACCCTCCAGGTGCTGCAAAGCTATCTTTATATTCATTTTGGCAAAAATCGAGAGGATTTCTACAACCCGTTTTAATTCCTGCTTAATTTGTTGCGTCTATAACTAGTTACGTCATGACATTTGCACATATAAAGTCAAGACTTCCGACAAACATTTCTCAGAGTACGACATAATTCGGTGGTTCCGAACCTTTTTTGGCTCGTGACCCTAATTTAACATGACAAATTTCTGGCGACCGCAGACAATTTTTTGCTAAAATTAATTTGTTTTTGATCATGTAATAGTTTGCTATACTATGTTTCCAAAAAAACGTTAATTTTAGACAACATTTAGTCTATATAATGTATATTATTGTGGACGGAGGCAGAAAAGCCAGGTGTAGATTACTGCACAAAGTGAAAATTTTATCTTCTTTGGTCAGGATATGTACAGTCAGTCCAGCTTATATTTACAAGGCTGACAATTAATACTGAACAAACAATAACTCAAACTATGAATTATGAAAGAGCTGCAGCATCTTAAACCGATCACAATGAACATTTGAAGGATAAACAGTACCACAGTGCTTCAGTTTCAGACTCACAGTTTGTCATGTCTTTTATGGATTGGGATTGTCTCTGTGAACTCACCATAGATTTTTTATTAGTAAGTTTTTATTTTTATTTTTATCAATTGCTAGAAATTTCAGGCGACCCCATTTAAATTCCAGGTGACCCCACGTGACCCCAAGGTTGAAAAACACTGCCATAATTGTTTGTAGGAAGCAGCAGTTGTGATAAAAACTGAAAATATGTCCAAACTTTGAACTGATTACCTAAAATGTTCAGTTGTTGACTGTATTAACAAGCACAAGTGGCTGAACGGGACAGAGCAGCATAGCCAATAACCTGGAGGGGGCGGGGTGTGAAGTGGATCATGTGCATTTAAAGGGCCAGCGCTCAAAACAACCATTCTGGTGTCATTACTCAGAAATAGGGTTGAAGATGGACCTGTGGAGTTGAATTAATGAAGAATTCAGACCCAAGCATAGCATTTACAGTTTAGGCAGACCACAGGGAAATGTTTTAAAATGCATAATTCCATAAAAAAAAAACTAAATATCACTCCTTCAAAACAACCAGCTTTATCAATTACAGGTTTTGTAAAAATCCTGTGTTAATGAGATTGAATCTCTTGCACTCTGCTATTTGAAAAATACATAGTTAGGGATCATGTGTTTTGAATTTGAGGAATTAGATTTTTTATTTGTTGGAACTTCTCATAATCATTATTGTTTGCTTTTTTTTTCATTGTATGTTTCCCAAACTCATCATTCAATCATTTTCTGAACCCGCCTTATCCTCACTAGGGTCACGGGGGTCGCTTGGAGCCTATCCCAGCTACACAGGGGTGAAGGCGGGGTACACCCTGGACAAGTCGCCAGTTCATCGCAGGCCTGACATATAGAGACAAACAATCACACCCACATTCACATCTATGGGCAATTTAGATTAACCAATTAACCTATCAATGCATGTGTTTGGATGGTAGGAGGAAGCCGGAGTACCTGGAGAGAACCCACGCAGACAGAGAACATGCAAACATGCAAACTCCACACAGAAAGGTCCCACCCCCATCGACTGGTGTTAGAATCAAACCCAGGACCTTCTTGTTGTGAGGCACGAGTGCTATCCACTGCACCACCATGTCACCTGTTTCCCAAACTAAATACATTAATTATAAAATCTGTTTAAGCCTAAAACACTCATATTAAAACAACATTAGACACCAAATCTGTCCTTACCATGAGAGTCCTTGCTACATTGCAGCCCAGGGTACCTGCACCCAGCAACAGACATTTTGTGTTGATCACTTTGTCCAGGTCCAGAGAAGGAACCAGTCTCCATCTCATCAGCTTCAGATTCAGGTCCACTGATGACTCTGCCAGCCTTAAGAGCACCATTTTTAAGATTCACATTCGACTCACACAGTCGGAATTTAACAAACTGCTTGTCCTTTCAGTCCTATTCTCCGCAGAGACAGGAGCTGAAGTATACTTTGGGTACATTTTTACACCTAAATAGATCTTGTCTTGAATGTTTTACCTTTTCGGGTCCATGCATTCACTGAGGTTGACCATCCTGGGTCCCATGGCCCCCTTCGGGTTCTTTTCCCAGCCTACACTCTTAGGACACGCTGTGAAAAACCCAGTGAATATAAATGAACATAAATGTCACTTTTACTGATGTTGAAGTTACACTTGGGCAATAGGGGTTTGAATTTATTCACCAAGGTTGTCATATCTTGCCACTTTGTCATCATTTCCATTTTTTACTCCAAGACAAACAGCCTTTATGGGAATTCTACAGGATGTATAAAACATTAGACAGGGGAAAGGGGGATTCTAGTTTATTTTATATTAAATAGACCCATAGTTTTATCTTTCTTGTTGTATCAAGAAATAATACTTAACCATTTGTTTTTGATTTTGCAATTACTTCCACAAAGAGAATTACATTTGATCCATTTGTCTGTCAGAAGGATTAGGCACAAACTGCATCACAGATTTTCAAGAGACTTGGTGGACGGGTAGACCACACACTCTTCTTCTTTTTCATTTTTTTTTTCAGTCAGTAATCTCACATTTAGTGGTAAAATTATTATCATCTAGTAAATCAGGTAAGTAAATGCTCCGTAGTGACGAGGTTAACTAACATATCTTAAAAATGAACACCGTCATACTTTTGCATTTTGATTTTCTCTCTCTTGCAGAGTTTTGAGGCTTCATTCTACTTCAGGGCTCTTAATTTTTATCTCTGTCGCTCAGCTGTGACTGCACATATGCTGCCATGTTTTGATATCTAAAATAAACTGTGGTAATTGCCCAGACTATCTAAAACAATTCGTGGGTTCAATGCAGAATAATAGAAAATTTAGACCAAAAATCCATATCAGTCAGCAGTCATTTCCCTCTCTTCTATGGTTCTCATCGATTCCACCTTCAATCAACACTGGCAAAGCCTCATGTATCTAAAAAGTTCATCTGAAGTAGATTGGATAATCTCTTTCAAAACAATGCCAAATTTGTTCATGCAAAACCAAACAGAAGAGGTGAATCAATTTCGGTTGCATAAATACATTCTCTGCGAGTTAATTAAAAAACAAGAGGTGCTGAAGTGTAGACGGAGGTAAACAAAGACTCATCATGTATTTTCACAAAAACCTTTGCGAATCACAAAGCTACCCCTGTTTCCTCCCGCCATTAATATTTAAATCACTTCCATCCCTCATTCACCTGATAAAGGAGTCAAGAAGGAGAAGTGTTTGGAGATTAGTGTGGCTTGAAAGGGAAGGAGGGAGTCTCAGAGGAAAGTAAAGCAGGACTGGGTTCATAGAAGGAACAGTAAACACATGCATGCTCAGAGGTTTGTACACATTCATATGAAATATTAATACACACGCAAACACACAGTGCCGCATTCACTGATAAAGCAGCAGAGCATGATTAAGGATGAGACTTTACCTGAGTTTGGAGCAAATGTAGGCAGTTTGACCTGAAAGATGACGCTGTGATGGATGGAGCGGCTTCCCTGCATTGTTCTGTCTCTGAAGCACAGCACCTCCACTGTATCCAGCTTAGACCCCCTGAAAAACACACACACACAATATAACATGTACAAGTCAAAACAATGAGGCAACAATAAGCTATAGATTATGCATTAGAGCTCATTATAGAGACACATGCCAGAATATAAAGAAAAACAACAAAAAGTGAACACTGAAATATCAAAAACAACATCCTCTCTCTTCCAGACACATAAGAAATAACACAAAATCCGAACACCCACGACCATACCATCAACACATATTCACACACACATTTCCCCTAATATGGTATTAAATAGCCACAGTGAGATTATACAATCAAACCTTTAGAGCAGCAACTGAATAAGCGAGACATTGCGGCTACACTGTAATACAATCTTCACTCATCTAAGCCAGTATCAACAGTTTATGTTTGACATTGAGACGAGGTGAAGTCGAGCAGAAGATTGATGAAGTTTGTACTGGATAAAAAGCTGCCTCTGAATGCAGAGCATGTAGGCTCGACACTCAGAAGGGATTTGCCGCTGATAAGCCAAGCTGGTATCATAGACCCTTTTGCTTAAAGTGGCCTGAATGGGAGTTACCTGTTTGTATGAAAAATAATTATGCAACAAAAAAAATTTCTGCAACAGCAAAGTAAAGTGCCAGGAAAAATGAAGGTCTCCAAGGGGAAAATGTCAGAAGAGTGATTGTTGGTTTAATCCTGAGACTTGGTTGTTTCTTTAATAAATTAACTCTGGTTGAAAGAGGCAGATTTTCAGACAATAAGTCAACATGTAGATGCTTCGCACTTCGTCCATCATAAATATAAAGTGACCTGTTTTACTTTCACATATGTCAATTAAACAGTCTGTTTTTTCGGCTGTATTTCCTCATAATGAAAACAGAACCGTATTTTGATTTCATCAGAGTTCAGTCAAAATCTGACACAAAAACATTCTGTGTTTATGCTCCGAAAGCACTTCCTGCTGCCTCGAGGTTTTCACCTGGATTATCTTCTTAGAATAATCTCAACAGTTTTGTTTAATTCATGATCTCCTTTAAACTTGTCAGAATATATTTGCATTTCTGTATTGTCTGTTGGCGTTTATGCTTGAACCGAGTTTGAAAAAAGTGACGTTCAAGTGTTTATGTGGGAAGAACTCTCATGAAAATAGCTTTGGATCTTTGTGTAAATATTTGAATATAGTCGGATCAGGATTCTTGGAATACATTTTGTGTAATAAATCTGAAAAAAAATACCCCAATTCCCTACTGGTAGGCTGAGATATTTTTTTCTGTAGTGTCAGTAAAATGTATTTCTTCACAAAACACACCAAGTTTAACAAACAACCACCATTTGTCACAAACACATTGAGTTACACATTTAGTAATTCTTCTTCTTAATACGATGTAGATCTGTTTAAAACAATAATTACATTTATAATTATAATAATCTTCACACAAAGATAAATCAAGAAAAATATAAAAAACATTTTTTTTCCCCATTTGTCAGGTTTTAGATAATAGCCTGTAGCAGGAACGCCTGTATAGTGAATATAAACATAACATCCCACATTATAGTAAATATGATAAAATACTTCTATTAGTAGTAGTAAATAAGATAGAGGTATTAAACAGCTACTGTAAGTATAATTACATGATTGCAAAGTCTGAAGACATGCCAAATAAACAACATTCAACGTGTGGGTTTTACTTTATAGCCTCTGTGCTGTCCACTGCTTGTGCGTCCTTACACAGCACACTGCAAAAATCAAAATCTTATCAAGTGTATTTTGCTCATTTCTAGTCAAATATCTCATCACACTTAAAGTAAGTCATAATTGCCTAAAGAAAAACTTTTCAGTGAGATATAAGAACTTATTTTTAGACAATAGATCTTGAAAATCTTATTTCAAGAAATCTTACCAAGATCATTTTCACTTGTTCCATTGGCAGATTTTCTTGCTTGAATTAAACAAAAAAAATCTTGAATTAAGCAAAAAAACAAAATTGCCAATGAAACAAGTGAAAATGATCTTGGTAAGATTTCTTAAAATAAGATTTTCAAGATCTATTGTCTAAAAATAAGTTCTTATATCTCACTGAAAGTTACTCTTCAGGTGATTATGACTTGTTTTAAGTGTGATGAGATATTTTGACTAGAAATGAGAAAAATACACTTGGTAAGATTTAGATTTTTGCAGTGCAGAGGTCATGTGTTATGCTGTCACAGATGGGCCACCGTAGTTCACCAAGAGCAACTGTCTGGTCCGTTTCACAAAAAAATGTGACAACGGGAGGAGGTCCAAGGATAAGGAGCACAGTGACCTAGTACTCGGATAATTCAGTTTGGTTTTCATTAGTACACACACACTACAGTTCAAGCTGGTGTAAATAGCCAACTAGTAATAAAACCATCACCCCATGGACAGGGAAGACTACATCACAAAAGACAATGTTTGTAAAAGTCTCTTATGTTTTACTTCCGTGACATTACACCAAAATGGTATTTTTATTTTAAGAAGAGTTACAGCTCTGTAAACATGTAAAGAAAATTTAACAGCTGCACCAGAAAAACAGAGCGATTAATCAACTTTATCTCATTTCCTTTTAAGTCGTATGAACCTATTGTGACTTAGGACCAATAAGCAATTCATTTTGACCCTGAGACGGACAAAACTTTATTTTTAGCGACCCGAACTTGTTCTATTCATAAAGTTGCACAAATATGCATAATGACAGCAGAGTTTGTGGCCTGCTCAGGAAATTCAGGAAATTAGTCATCAGATAATTTCATACCTTTCACTTTCTGGTTTAACGCTTGAAAAAAGTACCAGTGTAAAGTAAAAAAAAAAAACATCCATGCTGAAATTCACAAACATACTGTGAACATTTTTAAAGAAGCAAGAGTATGGACTGAGTAAATTGATTTCCACATCATCCCTCAGCATACACACACACGCACACACACACACACACACACACGCACACACACACACACACACACACACACACACACACACACACACTAAAGGAGTTTACCATCGGTATGCTAAGAGGATGAGTAGATTTCTCAGAGGCCAGCCAGGATGTTGGGAGAGAGTGCAGGGATCGTAGACACCCACAGTTACCTAGAGGATCCAAACAAGATGTGTTTACATGATAACAGCACCATGTGTATTAAATAGATTACAATGTGATAAAAGTACAACATGAAATACTATTAACGGACTATCATACGTACAAAATAATGTATATTAGAACAATAACCAAAGATAGATATACAGTCAGGGAAAAAAATTATTAGACCACCGTTGTTTTCTTCAATTTCTTGGTCAATTTAATGCCTGGTACAACTAAAGGTACATTTGTTTGAATAAATATTATGATAACAACAAAAATAGCTCATAACAGTTTAATTTAAGAGCTGATATCATGCCATTTTCCATGGTTTTCTTGATAATAACCAAAATCACTTCGGTTCTTACATCAGTATCTATGGCATTGTACTGACAAAAACAGTGCTTTTAGGCATTCCGTGTTTTCTTTTCTGTCTGTTTTAGTCACATGATACACACAGGAGTTAGTACTTGATTGCATGAGCATTGTTTTTGATGACTTTTGATGATCTAGTAATTTTTTCTGCGACTGCAGAATCAGTGAATAAGATGGAAATACTGTTTTCACTAATTTTATGACATATTCTTGCAAAAATGGAAAATACAAAGTAATACCTTCTTAGTATCAGTGAAGAAAGCCTCCCAGTCTCCTAGTGGAGCCATGCGAACAGTGTCATCTGTGTACTTCATTAGGAAGTAAGGAACTGCAGTGGTCCCTCTTTTGATACACAGGTCATCATAGGCCTCCTGTAGGGCTGCGATCTGACACAGAAATAATTAAAAGTCAAATACAATTATAGTGTGCTCTGTGCTCTGTATATTGACACTGTCCACCACTTCTACAGAGCTTTTAAAGGGCAGTTATAAATAATATAACATATCCATGTGATACTCGTCAAAACACAATAGGTTTACTTTAACATTTGTGCACTTCCTTTATTTTTTTTTGTGTTTTCATCGAGCAGAGCATGAGAAAAAACAAAACACAACACAAAGCTTTATGTAAGACACAAGGCAAGTCCCAAAATTATAAATGCGACACAATCATAAAAGCTACGCAAGATCTCATGACATTAACTGAGCCTGGAACAAAGAAAACAGCAATGATTGTATTAATAACAATATTATCCTGCCTCCAAAAAAAGAGAAAAGGACAGTGTTTTCTGTGTAAAAGTGTAAATGTGAAATCACATTCGAATTAAAGTCGTTTATAAAGAAGCTTCGTGGGGACCGTACCTTTTCTGTTGCTGCTCCAAAGCTGTGGAACCAGTTGCCTTTGGATGTTAGACAGGCTCAGTCTCTGCCTGTATTTAAATCATGTCTAAAAACACACTTTTTCTTGTTGGCTTTTAATCAATGAGTGACATGTTTTTTAGATTTCCTATGTTGTTTTTACCAGATTTGAATTTGTCCTTGTTTTTATGATGGTTGTAGTTTGTTGTTTTTAGCCCACTTTGCATCTTATGTTATCACTGTTTTACTGATTTATTCCTTTGTTTTATGATTCATTTATGGCACTTTGGCCAGCTGTAAGGTTTTTAAAGTGCTTTATAAATAAAGTTGGTATGGTATGGTATGGTATGGTATGGTATGGTATGGTATGGTATGGTATGGTATAAAAGGTTTGTAAACCTATAATGAAGAATTTATTCTCTAGTCCCTTTTTTCTAAATCTAAGTACTCCATTACTTCTGTCATCTAGTTTGTATTGTTTCTATATGCATATTGGGTAACCTTTATTATATTAGGATCAATAACACCAAAAAAGTAGTTGGCCAAATCAGTTCTACTAAGTATGTTATAAAGACTGAAAAATATTCTGCCAAAAAGTGCATAGTTTACAAGTGACATAAAATATATTTATGCACATTTAATCTAAACTGAGTAATTGTGTCTGTTAATGTTACACAATTTATCAATGTCTGGCTGCCAGATATGCCAGTTAGTGAAATCATAATGGCCTGATGCGAGCCTGATGACGAATTGCAGTGATTGAATTTGGGGAGGCTGGAATGACGTCTTACTTCTCATAAATTTTAGTTTGTCAAATCGTTGCTTAGCAGTAATAATTTATGTCAAAATAGAGACAAAGAGAGAGCCACTGAGAGAGAAATACAGACAAATAATCATTTCCTGATTTCACTGTGGCTTGCATAACCATCATGATACTGTGGGTTGTTTGACCTGAAGGCTATCTCCTTATCTACAACCATTATAGCACTTGGATAAATCAACTGTTTTGTGAAAGTGAAACATCTGGTTTAAAAAAGAAAATCAGGGGAGCTTGATACAGATAAGTATATATTCATTTTACAATAATTTAACACAAGAGAAAAAAAAGTTTGGTGTAATTTTAAGAGAAATCATTACTGATACCAAATGCTAAGTCGTCTATTAGAAGCTCACCTGTTTTGCTGAAAAAACTTGTTCAAGGACAGAAGGCTGCTGAACAATCTTAATCCCTTCTGAGAAGCAAAGAGCTGGGAAGCAGAACCAGTAATAGAAATGGTATTTCTTCAAATCCTGAATAAGACAGTCAAAAGAATAGAAAGAAAATGACAAAAAAAGAAGAAATAGGATTATTAATTCAAGTCAAAGTCATGAAACAAAATAACACATTGAAAATATACTGGTGATACACACAGCGAAGGTGAGCAGAATGAATCTGCACAGGATAGATGGGTCCTTTAGCGCAGTCCCAGACTCTATAGCATCCCATATCTGTTAATGAAAAACCAGGCAGTGAAAAGTTTGATTGAAGTTCATTCTGTAATTTAGCCTGTCAGTCGTATAACCCTTTACAAAGATTACCAACCGTTGTGTATATGCAAATATATGTATAGTGTGTAGGCAAATAGTGTGACATGTCTTTTACCTCCTTAGCTTCTTTCTCCAACAAAGCCTTCTTATCAGTTGCCTTAAAGGCATCTAGTGTGTTGGTGTTATACAGCGTTCCAATAGCTGGACAACAGCGTACAGGGGTGGGACCATCACTAGTAAAAACATTACATGTTTGTATTAAACTACAGGACATCACCAAAGACAAATAAGACAAAGGCAACTGACTCTTGTTTTTAATTCTAAATTGTATGCAATACACTTGATATTGAAGATTCAACAATGAAAACACTAATTGGGTAAAAAATATCCCTTTGGCCTATTTTTGCCAAAAATAAACCAATACACTTTAATGTAGGTTCACATTGAACTCTAGTTTGTTTTAATGAAACTGAAAATGCAAGTTTAGAGATATTTAAAAGTAGAAAAAAGGAAAAAAAAAGTTTCCATCACATCAATAAAGTTCTATTTTATTTTGTGGTGCACATCTTTTACTGCATTTGCAGCATCAAGTGTGTATTTGAAGACTCAGGTACCCTCCACCAGCCTTGCGAGTACTGTGCGGTTCTCAAAATGAAAAGGGACTCAGCTGGCCACAGAGGAGCTAAGGGTGAAAACAACTTTATTGTAGGTAGCATACTCACACATCAAATGCACTGAACTCCAAAGTCAGGCGAGTGGGTAGACCAACAGGGTCACCTATAGGACAAAAAATATTAAATGATAAGGATGGCTCAAAGTTTTAACAACAAACCATTGATGATCCCTATTTGCATGTGTATGATAGTGAAAAGTGAAACATTTACAGTCTATTAGATCAAGTCTACAGAAGAAAGAGCAGCTGAGATGTATCATTATACTGACACCATGAGCTCACACTCCTCACCATTGTAATAGTATCCTTTGATACATTTGGGACTCTCATCCAACCTGTAATCATTTAGTTTCTTCTGAGTAAGTTGGTGCCAAAAGCCTGCCTCCAGAGCGCTGCTGAAGGGAGCAAACTGCAACTTGAGATCTGAAGACCCTGCTTCACTGGTGCCAGATGCCATTGTGACTTCACAAACAGATAGCACAGCCAAGTTACACAGGCTGAAAAATAAAAGAACCATTAGCTTCAAACACATCAAAACCACTATTATCATTAAAGATTAAAGTAACGTAAATAATTTGTCACTGACAAACATGGAACACATGTAATTAACCCTATCAAGTAGAGGAAAATATTTATGTAGCTACTCCTTCCACCACAGCACTAAATTAAAGACGTAACTGTCATAAATCAACCATCTTTGCAATGACATGAAACAGTTTTTATAATCATTTCCAAAGGCAACATTGCACACATCAGTCTAACTTTACTGGCACAGTCATAGAGCGTGGATATCATTACAGTCGTGTTGTATGAATGTTTTAGTCAGTCATTACTTAAACAAGTGTGCCATTTTTTGTAGTTAAGATATTTTCAGACAACACAAGATTGTGGAATATTGGATACATTTGTGGCTTTTGTTCTGTCTTGTACTGACACCATACATCAGTTGTTAAATGAGTAAATCTCAACAGTGGTGATTAGTAGTCAAAGCAATGACTCATTTATTGGTATTGTTGTCAATGGCCCAACTGCTGTGCTACCTGATCACATGTTACAGATATGACAGCATTATTATGACCACTGTCTTAAGCAGCAGAGGGCAATTCGTCTGGGGCAAAATTTAAGCGATTAAGAATAATCACAGTAAGTACATTCACGTTTAATGTAAATCATTTTCGGATTAATTGGACCCTGTTACTGTGCAGTAACACACAGTTACACAGACACTAGTAGTGTCAGTGACAGCTTGGACTGTTTCAACTCCTCTACGTCTATTCGAACGTCCATTAACTCAAAAGAAACAAGTCACACATAACTGTAGTCTCCATATGATTAAAATAAGTTAAAACAAACCAACATAAACCTGGTTTAAACTGTGACAAGCTAAAATTGAGCTCTTTTACTTACCAGAAATCCTTACTTCCTGGTCGAGGTGATCATGTGATCGTCGGACTTGTCAATAAAGCAATGCAGTATGGGTAAATAGCCGGTCAGATTAGCTTAGCCGCTACACAACGTATCACGGTGCAAGTACCATTGCGTAAAATATAAAGAACCAGAACAAAAAGAGGAAAATGCACACAATGAAGCAGGAGAAAACTGATAAAAATCTGTATGCGCCGTTCCTTTTCATCTCGTAGTGAACAGTCGGATATGGAGCTTCCTGACTAGTTCAGGTGCTGCAAAAAAAACGAAAAGTAACAAAGGTCCGTTGGTGCACATATATTCACAGATGTATCTCGAACTGCCAGCTTCAGTACATTAAATCACCGACGGAACAAAAGTACCCAATCTCGATGCCTGAGGAAATTGGCTACATGGAGCTAATTTCCATGTCATTAGAAGTCCAGGGATTGACTTCATATGGATCCGACTGTAATGTAATGAGTTAGGGACGGTCCTCAAAACAATACTGACGAAAAACGCACACAAGTGAGGTCAAATAATACGTCCTTGTAGTTGCTTAAATTTGTCTGTATATATATATATATATATATATATATATATATATATATATATATATATATATATATATATAACGGACTAAAGTTGAATAAAACTATAGCTTTTTCAGAGGAATACAAAGTTATTACTGTTACTATTACTATTACATCTGCTTGTGTGTCATGGGAATGATTGTACACCTCATTGTTCTAAATAGAACAGCTGCACATTTACTAGTTCTCACAAACTTGTCTGGTTTATTTTGAGTCCTGCACAACTCTGTGGTTGAATGAAACAAAGCAACAAATGAGACGCTAACCTGTATGCAGGTGTACACTGTGATCCCTGGGTCAAATAAGGCTACTTGTTCTACATTGAGATGCATGAGTGAGAGACAGTCAGGCAACAACTGCCCTCTTTATTAATAGCCAGTAGCTACAAGCTACTCTTTTGTTGTTTGTTTGTTTTTTTGTTTATTAGAGCAAAAAATATGACATTATTTTTAACATTAAATTGAAACACAAATAAGCTATGCGTCATTTGAAAGTTATATCCTTTACACTGCATGGCTCAGGTGTGAACATGTTCTATTTCCAAACACAACTGCCACTCTTACTTTTTATGTAGTGGTTCCATAGTGGATTTTAGTGATTTATGTGTGTGCCCTGCACTGTATTGAGAGACCAGAAATATGGATAAATGTATTATTGGCATAAAAGGAGGATTAGACTTTTTATGTGCAGTGTTTGATTAAATATATTTATATGCCTTGGAGTAAGTGGTGGGGTCAGTGGCATATTCTGTAGTGCTTTGAACAGCAAGAATGATTAGAACACTATTAATTAGTAATTGGCTTTTGACAGCACCAGCGCAGTGCTAAAACAAGGTGTGAGTAAGCCTTGTTATATGAGACTACTAGACCACTTGACCAACACCTTTCCATGTGGGTTAGAGATGTGTAAAGTAAAATAACTCAGGATAACAGGAATAAGAAACAAGACCACACAGCATGAGTTTAATAGAGAATGGAAATCCTTGCTCAAATGACCATCTACAACACATAATTTACACTAATATGCAGTCAAGATTTACAAGAAAAAAAAAAAGTCTATACTTCTAAGATATAAAAATTTCTCCCGGAACTGGCTGCATTTTGTTAATATAAGCAAGATGCTCCCACTACAATCGAACACTTCATCATCACCCCACTTAGTGTGACTCCCACTCTTTGATTTTTTAGTTTGAATTTGCTTAGTAGTGACTCACAACCCATTAGTGTTCACAGTACACAGGAAACAGTCGTCACAATGGAGTTCAGCATGTCAGTTAAAAGTATTACAGCCCTGTTCCTAACATTGTCAATGACATAGTAGAAAACTCACTCTTTTGTTGATGAATGACATACAATGAAACATAATGTAGTAAACATGACAGGATTTGAACACATCTGTAATTTATTCCAAGAGTGTTGTGAATGTTTCTTATAAAAACACTTAGTACTGTTTAGTGCCACAACATTGCAGACCTGAAGAGGCATGATTGTGATGGTTTGTCTCTAGAGGCTCATGGATGCACTTAAGAAATATTAAATCAATACAAACTCAATACATTAGTCTCATCTTTTCAACTGTATTACAGAATAATATCTGTTCCTCTTTGGCTAAGGGCATGAAAAGAGGTGCTGAATCACGCCATGAAATAGATCAGTGTACAAAGCTTAGCAATTATGAGACAAAATATGTGGCTCATACACATTTTCATTATATGGCTCATATAAACGCATACGTACAATATGTATATTCCTATCTTCTTCAAATTACAATTTTGTTGATACACTCCCCAATTCATGACAGTAAAAGAGAAAAAAAGCACAGAAATGTAACACCAGATTTCAATACATCGTTCAAGCAATTGCAGTTTTGTGTTAAAAACTACATTAAATAAAACTTACAAGCTGAAATTCTCTAAAATGATGAGTGATATAAATTAAACACCCCAAAATAGCCCCCTCGAGCGTATAAGACATTAGCAAGGATTTATGCTTCATCTTATCTGACTTTAAAAAGGACAACTAATGTCCCGTGTCCTGTTTTAATGATGGGAAAACAATGTGACAAAAATACTTGACCACATGCGTTTTAGCAGAAATTTGTTGCAGTGCTTATGAAGGTGTAAATATTTTGTATCAGTACATTGATGTGTCATGTTACATCTTTTACATCTTTGTACAGTGAGAGTGAGGAAAAACCCTACTTTGCCTGTCTGTTAAAACACTCATAACAACAACTAGTAAGTGCTACCGTCCCTGTTCCAAGGGTGAGAGATCACATTCCTTTGAGGTTAAAGGTTTCTGAATGAAGTTACACTTTTTTTTATCATTAGCTTAATATCGACAAAATAAATAATATTGGGATCAGACAGTAACCTCAACTGTTCATAGTCGTCTGAATCAAAGTGCAGTGAGTTACAAAAATAGGATCTCAAACAAAAACCGATGGCTCTTTAAGCACAATTATACTGTTATTTACATTTTCTTTGTCTATGAGAATGTCACTGATTCATGTGTTCATTGTTCTTTTTGTGTCACACACTCCTTCACACTTGAGGTCAATACCGCATTGTGTAGACGTTATTTTCTGGACATTGAAGTTCATGTGTGAAAAGGGCTTCAGACTGCTGTCTTCCCCTCATCGGTCAACAATAGCAGCATTTATACACTTTTGCACTTTTGACTTTGTTCTTCTTGCTAGCCCCCCCCCCCCCCCCCCCCCCCCCCCGACTCTCACAAACGAATGTTCAGAATATTTTTGAAGACCCGCTTAAAATTCCCATTGCAAAGTGGGTATATGAAGGGGTTTAGAGTGGAGTTCATGTAACCTAGCCATATAGTGAACATGTGAAGGTCATGGCGCACACACTCTTTGCAGAACGCCATGACCATGAAGGCTATGAAGTACGGGATCCAACACAGCAGGAAAGCAGCGATGATGAAGCCCAGCTGCTTGGCCGCCTTGTGCTCTTTATGGATCCTCAGGCTTTGGATGCGTTGGCGTGACTGGTCAACAAACTTTTGCCATGTCTTTCTCAGAGTCACTGTATTATCTGGGTCTATTTTGGCATCTTGAATACCTTCTTCAGTCCATGAAAGGGGGGGACTGGCTTCATAATTGTATATAGGAGATGTATATTTCTGCAGATCCGATATCTGATTAATATCACAAACGCCACTGACTGAGTTTGGTACAGTGACGTGACATTCATTTACAGATGCCTGTAGTTTGTTCTCATTAGTCTCCTCTGAACATATTACGTCCCGCGGCGCTGAGGGCTGTCTCAGGGGATTCTCCGTGTCCGACTGCTTCTCCTCAGGTGACATGGATCCCCTTTTGACCTTGCGTGCCATTCTGAGTCGTTTTGTTGTCATGGCAAGCAAACACGTCTGCTGGCACTTGGCTCCAATTTTTCTTTGAGATCTGTACGGAGCCACTTTGGTTCTGTCGCTGTCCTCAAAGGAATATGTTTGATCTAAAGTGTTGTTGTCTAGCAGTCGTTGTTTTTTGGAGTGTTTCTTTGAAATATCACACTCCTTTTTGGGCGATTTAGAAGGACTTTTCTCTGGTGTTTGAGCATGTGGTCCGTTCTCATTCTCAAATGAATCTGTCGGATGAATGATTCTCTCTCTGTCCCGGAGATGCTGCCTCACTGCAAAGTAGATATGTGTATAAAACCACAGCATCAAAACTGAAGGAACGTAGAAGTTAAAGACTGCTGTAATAACCTTAAACCATGTGACGAAGCGAAAATCTGTGTCACACTTATTCTCCTCTTCTGGTTTCAGGTCTACATGTGTGAAAGACCTCCATCCTAAAATAGGAATAATCCACATCATTGATAACAGCCATGCTCCAGCAATCATCACACTGGCTTTCCCCCTTGTTCTATATTTTAGGTACTTCAGTGGCTGTCTGACAGATCTGTAGCGATCCAAACACAGGATAAACAGACTGAAAATGGATGCAGTACTAGCAACATAGTCCATAATTAACCAAAACTGGCAAACCGCCCGACCAAGCTTCCATTCATCCTCCAACAAATACACCAGGTTTAGAGGCATGACGGTGGTTCCAACTATCAGATCTGCCAGAGACAGACTCACAATGTAGAGGTTCCCAACGGTATGGAGGGTCTTCTCCCTCTTTACTGCATACAGAACAAGCAGATTCATTATGACTGTGAGGAGAGAAAGAAGTCCCAGAACAACTCCCAGCAGAGCATTATGGAACTTGTCATGCAGAGACAGGGTGTGATTGCCCCTCAGTGAGTTAGCATCCAGGTGGGCAGTCCAGCTGTAGTTGGTGTTATTGACGTAGCTGCTGCTGCTGCTGCTGAAGTGGACAGGCTCTGTGGAAGGTGACAGACCAGCTTCCATCATAATAGGTGAGATGGTCACCTCTAGATCCTGTCACATCTTGAAAAAACCTGCTATACTGTTGCCTTTAACATTATATGGACCAGAAAGTTCTAATCAGCCTCATTAGTTCATTCTGACATTGACCTTCCAGTCAAAAAGATGAATCCTTTAAATACTGGAGATGTCTTCATCAGTTTTGCCTTATAGTCCATTTATTTTATACAGTCAAACTGATGACACCTGGAAAACATAAACATTAAAGGTTAGACTACTGTAAAAAAAACAAAAAAAAACAAACAAAAAAAAACACTAAAATGAGTCCTACAGGGTTAATATACGAGCATATTTAAGAGAAAAACAACCAGATTTAGCAATGTTTCGACAGATAACACTTGCTGTGATCTTTTTATTTGATTTGTTTAGATAAATGGTAATAATAGGCAAAAAATTTTCCCTGTATTTCTCACACTTTCCTCCTTTCACTGTCCAGCTGGCTTTCTTTAACACTTGCACAGTGGCGGGTGGCAAATCCCATCAATGACACAGCAGTAGACAAACTGTGTGACAGAAGGAAAGGATGCAATAATATGCAGTCTGACCCATATGATAGAATCTATGCCATCGCATTTAAGCAATCCTATATTGTACCCTGTCTGATAATATGTATTACTCATACATGTTATAAAAATACTGAAGAAATGCATATAATCTATACTGATAGGGCAATTGATTTTTAAGGGAGTAGATAGAAATAACCCCGTTGTCATGGAGGCAGGTGGGAGTCACTTTACATAGCTAGTGAATACATGTCTCTCCGTGATTAGTCTGTTATCGACATACGTCATTTGGCTGTTTGAGGACTCGCAGATTCACTTTTTTCTTTGACTTTTTTTTTTTTTTAAAGTCAGTAATGCTATGATATTTTGCAGGTCAAATTCATTATGTGTGTTTTTGCGTCTGTGTATCTTTGTGGCTGCTTACTCACAGATGACACATACCAGGGGAGGAGGAGAAGGAGGAGAAACCCACCAAGTTCATCAGTGTTTAGTTGGAAAAAAAAAAACAAAAAACAAAAACATTTAATTTTCAGAGGTGTTTAGCAAAACGTCCTCTTAAAATGAATCATTCCTAGTGTCGATGCCAATGTGGTCTTCCTTTCAAGAGAGGGCACGAAAAGGAGAGTACAAAATGCCTTTGCTTTTGGCACCCTCATGTTTACTTCTCCTGTTTTCATCAGTTATGGCAATACGAGGAGCGTTTCATATGATGGCTTGAGTCTCTATAAAGCGAAGATGACTTACACTGAAATAAATCAAACATGGACCTTGACATGGAAGATAAGACACCCATAAAAGAGGAGATTAGATATAAAGTGGAGCATGCATCACATTATTTTGGCAATGCAAACCCACTCTCTCAGGTGCAGGACAAATGACAACATTTTTACATACAACCAACTCCTCTATAAAGTATTTATTCCCCCCATAGATTTCAAGCTATATTCATTCACAGACACAATATTTATAAATTTGCTTCCATAGATATCTCTGGCTGTGAATGTGAGATGAAATGTGTGACTATAAATATTTTCATAGTTCTGTTTAGAGCTCCCTTAGCAACACAAATATTTAGTACAGTTATTACTCACATAATTCCCTAAAAGAATAACAACAGATAAAGGTGGAAAATGTCAGAAAAACGCAGAGCTGCGTCAGTGCACTCAAACAGAGCACTTGTTACGCACAAACAGGATATTCATCCCAGTCAATATGATTATGTGTAATGGTCACTGCCTGTGTGATTTCATTACAAAACAGCCAGAACGCAAATCGTGCTATCTTTTGCCCTGATGGGACCTGATGGAGGCTATCTATCATAATGAATAATGGCTCTCATGTGAAATACTACAAGTCGGTGCGCACAGAACCACCTGTTGAGCCGCTGGAGGATTACGCATTGAAACTTTTAGGCTTTTAGTAACAACAAACGGCAATCACATCAACATATTTAGTCTAAAACCTGTAAGTTTGATTGACTTTTATCAGCTGACACTCAAAGTTGAATAATTGAACAGTTTATCTGATTATTTATAGTAGATATTTTCACGCTTACCTGCGATGAGCGCGGATTTGTGAGAGTTTATTCCAGCCTGTATTCCAAGTGAAAATCAGAAAAGGAGTGAAGGACAGAGGTCGGAATTACAAAGAAAAGTCTACCTCCCTCTCTCTCTCTCTTTCTCTCTCTCTCTCTCTCTCTCTCTCTCTCTCTCTCTCTCTCTCTCTCCAGCTCTGTCACAGCCCTCCCTGCCCCCTTTCCTGCGCTCCAGACTTTGACATTCTTATGATATCCCGCAGATTCGCTGCATCCACATGTAAAATGGTTAAAGGACTAGGTTTTCACCTGGCTAAATGGCGCACTGAGAAACGCAGTGCCGTGATGCAATGGTGATTATGAGCAGAGCACTTGACTTCCGTCATGAAAATCAGGACGCAAAAAAAAAGAAAAAAAAGAAAAAAAAAAGAGGTCTGTAATACAAAGTGAGAACCGGGTGGGAATTCATAATGTAGAAATGCAGATTCCTTTCACGTCTCTATTCTTTAATTTATACTTAAAGCTGAATCATAGAGGAAATTCCATGTCCTTATGAAATGTGGTGGCTATAGGGGAAGCAGTAGCAGCCATGACTCATCAGATAGTAATCCACAAACTGGAATGAGGAGTCTCAGTTACATCTGTGGTTTTAAGGGTCTGGGGTGCTCAGCTGGAGTCAGAGTTAAATGCAAATTAGGCCTATTTAATTTGATTAATCACTTTAGGAATCTATTAGTACAGGGGTGTCAAACTCATTTTGGTTCAGGGGCCAGATTTAGCCCAATTTAATCTGAAGCGGGCCAGACCAGTAAAATAATGACTTAATAACCTACAAATATTGACAAATCCAAGTTTTTTTTTTTTGCTTTAGTACACCCCCCCCCCCCCCCCAGTTAAATTATGACAATATTTACATTTTACAAAAAAGATGTGAATAACCTGAAAAAACAGAAATTTCATTAGAAAAAAAATAGTGCAATTTTAACAATATTATGCCTCGACTTATTATTTATACATGTATATTTACACACAGTGTTACATAAACATTTGGTAACAGGCAGAATATTGTTAAAATTTTGGAATTTGGAACTAATATTTGAATGATTTCTACAATATTCCATCTCTTATTATTATTAACACAACTACAGATCACAGTGGATCCATAAATGCACAAAACATTTAGTAACAGACAGAATATTGTTCAAATTGCACATTTCAGGTTGTTCATCTTTGTTTTTATTTATGTATTTCTTTGCATTTTATTGTGAAAGAATAGTTTTGTAAATGTAAATATTTTCACAGTGTAATCTTATTTTTTTCACTTAAATTTTTTTCCACATAATTTTTCACAAAGAAAATTTTTCAGCATTATTTATGGGTTATTGTGTTGTTATTTTTACTTGAGATCACATCGGTCTGTATGTGGAACCTGAACCAAAATGATTTTGACAACCTTAATTGTTCACGTTCATTTTTGCACTTTCATCCCGTGGGCCAGAATGGAACCTTTGGCGGGCCAGATTTGGCCCCCGGGCCGCATGTTTGAGACCTGTGTATTAGTAGATTTGTGAGGTCAGTTTTAGAAAGTCCAACACATAAAACATTTTTTCAGTTAACAGCACTGAATAGTATTTATTTATTTATTTAATTATTTAATTTGTTTATTTGATGAGGACAGTGCATATTAACCCTTTCATGCATGAATTATGTGAACCTTAGTCAAATTTTTTTTTTTTTTTCTTGAGTGATTGAATTCCTCTTTAGGTTTGAAAAAAAAAAACAAACAATGAAATTCACATTTTTATAAACCTATTTTTCAAAAATGTCCACTCAGCTAGACATTTTTTAACTCCATGAAAATGTGAATAACTAGTGTAAAATACAGTTTGTCATCTTTTCATGGTCATCAGATATGACCCATTTGGATGTTCAGAGGCTCCGTAGTTACCATGGAAACACCATTATCTTCTACAACACAGGTGTCAAACATGCGGCCCGTCGGCCAAAACCAGCCCGCCAAAGGGTCCAATCCGGCCCACAGGATGAATTTGTAAAGTGCAGAAGATATTAACAGTCAAGGGCGTCGAACTCGAAAATAACAGCATAATAACCCAAAAATAATTACTCCAAATTTTCTTTGTGGTTTAATGTGAAAAAAATAATATGACATAATGCCTATAAATAATGGCAACACCAATTTTTTGTTTTGATTTATTGCAAAGAACATTAAAATTTGATATCCTCTAATAATAAGACGTCAGTAATCTGAACAAATCTGAACAACCTGAAATGTCTAAAGAAAAATAAGTGTAATTTTAACAATATTCTGCCTGTTTTGTGCCTTGGTAGATCTGATCTGTAATGCACATGTATAAATATTGATCACATTTTTCTTATTATTTCTTCTTATTTTTCTTCAGAAATTTCAGTTTTTTCAGGTTATTCACATCTTTTTGTTTGGATAGTTTGTAAAATGTAAATGATTTCATAATTTAATGTTATTTTTTGCTTATAAAAAAATTGGAGTTGTCATTATTTATACGTTATTATGTTATTATTTTACTGGTCTGGCCCACTGCAGATCAAACTGACCTGAATGTGGCCCCTGAAAGAAAATGAGTTTGACACCCCTGTTCTACAACACTGATTCACCACTAAAACCCATGAAGTTGGATCAATGACAGTGGATGGAGACACTTAATTAATGACAAATTTGCTGAAAAAGTCACTTTTTTTTCTGTTTTCCTGTTTCTGATTTAATAATCTTTGAATTTACTCTGAGTTTTAATGAACATCAACATGATCAACAGATTAAATATAATAAAATACCTACTTTACGCTGAAAAAATACTAAATACAGAGGATAATATAATAAGAAATGGTGATAAATACTTAAGAAAGGGTAAATAGACAGAAAAAATCATTTGGGAACTGCCATCAAAGAATCGCTGGGTCTTTATGGGTTAAATATTAATAACATTTTATTATTTCCTTGCCTTTATATTCACTCATGCGGGATATTATGCAGGTACTGTTCCAGAAGTTCAGGTTAAATTACATTGTAGAATAGCTGTCCACTGTAGTCACCACTATGCATGAAAGGGTTAATGAACACTCAGAACAAATAAAAACATTACTTTGTGTAAATATGCCAGATTTAACTGGGAGCTATTTTCTATCCATTGTCCTCAACATTTAAAAACAAACTAAACATACAAACAAGACAATACAACACATTACTATATAAAAGTGTACATATATAATACATTATTAGTACAATAAATACAAAATAAAACTGCCAAGAAGAATATTTACTGAGATGGAAATGAAATGCTGAGCAGACATCACAGGATTTTAACCTTTTTTTTTTTCTTCTTTTTTTTCTTTTTTAGCTCTTTTTTAAATGTAGAAAAGGTAGTGATTTCACGATAGTCATTGGGAGACTATTCCAGCTCCTCCTGCCAATAACAGAGATGGTGTTTTGCCTTGTTTTAGTTGGTCTGGACGGCACCTCACAGTCCCCTCT
Source organism: Sphaeramia orbicularis (assembly GCF_902148855.1). NCBI lineage: Eukaryota > Metazoa > Chordata > Actinopteri > Kurtiformes > Apogonidae > Sphaeramia > Sphaeramia orbicularis. The sequence continues at coordinate 35,893,678 of NC_043961.1, forward strand.
GGAGACAGATCTTGTACTCAACTTATTGTCTCTTCATCTAATAAAGTCCTCCAGAGATGGGGGGGGCAAGCCAAGAGGGGACATATATAATAATATAGAGGGTAGTAAAGGATAAAAGACAGCAAAGAGCCAAAATAAACCTATACAATTATATATACCATATACAGTAAAACACAATAAAACACACATGCACCACACAGGCTGGAGTATGTTACAGGTGAAGTGTGAATCCTTTGAAGTTTCCCAGTTTTCTGCAGGAACTGGTCATAAAATGTCACCAGTATAGACAAACAGAATGTGCTTAACCTAAAACCACACGAACAGTTGAGCACAGCTATTAAACACTCACAGTGCTGCTGGAAAAAGGAAGTGAACCCGCAGGCTAATGAGTCCAAAAAGAGGTAATTACAGTCAGGGATCTGAAAACCTGAATTCTAATCAGTGAAATGAGATTTGAGCTGTAAATGGAGCCTCTTTGTTTCATAAAAAAAACCTTCGAACCTCTTGAGTTTGCTGTTCACAAGAAACACCTGTTCATGTGAACCATGGCTAAAAAAAAACAAAACAGAATGATGTCCGGAAACCTTCAATCACGAATTGTTGATTCGCGACGATTGGAAGGGTTTACATAGTAATCTCAAAAGACTTTAAGGATTAACTAGTCTACAGTTTGACAAAATATCTACAAATGATGATGATGTAATACTGTGGCTACTCTCCATAGAAGTGGATGTCCAGCCCAGATGACTCCAAGGATACAGCACAAACACAAACATAAAGAAACAGCTGAAGTCTTGAAGGAACTACTGGAGGAGGTTACCATCACTGTCCATGAGTCTACTATATTTCAAAGATTGAACACACTGTTAAAAAACAAAACAAAACAAAACATAAAAAAACAGTAATATTCCAGCAGTAGGAGTGCCAAAAAAATACTGTAAAATAACAGGTAATATCCATCTCATAAAAATACATTAATTTTCCATAATTAAAACACAGTTTTTTTGCCCTCACTTTACATGAGATTTTGCTTTTTTTTTATTTTTTATTTTTTTACTTTTTAATGTTTAATAAAGAATATTTACATGTATTAAAACAATCAAATTACACACACGCACACACACACACACACACACACACACACACACACACACACACACACACACACACACACACACACACATATATATGGACAGTATATGTATACATCATATACCTTGAAAACATCAGCAAACTGGCACTTTTGTCATTTATTTTCCAATCAGTCTTATTAAAATACATAACATTTAGCACATTGAATGTCTGAAGCAAATCATTTCTAAAAAATTGTAGACCAGTGTTATTGCTGTAAGCCAAAGTAGGAGACATGAAGTATAATTGTTTGTTTAGTCTTAGGTTTATTCAACATTATTCTTACGTTGCTTTATTGCACCCATTTTATGTACAGCACTTTGTGATTTTTATCTGTGAAAAACGTTTTATAAATAAACTTTACTTATTCACTTACTAGGTTATAAACACATTGTGCTTATTTGTACTCGTGACTTTGATGCAGATCAGATCACATTTTATGACGTCTTCATGCAGAAAACTAGGGAATTTCAAAGGGTTCACATAGTTTTTGTTGCTACTGTAAAGGGTTCTATGGCGGCGCACCAGTTGCAGTGACCCGATGTCCCTAATCATTGATCGAAATCTCGTTTGATGCACTCTGTGCTGTATGTACACTGTGCTGTCAAATGACAATAAAGAAATCTGTAATCTGTAAAATGAAGGTTATTGGAATAAAATACACAGGTGCAAAAGAATGGGCAAAATAGTGTTAAAGTGCTAAAAGAGAAGAGTAAAAGCTTAGATGTTGGGAGCTACAGCTTTATGACCTATCTGTCAAAGTCTTATTCTTATATAGTGGTAGAACTCCCCTTACTTCCCCCTCTTCCCCAGTCTCTCTGTTTCTCTCTCTCTTTCTCTCCTCCTTTACCCTCTATCTCTAACCCCAGCTGGTCAAAGCAGACGTCCATCCTCCAGGAGTCAGGGTCTGCTCCAGGTTTCTGTGAAAAGGAAGTTCTTCCTCACCACTGTCACCAGCCACACGTGTTTACTCCTGGAGGATTCTGTTGGGTTTCTGTAAATTGGCTTGAGCGTCTGGTTCCAACCGGCTCTATATGTAAAGTCTCATGAGATGACTTTTGTTATGATCTGACGCTATATAAATAAAGTTTAATTTGATTTGTTAAATATAAATTCATAGTCTCCTCAGACAACCCCTACACCTCTGCCCAGTTTCTGTTTTTTATGTTGAAGGCAGTCTAGCCTGACCTTAAATAACACTTCCACTGTGAATTCTGATTATCTGTTGGAACAAAAACACACTCAGAGACACGTGTTGTAGACTAGAGGAGCACTGATGAAAATATCAAGCTTGTTTGGTAACATATAACACATTTTACTGCAGAGGGGTGATAAGTCTTCAAAGATCCTGCCAGCTTGTTGATTTGAAGAATCAGTCTGGGCTTCATCTGGAAGTCCTTTTGGGGGAAACTATAGAAAAGAAAAAAGTGAAAACTTGTTTAAAGTGTAGTTTGATTTTTTTTTTGACTGCATGAAGGCACTGAGGCACCAGCCAGGACAATATCTGTTGGGTTATAAAATAGTCTCTGTGATTGGAAACAATAACATACTTTAAAAAGGACCCAGTGTTACTTTTGTGCCAGTTCCTAAATGAAATTTTTTTCTATTTCTGCCTTTCTTAACTGATTTATCATCATTTTTAAAGAAATATATCATGGTCTGTATTTTGCATTTTTTGGTTTAAATCATGTATTTTCCTATATTTAAGTCACTTGATCATGCAGATGTTCATGAAAACTCAGAGTAAATTCAAAGTTAACGAGTGTTCAGAGAATGCAAACCTCTGCCAAGTACCCCGAACGGTGTGCATGTGTGGATCGACTATTTCTTTTTAAATTAAACAGTTTCAAGGTTGTTCCATACAGCAGAAAAAGTTGAGTTTGTACCAGTCATGTGTATGTCAAATTATATTAAATTCCAATCAATATTTGATGAGTTATCATGAAAAATGTGTGGTAAATGGGATTTTCAATGTTAAATTCAAATGTCCACAGAGTCCACATTCCGCATTGGATGTGGACAATTTTGTGCCAGATACAAGATATTGTTATAAGCTACAGGTGAATCAAATTGGAGGCTAATCGGAGTCGTTTTGAATTTTTTATGAATTTTTGAAAATTGCTCAATGATGAGAGATAGGACAATTTGAGATTTTGTGACTTTGCTGTGACCTTGAACTTTGGCCTACTTGGCCCAAAATTTAATGGGTTGGTCCCAGGGCCTAGGCCTATCTGTGGGTACAATTTGGTAAAAATGGTTGTAACAGTTTTCCCGTAAAGTTGCTAACGAACGAACAAACAAACAAACAAACAAACAAACAAACAAACAAACAAACAAACAAAGCAAAGTGATCACCATACCTCCTGGTTGGAGGTAATTACATCAAAACGGAGAAAAAGTCACTTTTTTAGTAAAGATATAGCTAACTGAATGTAAAAACAAGTGTCTCCATCCACTGTCTGTGATCCAACTCCATGGGTTTTACTGGTGAATCAATGTTGTTGAAGATGACAGTGTTTCCACGGTAACTACGGAGCCTCTGAACGTCCAAATGGGTCATATCTGATGACCATGAAAAGATGACAATCTGCATTTTACACCAATTATTTACATGTAATGATGGGATTAGTGGATCAACAGGTATTAAACAGTTTATATCTGTTGATGGTTCATGTCACCGGTGGCTGTTTGGGTCTTTATGGGTTAGATACAACACAAACTAATATGTACAAGCATTTGTATTAAATGTGAGGTTAGGAGATACACTTTCAAAAATTAAAAAAAAAATTCAATTGTGTCGTGAAATGAAATCTCTACAATTGTCGAGTGGAATGACTGGACTGTATTGCATATTTTTAGATTTAGCAGGTGAAGAATAGCACAACCACCAGAAACCTTACCCAAACGATGGTGTTAGTGGAAAGGTCACTGAGGTGCCAAAGTCAATAATGTTTGTCTTCTGGGAGCAAAACTCTGTACAGTAAATGTCATGATGGCCCCAATCTCTGATATATAACAATCCTCCATTTCTTGACAAATTAGGTTATTAACGTTCCAGCAAAGAAATACAGTGGAACTATAATGAAACTCAGTACATATCATGGCTCAGTGCATATCTCTAATAGGTTATTCATGCAAAAAAGGGTTGAAGTTGGACTATGCATTTTCCTATGTACCCTTATACCTAGATCTGTTTTTCTTCATAATCTTCCAACTTCTATATTTCCATTTTTCAACATTTAGAAAACACTATCCTTTTAGTATTTGCAAAGAAAATGATGTAGTGCAATAAAGAAGCAGAGAGCAGCTGGAGTTTGTCAACATAATCTCTGAGGCCATTAATTTGAGACCAGACTTAATTATCCCATTATCTTGAGATAAAAAAAAAACAAAAAAAAAACTGGCTTGACTGAGCTTTGCCCGATAACAGTTAATGGGAACAAGTCTTGTAGATTGTATAAGTTAAGAAGAAGACACCAGTTGGAGCAGTTTCACATTACGTATGAGACTGACTCATGCTGGAAGAAAACGTCATTAACAGCATGAAAGTGACTTGTCATCTTTAGTTTGTGTTGGAACAGTGACATGAAAGTGGAACCATCTCTATGTGAAAATAATGGTCTTGTGTTAGAACGATAATATTGGGTCTGTGTTATTATTCATTTAAAAAATCTTATGTAAAAATAACTAAATGTGGCAATTAGCAACAGTTTTTCTTTTTTTAACATCTAACACCACTTCCAACTTGTTCACACAAATATCATGCAACTGAATGCTCCAAAAAATTAGAATCTAAGCTTGATCATTTAAAATACACTGCGCATAGAGGTCAGGCTTGTACAGATCATGTCATCTGTGTTTCTGTGTGTGATATTTAGTGATATTGAGTGGTAAAGCAGATTACAACCAACTGAAATCACACTGTAAGCCCGGAATTTGTATTTACTAAAATGCTTTAGTTACAATGTACTTAAATAATTTAAGTTTTATCACATTACAATAAAATGTTAAGTATATTCTACTAATTTGTAGACATAGTTGAAAGTACGAAAAAGTTTAAGTTGAATGGATTTAAATCACTAAGTTTTAGTCATGACCACACCTTTTTATCTGCACATTGCATTGTGGGTATTGGGCATGTTGTTGAAAATGTGTTACCTTTATGTGCAGGGGTTCTGTGGGGTTGTGGTGTTAGTGTTAATTTGGACTTAATGTGTGTATGGCAATGTTTATTGGCCTTTTTGTGTTTGTTTTTGTATTTTTATAGATCTGCACCATGAGTGAGAGCCATAGGTCTAACAGTGGCTTTACTGTTCATCATAATTTTGTGGTATACAATGTAACGTTTTAAACCTTGGCCAATTTAGAGGTCCTTCTCTTACTGACAAATTATATTGAACTATTTTCCTGCTGAAGTTTCATGCGTGCCACACTAAATGAATAGGATAAATTATACAAAGTTAATTATAATGTGAAAAATTTAAATTTTAACCAACTTGAGCAATTGAGTGCAATGAACCGATGATATTAATTAAATGATTATACAAAACAATTGATACTGAAACAAATTTTAAGTCAAATTAACTTGGCATTTAGTGTGTTGTACTTAAACTAGCAATTTCATTCAAATCAAGCATTTAAGTTTAATACACTCAAGTTTTCATTACTCATTACATAAATTTTTTAAGGCACAGGCGTCAAACATGCGGCCCGGGGGCCAAAACTGGCTCGCCAAAGGTTCCAATCCGGCCCCTGGAGTGAATTTGCAAAGTGCAATTTAGGGCATCAAACTCAAAAATAATATCATAATAACCTATAAATAATGACAACATCAATTTTTTCTCTTTAATTTACTGCAAAAAACACCAAATTATGAAAATGTTTACATTAACAAACTATCCTTTAACAATAAAATGTGAATAATCTAAAATGTCTGAAGTAAATTAAGTGCAATTTTAACAATATTCTGCCTGTTACTGAATGTTTTATGTCTTTGTAGATCTGATCTGTAATGCATATGTGTAAATGATAAGTCGAGGCAGAATATCGATAAAATTGTAATCACATTTCTTAACAAAATTCTTTTTTTTTTTTTCAGGTTATTCACATCCTTTTTGTTTGGATAGTTTGTAAATGTAAATATTGGCATAACTGAATGTTATTTTTTGCACTAAAACAATTTGGAGTTGTCATTATTATTTATTGGCCATCACACTATTATTGTACTGGTCCGGCCCACTTCAGATGAAATTGGGTTGAATGTGGCCCCCGGAAGAAAATGAGTTTGACACCCCTGTTTTAAGGCAACGAGTCACCTGAGATTTTTTAAGTAAACTCAACTATCCGGTCTTATAGTGCACTTACTCTTAGTTAACCCTTTATAGGGCACTCATAGAAATACTGTGAAATTCAAAATTCCAACCTTTGTGTATTATTGGAGGATATAACAAGACTTTATTACTTTTATGAAATTTTTCAACATTTTTTATTCATTCATTCATTTTCTGAACCCGCTTTATCTTCACTATGGTTGCTGGAGCCTGTCCCAACTACTTATGGACGAAGGCGGGGTACACCCTGGACATGTCTCATCGCAGGGCTGACATATAGAGATGAACAACCAATTACTCTCACATTCACACCTATGGGCAATTTAGATTAACTGATTAACCTATCAGTGCATGTCTTTGGATGGTGGGAGGAAGCTGGAGTACCTGGAGAGAACCCACGCAGACACGAGGAGAACATGCAAACTCCACACAGAAAGGTCCCACCCCCATCGACAGGTGATGGGATCAAACCCAGAACCTTCTGGCTGTGAGGCACGAGTGCTATCCACTGCACCACCATGTCGATATGTTGTTATGTAGAAAATCAAGGTAATTGAGGTTACGTTATTTGGTAAGTAAGTAAGTAAGTAAATTTAAATTTTTTTTTTTTTTTTTTATTAGTGATAGTTAACAAGACAGTGTGGACAGAAAAACAAAAGGGAAACTCAAACAAATAAACAAACAAACCAAAAACAACAACAACAACAATGACAGAGTATTGACAAACAACAACGACAACGTCATATTAGAATGAAAAGGATCCTAAATGTAAATAGCAACTAAAGCATATAGCTTGGTTTGGGGCGATAAGGAAAAGGGGAAGAGGGGGGTAGTGAATGAAAATGAGAAAGAGAGAGGGAGGAGTGAGGGGGAAAATAATAATTGTTGCAATAATACAAAAATATATAATAATAATACCAGTAGTCTAATTTGCTAGTATTATTGTGGTGGCGGTAGCGGCGGAGGCAGTCACAATACAACGAGTTAAATAATTTAATATTTGTAATAATGTGTTTGTATCAGCTACGATCTGTTTTGAGTTTATATGAATCAGTTTAAATTAATGTGGCTATGGGGGTGGTGGTAAGTAAGTACATTTTATTTATAGAGCACTTTTCACAGACAGTCACAAAGTGCTTTACAGTGCAAAATACAAATAAAATACAAGTAAAATACCATTTAAAAATACAATAAAGTACAATCAAAATATTATAAATATATAAAGTGCAATCAGTTTGTAGCAGCCCTGAGTCAGTTAGGAAATTAACCCTTTCATGCATAGTGTTCCCTCCAGTGGACAGTTATTCTCCAGCTGTTCTCTTGTATATTCATGGATTTTGTTGTTTTAGTTCCATATCAGCCAACACAGTGGACGCTCATGCATCATCCCATAATACACTGACATTCATACCATTACTGTTACCTGATCTGCACTAACATGTTCGAGTGGAAATCAATTGCTTGTTATTGTCATTAGACTGTAATTAGCAGTTTTTTGTTTTTTTTGCATCTTATCTCCATCAGAATATGTTAAAATGTGAGAAAACATCAGAGCTGCTTTTTTAGCTGCTTTAAAAATGTTTTTATTTCATAGTTTTCACACAGTATATCAGTAAATATGTTTTTTTGCATGGTGTCTAGCTGAGTGGACATTTTTACAACTCCATGAAAAATAGGTTCTTAAAAAAACATTTTCACTCACTTTGTTGTTTTTTTTTAATGCCTAGAGGAATAAAAATACTAAAGAAAAAAATCTTGATCATGGCTTTCATAATTCATGCATTAAAAGGTTAAAATGCCTGATTGAACAGGAGTGTCCATGTTTGGTTCCTTACCCATAAGTGGGAAAAAAAAAAAAAAAAAAAAAATTCAAAGACGTATAAAGAATACAAGAAAAACACATGTTAATTGGACATTAGAACATTAGACCAACGTAAGTGCAGATCCAGACCCCTGTCCACATCCACATTATCCCTCTGAACATCATTCCTTACATTAGTACCATTACTTCATGGTACTTAACAAAGCAGGTACATTCACTGTTCATGCAGAGGCGGACCTCAGAGACCCTGTAGACCACATTGGACCTGAGATTGTTGACTCACTGTAACTGTTGCTGTCACTGTCTTGTAATATGTGCGGAAATGACCAAAAATAGTCACTTGCCCAATAAAGGGTTAAGGGAATAGTAACTGTGGTCCACACCAAGGTTATAATAGTTTTTGATTTTTCATTATAGTTTAGTTTTATTTAGTTATGACTTTTTTTTTTCTCTAATTCAGTTCGTTTCAATTCATTTTTAGAGCAGGTTTGCTAGTTTTTATTAGTTTTTGTTATTTTCTAAATGCTTAGTTCCACTTTAATTTTAGTTTTTTTCATATCTTTTATCTTCCTCGCTGTCATATTTAAATTAATCCCAGACAGGACTCTGCTGCTTTCTCCCAACTTTAGTCTCCATATTTCCAGGTAGCATGGGGACCAGAAGATGACTGGAAACCACAAGTGACCACAAGTGACGGACTGTTAAATATCATATGGTGCCAGCAGCGAAAATTGCTTGAGGGAAATAAATTGATTTCATATCAATCCGACATTGACAAAGACAAAAACGAAGGGAATTTTATCCATAATTTTTATCCGTTTTAGTTAGTTTTGTAAACACACAATACAGTTTCAGTTAGTTATCGTTTTTTTTCTTGTAATTATAGTTTTTATTTATTTCAGTTAACGAAAATGTTTTTACAATTCTAGTTTTCGTCATTTTGTTAGTTTTCGTTAACGATAATAACCTTGGTCCACACTCAAACACATTCATGCTGGATATCACCCACTCTGAACCACTGTAGAAACATTTCAACCTGCTTCTTCTGCAGATGTAAACTCGCAGACACGATGATCATATTTCAATAATGAAAATATTATTATCAGATATTGCATTCTATTTCTACAGTTGGATCCTTCTAAAAACCCTCAAGCCTTGCACTTGACCTTTAAAAGAATCTCTGCTCCACCGTGGAAGTGATAATACACCTGGTGAAGAGAGCCTCAGTGATTATATAAACTCTTACATATGGGGTGAAAAAAAGTGTTTGGTGAAGATGAATCTCTGTGAAAACACCTACGTTGGGGGCGTAGGTGTGACTTTCCAGTTTACACGGGAGCTGACCAGTCACAACAAAGAGTGTGAATCTTCATATATGATCATGTAAATACAGAAGGAAATGATTCTCTTCTAGGCTCTGTGCAGGAAAAGCACGAGGGTGAAGAGGTGATAAAAAGAAAGAAAGGAAGGAAGGAAGGGTGGGAGGGAAAAATTAAGGATGAAATTAAACAGGAAGGAAGTAAAAGGGGGGCCAGGGGTTTACGTGTGATGATGATGAGGACAAGGCAAGGAGGAAACGGTAGCCTAAAACGGAAAAATTAGCGAGGAAAAAAAATAAAAACAGTAGGTGGTGACAGAGTGGATTTATCCGATCTAATCCAACTTTATTTGAAAAGCACTTTAACCCTTTCATTCATGAGTTATGAGAACCTTAATCAAGATTTTTTCCTGAGTGTTTTAATTCCATTTTAGGCATGAAAAAAAACAATGACATTGATTTTTTTTTTTTTTTTTTTTTTTATGAACCTCTTTTTCATGGAGTTGCAAAAATGTCCACTCAGCCGGACACCATGCGTTTAATTTTTGAAGCAAAGAAACATGTATTTAATGACATACTGTGTGAAAACTATGGAATTTTTTATTTTTTTTTAACCTGTGTTGTCCAGCATCCTAACAGCAGAATGGTAGTCTGGCTGCCTTTTTGTACTGAACAGATTTGCTTTGCCAAGGGAAACTTCAATGAGGCCCCCCTTGATATTCTACTGTCTTTATTATGAGTTTTGACCGGACAACGAAACATGTATTTACTGACATACTGTGTGAAAACTATGATTTTTTTTTTTTTTTGTTAACCCTTTCATGCATGAATTATGAGAACCTTAGTCAAAAAAATTTTTCTTGAGCGTTTTTATTCCTTGTTAGGTGTGAAAAAACAATGCAACTGAAATTTTTTATCACCCTATTTTTTATGGAGTTACAAAAATGTCCACTCAGCTGGACACCATGCATTTGATTTTTGAAACAAAGAAACATGTATCTAAAACGTATTATCAGAAAGTGATAAACAGTGTTAAACCATGAAATAAAAACATTTTAAAAGCCACTAATGCCGTTTTATCACATTTTATCATACTCTAATAGTAGTTGTTACTCAATTCATGGAGATAATATGCATAAAAAAATAAAAAAAACAAAAAAATTTTGATTAAGAAAACTGTTAATTACAGTCTAATAACAATTAGAAATTGATTTACACTAAACATTTTTACTGCAGATCAGGTTTATCAAGAACAGGAAAGTTTTTTTTTTTTTTTTCTCCATTTTATTTATTTATTTAGACAAGGACAATCCAAAATATACATTAACCTTAAAAAGGAGAGCTGTAGTGTTCCAGGTTCTAGCGCTAGTGCTAATTTCCACCTGTAGTCCCTGAACAGGCTGATGTTCTCATTAAAAAACAGACATTAATAAAAACTAAATCATTAAAAAACAGTAAAAAATGCATTTCTATAACTTCATCTAAATAAAACATTCATTCACATTCAACCATTTACTCTTATTTGTCCCACTGCAGTCCATCACACACTTTAATGGTATGAATTACAGTGGATGGGATGGTGCATAAGTGTCCACTGTGTCGGCTGATCTGGAACTAAAACAACAAAACCCATGAATATACAAGAGAACAGCTGTAAAATAATCGTCCACTGTAGTGACCACTATGCATGAAAGGGTTAATGCTGCTAATCTGATGTTTTGTCATTTTAACATACTCTAATACTAGTTATTACTCACTTTATGGAGATAACATGCAAAAAAGAATTGTTTAAAAAAACTGTTAGTTACAGTCTAATAATAATAACAAGCAACTGAGTTACACTCAAACATGTGACTGCAGATCAGGTTTATCAAAAACAGCAAAATTACAGTAATGGTATGAATGTCAGTGTATAGGATGATCCACTGTGTTGGCTGATATGGAACTAAAAGAATAAAATCCATAAATATACAAGAGAACAGCTGTAGAATAACTGTCCACTGTAGTGACCACTATGCATGAAAGGGTTAAAACAACGGCAGTGGACCAAAAATTTATTAATTTGTGACGAGATGTCCAGATATTGAACTCACATTGTCCTTCAAAAAGTGACAAGTACCATCCAGAGATAAACCTGCTCTGTCGTCCACAGTTATTGGAAGTATTGTCATTCCTCCCCACAGCCATCAGACTGAAAAACAGTACACAGTGACCCTCCACCACCCCCATATCGCATCATGTATATGTGCAATCATTATGTAAGTATGTAAATATCTTTCAGTTTTGTACTTACATTTTTATACTTTTAACCCATAAAGACCCAGTGTTACTTTTGTGGTGGTTTCTCTATATCTAACCTTTTTTAAGTGATTTATCACCATTGACTGTAATATTATCTTCCTTATTTTGCATTTTTTCAGTGTAAATTATGTATTTTCCTATATTTAATGCACTGATCATGTAGATGTTCATAAAAGCTCCAATTAAAGTTGAGTTTTATTAAGTCAAAAACAGAAAAAACTGAAGAAAAAGTGACTTTTTGGGTCAAATATATCAATAGCTGAACATAAAAACAAGTGTCTCCATCCACTGTCACTGACCAAACTTCATGAATTTTACTGGTGAATCAATGTTGTAGAAGATGACGGTGTTTCCACGGTAACTACAGAGCCTCTGAACGTCCAAATGGGTCATATCTGATGGCCATGAAAAGATGAGAAACTGCATTTTACACCAATTATTTACATGGATTGATGGGATTAGTGGATCAACAGATATTAAACATTTTATCAATACATGGTTTTGGTCGCAGGTGGAGGTTTGGGTCTTTATGGGTTAAGAGCATTTATTTCTGCCTGTCTTTCTTTTGCACTGGTGTATTGTACATTGCTGCTATAAACTGTTATATTTCCCCATGGTGGGATCAATAAAGTATTATGTTATGTTATGTTATGTTATGTTATGTTATCTTATCTTATCTTACCTTAACTTATCTTATCTTAACTTATCTTATCTTAACTTATCTTATCTTAACTTATCTTATCTTATCTTACACACCAAAATCAGCATACCCAAATAAGCACTGTCAGAGTTGATTTCAACACTTTTAAAGTGTCTATATGGGTCCACACCAGAGAGTGCTAATTTAACTCTTTTTGGAAAGTTAGTACCTTTACACTAATGAAGTGTTATTTTTGACTCTTTCCGGGGTTAAAATTTAACACTTCTTAACACCAATCTGTGTTAGTTTTTCCTCAACACTTTTATGCAGTGATAGAAGTTAACTCTCTCAAGGACCATTTGATAACTATACAAATGTTAATCCTGTAACACTTCAAATGTGTAAATTACTTGGAAATGAATGTTTGCTAAAATAAAAAGGTCGTCATGTTTAGTGTTTTAAAACATTTATTTTAAAACCTGTACCACACATTTAAATAACATTAAAACATGTAGCAGTTAGGCACAATGTATGTCCTCTCACTCTCATTAGAGTATTGCTTATCAAAGGGTCTGAAGTAAGTTATCTTATCTTATCTTATCTTATCTTATCTTATCTTATCTTATCTTATCTTATCTTATCTTATCTTATCTTATCTTATCTTATCTTACCTTATCTTATCTTATCTTATCTTGTTTAGTCTTGTCTCGTCTCATCTCATCTCATCTTATCTTATCTTATCTTATCTTATCTTATCTTATCTTATCTTATCTTATCTTATCTTATCTTATCTTATCTTATCTTATCTCATCTATTCTAATCTTATCTTTTCTTGTTTAGTCTCGTCTCATCTCATCTCATCTCATCTCATCTTATCTTATCTTATCTTATCTTATCTTATCTCATCTAATCTTATCTTGTTTAGTCTCGTCTCATCTCATCTCATCTCATCTCATCTTATCTTATCTTATCTTATCTTATCTTATCTTATCTCATCTTATATTATCTTATCTTATTGTATCTTATCTTGTTTAGTCTCATCTCATCTCATCTCATCTTATCTTATCTTATCTTATTGTATCTTATCTTGTTTAGTCTCATCTCATCTCATCTCATCTCATCTCATCTCATCTCATCTCATCTTATCTTATCTTATCTTATCTTATCTTATCTTATCTCCTCATACTTTGTTCTTCTCTCCAGTCATCTTCTTTCTGTATTTTTTATCAAAGGGTCTGAAGTAAGTTATCTTATCTTATCTTATCTTATCTTATCTTATCTTATCTTATCTTATCTTATCTTATCTTATCTTATCTTATCTTATAAGGAAGGTGGCAAACTGCCTGAATATTCAATTGGCATCTTGTGTATTTAGATAAAAAATGTAAATGTGAGTCTTATAAGATGAAAAGTGTGTATCTGTGATAAAAAAAAAAAAAAAGTTAACACTGTTTAAATTGATCAATACGTACGATCAGATTTCACACACTAATTAAAATTAAACACAGTTGCCATGATAGTAACTATACACGAAAGGAGATTTAAAGCTGACAGACTGTGATGTTGTGCCGTTCTATTTCTGTTCCACAGCTGAGTATGAGTGAGTAATCAGGTTTCCTTTGTGTGTGTGTCTGTGGGCACCCACAGTATTTAACATGTAGACAATAGATGTGAGAATGTCTGTGCTCTAAACTTTGTGTATGATTATATCAGGGGTTATCCTAACTTCATCAGGGTCAATCTGTGCAATGGGAGTCTATAATAGAATGTAATTACAGATTGTTTTGAAAAAAACAGACCGGCAGAACATTATTGTGCGGTAATTATATATTACAAACCGAGTCACATTTGCATCTGATGGATTTCAGTTGGTAACAAACTACACTTTTGATACTTACACTGATTTACATAAACTATTTACCTAACTGAAAAGACCTTTTTATGTATTTATGAATCACGGTTTTGCAAATGATGTGTTTAACCTGGGCTAAATACATAATTCATGTAAGTATCTGTATTGAGGTTCCCTGAGTCATACCATCCTGGTTGTGTTTTGCAGGTCAACTACGCCATCTGCTGGTCAACATTGTAAATGCTGAAATATTACACAAATCACTTGCAGCTAACATTTTAGGTTTATATATTTTAACTGCGTACAAAATATCCATGAATTGTTATGACACAATTTTCACATAAAATACTGAGGTTTTTCAAAGGAAAAATAGCACAAATAAGAATCTCCTTCAACAAAATTGGATTTATTGATGATAGATAGATAGATAGATAGATAGATAGATAGATAGATAGATAGATAGATAGATAGATAGATAGATAGATAGATAGATAGATCATATTCAATAATCTATATCATATACAATAATAATAATAATAATAATAATAATAATAATAATAATAATAATAATAATAATAATAATAATAATCTACTACCAGGAAACATACAGAAATTATTCACTGAAAGAGAAGGGAGTTATAATTTAAGGGGTAGACTTAATTTCAAAATTCAGTGGGTGCGCACTACTAGGAAAAGTTTGAGCATATCTGTGTGTGGTGTTAAAGTATGGAATAGACTGAGGGAGGAGCACAAGGAATGTTCAAACATAAGACAATTCAAAAACACTTATAAGAACATGTTTTTCACAAGATATAGGGAAGTGGGTTATTAATTGTCACCATATGTTCACTGTTGTTTATGTCTATATTTTCCTTCTTTGAGTTAGATATTATTTGTTTATTTATTCGCCAGCACAACTAAGAAAGGCATTAGTAAAAGATTATATGTGTATTTGTATGTGTGTATATGTATATGTATAAACCTATATATGTGTATATGGATGAATGAGTGTGTGTGTATGTGTGTTTGTGTGTGTGAATAGATATATAAACATAGAAGACCAATGTAAAAGGAAGAGAGACATATACTATTAATAATATTGTAGGGAGAGGGGGTAGGATATAAATAAGTTGCACTTCTTCCCACCCCTTTTCGGGCATGTAAATGGAATTATTGTGCTTTTCTTCTGACTAAGATTGTTATGATTCTTGATATTTGTATTATTATGTATGTTTTGCAAGTACATATATGTTAAATTTCATTGCATGTTCAGAATAAAATCATTAAATCAAATCAAATAGACAGACAGACAGACAGACAGACAGACAGACAGACAGACAGACAGACAGACAGACAGATAGATAGATAGATAGATAGATAGATAGATAGATAGATAGATAGATAGATAGATAGATAGATAGATAGATAGATAGATAGATAGATAGATAGATAGATAGATAGATAGATAGATAGATAGATAGATGTACATTATTTGGCATGAGTAAAAAAAACAAACAAAAAGAAATGATAAATGGGAGGGATGATTTTTTTTTCTCTTTGATGTCAAATAATCAAACCAATTTCAATTGATTAGTTGTACCATTGTTGTTCATATGTGACACAAACCAAAGTAATAATAGTAAAAACAAAACTGACTAAATGAGGACGAAGGGAACACAAGTATATAGTCTAATTTTTTTAAAAAACACGTTTAACCTTTTTCAGACCTCACTTTACATAGAATATACAGCACTTTGGCAGAAACAGTGCCATATACTGAACATATACATTTCCTTCATCTATATGAAGTAAAATATATACCAATCACCCATTCCAAATAAAAGTAAGTCAACATAAAAAAGAAGAAAAAAGAGTTGACTCTACTTACCATTTCACTTGTCAACTTGAATATTTGTGTACATCTCTAATAGATGTATGTGCTAAACTTTATTACTGTGTATTTCTTATTGATCAGCCTCAGGGTTTACTGTTGTTATATCTTATACCTAAATACCATCATTGCTTGATTTCTGTTTGATTTTCAAATAAGTATCATATTATTTGTCGAATATCCCGAATATCCTGCCTTCGCCCCTATGTAGCTGGGATAGGCTCCAAGCGACCCCCGTGACCCTAGTGAGGATAAAGCGGGTTCAGAAAATGAATTAATTATTTGTTGTAGATTAATCCCGATGGATGGAAATTTTACTAGCAATTTACCCATAAAGACCCAAACAACCACTGGTGAACAAAACCATCTACTGATCTAAACTGTTTAATACCTGTTAATAGATAAATGTTCTTAACCCATAAAGACCCCAAACCTCCACCTGCGACCAAAACCATGTATTGATAAAATGTTTAATATCTGTTGATCCACTAATCCCATCAATACATGTAAATAATTGGTGTAAAACGCAGTTTGTCATCTTTTCATGGTCATCAGGTATGACCCATTTGGATATTCAGAGGCTCTGTAGTTACTGTGGAAACACTGGTATCTTCTACAACATTGATTCACTAGTAAAACCCATGAAGTTGGATCAATGACAGTGGATGGAGACACTTGTTTTTGTGTTCAGTTATTGATATATTTGACCCAAAAAGTCACTTTTTCTTCAGTTTTCTCTGTTTCTGATATAATAACCCTCACCTTTAATCTGAGTTTTAATGAACATCTCCATGATCAGTGAATTAAATAGAGGAAAATATTTTATTTTCACTGAAAAAAAAAAGCAAAATACAGAAGATAATATTATAATAAATGGTGCTAAATCACTTAAGAAAGGTTAAACAGAGGGAAAAATTCATTTGCCAACTGAAACAAAAGTTGCATTGGGTCTTTATGGGTTAAAATCCATAAATCTTTATGAGTGAGCTTTTCATTTTTGGATTTGCACGCTCACAAATGTTCACAAAATCACATGTCCTTTCATTGTAACCCACAGCCTTCAGTGAAGTTTATGTAAACACAAGGATGGTCTGATCAGCTCTGCCATCAGTCTCACCTACCAGTGGATCAGTGTCTCCGTTAATCATAACAGGAGGAAAATCTCGGCCTTATCTCACTTCACATGTGGGATTTTCTCTCCCTTTTGCACTGGGAGTTGACATTGTCACCTCTTCTTCAGCCACTGTGACCAAATCCCTGTTTATCTACCTTGTCAAAGTTAAGTAAGAAAGACCAGAGACTATCGTTTCATTTCATTCATGTGGTGTGATCTCTTATTTTCTTCTTGTACCAAATATAGGAACCTCATTGAATTTGCATTTTCTATCATTTAATTAATTATCTCTGCAGCATTTTTTTTCCCTAGCTGTTTTTTTTCTTGGCACTTGTGTGTTGTATTTTGTTGCTGTTAAAGCTGTTATCTTATCTTATCTTATCTTATCTTATCTTATCTTATCTTATCTTATCTTATCTTATCTTATCTTATCTTATCTTATCTTATCTTATCTTATCTTATCTTATCTTATCTCATCTCGTCCCGTCTCGTCTCGTCTCATCTTATCTTGTTTAGTCTCGTCTCATCTCATCTCATCTTATCTTATCTTATATTATCTTGTTTAGTCTCGTCTTATCTCATCTCATCTCATCTCACCTTATCTTATCTTATCTTATCTTATCTTGTTTAGTCTTGTCTCATCTTATCTTATCTCATCTCATCTTATCTTGTTTAGTCTTGTCTTATCTCATCTCATCTCACCTCATCTTATCTTATCTTATCTTATCTTATTTGGTCTCATCTCATCTCATCTCATCTCATCTCATCTCATCTTATCTTATCTTATCTTATCTTATCTTATCTTATCTCCTCATACTTTGTTCTTCTCTCCAGTCATCTTCTTTCTGTATTTTTTATCAAAGGGTCTGAAGTAAGTTATCTTATCTTATCTTATCTTATCTTATCTTATCTTATCTTATCTTATCTTATCTTATCTTATCTTATCTTATCTTATCTTATCTCATCTCATCTCGTCCTGTCTCGTCTCGTCTCGTCTCAGCTCATCTTATCTTGTTTAGTCTCGTCTCGTCTCATCTCATCTCATCTCATTTTATCTTATCTTATATTATCTTGTTTAGTCTCGTCTTATCTCATCTCATCTCACCTTATCTTATCTTGTTAAGTCTTGTCTCATCTCATCTCATCTTATCTTATCTTATCTTATCTTATCTTATCTTATCTTATCCCATCTCATCTCATCTCATCTCATCTTATCTTGTTTAGTCTTGTCTTATCTCATCTCACCTCATCTTATCTTATCTTATCTTGTTTAGTCTTGTCTCATCTTATCTTATCTTATCTTAGCTTATCTTATCTCATCTCATCTTATCTTGTTTAGTCTTGTCTTATCTCATCTCACCTCATCTTATCTTATCTTATCTTATCTTATCTTATCTTATCTTATCTTATCTTATCTTATCTTATCTTATTTGGTCTCATCTCATCTCATCTCATCTCATCTTATCTTATCTTACCAAATGCAGGAACTTCGTTTGATTTGCATTTTCTATCATTTAATTAATTATCTCTGCAGCTTTTTTTGTCCTGTTATTTTCTTTGCACTTGTGTGTTAGATTTTGCTGCTGTTAAAGCTATTATCTTATCTAATCTTATCTTGTTTAGTCTCATCTCATCTCATCTTATCTTGTTTAGTCTCATCTCATCTCATTTTATCTTATCTTATCTTATTTTTCTAATCTTATCTTTTCTTATCTTATCTTATTTTTTCTTATCTTATTTTTCTTGTCTTATCTTATCTTATCTTATCTTATCTTATCTTATCTTATCTTATCTTATCTTATCTTATCTTATCTTATCTTTTCGTCATACTTTGTTCTTCTCTCCAGACTCCATTTTACTTCCTTCACTGCAGCTCCCATCCAATAGTGACAGATTGTTATTGATCAGGCTTTCTTTCACAGTATTTCTAAGCCTTTTCATTGAGTAAAAATCAGGTAATAGGTTTACAGCTTTTTTCTCACAGTTCTGCTGATTGTAATAATACTGACACAGCAGAGTGGCAGAATGAGTTTCCTTTTCAGTGAAAGGAATGTTAAAAAAGCTTCTGTCCTACAGTGGTGTCCTTGAGCGAGATACTAAACCCTTACCAGCTCCACTGATCTGTATTTGTATCACTGGCTGCATGAAATAAGTCTTTTAAAAAGCACATTCTGTTACCATGACATTTCAGCATATAGCTATGATGAAGATACATTTATCTTTAGCATTGAAGCACTCAAAAACATTAGGAGAAAGAGGAGGTTGTAATACAGTGCATGAGTAGAACTGTTTTTTTTTTTTTTTTTTTTTTTTTTTAATTAGCTTTGCAGGATAAAGGAAGCAATTTACAAAATGAGCAAAAGAATGGTTACAAAACACACTCTGTGACACATTGCATCAGCCAGACAATTTGAATAAGGTCATCAATTTGCATTCCAGTAGACTTGATTTCAACATTTTGTCATCATGTCAGCATTTTTCAAGCCGTGCGGCATCTGATAAGTGCTTTTGTCAGGCTGCATATCAGAGCCCTCTTCAGCAGCAGTCTTTTCACCGTCGTTGAGGCGAGGCGACTGGCATTAACTAGACTGACAGAGGCCCACTTCATACGCCCTCTACATCATCCTTGCTTCCCTTTTTATAAACCTCTCATCAGCCTCTCTCTCTCTCTCCTCCTCTTGCTCGTTCTTCCTCTTGCTTACCCTCTCTCTCTCTCAAATCCCTCTTCTCTCCCCCTCTTCCACTTAATTTTCTTCAATTTACTCCGCTCCCCCCCCTCCCCCCCTTTCCTCTCACTGCCTTTCTCCATCCATCAGTCTCTTGGGCGTTTTGCAGTCACATAGTCAGGCATGTGAGGTGAAGGACTTATGTAATCTGCTCCCTCTCTCTTCCTCCTGTCTCTCTTTCTGTCTGTCTCTCGTCGTCTGCCTGTCTGTCTCTCGGCAGTGATAATAATTCGACAATGAGCAGGACGGAAATGCAATGCACATCTTGTCTTGAGGAAGAAATCTTGGCAAATTTTGTTATTCAGACAGCTGGCTGCATGTAAACAGATTGTTCACCTGTCTGCCAGGTACATTTTTCCTTGTCCAATTCCTTTGTATTTTTGTCTAATTTCCAATCATTTTAATTAATAATATTTCTTGGAATAGAGTAGGATTACAGTCATGTGTCACAAACTAATTTTTACAGTTTAAAAACATAATTTCATGCTAAAAATAAGAAACTCAAAGCCTTATCCTTCCTGAGTTAGCACAAAATTTGAGGTGTTAGCATATTGGATAATTCCATCCCATATAGCCGCCACGTGTAGGTAAGCAATATTCAGTCAAATCCGCCTGATAGATAGCAGAGAGGCTCATCATGCAAGTCTATCCAGCCTGAAATTCAATTTATATTCCTTCAGCTGGAAAACCTGGTCTGAATGACAACTGGCTGACTGGTTACTTCAGGTATTTAAGCACATTACCTCCAAATAAGCAATTTAATTTTTATTTTTGAAGTGAATGTGATAGTCTGAAATAACTAGTATTGGCTGCATATAGCATCCGTGTTTTTGCAAAGACGTCCTAATGCAAGTCATTTACATGCATGTGCATTCACTATGTGTGTGTGTGTGTGTGTGTGTGTGTGTGTGTGTCTGTGTGTGGGTGCCTGGGTGGTGGATTGAGTTGAACCCAGGGGCAGTCCTGGAATAGACAGAGTCACTCATCTGTTTCTAATGAAGAATAATGCACTGCAATGGACACAGACAAAAACCTTGCCCTCTTTCACAAAATGGACACGCAAACACATGCAGAAACACTCACACAGACACATGAGTGTGACAAACATGCATACACACTGGCACAAACAGGCGTGCATGAATTGAGCACACATAAACCTGCCCTTGGCTGTACACAGCGAGGCTCTGGAGGCAACATTAACACTTCCTTGGCTTTCATTCAGCCTCCCAGTGGGGCATGAGGACAAAGAATACACACACAGCATATGCACAAACACAAACACGCAATTAAACTAAAGAATTATGAGCTCCGACTTAGGTTCAGCTGGTTCACATTAACAATAAAGGAACAAATATAATTAAAATTCAATAATCCTGTCATTTTTAATTTTGCAAAACTCCCTTGAGGTGTGAAAATGTTACACATATGACACTGTGCTGTATTGTTGAACTGTTAATTGAAATATCGCCACAGTTTCAATAAATTCAATATCAAGACTGCAGTAGCTATCATTTTTTACTAATATTAAACATGGTGGAGTACACCCTTATAATTGAAGCATTGTAATGCTGCAGAGATTCCCTGAGCATCAAATCATATTCTCCAGATGTACAAGACCGGCTTGTTCTGCACAAATTCAGCAAAATTTACATAATCCTTGTTTTTCCAGTGAAAATGAAACAAAAATTAATTACAAACATTCCTACTGCTAAACTCAAAATCCAACAATATCACAAAACTATTTGGTTATATACACCTACTCTACCTCCCAGTACTGTTAATTCAAATGTGCAATAACTTGTTTGTTACCTCTCAGGACTCTTATTATTATTACTATTACTCTTTTTCTATAATACTCGATTTTACAAATGTGTATCTCACCTGTATGTGCAATTACTGTTTTTTGTTTGTATGTTTTAGCTGTGTTTATGTTTTGGTATCTGTCTGTTCTTGTCATATCCTTACTTAGCTCCTTTTCTGACTCAGGGAAACGCACAAGAATTCCAATACTATGTATCTGTGCAAATGGCAAATAAAGTCTATTCTATTCTATTCTATTCTATTCTATTCTATTCTATTCTATTCTATTCTATTCTATTCTATTCTATTCTATTCTATTCTATTCTATTCTATGTTTTTTTCCCCTGCATCTCATTTATTCCCTCTATGCTGCAAATTTATGCATGCACATTCTTAAATTCACAATGGCTGAGTATGTGTGCCCTATTCATTATTAGAAAATGATGAAACTGTAGGCACAGAAAGGAATTATAAAGATTTTCTATCTCCAAATTGGGCTGTAATTAGAAAGAACAGCTGGAAGTGTCCCCTAAAACTGTCTCTGACTCCACTCCAAAGATTCCATCAAACCCAACAGCATAGATAGTTATAATACGAAACGCTAATGAACTTTCTCATATCACCTTGAAATTGTACCTTTCCGTTAGTGTTATGATACAGGAAATGCTGAAGCCCAACTGAGTGCCATTTTGTCAAGCAGTCTTAGTGCTGCTGGTGAACATTAAGGTGAACATCATAAAAGAGTTTTCATTTGTCGTTTATTGACACCAGTGCAGATATAACACCAGTATCTTCATCTTTTCATTTTGTGCTTTTGTTGTTGTGCATGTCAGCATCAAAGCATAAAGACTCCCTGATTTGGTGGTGCTAATGGCGCTCATGTGCCGCCGACTCTGTGTCGCTGTCACGCAATAGCTGGCAGGCGGAAATGTGTTTTCAAGCGAGGAGTCTGAGTTCTCAGCTCAGTGGTATGCTGCATGTCAAAGACCACTGATAAAGCCATGTATGATGATCCTCTGGAGGAGAAGCATGATGACAGCATGATTCAGTGAAATGACACGGGGCGATAGCTGAGTTAATGATTTTCAACTGCAGTCATATTTGTTACAGTGCAAGAAGAACTCTCTATGCATTAGCTCTGTGTCACATAACATTTAAAAGAGCAAAAATGTTATTTGCAAGGCAGACTACTTCTATTTGGCAGATTTTCTTTTACTTTTATGTGCAAGCAGAAGGACATGGGCTATTTAACAGACACAATTTTAAGACAGGCATGCGCTGATGCATCCCATGAACTCAAAATGATCTTCGTTCTTTTTCCAAATAAGGTTATAGATTGAGAGCAACAACACAATGAGGGTCCCAAATCACTGAGGAGTGGTTTCTCAGAGTCATGGGATGTAAAACAGATCTGAAATATTGTTATGATGTCTATAATGTCAAACAGGAAGCAACAAAGAATTACAAATAAACACAATGTGAATAATGAAAACACATAATAAAACCATCAACATTGAGCATATGACCCCAGATATCTGTTAAATTACACCCTCACTCTACAAAAAGAAAAGCGTTTGCTTTGATAGAGAAAAGTCAGTGGAGAAAATCATTATAGGACACACATTCCCTGGCAGCAGCTGCATGGTTAACTGCAGAACTACTTCAGAATGTGTCACTGCTGATTTTATTCAGTGATGAAGGTAATGAGGGGGGTCAGGCATGGCAGGACTTAGCAGAGCATTTATAGTAAAACATTAAAAACTGGTGACTGGTGAAACAAGCTTATGTCACTGCCACTGAAGCACAGAAGAAAAATCTAAAGGTAGGTTGTGCAGAGTGAATTAACAGAAAGGATTTACTGAATTGTTTTTACCTTCGAACACCTCAGCATTGTCCTCTTTTTGTCTGTTTTCTTTTTTTTTTTTTTTGCATTGATTCTCTTACATGGGTCATTTAGCTCCTCCTCCAGTGTTTTCTTTATTTCTTCCTTCCAGCTGAAGCCTATGACATCTTGGATACACACATATTAACACTACAGAGCATATAATATTCTATCATAATATACACACCCTTTTTGCATTTGCACACATACAAAACATCACATCTTTCTATTGACCTTAAGGGCACATTCTGCGTGTTTTTTTAGTCACACAAATATATAAAGCTGAAGCGTCCTGCAGCTGAGAGAAATGGTGTGTGTGTGTGTGTGTGTGTGAGAGAGGGAGAGTGCAGACATTATCTGTGCAATTCCAAGCCCTGTCCATCATGTGGCAGTGTGCAGCTTCTTAGGAGCTGCTGTCACAAAGGAGCAGAGCCAGTCAAAGTCAGCCTAATCCCTCACACACACCACACTCACACACACAAATATGTCTAGTCTTTATCTCTGTGTGCAGCTTGAAGCTTACAGCCTGCCTCCCCCCCTGCGTTCTCCTGCTCCTCTCTCTTTGATGCCTCTCTGGAAACATTGGACCTGCTAATGGAGACAAGGAAAAGGCTTCTCACTACACTGCCTTCTTGTCATTCATGCCAATTCATTACAGTAATGTTTGAAAAGGAGGGGAAAGAGGAGAAGAAAAAAAAACAGATTGGCTGTCTGTTTTTTCTTTCCAGTTGAAAAAGAAGACGCTGTTTAGGCAGAGCACTGTGACCAATGTTGTAAAATTACAGATAATCATGACAAATTTTATTGATGTTTGAAGACTTGCCAAGAAAGGAATGAGAAAAGTGCATTTTCTTTGTCTGGATATTAAAAGAAAAAAGAAAAGAAAAAAAAAAGTGATCATTTTTGATGCATTCATTGAGGAAAACAGTCCCTGTCTTTTTTCCATCTTCTATTTCTTATTGTTTTACTCCTCTGTGGACTTTCTGTCTGTATGACACAATAGATTTATGAAACAATGAATATTAGTAATGACTAAGTAAAGACAATTTGATTATTATTACCCAAAATAATCCCACCACATCTCTAAGGGCTTTACAATTCAAATGGCATAAACCACTACCTACATGAACTATTAACTCATTATTATCTATGCCAATAATTTGACACAAAGCTGCTAAAAATGCTAAGCTAACGCTAATGCTAACTAAGCATCAGAGCCAAACTGGTTTAATCTCTGGTACAGAATGTTCTGTACCATTTTCTCAGTTGGTGTATGAGATCGGCTGGTGTTAGTATAATTACTAGAAATTAGAACAAAGGTCCATGACTGTTAATATTACTACTACAAATACAAGTACTAACAGTGGATATACTACTACTATAACAGTGAGTACAAATAATAGAAACCTCTACCATCTATGGAACAATATAATAAACACTATCATAACTATATGGATGAGTGATGACACTGAAGGCAGGAGAGAGGCAAAATTATCATTATTATTATGCACTGATTGTTTGACACTTTTCTAAATTTGATTTGATTTATTTATTTATTTTGAACATGCAAAAAAAAACAATAACAAAATAACAAAACTAAATAAAAACTAAATAAAACATTCAAATGGACAGAATCTATCTCCAAGCACATACAAGTCTGAATTTTGCATGGTTGAAAAGGAGCAGGAAGAAGTATGAACTTATTTAATCCTACCCCTCAGTGCTTTTACACCTTTATCGCTAACTTGATACAAGAGTCAAACAATAATATTTTCCTAATTTGAACATCAAACCACAACAAATACATAATGCAGTAACTGAATTACACCTAACAATATGATCATGGCAGTCCAGTCATACAAACAGACTCAACAATTCAACCATTTTCTTCAATAATTACAGCAGATTTATCAGTACAACATCATCCATAAACAAACAGTCCTTATTGTCATTATTAAATACTTCATTATATGCTAATACCATATGCTACACTATGTAATACTGTGTAATAGCATATGCTATACTAATACAAAACTAATTTCATTGTACATGTTGCATGTTACAATGACAATAAAGACTATTCTAATTCTAATCCTAAAAATTGTCTGTAAATTGGCTTAGAGTCTGGTTCGACCAACTTGATATGTAAAGTGTCATGAGATAACTTTTGTTATGATTTGGCGCTATATAAATAAAATTTGATTGATTGACTGATGAGGTTCAATATATGAGATTCACATGCGTTCATGTGCTTACATGAAGATAGTCTGGTTTTCTTCTGGGTGTTTGTTGACGTTATTCAACTGCTCACTCTCTGTTACCAGTATGTCTGTGTTCTGATTTATACAGTATGTGGAAATCAACAGATTCCCAGCAAGGTTATTATCGTTAACTAAAACTAACGAAATGACGAAAACTAGAATTGAAAAAACATTTTCGTTAACCGAAATAAAATAAAACTATAAAGAAAAAATGATAACTAACTGAAACTGTATTGTGTGCTTACAAAACTAACTAAAACATATAAAAATTATGGATAAAATTCCCTTTGTTCTCGTCTTTGTCAACGTCAGATTGATACGAAAGCAATTTATTTCGCTCTAGCAATTTTAGCTAGCGGCATCATACGACACTTCACGGTCCATCACTTCTCGTTTGAATATGACAGTGAAGAAGATAAAAGATATTAAAAAAAACCCTCAAATTAAAACTAAAACTAAACTAAAACTACGCATTTAGAAAAAAATGAAAACTAATAAAAACTAGCAAACCTGCTCTAAAAACGAATTAAAACTAACTGAATTAGAGGGGAAAAAAAGGCAAAACTAAATAAAACTAAACTATAATGAAAAACCCAAATCTATTATAACCTTGATTCCCAGCACAACACACACTCCAAAACAACATACACCAGGCATAAATCTTACATGCAGCTCAGTGCTTGATAGTTTTTTGACAATAATGGGCAAAAATTCCAGTATTACCTTCCATCAAATTGTATTTCAAGTGGTCTGACATTAAACAAGAACACTCCCCAAACACAGGTGGGTCTGATCAAGCGGTAACACATGGACACATTTCGTGTTCAACAGTCTCTGTCATATAAGCAGAGTAACTTATATGCATGTATTATACATATTTGAGTAGGCATTTATAAGCACTTTAACATTATGTTTGACAAAATTTGGGGAGATTAAATTTTGACATCAATTTTTTTCAGCTTTACGCAAACATTCAGAACATGCAGTTCTCGAAAGAAATTGATATGAAGCAGGACAAAACCTTTTAGATATTATGTTCAACTATGCTGCAAATGAATTTTGGAGTAAAATATTGAAAAGTCTGTTTTATTGACATGAGAATGTGGAAAGATGTGGACAGGCTGACATAGTAACACATGGACGACTCTTTACCATTGTATGCATTGCCCAGATGTTGACTTATTTTTTAAAACAACAAACTAGATATAATCACAATGCTTTATTTAATGTATTTAATACTAACATGTTGAGCAACTCACAAATAGTCAAACTCATAAATATCAATAATATTCACAAAATAATGAAAATCTAATACTTGAAAATTAATCCTCTATATAATCAACAGATTGAATGAATTTTCAAATTTTTTAGATATAATTTTTAACGTCAAATTCGAGCTATATTTTTATGTCTGAGGCATGGCTATAGTGCAAAAAGTACAAGTGATAAACTCAGTTGTAACTTGTTTTCTGCAAGTGGTATCTTAAAAACGATAACAGCTCCATAAAATAGAGATCTTCAGCGAAAAAAAAATGAGCCCAATTAATAAATGATGTGTGCAAACTGACTTTTTCATGTTAATGTTAACTTTCGCTTCATCAGACCCAAGTGTCTTTTGAGGAAGGTAGGGTGGTTAAATAAGTATTTGACAGCAGTAACAACTGATCACTGATCAGATTCTCCCAGAAGTGACTGTACTGCTCTACAGTGGAAGGTAAGAGATCATAGGCTGACTGTGACGATGCCCCTGTGGAATGAGACCACATATGGTTTCTTCTTCAGTGTACTCTTCCACACACTTTTTCCAACAGTGCAGCAGTTCTTGGATCCCTTTTGTGTAAAAACTTTCTTCCGACTGCAGATACAACCTCATCATTGGTCAGATGCTACTTCCCAGCAACATATTTTTTTCATGTTGGGAAACAGATGATAGTCAGATGGTGCCAAATCAGCAGAATATGGGGGGTGATCAACCAGTTCAAAGTCTTGCATGGCAGCAATTACAAC
Organism: Sphaeramia orbicularis; assembly: GCF_902148855.1. Lineage (NCBI taxonomy): Eukaryota > Metazoa > Chordata > Actinopteri > Kurtiformes > Apogonidae > Sphaeramia > Sphaeramia orbicularis. The sequence goes on from NC_043961.1 coordinate 35,921,753, forward strand.
TACAGTCTTGTGTGTTGGGGTGTCGTCCTCATGAAACAATACCTCCTCCATGAGTTTTCCTGGGTGTTTGGTTTTAATAGCCTCTCATAGCTGCCTCTGTATGTTGGCATTGTACTCTCCAGTTTTGCTCTGGCCTTGTGGGATTTGCCATTACCTTCACTGCTGATGAAACGACCTTGGCCTTCTTCTGAGGAAATGAGCAGGTATGTTTCCACTGCAGGGCTTTCCTCTTTGTGGTGGACTCAGCACTCATGTTAAGAGTTAGTGATTTTGATTCTGTAATATGCTGTGTCAGTTGTGATTCTGTTGTATTTTTTTTTTGTGGTTTTTCTGTTCTCTTCTGTGTATGGGTGTGTGTTCGCTGTCTTTCTTTTCCTTACAGATAGTGGTTGATGGAGGATGAGCTGCAGGTGTGGTGCTGGTCTGCTGCTGCTGCTGATTGGTTCCTCGGTGATGAGCTGGGAAATTTAAAGCAGGATCACCCTACCTCCCAGGAGACTCCTCTCTTCCCATCCCCCTCATTTGTGACCAGCCTTCTATAATTTTTGTTGGAGAGCTTTGTATAGACAGATGCAAAAGGAGGGAATCTTTTTTTCTGAAGTTTCCTCCTGTTTTTCTGTTAGGAGTATAGGTAAGATTAATGTATTTTGGTTTCCTTGGTTTGTGTTTGTAGGTCAGCATAGTGAGCTTGGAGTATGATTCTGTTTGTTATGTTTGTTACTGTGATTCCCTACCTGATTTAATTTTCTTTTATTTGTAAATAAATATCTCAAATTGCAGTTGCGTGATTGCTGGTAATTTTTTAAAATTTTTATAGCTTGCTCTGTTTGTTAAGGGACACGGAAGGAGGGGAGTCTTACACCATGTTGCGTCTCGGGTACCCCTAGACCGAGCGTAATATCTCTTCTTAGGTTATGTTCAGTGAAGCTGTCTGGATCTGCTTCCAAATGCTCCATTTTTACCCATCACTATCTAATATGATAATCTAATGTGGTTGTTTCTGGAGGGGTCCAGTACAGTTACTAATCTCTAGACTTAATATCACTGCCTGTCATGTTTCACTGATCTGGCCATCAGTCAGGCTTCTCTTCTAACTCTTTGACTTGGACCAAAAAGACAGATCTGCAGAAGGAAAGTGTGCACTATCCCTTTAAACCCTGAGGCTCGGAGTGTCTCAGGACTTTTTTGCTTACTTTAACTCTTTAAAGCCTGACGTGTCATCGCTGACACACCCTGTGCATATGCAGTTTGGATGGCTGTAACTCTTTCACTGTTTGTACAATAGGAAAAATTCCAACGGTTTCTGAAACCTGGGACGTTCCACTTTATAGGTTTTATTGGGTCATTACGTTAATTTCACTCATGAAAAGAGGTGACGACATAAACATCCAGCCACTAAAAGGTGTGCAGGATCCCGAAGAAACAGTGGACGAAATGATCAGGGCCCGTATTCCTAAAGAGTCTGAGAATCCTCTCATAGAGCTCCTAACTTAACCTAATAAATTCTAGCAAGGAGTCTTAGCTTAGGAGTGATTCCAGAACACTCTCAGAGAACTCTGAGCAAGGAATGGACAGAAATCCCTATCTTAGTGAGAAGGTGTGGTTGACCCTGTTGCTAGGTAGGAGTCATCATTTCAAAAGCTGTGATTGGTTGATCCTAAAAGCTAGAAAAAAACAAAACAAAACAAAAAACTTTTGGTGATAATGGGCAAGGGATGGACCCTCAGATCAATAAACCTAATTCGAGATCAAATGCCCTGACACCTACGTACCTTTTCATGTCCCAATTTTGGTCCTATTTTTGGCCCCAGTATTTTATTAAAAAATGTATTAATTTCAGGATGGCTCAGAGCAAGAGTATATTTTTTTTGCATTTATCTGAGGTCATCATTAGGTCCATCCTGGGGGAAATATGTCTAAATTTCTCTTTTACTAATGGGTCTAAAAAGCTGGCAAAGTGACAGGTACCAAAATAAACCCAGTTTCGTAGAAGTACCCACATAGAACTCAAACCCCCACCTCTCATGTTCCCTCACAGAGGATAAATCAGAATAAATCAAATAAAACACACGGTAGAACAAGTTTGAAAACCTAATAAAAAAATTTAAAAAAGGTAGAAAAATGCAACACTTCATATCCCAATCTTCCAATCCTAAATGGGGGCTGGTCCCTTCCACAGCAATAAGAGAAACAAGATAATAAGCAAACATATACCTTCGAAACACAACAGACACTGACAACAAAACAAAAACAAGAAACAAATAAAACAAACCAAAAACGTTGGAGAAAAAAAAAAGTTTTGTCACATGGTTTGTGTTATCAGTAGGTGGACTAAACATCCATTTGGCCACAGTTTGGTCTGGACCATATAACAACAAATTGTAAATATATACATTAACACTGTCAGTACTTGTCTTCCCTTATAAACTTGAACTACAACAGTGTGCAGGAAATGGAATTCAGTTTCAAGTTACAATTACATCAAGTGGTGGTTGCCTATAACATTTATTTTTACATTTTCCTGGACATACATAAAATTCACTGAAGCCATAAGGAGCCATTATTCACATTCATTTTTCCTGACAAAAACATGCCCACATGACATCCCCCCATTTTCACACACATATATACACCTATCCATCTTATCCCCACTGACCAGCTCTACACACATATGAACAACAAACATACAGCACACACACAGTCTTGCGTCTTTCCCATCACACACTCAGAAATCAGTGATCCTTACGGTGCAATCAAATTCATCTTTGTTCTACAGAGTGACAGTTTGATTTATAGTGTTTTGTTGTGTGGTAGTTTGAGCTCAAATATTGGTTGGGAAAAAAGAGTGAAAGACTTAATTATTACCTTTTATGGCTTTATCCCCCCTGCAACAATGGCTCCTGAAATGACACCCTTGTGCTTTTCAGTACAGAGCTCAGCATATTTTATACGGACTGTTTATCATAACAATGAGGAGGATGATGGATTTGAGATTATCCAAATGTGGTTTTGACCTTGTGTTGACAGGGTAACAAAAAACCCCAAACAACTTGCATGGGAGCTGAGTTATTTGAGCCTAGTGTCTAAAAGCAAAAGTTGTTTAATATAGTGCTCCTGTGTATGATAATTACATTTAAGAAGCTCAACATGTATTGTTGCAAAGTATATTTTAATATGTGTATTTACTGCAGAAGGGTTAAAGTCCTGGGATCATAAATTAACCATGGATGCATACCAATCAATCATTAATTTAGACAAAAAAAAAGCAGAAATAACAGGAAAAATGTGTAATTCTTCATCATTTCAATACAAAAGTCCTGCATGATGTGTTTCTATACAATTAAAAATACTGAAAAAGTCTAATATATGTACAGTACACTGCAAAAATCCAAATCTTACCAAGTGTATTTTTCTCATTTCTAGTCAAAATATCTCATCACACTTAAAATAAGACATAATCACCTAAAGAGTAACTTTTCAGTGAGATATAAGAACTTATTTTTGGACAATAGATCTTGAAAATCTTATTTCAAGAAATCTTACCAATAATTTTCACTTGTTTCATTGGCAGATTTTTTTTTTTTTTTGCTTGAATGAAGTGAAAATAAATAAATAAATAAATAAATAAATAAATAAATAAATAAATAAATAAATAAAATAAAATCTTGAATTAAGCAAAAAAAAAAATCTGCCAATGAAACAAATTATCTTGATAAGATTTCTTGAAATAAGATTTTCAAGATCTATTGTCTAAAAATAAGTTCTTCTATCTCACTGAAAAGTTACTCTTTATGTCTTATTTTAAGTGTGATGAGATATTTTGACTTGAAATGATAAAAACAGACTTGGTAAGAGTTTGATTTTTGTAGTATACTGTGCAAAAGTCTGTGCAAAAGACGAGGAAGGTTATTATTGTTATTAATTATGTAAGGAGAAGGGGTGGGAGTTTATAAGTTGTACTTCTTCTCACTCCTTTTTATGTTTGATATGTCTTATGTTTAAGTGTTTTGTTTATTTATTTTCTTCTGTTTGACATTCATATTCGAAATAAATACATCAATCACAATCACAAAGTCTTCATCCAGCATTAGATTTGTTATAATGACCATGAATCCATTTCTTGGTTCTGCATTAAAGGAGTGACATTTTGCTTTTTTAAATATAATTATGCATTTTAACACATTTTCCTGTGGTCTACATAAACTGTAAATGCTCTGCTTGGGTCTGAATTCTTCATTAATTCAAATCCACAGGTCCATCTTCAGCCCTATTTCTGAGTAATGACACTAGAAAGGTCATTTTGAGCATTGGCCCTTTAAATGCACATGAGCTACTTCATGCCCCGCCCCCTCCAGTTTGTTGGCTGATGAACACATGTCAGATGTTTCCAGTCGTTTGTGCTGCTACTTGTCATAGGGTCAGGGGTCAAACTAAATAGTGACTTTATACTTTAGAACCTATTTACTTAATTTTTTATGTGTCTTTTAAGGCTATGCACATATTCCCTGTATTTTCTTGTTGTATCTGAAGAAAAGACAATGAGAAATAAATCTGCGCATTATGACACTGCAAAAAAAAAAGTAAATAAATAAAAAATAAAGTGGGGCTTGGAGTTTTGCACAGTTCTGTACTTCATATTTTTTTTAGTGTAGGATTTTTTTTTAGAAGGCCTCACCAATCAAAACTATAACCTGAACAGACCAGTGACAGTTTTCTTCGGGGTTATTTTTCCATTAATGTCCCTGTGATTAATCGTTGCCTCACACAGTCATACAACATAACTTACTGTAATAATGTAACAGGACAAGGCACTACTTTTCTCATGCTTATTTTTAAAGCATGGACAATGAGAAATGGCCTCTGCAGGCAGGTCATCAGACTTCCTTTTAAAATTAATTTAGCCAGAAGTGACAGCTGTCCTGTAAGTCTGAGAGTGGGAGACTAAAATCATGTGCTGACCTTTACACTTTCATGTTATTTTGTTGGTCAGCATGGCCGGAGGTCAGTGACCACATGAGTCTCCACAGCAGAAGAACGGAGGTCGTCAAGGTGTTAAAATGGACAATAAAGCACGGCCCAAAATAAAACACATCATTTCTAAGACGCTGCGTTTAAAGCCAGGGCTGAAAGATGACGGATGGAGAGTTGTATAAACCATCAGAAACTTATATGTTCTTCCTGTGGTCTGCAGTTTTATTTTATTTTATTTTATTTTATTTTAATTTATTTTATTTTATGGTTGTCAAAATGAATGCATTAATGTCAATTAATCCATCATCATGATTAATTCCATTAAAATTTTAATGCAAGTAACCCATCTCCAGTGCAGAATGACTCGGAACGTCTCTGGCAATGCACTTTGTTTACCGTCGTGTATGTGCAAATGTGCTGTTGATCTGGTAGTGACAGGCAGCAGAACCAACCCATAAAGAGGGAAGACTCTAAACAGGACGTTGGTCCTCTGGATGGAAATATGAGGACAAAAACCCCCAAGATGGAACAGTTGTTTCAAGTTGTTTTGTTGAAACTGCGTAAACTGAAACTGTGTAATAAACACTTAAGTGCGTATATATTCCGTTCTTTCTTGAGTCTGTTTGCTCATTCAAAATGAAACACAATTAACATAGATTAAACATGAATGATATTTAACCCTTTCATGCATACTGGTCACTCCAGTGGACAGTTATTCTCCAGCTGTTCTCTTGTATATTTATCTGTTTTGTTGTTTTAGTTCCATATCAGCCAACACAGTGGACATTTATGCACCATCACATTCACTGACATTCATACAATTACTGTCACTTTACTGTTCTTGATAAACCTGATCTGCACTAGACTGTAATCTATAGGGTTTTTTTTTTTAAAACAAAAAGTTTTTTTTTTTTTTTTTTGCATATTATCTCCATGGAGATAATAATGACTAGTATTAGTATGTGTTAAAATGTGAGAAAACATCAGATTAGCAGCATTGAAAATGTTTTTATTTCATAGATTTCAAACAGTGTATCAATAAATACATGTTTCTTTGCTTCAAAAATTAAAGGCATGATGTCCAGCTGAATGGACATTTTTGCAACCCCATGAAAAATATTCAATTGTATAGTTTTTTTTTTAATGTTTTAAGAGGAATAAAAACACTCAGGATTAAGGCTGTCATTATTCATGCATGAAAGGGTTAATCATGACTAATCGAAATTATTCCACAACAACCCTGTGATTAATCTGATTCAAAATTTTAACCATTTGACAGCACTATTGTATTTTATTTTATTTTATTTTATTTTATTTTATTTATTTGGTAGGGACAATGTACTTTAATGCACATTAACATCTGTATTGAACAACATCAGATGTAAATACACCAGATTATAATGAAAATGCTAATTTGCAAACGTAGTACATAGACAGGTAACACAAAAAAAAAAACAATTAAAATATACAAACAGAACAATAAAAGAACCACACAATGAAAGCACAACACAATAAAAGTAAACAGTTAAAAAGTAAAAATGATGACAAGCCTGGTTTGCTTTTAGCTACTGTTTGAGTTGAGTTTTGAAGGTGGGATACGTGGAGCGTTCTCTCATTGACACTTTTAGACTGTTCAGTATAGTTCCCTTCATGGAAAGTGCATTTGCATATGTCTCTACACTGAATTTTAGTGGCTCACAGAAAATCTACTTCTGTAAAACATGCAAAACATGGAGCTTCGAACTGCATGTACAAAGCCCTCATACTGTATTTCACTCTGACTCATGGCATGAGTCAGAAACTGTAATTACAAAAATCATCAGCGCTGCCGGAAACCTGTAGACTCTTAAGCCTCAATGGAACATGATTGAAAACTACTACGTCAGGCAGTGTACAGTATGTCTGCTTTTTCACCTTCAGTGAATAGCGTGGCATTTGTGAAAAGTGGTGCAGTATATGAGTAAAGAAATCAGGCCTGTGACTCATGTGCATCCTTTAGGTCTCACAAACAAGCAGTAGTTTAGGTACAGCGGAGAACCAACCAAGTCTCATTTATTTCATCACACAAAGAATAAGATGCTTCACAGCCACTGATACTGTAGTTTCAACTTTTTTTTTTCCAAAATGTGAAATAAAAAATAAAAGTACAGTAGAATTATTCATTGTAATAAGTTTTTATGTAGCCACACATTTATTACATATACTGGGTTTCCACTTTTTGGTCTTTTACCCTCTGGTAGACGTTTCCGGACACTAAAGGCCAGCACAAACCATCTAAAAAACAGTTTTTATCCCAGGGCCATAATTGCACTGAATACTGCTGGACATTAACTAATTGTGTGGAAAGCTGAATGTTGTCCAGAGTACATGATGATGTTTTATGTGTCTTTTATACTTCTAGTAACACTCTTTTTTTATGCTGCTTTTTAGATATTTATGCCGTCAGGGTTTTCCTTTTATATTTTAGCTTTTATACTCTTTTATATATATTATTTATACTTTTTTTTATGGCACCTCGGATGATTGCACTTTTTAATTTCGTTGTACCTATACAATGACAATAAAGACATTCTAATTCTAATTCTAATCTAATTCTAATTTTGGCTATTTAGTCACATGTAAAGTCTTTTAGCATCATTTACAGTCCACAGTGTAGTGTAGCATTTAAAGGAGTGATAATTAGCTCTTTTTTTTTTAATGGAATCATGCATTTCAAAACATTTCCCTGTGGTCTACATAAACTGTAAATGCTATGCTTGGGTCTGAATTGTGTACAATTGTGTGTGGGTTGTAGAAATCCACTTGATTTTTGCCAAAATGAATATAAAGATAGCTTTGCAGCACCTGGAGGGTTCAAATTCAAACTTTTTGAACTATTAGGGTCCAAATACACAAATAAATGTACCAAAGACTAATGAAAGTGGGTTTAGCAAAATATGACCCCTTTAATACTGACACTGACTTACTCTAAAATGAATAACACATACTTAGAAAAATCTATAAGGATTCGACACAGTGCTCAAAATGGCTCAGTGTGTTGCTGTTTCTCACTTTGGAGTTTGAGCACAAAAATTCTCATATCATGTAATATAATATAACTGTAAATACTATTTAACTTACCACAGGTGGTCCAACCTGAGATTTCCACCCTGCAGTGATGCTAGCGAAGCTGCATTTTATCTTAGAGTGAAGCCCCGGACAAAGAGTGAGATAAATACCTTCAAGACAAATAGGCTGGACCTTATGTTTATAACCTTAACATTAAATATGGCATCGTTTACTATTATGTTTAGACCTATTGTGACAGCCTGACAATTTCTTGATTTCTCTGCTGGTCACATGCTTGGTGTTCCTGGACAGACAACTCATTTTCCTAAAATAAATAATGGCGATCTATTCACATAATGGTATAATAACGCTGTCATTGGTGACCTACATTTCTGGTGGTAAACCATTAATCATTAGGCCCAAGCTGAGAGCAGCAACCTGCTCTAAACCATAGGAGACCATTCAGTCAGGGTACCAGGGGAGTCCCTGTCTCTCTCTCCGGAACAACAACACACATTGCTAAATGTTGGCCTTGTAGAAGGTAACCTCACTGAGCTCACACAGGGAATTGTGTGTGTGTTTATACACGTGTGTGCATTGTGGGTGTATTTAGTGGCCCACCAGCCTCTCCAATACACAAAGGACTTGTTTTGAAAGTGACAGATTAATTACTGGTTTCTGCTCAGCCCTGAATACACCGGAGTATCTATACCCATGGGTGGCGAAAGTCAAAGTTTCCAATTAATCAAACATGAACTGAGAAAGGCAATGCAGACAAAAAGCCCAATGGTGCCATTTGAATTCAATAAACAGAGACTGTAATTTAAGGGACAAATGCTGCTCAAGAGCTGAAAAAAAATCAAATGTCACTTTTACTTTCAGAAAAAAAGAGTTCTGTCCACTCCTTCACCACTTTGCGATACCTCAGTGGGATTGAGTCATGATTTTAACTCTAAAACATACACACTTTTGATTGTATTTTAATATTGCGCTTCAGTTTAGATTATCCTGATCCAAACAACAATCGTCTCAATCTCAAAAATCTTCCCAAACATAAAAATAAACAAACAAATAAAAGACAAATCCAAAACCCATTATAAACCAGCACACTGTCAACATCATTAAGAATCAGTGTCTCCTGATGATAGCATATTTTGTGCTGCCTCTGGGAGGGAATATTATCAAGTTAATGTAAAACTAACATCATTATGCTTGCCATCCAGAACCGCTTAACAGCAGGGAGCCGTGTTCTCCATAACCACTCTCCCCCTGTTTCTCGTTACAGATTAATAAAGTCAGTGTCAAGTAGCATTTCATTTCATTTTGCCCTCAGTAAATGGATATTCATTATTAATAGATAAACAATCATGGGAACTTGTTTTACCTCATTGCTCCTACTGGCTTGTAGTCATTTATAGTGGAATATTAATTGCTTTGTGACTATGAAACCTACTATTTTTTTTTAGCCACAGAAATTAAACTTTGGTTGTAAGATATTAAAAACATGTTGCTAACATAATACTGTTAAAAAAGCAGAAAGATGTACTCTTTAAGCATTGTATTTGTACACTGATTTCCACATTACTGTATTCTTAAGTAACTGATACCAAGTACATGCAATTCTCAATCTGTCTGTCATTTTCCACCAGCAGTTTGAATAGAATCAGGACTATTTCCATTGACCCTCAAAGACTAAGAGCTATTTTTGTTGTCATTTTCAAACATTTTTTTTTCTACAGTCAATGTTTTCTAAGTGACATACCACCATTTATTATAACATTATCCTCTATATTTTGCATTTTGTGAAAATCAGGTGTTTCTCTACATTTTCAGAGAGAGGAGGGGAATGGACAATATGACCTCAAGTGTGCCCTCCATCTATTTTTCTACATTTCATTTCCTGACTATGTAGATGTTCATAAAGGCTCAGAGTAAATTAAAATATTAAAAAAAAGGATGAAAAAGTGACCTTTTTCAGCAAAGCATATCATTAAATGAATGTGAAGACAAGGGTCTTTTTGTCAACCTAGAATAGAATAGAATAGAATAGAATAGAATAGTCTTTATTGTTATTACACCAGTTGTGCACCAAAATTGCAGAAAATCTCTGCCAGCGACAGTGCACTTACATCTGAGTAGCAAAACAAGATACAGACATCTTTAAAAAAGTATAAAAATATAAAGTGTGCAATTGAACAGTATGTAAAAAATCAAAATACTGTACGAAAGGCTAAGATTTAAAAATTTAAGGTTGTACATGGGTTTTATTGGTGAATCAGAGTTGCAGAAGATGACAGTGTTTCCACATTCACTACATACCCTCTAATGCCCCCCAAAAAACCCATCTGATGCCTCTGAAAAGCTGAATTTTACCTGAATTTTTCAAATGTGTGGATAAAATGACTGGTTCAAAAGTCATTAAATATTTTAGATCAGTAGTAGTCCTAGTGGTCACTGGCAGATGTTCAGGTCATTGAGGGTTAAAGAAGCACACAAGTCAATAATACAAATATACCATGAAATGAATAACAGTAAAACTAATTCCTAATGTCACCATTATGTAAATGTCATATAAAACAGAAAAGTAATTTACCTGTTTATTATGTCACATGTCCACTAAGAAGCATGCCATTCCATTTATATTTGATTATGTCCTCTAAACAAGCTGTTGTTTCCAAAAGATTCACTAGCCAGACTTCCAGCTGAGGAGAGTTGTGATGTTAATGTGTGTTAAACAGTCAGGTTAGAGTATCCCATTAAGAATGGATGGATGAATGGTGAGGGATGGATGGAGGGGAGACTCGAGGTTATTGTCCATTCCCCTCCTCTCTCCGTGAGTCAGAGGCGGTCAGGCTTATCCTCTGGTCCACTGGAGACTGAATCAGTTCCAGCGGGCTACAAGCACAAATCCAGTTTACAGACAGGCGCATTATCATAGATGGTGCACAGACCAGTGCTATAATGTAGTATTGAATTACAATAAGACAAATTAATCAGTATGTATGATAATAAATAAGCAAACAAGACCACTGTTGTGTCTTGAGGTCCAAATGAGTATGGATGGACGAGTCAGGAGCTGCTTTGTGTTGAAGGAAATGTGGTGTTGACCTTTCAGGAGGTGAAATGAACCCAGTTTAATGAGGAATTTGGAATGGAGGATGATCAGTCGATGACTTGAATGAAAAAATCAACTTGACAGAATCAAGCCAATCACAACAAATGAAAATAATAATAATAATAATAATAATAATAATAATAATAATAATAATAATAATAATAAGACATAACTATCTATGAAGCCATGTTTAATTGTAAAATATAAGTTTAATCACTTATGACTACTTACTATTGAACATAAGCCCACAGAAATTATTTTAAGTTGTATAATTTGCTGTGATGGTATAATTTACACTATTGTCCATAAAGTTGGAATTATTGTGTTTTCACTTCATGGCTAACATTGTATATGGCACTGAAATTACAAAAGATAAAACAAAAGATAAAATACACTATATAACAAACAAGTGATGCCAGGCACAACAAACCCCGCCCCACGCACGTATTGTAGCTTATTTTGGCATCAATCAAACTGAAGTCATCACGTCTATGCTTGTGCTGATGTCAGCATATAAATTGCCTCTATATATGTGCTGTGTCTGAAATAAATTGAACCAAAATTGATGTTTTTATAGACATGTGAAATCCCATTATAAGTAAATGGGAGAAAAAAAAGATGTAAAAAATTCATTAAAAATTTGAACTTTAACCTACTTTCCCCAAAATGTAATCACATCTATTCTGGGTCACTGGCAATCTATAAACCCAATTTGGTATAAATTCAATTAATAGTTTTTCTGCTACAGACTTATGAAATTTTGCCCATTATAAGTAAATGGGGAAAAAATGATTTTAAAAATTCACAGAATTTAAACTTTGACCTACTTTTCCAAAAATGTTGTGAGAACTATTCTGGGTCACTGGCAATGTATGAACCAAATTTGGTATGAATTCAACCAATTGTTTTGCTGCTAGAGTGTTAATAATCAAACAAAGTAACAAACTGAACCAAAAATGTGCAAGGGGTAAATAAATGACAAGTGGTAGAGTAAAGAATGAGATGACCAATGCTGGACAGTATGACAAAACATATGCATGATGTTAAAAAAAAAAAAAAAAGAAGCAAAATCAAGGGAGAAATTGCTTAACACAAGGAAAGAAAGTTAACGAGCCTTTATTTATGAGGATAACTCAACCCCTAATGGTCTGTAGCTCTGGTGGTTTGATGTAGATTTGGGTGAGGGTCTTACATAAAGAAAAACAATGGATTGTCAGTGTGTTTATAATAAAGAAACACATGCTGTGTTTTAAAGCTATAACTGACATAATGAAAGTTTCAGACAGTTAATGAAGTCCCCTCTCAATGCACTCTGCACAGTCCTCTGCAGAGTTTCTATGAACTATTTGGAATATTTGCAGCCTGTTGAAGCATTGGAACTTTGTTTAAATTATGCTAATTCGGCAGTGACAAATCCACACACTACAGGCCACTAAAACCAGTATACCAGGTGATCTAGCGCAGTGGTTTTCAACCTTTTTTCAGTGATGTACCCCCTGTGAAATATTTTTTCAGCCAAGTACCCCCTAACCAGCACAAAGCATTTTTGGTTGAAAAAAAATGACTTAAAACAGAGTGCTGTGCCATCAGTGTCTGATTTATTAAACTTTGGAACTCCATTTGTAGTGGTCTCTCTTGAACTATTTGGAAATAAAAAGATATAACTAAAAAAAAAAAAGAAATAATTGACTTAATTATAATAAAGATTTGTGCACATAAAAATAATTATCAACATAAAGTGTCCTCCTTAGGGATCATAGTAAGATCTGTTCTCAAAAAGAAATCATTAACTTAATTTTAAATAAAAGCAGAAACTGCTTAAAAAAAAAAAAAAAAAAAATCATCTTAAAATATCTATTTAATAATTAAAAAGAAGACTGACAACATTACCGACTGTCAACACTGAATATTGCATTGTTGCACTGAACTGAGTGTTTTTGCATTCATTTAGTCGGACATTTTAGTCAGACACTTGGGCTTGTGCTTCGCTGAGGATCTTTGTCATTCTTGGTGGCAGGGAGGCGACTGCTGTGATCAAGCTCTTTATTTTTAAGGGATTTTTTGCATGGATGCTACTTTTTAAATATATTTTAAAATCTCATGTACCCCCTGGAGTGCCTTCACATACCCCCATTTGAGAACCACTGACCTAGTGTATCACCAAGAAACGATAAAGAAACAACCCATCCAGTTCATTAACATCACCTTTTCTGTCTCGTTACCACTAGTTTTGCAGATAACACCAGCCCTCTGCAGCCTCATCAATTAAATAGAGGCAAAAGTCAGGTGAAAGGGTCAGAGATGCTGCCAGATAAGGTTTCCCTGCATAAATTGTGTAAGCCTTAGAAAGCTGAATGCCGTTAATGCCACATGCACTGTTCATTTTCTGATAGTGTTGAACATGTTAAGATTTACTCACTATACAGACTTAGGCAAAAGACTCATATCATTTTTATTTTTGCTAAACATGCATTTTTCTGCACTGATTTGTAGAATTCTATTTGTTTCCACTATCTCTATTGTAAGTTCAATTAATAATTCATTACTTATGCAATTCCATGCTTTAGCGTTGGAGGTCGAGGTGACATCTTGGCATTTTTGTATGGGACTTGAAGCAGTTTTGCAAAGAGTGTATGACAAAAATAAAAATGTGAGAACAAAGTAATGAATTCCTCTTTAAATGGCATAGCAAAATCTGTCAGCAGTAGTTTATAGTTTTGGTTTTGACCTCTTCTCATGTAATAATTAGTGAAAAGAGCATAGATTGCTGTTGAAAAATACACCCATCAAAACCCAGGACAATTTTTTGTGTTGTCTTCCTAATGGATTTTTCTTTCATTAAACCATTACTAAGTATTTCCTATAGTTAATTTATTAACCGTGTAGTTGTTAACAACAGCTCAGAGTAAATTTAAATGTTATTATATCAAAACAGAGTAAATTGAAAGAAGCATTACTTTTTCAACAAAATATACTAATTCTGTATAAAAACAAGTGCCTCCATCCACTGTTATTTCTCAAACTACATGGGTTTTACTGGTGAATCACTGAACCTCTTTACATGACCATAAAAGTCCGATAACTGGGAGTAATCGGATAGTTGAAAAAATTAGATCTAACGCATTTACATGCACTTAAGAAATGTAATGATGGAAAAACCCTGGTATAGACACTCCAGTCCATTATCGGATTTTATCCAAGTACGTACATATATATGTAGTGATGGTAGACTTAAACTTCCTGTTGTCTTCCGCTCACGTTTGACTATGTAACTTCCATTTTTTACTATTTTTAACTGTGTTTACACATGCACAGACATAAAAGAACAAATCAAATCATATTAACCTGTATACATGCATGAAGACATCTTAGTACTAGAGAGAAATCTAGGTGTGTTAATCCGATTTCTAATAATCAGATAACTGCTGCTATCGGATAAAGCCTATCAGATTATCCTGTTTACACGATCACTTGAAGGATAACTCCAGAAATCGGATTGTAGTATTGGTGTGCATGTAAACAGGCTCAATGTTGCAGATGATGGTGTTTCCACATACATCACAGTGACTATGGATGCAACTGAATGCTGCTAAAAAGACGATAAACTTCATTTCATTTGAATCACTGTATTGATATGATTACTGGTTAAAAAGTTATTAAACATTTTGGATCAGCAGATACTTTAACCCTTCATCAGGCAAGTGACTATTTCTGGTCATACATTGCAAGACAGTGACAGCAATAGTTATAGTGAGGACAGTGAGGGAACAATCTCAGGTCCAATGTGGTCTACAGGGTCTGTAAGGTCCACCTCTGCATGAACAGTGAGTGTACCTGCTTTGTTAGGTACTAATGTAAGGAATGATGTTCAAAGGGAGAATGTGGATGTGGACAGGGGTCTGGATCAGGACTTATGTTGGTCTAATGTTCTAAAAGTGATGTTCTAATGTTTTATAATACATGTTCTCTTCACCTTACATGTGTTTTTCTTGTATTTTTTATATTTACTTCTTGGACTTTTTTCCTTTTTGTCACTTACGAGTAAGGAACCAAATATGGTAACTTCATTGACCTTGATGTTCTACATAACAATAAAACATTTTGAAATATTACAAAAGTAATAAAGTCTGGTTATGTCCTTCGATAATACACTAAGGTTGATATTTGGGTGCTTCTATTAAAGTGGTTACATTTTGGTACCTGGCACTTTGGTTTTTAGATTCAGTAATAAAAGAGAAATTTAGACATATTCCCACCAGGATGTACCTAATGATGACCTCAGATAAATGCAAAAAAATACAAAAATAAAAATTGTAGTCTTGCTCTCATCCTGAAGTTAATGAATTTTTTTTATAAAATATTGGGGCCAAAAATAGGACCAAAACTGGGACATGAAAAGCTACCTAGGTGTCAGTGCATTTGATCTAGAAAATATGGCTTGGAATGGTCTTATATACCGCTATAAATAAAGACACTGTGTTAAATTTGATGATTCTAGTGGTTTTTCTAATCCAGACATGTGGGTTTTTCATGAACTGGCAGTCTAATTCCAGGTCTTGTATGTAACCTTTCGTGTCCACTTGTGTTACATACAGAACCTGCCCAGTTAATTGCATATAAATCGTGAATGATTTTGCAACACTGATCATTTTTATGAGACACTGCCTTGCATAATTAGTTCAATTCCAAAATGTGCCTGCGAGAGAATAAAAAGATATTAAAAAAAATAAAAAATTCATGTCCTTTTGACCATGTTACATGCAGATTTTTGTATTAAATAATATAAAAATGTGTTTTATCTGAAAAATAGTTTCTCTTTTATCTCAGTAAGTATCTATTTTTAAAATAAATCCAAAATGCTTCCAAACTTGCTTCATTAGTCTACATCTGGTTTGAATTTTTAGAC
This sequence comes from Sphaeramia orbicularis, assembly GCF_902148855.1. NCBI lineage: Eukaryota > Metazoa > Chordata > Actinopteri > Kurtiformes > Apogonidae > Sphaeramia > Sphaeramia orbicularis. Next base: position 35,937,793 of record NC_043961.1, read on the forward strand.
CCCCTGTCCTGTTTTTAGACACCAGTTTCATAGAAGCACCCGTTTGGAATTTTAGAATATTTCTATGAGTGATCTCTAAAGGGTTAAGGGTTCGGTTCCTACGCCTGCCCTGACCAGTAAATGTATGTGCTTTACAATATGAGACAAATCCAGTCCCTGTCATGCTTTAAATCACTTGCAGTTTTATTTTACACATTCCTACAGCAAATGTCCCAGATTCCTGAAATTACAGAAGCCTGGGAAGAGTAATAAGAGTAATGAGTTAACTCCAGCATTAGATCATTAAAATGAACAGTGCTGCTCTCTGACTTGCTGTGCCTTGGGCATTGGGAGGTCGCATTTACTGATTTCATGGTGATTTCATGTCCATGCATTGTATATCAGAAAAAAAATAATTGTCAATTTTGTTACTACTTTGTGATAATGGGAAAAATATAGCAATTATTCAGTGCCGCCTCCCCATGGGACCAAAACTATTAAGTAAAACAGAGTGGGGTTTACTCATGTGTTGGTTGAACATAACAGGATTTTAATTGATTTGTCCTCCAGACAAACCAAATTGCTTTTCTTTTCATTTTTTTTTTTTATATACACAAAAAAATTCCCTGTATTTACTGTGTTACATTATCAAGTTTGTTGTAAGACAAATGGCCATAAATGCCATGTAAGTCATGACAGTTAGTTGAATAACTGCAATGACATTTCTTCCCATTCCCACATTTAGGTCATTTGAGGATCTGGGGGCTTTGCAGTCTTCAGAAACCCTTTGAAATGAAGGAAATGGCTTATGTCAGCTAACAATTCCCCCCAACTTAAATCGTGTTCTGAGGATTAGAAAAGAAGTGTATCCTTCTTGAGTGAAACACTGTTGACTGGTATAGACTTTAGTTACACAGAGCCGGACACACAAAGAACTCTTATCAAATATCATCGGAATTCTGCACATGGGCTAAATGGAAACGTTTTGTCTATGTGCATTTGCTGCAGATTGCAACCACAATAATACATTCAGTTTGTACATTTTATTACTTTTTATGATTGACTGTGCTTTATAAAATCTTCTTGGTCCTGTATTTTTTGGGGTTTATGAAAAAAATCAGTAGGTCTGAAAGTGGTACATCTACAGTATGGCAGCTGCCAATGCCACAAAATGCACATTTGTACTTGTATCAAAATAGAGTAAAGGCTAAAAGCACAAAAGAAACAATATGACAGAAAAATGAAAGAAATACAAATATTATCAAAGCTATATGAAAAACAGCCTTAAGGACATATAGAGAAAGACTGATGAGGAAGAGAAAAAGAAAGGGGGCGGGTAGACAGAAGCATCACAGCTTAAGGAAATACCAATACCTTCTCAGCTAATTTCCATAAATAGTATGGTTGGTGTAAGAGGGGTTACAGCAGCTGCAGCAACATGAAATTTCAGCTCATTACATATAAGCATCTGCGTAAATTATTATGATATGTAATAAAAGTCAATGCCTACAAATGCAAATTACTGCTTAATCTATATTTAACAAGTAATCACAGAACTTACTCTAAGTCAAGATTTCTCAACCTTTTTTGAACCAAGCCCCACGAGCAGCATCATGAGCCTACTGGCCCCCTCCCTATGCCCTAAAACAGGGGTGTCAAACTCATTTTAGTTCAGGGGCCACATTCACCCCAATATGATCTGAAGTGGGCCGGACCAGTAAAATAATACCAGTGAAAAAAGTAAAATTACATTATGATCATGTTTATATCTACATCGTTTCCTTAAAAATCTAAATAACGTGAACAATTTGAAATGTCAGTGCAGTTTTAACAATATTCTGTATCAGTTTATCATTTACATATGTGCATTACAACTTACATTACAATTACACATACACAAAACATTTAGTAACAGGTATAATATTGATAAAATTGCATTTACTTTTGTCAAGACATTTCATGTTCATTTTTTGTCAGGTTATTCCCATTTTTTGTAAAAGGATAGTTTGTTAATGTAAACACTTTCATGAAATTTTACTTTTTTTTTTTTATACACTAAAACAAACATAAAATCTGTAGTTGTCATTATTTATAGGTTATTATGACAATATTTTTCTGGTCTGACCCAGCTTAGATCTTATTGTTTTTTATGTGTATGTATGGAACCTGAAATAAAATGATTTTTACACTATTGACTGTTAATTTCTTCAGTGTAATTTTTGCATTTCACAGTTTCATCTCTTTGGCGGGCCGGTTTAGGCCCCCGGGCTGCATGTTTGACACCTGTGCCCTAAAAAATTTGTGGACCGGGGGGTTGGGGGGATGAGACGATGTAATTATAGTGTTGTGATGTACAACAGTAGTCGCTCAAATACCAGCACGCACAACTATGTCACTCATGACCCCCCTCATTTGATCGTGCCCCCCGGGAGAGAGTTCGCACCCCCCGGTTGAGAAGCACTGCTCTAAGTCATAAGCTTAAATTGTTATCTTTCCATTACCTGGATTTTAAAGTGATGAAAAATGTAATTAATAGATTGCTACTACTATTACTATTACTTTGTAAAACACAGAGGCAACATTACCACCAACAGGGTTTTTAGTGTCCTACATTGCATGTCTATTGGCTGTGAAATAAACATGAGACATGCAAACTCCAGGCAGAAATGTTCGTGCTTCCTCGTCAACATGTTAATTTCACATGAATTACTGTACTACAGTATATAAGACCAAGGATATTTCAATGACAGTAAAGAAAGCATGTTCTGCCTCTCTTCTCTTTCTTTTCCTTGTCAGATATCTACATTAAACATGGAGATGTCAATGTTCCTGAAAGAACAACACCAAATAGAAAAAATCAGTTTAGGCTACAGAATTTATAATTTACTAAATACATTTTATTTGGGAAACATTGTAAATAATGTTAATTGGTGTATGAATTTAATATTTAACTTTATTTTTCATTTATTGTCGGTTGTTGTCAATAATGTCGGAATGTCTTGCTTGTTTTTACTACGAAATAACTAAGATAGATAGATAGATAGATAGATAGATAGATAGATAGATAGATAGATGCTAACTCCAGTTATGTGTTGTTATAAATGTGATGCTGCAAAATATGTTCTATTACAACATAACAATTCAGTTACTTAAGTTGCAAAACTGGTAATTCTTAAGGTGAAGGAAAATAGCACATAAACACTATATTTTGTTTGTTTCCCCACAACAAAACACCAACTTCATTTGTCCAATATTGTTAGGGTTAGTGGAAGATGTGAGGGGCTTGGTTTAAAACAGAAGAGCTCTGCACAGTGTCAAAAATGACTCACTATTTAATACATAATATTCAAACAAACCCCTCCCCTTTCCTAACCCTGACAGATGTCCTCTCGTTGCTTAAACTGAACCACATCTGGAAAGAAAACTTCTCTCTGGATTTTGCACAATAGTAAAGTAGCAGATCCTTCAATGATAAATTATTCTATGTTACACTGATTACGTTTCTAGCAAAATGTAATGTGGGGAGAACACAACTTGAGCAGGAACATAGTTACATGTGAGGGAAACCTTGTGAAAGACTTGGTTCATATAATTAACCCATAAAGACCCAAACAGCCACCGGTGACCAAAACCATCTACTGACCTAAAATGTTCAATACCTGTTGACCCACTAACCCTATCAATACATGTAAATAATTGGTGTAAAAGGCAGTTTGTCATCTTTTCATGGTCATCAGATATGACCCATTTGGACGTTAGAGGCTCTGTAGTTACCGTGGAAACACCGTCATCTTCTACAACATTGATTCACGAGTAAAACCCATGGAGTTGGATCAATGACATGGATGGAGACACTGGGTTTATGTTCAGTTAATGTTACCGTTTCCTTCATGTTCTGTTTCTGATATTACTGATAATCAACTTTAATCTGAGCTTTTATGAACAGCTACATGATCAATGAATTAACTATATAAAAAAAGAGATTTTCATTGAAAAAAAATACAAAATATATAGGATAATATTACAATAAATGAATGAATGAATGAATGAATGTTTATTTCAGTTAAATACAAAATACAAAACACATACATATTAAAAAAAAACAACAACAAAACAAAACACATACATATTAAAACAAACAAACATAAAATTAACACATTTTGTAACTGAAAAAGGAAGATAAATGATAATGATGATGGATGATGATAAATGGTGATAAATAGCTTAGAAAGGTAAAAAAGAGAGAAAAAAATAATTTGGGAACTGCCACAACAGTAGCACTGGCTCTTTATGGATTAATGTGACATTTATTAGTTTTATAAAACCATAAATTTCAGGCACATGTTTTCTGAAATAATGTCAAACTTATTCTAACTCATATTCATTCTGGCTGAATCAGTCACCCTCTGCTACCTGACGACAGTGGTATAGTCCAGGGTACACGGCGGTATATGGTGTATACCTACTTATTTTTCAGTCATCATTGCATATACCCACTTCTAAATCCCCCTGATGTGCACTACTCAGTAGTATCTGAGCCAAATTGCTCATTTTTCTTTCCTGGGATGCTGAAGCCATGACCTGCCCTACTCTGCCTCTAATTGGCTAGTACTCAGTACCTTCACTGATTAGAACGGTTAACTTAAGGCATGAGGACTGATGAGCCAATCAGAGGCAGAGTAGGGCGGGTTGGACACCTCAGGCAGCAGTGCCACCCCAGTTGATTGACAGGTCACTACAAGTCTCATTGAAAGATGCGTGATTATTGGAAATGCGAACGAGAAAGGCAAAATAAACGTATTTCAAGTGAGTGGTACGTATTGAGAGAACCTACTTTCATGGAATACATAATTCTGAGGTAAGTTTTAAGGTGGTTTCAGAATGAGTCACTGTTTTAAACTACGGGCCATATGACTGCACATTTTGAGAAGAGATTTTGTCCCAATAATTAAACTGTGGCCAACAGGACAACATCATCTGCAAAAAGCAGAGATGAAATCCTGTGGTCCCCCTCCGGCCCTTGGCTGCGCCTAGAAATTCTGTCCATAAAAATTATGAACAGAACCGGTGACAAAGGGCAGCCCTGCCGGAGTCCAACATGCACCTGGAACAGGTCTGACTTACTGCCAGCAATGCGAACCAGGCTCCTGCTTCAGTCATACAAGGACCGGACTGCCCTTAGCAAAGGGCCCCGGACCCCATACTCCCGAAGCACCCCCCGGTCGGTTGTGGTAAAGAAGGAGCTGAGCCGAGAGGCGAAGCTCTCGATTTACCGGTCAATCTACGTTCCTACCCTCACCTATGGTCATGAGCTTTGGGTCATGACCGAAAGGACAAGATCCCGGATACAAGCGATCGAAATGAGTTTGATCCGTCGGGTGGCTGGGCGCACCCTTAGGGATAGGGTGAGGAGCTCAGTCACCAGGGAGGAGCTCGGAGTAGAGCCGCTGCTCCTCCGCGTCGAGAGGGGCCAGCTGAGGTGGCTCGGGCATCTGTTTCGGATGCCTCCTGGACGCCTCCCTGGGGAGGTGTTCCGGGCATGTCCCACCGGGAGGAGACCTCGGGGAAGACCCAGGACACGTTGGAGAGACTATGTCTCTCGGCTAGCCTGGGAATGCCTCGGGGTCCCCCCGGAAGAGCTGGAGGAGGTGTCTGGGGAGAGGGAAGTCTGGGCATCCCTGCTTAGACTGTTACCCCTGCGACCCGGCCCCGGATAAGCGGAAGAGAATGGATGGATGGATAATTAAACTGTGTGAGTAGGCTAATGTTATGAAAGGCTAACGTTATCCTATTTTTGCTTCATTATGAATACGTTTACATTCATGCAGCTGCTTGTGTAACCAGTAATACCTACAAACTGCTCCTGATCAAGTCATAATCATTTTATAATAGTGAGCAAATATTACTATTGGATTTTTGGGTAAACTAAATAGAGTATTTTTACATGTCACTGTTTCTAAAACAGGGTGTTTTTTTCTGGCCTACTTAAAAAAAAAGATTTTAAAAAAGGCCACAATTTTGAGTATACCCACTTCTCCAGGGACCACTACACCACTGCCTGACGATCCATTTAAAACCTCAAAGGTCAAATGTTTTCTTCACCTGCTAGTCTAGTGTGTTCACCCTTGTGTGCCCTCGCTGTTCAACATCCACTAAAGCTACAGCTAAAGTACTGTAAAGTGTTCAGAGTTTACACTACCATGCATCAGTGAACAGTGATATCCAGACCGAAAGAAAGACAAAGAAGTTTGAGCTGTGAGGGTCTTTGAACTGCGGCTTTCTGATAATAACCAACCCAGCCTGTGTGTATTCATGGAGTGCAGTCAGGTTTTATCCCTCAACAGTTACAGTCGGCTACAGTAGATGATGAGGAAGGAGAAGGCATAGTAAAGTAGACTAGCTTGGCATAAAGGCATCATGGATCATCAGTTAACAATGCTCCTGGGCCTTGTGCTTTTCTCCTATAGCACCACTCAGGGCATTCACTAACTTTATGAAAAGGGGCCACGGATTATTTCCTCCAGCCCTCTGGTGCCCATTGCACTATGAAACGCATTTAATGCTAAAGCGTGAATACTATCAGAGCTTTCTTTTCAAATACCCGTGGCCTTCAGCTCTTCTTGCATTATGCCTCAGCTCACAGAATTTGCTGAGAGCCTTACAAACTGTGACACAGTGACACAGAGATTATAAAAGACTGAGGATGACTGTTGAGTAAAAAGACCCGACATTGTCCAAATGTCAGTTTTTCTAGGAATGGTCAGTATATGTTTGCTGTACAGCTCTAGGGCTTCTTTAATTGTTTTTAATAGAAAATAGCAAACAGTTTAATTGTAAATTGCACACATAAAATACATCAGAAAAAAGCTGTAGTAAATGATTTCCTTGGAATAATGAGACTGATGGGATAAACAAAATGTGAACAGTCTGTGAAATAATCCCTCATTATTTCACCCCACTTTTCATGCAATATTATGTTACAGTTACAGTATGTTACTAGTTCCTTCTTTATAGTTTTAACCCCTGAGATGCAGCATTCCTCATTTATTTATTCATTTATAGTTTGTTTGTTTTTTTCATTTTATTTTTATTAGTCTCCACTGTAAAAAAAAAAAAAAAAAAAAAATCCAGTTTTTACCAAAAAAAAAAAAAAAAAGGGGGCATCTGTGGTTACCAGCACAACACTGTAAAAAACACATTAAACCATAAATGTATTTATGTAGTAACATAATATTTTAAACATGTATATTTACCATTGGATTTCAGTGATATTTACATCTTTGTTACACTAAATTGAATAAGCTTGCTGAGTTAATTTAACAATTTAAACATGTGAATTCAACATTGGCTTTCAGTGATATTTACATGTTTAAAATGTTACATTTGCTTTTTTATTACTTATTTTATTTTTTTAAAGCATGAGAATAAGCTGTTATTTCAGCATTATGATCTTGGAATTTAAATGGTACCACATCGTTTTTTCAATTTACAGTTTTATTTTCTCAAAACAATAGAATCAATTTCTACATACAAATCTGGTTTTGTTCACATACTCTTCCTGTAAAAACTACAGCTATGTTTGGTTTCATCATTAACACAAAAATCTTTTCAAATAAACAACTTTGCATTGTTTTTTCCCTTACACTTTTTTATGTTGCAATTTTACAACTTTTTGCTGTTAATTCTATGGTCACTTTTTACAGTGTATGTTACTTTTTGCTCATCCTTTTTTTTTTCTTTGGCTTTTAATTTTTAACTCCAACAAAACTGCAGAAAAATTTCTATATGCCAGGACTATTTCTTTGTCCACAAATGGCAGTTAAAAATCTTGAATCTTGAAATAACAATCCAAGTGTCATCTTTCGAAAATCACACATAAATGCTGAGAAAGCAGAACTGCAGGGGAGACATATAGGCCTCCTCCGCAGTAAAAGTACTGAAAATCACTACAGTAAATTACAAAACAGTGATTGTGATAGCGACCAACACACATCGCCACAGTCGACTCCTCAAACATCATACATTGAAGAGGTAATTTACAATCAGTGTCTGGGAACAGGGTGAGGCGTCCTTTTGACCTCCTTCAAAGCTCTCACTGACATTGAACCTGCAAAACCCCAGTAATTTACTGGAACCAGACTCAGACAATCAGGAAACTGGCTTCAGAAAGGAAAAGAGGACAAAAAAAGAACACTTCCAACTGCTGGAAAGCTACCAAACACACAAACAAACAGAAGCCACGTCTGTGAAGTGTTTCAGTCTTATTTGGATAACCTTCACAAATGACAGACCGCAGAGACAGACTGTCCTGTCATGGTTATACTGTGAAATTGGTTGCTCCAGAATATCTAGTGATGCCTCACACTGTGACATTCAATTTGACTTCACCTGTTTGGAAACAAAGCAAGATTCACTTTGTTTTGTTAGTATCAAATGTCATTTCATATGTCATAATGCATTTTCTTTCGTGAGCCTAGGCAAAGTATTATATGAATATTTATCCTGGCATTTTATTTGGTTAAGTTGGAGACATGTGACTAAACATAATATGAATAAAAGTTTTGCCTGAGTCACATTACATATCCTATTTTTTTCATCGGAAATGGTAGCGATAATAACAATAACTTTGTGTTGTAATATAGTATGGCATGTTTTTCACCATATTTCAGCACAGACTGCTTCCTACACGGATAAAAACCTTTGAATTATGTATCTGTAATAGACAAAGACACACACAGAACCACTAACTAACACTAACTTACATGGGTTTTGCTTCTCTAGTATTTCACCTCTATAACATAATCTACTAATGTACCACACAACACTTCAGAGGAGGGTCAGACATCATGACTGAGAAGTATTATTACCATTACATATGAATCTCTACACGATGTTTTTAAGAAATACTTTGCCTTGAATATTACTCATAGTAAAGCAGCTAGATCTCCATTTTTATTTGTAGCCTCTGGGCAGCTGCAGTACCATCTGTGTTGCCGTGGTAATGCTTGTAGCAATGCACACATGCTATGCATCCAAGAATGTCGGCGAGAAGCTCAACAAAAGCAATTTTTGGAATTTTGAACACAATTCAAACAAAAAGCACTTAAATGAAAATAAGCTAATCAGCATATGTCATGAATAATTTCCTTGACCCTTTATAGGGCATTCATAGATATACTCTGAAATTCACAATTTCAACCTTAGTGTGTTATTGGAGTACGTAAGAAGACTTTATTACTTTTGTGAATTTTTCAAAATTGTTTATTGTTATGGAGAAAATCAAAGTCAATGAAGTTACCATATTTGACTCCTTGCAAAAAAAAATGCAAAAAAAATATATCCAAGAAGTGTATATAAAAAAATACAAAAAAACCCCAAAAAACAGATCTAATCTAATCTCTTTTAACATCATTCCTTACATTAGTACCATTACTTCATCGTACCTAACAAAGCAGGTACACTCACTGTCTGGGGCACCGAAAAGGGGAGGTAAACATGACAAAATCATGGGGCCAAGCATTTGTGGGGGGTCCATAGAGCAGTGGAGGGGGTCTAGTGGATACTGGCTAGAAGTTGTGAAAATTTTATGTAAGATCCGCTGTATAAGAAAGGCTTAGAAGAATGTCGGGAGTGGGACAGTTTCACAGTAGCATAAGTGATGGTTGGTTATGTATGGACCCCCCCACCCCCCCCCACCCACACCCTTGCTCCGACAGATCGACAAGCTACTGAATTTTATGAAGGGTCCACAATGTTTGCCTTTCACAGAGCCCAAAATTGGTAGCGGCACCCCTGCTCACTGTTCATGCAGAGGTGGACCTTACAGACCCTGTAGACCACATTAGACCTGAGATTGGTGACCCACTGTCCTCACTGTAACTGTTGCTGTCACTGCCTTGCAATGTGTGCTGAAATTACCAAAAATAGTCATTTGCCCAATAAAGGGTTAAACAACATACCAGTGTGACCAACTTGCACCACTAAGATACAACAGTACAAGTGTTATTCCTCTCCTAAAACTAAAAAGAACAACAACAAAGGCCAAATTATGAAGTGATGATTACAAATTTTGTCTTGGTTTAACTTTAACTTGGTTTTATATGAAGGATGCTTTTGCTATCAGCTAATCCAGTGCTTCCAAACCTTTTTTGGCTCGTGACCCCATTTTAACATCATAAATTTCTGGTGACCCCAGACATTCAAAACAGAGACATTTTTCTTTTGGAGATGCCTTAGCAGGGCTAGACAGGTGAAGAAATCTTTCCATTCTCTGTTCGGTCCACCAGTTTTCTGACTGCGACTGTGTCCGTGCAAGTTGAAGTGGAGTAACACGGTCACATGATCGGGACTATCAAGATATGTCCTCTCAGATATTATATCTTGTATTTTATTTGAACTGGATTTTTATAAGGAATAGTGTGTGGTGTTTTTTTTTTTTAACTTCTTTTTATTTAGATTTCACATCTGTAGCCATACAGTGCATTGTAACAAATCATTATACAACAGAAATATACACACACACACACACACACACACACACACACACACACATATATATATGTGTGTGTGTGTATATATATGTGTAGTATATGTGTGTGTGTATATATATGTATATATATATATATATATATATATATATATATATATATATATATATATATATATATATATATATATACACAGGGTGGGGAAGCAAAATTTACAATATTTTGAGGCAGGGATTGAAAGACAGTGTATGACCAATTAGTTTATTGAAAGTCATGAGAATTTATTTGCCACAAGAAAATTTACATAATAGAAAATGTTTTTATTCTATGTGTCCTCCTTCTTTCTCAATAACTGCCTTCACACGCTTCCTGAAACTTGTGCAAGTGTTCCTCAAATATTCGGGTGACAACTTCTCCCATTCTTCTTTAATAGTATCTTCCAGACTTTCTCCTAATAGTTTTGCTCATAGTCATTCTCTTCTTCACATTATAAACAGTCTTTATGGACACTCCAACTATTTTTGAAATCTCCTTTGGTGTGACGAATGCATTCAGCAAATCACACACTCTTTGACGTTTGCTTTCCTGATTACTCATATGGGCAAAAATTTCTGAAAAGGTATGGATAATAGTGTTAGGTATGATTATGACATCAATATATGTTTGGTTTCAAAACAATTGACGTAGTGCCTGCTGAGAAAAAACAACTAAATGTTCATTGTAAATTTTGCTTCCCCACCCTGTATATACTTACATCTCAGTCTTAATGGGGGTAGTAGCCCATGGTTGTTTCAAGTCCTAGGCCACGGGGACCAGAATATTCAGGAGAGACCAACATCAGCCATTAAAATGCAACATGGTAGAACCTTGACATTCTTTCAGAATCTGAGATAGAACAAAATAGAAATCCACAACAGCAACAACAATAAAAAAGCAACAACACTTACATCAAATTAAAATGTGACTTAATGTGGGTCCAATCGTTCATAAATATTTCTCTTTTCATTTGTAACACTGCAGTGGTATATTCCATGTTGTACACATCCTGAATTCTATCCCTCCATTGGACTATTGCGGGGGGTTGTGGCTTTAACCAGGAGGTTGTTATTACTTTGTTTGCAATTAATAAAAGTATTCTAAGCAGTTTTGTTTGACTGTTTTCCTGAAGATTCTCAGGTATTATGCCCAGTATAAAATGTGATGGTTTCATTGGTAGGTCTATTGACAAACATCCTTTTATTTGTCTTTGAATATTTTTCCAATATTCGGATAATTTATGTCTGAAAATATATGTGTATGGTCTCCTACCAAGCCACAACCCCTCCAACACAAAGATGAGGTATTGCTCCATCTCGATGTTATACGTGTGTGGTGTTTTAATTCTAATGAAATATATATTGAATAATTAAAAAAATGTTGTCTATTTGTAATTTTATTTAATTTTTTTTTCAATTACTAGAAATTTCAGGTGACCCCAAGGTTGAAAAACACTGAGGTAATCCATTGTTTTGTGTTACATTGAAATGATTACGACAAGAAACAAATGATCCATGGTTTAACAGGTTCAGTAGTTGAAAGTCTACAATAAGCCAAAGACTTAGCTGTTGTCTGACTAAAGATTTTGTCCTTGATATCATTCAGCATTATGTAATTTTCATTCAATACGCAAAAGTTTGAGAATTTAAAGAAAAACAGAGAGATTGAATGTATGAGTGAGGTGTGAGATTATACACGGTAAACACCAGGTTTCTTTAGATGTTAATGGCACCGGCTGAACTGCATATGGGAATTTGCATTAGCCTATTGTGGCTTTCTTGTAATGAGGCCTATTTGCATAAAAAAGGGCTCAATTTTGTGAAGAATTTATGGATATTACCCAATTTACATCCATGCAAATGACACAGCCGCTCCATGACGCTTGGCAGTTTGTGGGTGCTTTGTGAATTACATGCGATACTTTTTTGTCTCGTTTTGACTTATTTAACAATGCAAAACAAGACATAATTGTTTTTTGGATGTGATTATTACTACACTGTGCCGGTACACCATCATCACATTTATTTTGTAAACTTGCGGGCTGTAGTTTGTTACTGAGATTGGTCTTCATTTTATTTAATCACATCGGTTCAGTTCAGCAGCACAAAGTCTTCTGTGGTGAACACATTTGCATGAGAAACAAGCTATAGGTCATTAGACCGCTTCACATTCTCAGTGTGCAATTCTCACTTGGTATGTGACTTTCTTAATAGGAACATAGGGCGAAGCGGTTCACAATCCTCCTGCCTGGTTGTCATGGAACGTCTTGCAATGTCTCCATAGCCCACGGCTTACTTCCCCCTCTCTCTGTCTGTCTTGATCACTCTGATGTTCTCCCCCTCTTGCCTTCCTTTTCCCTATTGCTCTTTTCTCTCCCTCTCGCCTTGGCTGAGATAAATAGGAGGTATTTAAATCTGATGGGAGAACATAATGTCTCCTGCTCAGTAAAAACTACATTTGTCAGTGCCACAGAGCTTTTTGCTCAGGGTAATTGTGCTCCATTGTCTTGCAAGGCTGCCTGGAGATACTCCTGCTGTAGAAAAGGAAGCGAGGTCGGTGGGAGAGGGAAATGAAGAGAATGTGCTGCTCTACTATGTGACACATTCGGTGGTCTGTATGATTAATTGTGCCATTAGTGCATGCAGCCAGTTCTAGACTATTTGTATCATGGTTTACTCAAACCTGTTATGTTGTAATTATTGTTTTTGCTTATAATGTCTGTATTTTTAGGGAGGGGGGGTGATGAATTGTGTATGGGATTTATTAAGATTTGTGATTTGTTTAAATGCACTTTTTGTTCAGTGCCAAAAAACAACCTTTAATAAGAAGTGGTACTATTTATTGTGATTTGAGGAACATTCTTTACATGTAAGGACATCTATTTTAACCCATAAAGATCTAATGCTACTTTTGTGGTCGTTCCAAAATATTTTTTCTCTATATTTAATTTTTATTAAGTGATTTATCACCATTTATTATGATATTATCCTCTGTATTTTGTGTTTTTTCAGTGAACATCAGGTATTTTCCTGTATTTAATTTACTAGTCATGTAGATGTTTGTAAAACTAAAGGGTTATTATATCAAAAACAGAGAAAACTGAAAAAAGTTACTTTTTCAATAAAATCTTTCATTAACGGAACATAACTGTCCATCCACTGTCACAAGGTTATAATAGTTTTAGATTTTTCATTATAGTTTAGTTTTATTTAGTTTTGACTTTTTTTTTCTCTAATTCAGTTAGTTTTAGTTCATTTTTAGAGCAGGTTTGCTCGTTTTTATCAGTTTTTGATTTTTTCTAAATGCTTAATTTTAGTTTAGTTTTAGTATTGTTGTATCGTTTCTCTTCCTCGCCGTTATATTCACATGAATCCCGTACAGGATTCTGCTGCTTTCTTCCAACTTAAGTCTCCCTCTTCCAGGTAAAGTGGGGACGAGAAGACGACTAAACGGCAACTGACGGACCGTGAAGTGCTGTATGGTTCTGCTAGCTAAAATTGCTTGAGTGAAATAAATCGATTTCATATCAATGCGATATTGACAAAAAATGAAAACGAAGGGAATTTTATTCAGAATTTTTACATGTTTTGGTTAGTTTTATAAACACACAATACAGTTTCAGTTAGTTATCATTTTTAAAATTTTGATTCTGGTTTTTATTTATTTCAGTAAATGAAAACGTTTTTTCATCTCTAGTTTTCGTCATTTTGTTAGTTTTTGTTAACGATAATAACTTTGCACTGTCATTGATCCAACTCCATGGGTTTTACTGGTAAATCAATGTTGTAGAAGATGACAGTGTTTCCATGTTCACTACGGAGCCTCTGAACGTCCAAATGAGTCATATCTGATGACCATGAAACGACGACAAACTGCATTTTACACCAATTATTTACATGTATTGATAGGATTAGTGGATCAACAGGTATTGAATGTTTTACATCAGTAGATGATTTTTGTAGACGGTAGCTGTTTGGGTCCTTAAGGGTTAAGAGACAAAACAATGCAACAATGCAGATATAGAAAATAAGCCGTGTGTATTGGATGGTTGTGCTATACAATAAGCTCTGGAACTGTAATAACTATGTCAGAGGTGAAAAAAGACTAAGCACAGACAGGCACACTGCAACTCTGACGGTAAAAATGGTTTAAATGCCTGATCATTATGAACTTTCTGGATTTCCTTGATACATTTTTGAGTGAACAGTTTGATTCTATAAATAGCAGTGTGAGTGGGTTTTCTATAAGGCCGTGCTGCTCATTGTAATCAGTTCTGGGTTGATGGACTCGCCTCACTGATGGCGAACGCTTGTGGAAATCGCCTTGTCTGGAATAAAGTGCTCACCTGGGTCGAGTTTTCTGCTCTCTCGTCACGTAACCATCCTCCTCACTGTAACTCACAATCAGAACTAGCTTTTAGTAAAAAGGCCAAACAAAGTCCATTGCTTTATGATTCTATGTCAGTGACACTTTCATCCACCTACAATATGTCAGTTCGCTGATGTCTGGAGGAATTGTCATCATATAGAAGCAAGAACAACTGTTTATCATGCAGGAGACTTTGTGATAAACATGATGGAAAGCTGCACTTACTGCCTTTTTTTCATATTCGTGTCCATACCAGTACTTCTGAATTACATTATTTTCTATGCAACTATAAAAAAGACAAATTTACAAGCATTCCTCTGATTCTTTAAGTAAAAGTTAAATGTAAAATAGTCAATCCAGTTCAATTTCCTTTATTGAAATGTCCCTAAATGTGTTAAAAACAAATTACACATATCAAATTTCAATTTAAATAGCATTTTTTCTTTTTGTGTTGTTGTACAGTACAATGTGTCTTTCTGCTTGTGAACAACATGTTGTGTCCGTGGAGGCAAATATTTAGACATGTAGATGTGAACCAAAGTGCATTCGGCCTGTGAAGCATCTCTTTGTGCCTAGAGCTTGCCACCTTCCCAAGCCTCCCAGTTATTCAAATGGTAAACCAGCAGAACCGAATCTTAATTCATCAGGCGGCATTAACAGTCCAGTCCATCTCTCAGCACTCCAGTCTGACTCACTGTTTCCCACTACTTTCTCCAAACAGAGAATAGGAAAGCATTTACCATGTGAAAGGGGCCAGAGAGGAGAATCAGAGAACTGGATGTGGCACGCTTAATCTGTAATCTGTCTCTGCCATTTTTCCTCGAAGCATATCCTTCAGTTTTTTCCCTTTTCAGTTGCATTTGCTAAAGTACAGAGATTCATCTATTGTCTTGGAAACTTTTTTTTTAAACTTTATTTTTATTGTTTATTTTATGTACATTACAAAACAAGACAAACATAGGGGACATATGGGATACACTGACTACAATAAACCTTGTGACGAACAATTGTCTTTAGTAGTGTGACGTTGAAGTGAAAATTGTCCATTTCTTCCATTTATCATGAAACTGTTCTTCTTCAGTCCTCAGTCTATGGCTCAGAATCTCCATCTCAAATATTCTATTCACAGTTTGTATCCAATCGTTAGTCGTAGGTGGTTCTAATCTACACCATTTTTTGGTCATAGCCTTTTTACAGGTTGCTAATAGTATTTTAAACAAATATCTATCATTTTTTCTTATATTATTACCAATAATATATCCACAATACATCATCAAACATGTTTTGGGAATTGCATAACCCAGTATCTTAACAGTTGTAGAATATACATTATCCCAGAATGATGCAAGTTCAGGACATGACCAAAAGACATGTGCATGATTTACACTGATATCTCCACATCAGTGGCGGCTGCTCATCTTTCAGAGAGGGGAAGCTTATTGTCGGCTTACATAAAAAAAAAATAAAAAAAAAAAGTCAAGTTATTTAAACATAAATTCGGCCCTCCGTTCCTTTTTAAGAAAATGGTCAGTGACCTTATCATACCAAGTAAACAAGAAAACGTTGAAATTATGTTAAATTGAAAGAAGGAAGTACAATGAGTGTGTTTTATTCACAGTGCAAGAAATGAACAAGTAATGTCGTAGTGGTTCCTGTCTTGATTTCTCAGCAGAATGTGCGATGGTATTAAACTGAACTGTGTCAAGTGAAGGAGTAGATCTCAAACTAGCTGTCAATCAAATGGGATTCCATATTTCGACTGATCCTCCAATCAGCACGTGGAATCCTGGCGTCCAGCCCAGCTGAGCTCTGCCCACAGCTCCATTCACCCCCAGAGACGCCCAGCGTCCGGGGGCGGGACAACATAGTGGCATTTATCCAATTACCGTCCAGTTTTGAGGCAATGAAAAAAACTGTTCCACTCAGTCCCATTGAAGTGCATGGACACTGAGCGTCTACGGGCAAATGCACTGAGCAGAGATCGTATGAGAAAACAGTGCAACAGGAATGTATGAGAAGTGAACAACATCGAGTCCATTGATTTGTGATAAAGCTGATTCTGACCGAACTCATCCTTGAGATGAACGTGTTCTAACACATTTGTAGTCAATGAAATGTCAACACAACCGAACATATTTAACCATTTAATTTTCGTAATTTTAGGGGAAGCCAGGCTTCCCTTGCAGTCTATGAGAAATCACCACTGCTCCACATTCTCTCCAACAAGGTTGAACTCTGGACACATATTTAGCTGTAATTTTAGGAGTTATGAAAAATCAAATAATATTTTTCCAGCAATGTTCCCTCCATGTTCTTGAAGAAGTGGTTGACTGTTGAGTTCTCCAGATATTGATCCATTCCTCCTCTGAGACACATATTCCTAGTTCTTTTCCCCATTTCTGTTTCACATAAAGTGTTCCAACCTCTCTTCCCCATTAAATGTTTGTAAAGAGATGATATAATTTTGTATTTTTTAGAATGATATATTCCAGTTATCATTTTTACAAGCTCATTATTAGAATCAATATTGTGCTTTACTTTTTTGTTATAAAAGTCCCTTAGTTGTAGGTACCGGAAGTGATCTTGATCTGCCAAATCAAACTCCTGTTTTAATTCTTGAAAACTTTTAAAGCGGCCGTCCTTAATTAGTACACACCAAGCCGTTATACCTTTATTAATCCACTGCTTATATCTCAGCTCCTGGGTACCTGGGGTAAAGTTCTTATTATAAGCAGGCCACTGAAGTAAAGGGAGTTCCTTTTCTAAATTATTTTTTCGTATTATACTTAGCCACGTTCCTAAGGTGAAACTAGTCACTGTATCTACTTGGTTGAGTTTGTTCTTGACTGTATTGTCTTAGAAACGTTTATCAAGTAATACTTACATGAAGGAGTGGCAAAAGTGGATCAGATGTGGCACAAGTTTAACTGACTATGTGTGTTATGACATGATCAGGTCCATAATTCTCCCTTGACACATATGGCTAGATCTATACAGAATGAGCCTGATAACTGTGACATGAAATGTGCTGCATTTGTATCCAAAATCTGTTCTATTTTAAGGACTTATCCAGGAAAGAATCTGCAATTATCTTATGCTTGCAGCGAGCAGCCCTAAAGTTTTGCATCTAAGTACAATAAACCCTTATTCTGTGTCTGAAACATTACTGCTTCTAGTCTGTCAGGCTTTTGTCCACATTCCAGCATACACATGGGTCCATAATGAAAACTGTACAGAGCAAATGATGTTACATGTCATTGAAACATTACCACTGATGTTGTGTTTGTTACTCACAGTTGGAACCCAAGATGAGGATCTTCATTTGGAAAATCCAGGGCTAATTGTTTATTACATACATACATACAATAGGTGGACTAATGACATCACTGTGAAAATATTACAAAAAACATTCAGAACACTGCAAAAATCCAAATCTTACCAAGTGTATTTTTCTCATTTCTAGTCAAAATATCTCATCACACTTAAAATAAGACATAATCACCTAAAGAGTAACTTTTCAGTGAGATATAAGAACTTATTTTTAGACAATAGATCTTGAAAATCTTACTTTGAAAGATCTTACCAAGATGATTTTCACTTGTTCCATTGTCAGATTTTTTTGCTTGAATTGAGTGAAAAAAAACAAAAACAATCTTGAATTAAGCAAAAAAAAAAAATCTCCCAATGGAACAAGAGAAAAATTTCTCAGTAAGATTTCTTAAAATAAGATTTTCAAGATCTATTGTCTAAAAATAAGTTCTTATATCTCACTGAAAAGTTACTCTTTAGGTGATTATGTCTTATTTTAAGTGTGATGAGATATTTTGACTAGAAATGAGAAAAATACACTTGGTAAGATTTGGATTTTTGCAGCGAATATTTAGGAAAAACTGGTTTCAGGCATGCATGTCATAACCATTATTCTCCAATACATTAAACAACAGAACTAAAATTTCTACTTAAAAACCACACTATCTTCATCATAAATGGTGACAGAATCTCTGAACGACATCTCCCAGTTTAATGATCATGCCTTGAAGACATCTGTTGGCAAACTTACAGTGGTCACAGAAGATGTATGCTTGGCATTCAACACCATGTTGAGTAGTGAAACCCATGTTAATATCCAACTACCTCTGAAAGCAGCCTTTTAATTACATCCGATTTCTCCCAGTGTGCCCCTTGGCAATGTTAAAATTGAAGCATGAAGCGAAGACAAGTGCTTGTTCTGCTCTGATGGCTCAGGTTGTGTGGAAGCAGAGAGACAGCAGGAATCTTTATATGCTCACTCATTTGTCTTCACGGTGCATACCGCTGATAGACTTCAGAAATCCATGAAATATCCAATGCCAGTTATTCCCTGTAAAATGTGCTTGAATTTGAAGGGTAACGAGGATTGGTTTTCAGATTTTATTTTATACTAAGCAACTTTAAAAATATACATTTAAAAATTTGCTTTGAGACGTACTCAGATGCTCCAAACTGCTTCTCAGACACATGATATACTATTATTCTGTCTGACTGATCGATTATGCTTTTTCTCAACCGCAGACCAAAATATGAAAGTTGTACTCACAAGTGTACAAACTGGGTAGGCGAGTGAAATACTGGGATGGGCTAAATTGTTAACCAAAAATGTGTAGGCTTTGTACACATGCGACCCTCCTTATAAAAACCCTGAAGTAAAATGTTGAAAATGTCTGTAGCAAAAATGCCACACTTGAATGCAGCCAACTGTGATCACACTGCAAAAAAAGTGTCTAAAAACAAGATAAACACATTAAATTTGACAGAAGGGTATCAAAACAAGTGGAATTAACTGTCCATGCAGCAAGATAATTTCATTTGACAAGATTTCTTGAATTAAAATGGTTAAATCTAGAAATAAGCATGTCTACAGATATATTTAGGAGGCTTAAAATAAGCATAAGATGCTGGTTTTAAGATGAGATTACTTAAATTTAACTTTTTACAGAGTCAAAATAAGTGAAATATATTAAATATAAGCTGACTGAGCTGGCTATAAGAATTTAAGTCTTAAAAAAAAAAAAAAATTCTTAAAATAAGCTATTGATTCAGCTGAAAATGATTGCTTCAACTGAGACTCGACCTCATGTCTACTACATCAGAGTTCAATGCCTTTCCTACTGACCTAAACAGCCTCTGTGCTGTTAGGTAACTGATCTGCTACTCCTTATGGAGGCGACATGGGCATCCATGTTAAATTAACTAAGAAACCACCTCTTAAAAAAATTGATATTTATCCATAACTGTACATCCCATCTCCAAAATTCTTGCAGGTCAGATTTGTGGTGAGTCTTTTGAATGCATCCATGTAAAATATGTAGAAAAAAGTCAGAACTGAACTGAACTGAAAGCAGTGATTTTGGGAATGTGGAGTTTGTCAAACATGTTAGTGACAGAGATGTAACATGTAGTGAATAAGAGATAAAAATGTGGCTTTGGTTTCATGTCTCTATGATATTCCTACTGGCTGTAGGAATTTTTCTGTTGTTTTTCAAATTAGTCAGGGGTCATGTTAAACTGTGTTATCACTTTTGTCATGTTTTAAGCCTGTACATAACAATAAATGGTTAAAAAAGTTAGTTGCTGTCATTTCTTAAGATTCATTTTTTGCAGTGTATGCTTGAAGTCAGAGCAATAATAAACACCGTTTCTTTCAGATGCTTTTTGTGTGCAACTTGACTTTGTTACTGAATCTTAAAACAAAATTTATTTTGATGAGGCTTTGGGGGAGAGATGTAATATATCTTATTTTAACAGTTAGTTACCTTATATTAGGATTTCCTGCCTATTTGAGACAAAAAGGTTGTGCTTGATTTAAGATTATAGTATAAAGCTGAACACTTTCAGAAAAAAAACCCAAACTCTTAAAACAAGGTATATTAACTAACACTTCTGAGTCTAAGTTTTTTTTTTTTTTTTTTATCTTGGTAAGAACCAAATAATTTGCAGTGCAGGCAGTCTGGATGCTATGTGCAGGAATAACGCAGATGGATGTTGCGCGTAACTTTGGCATCCATCACTCCACTATTCAAAATCTTGTGTGTATGTCTCCCAGAATGTGTGCAATAAGAACAATAACTATAATTGGAAATATAGTCCATGAATTAAAAGTAAAACATGAATTCATGAATTTCATTGTGTGTTTCTATAGTTACTTAATAGTTTCAAGGTTGACATACGATTAAACTCTTCATTCGTCTTCAGTTTATAAGTTTTTGAATCCCTTTATCTACAGAGAAGAAAGAAAAATCCTCTGTGAGAAAAATAGTGGACATTTTTCTGACATGACTGTGTGATTACATAGGGTGTTTCTGGTCATGTGTGCGGATCGGTAATAGAACCCATAGATTTTTTGGCCTGTATTATATATAGACTGTTATTCGCCTCAGTAGTTTGATAATACTGAATGATGGGCTTGCATCTGAACTGTCATGGAGGTAATTATACTGTAAATAACGTTTGTATATGTATGTGTGTGTCAGAGGGCTTGACAGCCAAAGGCAGGCAGGCATGACATCAGATTTCTTCCTCTCTGCATAAGCAGCATCTGGGAGAGCGACGGAGAGACAAGGGATGTTGACATGTTGCAGATCTGTGGTTAGGCCACATAGGGCATTATTTATTTTTCTTTTATCTCTGTTTTATTACTAAAATTGCATTTGTATCTTGTGCAAGACACACATTTGAGGGCTGCAGGGGGTGACACTAAACTGGGTTGTCTATTTTCAGTGTTGGGAAACATTTAATTGTGGGGTTGAGTCATGCGACATTGGCAAAACAAGTATCAAATGGTTGAAATGAAAACATCTCTAGTCGTATAGTGTTAAAGTATTAAGAAGAAATTACATTTTGTTATAAAATATTGTATTTAGGACAATATATAAGAAAATGTAATAGGACTGTTTCTCTAATGTAAGGTAATACTCCAACTAGAACACTGGCCATTTTACTGTATCTGACCTGAAAACCTCCAGCTAGACTGATGTAGACAATGATGACAGCTTCATAATTGAGGTTGGTAATCTCATAAAAAATTGGCACACAACCCAAGATAGACTCCAATATAAACTCAGAAGTAAAGGACAACATATTAATTTAATAGACAGTTGTTTTGGCTGAGCATAAAGCAACGAGATTAGAACCAGGAGGAATCAGCCAACCTGGTTATGTCAAAAAGTATTAAAAGAGGCTGTTAGCATGTGTAAATGCACTGGCTACAGCAGATAATTATAATAACCAGTGCACTTTTCTATGCTACTGTGTACTAGGGAGGCACCATCAAAGTAAAGAGCACAGAAAGGCCGGACAAATGGAATAAGAAAAAAAACAAACAAACAAAAAAAGATGGATTTGTTTTTGGAGAGGAGCTGTATTCACTGAGGACTGAGATGGAGGACATCGAAAACCCAGATCATCCTTTACATCTCATTTTCACAAATCAGAAGAGCAGCTATAGTGGGCGTCTTTCTTTCTTTCTTACAGTCAATGTAAAAACTTAATATGTAGTTCCATGACACTTTGGGATCATTGGAGTTGTTGTCACTACTATTGTGTTTATATAAAATGTAATGTATTTCAGTTTTATCCTCATTACATTAAGTGACATGTATTTATTGTAGGTAATTTCATTGTTTTGTAATAGTAACTTTATTAATGTTACTGTATGTCACAATTGAGAGGGTACTAAGTAAATTGGACTTTTAATGGAGTTAAATTACTAATATCTCTCCTTGGACCCTGGAAAGTCAAAATTCTTGGCTTTTTGCTTCAAATAATTGTCTTGATTGGAAACAGCATTATGCAACAATTTTTTCCCTTTTTTTTGAAGACGCATTTGTCTGTCTGTCTGTCTGTCTGTCTGTCTGTCCCTCCCTCCCTCCCTCCATCCATCCATCCATCCATCCATCCATCCATCCATCCATCCATCCATCCATCCATCCATCCATCCATCCATCCATCCATCCATCCATCCATCCATCCATCCATCCATCCATCCATCATCCATCTATCTATCTATCTATCTATCTATCTATCTATCTATCTATCTATCTATCTATCTATCTATCTATCTATCTATCTATCTGTTTAATTATTATGGAATGCCTTTTGCAGTGGATGGCTTTTTTTTTTTAAAGCTGTGAAGACTGACGACAAAGAAGCATTGCTGTATCTCAAGAGGATATAATACACAATGTAACATATTAGAATTTTAAGTTCTAAATAAAGCAAAAAAAACAAAAAAAACAAAAACATGACAGTTTTTCTGTACTTTATGTGCTGGACTGTTTGGCTAAACACAGCAATTTCCTGAAGTGCTCTTGTCACCACTAAGGTACTACGTGTGAAGGACACAACAGAATATATGTACATCTGGATTGACATTTGATAAAAGTGTCTGTTTTTATAAAGGGAAAACATGAAGAATGTAGAAAGGGATGTAAAACACTCTGTTCCAACACTTGCAGAGACTACTATTGTAAGTTTTCCCTGATGATGCTAGTTTTGAGTGTTCCAACAGTGGCGACCTTGGCTCATTCTCAGCACTCAGCAGCAAACTCTAACATTTATGGTACATAACTGTTCATTTGTCTATTTCTGTGCTTTGTTTAAACCACTTTTCTGTGTAATTTTGTCCTTTCTGTCAGATATGTGGGTGGTACTCTGGAGAAAATGGTGTCAAGTGCAGTACATGATGTTTCCTATCAGACAAAAGGCTATTAGCAACCTGGCTGAGTTATAGAGAACTGGGCTGATGAAGCAATGGCTCTTGACAGCAAAGGGAACACTAATTAAACCTTCAGTTGTGTGATGAGATTCAAATAGTTAATGAAAACCACTCATTTGTACTCATCAAACGGTTCTGGCACAGACAGTCTGACGGCTCAAAATTGTTACATTCCGAGAATAAATACTCACTAAATATTGCATTGTATGCTATTGTATACTGTATTTCTTTGCTTTCCATTTTACCTTTTCAATTCTGTGTTGGAAGATGAAGGCACAAGAAATGGGGGCTCTTTGCAATGCATCACACTGCTGGCACTCCTGCTACATTTGGTGATAAATGTGGCGTGGAAAACAGCCCCAGAGAAGACTTGGAATGGGTTCATTGGTTGAGGATGTGGCATGGTAATCACTTACTACCTACGAGAAGAGGAGAGGAGAGGAGAGGAGAGGAGAGGAAAGAAGAGAAGAGAAGAGAAGAGAAGAGAAGAGAAGAGAAGAGAAGAGAAGAGAAGAGAAGAGAAGAGAAGAGAAGAGAAGAGAAGAGAAGAGAAGAGAAGGATTGATGGTTGAGGCTCTTGACTTTTTTCTGCCAGGAGAAAGAAGCTGTTTCCAGCTGGAAGTCACGCTCCTCTATTTTGCCTCCTCTGTCTCCATTCATCATGAAAAAGCAAAGAGTGTCTAAAGAATGCAATTTAAAGCCCTTTACTATCTCTCACCTGCACATATGGCTGATGCGTAAATTTCCATTTAAGCTGGTACTGAGCCTTGTAATCAGAACAATAGTTTATTATTACATCCATTATACAAGTATTCTCTTGGTCTTACTCCTGCATATACAAAACTATTAATGAAACCCATTAGTATTTAATGTAAGACAACAATACAAAGACAGTATGCAAGACAATATATAGAAGGGTGGCTATTCCAGTGTGGAAAGCACTATATACGTACTAACCATTATCTTGTCAGTTGGAATTTTCAGTCAGCAATGAGGATGCATATGTATATGAATGTGTGCATGTACAGGATGTCCCAAAAAAATGTATACACACTTTCAGTAATTGTAAAGTAGGTGTTTATTAAAAATTAATTAAATTTTCAAAATGTAATAGAATTTACAAACATCATTTTATTGTTTTTTCACTGCCTGTTCTCAAACTGACGTCCGTTCTGGTCCAGACGCTGCTGACAACGTGAAGCAATGGAATTGCACACATCACCAAACAATTCCCTTGGTATTTGTGTGCATTCACGTTCAATGGCTGCTCTCAATTCAGTGACTGTTGCAGGTTTCATAGCGTAGACTTTGTCTTTTAGGTAAAGCCATAAAAAAAGACTAGTGGCGTGAGGTCTGGTGAACGCAGAGGGTATTCAACGAAACCCCTCCGTCCAATCCACCTGTTTGGCAAGTTCACCAGACCTCACACCACTAGACTTTTTTTATGGCTATACCTAAAAGACAAAGTCTACGCTATGAGACCTGCAACAGTCACTGAATTCAGAGCAGCCATTGAACGTGAATGCACGCAAATACCAAGGGAATTTTTTCGTGATGTGTGCGATTCCATTGCTTGGCGTTGTCAGCAGCGTCTGGACCAGAACGGACGTCAGTTTGAGAACAGGCAGTGAAAAAACAATAAAATGATGTTTGTAAATTCTATTACATTTTGAAAATGAAATGAATTTTAATAAACACCTACTTTACAATTTTTGAGTGTGTATACATTTTTTGGGACACCCTATTGACCCTTTGCACGTTACATCACGCTCTGTTCGCGCCACAAACGAGCATCATGACGGACTGCACACTGGACGGCAAACGGGCTAATATCGAATTTGATCTGAACGTTCTGGTTTTTGTTTGTTTTTTAACCCTGCTTTACACATACTGCGGTCACACACAACAGTTCCATCCTTCTTCACAGACATCCATGGTTTCAGCTGGGTTACAGACAGAGCCTGGATATGATGGACCTGATATTACAGGTAGAACAGACTCTGTTTGTGTCCATAGCACATTAGCACCACCAAATGCTAGCTAGGTGGCTAGACTGGGTTAACTACTATGAGCCACTCTGTTCCAGTAGCTGTCATAAGTAGCCTTCAATATTAGCTCTGTTGTTGTAGTGGCTGCCTTTCTACCAGCTATACTATGTTCTATGTCCTACTCAGGGCCGTTTCAAGATATCTGGGGGCCCTAGGCAAGAAAGTAAAGTGAGGCCCCTAATATGCGAAGATGTGGTGGTCGAATCACAGAAGAAGAAAAATAAAATCCAGATGCGATTTCCTGTTTTCTGGTGCATTTAATGAGTCATGAATTACTCTGTATTACGCTACACAGAGTATCCACTAGAGTATAATAAAGGACACAGTGTCTTCAATTAGGCATTGTTGATGGGAATTACACAATTTGGTAATATTAATGTTTATTTTTGTTACAAGTCAAAAACATGGTAAAACATTATTATTATTATTATTATTATTATTATTATTATTATTATTATTATTATTATTGTTATTGTTATTATTATTATCATCATCATTCTTAAAAAGAACTATACATGCAAAGACTTTTTGGAACAAAGTGCTTTTTTCTTGAACTACACAATATATGTGTTAAGAGATGTATTAAAACCGTGAGACAACACACACTATCGTTAACAACATGGTACAACAAGGATTGCTGTTAAAGAATAACCATCAAAAATTAAGAGTTTTAGAAACAGACTTTAGCTCGCACAAAAGCAGTGACCAAATCTTCCATGTTCAATGACTTCCTGACGTTGCGCTCTATTGATATAAGCGCCTGCCATATAGATAATTACAGAGTTTAAAATGTAGGATTGTGATTACATGGTTCACAGACATGGTTCACAGACACCGCCATTCATTTTTTTTATGTTATATTTGAATATTCTGAATATTTGACGATTTTGAAAAGTGTTGTAATTTCCTAATTATTCTAATTGTTCCTGAACGTCTCATGTATTGTTTACGTGTGCCTCCTTGAACGTGAACAGAACTCAGTTCCGCAGTGAGGGCGCAGAGCTGATGTGAGGGACTCGAACAAATGTTGGCTTGAAAATACAAACTTTTGCTGCAGTCCTACTCTAGTCCTCTTCTGTGCCTAAACCAGCTGACACACAAGGAACAGACGTATGGATGAGACGGACAAACGCAATGGAAAAGGGACATTTTTCTTCTAATGGGATGGACAGATCACCAACGGAAACTGCTAGCTAACCGAAAATGTCCATTGAACTGGATGGATTCTTTGGTCAAACTGGATGGGATTTATAGGAGCAGACGATTTTGTTTGGAATAAAGTTGTGTGGGTGACCGCAGCAGGAGCAGACAACCGTCCAGAGTAAGTGAAAACACTTAAGTAGGTTTAGCTTTGGCTTTTCATGACTAAATGCTTTTAATGCTGTCGTACTTCGGTCCTCCACATCCAAATTATTTAGCTCCAAAGAAGTTTTGGAACGCTGTACAACAGCAGAAAAGGGCGATGGAGAAGTTGTGTTTGTTCTCTCCTTAAATTCTTCCAACAGAACACAGTTGTGTTGTGTGTATATGATTAGTTCTTGAACTGAATCCTCTCCCTCTCATGCTAACATCTATCTGTGTGTTTGGTCACTGATGTGAGGGCTTTTGTTCGCACACTTTCAAACATATCACACAGTTGTAGCCTATTTGGAGACAATGGTTTACTTAATACTTACCGCTGTGTCGTTGGTGTTTTTCCTCTTCCTCTTTCTTTTTTTGTCTTTTTGCAAACCCTGAAGGGTAGGAGCACTTCATCATTGGTGTTCTTTAAAATGGCCGCCGCCGTGCTCAGTGTGGACAGACCGTTTGTTCCTCCACTGACAGCAAGTGGGGGGTGTGATGGGGGGTGCATGAGGGCAGAGGTCACTTCTACATGACCCTCATAGTGTTTGTCATTGCATAGGGGGAATCCCTCTAGTTTGGGGGACCCAGTCACAAAACAGTACAGGAGAGGGTTAGCGCTGCCTCACTGTGGTGGTTTGTTTACAATGGATGGTTTTTAATAAGTTGTACAGATAAATGACCATGCGGCCATCGGGGGCCGTCTTCAGCGAGGGGGCCCTAGGCAGCTGCCTACCTTGCCTACGTCATCCCGGCGGCTCTGGTCCTTCTGTTACTATCATTATGCTGTTCCATATATTCTAGTGGTGGAACTGTACATATTACTGTTTGTAAATAGTAGAAAGGCAGACACTTCAACAACAGAGCTAATACTGTAGGCTACTTATGACAGCCACTAACATTATTACACAATGTTAATTAATTAGAGCTGCTTTTGGTTACAGTCTATTTGAGTTTTGATGGCATGCTGGGGGAAACATGTTAAAAACATACACAGCTAGCTAGCTAACGTTAGCTGTATATTTCCTTTACCATTATGAGATGCATTCCTCTGCTGTGAGCGCAGTACAGCGACTGGGTAATTTAACCTGAGACTAAGAACTGATATCATCTAGACCCAGGTATGGGTCGGTAGCTAGCCCTGCTATCGCTAGCTTCTCCAAATAGCGTTCTTTCTGCCGTCCAGTAAGGTGAGTCACTTCGGAGGACAACTCCAAAACTTTATTTTCAGTGCTGGTAGCCATGATCTGTCGCTCATTTGTTTGTTTGTTGTGTTGCTTTTGCCGTCCACCATGGCACTGCACCTCTAGTCACGTGATAACTGTGACTTTGGTGCAAAGGGTCAATATATATGCATATGTGTAAATGTGAATGCTCAGTTATTTAAAATTCTGATGGACTGGTGATAGTATCTGCTGGGTGTCTACAGCCTGAAGGAGTGCACACAGACAGACTGTTGTTGGGGTATTTGTGTCCTTGATGGGGACCCAAGTCCTGTGGGCCCTCTGGGCACATTTCCTGCTGTGGATGTCCTGGATGGAGGGTCGCTCACACCCACTAATACACTGGGCTGTCCTCACTACCCTCTACTGTGTTTTGCAATTGAGGCCAATGCAGTTTCCAAACCAGGTTGTGTTCCACCCAAAAAAAGAAGAAAGCCCATAGGATCTTGGAGCACACCGAATATCTCAATCTGCCTGCAGTAAAAAAGTCAATGTTAGGTGTTTTTAACCATGCAGTTAATACATTTGTCCAGCATAATATCATTAATGAAGAACAGAACATGTTTTGTGTCGATTTGTCATTGTGTAGGCTGAGGTCATTTTGCGGACTCCACTCAACCAGGTCACTGATCCTAGTCCTCTACCCTGTGTCATAATTTTGGAAATTAGGCCAAATGGCATTATAATGTGCGAACCTAACTACTAGGCTGATGTGTACAAAGAGAAGAGGAGGGGGCCAGGACAAACCATGGGGGATTCCTGTGTTAAGAGGCTGGGGGTGGAGATGCTGCACCAATCCTCATCACATGGTTCAGAGTTGGTTACCAAAACTACACTATGCATTTGTACAGGTTACAGTGAAGTGTCAGGTCTCATTTTGGTGTTATGTCTGAAAGTATATACGTATTAAATGTTGAAGAGTTAAATGATAAGTGTCAGCTGTGGATTTACTGCGCCAATTGAAGTGGGTCAAAAACTGATGGTGACGGTAAATAATAGTGTATTAAAGTGTTTCAAGTGCCTCGTGAAGGATTTGCTGTTTGTTCTGGTGACCTTACTATTGTTAATGCACTGGGGGTATCTCTGCATATGAAAGTCTTAATATCAGCCCAGCTGTCATGTCATTGGTGGAAGCCTCCCCAGGGAGATTAGTATTATGAGTTACAAAACAGGCATAAAACTTATTTAACTCAACTAGGAGCGAGACGGTGACATTGGTCATGAAGCTTGGGTTCCCTTTAAAGTCTGTTACTGATGTGGTTTCTTCCATACATATGTTATTACTGCTAAACTGAATCAAGTTAACTGTTTCCTTTGTGGTTTCACTGTTGTGCTGATGTTTAGACATTATCTTAACTCCGGGATACTTGGTTGAAATCTCCAGCCACAATGAAAACAGCCTTCAGAGGCACCTTCTCCAGGTTGTTGATGATGAGTGTTATAAAGCTCAGTAATGTCTGCAAGTACCTCTATATCTGCAAACAGATGATGTTGCAGTCCTTTCTCCTACTGGAAAGAGATCATTTTATTTTTACAGCCACTTGTTAATAGTGGGAGGGCAGCATGATACCCCAGCCTCATGAGGATGCTGGGTCTTGTTCTTTTGTGTTTTTGTAGCATGTAGTACATAGCTGTACTATGGTGAGTGAAACCCCAACAAACTGAATTAATAGTAGATTTTTATTTTATTTTATTTTATTTTATGTTATTTTATTTATTTTATTTTATTTTATTTTAATTATCTGTGTCAGATTTACACATATTTATGAGCTTATGTCAAGTTTATTTTGGAGTTTTGTGTCATGCAATAAACCAGATGTCTACTGATGTCAGTGTGGGACAATTTTACAGAGGTTGAAGAGCAAGAGAAGCAATGAAGAACCCAGGAGCAAGTGTGAAATCCTAAACCTCTATGTTGAGATCAATATATTGTGCCTGTTTTAGTAGAAACACAAACTTCTTGCATTGTTTGTTTTTTTTAATTGATTTATTTTGAATATGGAAATGGTACAAGCTTCTTGATTTCTACTACTTTTTTTTTTAGTATTGTTGTATATATTTATAATTGTGGAACATTTTCCAGAAGAACCTGGAAGCTGAGGACTCCCTCTTATTAAAGAGAATAATTAGCAGGGATGGATACCTTTCACAAAG
The DNA here is from genome assembly GCF_902148855.1 of Sphaeramia orbicularis. Lineage (NCBI taxonomy): Eukaryota > Metazoa > Chordata > Actinopteri > Kurtiformes > Apogonidae > Sphaeramia > Sphaeramia orbicularis. The sequence goes on from NC_043961.1 coordinate 35,968,181, forward strand.
CCAGAAAAGACACTGCTGTTCTCAAAGCTTGGTGTTTCTCACGTGTGTTGACTGAAAACATGTGGGAAAAATATCACAACCTGATCAAGATTACAGCCAGCTGATTTCAGGTGAATCAAAAGGAAAAGGGCTTTCTCATTGCAAAGTCAATTGCATGTCCTCAGGGCATCAACCCTGTGTCACAGTGGGGCAGGAGTCCTGTGGCTGCAGTGACACTGCTGTAATACCACCATACATGATAATCAGAAGCATCTATTGATTTCAATTAGGTCTGGGTGTCAGGGAGTAAATGGAGGTTAAAGTAAAATGAATGTCTTTAAACCTATCTTCTGTATACCAAGTGATTGAGGTAATACAGTTCTATTTATTATTGTGCACAAGAGATCCAGATTTTTTATTTATTTATTTATTTTTGCTGCAAATGCTGGATGCCTTTTGCACCATTCCATATTGGACAAAAATGCACACAGAACTCTGTATTGTACTGTGTGTATGTGTGTGTAGTTCAGGCAGAGCTTGGCAGGGTATGTCGTGCAGGCAATTAAAACTGTTCATTAATGCTTTGTTAGACAACACTCCAGCTAATCCCATCATATGGCAGGCAGTGATAAGGGCATTGGCTTCTCCCTCTGCCTGCCTGTCTGTCAGTCTGCTGGGAGCAGATATGCTATCAGCAGCCTGGTGTAAAGGTGAACATAGGGAAAGCCATGAAGGCTCACTAATATTCTGATTCAGCTTTGGTCAGCTGGAGAAAAAGGGGCCGTAGGTAAAGGATAGGCTTGGTGATTTACATTTGTTTAGATTCTCTAGCTGCAGGCATTGAAACAGGGATGAAATGTGATTGTATTTTATTAGCTTTTGAAAAATTGCCACCAACAGTCTCCACAATTGTAAATATGGAAAATGCACTCTAAAAATGTTTTAGGTGGAAAGAGAACAACACTAGAACAAGCTCTACGAGTTCTAGATTTCATTTATATATTTATGAGTAATATTAATGATAATCCTACCAGTAATATAAGGCACTGATATTTCATAAACAAAGGATGAATCATTGTTTTTGGCTTCTGGTTTACCTCCCAAACTTAAATTAACGTGCCCTTCCACTAATCCAGTGAGCTATGATGTGTCTCATTAGAAAGTCAGTTGCAGAATCTCACAAGATCTTTCACATCAAACAACTATGGGAAACAGGCCTCGAAGCTACAAGAAAAGTAACTACCATATTGTGCATGTCAGTGCAGTATGACTGTGATGTGGTTAGAGAGTGTGCAGGCTACTTGGAGCCTTGGCCAGGCTGGCATGGGAGGAAAACCGATTACTAGTTCCCCACTGTGTTTGCTGTTGAGGCCTGGAGCTGCTCTGGAGCTGCTACTACCTCTGCTAGACTGGAGCTGTCAGAGCTGCTCTCCTCACGTCTGTGTCATCACTACAACTAACACTTCTTCTACCATTGCACGCGAAGATGAGCAGACTCAGACTTAGAGTTATACATACTCACAAGGACATACTAAATCACATGCATGCGTGCACACAGGCTCAAAACCAAACAGTTATTTCCACAATGATGTGTTTGATTAGGTAAAAAAAATCAATTCCTCAGTTTCTCTTTATAAATGTCAATTTTTCACATACACACACAAACCTTTTGGTCTTCATAAAGTAATCTATGGAGCCAAAAATGGCTGTAAATATTTACTTATCAGGACATAAAAATGTACTTTTATTCTGGTTTATTGGGAAGCCCAGCCTGAATGAGCTACATGGTACTGCCCTAGTATCTACCCTCCACCTGCAGGATGAATAATGAGGGTCTGGTCCCAGGCCTAGGCTTTGGTGGTCTTTTCTGGGAGCTCACAGGCTGTGCGGACCTTCTTTTATTTTTTCTTTGGTGGTCTTTTCCCATGAAATTGGTTCTTTGGACATGACTGTGGTGCATAAGGAGTGGGAGGTTAAAAGATACTTGATATTGTTAGGTTTGCCTTACCACATGTTGATTGTTCTGGATCCAGTCTTCTTGAGAGGAACTGGAGGGGATGAGGTACTGGAAGGTGTTGGATCTAGTGGGGCTACTCTAGCTTATATACCTCTTCAACATCACATGGGAGATAGCGCCACCATATTTACAAACTGGGGAGGCGGTTCCCTCTTTTTAAGAAGGCTGGAGATTATGTTCCCAATACAGGGGCATTACTCCCCTCTTCCTCCTAGAGAAGGCCAGTGAAAGATACTGGATGAGAAAGTTTGATAATGAACCTCAGATTCAACTAGATGTTACAATTTGAATTTCATTCTGGTTGTTGAACAATGGAGTGTCACTTTACCCTCAAGGTGCTGGGATATGCTTTGTGGACTTGTGGAAAGTCTTCAATGGTATCCCTCAGGGTATCCTGTTGGAGGTGCTTCAGTAGTATGGGATATTAGGCTTTTAGTCAAAGAAATCCCTTAAAATCCTTTTCCAAAATTTGCTGTAATGGAGAGGTTTATTGAGTACTGGTATATGGAAGAGTTAACACAGAGTCTATGTCTGAGATTGTGAGCCAACCCTAATCTTACAGACAAAGTGGCATTTATATAAATGACCAAATGTTGTGGGGAAACACAACATGGGACTTTAGGGCGTGTCTTAAAAGTACCCAAAAATTTAAATTTTATTTTAAATGGGCCAGGCTGTAATTATGTTCCTTTTGACTAATAAATTTGCCATATAAAATTTTTGTCCATTTCCACTATATTTAATGGTGCCGCAGTTGAAGTACAAAATAAATGTATTTGCCAGCGGTTCTGAAGATCCACCAAAGAGACTATCAGTGGCAGTGGACAACATTGTGTCTAAACCCATAACCTATTTCATCACCAACAACAGCCTTCATCTGTTCACTTTCTACAACATACCTCAAGCTTTGTTTGACATGGATCCAAAAGACTGTTCTGATGCAGAGGTATTTGTAGCTGCCAAAAACATTGTGGCCATGGCTCAGGAGGTAGAGCAGGTCGTCCAAGAACCCAAGGGTTGGTGGTCCCCGTCCTGCTTTGTCCTAGTCATGTGCCATTGTGTTCTTGGGCAAGACACTTCACCCATCTTGCCTCCAGTGTCACCTACACTGGTGTATGAATGTGTATGAATATTTGGTGGTGGTGGGCAATGGGACCATTTGGCACAAATTGGCAGCCATGCTTCTGTCAGTCGGCCCCAATTACAAGCATAGTTTTCTACCACCAGAGTGTGAATGTGAGAGTGAATGAATAATGGATCAATAATGTAAACTAAGCTTGTTTTGTGGCACCACTTAAACAAACAGCACTGCTATAAAATTTCATAGAACATGTTTTTTTTTTTGTTTTTTTTTAATCATTTAGAACATTTTTGGAGGGTGGCCCATAAAATAATCCAAACTTGATTTTTAAGACACACCCTGGGACACACCCTGGGACTTGTAACACAAACTTTGAGAAAGAGCATGCAAATTAAGGGTTTTAAAGGGTGGATGGGGGTGTACCACTGTGTCGACAGAGTCTATACATCTATAATAGGGCTCCATCAATGGTCAAAGACCTTACAATAGTGTAAAGTATCATGGAGGGATGTCTTGACCACAAGGCAGGGGGTCAACATCACAGACCAGATGTTGTGGGATCAGGAAGGAGTGTCTTGCTCAAAGGGCAGTGGGTCCGGTGGGTCCTTTTGTTAATCTTTTTCTCACCACTATGGGCCATGTACAGATAGCTTGAGTCAGAGCTTGATTCACATAGTTGGACTCCACCAGGGCCTCCCTTTTTCCCATATTCTATTCAGAACTTTTATGAACAGAATTTCTTGTTGCAATCCAAGTCTGGAAGGAAGATGTCTCTTTGGTGGCTTCAGGATCATATCTTTGCTTTTTGCAGATGATGTCGACCTATTAGCCTTGTCGGGCTGTGATAACCAGGTCACACTGGGCAGTTGGCAGGTGAATGTGAAATGGCTGAAATGAAAATTACCACCGCCATGTCCGAGGCTTTGGTTCTTACCTACAGTAGGATGAAGAACCTGGGGCTGGAGATGAGTTGCTTTACATCATATCTAGTGTTTGACATTGTATCTAATGTGATTTGGCTCCTGGAAATAACTATCACCCCTCTCCAGTCTATGCTTTGCTGAGCTTGCATATACTTGAAAGGAATGATGATGTCATATTCCAAATATAAACAATTCTGTTCCACATTGACATAGTGATTTATTCAATGTGATTAGACTAAAATAAAGCATGGTCTGTAAGCTAGGTCAGGCAGACAACTAGATTCTGCAGCTAATCTTACACAATCACACATTGTGACATAATCCTTCTGGAGTATATTCAACATATCTCCTGCAAGAGTGAATGCATTCATGATGTCCTTTGTTCAATCCTTTGAATTGCAGTGACTGATGAGGCATCTCTATAGCGGAAAACTCAGCTTTACCTTTTGCTGTCTCTGGTTCTTCTGCTACAGCTGCAATTTCTGCTTCAAGAGATCTGATGACATCTTAATGCAAGGTGTTGACACCTGTCCTGTACAGTCACACTTCAAGGCAGAGCAGGTCTCACCATGACTGAGAAAAAAGATGCAGCCTTCCTGTTGGAAATGGTGTTTGGTCACTTTTATATCATTCAGCAGCATATTGTGTGATTACAGAGCCTTCAACATACAAGACACACAGGCCGCTAATCCTGAGAAAATACAGCTTTTATGTAGATTCTGGAGCAGTGGTTTTCAACCTTGGGGTCAGGACCCCACATAGGGTTGCCTGGAATTCAAATGGGGTCACCTCAAATTTCTAGTAATTGATAAAAAAAACAAAACAAACAAACAAACAAACAAAAAAAACAACTAATCAAAAATATATGGTGAGTTTAGAGAGACAATCCCAATACATAAAAGACATGACAAACTCTGAAGCTGAAACTGAAGCACTGTGGTACTGTTTATCTTTCAAATGTTCATTGTGGTCAGTTTCAGATGCTGCAGCTCTTTCATAATTCATAGTTTGAGTTATTGTTTATTCAGTATTAATTGTCAGCCTTGTAAATCCAAGCTGGACTGACTGTACGTATCCTGACCAAGGAAAATCAAATTCTCACTTTGTGCAGTAATCTCCACCTGGCTTTTCTGCCTCTGTCCATAATAATATACATAATATAGCCTAAATTTCATCTAAAATTAACATTTATTTGCAACATAGTATAGCAAAATTTTACATGATCAAAAACAAATTAATTTTAGCAAAAAAAAAATTTCTCTGTTCTGAATGTCTGGGGTCGTCAGAAATTTATGATTAAATTTGTGTTAAAATGGGGTCATGAGCCAAAAAAGGTTTGGAACCACTGCTCTAGAGTTTTTCTAACACGTAAAGCATGTAAATATTTATATAATCTTTGAAATAAAGGCAAACATACTCTATATTTGTTCCTTTGTGTGTATTTTGTGATGATTAGGATAAAGCGTGGATTCTAATTAGACTAGCTGCTGCATAACAGCAGGGAAATGGATGGTGCATTGTAACTGGCAGGGAATGGCTTTGAGCCAGGGCAGCTACAGTGTCTGCGCTGGCACAGCTCTCAGTGCAGGTGTCACAAGCATATTACTGCTGCAAGCGTTATTTTGTCAGAAACTATCAGTTAAGTTTACAGAGAACATCTCTTGTGGTGACAGAGCTGATTGCATATTCATTTCCACTTATGTAATAAATTTTTCATTAGCATAACGGAGCAAGCTGGTGTCATGCAGGATAATTTTACGAGACAATGCAACAAGCTGGAGTATTTCTGTAGCTTTTATTTCAGTGCCAGCAGTCAGTTACACACTGTCATCCATTTATTTTACCTCCAATCTTTAAATTTGATCACCAGCTAAGCATCTTCTAAGAAAAAATACATAACACAAATAATATAATCTATAAGTCTTTATTTATTTTTGCAGATAACATATATTGCAATCATGCTTTTTCATATAACACCATCTAAAGACATTTATTATATTTTTTACATAGAATATTTTACATTAGGCCCATGAAACAGCTAGAAATATACAAAACAATATTCTCTGACTAGACATTTCTATTACATTATTATTATCATCTTTATTATTACTCTATTCTGTTATTGTAATTATATTCTTTTACAGTTGAGAGAGATATGTGCTTTAGTTTCTGAGATAATAATATTATTGCAGAAAACAGCAAATAATATCACTTTTTTGTTTGACATTTAGACAAAAGAAAAGAAGAACTCAGGTTGTACAGACATTCACAGATACATGTATTACACAGTCCAGTTTACAACATCATTCAAGAGAGAAAACTGCAGTATGGTAACTTTATACAAAATTCACGGAACCCTTTGTCATTGCACATTTTAATTCACATCTTTGAAGAAAAAAAAGAAAAAAAACAAACAAAACATAAGTTAAAGAAAACAAATGGGACTGATTCAACCTGATTCCTGTCGCATGTAGCTGCCACAGAAGCTAATTTTCTTGATCCTCCTTTGTAGTAATACAATTATATCTGTGGTCTGTCACATAGTCAGCGTCTACATTTTTATCCTGTATTGCCAAACAGTGTTGATATGTAATAATAGGTTTTCCTTTACTGAATGAAAAGGATTAGTTTCAGTGGTGTGGGCCTGTATAGCATCTGGCTATATTCTTTCATATTAACAGTACATTAGCCGCCTTTATTCTCTGACTGGGCCAAAGTTTTTCTTTCTAAGTCTGATAGCAGAAATCTGCACTTGCCACAGGATAGAAGCACACTGTGGCTTCAGCTGAAATGACAGAGAGAAGGTCGTCACAGTTCATTTACACTGAAAGAAATGATGCTAGCAAAAGAGCACACAAAAGAGGCTACAATTTGGATAAGCTTTTGAGTGTGCCGTAATATGTATACTAAGTTTTTCATTGCCTTTATATTGATTTTGTGTTTGTGATGCATTGCTCCAAGAGAATATTGAAAATAATGATGTGAATTTGACCATAGATTTCTTTTTTTTTTAAAATACAGCAATAATTGTTTCAGCGTGTAATGGTAATAATATCTGAGAGAATTTGGTCACTTCCACCTTTGTTCCTGAGCCATGGGTTACTAAACAGAAATACAAGTAGGCTTAGATGCTTCCAGACAGTATAGTGGTAGCTATAGAAATGCATCAGGTAGTCTCCATTGCAGCAGCCACTGCAGCCTACACTTTTGTCGTATTTAGATGTGACTTGGCTACTATTGGCTTATTGCAGCTACTATATTTCCACTTAACCAGTCATTAAAAGAGGGACTGACCTACAAATAATCCCTCTCAGGCAGAAATGTAGACATGTTTCATATTGTTGTACACAAAAAACACAGTGCAAATGTGGAATTACCGTAACAGCTACACCTTTATATCTTATTAAAGGCTGTAGTTTACAGAATCCAATTGTGCTTGTGGGTGGATACTCGATCTGCAACCCTGTAGTTCTAAAGTGAGACAAAAGGGGATGTTTGATTTTAATTGTACATGGAATCATTGGGTGAAAACTCTGCACTGATGATTTTGGTCCTTCTCACTCTCACATATAGAAAACGACCTAAAAATGATTCTACAAAAAAGATTCAGATAACATACAAAGTTATTGTTCTGTAGAAAACAAACAAAAAAAAACAACAATTATAACAGTCTCTTGCTATGTATTCTATGTAAGTTATTTTTGCTGTTGTCATAGGATTCAATAGAGCCAAAAGACGTTGGACACCTCAGATTCCTTACTGTACTTGTGCTTTTCAAAGGTAGCCCCAGACATTGGGTGGTAAACATTTCAGGTGAACTGTAGGATCCTGCAAGGGAGTGATAGTCTAGCTGAATATATTTTATACATACAAGCAGATTTGGCCTTACCTGTTGCACATTCCCATGTTGTCTTCGCTATAAATTGATAAATTTTCAAATTTCAGCTTTAATCTATCAAATTGTATTTTTTATATATATATATATATATATCTACTACACTGCATTCATTTTATTGTATTTATTTCATGTACAAGCAAAATGCATTAACCAATATATTTCTTTGTACAGTAACTGTAGTTTAGTAGATTAATTAATATCTTCAAAGTAGCACAATACTATTGAATCAATGTGGGCCTCCAAATTTAAATTATATCTTCAATATACAGTAATTTCCTAAGTCACATTTCCTTTCCTATAAAGACTAACTTTTTTTGCATAATGAAATTCATAATATCACAACAACTTTGCTGGGTAGTTTGTTTTTCCTCATAAGTCGTATAACTCTGTATTTTACAAATAAACAAACCGAAAAACCCCTAAAAATAACTGTAATCAGGTTGGTCTCACGTGTCCCCAGGAGGTAGGTGAATAAAAGCAGACATGGAAGTCTGGTGGTCGTTCCCAACCTTGACTACGTTTCTTCTGTGTTGAGCGCCAGTCTGGCCGTGGTACAGAGAGACAGGCAGAAGTTTCTAGATATAGGCTTCCTCATTGGCAGGGTTCTGACTCTGGTTTTCTGTCTGCTGATCCGGGCCGTTTTCCTGAGCCTTCACCAGTACCAAAGGCTTGATCATCATTCGCAGACGCTGAGAAAGAGTTGAAAAACCAGTAACGTCAATGATGAAAATGATATACAAATGGGGTTCATTACATGCAAATTATGAAGAGATAATACAGTATACCCCAGGTTTGACAGGGACAGCTGCAAAGTTTGTTGTCAAACTGAGCAGAAGCAAAAACAAAACACACCAGCTGCAGCTGTGAGAGTGATGAATGCACAGCCTCGGGCTCTCAGTGGAGACATTTCTCCGCAAGAGTCTTTGAAAAAAAAAGACATTCATATGTTTTGTCTTGTGTGATTTATGGTTTTATGGATGTATATAGCTTAATATATGGCTGATAAGGGAAAATAAAAGCCACCATTGATGACTGCAAGATAAAAAATTAATGAGTCAAATGTACTGAGTCCGCAAAACAAATGAAAACATCCGAAAGTTTCAAATGTTCTGAACTATGGATGGTATTGGACTGAGCTCTGCAGCACAGAAGGCACTTTGTAAGAAGTGTTTGTGGAGCTAAGCGTCGGCCTGGGTGCAGAGCACTAATCAGTCGGCTGATTGCTACAATTAGACAATCAGCCATCAGCTGGTACTGCAGGATCTGACACCTGCACATCGCCTCTGACAGCTTCTGCAGCACTGCCTGCAATTATGGCCCATTTATTCTGTCAGTGGCGGCTATAAAGCTATATCTGTCACTTGGGACCATATAGAGTAAGGTTATTATTCAGTGCATTGTGGATGGCTGCAAATCAAATAGCTCTTAATGTTAATGGCATGCCGGAAAGCGTATTATGTACCATTGATTGGGATCATCAGATCAATAAAAATGCAATGTAGCATTCAGCTGCATGAAAATGCATGCGATTTACTGAGAGCTCTGGCTGGTATAATGAAAAGGCACCGAAAATGGTTCAAAAGAACTAATTAGAAACTCTATTTTACTAATCCTTTTATCGCCATTCTCCTCCTCAAGACAGTTTATCACCTCTTTACTCAGCATGCCTATGTGTTTGCTCATTACGGAGACAGGGACTCACAGGCCTATAGCACAGTTAAAAGTCAAAACCAAACAAAATCATTCGGACAGACAAGTATTCACTGTTGGAGTCTTGCTGATGAAAAGAGGAAATAAGACTGACGTAAGTGTCGTATTGTAGATGTAAGGGAAGATGACGTAAATCCTAGGTTAGTATATGGATTAAAAAACTACAGGGGGCTACATATGCTTATAATAACTCTTTTACAGTCCTTGATTGCTTTTGTGAAATTCTTAGGAATGATGAATTTACTTTAAATAATACTCAAACAATTCAAAAATTCTGGAAGTCTGGGTTAAAATATATTTCCCAGATTACATCTTGTCCGATACCCTTGTGTCCGAAATTATGTATATTAGGCATTCATCCTGACAACTGCTCTTTGTCTGCTAAAGAAAGAAAAATGGTTGACTTATGTTTAATACAAGCCAAGGGGTCTAGTGCTTTATGTTGGAAAACTGTTGGTTGCCCCTCTCTTAACTAATTTAACCCCAGGTTTGGCTCTTGAGAAACTGACATATACGGTTGGAAAGAGAGCTTCAGAATTCTATAACATTTGGAAGATGTTCCTAGAATTAACTAAGAATGGTGATACTGATGGGGTAGTGAATAACTGACTAATTGGGATAATATTTCATTTACTGTGGGAATGTACATATACAGTTTAATATCCACTCTATACCTAAGTTTTATTTATTATGTAATTTAATTTGTTGCTCTTATTTGGTACTCTCAGCACTATAACTGTGTCATCTTTTTGAGGTTTATTTTATTTATTTTCATTTCATGTATTTTTTTTATGTTGCCTTTATATATATATATATATATATATATATATTCTCTGCCATTTCAAGATGTTCATGGTGTTTGATGGTTTTATATGAATGAAAAAACAATAAATATGTTTAAAAATATATATACTCAAACAACATCAAAAATTCACCACACTGTTGCTGTACTAGATCAGTCTGTGATACCTTACGTAATAAAAATCCACTTGAAACTCTTACTGCTTCGCTCCTGACTGCAAATATAAATCTGAGCCATTGCATAGATATGTGAATAGCTCTGAGGGGGAACACTAATGCATAAAATCTAGCAAATTTGTAGCTGTGTATCTGTCACACACTAACCTCTGCTCTAAAACCCTTAAGTTTATACTCCAGCATGTGTGGAAACCTTTCTTCTTGTACATATATTGTAATTATATTTAGCATGTCTAGCCTCTTTATAGGAAAGTGACATGCAGAGTGATGGAAACTGTATGACCTTAGAGAAAAGCAACAGCAGAAGTAACATTAATAATGAGTCTAACATTGATCTTACCTCTTTGTATGTGCCCTTGAGTGTGAGGAACATGTAGCCCATGTAACCAGGGATGAGGATCATGGAGGAGAGGGCCATTAACCAGCCGACACCCTGTCCCCACGCTGGGAACACATAGTCACCCATGGTAAGAGGAACCATCTGCACTGCACTGAACAAGAAGACACCCTGTACAAGAAGAGGAGATTTCAGCACTTATATTGTCACCTTCATAACCAGTGAAATCAAAATGATGCTATGTAGGCTCAAAACTTTTATGGCCTGTGAATGTCTGGTCCTATAGGTACAGATACAGATATGGATTGACTTTAAAATGTATTTTCTGTCACCACAAGAAAATAAAGCCAAATAAAATAAAATGAAGTAATTCAGTCATCAGATTAAGGTATTGTATGTTATGATGTACTTGCACTTTTTAATAAACTCTACACAACGATATACTTCAACATAACTCATTAAATACAGGTAAACCATGGTGTAAATGTAAATCTCCAACTGAACATAATGAACATGCTGGTTAAAGTAGAGGGACTTTTGGCTCTTTTCCTTATTGCTCTTAGTGATAAATGATCAGTTAAATGCAGCCTGTTGCCACTTACCGCCACAATAAGAGGAGTGAAAACAACCCAGCAGGCCTTCCACCACAGACAGGGCCTGTAGCCAATCATTTCCTCAATGTTGTCATAGAACTTGTTAACACCTAGAAACCAAAATAAAGAAAAAAAAAATTAACTCTTTAAAACCTGATGTGTCATCACTGACACACCCTGCCATATGCAGTTTGGATGGCTGTAACTTTTTCAACGTTTATGTAAATGGAAATAATTCCAATGGTTTCTGAAACCTGAAAAGTTGTGCTTTTTAGGTTTTATCGGGTCATTATGGTAATTTCACTCACACCTATACGAGAAGCTGGAGAAGAAGCCACTTTGGCAATATTATAACATGCAGAAAAGTGTAAATGATTGCTAGATTTTGAAAGATGTGGAGAAAAAAAAGTCGGAAAAATGGGCAAACAGACTCACCCACAGTATATTTTCTAGCCTTTTAGTTTGTCAAAATAAGAAAAAAGGTTCATGTGGACCATTTTAGGTTAAGGGTTTAAAGGGTTAATTAATTCCAGATCTTGTACATGTTTCCAGTGTGATTCTTAGATATCTGGAATTATCTCATAGCTCTTACAAAATTAATTGCAAAGACAAATACATTTGTTTGTAGTTTGAAGATTGCTGAGAAATAAGTGTCTCTCACCGTAGAACCATGAAATTGAGATGCACTCAAAGAAGACGAGGAAGAGCAACGACATTCCACTGGCTGAATAGTAGTCAAATAGTTTGAACACGTACAGACCACCCTAAAAAAAGTAAAGGAGAAGAAAATTATCGTAAGACAGATGAATGGGGAGGAAGAAAAAGGCAATTACAGAGTTGGATGTACAGGACAGAGCTGAACTGGTCAAGTGGAATAACATCAAGGGGCGAGAGCGCCGGCGACCGGGGCTGGTGAGATTAGTGACGTCTCATTGGTGATGACAGAAATGGTGGCTAAATGGAGACTGTATTACTGTGGATGTGTAGTTCAGACAGAGCCAGTACAGATCAAACATCTATGAAGCGCTTCAAATCTGATGATAATCTCTTGCGCCTATCAGGTCATTATACGGATCAGTTCAAAGGAACCTGCTGCAGTTCGTCTGATGAGCGCTTTGACTCTGTGAACCTTGATATACTTTCTACGGCCTGGAGCAGGGATTAGGGGAGCTGCCTCGTTCTGGCAGGACTGTGGCATGATGGGAATACAGCGTGGCCGAAGTAGAGGGACATGCAGTGTCATCGGGTGTTATTAGCAAACAGGAGCGTGGCCTTTGAGGATTTAGTAACTCGTAACACATCTTTAACTTTTTCTTGATAGCAGAGGTGGGATAGATAACAAGGTTACGCTACCACCAGAGACTGTAGTTTGCATTTTCTGACTCCATAGATTTAGGTTTGGTTAGGGTTAGGAAAAGATTGTGGTTTGGTGCAAAGAAGACATTTGAGTCCTTTTTTTCAGATGTTTGCAGACTTTTTGGCAGTAGGTTTTAAGACTTGGGCAACAAAAATGCTCTGGTCAATGTTGGGAAATATCTGTTGCTTGGTTAAAATATTAGAATAACTCTGATTCCTTTTTCAATCACATCATTGTCTTGCTTACGTTTTACTAAACCAATCTCTGGTATCTTTCTGCTGCCGGTTTACATGAATATAAAGGTCAGATTACTGGGAGTAATCAAATAATTGCAGTTATCAGATCTAACACATTTACACACACTTAAGAAATATGATAACCAAAAAACCTTGGTTTAGACCAAGGGTGTCAAACTCATTTTAGTTCAGGGGCCACATTCAGCCCAAATTGATCTCCAGTGGGCCGGACCAGTAAAACAATAGCATAATAACCTGTAAATAATGACGACTCCAAATTTTTGTCTTTGTTTTAGTGGAATCAAAATTAATTTAGGAAAATTTGTACATTTACAAACTATCAAAACAAAAATGATGTGAACAACCTGAAAAAAATGGAAATTTTTTGAGAAAAATAAGTGCAATTTTAACAATATTACACCTCAACTTACCATTTGCACATGCATGTTACGGATTGGATCTACAGAGGCACAAAATATTTAATAACAGGAAGAATAATGTTAAAATTTCACTTTTCAGGTTTCAGATTTTTCACATTCAGGATAGTTTGTAAATGCTAATATTTTCATAATTTAATGTAAGTTTTTATACTAAAACAAAGAAAAATTTGAAGTTGTCATTATTTAGAGGTGTAATATAATATTATATTTTTCACATTAAACTAAGAAAATTTGCAGTCATTATTCATAGGTTATTATGCTATTATTTTAGTTGAGATCACATTGTTCTGTATGTGGAACCTGAACTAAAACGAGTTCGACATCCTTGATTTTGAATATCTTAAGTGTAATTTTTGCGCTTTGCAAATTCATCCCACGGGCCTTACTGGGCTGGTTTTGGCCCCCGGGCCGCACGTTTGACACCCCTGGTTTAGACGCTTGAGTCCATTATCGGATTTCTTGTGGAGTACATACGTACGTACATAGTGATGGTAGACTAAACTTCCTTTTTTCTTTCCTTTTCATTTGACTACGTAACTTCCATTCTCATCATTTTGATTGTGTTTACATATGCACTGACTAACTAAATATATCAGGTTAATGTGTATACATGCAAGAAGACATCCAGATGTGTTAATCAGATTTCTCATAATCAGATTACTGCCATTATCTGATAAAACATTTCAGATTATTTTGTTTACATGGTTACTTAAAACTCCAGAAATCGGATAATGATCAGAGTATTGGTGTGCATGTAAACAGGCTCAGTGACTAAACCTTAAACCTAACCCTAAAAATCCCTAAATATGTATAAACTTGATTACTTAATTTGGACTAAAATGTTGCATATACAACATTTGCACAAACTGAATATGTAAATGTACACTAAATACACTGTTGATGTTTTTGATTTGAAGTAATGTTGAAGGTATACATATCTATGTTTTACAGAAATGTAAAATGGAGAGATTACAGTATTTTAATGACTAGGTTGGAAAAAAGTACAGAAAGTAACATGACGTCATGCCCAAAGATGCAGCTCAACTGACATGTTATCAGATCAGAACAGATGACCTGAATGCATTTCAACATCACATGACTAAATGTCTTCCAAAACTTTAACTAGTATCAGAACTAGATTAAAAGTAGAATTAATAAGGAAACTGCAAATCCATTCCGTTCCATTCAGATGGAGTTCAGTGAATACCTACTAGCTGAAGAGTTTATGAAAAACACAAATGTGAATTTCTTGGTAATCTGCCAGTTAGTGGAACGATGACATTTGACCTGATGGTGGAACTAAAGCTCAGAAGGTTTTTCCAATAATTTCATAGCAATGTACTCCTCTATTTCTATTTTTTTTTTAAAAGACATGACATCAAGATAGATCATTTAACCTCCTGAGACCCAGGAAATGTCAGCAAAGTACCAGCTTTTTTTTTTATTTTTTATTAAGTAAGTACCTATATTGGAAACATCATGATGCAACATTTTTTTCAGATGCAGTCTTTTTTTTATGGAATGTCCTTTGTGGTGGACAGTTTTCTTTTCTTGTCTTTTCTTGTTTTCTTGTCCACAAATGTGGACAGAAAACCCATAGCTGAGTCTTAGGAGGTTAATTATACTTCCTATGTGGATCACTAATATATAGAACACAGAATATATCATTTAACTGCTGATATGCCAACACGTTCTCATATATAAAGGTCACAAAAAGTCAACGCCTATGGCTCCAATCACAGTAATATGAATGTTTGTAATGGTTGTATGAGATGATGAATGATGGCAGCAGGAAAAATGACACAAATGCCACAGATGATGTTAAAATGTGCATAACTGTTGTGACATTGCTGTGGTTATAATATACCAATAAGTCAAGGTCATAAACAGATATGATTTAAAACAGTGTTTTTCAACCTTAGGGTCGGGACCCCATGTGGGGTCGCCTGGAATTCAAACGGGGTCGCCTGAAATTTCTAGTAATTGATAAAAATTAAAAACTTACCAATAAAAAAATATATGGTGAATTGAGAGAGACAATTACAGTCCATAAAAGACATGACAAACTGTGACGCTGAAACTGAAGCACTGTGGTACTGTTTATCTGTCAAATGTTCATTGTCACCGGTTTCAGATGCTGCAGCTCTTTTATAATTCATAGTTTGAGTTCTTGTTTGTTCAGTATTAATTATCAGCCTTGTAAATCCAAGCTGGACTGACTGTACATATCCTGACCAAGGAAAATAAAATTCTCACTTTGTGCAGTAATCTCCACCTGGCTTTTCTGCCTCCATCCATAATAACATACATTATATAGCCTAAATGTCAGCTAAAATTAACATTTATTTGCAACATAGCATAGCAAACTATTGCATGATCAAAAACAAATTAATTTTAGCAAAAAAAAAAGTGTCCATTTTGAATGTCCGGGGTCACCAGAAATTTGTGATTTTAAAATGGGGTCACGAGCCAAAAAAAAGGTTGGGAACCACTGGTTTAAAACAAACAGCATTTAGTGTTGGTTTCAAATAGAAGATAAACACTGCTCTTCTCTTGTAAAGTCCCAGAAGTTCATTATTCTTGGAAAACCACGCTGACCTCTTCCAAATAATCTTTGGTACTATTTAACATCATCATTAGATTAGTTCACTCTGTTTGGCTACTTACACACCGCTAGTTATTTGGGATGCAACTTTCAATGCAACGACCTGTCATTTTAACCCTTGTATCAATCAATCAGTAGTTTTTTCTTGTCATGGGTCAAGGCCTGACCTGGCAGTGGTGCTACACCTAAGCACTGTAAAATCATTTTCTAAACTAAATTGTTTTGAGCCAGTAGATGTTGTGACATACTGTCGTTGATCAAACTGTTGGACAGATGGAACAGTTATTTTCACGATTTTACATTCATAAATTGTAACGCAAAGATAAATGACCATAATTAGTAGAGGAACCATGATGTCATTCATTTGTTTCTGAATTACTGTTTTGAGTAGTTTGTAAGAGTTAGATCCAGAAGTGACCATATTTGGACAACAGGGGCAGAACTACGGGAGGCGGAGGGATCAGAGGTGAGGTAATCCAAAACAATTCCTTACTGATGTGGTCAAACTGTGAGCTATATCAAGCATTGCATAACAAAGTCATTTTACAGTCTTGTTAGTGGAACCTATTAACCCAGTGTACAGTAGAGCTGTCTGTCAGGGAAAAATTTAGCTGTCATGAAGCCCTGTCAATCAAAGCCTGATATGGCAGACGTCAAAGCGTATATTTGTACTGAGGTCTCATTAATGATGGAAACATTTAAAATGTATCAACAAATCACTTATGAGAAGCTCCACATAAAATGGATGAGACCAGTAAGATTTTTTTTTTTAGAAAGATATCCAGTAGAAGTTTAAGGGACCGAGGCCTTTTCATACCTATCCCCAGTGGCCATCAGCAGTATTACAACTTTAACATGTGTAATAGCAACAATGGGATATTTGCAATATAATTCTTGTGCAAACCTTAATCAGTTTTTGCTTGGTGGCTTGCCTTGGTCCCTGTTTTTATCTATTTGTGTGCATTGTGTTGTTGCTTGTTTTTCTTTTTGTATGTCTTACTTCAGTTATGGCATTATGTTATTTGTAAGATGTTTTTTTTTATTTCTTTACCTGCCAATGGGACTCGAGATGGGACTTAGCTGTATGACTATAATCTCTCATATTTACATGTAAATGTTCATTAATACAAACTGTCCCATTTTCAAAATTAATAAATCATTCATTCATTCAGCATACTTCCACTCCGACACTATTTGGATTTATGTGATCACTTTGGCAAGTTAATAACCTATGTAAAACAACCACTGGTTTTTAGTTCAGCTCTGGCTTCCTGTGGAAAGTGTTCATATCTACACTGAAGATGTTCTTGAATGATCTTGGTGGGATTATTCAGTAAGTGTTTACCTGTGTGATGTTGGACAGTCCAATGATGTAAGAAACAAGGCAGACAACTGCAATGAAGATTTCTCTGCGTTTTCTGAGAACCTGAGGGAATTCATCAACCAGTGCAGTGATGAAGCCTTCCACAGTACAGAACTGGAAAGAAAGCAGAGTCAGGTCATATAAGTGTTATGTAACACACAATAAAAACATTAGGCCCATAGCAGATTTAGACTTTGAATCAAAAAGTAACAGTGTGGAATAAAATATAGTAACAACACAACAGTCACACTTCATTAAGTTTTCCTACAAGGAATAAGTTATTTAAAAAGTTAGTGCACAATCCCTTTCACTACTGCTTTTCTGAAAGAAGCTGAAACATAAACATTTATTATATCCGCTCTTTGCCCATAAGACCAAACTGATGTGATTTGATTTTTTTTTTTTTTACCTGGCTGTCAATCCCCAACATCAACAGCATGGAGAAAAACAGGATGGCCCAGAGAGGAGAGATGGGCAGCTGGGTGACGGCCTCAGGATAAGCCAAAAAGGCCAAACCAGGTCCTGAAAAAACATAAACATTATAAATATTAAGATTTGGAATTCATAATGGGACAAGGTGAAGAAGAAGATTCATTCCCTTAGGACAAAAGTATAAGTGCTGGATGTCAGACTGGGGAATATACAAAGCTTAAACGGTTTTTCAAAATCATTGATCCATTCTGTTCCCCAAAAAATCAAGGTATCAGATGTGAAATGTATGTAATGGTCAGAAAACCCAATATACTGTATACAGTTATTATGACACCCCCCAAAACCCCCACAAATTTAGTGATTTCAAGGGCTAATTTTGCCGCGTTTCAAGTGTCTCCTGCCTGTGCCTATTGTTGCTATCAGGTTTCACATTGATTACAATTACCTGAGGCTGCCACATCGGCGATGGGTCTCTTTGTTACGTTGGCCATGAATCCAACAATAGAGAAGATGACAAAGCCAGCAAACATGCTGGTGAAGGAGTTGATGCAGCAGACAATGACAGAATCTCTGTAGGGGAGAGACAAAGCACAAGGCAGCCATTGTCACGCCTATATCAATTCCTTATCAGCCCGTCACACATTGTTGAGGGACTGGGGGAAGGGATGGTGCAAAGCCATTTTGCATTCTGCAGAAGCACAGCCACTGAATGCATTTAATGGACATCGATGTTTTATTTTGATACATCTGTTTTATTTAAGGAAAAGCTATTTTGACATAACTGGACGTCTTTTACCCTGCTCATATAGGTTTACCCTAATATGTGACAGTGAATGAGATTAACTAAACATCTTGGCAGAAGGTAAAACCAAATAATGAAATGACTGATAAAACTGGAGGCTAAAATAGTCCCAAAATAGCAGGTGGAACAGACACAATGTTGGCAGGAAACCAAAAATAATCCTAGAAACTGACATCTGCAGTCTTTTTATAAAAGATAGAAAAAAGGATGGGTGAGTGGCTGGCACAGGGATTAATTTTTTAGACATTTGAAAACAAATAATTATTTTTGTAGTAAATTTCATTACCAACCTGTATACGTTGTTGTTGAAGGGATTATAGCTTCCCAGAGCAATCAGAGAACCTAACCCTAGTCCATAGGAAAAGAAGATCTGAGTGGCAGCATCCAGCCACACCTAACATAAAGAATTGAAAAAAAAAAAAAAGGTTAGAAGGGAAAACTTAGATGTAAATTAGTGTCTTGTGAAGTTGTTGCTAAATATAAAAATGTGTATGAAGTTGGATAGTAAACACTACAGAGACAATTACAGTTGTAGATAGTCAGTGGAAGCCTCCAGCTGGTAACTAAAAACATCTGACAGTGATCAGGCCTCATCCTCTGCAGACACCTATATTTTGCTTGTCAAAACAGAGCTTTGCTGTGTTGATACCATGAAAGAGTAAAAAACATACCTCAGACTGCTTAAGTTTGTCAAAGTCTGGAGTGATATAAAAGAGGATTCCATCAAAAGCTCCAGGAAGAGAGATGCCACGACAAAACAGGATGAACAGCATAAAATAAGGGTATGTGGCCGAGAAGTAAACCACCTATAGGATAAAAAGGATACTATAAATAAAGGAATATTACATGACCAAGCAAAAATGCTAGCGATTTTTTCTTGACTTGACATATTTATCCTGCAAGGAACCCAATCTGCACAAGAAGAGAAAAATGCCAAGTTCATCCCACACCATGGACAGTGTTACAGTACTGTACTGTGTCCTCACAGCACAACACAGTGACCTAGTCAGCCATTCCCTAGAGGCAAGATGACCCCAGAACGGTGGGTTCATCACACTCCCAGAGCACTGTTTCCCTCCTTATCTGTACTAATTTTGCACTGTGCAATCAAAGTCATCATAGTTCAGATCATTCACCATAACAGCTGCTTAAAACATATTTGAAATAGCACAGATTCTGTAGTTAACCCTGTTAGAAAGATCATCACTTTATTCTAACTCCTCTTTTGTGACAATAAATGCTTATGAAAGAAACAAAAAATAGAGGGGAGGGACCAAATATAAAAAGCTAAATAAATGATCATCCAATAAAGGGTGCATGAGATGGTCTACTTTATGTATAACTCAAAAATTTTGCTAAACACTGACTTTTGATGATTTCCAAATGTTACATAACAGTAGATGTTCTAAGCCACAAATGACTGCACCTTGAAATTTTACCTGAACTCTTATTAGTAAGTAACTGTAATCAATTAAGATGGGACAAATCAAGAAAATTCTGAAATAAATCCATCAATTGATCTGTAGTTCACAGTTGTGGGAATTCAACAGCTCTGAGCAAAGAATCCCAGTCCTGGTTGTATATAGGGGACATGATGCAAAGTCATCTCATAGTATTTTTACGTTTCTGTTTTTTTTGTGTCTGTCTTTGTTCTCTTCTACTGTACTTACTTTTCCAGTCCAGCTGACTCCCTTCCAGATACAGAAATAGACAAGCACCCATGCAATAGCGAGCGTAATAGCCAGTGGGATCCTGACCTCCCCGGGCTTCTCCAGACCATCGGTCAGCTGGTGCATGTTACGTCTGCAGGGAAGGAGTAAAGTGGTCTTACTACATCACACAAATCCGTGATCTCATATATGAATTATGCATGGATGCATGCACAAATATTCATTCATGTGTCTGGTTATTTACAAAGACCCTCTCTTTGCCTTTCTTTTCTCACCCCTAAAGGTTTTTTTAGGCGCCACAGTCAAGGGAAGTCAAGCTTGCATGCACACACAGGCACGCATGGACGAACAGATTTTTTATTTTTTTTCTCCCTCATCAAATATTAGATTTTTTCCTTTAATCTGCACCATGTCCTTGTGATGCTAAAATCTGGTAATAATGCTTCATTGTCATTTGGATCTGATGCTTACTCCCAGAACTCCACCACAGCGCTAGTGAGGTTAGAGGTGTCTGGGATGCTGTAGTTGGTGTAGCAACGGTCTGTGTTCCAAGCATTGCCACAAGTCTGCCATGGCAGCTCCTAAAAATTAAAGGAAAAAAAAAAAGGAAAATCACACAGACAGCTCTTTTTACTTGGGCCACTCTCCCACCGCCGGGACCCATTCTCTTTGACTGTCGAGCAGCCAAGTCCATGATACTCATTCGGGACATTGGGATTTCATGCTTTTCTCACTGGAGTGAATGCCTCATCGCCAAATGCATTTATCAATACCTCGTGTAAGGCACTAATTATGTGGGAAAGGAAGTAATAAATGTCATACTCTGTTAAGACCTGTGCACCCTTATGTAAGAGGTGCTGGGAAAAAGAGCCTGCCACATGACAAAAGGGTTACTATCTAAAAATACAACCTGGGTGACCTTGTTGAGATCTGAAAGGGCACTTCTGTGAATAGATTTTTGTCAGTGAGAATACTCAACTGTTCAAACTGATTTACTTTCATTTATTTTCACACATTAAGTGAACATAGAGTTGGGTTAGGTGTTTGTTTAGGGAACAGCATTCACAATGGATTTCAAGTACTCACAGTAGTGAAGGAGTTGTACAGATAATAAAGAGCCCAGGAAATGATTACAATGTAATAGATATTGAGCCAGAAGGAGAGAACAGCAGCAGCCAGGCCCACACCTGAAACAACGGGACAGGCATGATGTTAATATATAGAAAAGAAATAGTATACCTGTGCAGGAAATGGATGTTATTTGGCCTGGCCTTGATACAGAAACACAGGCTACTGTGACTGACCGACGTAATGATGTGTGGAGCCTAACGGATAACGTAAAAATATGCGTTACCTTTGAACATTGGGGCCAGTTTCCACACTCCAAGCCCACCAATAGAAGTGTACTGACCGAGAGCCGTCTCCAGAAAGAACAAGGGCATGCCAGCAAATATGAGGGTCAAAAAGTAGGGAATCAAGAAGGCCCCTAAATGAGAGGTGAGAGGTAAAGGTGTGTAAGTGCAGCTGAACCTTAAACTTTAACATTCACTAGAATCCGGATCAGACATTTTCTAAAAAGGAGTATTTGGGTTCGTTTTGTGCGCCAGACCACCGCGCATCTTGTGCGCAATTACGCACGTCTACGACGGGAGGAAATGCACATTGGATTTTTAAAATGCAACCCTCCGTGAGAAATCTCGCATGATTCAATGTCGGGATCTTTGCACTCCTTTTGGTGTATGGATAAAAGTAAAAATGCCAAGAAATCCTGATTACCTCCTCCGTTTTTTCCACATAAATAAGGAAATCTCCAGACATTTCCGAGTCCGATTGCGTATCCAACACAAGAGAGAAGAAAATCAAATTTCCCAGCCCATGTTTCTCTCTCAGGTATCTCCTTTTTCGTCTTCTGCACTTTCACCACCAAGGTTTTGGGTTTGTCGTTAGGCGTGGTGGTGGGCGCGTCATTCACCGTCTCTGTCAAGACGTGCCCATCCGCAGCTTTGGTCCCGTTGGTGGCCATGGTCAGTGTGCGTGTCGAGTAGCCCTGACCAGTGGAGAGGGGAGGGGGGTTTCAGCACCGGTCCAGGCAGACAGCAGTTTCTCCGTCCCGTACACGTAGATCCTAGGACTGGTGATGAGAGGAGAGCCGCAGAATCTGGGTGATCAAACGACTAAGGAGCAAAGGAAGAGGCAGCTCAGCAGTGGTCGAGGATCCTGGAAACAAAAACAGAAATAAAGAGTTAAAACTTCACCCAAAATACTACGTTTTTGACAGAAAACCCTTTATTTAGATGTGATTATTTTTACTATTTTACATTTAAATCCAAATCCGAGATCTTTTTATCCAATGTGCTCTCTCATAATAATTAAATGACTGGAACATTTGGCTATTTCTGCCTAATAACGCATATGAACATATAATTTAACCATCGAACTTCACTTTAATTGTATTTATCTTGTCAGACCTCTAAATCAGATTATCAGCTTATTTGAAGGGGGTAAAATGTTGCTTATTGATGTGCAAATAAATTAGGTTGTTAGTCTTACTGTTTTATTAATATTAAACTTTTTTCCTGTATTATTTGGTACTATTAATATACATACATACATTTAATTGGAAGACATTTCATTCAGGGCGAGGAGGAAAATAATCTGCCCCACAATCCGTGAAGCCCATGGGATCAAATAAAGACTTTTCACGCAATAAGAGTCACTTTTAATTGCCTGGAGTGAATGCATGTTAGCAGAAATTTAGAGCCTGCTCTTGTCCTTGATTCATTATGCTCTAAATTCAATGGCCCACTTCCCACTGCTCTGGTACGAGAGAGGAGCAATTAAACACATTTAGGAGTCAGACGCGACAATGATGGTTAATTAATCACCTAGAGAGGCCAATAGCTCACAGTTTACAGCCACAATACACACTCTCATCAAATATCTTTTAAATATTCTTGAAAATATTAATTTACTTTTTTATGTGTAACAATACATGTAATTTCCAGGTTGTTTTACCTAATACCATTTTATCATACTTCTTCTTTTCAGCTCTTTAAAATCAAAATGACCATCAGGTCATAAGGTGGAACGCGCTCTGTGCGCTTCCCATTTCATCGTGTGCGCAACTGCCACAGAAGACGGTCCCATTCAGCGGTGGAGAAAATATTTTCATACATCTATTGTACAAAATCTATCGCTAATCTATATTTAATATTGCAAGTTTATTTTATCACTAGGCTTTAGAGATAAGACACATGATAAAAACGTAATGAGGAATTTTTAAAAGAAAATTCTTGTACCTTTTTACGCACAGCACATGTGTACCTTTTCACCTATTTGTGGTTATATTATTGATAGAAAACAGTGATGAAATTATTCAAATAAGTGTCTTGTGTCGCCCTTAAGTCAAGCGCAGCTGCACATCCGCGCGCACCGCCAAAAAAGGCGCATCTGCAAAATTCCTCCCCGCTCCTTGTTGGTTTCAAAAGCACAGAGACAAACACAAATGATTTACTGTTCATCTAAAATATATACTTCACTGCAAGATACTTACAATACAATCCTTTTGTTTGCCTGATTATTTCCCCGATGGGAAAAACGATGGAAATTTTTGTTTTGAAAAGTTATTTCCTTGCACTTCTACAGAATAAAACCAAGACGAAAACTTTGCATCCGACGCCAGCCAGTAATTATGATCCTGGGGGGTGAGGATGGAGGACAAATGCGTGTTTGAGAGCGAGGTGCTGTCCTTAAAGGAGTGGTGCTGAAAGAGAGGAGGGGAGAGAAGACGGGGAAAGGAGCTGCCGCCGTCTGAGTTGAAGCGAGCAGGGACGTAACATTGAGCGCAGGATCCTCACTCTCATCTACATAGCGTCAATGTCACCTCAAAGTCGACCCTCCCCAACTCCAGCATTTCCACCACTGAGATGGCAGCGGGTTTGAGAGAGGAGCATCCTCTTGTCTCAAGGTTTTATATCCTTACTCCTGCAGCTTTTTTCACATCAGCAACTTCTCTCTCTCTCTCTCTCTCTCTCTCTCTCTCTCTCTCTCTCTCTCTCTCTCTCTCTCTCTCTCTCTCTCTCATTTTCTGGCTCTGTCAGTGGCCAGTGGATGCTTATTATGGACCTCTATGACTTATTCAACGCTTTGCCTCCTTGATTTGCTCCAAGTTATTATTATCTTATTTGCTTTAAACCAGTAAGTAATGCTGACTTAGATGGCATCAAGTTTACTTTATGTAACACTTTAATCACTTTGTTATTCATATTTTCTCTACCTGTGACTGATCAGAACAACTTGTGTAAAAAAAAAAAAAAAAAAAAAAGGCCACACCTAAAAATAAGGAATGTAACACTGCATCACATACAGTCACTCCAAAGTCGCAGAACAGAGGGAGATGCCACTGGCTGCTTTAGCTCCTGGCAAAACATGATAAGAGGGTCCCAGCCAATAAAGGGAGTCAGGGTGTGTGAGATAAATTGAAAACTGTGCTTATAATCTTCTTAGCCCGCTGTCTTCCAAAATGAAATACCCTTGTGGAACATCCCAAATGAGCAGACTTTAACTTCCACATCGAGATAAATTATTAGGGTCTCGCAGGGAGATTAGACTCTCACAGAGTTTAACAGTTAAAGTTTGAGTAGAGCAAAGGAGTACGGATTAAACCAATGTTAATGATAGAGAAAAAACATGTTTGCCTTTGGAAATGACAGATGAATTATAGATGTTTATTGCTGTCATGGTGCTGCAAGGTGTCAACTATTTTGGAGTTTTCTTTTACTATTTTTTTTCATCAGCTGTGTTTTGTTACAATTACTGTAAAATGTCACATTTAAAACCTTTCTAATCTTATAAATGGCGTGTTCTTTCACTCCTTTCATCTCTATAATTCCTTGTTTTCCTTTTCTTTCATTCACATCTTCAGTTTACAGTTCTCTTGCTTTGTCACACCCCCCAGTGCTCATCTGCCCAAATCTTTCCCCTTCATCTTTTGCTCTTTTTGTCTCCATTCTCTACGCTGTAGGCTGTGCAGTGATGATACAGTGCGACTGAAAAGCCACACCACTGAGAGGAAAGGAAAGAATGCCCAGATGGTGAACCAATGAGGGGTGAGCTAACCTCCTAATGATACTAAACAAAATGTAGCATTTCTAATCCCAACTGGCTGATTGGCCCGCAGGCTGTGGCACCTCAGATGTGCAAAAGCCCCCCGTTGGCCTGCAGCTCTCTAACGGAGGGAATTCAGAATGCCACAGTGACGGGAGCTGGTAGTGCTGTGCTCGTAGCCCTGGCCCTACCTGATGGTGAGCCTGTGTGCAGTGGACCTTGTAATTACAGAAGGAGGTGGTAGTAATAGAGAGTGGAGTACAGGCAAACACACAGGCAGACAGCTGGCTCCTTGTCAGTTTCACTTCTCACACACAGGGGACAAAAGTGATGCTCTGAAACTCCATAACAGATTACCACTCATGTGAGAAAGACAAACAGATAATGCAGATGATGACGATGATGACAGTGATAATGAGGACAGATGCATTTTTATAAAAGCAGGGACTTGTGTAAAAATGTCACCTTTAAATGTTTTGCTGGAATTGCAACGATCACCAGCATAAAGAATAACAATACCCCAAGACATTTACATTGTAAGATAATTATATGTTCGTATGAATTAAATAAACTCAGCCAGTCACATGTATTTGTATTTGTATTTATTTATTTAGTTACAGGATAGTATGTATTGGCATTAGTTGCAAAGAACAAGATGCATGCACCAGATTAGTAATGGGACTTTTGGCTCTTTGAAGGGAGCCGTTCACTGGTAAGAGCCGTTCAAAAGACTGGCTCTTTTATGTTTTTTGCATTATTTTGAAACACCAATGTTTTAATGACTAAATAGGCTACATGTGATGATTGACATTACATTTTAAAGATGTTTAATTGGCACGGCAGTAAATATTATCTTACCGTAAAAAAGAATAGTTAGTTAAAATGTGTGAGCTAAATACATGACATGAGGGGGGACATTAGGCAAATGCTGGAGTTACATTGTATGTAACTCCGGCAACATGAACAAAAATATATGTAAATACTAGAAAGCTGCACAATGCACAAATATCTTCAAACGGTTGTTCTTCAAAGTAGGAATAAAATGTGGTAATAAGAAAAGGAATGTCGTAATGAGAAATATAAAAAAAAAAGTGCATACTTTGGCCTGCAGGTGTATGCACCGGATGTTGCTACAACTGAACAAAAAGAAATAATCTTAGCAAAAAGAAAACAATTGAAAACAAAGAGGGTTTCAGTGGCGCTAAATTGACAGGCAATCAGACACTCCCTCCTTAAAAAAAAAAAAAAAAAGAGCCGTTCAAAAGATTCGATTCGTTCGAGAATGTCACATCACTACACCAGATTTAGCAGAGAAGCTAATTTCCATCTGCTGTCCTGGACAAATGACCAACATAATAAAACATCACACAAGTTACCACTAAGTACTAACATACTGGAAGAAAACTGTTAAACATGACATATAGGAAAGTTTGCTCAGATTAAACAGTTACAGCCAAGTGCATAAAAAAGGGGCTTACATTCAAAAAGTACAATAACATTTCCTAGAATAAGATTAAGATGTAAAAGAAAGAAAAAGAAGGATTGGATGTGGATTATCATACCTGTATATATGCGTTTGTTAACTGTATCCTTTCCAAGCATTACTGGTTTGTGCAAAAACAAAAGAATTGAATAAAATAAAACCAAAACTAAAACTAAAATACTAACAGTGAAATCAATTTTTGCAAAAAACACCTTATATATTTAGATTTTTAGGTGTTATTTTGTCTTTGGAGGCTGTTTAGTACCAGGACAAAACAGACAAAACCTCTCTCAAACTCATCTGGTTGCTCATTAACATAATTGCATAACATCACATTCATATGCAGTTACCATGTTTATGTTGCCACTCATTTTTAACAGAAATTTCCATCAGTTATTTATTTGCAACTGCCATGAGTTGCTTGATTAAAAAAAAAAAAAAAATACCACACATTTTTAGAAAAATTGTTGAAATGTTTTCTTTGGACTCGAGAGCTTATGGAAATGTGTGTGTTTGTGCATGTGAAATGGAGATAAAGACTGTGAGGTAAACAGAAAGAAAGACTGACAAACAGTCTGCAGTGTAGCTTTTCCATGTCTCTTAATCCAAAAAAGCCCCTCTTCTTTTGGGGCGTTGCGGAGAGGGAGGGATTGTTGTCAGGATCAGTTATGTGTAGCACTGCGGGCCCATAGAAAGTGTCTGGCTCTTCATTGGTAAGTCAGTCAGGTAGGATACTGCTAGGCCTCTCCAGAAGAGCCTCGGCGCGACGTTTCCGCTCACAGTGAAAAGACAGAGACATAGTGATGTGTCTGTTGCTGGGTGATTCACAAAAAGAACCCAGGGTGCATTTCTAAAAAAAAAAAAAAAAAAAAAAAAAAAAAAGGGAGGGTAGAAACACAGCAGCAAAGTAAAACAAATACTGGCCTTCGTCCCTGCCTCCCTCACTCTTCTCACAACCAGGCATGAATGAAGGAGTCGATGAGGGAGCATATAGGGGGGAAAGCGATGCCAAAACTGCTCCTGCCAGGGCAGCTTACATATGCAGCAATGTAGCAGCTAAAGAAATGCATTATCCTCAAAAGAAAAAACAAAAAACAAATAGATGCATTTATTTCAGGTTTGGATGTTTCTCAAGTCAATCTTCCCCTGGATCTGTGTCTTTAAATAACTGTCATGGTCCAAATATCAGAGAAGTGTCAAGCCTGTAGAGAAGTGTAGAGACGCCAGATTAGTGATGTGTTGTCTATAAATGTGCCGTGACATTTCTTTGACCTCTGTCATGATTTATTAGAACATCAGTGACACAGTTTGCAAAAGGTTACGGAAGTGCAGAAGATGAATATGTAACATGTCATCACTCGCAGTGTACGAGGTGAAAGTTCGACCAAGTAAGAATCACTTGTTTTCCTTGACTGAAGACAGAGCTTGTGCAACAAATGTACAATAATGGAAATAATGATGGTGAATTAAAAACTGATCTATCAAGAGCTGCAGTGCTAGACCTGCAACAGAAACATAAGTGTTTTGTGTCTTATGCTCCACAGAAAACATACAGAAAATAAATAAATAAATAAATAAATAAATAAATAAATAAATATTCAAGTAACCTGCTGGTTCTGACTTCTCCAAGCTGTAATTTAATAAACTAAGTTCTTGGAAAACATCTTCAGAGCCTCAGTTTGTGACTACCTCTGTGGTGCCTGAAGTGCTTTTATTTGCACAGTAATGAAACAGCTTATACATTATTAAATGAGGCATTAACATGGTAATTGTGCCAGATTTACATATTTGTTTATTCATTGAAAACTCTTACTCCTTAGTCCTTGGAGAGCCTAACAAATTTGTTTCAATCTTCTATTTTGTTTTCATTTTTACATGTAAGAGACAGTATTTTACCTCAAAACCATAACAAAACAGACAACCAGGCTGCGAATTCATGTAAAGTCTGCTTTTTTGTTTTGTCTTGTTTAATATTTTCTTTTGGATACAGCATT
This sequence comes from Sphaeramia orbicularis, assembly GCF_902148855.1. Taxonomy (NCBI): domain Eukaryota; kingdom Metazoa; phylum Chordata; class Actinopteri; order Kurtiformes; family Apogonidae; genus Sphaeramia; species Sphaeramia orbicularis. The sequence goes on from NC_043961.1 coordinate 35,997,185, forward strand.
ACTTGTGAGCTTTTGCTTTGCCATCCATAAAATTAATGTACATGTGTCAAAGAATATTGACTTTTCTTAAAATGCGGAAATCCCTGTGACTAGGGAATGAAGACTGAACATATGTGGCATGTTATAGTATCACCATTGAATTGAACACTTTACAGATGATGTGACATTTTTTCTAAAGTCTAGTTAGCATTGAATCCAACACTTTTTTAATCCCACTGAATAAAGGTTTTGACTCAAATACTTGGTAAAATAGACTGAGTCCAATTGATTAATGGAAAAACAAAAACATGTCACAAAGATAAATGAATGAAATTATTTGGCTGATGTCCAAAAGTAACATCTGCAGAAAATTCAATTTCCTATTTGTCATCAAGTAGACGTTCACATCTGCTGAAAAAAAGGAAAAAACAAAAAGGTCTGCCATACAAGGATACTCTTCAGTATCAGATTATTGATATGTATCACTTGAACTTCTCCCTAAAACCAAAAGAAAATACCATTTGTTGTGTCCGGTAGACTAGTGGTTTGTAGTATGAGAACATCGATAGCCTTTGTCCTCTGGTTATAGTATAATTTACAGCGCAGGGCATTTTTCCTGCTCGTATACCTGTATTAACATTCCACATCAATCTGCTGTTTCTAACAATGTCAGAGCAGAGCAGCGTGTGGGCGCTTTGGGTGCTGGATGACTGAGTTTGATTGGCTTGTAGCGGCCAAAACTACAGAAATATGAATCACTGGATGGAAAAGCTCACCAGACTCAGGAAGGGCTCGATGCTGGGGCTATAAATGAAATGTTCCAGTTAACTGGTTTCTGTCGGATCTCATGTATTTGTAAGAGGTTCTTCTTGAGAAGAACTCTGCAACTATTCTTTATGCATTTCATTCAGAGACAGAAGCAAAAATATGTATTCTCATGCATCATATTTATACGTCCTAAACAATGCAACAGATTTTACAGAATGCCTCTTTGTTTTATCAACCTGAATCGCCATGGAAACAAAGACTATGTGTCCTTGCTTTGGGCTTCAACTGTGTTCCCAAAACCATTTATATGGATTGTTACCCCTAGTCAACGTAATTGAGGCAGACAGAATGTGATCCACAAGTCACGAGTGATATTAAGACTTAATGGCTTTCAGAGAATCTGCATCTGCCGCCACCTGCACTCTCAACACATGGCCCTCGAATGCTGCCACAACAGAGGAGAAAGAAGGCTTGGGGGGTTTTTTTCACCAAATTTTTTGCATTTCAGAGGATTTTAATTTGAGTATGACATGGATGACACAAAAGAATAAGACACAAGACCGTTTCAATGCAAATCTCTGATGTCACTGATGAAATATTCACTAATGTGTTGCTAGGCAACAGATACATCACCCGTATGATTGGCTGATCTTGGCCCTTGCCTTGGACCGTATGTTTGTGAACTCCTGTGAGGCCAAGGGTCTTGACCACTGCCCACTTGGACTTGGACTTGGAAGATTCGGTAACACTTTACTTGAAGGTCTAGTTTATAAAATGCATTAAGCACACATTCATAAGACATTATAATGCATTTATAATGCATTGTAAAAGTCATTACAACAATTTATGATCATCTAAAAAAACGTATACCAAGGTTAATAAAGTATTATAAGTGTAGGCATAATGTATTATAAATTCAGCTTTCATAATGTTTTATACATCCATACCAAAGTGACAATAGTGTTTGTAGGAAGAATCTCCAGTCCTGGGTTACAGAACACATTCTAACCATCAGAACTGTAGCCAGTTATAAAGACACAGAGAACTGCTCTGACATGTAGTTTCTGAAACTGAGTAATGCCTTAGAAACATCAATAATAAGTGACAGGATGACTGATGATATTATAACACAAGTATGATGACTTATGAACAGTATCTGCTGCTCTAAGTAAAGTGTAAGTCAAAAATTATACATCAAAGTGTTCTTAATAACTCTTTATTTTGCAAAAACAAAACATTAAAAGAACAGTCAGTAAATAGAAGTGTTACATGTTGCTTTATACATAAATAAGAAATAATGTGGCAGCTCTAAACCTTTGTTAATTCAATCACATACTTTTTTTTTTTTTTAAATAAATATGAAATCCCTAAAATAGATGGGTATAGGGACCAGTGACAAAACCTAACAAAAGTTCCCCACCTAAAAAAAATAAATTCCTTCACCCTGCTTTGGTATGGATGTATAAAACATTATGAACGCTGAATTTATAATACATTATGTCTACACTTATAATACTTTATTAACCTTGGTATAAGTTGTTGTACATGATCATAAACTGTTGTAATGACTTTTATAATGCATTATAAATGCATTATAATGTCTTATGAATATGCGCTAAATGCATTATGAACTAGACCTTCAAGTAAAATGTTACCAAAGATTCAGATCAGATAAGGAAGAGAGGAAGTCTTGAATTAGGTTCAAGTAAGAAATCTACTCTGAGCTTAAAGACACTGAATACAATTCTGGATTAAGATGCAAACAGTAAGTCTGAGCAAAGGTAAACCACTGATAAAACAGAGTACTGTGAGAGACTCCAGGCTTCGGCTGTTGTGAGCTGCTGCGACAGTATCACAGCTGCTGCACCAGCCTCATTAAGTTTTATAGAATCCCTATTATTGTTTCTCAGATGAGGTTTCTGGGGGTTAATTTAAATTCGGTTTGTTGCATCCAAACAAACATTATGTTGTTTCGCCGTCCAAAGCCTGTAAGCTTTTATGGTCTCTTGATTGCTAAAACTAGTGCTGTATACCATCTAATCCAAACAGTGACAGACATTCAACCAAATTATGTCTTTGCACATAAGCGAGGGTGATTATTTTGCCTCTTTTCACTGTGCTTTTAAAAATAATATCATTTCGGAAAATGAGTTTTAAAAAAATCTAATTATATGCACTTCTCAAGTATATCTACTGAGGGTTAAAAATGACCAGACAAATCACGTTCATGTCAATATTTACCATTAAGAAATATGATAAATGCAATCCAGTGGTGTTTGACCTATAGGGAGATATTGATCTCTGTGTGCTTTGATTTTTGTAGCTGTTAAGTTATCATTCATTGTTCAGTAAATATGATCTGCACAGTAGTGAGATGACTGCAGCGTGTTTCAGTATTAATGTTGTGCAAGGAATTTAGTTGGATTGAATTCAGTTCTGTGCTTTTAGGGGAACGGGGCATAAACGGGTGTAAATTATAACAGTATATTTATATGCACACACATTATTTCTATGCTTTGATGTTTAGTAAGATAAAGGTTACAGTTATGAAGAAAAAATGATGAAGGTTCAAAATGTTGCTTTGATTCTTAATATTTCCTTTTTCATTTCCTTCTATTTTGTGCTGCCATTTATATTTGACATTTCAAGGACAAGGCTTTAAAACCCTCCATCTGGAAAAGGGGAAACACTTGAAGGAGTAGAAAGGCTGTTTCATGCAGAATTTGAGTCTTAGTATTTCATTCCTCCTAATATCCAACACTGTTCCATACTAAACTCCAGCACTAGATCGACAAAACAGTGCTTCTTGGCATCCATGAAACTTAGTTTGTAGCATATAACAAATTCTCTCAGTGTGTATTCATATTCAGTAAGGATGATTCATACATGATTATGCACTTATATGACATTTGTGTCGAAGTTTGTGCAGTGCTGGTGGCTGACTATTATTTGACATGTATTAACTTCATTTATTATACTGTGTAGTAACTCAGCTGGACTTGGGTCATTTTTTCCATGAACATCCCATGACTTGACTCCTTACTTCCATTAGTTCTGCCCCTGTAAAGCTACAAAATGTACATTTATTGTTGTGCATTGTCAAAAATTAAAATGTACAAACCTCCATGTTGAACTTCTAAGATATTTTGAATCCTGATCAAATAAAAATCAATAAAATGAGATTTGCCTCTGAAATAGGTAATGCTATATATTTGTAATATGCATCAATTGATAAGGAAAAAGGCCTTCAAGTCCTTGCAAGATGCAAATAAAATATTTGTATTAACAAGTGGTGCCAGGCACAACAAACCCCGCCCCTCGCACGTGTTGTAGCTTATTTTGGCATCGATCCAGCTGATGTCATTATGTCTATGCATGTGTTGATGTCAGCATATCAATTGCCTCTACATATGTGCCAAGTTTGAAGTAAATTGAAACAAAATTGACGTTTTTATAGATGTGAAATTTCTGCCATTATAAGTAAATGGGGAAAAAAAAAGATTTTAAAAATTCATGAAAATTTGAGACTTTGACCTGCTTTTCCTAAAATATAATCAGATCTATTCTGGGTCACTGGCAATCTATAAACCCAGTTTGATATGAATTCAACCAATATTTTTGCTGCTACAGACATTTGAAATTTCACCCATTATAAGTAAATGGAGAAAAAAAAGATTAGAAAAATTCGTAAAAAATTTGAACTTTGACCTACTGTTTCCAAAATGTAATGAGATGTATTCTGCATGACTGGCAATCTATAAACCCAATTTGGTATGAATTCAGCCAGTAGCTTTGCAGCTAGAGTGTTAACAAACAAATAAACAAACTGAACCAAAAACAATACTCCTTGCCTCCCATTTGGTAATAATCACAATAAATATCTAATTATGTAACCAAAGGCATATCCCATATATACAACATAAGTAAAGCAGATTATGAAAAATAGACAACATTTTCTGTGTCTTCATGCCTCCAAAAGAAAGGGAAAGAAAAGATTTTAAAAATTCATAAAAAAATTGAACTTTGACCTACTTTTCCCAAAATATAATCAGATCTATTCTGGGTCACTGGCAATATATAAACCCAGTTTGGTATGAATTTAACCAATATTCGTGCTGCTACAGACATTTGAAATTCCACCCATTATAAGTAAATGGGGAGAAAAAAGATTTTACAAATATATAAAAAAAAATGTGAACTTTGGCCTACAGTTCCAAAAATATGATGAGATGTATTCTGGGTCATTGGCAATCTATAAACCCAATTTGGTATGAATTCAACCAATAGTTTTTTCTGCTAGAGTGTGAACAAACAAACAAACCAAACCAAAAACAATACCCTTCGGGGGGCGGGGTAATAAAACTAAAAATTGCCAAATCAACTTGTTATACAAAGACAGTTAGTACAGTATATAGGCCTACGTTTACAAATTAAATTCTACATCCAAATCAGTTGATCCTTGTAACGTTGGGAAAATGAGAATGACTCAAAAAACACATTTTTCACAATAAACTTTTCACGCTGTCCTGTGTCCCGCACTTTTGGTCTTTCTCCCCTTGTTAGTGTACCTGGACAAACAATTTGCTATTCAGATGTCTGCTGTAGGTTAGTTCGACGTAATTGGCTGTGTAATGATCCAGCTACACACCTCCTACACACCACTAACTCCTCTAGGCTCAATGCAGAGCTACGTCAGCTGCAGGACTGCTTCATTAGACAGGTTAAAGATGACGCACATGCTAAGGTCACATTGAGTTTAAACATGCTTCTGTGATATGCTATTATGCAAATGGTGCTGCTTATTAAATGCAATCAGGTGTATATAGCTCCGCTCGCTCCGACTGAATTACAACATGATCTGATCCACCTGGTTTCCTACTTCTGTGATCCATCACCCGGCTACTCCTTGAAAACAAGATCTGATTTATGGAGGTGGACTTGGAGGATGGTGATCTGAATTATAACATATATAAGTGGAGAGAAATAGTGTGTCCCCCACCTGAGCAGTGTGTTGGACATGCGCTAAGTGCGACGGTGTCCTGGGAATGTGGCATGTCAACATTCCTGTTCAGTATCTACGGCACCAGTCACCGTCTGTGCATCACATTTATCTCTGTCATTGTAATCAGATGGAATGATGCTGTTTTCAGATATGTTTACAATCGCTTATTTTCACCAGATTCTGCAAAATATAAAGACATGCGACGATAATTTCCCACAGGGATAGTTGAATGCAATGACGAAATGGGAAAAATTAAGAATTGCAGAAGCCAGTAAAGCCTTATATTATGCTTCGCTTGCAAAGAACCCAATCCAGCTGATAAGACTCTGAATCTATTGTGTGTGAGATAGGGTGTGTGTACATGCTACTACAGATTATACATAAAGTTTGTGTGAAAATCGTACAGTATATGAATGTGAGGACTGGATATGAAGGAGAGCAGGTGTCAGCAATCTCGCTCTACTCCCCTACTTATCCCCTATTCACCCGGCCCGTTTCTATGGCAACGGATGAATGGCTTGCCACATGGATGATTGGTGCCAATTCACCAGTCATTGGCCTCATAATGGTCACCCACTCAGGGAAATAATAGTAAATTAAGACCAAGTGAAGCCTTGTATGTAAGAAATTCATGACTGAGGGATATCAAACTTCTTGGTCTCTAATTTGTAGCAGTTTTAAAGTTAAAACCATTTGCCATTTTCACCAAAACCACAAAAACCAAACCACAAAAGTGATCGCATATCAGAATAAGTTAAAGTTAAGAAAAGTTACCTACAGTCTTAAGCATGCTTATTACAAGAGCACTTTTATGGGTATATATGACTGACATGAAGCTTAATAGTCAGAAAAGATGTTTGATAAAGGGGAGATTTTGTGTCATCCTTGCACTAAAATTCTAGCACCAGAGAAATCATTAAATATAAATGGTTTGTGTTCAATAGCTTTACGGTATAGAATGGCATTTTAATTATGTTTTGATGTAATTTTAGCTTGTGGCTTGACCAAAACTAAGATGATAATCATGCTTCACAACATTACTTCCGCTCTTCTATGAAACAAAACATAAATCTCCTTGCCTCCCTTTTGCTGCATGTCATCTCTTCTCTCTTTCTCAGTGTCCCTAAACATGTAAAAAAAAAAAAAAAAACTGAAAAAGAGTTAACCCAGTTTAAAATTTAAGAAACCTTTAGCAAACATTCCCTTAGAGTAGAATAGAATAGAACAGAATAGATGAAGATAGGATAATAATAAATTTGATAATTTGATAATAAAATTGATTTTATTGATTGATAAGATAAGATAAAACTTTATTGTCATAGTCATAGTTTGTACAATAGTACAAAAACTAAAGCATACATAGAAAGAACAGAATAGAAAGCTTTATTGTCATTGTAATTAAAGTACAATGAGATTGCAGTGCAAACTCCCATCAGTGCAAAACAAACACACAGTAAGACAATTTAAAACCAAAAAAAATATAAATATATAAAATTCAACACAATAAACAGAAAAATATCAACATAGTAAAATGGCTGCTAATATGGGATTAAAAAAGCATGCAAAGTTGCAGCATGACCAAAAATGATTATTGCACTAGTTATTGCTTGTTTAGTGTTCTACTGTTCCTGTGTCTGGAGGTTTGGGTTTTTATTGATTTGTAGCACCTGCCTAAAGGTAACAGATTCAATAGGTGGTGGGCAGGGTGGGAGGGGTCAGACAGCTGCTTCTGAAAACCAAATGATTGTCTGTACAGAAACTACATTAATACACATAAAAACATGACTGTGTAAACTGCATCCTTCATCCTATCTGCAGAAGGCAACAGGTCTGTGGTTGTGAATAGAATTCAGCACTACAGTGAACTGGACAGCTCCGGCCCAGGCTGAACAGGGTTTACCATTAACCCAGGTTAAAAGACCAGGGTCAGAGATGGAACAGTAAACCATAATAAACAGGTTAATATGACTACTAAGAATGAACATGCTCTTCTATATTAACTTATTAATACATTACAAGTCATATTAACATCATTTGTTGTTAAGCTTTCTTTAATAAGACATAATGATTGAATGCAGTGAACAGATGTAAACTGTGCAGGTGACAGTCAGAGCATGGATACACTCTATTATACAGCAGCATGTCTTATACCTGTCTAATCTGAGGACATCATTGGGTCATTACACCATGGATTATCATTATCCTTGTATGTGGATGCTGATGACAGGACCACAACGCAAGTAAGATGTTGTTGTGATCACCAATAGGAGATATGTTATAAAAGTATTTATGAAAACAAATTAAATTCATGTTTCTTTAAATGAATAGAATGAAGTATAAGTGTTTGAGGAGACTGATCACAGTTTTTGTCCGTTTATGTTCATCTATGAATGGATTCAATTTGCGATCTTTTTCCTCTGGGCTTAAAAGTACATTTCACAGTCTGTGTGTAGTGTATTTGTACAGTGTCTTTTACTGCTACACTTTGTTCATTGTTGATGAACAAGCCTTTTTTTTTTCTTTAGAACACTCTGATATGGGCTTTGCCGATCAATATTTTGTAAAATTGCAGTCTAACATTTGGGGACAGCTTCAGGTCTGACAGAGGCAGCAGGTGTATGACTGAAGACAGACAGGTTCATTTTAACCCTTTCATGCATACTGGTCACTACAGTGGACAGTTACTCTTCAGTTGTTCTCTTGTATGTTCATGAGTTTTGTTGTTTTAGTTCCATATCAGCCAACATAGTGGACTCTTACGCATCATCTCAAACACTGCAATTCATACAATTATTGTAACTTTGCTGTTCTTGATAAACTTGATCTGCACTAACATGTTTTAGTGTAAATCAATTGCTAACTGTTATTAGACTGTCATTAACAGTTTTCTGAAACAAAAAGCTTTTTTTTTTTTTTTTTTTTTTTTTTTGGCATATCCTCCTGAGACCCAGCAATGCATTTTGTCCTCTATAGGGGACAGAAGTTTGACAGTTTATTATTATTTTTTTTATTAGTGATAGTTAACAAGACAATGTGGACAGAAAAACAACAACAACACATAAACAAAGGGAAACTCAAACAAATAAACAAACAAACCAAAAACAACAACAATGACAGAGTATTGACAAACAACAACAACGTCATATTACAAAGAAAAAGATCATAAATGTTAATAGCAACTAAACAATATAGCTTGGTTGGGGGTGATAGGGAGAAGGGGAAGAGGGGGGTGTAAATGAAAGTGAGAAAGAGAGAGGGGGGAGTGAGGGGGAAAATAATAATTGTTGTAATAATACAAACCCCAGGCCCCACACTGCCCGGCTCCAGCCCCCCCCCCTCCAAATTCATTATTACCCAGACTTACAAATGCCTCCGCTGCCACCGCCACCACCTTCATGAGCTATGGCAATGGCAGTAATAATGAAAATAGTAACGAGAATAAAGATGATAATGATGATAGTAGTACTGGTAACAATAATAACAAAGATTATGACAATAGTAGCAAGGACAATGACAATAATACCCCTAACAACAGCAACAGTGATGATAGCACCAGTGATAATGATAATAAACAGTAATAACAATGATAACAATAAAAATATTACTTTCTGACCCCCCCCCCCCCCAAAAAAAAAGGGGGGGGGGGGCTTGGTTGAAGAGATAAAGAGGGGAGGGGACGTTTGACAGTTTAACTTAAGTGCTGTCCATTGCAAAGGACATTCCATTTAAAAATCAACAAATAAATAAAAATGATTTTAAAAATGTATCTGAAAAAACTGTTGCACTATGCAGTTTCCAAACAAGACAATTCTTTAGTGTAAAAAAAGCTAAAATTGTCCATTTCCTGGGTCTCAGGAGGATATTATCTTGATGAAATGAGTAATAACTAGTATTTGAGTATGATAAAATGTGAGAAAACATCAAATTAGCGGCATTAAAAATGTTTTTATTTCATTGTTTTCACACAGTTTATCACTTTCTGATGATGAGTTTTAAATACATGTTTCTTTGCTTCAAAAATTAAACGCATGGTGTCCAACTGAGTGGACATTTTTGTAACTCCATGAAAAATAGGTTCATAAAAAAATTTTCAATTGCATTGTTTTTTTCATGCCTAAAGAGGAAAAAAAACACTCAAGAAAAAAATATTGACTAAGGTCCTCATAATTCATGCATGAAGGGGTTAATATAATCTATCAAAGACAAAAACATAAAGGTAACAGTTAAATGTAATTCACAGGGGGACACAGGACTTCATTTGGTGCTTATATTTCTTATAAGCTGTATAAACTTTTCTGCTTTAACATTAAACTGTTTAACAGGTTTTAATGGCATACGATGACATGTGCTTATCTCTCTAATACATATGGTCATATTTTCTTTAATGTTTGTTGTTATTTCATGTCTGGAATCTGTTTGATGCTTGGAATTTGTTTTATTGTTGGAAATTGTTTATATTATAGAATTGGCTAGAATTAGAATTTTGGAATTGATTTCATGTTTGAAATTTCTTTGAACTTGTTCAAAATTTGGAACTTATTTGATGTTTGGAATTTTATTGGTCTTGTTACTTTCTGGTGATGTTTGGAACTTCTTTCTGTTGATTTTTTTTAATGTTTAGATTTTTATTTTTCAGGTTTGAAATCAGTATTATACTTAGAATTTTTTTAATTTTCCACTTATTCCATTTATCTCATTTCGTCATTTGTGTGAATGCACACAAAGAAAACTGATAAAGTTCTGCTTTTTTGCCATTTTGCTCCAGTGCATTGACTGTGATGAGGGAAAATGAGCAGGAAAGACAAAGAATTTGGACACACCATAGGAAACTTTAAGAAACGATAAACATGAGGACTTTACTGAATGTTCCATGAAGGACAGCGGGAGGAAATCGAGGAAGTTCAGCCTCTCCTCATGGTTATAATCTCACTGAGGACGGACTGCTGGGTTGTTTATTTATGTTATTCTGGCAGTTAATGCCTTAAAGAAGTCTTGAAGTCTTTTTATTTATTCCATTCACAGCCGCGTTATTGTCAGACAACTGATACTATCCGTAGCTGTTAGACTAACATAAACAAGTTCATGGTAGGTTGTGAGCACAGATTAACAAGTAGAATTAGTTAGTTGGCTCAGACTGGCCTGATTAAAATAGATAGAATGGTGCATAGCAGTGAAAATGAACTCCTTGAATTTGGTACAGCTGTCCTACATAAGAATGTCCATTTAATCATTACTGCTGAGGTTTTGTATAAACATCATGTTGCATAACACTTCGTCATCGTCATGAGTTCTCTGTAATCTCTGCTCTCTGTTCTTGCCGCTCCCCTCTTCCCTCCTTTCCCCTACAGAACCTGATTCATCCTCTTGTGTGCCTTCACAGTTTTGACTGACTTACCTATGAATATTTGGTTTGGATTAGTCGAATATTACTATGAAATTAAGTAGAAACATGTGGTTCTGTGCTCTGCAGCCCAAGTTATTACACAGACATTTGTCATTGTTGGTATTCCTTATGCCATTAAAGGCTTGGTTTAGTCTAATATTATTGTGAAATTAAATAGAAACAGATAGTTTTGTATTTCTTAGCACTTATTCACAGTTATTACACAGAAACTACTACTTGTTTTTCCAGTGTTAAATTATATTATATCATTTCTACAGCATTATCTTTAGAGAAAAGGGAACATTACAGAAGTTGAAGTTTAACATTCTGATCTGAAATACTATTAGTTGTCATAGGTGTTTTTGCCTAGTTTGTTAATTATATAGTATTACCACATTATTAACTATGTATTAAAAACTGTTACATTATCATGACCATTTCATTACTGAGCTGTGATGTAAAGTGTTACCTATATGACATGTACTTCATCTATACATTATAAATATTCAAATTTTAACATTTAAGCCAGTGGTTCCCAACCTTTTTTATCTCGTGATCCCACTTGAAATTTAAGAAACCTTTAGCTAACATTCCCTTAGAATAGAATAGAATAGAATAGAATAGAATAGAATAGAATAGAATAAATTTGATAATTTGATTGATAAGACAAGATAAAACTTTAATATCATTGTCATAGTTTGTACAATAGTACAAAAATAGCACATAAGCATACAGAAGGACTAGAATAGAAAGCTTTATTGTCATTGTATATAAAGTACAATGAGATTGCACTGAATATCATTTCTACAGCATTATCTTTAGAGAAAAGGGAACATTACAGAAGTTGAAGTTTAACATTCTGATCTGAAATACTATTAGTTGTCACAGGTGTTTTTGCCTAGTTTGTTAATTACATAGTATTACCGCATTATTAACTATGTATTAAAAACTGTTACATTATCATCACCATTTCATTACTGAGCTGTGATGTAAAGTGTTACCTATATGATATGTTCTTCATCTATACATTATAAATATTCAAATTTTAACATTTAAGCCAGTGGTTCCCAACCTTTTTTAGCTCGTGATCCCATTTTAACATCACAAATTCCTGGCGACCCCAGACATTCAAAATGGAGATTTTTTTTTTTTTTTTTTGCTAAAATTTATTTGTTTTTGATCATGTAATAGTATGCTATACTATGTTGCAAATAAACATTAATTTTACATGACATTAAGGCTATATAATGTATATTATTGTGGACGGAGGCAGAAAAGCCAGGTTGAGATTACTGCACAAAGTGAGAATATTGTCAGTCCAAAGGCTGCAAATTAATACTGAACAAACAATAACTCAAACTATGAATTATGAAAGAGCTGCAGCATCTGAAACTGGCCACAATGAACATTTGAAAGAAACAGTACCACAGTGCTTCAGTTTCAGCTTCACAGTTTGTCATGTCTTTTATGTATTGTGATTGTCTCTCTCAACTCGCCATATATTTTTTATTAGTAAGTTTTTATTTTATTTTTATCAATTACTAGAAATTTCAGGCGACCCCATTTGAATTCCAGGCGACCCCACGTGGGGTCCCGACCCCAAGGTTGAAAAACACTGATTTAAGTGCATTTGGTCATAAAGACACAGTGAATACAGCACAGATTGCCAGTTTGTACTAAGAATAGTGGATTGTAGAGGTCTATGCAGCTTTGGTGTAGAAAATAACTGTCCTTAGCGGGACAGTTTGTCTTTGTCAACATACGTGACAATTACAGTATGTAGACGCAAGACAGATGACTGATGACCATGTTAAGACGTCTATTAAGACAGGAACGTACAATCACCATCATGTAGAAACAGATAAGTCCACAAAACCTCAAGATGTCAAGAAAGACAAAAACAGAGAAAGAAAACATTAAGCACAAAGAGTTTTGTGGTGAAGAAACAAACTGTCTTTTTGTGCTGCTCCAGTCTTACAGCGTCTCATTTGCACATGTATGGAAGAATGAATGAAGCCTGACCTCGTTTTCACAGGCTTAATTAAATATTTGTGTTATGTTCACTTTGTGCAAAGTGCAGTATCACGCTGATGATTGAAGCATTCATAGAAAAAGGCAGTTTCCATGCAACCAGTAGTACTTTCAATGGGAGTCAATATTACCAATTACAGAGCTATGCATATGAGGTTAAACACAGTATTGATTTTTTTGCATCATGTAAAGTGTTGATTATATGTATGAAACAGTCAATATCTATGGAGAGCAATGGAGTCGAGCTGTTGTCAGAGCCTAGTAACATGCACTTAGAAGTCATAAGACAAATAGGTTACTGGTCCTAAATGTCTTTCATGAATACCTCTGAGTTATCAGTTTACTTTAAAAAGCACACTGACAATGGAGTCTAAGGACTAACTATGGAGGACATCACCAAATACTTCTGCAAGATATTTTTATGGAAAGGTTTAATGCGAGATAGAAGACAAATCATCTGTACTGACCGTTTTTCCCCACAGTTTTAGGACATAAAAACTGGGAAATTAAATGAAACACGTATTGTTCAATTATTGCAAGAATAAAAGGAAAGCTCAAAGATCAAACTGAAGTTAGCACTTAGTTTCCAGTAAAGTTTAATCTCATCAGTTTGAGCCTGCTAGCAAAGAGAGATCACAGTGAGAGAAAGGATAATTGGTGTGACACTTCTTTCTTTGAACGCCATCTTTCTGTGTTACTTCATCATTCAGTGTTTAGGACATGGATGAATTAAAATCCATTTACACTCTGTTGGAACATATTGTCGCAGACTGCAGTGTAAGTTCTTTCTTTTTTCACGTTACAAAGAACAGAAATGCAAAATGTTCTTAACAAAACAGTAAAGACATTATTTATTGCATAGTTCTATCACCTCTGTAGGTAATAGTTTACAGTAAAACTTTACTGTATTCATCCTACAGTGTATGTTCTGTTGTAGAAGTTGGTGCAGTCATTTACAAGGTAAAAATATGCACATTTTTAATAATGCTAATGCTGAATGATTACCATTAGCAACAACTTCAAAACAGATTAAAGACCCATTATCTTCAGAGTGCCCTTTAACCTTCTGAAAGGCATAGAAACCTGAAAAATGACAGCTGTATCAAGGCCCATCACACCCCTGTGGTAACACATGTTGTTCTGTGCCCCTTTTTGCACCTTCAGTTCAAAATGACAATCCCAAGATAAATGTCATTGCCAGTAATATCTTTTCCCTCTCCTATAATATCTTTTGGCTGTCTTGACAAAAAGACGAGTGTGTCTTCGTATCACTGTTTCCAAATAGACATTTCTTATGAGGAGCAGATGTGTTATGACATGCAGGATGGGTATTTGTTGAGTTAAACTCTGATGTAGACAGACAATGACATGTGAAAAGGTTCCAGCGGGTGTTTTGTGGCTGAGCCACCCGCTGAAGCAGAACACACATGGGACCGAGCTAACCTTGCCTGAAGAACCTACAGGCTAATAAAGGGGTGCAGCCAGAGCATGTGTAATGGATTGTGACATATTACAACAATGAGACTCTTAAATAGTCTAAAATAAGTTAACTTTTTAAGTCCCCTTAAACACTAACACTGACAACCTCACTGTGATTTAGTATTTTTCTTATACAAGATTATATCTGTCTAAAGTGTCAGATTCAAAGTAGTTTGACAAGTTTTTTTGAACTACAAACATGGCGGTTAAAGCCAGAAAAAAACAACATGACCTGGGCTAACCCCACCGCTCATGTCCTCTGGGTGGTATCAACCCTGTTTGCTCTTTTTGTACTACTTTGGATGGTTTGAATCATTGGTGGAAAGTTTTTGAAAGGCCCTCTATGCAGTCTAAACCACCTTTTCTCATGATATACAGACATATGAAACAATACAGTACTGCCTCCACAACAAGTACCATAAATGATGCTGTGTATGTATTAAGTAATGATAACAGTGAATCTACATTCCTGTAGGGCAGCGTTTTTCAACCTTGGGGTCATCTGGAATTCAAATGAGGTTGCCTGAAATTTCTAATAATTAATGGAAAAAAATGTAAATATTACTAATAAAAAAATATTTGGTGAGTTGAGAGAGACAATTAATACATAAAAGAAATGACAAACTCTGAAGCTGAAACTGAAGCACTGCGGTACTGTTTATCTTTCAAATCCATAATAATATACATTACATAGCCTAAATGTCGTCTAAAATTAACGTTTATTTGTAACATAGTACAGAAAACTATTACATGATCAAAGACAAATTAATTTTATCAAACAAATTTCTTAGTTTTGAATGTCTGGGGTCACCAGAAATTTGTGATCTTAAAATGGGGTCATGAGCCAAAAAAGGTTGGGAACCACTGCTTTAGGGTATATTACTGAATGTTTTTACAGTGTCTTTACTCTAAACTGTTTTTATTAAGGCTCATCCCTTTTCACTGAACCCCTTTAATACATGCAGTGGTGGATTTACCTACCGGTGCCCCCCTGTTAAAACCTGTGAAATGTTGAAAATAACACACAATCTCACCAGGATTCAAACCCTGGTCTCATATGTGGCAGACCGATGCATTACTTACTGAGCTATCCGTCTTCATGTACTGCTCACACCAAATATATGCACCCCAAGGCTCTCCTATCTCTTGTACTGGGGGGGGGTCTACTGCACATGTGCCATATGACCAGAGTCTATATGGTAATGGGGTTAAATCTAAACTAGACTGAAGTCTAATCATGAAGAGACAACTGTCTATTCAAGCAGAATTTAGGTCTGCATGGAAAATAAATAAGCGGCCACAGAAGGTATGGAATGTATTATTATACAGATGGAACCATAGAACTGCATGGACTGAATATTAAATATGTTTGAACACCGACAGGGACTGAGTGAATCACCCAAAGTTGTCATACACAGGCCTGTACTTCTACTGTATCCTGTTGTTTCTAATTTTAAATAATTTGGAATGCAATGGAATTCAATGCCATAACTGAGGCCAACCTTATTAAAGGAAACTGCTTTGGTTCCAAAAGTGGTTACATTAGTGAGGTTAAAATGTATTCATGTTATTAGTGTGTGATAATAAAAATGAAAAATAATAAAATACACTTTTATGTGATTTGAAGCATTTATAATGTTGATTTTGCTTCTCCTTGCCCCCTTGAACCCACTGGGGCTCCAATCCTGGACCCTACCATTACTCTGTGCTCCCCCTCTCCATTTTTTTTTTTTGGATCCACCACTGTACATGTTATGTTGTCACGTCACAACTTCAGTCTCTTTAACCCTTTCATGTAAGAAGTATGAGAACCTTAATCAAGATGTTTTTGTCCTGTTTTTATTCCAAATTTAGGCATGAAAAAAATAATGCAATTAATTTTTTTAAGAACTTTTTTTTCATGGAGTTGCAAAAATGTCAACTCAGATGGATACCATGTGTTTAATTTTTGAAACAAAGCAACGTGTATTTACTGATATACTATATGAAAACTATGAAATAAAAACATATTTTTAACATATTCATATATTTTAACATACTCTGAATGCTAGTTACACTGAATGTAAAGTGTCTTTGAGTACCATGAAAAGAGCCATACAAATACAATGTATTATTATTATTATTAGTAGTAGTATTAGTAGTAAGATAAGATAAGATAAAATAAGATAAGATAAGATAAGATAAGATAAGATAAGATAAGATAAGATAAGATAAGATAAGATATTCCTTTATTGATCCCACAATGGGGAAATTCACAGTGTTATCAGCAGCAAACACATATGATACATACAAGCATACACATATGCGTAAAACAAACAGTCCTATAAATTTGAATTAAAAAAGTGTTTAAAAGGAGAGTGCAAATATGGTTTGATATGAATGTAGCGCAAATGGTTATAAATATAAAAAAATATATAAATACGGATTTGAATATATACAGATTTGGACAGGTGCGGTTTTAGATATATAAATATGGTGCCTATAGACAGTGATGGACAACATGAATGGAATGGAAGGAGGGTTGTTATTACACCACATATGTAGACCACATATGTGGTGATCTACTGGGAGCAGGACTGATTGTGGAGTCTGACAGCAGAGGGAAGGAAGGATCTGCGGTATCTCTCCTTCGTACAGAATGGGTGAAGAAGCCAGTCACTGATGGAGCTTTCCAGGGCTCTTACAGTCTCATGTAGGGGGTGGAAGACTTTGTCCATGATTGATGACAGCTTCGCTGCCATTCTTCTGTCCCCCCCACCTCGACTGGATCGAGACTGCAGCCTAGAACCGAACCGACTTTCTTCACCAGTTTGTTAAGTCTTTCCTCTCTGCTGCCGTGATGCTG
Organism: Sphaeramia orbicularis; assembly: GCF_902148855.1. Lineage (NCBI taxonomy): Eukaryota > Metazoa > Chordata > Actinopteri > Kurtiformes > Apogonidae > Sphaeramia > Sphaeramia orbicularis. The sequence goes on from NC_043961.1 coordinate 36,014,672, forward strand.
CCGCTCCAGCAGACCACGCTGTAGAAGATGGCTGATGCAACTACAGAGTCGTAAAAGGTCCTCAGGAGAGCTTCCTGCACTCCGAAGGACCTCAGTCTCCGCAGTAGGTGGCGTCTGCTTTGACCCTTCTTGAAAAGGGCCTGGGTGTTGGCAGCCCAGTCCAGGTTCTGGTTCAGGTGAACACCCAGGTACATTTAAGAGTCCACTATCTCAATGTCTGTTCCCTGGATGTTCACCGGAGAGGGAGGCGTAGTAGTAGTTATCACTCACTTCATGGAGATAATAGGCAAAAAAAAAACATTTTGTAAAAAACAAAACAAAACAAATCTGTTAATTACAGTCCAATGACAATCAGCAATTGATTTACACTCAAACATGTCACTGCAGATCAGGTTTATCAAGAACAGCATAGTTACAGTAATGGTCTGAATGTCAGTGTATAGGATGATGCATAACTGTCCACTACATGGGCTGATATGGAACTAAAACAACAAAATCCATGAATATACAAGAGAACAGCTGGAGAATAACTGTCCACTGGAGTGACCAGTATGCATGAAAGGGTTAATGTCCAGTTGTAAGAGGTGATTGAGAAGACTAGTTGTAATGGGTAATGTCACCATTAACTGGTTCATTACCAGTTCAACATGCATGACATTTTATAGTTTCTGTTCTAAACCTTAAGGTCATTTAATGACTTCACTGATCGCTGCCACATTTTCATAGAGGTACTATGAACACTTTGGCCCATTTTCCTTATTCATCCTGCTACTTCATTGATTTCTGTAACAAGTATTCATTCTCATTTACTGTCAGTGGGCTCAGAAGAATAAAAAAGAATAAAAAGAGAGAGTGTAGACATAAAGAATATGAAGCAGCTGAAAGAAATGCAGTGCAATGAAAGTATAAAGAGTGAAAAGAGGGGCTGTTAAAAGTAAGGTAACAAAAAACAAAAACATGACATGACTGTGCAAGACAAAATGGCTCATAAAAAGATTCAGGGACAATGATAAACAGAAGGAAAAATAGGAAGGGTTGGAGGGGAAACAGCCGTTGAGAATTAACAACATTGAGGCGCTGCTGCTGGCTTCACTATTGCATGTCTACATCAGTGAAAGGTTACCATGACCAGTACTGACAGCTCTGCCTACTAGGCTCTGACTGGCATGCTTTACTCATAGCAAAGGGAGGAAAAAGCAACAGAAATAAAGAGAAAGTGAGAAATGAGAACAAGTGCATCAGACAGACAAGGTTAGAAAAGAAGGTGTGGAAGTGAGGATGTGGAAAAATTGAGTGAGAAACATAAAAGCAGAGGTAAAAAACCGTGAAAGGAAGTGGTGGGAAGAGTAATGTGGAGACCTGAAATGAACACATGACATGATGCTGAATCATTAGTCCTGGAGTAACAGCTCACATCACAACATCATTTAAAAAGGGTAAGGACAGGAGAGTGTGCTGATTACTGCGTAGACTGTTACTGTACTGAGAAAATGACCAAATATTTTGTCATACAGCAAGATGACGTTGAATTAATCTGCTGAATAACCTTCAGAAAGAACAACTGAGGACAAAAACAAACCAAATGCCTTTATTACTTTAAGTGTTGGTATAAAATATTAATGTTTGAAAGCACAACAGAAAAAAAATTATATTGTATAATACGATATGTGGATGTGGGACCAGTAGATTTTGTGTTTACCTACACATTTTAATATTCAAATGATCAATGTATACTTAGGTGAGTCCATTTTGTTCATAGCGCTATAGAAATAAATTGTACAGATAGTAGATTTGTTCTTTTTTTCATCCCGTGCAATGACATAAATGCAATTGCAAAAGAAAATACAGAGAAATACATAAGGTTTGTAACATTACTAGCAAAAATATAATATAAATACTAAAACTTGTGATTTATGTTCAACTCAAATGTATTAAATTTATAACAATGGCCTTTGTGTATTTTGTTTTATGGATAAAAGTCTAAAATTGGGCTGGATTGCCTGCAGCCTACTCATGGTTTGTGTCCTTTTTGACCAGTTGCCATCACCAGAAGCAATGATCACTTTCGATGTTTTTCAGTTCGAGACTGGATCAATTTCTCAATGTTAATTTTTACTAAGTGATTGGCAGTAAATTGCTGCTGCAAGTATATAGGATTGGGAATCGTTTTTTTTCCCTCTCTTTCACTGTGACTGAATTTCAGAAGTAATTATAGAATGATCAAAAATCAATGTTCTCACCTTAGTAGGTCATGTGATGTACGATGTGGCTGAAAATGAATATCAAACTATCGACAACTACACTTCCAGATGGATTCTTTTGAAGAAGCAGCTACTGTACTGCACGGCTTCTGCTTACTTTTAATCCGATCAGGGATGGTGTATCTTAAAATCTCTGTAATGCTTCACTGATAAAATACTCAGATATAACTGCTCTTACTCATACAACCTTAACTCAGTTTTATTTAATGGATTTTCCTAAAGGCACTACTTATTTGTTCAAGCAGTCAGGAAATTTGGAGTTGCATGAATGTAGTAGCCGAACACTGGGGTCAGCAGCGTTTGTGTGGTTTCTTTCTCTTGCATAACTGCATCTCTGCATACAGTAGAATAGCCTCAAGGACAAAGATTACTACAATAACAGTCTCTCTCTCTCTCTCTCTCCCTCTCTCTCTCTCTCTGACATGTTGTGTAAGTCACTGTAGCATATTAATGTAAATGTGAATGTATATCCTTCTGCCGTCTTCCTCAAGGCCAGGCAATAAGCATAAATTCAGAGGCACAAAAAAGGTAGTGAAAAAAATGTTCATTTATTACATTTTTTCAATTATAAGATATAAATTTCATATTTTATTAACTCATGATTTCCATGTGGTTTTCATCCCAAATGTTGTTTTTGTTTTTAGGCAGAGCTGAAAATTCTATATTTTTTTGGTTTATTTTAGCTGCATTTCCTCTGAAACCTTATATGTGATGATGCTGACACTTCAATGTCACATGTGTTAACTTTCATAACTCTTAATATTTATTTACAACGTTGTTATGAAATAGACTTTATTAGATAGATAGATAGATAGATAGATAGATAGATAGATAGATAGATAGATAGATAGATAGATAGATAGATAGATAGATAGATAGATAGATAGATAGATAGATAGATAGATAGATAGATAGATAGATAGATAGATAGATAGATAAACTTTTTTACAGACTCATGGTCCACATGAAAAACCAAACAGATAAATACAAACACAATAAAAAAAAAAAACCTCTATACCAGGAGTGTCAAACTCATTTTCTTTCAGGGGCCATATTCAGCCCAATTTGATCTCCAGTGGGCCGGACCACTAAAATAATAGCATAATAACCTATAAATAATGACAACTCCAAATTTTTTAGTGCAAAAAATAACATTAAATGATGAAACTATTTCTATCCAAACCAAAAAAGATGTGAATAACTGGAAAAAACTGAAATTTCTGATGAAAAATAAGTGCAATTTTATCAACATTCTGCCTCAACTTATGATTAATACATGTGCATTACAGATCAGATCTACCAAGACACAAAACAAGCAGAATATTGTTAAAATTGCACTTATTTTTCTTTAGACATTCCAGGTTGTTCATATTTTTTTTTATTTTCATATTTCATATTTTTTATTTAATGTTTTTTTTTTTTTGCAATAAATCAAAGAGAAAAAATTGGTGTTCCCTTTATTTAGGGGCATAATATCATATTATTTTTCTCACATTAAACCGAGAAGAAAATTTGGAGTCATTATTTTTAGGTTATTATGCTGTTATTGTTGAGTTTGATGCCCTTGACTGTTAATATCTTCAGGGTAATTTTTGCATTTTGCACTTTGTAGATTCATCTTGCGGGCCAGACTGGAACCTTTGGTGGGCCAGTTTTGGACCCTGGGCCGCATGTTTGACACCTGTGCTCTATACTTTCAGGAAGCAGTCATTCCAGTGTTTCCAAAACAGACATGTGTAACGTACAGTGCTATATGCAAGATTAGTCAACAATAAAATCACAGTATTTTCTGAATGATTCAGGCGACACATAAATTTAAACATCAGATTTCTCAACGCAGCATGCAATGAATTTACATGATTAGACATAAACAGTTCACTGGCACTAGTCCATCTGGGCTTTAAAAATAAGAGTCTTAGAGCATCATTGTATGGCACTGTCAGTCTGTGGAAGCTGGCCTTTTTATAGTTCACCCACAGATGTGCTGTGTACAATGGGGTGCAGTAGGCTCTAAACCAGGGGTCTCAAACATGTGGCCTGGGGGCCAAATGTGGCCCACCAAAGGTTCCAATCTGGCCCATGGAATGTTTTTGCCAAGTGCAAAAATTCCACAGTCTTGAATTGAATTAAGCAAAAAAGTTAGCTTGAATTAAGGAAAAAATTTAATTAAGCCAAAAAAAAAAAAAAAAAAAAATCTTCAATTAAGTAAAAAATCTTGAATTAAGCCAAAAAAATCTGAAATTTGGCAAAAAAAAAAATATCTTGAATTAAGTAAAAAAAAAAAAAAAAATCTTCAATTAAGTAAAAAAAATAATCTTGAATTAAGCCAAAAAAAAAAAAAATTCTTCAATTAAGTAAAAAAATCTTGAATTAAGCCAAAAAAAAATCTCAAATTTAGCAAAAGAAATCTTGAATTAAGTAAAAAAAAAAAAAAAATCTTCAATTAAGTCAAAAAAAATCTTGAATTAAGCCAAAAAAAAAAAAGATCTTCAATTAAGTAAAATCTTAAATTAAGCCAAAAAAATCTTCAATTCAGTAACAAAAATCTTCAATTAAGCCAAAAATAAATCAATCAATCACTCTAGAATTAACAACTTCAAATTTTTTTCTTCGTTTTAGTGCAAAAAACCCCCCATTAAATTATGAAAATATTTACATTTACAACCTATCCTGTAACAATAAAATGTGAATAACCTGAATAAATATGAACAACCTGAAATGTATAAAGAAAATGAAGCACAATTTTAGCTATTTTCTGCCTGTTACTAAGTCTTTAGTGTCTTTGTAGATTCGATCCATAATGCACATGTAGAAATAATAAGCTGAGGCATGATATTGTTAAAATTGCACTAAATTTTCTTACGTTTTTTAATTTAAATTTCTTTTTTTTCAGGGTTTTTTTTTTTTTTTTTAATAGTTTATAAAAGTAAGTATTTTCATAATTTATTGGTGGTTTTTGTACACTAAAACAAAGACAAAATTTGGAGTTGTCATTATTTATAGGTTATTATGTTATTATTTTACTGCTCCGGCCCACTGCAGATCAAATCAGGCTGAATGTGGCTCCTGAAAGAAAATGAGTTTGGGACCCCTGCTCTAAACAGAGTCAGTTTCACCTGTACAGAACAAGACCAGAATTTCCGTGCCAGTACGTTTGCTTGTGCGTACAGCATCCGCCACTGCCGATACATGTCCATCGTCAGTGATCTGTAATGATGTGACCCAGGTACTTGACAGCATTGCATACATTCAAGATATTCCCAGTTAACTTAAAGTCAGGAAACTTCAATGATCTGTCCCCCTTGGTCCGACAAATCATAATTAGACTTTTAGCTGAGTTGTACTTCACATCATGCAGTTCCCCATACACAGAACACATATTTAAGAGCTGCTATAGACCGGCAGAACTAGAGTTAAACACCACCAGGTCATCTGCAATGTTAATTTAGGGAATGTCGTTTTCAGCTGGTAGGCTTATGTATGGGGCTGGATTGACACAATTACTAGATGTGTTATGTGTTTTTTTTTTAGGGGCAATACGGTGGTGCAAGGGTTAGCATTGTCACCTCACAGCAAGAAGGTCCTGGGTTTGACTCCAACCAGGGCCCTTTCTGAGTGGAGTTTGTATGTCCTCCCTGTGTTTGCGTGGCTTCTCTTCACACTCTAAAAAATTATTAATAGGCTCAACGTAAAAAAATTGAGGTAACAATTTCCATTAATCTTTTTAAGTTATTTCAACTTGGCAAATTGCTTAAATGCCACAAGACTTCTCTAGTTAAGTAAACTCTATTACTTTAGTACAAACAACATGGTTTGCTTTTTACTCTATGAGCTTAATTAAGTCGAACCAACTTAATTTTAATTGTGTAAAAACTACTCCATTTAGTTATATTGACTTATTGTTTTACTTTTATTCTACTTAAAAGTGTTCATACAAGTAGTCTCTTTAATTTTTTGAGTTGGTCTAACTTATTTCTGTACATCAGAAGAAATTCCACATGGAAATTCCAGTTATATGACTGACCTGTTTAATTCTCTGTGCAACTAACTTACTAAATGTGTCTGCATGTTAATATTTCAAATGTACACAGTACTATTGTTCTCATGTTCTTGCAGATATTAATTTATATTTGTTATGCAGTGAGGAGGTACATAAAGTAATATAACTGCAATAACGAATAAACAGGAAAGGCACTGTTTGGCCTATGGCTCTGACTCATGGTGCAGTTCTATAAAAATAAAAAATAAATACAAAAAAGCCAGTAAACATTAGCATGCACACATTAACTCAAAATTAACACCAACATCACAACCCTGCTGAACCCCTGCATATAAAAGAACACGTTTTCAACAATATACCCAATACCCACAATGCAATGCAGCAAATACGCGACAATATATACTACAATTTTAAATTAGAAAGGAGCAAAATGTATATTATTCAGTCCTTGAATAAGTACAACTACTGTTGCAGAAACAAAGCTAAATTCTATCAAGCCTTAAAGTTTGGTAAAGTTCTATGCAAAATCATGTTTCTCCCTTTTTTTTCTGTGCTTCCCTCCTTTTCTTGTGGTAGGCGTGGTCTGTCAGCAAAACATGTCCAGGCTCGTCAGCTTTGTACTCAGCTTTTAGAGGAAGCTTACAAGATTTTTAAGCTGTACTAACTTAATATATTTCTTTGTTAAGTTAAAGGCAGAAATGTCTGTTCAAAATCAATATGTTATTAAGTTAAGAGTGTTTTCCTTGTTTTTCATTTAGACCAACTTAATAAAATAACTTATCTGATTTAAATGTGTACATGTAACAAACTTATTTTTTTTAAGCAGAGAAAGCTCTTGATTTTAAGTTTAACTTACTAACCCCATGAATCATTTTTTAGAGTGCAGGTACTGATGGGCACCCACAGGTGTGAATGTGAGAGTGATTGGTTGTTTGTCTCTATATGTCAACTGGCAACTCATCCAGGGTGTACCCCGCCTTCACCCATAGATAACTGGGATAGGCTCCAGTACCCCCCGTGACCCTAGTGAGGATAAAATGGGTTCAGAGAATGAATGAATGAATGAATGTGCTTTTTTTTTTTTTTTTTTTTTTTTTTTTTTAATATTACACTACTGGACTTGAGTCACACATTTCATTCTGTCATGTATCAACGTGTACTTAACATTAAAAGCAACTGAGTCACAATATTCATTCATTCATTCACTATCTGAACCCGTTCTATCCTCACTAGGGTCACGGGGGTCGCTGGAGCCTATCCCAGCTACTTATGGGCGAAGGCGGGGTACACCCTGCACATGTCTCCAGTTCATCACAGAGCTGTATATAGACACAAATAATCACTCTCACATTTACAGCTATGGACAATTTAGATCACAGGTGTTAAACATGCGGCCTGGGGGCTAAATCCGGCCCACCAAAGGGTCCAATCCGGCCGGTGGGATGAATTTATGAAGTGCAAAAATTACACTGAAGAAATTAACAATCACTGGTGTCAAAATCATTTTAATTCAGGTTCCACATGGAGATGCATACGGACCAATTAGTTCTCAAGTGGATCACAGCAGTAAAATATTGTCATAATATCCTATAAATAATGACAGCTGCAAATTTTCTCTTTGTTTTGGTGTAAAAAAAAAAGTGAAATTACATGAAAATGTTTACATTAACAAACTATACTTTTACAAAAAATATGAATAGCCTGAAAAAATATGAACATCATAAAATGTCTTAAGAGAAGTAAATGCAATTTTACTAACATTCTGTCATTAAATGTTGTGTGTGTTTGTAGATCCATCGTGATCTGTAAGTTACAATGTACACGAGTAAATGATAAACAGAGGCATAATATTTTTTAAATTGCACTTATTTTTTTTTTTTAGACATTTCAAGTTGTTCCTGTTATTCAGATTTTTAAGGTGTGGGTGTAAACATTATCATAATTTAATTTAACTTTTTTCACTGTTATTATTTTACTGGTCCGGCCCACTTGAGATCATACCGGGCTGAATGCGGCCCCTGAACTAAAATAAGTTTGACACCCCTGATTTAGATTACCCAATTAACCTGTCAATACATGTCCGAGGAATAATTTAGATCAGAATTAAAAGGGGATTAAACCAGTGACTTTAATCAGGTTTAAATTTAATCTGAACTTTTCTTTTTCAGCTGGAATAAGGTGTTTACATGGGCATCTTAAATAGGATCTAACCTTTAATCAGATTAACCCTTTCATGCATGAATTGTGAGACCCTTAATCAAGATTTTTTTCCTGAGTGTTTTTATTCCTCTTTAGGCATGAAAAAAACATCCCTACAGAAAAAAATTTCTTCTGAACCAATTTTTCATGGAGCTGCAAAAATGTCCACTCAGCTGGACCCCATGTGTTTAAATTTTGAAGCAAATAAACATGTAATTACTGATATATTGTGTTAAAACTATGAAATAAAAACATTTTTAATGCTTATTATAGGTAATTAATTTCTCAGACAGGGGTAGTTGTTTGTTTACTTGCTTTACTAGTTTGTCTGATATATGAATTACCTACAATAATTATATGTGGAAGACAGTATGAACCTTTAGCAGATATTTTTAATGCTGTTAATCTAATGTTTTCTCACATTTTAACATGCTAATACCAGTCATTACTCAATTCATGGAGACATAATGCAAAAAACCCCAACAACTTTTGTTTAAAAAAACGGTTAATTACAGACTTATAACAATAACAAGCACTTGATTTACACTTAGGGATGGGAATCGTTAAGAATTTAACGATTCCGGTTCCATTATTGATTTTGCTTATCGATCCGATTCCTTATCGATTCTCATTGGGTGAAGGAATAAAAGAGTACAAACGGGTGTGTTTGCATTAACTGTCTTTTATATTTCCATCTCTGCACAGAAAATATAACATATACAGTATGTACAAATAATAATAACAGATGATGCCGGGCCCGTTTTTTTGGGGGGGGGGCAGTGAAAGTGAAACTAAAGATGCTTTACTAATTCCTCTATTGCTGCATTTCTACTACGTGGAACCGGTTCGACTCAGCTCGGCTTGTCTTCCGTTGTTGTGCACCTCATTTCCTTTCCCTTCTTACCTTTGGAAACTTGTATTTGAGGAGTTATGATGTTTGTAGCCCACACCGGAACCGGCCCGGCGTTCACTCTGCCGCTACATTCACAAGTGCCGCTAGGTAGCGTATCAAATACGTGACATTCCTGTAAATGAGTCACATGCTGTGGACAAATGTTTGAGGATACTGGAGGTATTCCACCCTTTTGAAGACATGGAAGCTTTGACAGTGTTCCAAGTAAATGGACCTGGTGTCGTCTGTTTAGACCGTTTCTGTCTCAACGCCATGTTGGCTACGTTCTGACCAAAACAATGCAGCGTACATGTGACGTCATCGCGCATGCACAACAAAGGCGGAATCGATAAGCAGAATTGTTAAGCAGGCAGGCAAACGATTCCAAGGAATCGAGCTACTGGGAACCGGTTCTCAAAAAAGAACCGGTTCTCGATTCCCATCCCTATTTACACTTAAACATGTTCCTCTAGATCAGGTTCATCAAGAACAGTAAAGTTACATTAATGGTCTGAATGTCAGTGTATGAGATGATGCATTAGTGTCCACTGTGTTGGCTGATATGGAACTAAAACAAAATCCATGAATATACAAGAGAACAACTGAAGAAGAACTGTCCACTGGAGTGACCACTATGCATGAAAGAGTTAAACCAGGAATAAAAGTTGTCATGTAAACGTATGTAAAATATATGTCTTCGGATGGTGGGAGGAAGCCAGAGTACCTGGAGAGAACCCACGCAGACACGGGGAGAACATGCAAACTCCACACAGAAAGGTCCCACCCCTGTCGACGGGTGTTGGAAGCCATAATATAAACAGCAATATTTGTAAACTAAAAATGGACAAATAGAGTAAAATCTAACACTTTTTAAAGTTACCACAGACTTCCACAACACTTCAGTCTAATGTGAAGCCCTTTTGATGCTTTAATGCCGAACCTTTCATTGAAATCTTATCTTTGATTTTTCATAATTGTATGAGTTTGACTCTTTGAAAACACCTTGAAGGCTACACTTTAATATTTTTATTTAGGTCTCAATTGAATTTATATTCCAAAGCAATTAACCTCATAAAATGACTGGTCATAGAGGTAATATTAAAGTAATCATGCTGGCAAAAAAAAAAAAAAAAAAAAGATTTAACACTGGCGGTCAAACTAAATAAATCCATACTGAGAATAGTCACTTTGATGTCACGTGACTGAACATGCAACATTGTGCAACATTGCAGACTAAGAGGATATTCTGCCCATTGTCTATCTGATGAAGAGGAAAAACCGGATAAGATGTAATGCTCACATGCATCCACAGGGTCTAAAATAGTTTTTCACCATATTGCGCTCAGAAGAGAGGAGAGGCACTTCATACGTATGAGAACAAAACGGATAATATCGCCTCAGGCATCGAATTAGGACCGAATTAGCCTCCTCTCCTCTCCCCCGTGTTATTTCCGTGCAGCCGCTCATGGCATACTAAACCAAATAATCCACTCGTTATCACAAAGCACATCATTTTATGTTAATAGCCTATCCATGTTGACACACCATTAAACACAGGGAATTTGGGTAATGTGTGCTATACTACTGTTTGGAGATTCACAGAGCTCCTCTTCATCTCATGTATGCCAAAGCCATTGACAGAATGAGGGATGAAGCTGGGATGAAGTGAACTATACATATAATGTTATTTTTTAATGAAACCGTGATGTGAAGACATTGTTAAAAAGAGTAACAACCTTCATTACTCTGATTTGATGGTGATAGGTGATTTGTGATTTGACAGGACGATGCTAATGCAGCAAAACCGCACCATGTGATTCACCATCAGACAAATAGAAAAGTGGAGCAAACCATAGAAGACGTAAACCACAAAAGTAAAATATGATGAGAGAACTGGACGTAGAGACAGAAAGAAGGGGGGAAAAAAATGGAAGAGGAAGGAAGGAGAAGGGGGAGGGGAGGAGAAACAGAGAGCATGTAGCAGAAAAAGCATGAAAGAGAAGCAGATTATGTGTAAAATGAACTTCTAGAGGTGGAGATGTTCCTCCAGCTTTGATGCTGCTATTCACCTGGCATACAGACATTTCCAACACGCTGCAGTTCAGCGAGCCGAGACCCCAGGCACCTTTGGCATGCTTCTTTTTCAATGGCATCACTGAAGTCAAAGTGATTTATGTGTAGGTGGGAAAAAAGAAATCTCAATTTAATTCTGGATCCAGTAAAAAGTTCAGTGCTGTTTGATGAATATGTGGGTGGTAATGATTGAGCACTTGGCAGGACTTTTTGATACATCTTCAAGACCACTCACCTAAATTTCTTTAAATGTGTAGTTTATGTAATCTCCCCTACTTTAAAGTCTTCTGCTGTACAAAATATGCCCTCAGGTCATATGAAAAACCAAGCTATTTTAAACTACAGTTATATATTACATCCAATTCACAAGAACCAGAGAGTGTGGTGATGGAGATGGAAAGTCATGCAGAGAGGCAACAAGTTTGTTATAAAAAAATGTTGGAATTATACATTTCAGCAAATCACATCTATCTATCTATCTATCTATCTATCTATCTATCTATCTATCTATCTATCTATCTATCTATCTATCTATCTATCTATCTATCTATCTATCTATCTATCTATCTATCTATCTATCTATCTATCTATCTATCAAAAAACATTAAATAAAAAATATGAAATATGAAAATAAAAAAATATAAACAACCTGGAATGTCTAAAGAAAAATAAGTGCAATTTTAACAATTTTCTGCTTGTTTTGTGTCTTGGTAGATCTGATCTGTAATGCACATGTATTAATCATAAGTTGAGGCATAATATTGATAAAATTGCACTTATTTTTCATCAGAAATTTCAGTTTTTTCCAGTTATTCACATCTTTTTTGGTTTGTATAGAAATAATTTCATCATTTAATGTTATTTTTTGCACTAAAAAATTTGGAGTTGTCATTATTTATAGGTTATTATGCTATTATTTTAGTGGTCTGGCCCGCAGGAGATCAATTGGGCTGAATATGGCCCCTGAAAGAAAATGAGTTTGACACTCCTGGTATAGAGAGTTTTTTTTATTGTGTTTGTATTTATCTGTTTGGTTTTTCATGTGGACCATGAGTCTGTAAAAAGCTTATCTATCTATCTATCTATCTATCTATCTATCTATCTATCTATCTATCTATCTATCTATCTATCTATCTATCTATCTATCTATCTATCTATCTATCTATCTATCTATCTATCTATCTATCTATCTATCTATCTATCTATCTGAACCAACAATATCAAAACAATTCTACAGCATGTCACCACTTGGTTTCCATTATACAAATAGTTCAGATCCTTCTATTGATTAATGGGTTTCAGCTACAATAAGTTCTTAAATAGATGCAGTGAGTAGCTTCTCATTTCTTACACAACAAGTTTGATAGAGAGCATAAAGATTAGACTTTGTTTCAATGGATAAAGGTCATGTGGTCTGATGAGTCCAGATTGCACCTGTTCCACAGTGATGGATGAAGTGATTACCCATCATGCTTAGTGCCTACAGTATAAACCTGTGGGAGCAGTGTTATTGCACATTATGAGTCCAAAAAATTAATCAAATAAATGTTGTGTGTATATTGTAAGATTATTGGCATAATGCCACGGTGAATGCATGCTGTTATCAAAGCCAATTAAACGTAAAAGTGTGTGACTATTTAGGCCAGATTGTGTATTATGGATCATGCATAAGTAGATGTATAATCGTAAGAGAAACACACAAACGTAATATTTTATGAAGGGTTTGTCTTCAGGGAGGAGGTCAGGGTGGATCAGTTTGGACAGGAGACCACTGTCTGTTTTCAGTGTTAAATGTTACTTGTTTTATATTTAATCATTTTATATCCAAAGTCTAGTGTTTATTGCTGTAATCTATAAATCTTTTTTTTTTTTGATCATTTTTTTATTTGTTTTCATTGTGCATCACAGAAGTACAATACAAAAGAAAAAGAAATTCACATTTTATAATACAAGATTCTGTGACACACAAAGTATAACAACCCCTCCCACAGAACCAGTGGCGACCCCCATACCAACCCAGTCTGGATCTCAGAATACAAAAACCAACTAATAAAGATAAATAAAGACAAATACATGTATATCGATGAAAGAGTATAATTTACAGATATAAACAGAATAGTGATGATCGGGGAAGTCATAGACAGTTATGTTGCATTCTTTCTTTAACCAAAAAATAAACACCATCCCACATACTCAGCGTTTTTCGACTGGCTGCATGCATCCGGGCATCTATAAGTCATTTTAACGTCAGTCATCTTTTCTTAAAGGAAACTAATGTGTTGTAACTGTTGCATTTTCACTAAATTCTTGTTTAATCCTTTTTGAAATGTCATTCTAACTCAGGGGCGTCAAACTCATTTTCTTTCAAGGGCCACATTCACCCCAGTATGATCTCCAGTGGGCCGGACCAGTAAAAAAATAACATAATAACCTAGAAAAAATGACAACCGAAAATTTTGTCTTTGTGTTAGTGCAAAAAAAAAAAAAACCATTAAATTATGAAAATACTAACTTTTATAAACTATCCAAACAAAAAAGATGTGAATTACCTGAAAAAAATGAAATTTCCTAAGAAAAATAAGTGTAATTTTAGCCAGTGAAAAAAGTAAAATTACATTATGGTAATGTTTACATCTACAACCTTTCCTTAAAAATCTGAATAACGTGAACAACTTGAAATGTCTTAAGAAAGACAAGTGCAATTTTAACAATATTCTGCCTCAGTTTATCAGTTTATCATTTTCACATGTGCATTACAACTTACATTACAATTACAAATACACAAAACATTTAGTAACAGGCAGAATATTGATAAAACTGCATTTACTTTTCTCAAGACATTTCACGTTGTTGATATTTCTTGAGGCTATTCACATTTTTTGTAAAAGGATTATTTGTTAATGCAAACATTTTCATGTAATTTTACTTTTTTACACTAAAACAAAGATAAAATGTTATCATTTTTAAGTTATTATGACAGTATTTTTTTGGTCTGACCCAACTGAGATCTAACTGGTTTATATGTGTACGTACGGAACCTGAAATAAAATTATTTTTACACGATTGATTAATATGTTCAGTGTCATTTTTGCATTTCACAAATTCATCCCACCGACCAGATTGGACCCTTTGGTGGGCCGGATTTGGCCCCCGAGCCGCATGTTTGACACCTGTGTTGTAACTACTTAAACAGTATCTGTGGTATTTCTCCTGCCTCTGTAAAGGCACTCAAAGATCCAGGTTATATGAGAGTGTGTGTACAACAGTGTATATGTGACCATTCAAAGGGCTGACTTCTCGGGATTCATGATTTTTGGACAGATTTGTCCCGTAAAGCTACAACTGTTTTAAAGTTCACCATGCAGCACATATGATCTTTAAAGTTTTTCATACAAACATAATGATGCAGAGGACCTTTTACAGTCACACTCTATGTTTGATGATTGAAAAGCTGCTGAACACAACTGTGGGAGGCACTCCATTTTCAGACTATCAAATCTATCTCCCTCCTGCAAACAGACATGCACCATATTGCCTTGATTTTATTCAGATAATAGTTGAATTATTCACAGACACTGTGGGTGGACAGAAAGCTTCTATCTCAAACTGGCTGAATCTACTGTGTTTCATCTCCCAAAAGAAAAGATTAAGATCCTCTTAAAATCTTCTGAGAGGTTTATCTTTCAGTTTTCATGTTTGACGTATTTAACTTGTTGGGTCATTCACCAGATATTTGTTTGCATGTAAATAAAGAAAAACACATTTTCAAGAATTGACAAAAATACATACATTTCTGGAAAAAAAAAGCACATACTGTAGGTGTCTTGGTTCTCTGTGGAAGGGCACATGTTAGACATTAATATTGTTTTCTTATAAAATCTTATCAGATTATAAAACATCTCAGACTTTCAGATTGCCAAGACTTCAGGAACATTTTCTCTTTGATATCAATTTGATTTCACACTTCATTCAGAAAGAGGGACCTAAATAGACTTAAATAGAGGCAAAGGGTGGAAGGAAATATAAAAATAGAATAACAGAATAATAAATGTAGGGAAAGAAAATTAAAAAAGGAAGAGGACATTGATTGTTTGAGAACACTGTTGCAGAAAAGGTAAGAACAGATCAACAGGAAAAAGTTCATTTACACAGAGACAGGTCTCATAAAATCATAAAACCTGTAACGGCAGCTGTAACATCTAACAAAATAACTTTAACTTGCATCATACTAAATCAGCTTTCACCTGGATTACATTGTATAGGTGTAGTACAGATCGTATTAAATGGAAGATGAATGTGTGACTATGACTAGCTCTAAGATGTCAGATGAACATCATAAATCATGCATCACGAACCAAAATGAAAAAGAAGAAGAGGAAATGTAATGTTATAAGTTGTTTGCTTAATCTTTCCATTACAAGTTGTTTTGCCTGAAGAGTTTTTTTATTTTTGCAGATCTAAGTTGTTATATTCTGATTTATAATTTTTAACTGTATTTTGTATCCTTATTTGTACGGAACAGACAGTGAAAGGTGCGTCAGGTTTAAAAGGTTTGGTTTGTGTGTGTGTGTGTGTGTGGTTTAGATCAACTCACATCTGTCTGTGCTGAATTTGGAGAAAAGGTCAGATGCAACGAAAAAGATCTAACTTTACAGCTTTAGAAAGTAATTGTGGTAAAGAGAGTCGAGCAGAAAAACACGATTATGAACTAAGGGATTTTTTGTGGTCAAGAAATGCTACCCTAATTGTGTAGGTGTTAAGCAAGAGCGTACTTTCTGAAACTCTTTGTGGTTAAGCTATGCAGTTGGTTTGATTGACAGGTTTCCAGGGCGCTTGTTTTGACATGTTTTGCCCAGCGACTATTATTAACCAATAATAAGCATGCGACGAATGATGTCATCGAATAATGGGAGTCTCCAAAGTCTTTTTTTGGCTTTCTTTTTTTCTCTCTGACGACAAATACAGGGTGGGGAAGCAAAATTTACAATATTTTGAGGCAGGGATTGAAAGACAGTGTATGACCAATTAGTTTATTGAAAGTCATGAGAATTTATATACCACAAGAAAATTGACATAATAGAAAATGTTTTTATTCTATGTGTCCTCCTTCTTTCTCAATAACTGCCTTCACACGCTTCCTGAAACTTGTGCAAGTGTTCCTCAAATATTTGGGTGACAACTTCTCCCATTCTTCTTTAATAGTATCTTCCAGACTTTCTGGTAATAGTTTTGCTCATAGTCATTCTCTTCTTTCCATTATAAACAGTCTTTATGGACACTCCACCTATTTTTGAAATCTCCTTTGGTGTGACGAGTGCATTCAGCAAATCACACACTCTTTGACGTTTGTTTTCCTGATTACTCATATGGGCAAAAGTTTCTGAAAAGGTATGGATAATAGTGTTAGGTATGATTATGACATCAATATATGTTTGGTTTCAAAACAATTGACGTAGTGCCTGCTGAGAAAAAACATCTAAATGTTCATTGTAAATTTTGCTTCCCCACCCTGTAGTGTTTTTGATGCTAGACTAACTGATAACTGACTTCTTTCTTTTTTGTAACTTTTCCTATTTTTGCCTGAAGCAATAAATCAAGCTATTGTTTTAACTTTTTAAAACTTTAACCCCTTCTTTTTGGTGAATTCTTCATTTCTCCTGGTTTGGTCCTTCCATCTGAAACATAACTGGTGAGTTAATTTAAATTACGTGACCTCCCCTCTGGTAAGCAGCCTAAATGGAGTAGTCCAGAGCCACCGTTGGTCCAAAAATCTCTAGAACAGGCAGCTTTTTGTCCAAGATAACCGGAGATTTTTAGTACCAAGATGGTTTAAAGATAACGAAACTAGGGCAGTAAATCATTAACTGAAATTAATTGTGGTTTTTGAGATTTACTGCTCGCTGTGTGTTTACGAGGGCTGTTCAATAAGTTCATGGCCTCACCCAGAAATACTGGTTGTTATAATACAGGATGTTACATTCTTTCATGATGGGATAGTGATGCTTGAACATCGATGGACCAAGTGCATTGCTGTAAATGGAGATTATGTTGAAAAATAAAATATAAATTATCAGTCTGTGTTGTTCTGTTCTGGGTGAGGCCATGAACTTATTGAACGGCCCTCGTACATAGGCAATGAATCAAGTGCTTGGCAGATATTTCACTCTGCTGTTGGATGTGGGTTTGGTTCTTAGATGGTTTCATTACTGGCTCCAGTCAAATGTATTGTTTGTATAAATAAACTGTAAATATGTGGAGGTACATATGTACAGATGAGAACAGGTCATGCTTGTATTAGTCTCACCTCATTGTTCATATTAACATCGTAGTGTGATCTACACAATTGCTCCATTAATTCTGTAATTCCCATGAGATGTATTATTTCCTCCAGCAATGCAGATGTATTTACATTGCAAATTGGTTTGTAATAGTATAATTTATCAACAGAACTGCTGGTATCACCAACACATTACTTTTAACAAACACATATGGAATAAATCAGGACCAATCATCTATGTTTTTTCTAATTGATTGGATCAGGTTCTGCTTTGAGATGCTTTTAAGGAACATTGTTGTTATACTTTTATTACCTTTTAAAATAATGATGGTGTTGTATATGTATGTTCTTAACCCATAAAAACCCAGTGATACTTTTGTGTTAGCTCCCAAATTAATTTTTCTCTCTATTTAACCTTTCTTAAAGGAATTTTCACCATTTATCATAATATTATCTTCTCCATTTTGCATTTTTTCAGTGAAAATCAGGTATTTTTCCATATTTATTTAACTGATCATGTACTTTAATCATCATGCTGCAGCTACATTTGAGGCTTATCATACCTAAAACAGAGAAAACTTGAGAAAAAGTGACTTTTTCTGTAAAATATATCATTAACTGAACATACATCCAAGTGTGTCCATCCAATGTCATTGATCTAACTCCATGGGTTTTTCTGGTGAATCAATGTTGTAGAAGATGACAGTGTTTCCACATTCACTATGGAGCCTCTGAACGTCCAAATTGGTCATATCTGATGATTATGAAAAGATGACAAACTATTTTACACCAATTATTTACATGTATTGATAGGATTAGTGGATCAACAGGTATTAAACAGTTTACATCAGTAGATAGTTTTGGTCACTGGTATATATTTGGGTCTTTATGGGTTAATTTAGTGCTTTATGCATGGTTTTAGAACTGACTTTTATTATGTTTTATGTATACAGGGTGTCCCAAAAAAATTGACATAATTTCATCACCTAATAATTTGTTTAAAATTTCTTTGCTTTTTTTGCTCAAAAAAGTGTAATCATTTTATTGTTCTGCTTTCAGGAATAGACATGCTGTTTACTGCGACAGAAAAGGTGTTCTGTGTATTGAAGTATGCCCAAACTCAGTCAAATGTGTATGTGCAATGTGAATTTGTTAGAAAATTTCATAAACAAGCACCAACAGGAAAGCAGATTTGGACATGGCATAAGAAGTTTCAAGAAGAAGGCTGTTTGTGTTGGAAAAAAGGATTGTAATAACTTTGTAATTGTTTGTAATAACTTTGGAACATTTTAAAATTACCATCCCCCAGAATATTTTGTTTGAAATTTGTAGAATAAAACATTTTATGTCCAAAATAAATCCTATTCAGTGTCATTTTTCCTGACCATGTAGTCACTTTGATATGGACATGTCAAATGATGTCAATTTTTTGGGACACCCTATCTTTTAGTGTGGATAGTATGGCTGCAATTTCTATTTTGGGTAACTTCTGCTGCTGCTGCTGCTGCTGCTGTCTTGGCCAGGACACTCCTGAAAAAGAGATTTTTAATCTCAACGAGCTGGATAACCCTTTAAGCTTAACCCATTAAATCACTGACAGAAAACTCCTGTTCTTTGAAACTAGAACCTTCATTGGTCCTTCTGAACAACCCCCCAAATTTTTTTAAACTTAAATTTCCATGTTTGAGTTTCAATTTTGTGTCATATTTGATACATTGGGTCTCAATGCTCAAATATTATCATTTTTGAATAAACAAAAACAATATTATCACGCAATAATATAACAATAATTATATCATAATAAAACACAAACATGTCTAACAAATTGGCAATTCCTTTTCAAAATTGACAAAGTTCTGCCACCCTCCTCAATAATGACAATCTTATAGTGTCACTGGAAAGGCCTCTGGTGAACAAATTCCTCCTCCTGGTGGATTATTGCATGTATTGCATGTATCTGATTGTATACATCAGTTTTTTTTAAGAAAAAATATCACACTGATCATGTAGAGGGCTTCAAAACTCATGTATCAAATATTATATGTTTGGCATTATAGGGTTAAATAAAGATTATAACTACCTAACTAACTAACTAACTAACTAACTAAATAATAACTAATAAATAAATAAATAATAGACAACATGGTGGTGATAGCACTTGTGCCTCACAGCAAGAAGGTCCTGGGTTCGATTCCAACACCAGTTGATGGGGGTGGGACACAGTTTGCATGTTCTCCCCGTGTCTGCATGGGTTCTCTCTTGGTACTCCAGCTCCTCCCACCATCCAAAGACATGCACTGATAGGTTAGTCGGTTAATCTAAATTGCCCATAGGTGTGAATGTGAGAGGGATTGTTTGTCTCTATATGTCAGTCCTGCGATGAACTGGTGAAATGTCCAGGGTGTACCCCGCCTTCGCCCGTAAGTAGCTGGGATAGGCTCAAAGCGACCCCCGTGACCCTAGTGAGGATAAAGCGGGTTCAGATAATGAATGAATGAATAATAATAATAATAATATCTTAAGTTTTCCTGCTTGCCAATTTTGTCC
The DNA here is from genome assembly GCF_902148855.1 of Sphaeramia orbicularis. Classification (NCBI taxonomy): domain Eukaryota; kingdom Metazoa; phylum Chordata; class Actinopteri; order Kurtiformes; family Apogonidae; genus Sphaeramia; species Sphaeramia orbicularis. The sequence continues at coordinate 36,034,921 of NC_043961.1, forward strand.
GGACTTGTATAATGCACACATGTATTTCTATAAATGGTTTGCATCATCTAACCATAATCCTAACTCTCCATAGACATTCATTGACATTATGCATTCCCTAGCCCATTACTCTTATGTGTAGCCTCTCAACTGAATGCCTCGCCCTTACCTTTAAAACCAAGTCTAAACCCTCAAAAAGCCCTTCGAAGGTTCATCCCAAAGTGAGAGCCAGCCAAAACGTCCTCACTTTGAAGGTCAGGTTCTCACTTCACTGGTTAAAATGGTGAAACTGGTCTTCACCATGTCCACGCAAGTGCCCACACACACACACACACACACACACTCCCAAACCAGAGCACAAACCCAGTCCTCAAGACACATGTCACCCCAAGGAACAGCTTCATTTATTTTCTTTGCTCCTGGCTTCATGTGCTGACCTTTCTTAGCAGTAGGTGGAGAGCACTGGGAATGAGCAGCAAGAGCATTGACTCACAGGAAGCTGTTCCTCCCTGCAGCCAAACTCATCGATATGCATGTTTTCAAGTGTGTGTCTGTGTGAGTGAGTGCACGTCAGTGTGCACATCCATGTTCAAGTGTCTCTGTGTTTTTGTACGTGTCAACAGTGTGTGTACTTATGTTTTAATGCAGTGCTTTGCTTTAGTGATATTTGTTAGCTTTTAAACACTCCAGGCTCCTGCTCTATCCTCCAGAGGGTGGATGTATAGAGTAGTGTGTGTTGTGTCCTCTTGGGAGGGATAAAAATAGAGAGAGAAAGGCAAATGTGGCACTTTGGCTGATATGGATATTTACACTGAGATACTGATGTAACACTAAACATAGAGTGTCTTTTTATCTGAGGGGAGGCAGATAAAAGCAGCATAATCGTAACACTTTCGGTGTGCAAGTCAGTTCACAGTCCATTTTATTTTTCATTTTATCAACGCTCAATGTGATCATGGAGCATAGACATAGCATGGGTTTAAAGCAGTCATTCTCATTACAATCCTTCTGGAGCTGTAGATAAGAATATTCAAAAGGTGGCTTTTTCTTACATTTCCACAGTTTAGAGAGAAACGTTCCAAGAGACGCTGCACAGATGCGTCAGAGGTCAAATTACACTGTTAACCTCAATTACCCTGTGCTTTACAACAGGGGCTAGAGGTCACAGCCATGATGAGGAGTTTCATTTTAGTATAGCTAGAGGTGCTTTTGGACAGATACCATCTCCCTCTCTCTCTTTCTGATTCATTCTTTTCCTTTTTCTGTCTTTGTACACGTCATCTATCGTGCATGTACCCACCTGACCCAATAAATCTGATGGGTTGAAAACTTTTTAAATCGTTACATGAATTGGCATTTTTCTTCTTTTGCACATAGGTAAAAACACTGATTTAATACAAGACAAATACCAACCCGTCTCTACTGATTTTCCAGATACCAGTCAAATGTCTTTTTTTAATTTGTGTTGCTAATTATCTGTTGAAAGAATAATTAGACATGAAACACAAACTTTGACCTCACTAATTCCACTGTTATGCAGATAATATACAACTTTATTTCACATTAGTATAAGCATTCTAACTGAAATTGATACTTATAATGGTAAAGTGCTGTTTTAAATGACTGATGACAACTCTGAACATGAACAGTTAACAACTTGATGGCATAGGGTTTTCAATTAATAATTAAGTGTTTGGTCAGTATATAACCCCAAAATATGATTAGATAGATAGATAGATAGATAGATAGATAGATAGATAGATAGATAGATAGATAGATAGATAGATAGATAGATAGATAGATAGATAGATAGATAGATAGATAGATAGATAGATAGATAGACAGACAGACAGACAGACAGACAGACAGACAGACAGACAGACAGACAGACAAATAATACTCGATTAAACAAAGAAAATTCAGAAATACTGTGCAGAATTAATTGCTGGATTGAACCACATTCATGTTTTCCACCTAAGAAAAAGACATGAAATGACATTCTTCACCAAAAGATCCAGATTAATTTGCACCAGCTCATTATTCAGAAAAATGGATCCAACATAATCTTGAGCTCTTAAGAAATCTTGTTGTGCTCTAACATGCTACATACAGTTTCCAACGGAAAAAATTGCATAGAACCCTCCACTGTTTGAATAATGTGATAGTAACCTGATAGTTTAGTTGTTTGGCAACATGTTATTTTCAATTCATTGTCTTTTTTATGTCTGGAGATCAACAGGCTTATTATTTAGTGGTAATTAGTTAATGCCAGGGAAAAAAAATCTGTGTATTTTGAAAATACTCCAAAACAATACTTTTAAAAAGAAACAATGGCGTGCCAGTTGTCGTATGAAAAACACCTCTGGAGTGTTAAGGCCTTCAGTGCTAAAGACTTACAACCTAATGATCAGTTTCTGCTCTTTTAAGCTTTGGAGGGTGTTGGATGGGAATTGAGCACAACGATAAAAAGAGCATTACGGTTGTAAAGGGTTGGAGAGCTGCAATGTGTAGCACATAAAACATAACTGGTTTGCATTAGGATAGTAAAACGAATGTCAGTAAGTGCAAAGATACAAATCTCATGCCTTTAGCACTAAAATGTTGTAAATGTGAGCCTTTGACACTTTAACCTGACAACATATTCATTAAAACACTGTCTCCATCAATCACCAAAATATGGAAACTGTCACTTCCATTCTGACGAATACCTTATTAACCCTTTTATGCATAGTGGTCACTACAGTGGACATCTGTTCTCTTGTATATTCATGGATTTTGTTGTTTTAGTTCCATATCAGCGAACACAGTGGACACTTCCACTACAAAAATCTAAATCTTACCAAGTGTATTTTTCTCATTTCTAGTCAAATATCACATCACACTTAAAATCAGACAGAATCACCTACAGAGGAAGTTTTCAGTGAGATATAAGAACTGATTTATAGACAATAGATCTGGAAAATCTGATTTCAACAAATCTTACCAAGATAATTTTCACTTGTTCCATTGGCAAATTTTTTTTTTTTTGCTTGAATTAAGTAAAAAATTTTACTCTTTAGGTGATTATGTCTCATTTTAAGTGTGATGAGATATTTTGACTAGAAATGAGAAAAATACACTTGGTGAGATTCAGATTTTTGCAGTGCATGCACCATCGCACACACCGGAATTCATACTGTTAATCTAACTTTACTGTTCTTGATACACCTGATCTGCACTAACATGTTTGAGTGTAAATCAATTGCTTGTTATTGTTATTAAACTGTAATTAACAGTTTTGTTTTGGTTTTTTTTTGCATATTATCTCAATGAAGTGAATAATGACTGGTATTAGTGTATGTTAAAATATAAGAAAACATCAGATTAGCTGCAATAAAAATTTTTTTATTTCATAGTTTTCACACAGTTTATCAGTAAATACATTTCTTTACTTCAGAAATTAAATGCTTGGCGTCCAGCTGAGTGGACATTTTTGCAACTCCATGAAAAATGGGTTTATAAAAACTATTTCAATTGCATTATTTTTTTAATGCCTAGGGGAATAAAAACACTCAGGAAAAAAAATCTTGATTAAGGCTCTTATAATTCATGCATGAAAGAGTTAAATACAATATCTAATATATCTACCATACCATACCATACCATACCAATTTAATAAACTGCAGATGAACAATGTGTGGCCGTGTTGGAAATAAGGAAAAATGTTACACATTAGGAAGGAAATATATTTTAGTCTTATTTGAATCAATATGACTAAATGACTTGAAAAGCCCATGTCTTTCAACTAAGATGAGGGTTTTTCAGGGCATCGAGTGGTGGATTCAATACAATTTTAATTCCTGTGTTTTGTATTCTGTGTCCATCTCCTGCCAAAGTTTTAAAAAGTTCAGTTCCCTTAATGACCAATGAGGAATCATTAGTTTTATGAAACACACTGAGGTGCCTAAGCATGGGGTAATCAATAAAAGAAAACTACTGCTAAAAACTAACCATTACATTGTAAAATGGCCTATGAACTTCGTCTTTTTGCCGTTATCAACAAAAACAAATGTCTCCAGAGACATACTGACTGCATTCCCACATTTTACTGCTGTCACACAAACACAGTAGACATCAATTTAACAACAGAGAGTGGAATAATGGTAGCACTCTGTATAAAAACATACTGTTCTGCAAAGTGTTTTGAGTGGAAACAGTAAAATCCAACCCAAGACAGAGAAACTGTGCTAATAATGACATACTGCAGCTGGAAATTTGCTGCATCTAATGTAGGAACTCATTATTATACTATGTGAATATACCTTTAAAAGTAAAGCCTAAAACATAGCTTCCACATAAAGAAAGACAATGATGCAGATATTGCACTGTAAATTTTGGTGGTTACAAATCTCAAATCGCTGTAACATCAAGTTTATTAAGTGTAACTGTGCTAATTTTATCTGCAGTGGAAAAAAAAGCTACATATCCAGTAGGCCTGTAATGGTACACAAAATTTTCGGTTTGGTACGTTTTCGGTTTTGAAAGCCATGGTTCGGTTTTTTTTTTCAGTTCGGTACGGGAAGAGGGAAAACCCCTCAAAATGTCTTTAATACATTTGTGAATTTTTGAACAGTTTTCCCCCAATTTTTGGACACAACAGAATATAGGAAAATAGGAATAATACAATTCTGCTGCTATAAATCAAATAGAGAATAAAATAAATTATTAATATTACTAAATGTATTTTAAACATTAGTATTGCACTTTTCCCTGACAGGTAGTTTTGAACAAACAAAAAAAATCTAATCAGTTCTGTCAGTTCACATTCTTCATAAAAATATCAACAAAAAAATTCTGCATGAAGTGCAACATTAACAGGAGGGTAAACTGGTATTCTGTTTTAACAAACTGAAGAGCAACATTGACAACAAACTGAACCAAATTATTTATTTTAGGACAGCTAACAAACTGTTTAGGCCACCTTGTGTACTTGTGTGTGTGTGTGTGTGTGTGTGTGTGTGTGCGTGCGTGCGCGTGCATGCGTGCGTGCGTGTGCGCATGCAAGGTTTGATTTGTTTTGGGGATGGTTTGTTTGTTGTTTTTTTGTTTTGTTTTTTTGGTCAGAGCCGGGGGTTGGGGGGTGGGGGGTGCGGTCCGGTCCATAACTAACATAACTAATCCTGGCGTGAAACAAAAGTGAAACTTTATTTTTATATATGTTCAATGGCCAACTCCGAGTTCTATTCCTCTGTTATACAGCGTGCGTGAGAGAGAGACACAGACAGAGCTAGTGTCAGTGTTTTAGAACTACCGTAGTTCCTAGGGGCCAAACAACGTTCGTCTTATCACCGTCTCTTTCCTCGTTGTCTTTCACCGGGACCTGAAGTGATCCCAAACAGGACTGTCATGATGGTGGAGGGTCTTCAGTCTCTTCCTTCCAGGTTCACATCATATTTGTTGTTTTTTTAACCTTATATCAGCTGCTATTTCGTATTTCGGGTCAATGTGCGCGTCCTTCAATATGTCTGTGTGAAACTTGCGTGGATTTAAAGTTTCGCATCAAACAATGTCTTTCATTCCTTTTTCTTTTTCTCAACATACTGTGCTGTTTCGGTACAGCTGTGTACCGAACCGAACAGGTGTGTACCGAAACGGTTCAGTTCGGTACGTGTACCGTTACAGGCCTAATATCCAATGTAGTCCATGTAAAACCGAAACCGTCCACTCAAAACTATGTGGTCTTATATCTAATGAAAACTCTGTAACGCTTCACACATCACACCAAAGTCAGTAAAACTCAAATACTACACAACAGAAAATTCACACTTGCAAAACAAATTCAGCCTGTTACTGTAGTAAATGATGGAGTTTATGGTTTTCCCCAAGATTGACCTCTTTACAAGATGAACCCAATATGAAAACGGGATCTTTAACCCATAAAGACCCAAACATTCACTGGAGACCAAAATCAACTACTGATGTAAAATTTATAATACTTATTGATCCATTAATCCAATCAATACATGCAAATAATTGGTGTAAAATGTAGTTTGTTGGCTTTTCATGGTCATCAGATATGACCCATTTGGACGTTCAGAGGTTCCATAGTGAACATGGAAACACTGTCATCTTCTACAACATTAATTCACCAGTAAAACCCATGGAGTTGGATCAATGACATTTGATGGACACACTTGTTTTATGTTCACTTAATGATAGATTTTGCTGAAAGAGTCACTTTTTCTGCAGTTTTGTTTGTTGTTGACATAACAACTCTCAACTTTAATTTGAGTTTTAATGAAAATCTGTATGATTAGTAAATAAAAGATAGGAAAACACCTGATTTTCACTGAAAAAACGGCAAATAAAGAAGATAATATTACAATAAATGCTGATAAATCACCTAAGAAATGTTAAATATCGGGAAGAATCCATTTGGGAGCTGCCACAAAATTAATACTGGGTCTTTATGGGTTAATTTCTGAAAATCCATCCATCCATCCATTATCCACTGCTTATCCGGGACATTTCTGAAAATACTACAGTAAAATAAACTGAAATGGATTGAAATTTTGAAAAAGAACTTTAAATATATGCAGCTGATAAATGATGATTACAGTAAAAATTGAGAACTTAAAGTCAAAATTAAAAGTCACATTTATTTCACTAGAGCATCTCATCTCTGGGCTGGGTCTGGTCTGATTTTTTCATGACCATAAACTGACAGTATGAAGTCTAACCAGAGTACAGTATTCCTGATCAGCGTGTAGATTATCCATCAGTCGTCCTCTTTGAAGCTTCACATCATAGAGGTTAATGTGAAGTAGCTCAGTTTCAGCTACATCATTGCTCAGCTTCCCTCAGTGACATCCCTTGGACAAGAAGACAATCGCCTATAGTCATGAGGGTCTCGTCAAGAACCTTTAGTGTCTTTGGCTTTGCCCTTGACCGTCCCCGTCCCCTTCCACTTCCTCTCCTGTGTCCTGTCCCTTCAGATGTTTGTGGATCTAAACCAAGTGAACTGAACCATAATCCTTTTATCTTACCTCATTTCTGTGTAAACACTGACTCTTGGTGTTTCCGTCCTGGGAAGTGTGGTAATTAGTGTAGTTAATTAGTGTGTTAATTATATGATGTGATGTGATGGTACTGAGTGCCAGTGCTTTGTTTTTTACAATACTTTATTTTTGACAGATTTCACATTTTTTAATTAACAGATAATAAAACTACAAGCACTCGGAGAGCGCAGACCTCCGCCAAGGCTGATCAGTGGCCCCCCCCGTGGGCCCCCCCACCCCCGATCACCACCAAAATTTAATCATTTCTTCCTTATCCCATTTCCAACAAACCCTGAAAATTTCATCCAAATCTGTCCATAACTTTTTGAGTTATGTTGCACACTAATGATCAGTGCCCCCCCCGTGGGCCCCCCCACCCCCGATCACCACCAAAATTTAATCATTTCTTCCTTATCCCATTTCCAACAAACCCTGAAAATTTCATCCAAATCTGTCCATAACTTTTTGAGTTATGTTGCACACTAACGGACAGACAAACAAACAAACAGACAGACAAACAAACAAACAAACAAACCCTGGCAAAAACATAACCTCCTTGGCGGAGGTAATGAAAATGCAAAGACATAAGAAGAGCATCAACAAGCACAGACAGGGCAGTATCAAAACCTAAAGTACAACGGTAAGAAAATGAGTCAATGAGTCACAATATTATTCCATCATGATAAGAGGGTTGAGTTAGCTTAGGTATTGTCCTGTTTCAGGCCATGTCAGTTCATCCAGATATACTCTCATGTTGCATCAGATCATGTCCACGTGTGCAAAATGGTTCTTCTGTGACATCACTTTGTATTCGTTAAGGAGTTTCATACATTTTGCTAGAACAGAGTCAGCCAAAATAATGTATACACGGATCAGGAAAAGAAAAACTTGCATAAATATTTAATTTGTATGAGTACTTCTATACATATAGATACCTCTTTTGAAGTTTGATCAAATTATGATAACACTATGTACTGTTGTACGATGTTTTCCCAACAGATGGCATTAAAGTCATGAATGTAGCATCAACAAGTGATATCGACAACATGGCGGTGGTACGGTTTTTGATTGAGGAACGTAAGATCATTTTAAAGTGGTACTTGAAATTTGAGAATGTTGTTGACGTCCAAAGACAAAGGAGGTGTGAGTTTGGTTCAGAACCTCCTACATGTCTGACAATCTCATGGATTTGTGAAGTTCGTCGGACACATAAATGTATGGAAGCCAATGGCCACCACTTTGAGCACCTCTTGTAATTGTAAGAGGCCAAAGGTAACTTGTATAAATCTTATCGTGTATACATTATTTTGGCTGACTGTACAGATATTTAAGGACATACATCGACCTACAAGTCTACAAATACAAGCATATGCACAGATTGTTATTGCACAGAGACGACTACATATTGGTATCCTAATAGATACACATACACCTGCCGACATGATTATACTTCCACTATTTTCATAGACATTTGTGCACATTTTCCTGGAGTGCGTATGTGACAGGTTAAAAGGCCTTTTTTCTTTGTAGGTTAAAAAGGGCATTATTTTTTTTAAATATTCTCTGTGGGTCATTAAGAAGTCTACTTGCTCTCAGGTATTATTATAGCTTCAAATATAGGTACTGAAATACACAGGTAAAATATAAATACATTTATATTTAGATAATGAGGAAAAATACAGGTTTTTACAAATTGAATATTACATTTAGAATGTTGTTATTAAAATCATTACATGTTTTGTTTAAAAAGCTAGTGCATTTACAAAGGTTTTATTTAAAACAAGTAATGCACTGCTTTGTTCGATGTTTCATGTGTGATTGATCGATACTGTCTCAGAGCAAGTTGTTGTATGCATGTGTGTCTTTGGGGCCATTATTGTAATGGATGTCACTGAATAAACTATGGACGAGTGAGGACACGTAGCTAGTTCATGGTCTTTCCAAAAACTCACAAAATGAAGCCATCTCGGCTCAAACGTCTGGGTGGAGAGCACAACACATACTTACACATGTAGATGATGAAACACACAGATGTTGAGACCAGTGGCGACTGCTCGTCTTTCAGAGAGGGGAAGCTCATTGTTGGTTTACATTAAAAAAAATGTCAAGTTATTTAAACATAAATTTGGCCCTCTGTTCCTTTTTAAGAAAACAGTCCGTGACCTTATCGTACCAAGTAAACAAGAAAACACTGAAATTATGTTAAAGGTGGGGTCTGAGATCTTGGAAAAACGGTTCGAGCAAGCTACATTTTGAAAATACTCAGTTCAAAAGTCCAAACCCCTTTCTTCAGATGTCCCTCTGAAGCCACGCCTCCAGTGTGGTGGCACGTGCAGTGCTTGTTCCCGAGGGTTCACGAGCGCTGCACAGCAACAATTCGCTGGCTCTGCTGTGCTCCATACCCGGGTTGGGCTCCGACACCAGCTGAGGCTCCGTTCTCTGCTCCGGTCCCGTACGCCTCGGGCTCCTACCCCGACTACGGCCCCGGCTGAGGCTCCGGCTCACGTATCCATGCATACCTCATTCAGTCTCCTCTAACACCCCCACTCTTACAGAACAGCCCCAGTTCAGACCTATGTTACATTTCCTACTGGTTTATGTTAGTGACAACACAGTTTGCAGGTGAACTTTCCATCCTAATATAACTAATATAGCCAAGCTCTGACTACACTTCCTGTACAAGGCTCCAGCCTCTGGGAACGTGCGGAGGGGCATGAACAGAGGGGGGAAGGGGCGAGGGGGGAATGTCAGTTGAGTTTGATAGACATATCACCGTTCAATCATTTCGAGTGGGCGCTCAAAATGATTGGATGGTGTTTTTTCAGTCCTACCTGTTCCACAGGTGACTGATTTTTTTTTATTTTTGTGTTAGAGCATTTAATTAATTAGTTGTAATCGGGGTGTGAAGGGGATTTTAAGGAATATAATAAAAATGGCTCCAGAAAAACATCTCAGACCCCACCTTTAAATTGAAACAAGGAAGTGCAATGAGTGTGTTTTATTTACAGTGCAAGAAATGAACAAGTAAGTTCATAGTGGTTTCTCTCTCGATTTCACAGCAGAATGTGCGATGGTATTAAACTGAACTGTGTCAGTGAAGGAGTAGAGCTCAAAATAGCTGTCAATCAAATGGGATTCAGCCTTTCGACTGATCCTCCAATCAGCATGTGGAAGCCTGGCGTCCAGCCCTGCCGAGCTCCGCCCACAGCTCCATTCACCCCCAGAGATACTGAGCGTCCGAGGGCAGGACAACATTGTGGCATTTATCCAATTACCGTCCAGTTTTGAGGCAATGAAAAAAACTGTTCCACTCAGTCCCATTGAAGTGCATGGACCCCAGGCTTCTACGGGCAAATGCACTGAGCAGAGATCGTATGAGAAAACAGCGCAACGGGAATGTATGAGAAGTGAATAAGATCGAGTCCCTTGATTTGTGATAAAGCTGATTCTGAACGAACTCATCTGTGAGATGAACGTGTTCTAACAGATTTGTAGTCAATGAAATGTCAACACAACTGTACATATTTGACCATTTAATTTCCGTAATTTTAGGGGAAGCTGGGCTTCTCTTGCAGTCTATGAGAAATTGCCATTGGTTGAGATATATGTGTATTTTTGAGGAGAATAATTAGGTGTTGTCCTATTGGGGTGTTGCAATCTCTTGGATAGTTGTCTATTTTAGCCAATAATTAGTAAATTTGTCCAAATTATGGCTCAAGGAGAAAGTTAGTTTCTCCATATTGTATATTTCTTTGAGTGCCAGTGCTTTCTACGGTGGCTGACAAGGGCCAAACACATTGCAACGACCCAGTGTGTCTCATTTAGAGAAAACAGCTGCAAGTACAGAAATGACGCAAATTCACAAACTCAACCACAAGTCTAAACAAGGTACAAAAAGAGGAACGTGGTGCAAATGAAAAATGCGCTGCAAGACACAAAAACAAATGTATAATCATCAAATGCTCTGCAAATACAGAAATGATGCAAAACACAAAACGATTTAAACAAAGAAAACATCTGCAAACAAAAAACGCTGTATAACCAGTGACTAAAATGGAAGTGCTCCAAACCTGTAGGGGGCGCTGTCAGCAGAACCGCTCAATGCAGAGACACAAAGGATGGAGAGAGAGACAGAGAACAGCTGACTGACACTGTTTCAAACTACAGTGGGAACAAATTGAAGTTACAGCATGGCACAGTAATGGGACTTTTATTTGAATCTATTTGACACTAGTCTGTTGTCTATAAACACTGGCTGGCTGCGGGTTTGGAGCACTTCCATTTTAGTGACTGGTTATGCAGTGTTTTTCGTTTGCAGATGTTTTCTTGATCTGAATCGTTTCTTTATTTACAGAACATTTGATGATTATGCATTTGTTTTTGTTTCTTGCAGTGCAGTTTTTCATTTGCACCACGTTCCTCTTGTTGTACCTCATTTAGATTTGTGTTTGGGTTTGTGAATTTGCATCGTTTCTGTACTTGCAGCTGTTTTCTCTAAATGAGACGCATTGGGCCGTTGCAGTGTGTTTGGCCCTTGTTGGCCACCATAGCTTTCTAAACGAACATACACGTGATAAATGAGAGGATGTGTGTAGATATCTCACAGAAGCCAAACCTAAGTCATTAGTGAGAACAAGACTTGAAGTTATTGTTTAGAGTACAGGTGTCAAACATGCGGCCCAGGGGCCAAATCTGGCCCGTCAAAGGATCCAATCTGGCCCGTGGGATAAATTTGTGAAATGCAAAAATTACACTGAAGATATTAACAATTGAGGATGTCAAAATCATTTTAATTCAGATTCCACAACAGGCCAATATCTCAAGTGGGTCAGAACCAGTAAAATACTATCATATTAAACCTATAAATAATGAAAACAGCCAATTTTATCTTTGTTTTAGTGTAAAAAAGTAATATTACATGAAAATGTTTGTATTAAAAACTTTTATTTTACAAAAAATGTGAAAAACCTGAAATGTCTTAAGAGAAGTAAATGCAGTTTTACCAATAATCTGCCTGTTATTAAATGTTTTGTGCATTTATAATTGTAATGTAAGTTGTACTGCACATGTGTAAATGATAAACTGATAAACTGAGGCAGAATATTGTTAAAATTGGACTTGTTTTTCTTAAGGCATTTCCAGTTGTTCGTGTTATTCAGGTTTTTGTAGATGTTAAAAAAAAAATCTTTAAGCAAAAAAATAAATAAATCTTGAACTAAGCTAAAAAAAAAAGTTGAATTAAGCAAAAAAAAATCTTGAAGTTAGCAAAAACATCTTGAATTAAGCAAAAACAATGTTGAATTAACCAAAAAAAAAAAGTTGAATCAAGCAAATAAGCCTTGAATTAAGCAAAAAAAATCTTGAATTAAGCAAAATAAAAAAAATCTTGAATTAAGCAAAAAGAAAAAATCTTGAATTAAGCAAAAAAAAAAATCTTAATTTAGCAAAATAAAAAAACTTGAATTAAGCAAAAAGTATTCAGATTTTTGTAGATGTTAACATTATCATAATTTAATTTTACTTTTTTTCTCTGTTATTATTTTACTGGTTTGGCCCACTTGAGATCATACTGGGCTGAATGTGGCCCCTGAACTAAAATGAGTTAGACACCCCTGGTTTAGAGAAATAATTCTGTCTTTCATAGTTACTGTTATGGTAAAGGACATGTATTTAAAAGGACCAGTTATAAAGTAAGCGATCAAACTGTAATTACAGTTGAAGAAACCAGGCATAATCCTGATGTACAGTCCTCATCTGAGCCTGAGCCACTGAGACATTGTACCCTCTAATCTGTAACTCATTCAACCAGTCAGTTGACAGTGAAACTGGAACACTTGTCATTGGCTGGTCTCTGAATGGTGACATGACCTACTAACACTAAGTTTGTGCATGGGTGTGTGGATGAGCATGGTGGGGGATGGAGAGTGTGTATATGATTATAAATCAATTTGTGTATGCATGAATATGTGTGGCCAAACCGAGGAGCTGTGTAAATAAAATTGTTGTCTTTGTTTGCTCATTTGACTTTTGCTGTATGGTAATGTGTAGTGTATATATGTGTGTGTCTGTGTGTGTGTTAAATGACACCTGCGCTTCAGTAAAAGAGTTTTCCAAGGTCAGGGATAAATCAACAGAAATTACACAGCTGCCAGAACCTATTACTGCAGAACCATGCAACACAGGGCTTACCCAATGGGCATAGACCACTCATTGAGTCCACTGACCAAACTCACATGAATCCACATCCACACATAATTTGTCCACACACTGGGTGATACACAATGACTGTACAGTGTATAGAGCAAATTCACAGTCCCTCGAAACACAGTCGACAAATGATAATCGCGGTTTCTCAAACACACTTCATGCTTGCGTATTTATTTCACGCCACCAGAGTATTTATCATGTTATTCCCACACTCTTACCGCTCCTCTGCATGGTTTAAATTAAATAAAAGCACCTGGAATACAATAACAAAGTAATTCTCTTCTCATTTAAAGCAAAAAAGAGAAACAAATCTGACGTGGTGTTCATGGTCTATGAAAGCCTTTCAATTCAGAGTTCTATTATAATGACTGCAATGCTCTCTAAATCCACCTCTGTTCTGCAATTACACTTCTTTTGACCCATTCCGTCCTACAATCACACACAGCTGAGTCTGACCTTTTCAATGCAACCACTTGGCCATTTCACCATTGTTCATCTACGGTGGCTGCACACAGGTAGATAATCACACTTTGGATTATGTAACAGTAATTCATATTAACCTATAACATTGTACAGACAGAAAAAGCAACTGAAACTAAAGTGAAGATAAAAAGTTCATGGAAATATGAATATTCACTGTATTTTTAAATACATTTGGCTGCTTCTATGAAACTGGTCCCTAAAAACAGGACATAGGGGCTAAAAATTTAAACCAGATGTAGGCTAATGTTATGAAGCAAGTTTGGAAGCACTTTGGGTCTATTTTAAAAACAAATACTTACTGAGATAAAAGAGAAACAATTTTTCAGATAAAACACATTTTTATATTATTTCACATAATGTTTAATGCAAAAATCTGCATGTAACATGGTCAAAGGGCCATGAAAATTACACGCTACTATTTTTTTTTGCATATCTCTTTATTCTCTCACAGTTACATTTTGGGAATCGAACAAATTATGCAAAGCAGAGTGTTTCAAAAAAAATGACCACTGTTGCAAAATCATTTGCGATTCCTATGCATTTAACTGGACAAGATCTGCATGTAACACAAGTGGACGCGATTGGTTACACACGGAACGTGTAATGAGACTGCCAATTCATGAAAAACCCACATGTCTGGATTAGAAAAAACACTAGGATCATCAAATTTTACACTGTGTCTTTATTTATAGCACTATATAAAACCATTTCAAGCCATGTGGTCCAGAACAAATATACTGACACCTAGGTACCTTTTCATGTCCCAGTTTTGGTCCTATTTTTGGCCCCAATATTTTATTAAAACTTCCTTAATTTAGGGATGGCTCAGAGCAAGAGGATAATTTTTTTTGCATTTATCTTAGGTCATCATTAGGTACATCCTGGGGGAAATATGTTTAAATTTCTCTGATATTATTGGGTCTAAAAAGCTGGCAAAGTACTAGGCAGAGGTGTCGTCCAGGGTATACGGCAATTATATGGTGTATACCTACTTATTTTTCAGTCAGCATTGCATATACTCACTTCTAAATCCCCCTGATGTGCACCATTCTGTAGTATCTGAGCCAAATCGCCCATAATTTCTCCTGACCCGCCCTACTCTTCCTCTAATTGGCTAGTACTCGGTACCTTCACTGATTAGAATGGTTAACTTTAGGCATGAGGACTGATGAGCCAATCAGAGGCAGAGTAGGGCGGGTCATTCCAAGGAAAATACTGCTAACTAGCGCTGGCCACCTCTGGAACCTGATTGACAGGTCACTGCACGTCTCGTTGAAAGATGTGCAATTATTGGAAATGTGAATGAGAAAGGCAGAATAAATGTCTTTCAAATGAGTGGTACGTATTGAGAGAAACTACTTTCATGGAATACATAATTCTGAGGTAAGTTTTAAGGTGGTTTCAGAATGAGTCACTGTTTTAAACACTGGTCATATGACTGCATATTTAAAGAAGAGATTTTGTTACCGTTAGTTAAACTGTGAGTAGGCTAACGTTATGAAAGGCTAACATTATTCTATGCTTGCCTCATGTTGAATACATTTACATTCATGCAGCTGCTTGTGGAACCAGTAATACCTACAAACTGCTCCTGATCAAGTCATGATAATTTTCTAATAATGAGCAAATACTATTGACGGATTTTTGGGTAAACTAAATAGAGTAGTTTTACATGTCACTGTTTCTAAAACAAGGTGTTTATCTGGACTGCTTAATAAAAATAGGACCAATGGCCCTGTAGCTTACCGGCCAAATGAAAAGCTTTGGGAAATGTATCCAGATGCCATTTATTATCACCCAGTTATGTGTATTTATTCTATTACAGAATAGCCCATGTTTTGGTCATATTCCAATCAGATCTGTAAAAAATGTAAATTCCAATTTGATATCATTGATACTTACTGATTTATTGGATCAATCCACATCCTATCTGTTATAATGGGAAAATTTTTCAAAGTCACACCAAAACCAGAATCAGATCCAGATCAAAATAATTTCAATACCTTGTGTTGACATCATCATACAGAAGCTGTATACCAAGTTTGAAGTCAATCAGAGCTGTTGTTTCGTAGAAAAAGACGATTGAAATTTTTTCCTCATAAGAGCCCATGTTAAATTTTCCGTAAGTTCCCGGATCCAGAAGAAGATCCTGATCAGCATGTGGACATTATGTTTTGGTCATCTCCCCATCAGGGCTGGACTGTAGAAATGTACACTGGATATCATTTATATTTACTGAGTTATTGCGTAAATCCACTTCCTATCTCTTATAATGGGGAAATTTTTTAAAGTCGCACCAAATCCAGAATCAGATCCGGATCCAAATAATCATCATATGACATCATCATAAAGAAGCTGTATACCAAGTTTGAAGTGAATCGGAATTGTAGTTTCGGAGAAGAAGACGATTAACATTTCTGCAATGGACGACAGACGACGACAGACGATGACAGACGACGACGACGATTACGGACACCGCATGACGACAATAGCTTATGGCCTGTTGGCCGGTAAGCTAAAAAAGGCAAAAATTGAGAGTATACCCACTTCTCCAGGGACTACTACACCACTGGTAATAGGTACCAAAATGTACCCAGTTTCATAGAAGCACCCATTTAGGTATTGAGGTACACAACAAAAACCTCCTAATATGCTAAACATTTTCAAATATGCTGATAATAATGAAGATAAACAGTGGTAATGCCGAGTATTTCAGGTTATACTTCATTTGCTGCCAACTGAAGAAGATGCGGAAAGTAGTTGGAATGATAAAGAGAATAA
Source organism: Sphaeramia orbicularis (assembly GCF_902148855.1). Classification (NCBI taxonomy): domain Eukaryota; kingdom Metazoa; phylum Chordata; class Actinopteri; order Kurtiformes; family Apogonidae; genus Sphaeramia; species Sphaeramia orbicularis. The sequence goes on from NC_043961.1 coordinate 36,051,408, forward strand.
AAAATGCCCTCAGGGTCCTCAGACATCTTCTTCTTTGACCCATAAACTGAGAACTTAAAGAAGGTGTCGAGTTGGTTTCCATTTGACATCCTTACCCCTGTAACACACTCGCTTTCCTCTTCTACCGACCTCTCTCACACACACACACACACACACACACACACACACACACACACACACACACACACACACATACACATACACATACACAGATAGTAGTGATGCTAATGTGTGCTCTGCTGTCATTACACAGAGAAATGTAGACACGTGGGTTAAGGTTCATCATGCAGTATAATAGCTTTTCATAGACTGCTAATAATGTCACTAGAAAATTAATGTCATGAGAGAACGAATGTACACAGCAGCACTGTACAGGTACAATGAAGTGAGACAAAGGTGTAATTATCTAAATGTTACCGGTACATGTACGAACAGAACTGTAAATATATCATCTTTTGTTTGTGTCTTTCTGTTTTCACATCCAGAGGCAGTGAAACACTCATAGTGAAATAAAAAGTCAATAAATGTTCAGTATTTTCATTAAAAACTTTTCTGGAGTTATGTTATACTGTTTATTTCTTTCATCATTTTATATCAGTGACATTTATTTGGTTTTGTTATTGAATTTCCCATAATTTCTACATTATATTTTGTAGATGACTTTGTATGTGTTGCTTTAAAGCTCCAGGAGGCAAAATTTCTCTTTCAGAGTCTCTGAGCACAAATTCCATACTAATTAGAATTCAGGTTGCTTAAGAGGAATCAGAATTCTGGACCTGCTCTGGAAAATCTTGCTCACGCTATATGATTTTGGCCAATCACAACTTTGTACAGAGGAAGGAATAAAAAAAATATGCAATGTGTGACTGCTGTTAGGACCAACCACTGTCAGGACTCTATGGTTTGTCAGATTCTCATTACCAGATATCGATGTTTGGGCACAGCATCCGAAATTGAGGGTACTCTTACAGCATGGGTGTGGGGGATTTTTTGACTCAAGAGTAAGTGTCATTTTGTTGACAGGGTGGGGCAATCTGAAAAATGTTTAGTTGAGTTAGGCATAAAAAAAAACCTGGTTAGTGGGAGAAAATGAATGGAAAAGGGATTGGGGTTAGGGAAAAAGGGTCAGAGAACAACTAAAGACAGAGAGAAAATGGACAAATCAAAACTGCATGAAACAGGACATAAACCCTTATCTTATTTGTACATATTCTAACATAACCATCACATTTATTGTTGATTATTTAACGCATTGATAACACTTTACATTAAGTACACACTATGAAGCATTAGTTAAGCATTAACAAATACTGAATTCATAATTTATAAAGCATATTTCTGACATGAATACTCAGTAATATATGGTTTAGAAGAACAGTTATAAATGTTTTACTCATCACTAATAAGCACATTAGTTATGGATTAACAAATACTGAATTCATCATTTATAAAGCATATTTCTGACATGAATACTCATTAATATATGGTTTATAAGCACAGTTGTAAAGGTTTTACTCATCATTAATAAGCTCATCTACAATGTGCTTAATGAGTGTATTTTCCATACTTTATAAATTATGGATTCAGAATCAGATTCAGAAAATTTCATTTGTAAATGCTTTATATGCCATAGATAGTGCACACTTTGGATGAGCTCACACCATAAACTTAATTAATGAGTAGTAAGTTGCTTTATAATGACCTGAACTAATGAATTCCTGTATTAATAATTGTTTATAGGACATCTATTGGAAAATATATGTGAGTTAGTATAAAATACCTACTAACATATTCACTAACCATTAGTACATGTCTGAATAGTGTATGTGCTAGCATAAATGCACATCACAACTGGTTTTTAAGTGATGCAATACTAAATTTTTAAACACTGAATCCATAATATATAAAGTATGAAAATACAATCATTAAGCACATTGTAGTTGAGCTTATTAATGATGAGTCAAACCATTACAACTGTGCTTATAAACCATATATTAATGAGTATTCATGTCAGAAATATGCTTTATAAATGATGAATTCAGTATTTGTTAATGCTTAACTAATGCTTCATTGTGTGTACTTATTATAAAGTGTTACCAAAGCATTTATTGTAGTTGCCTTCATATGATCTTGTATTTGTATACTGACTTATGTTTGTCATGTTGTACTTTGAATGTTGACTGATGTCTGTGGTAAGCTGTAAATTAATTGTCCGTATGGGATAAATAAAGTTTTCTGAATCTGAATCTGACATCCCCTCCTAGGACGTCTTCCTATTTAATAACATCACTCAGTCCATGTCATTAACTTTTGACGTAGAGTGATTTGCACATTAAAAACAAATGTTCAGAGAATGCAAACCTCCACCAAGCACCCTGAACGGTGTGCATGTGTGGATCGACTATTTCTTTTTAAACTATGGATGTGCAACACAAATTTCATAATGATATTTCACGAATTGCATTTTTTTTAAATTATTTTTTGAGAATGGTGCATAACAAATAACAAAAGTCAACAGAGCGTAACGGAAGAGAAATGGAGCGGAACGATATTTCATACAAAGTTGAAGCTTGGTACCAGTCATGTGTATGTCAAATGATATTAAATTCCAATCAATATTTGTTGAGTTATCATGAAAAATGTGTGGTAAATGGGATTTTCAATATTAAATTGAAATACCCACAGAGTCCACATTCCACAGTGGATGTGGACAATTTTGTGCCAGATACAAGATATTGTTCTAAGCTACAGGTGTATCAAACTGGAGGCTAATCGGAGTCGTTTTGAATTTTTTATGAATTTTTGAAAATTGCTCAATAATGAGAGATAGGAAAATTTGAGATTTTGTGACCTTGCTGTGACCTTGAACTTTGGCCTACTTGGCCCAAAATTTAATAGGTTTGTCCCAGGGCCTAGGCCTATCTGTGGGTACAATTTGGTAAAGATGGTTGGAATAGTTTTCCCACAAAGTTGCTAACAAACAAACAAACAAACAAACACACAAAGCAAAGTGATCACGACACCTCCTGGTGGAGGTAATGAATGACACAGGGTTTCCCAGTTGTTGAAAACAGACACTGAGGGCTCATGTTCAAGTGTCAATAGTGATAACTTGGACGTAAGAATGCGTTCAACCAACATGGCTGCTCTCCTAACCATGATATTTTGACTTTTTTTTATTTTTTCACTTTTCCACAGTGTAGCATCATCCATCTTTATATAAAGTCTCTGTTTAGGACAGAGAGCACAGGGTGTATGTCCTCTAATTATTATTATTATTTATTAGGGGTATTGTTTTTGGCTCAATTTATTTGTTTATTTCTTTGTTTGATTGTTAACACTCTAGCAAAAAAACTATTGGTTGAATTCATACCAGACTGGGTTTATAGATTGCCAGTGACCCAGAATAGATGTAGTTACATTTTGGGAAAAGTAGGTCAAAGTTTTTTTAAATTAATTTTTTTAAATCTTTTTTTTCCCTCCCATTTACTTATAATGGGCGAAATTTCAAATGTCTATAAAAACATCAGTTTTGTTTTAATTCACTTCAAACTTGGCACATATATAGAGGCAGTTCATATGCTGACATCAGCACATGCATAGACATGATGACATCAGCTGGATCGATGCCAAAATAAGCTACAATACATGTAAGGGGCGGGGTTTGTTGTGCCTTCTTTTCTAATTTGTACCCACTGAATAAATTTGAATTTGACTGAGTTGAGACTGCTAAATGCAACTACTCATGGTAAAAAAATATATATATATATTACTGTGCAAAATTAGATTTGTTGGTTTGGTAAAATTACAATCAGACGTATGTATTTCTCAGTCTCTGTATTAAAAAAAAAAAGGCTTCAAGGAAAAAAACAGCTTCTTCAAACCAAAGTGTTAGTATTTAGTGTGACTGTTCTTTGCACTTAACATGTCTTTAACCCCTTTGTTCAGACAGTATTAGATTTATTGCATTAAATATCTGAAGTTTAATACCAGGTTTAATTCTAATTTTTTGTGCTGCTTCTTATCATGGGGACAAAGGTAGAAAAGAGTAAGAAAAGAGAATAAGAAATTAGGCAGCCTAAGACTTTTGCAGGGTCCTGTACATTGGCTTTATGTTCCATCTTTTATCATGTTGTTATAGAATAATGCTATTTTACTGAAATAAAATTGGACCAGTGGAAATGTTGAGTGAAATATTGATCACTGTGTGTTTTTCTGCAGATGAAAACTTCAAAAACCAATGGTAGACATCTGGTAGAGTTTCATACTGTCTTCCACTGACAGTTATTGTAGACAAAGGCTACAGGAAGTAGCTGAAACTAGTAAAGCAGGTAAACAAACAACTACCCCTGTCTTGATAAATGAATTATTTACAACAATGGTAGTCATGTTATTGTCACAGATGATTCTTCGGGGGAAGATGAGGCCAGAGGCAAGAAAAACACAAGTTGTAAGATTATCATTTGTAGCAAACTCATTTAACCTTACTGTCCAGGGTGCATCTTGGGAAATGGTTAACCGATAAGGATAAACAAAGGCTTGAGGCTACGTAATAGTTGGAAGAAAAACAACAGTCTGACGAATGGGAAATACTAATGGATTACAATCATTGGTGTCATCTTATAGCAGTGATCAAAAACTCCAGTTTAACATTCCTGGTTTAACTCTCATCTGCTGCATTAGTTTACGCCTTTTTCCTCCCCTCATTTCCTCCCATCGTTAAAAACTTATGTAAGAAAAAATAATACTGTAGAAATGATAGAACTCCAGAATCATGCACACATATCTGGTCAAAAACAGCCAGTGGAAACAGGTAATGTAGAGTCTTCCGATTTCTATTTTAATGTTTTATGTTATACAACAGTTTTGCAACACTTTCTGGTGCTTGTTGTTTAATCTACTTAAGAATTTTATCACCCTTTTTGCAGTTGCAGACATACAAGAAGCCTAAAATTAGTCCCTTTTTAAAGTCAGGTTTTCCAGAATTATTGAGGGTCTTGTTGTAATTCCCTCATGGCCCACTTTCACGTTTGGTTTCAGACTTTTTCATCGTCATACTGAGTATTTGCTGTTAGATATCTGTAAAAAAAGAATTTAAAAAAATTCAACAATAAAGGAAACACACACACGTTTCACTGCAAAAATTCCATAATAGAAAAAAGGTCCAGAGACAAATTCATTACTGTTGAGAGATAATGCATAATCAAGTTTTTTTCTCCCAAAGTTGAATTCATATATATATATATATATATAGTCATTTGTTATTGTCGGCCTGAATTCATGAGCAATAAAAGGCAGGTGTTCTCATTGGGTGATATTTTGTGCTGTATCTGGTCATTTCATATGAAGGACAATGAACATTATTGCCCCTCCTGACCCCAGAGTTTCCTGCCCTTCCTCCTTTTTCCCAGATGCAGAAACCATTTTCTTTCTTACGCCTTCTTTCATTACACACCAGATTACTCTCTCACACATTCCTCGCCTCCTCTGTTTCCTTTCCATCCTTGCCTCTTTTCTCATTTTGGTCTTTTTAGTTCCTCTATCTATTTACCCATGTAGGCTTATGAAACCATGATTCTACTACTAAATGAAGGAGAAAGACACATATAGGAAATGACATAGAACTGCATAGAATTGTACGCATTACATTTTTGTTGATTAGCAAAAAGGTTGTCAGCATCAAGCGTTCCACGGTGAATTATACCTTATATGACACGATGCCATGTCAGGCACTGGGAACACGCAAACCACCAATTTACTGATAATGACATAGAAGCAAACACATGCCTGCTTGAACACACAAATGTACTGCTGTGAGCAGACAGGTGCATGCACGCATATCTGTACACCTACTCAGGAAAACATATCTGGCCAAATGTATTTTACAGACACACAATGACAAAGTAACGGAAATACACATAAATGCACTGTGTTCATTTATCTAAGGAAGGACTGTTATGTAGTTTGGAATTTGCTGCCCCCTGCTGAAATTAAAAGAATAATTCCAGCTTCATGTCAGGTCTTAAAGAAACAAAAGCTAATGAAAATTAAAGTGGTATTTGTTTTTTTTTGTTTTTTTGTTTGTTTGTTTGTTTGGGTTTTTTTAAACTATTTTTGGTCATTTCCACACACATTACAAGACAGTTACAGCAACAGTTAAAGTGAGGACAGTGAGGGAACAATCTCAGGTCCAATGTGGTGTACAGGGTCTGTAAGGTCCACCTCTGCATGAACAGTGAGTGTACCTGCTTTGTTAGGTACCATGAAGTAATGGTACTAATGTAAGGAATGATGTTCAAAGGGAGCATGTGCATGTGGACAGGTGTGTGGATCAGCACTTATGCTGTAATGCTATAAAAGTGATGTTCTAATGTTCTAAAGAACATGTTCCTTTCATCTTACATGTGTTTTTCTTGTAGTTTTTTATATTTACTTTTTTCTGGCACTTAGGTAAGGAACCAAATATGGTAACTTCTTTGATAGATTTTCTACATAACAATAAAAAAATTGTAAAAAATTTCACAAAAATAATAAAGTCTTATGTCCTGCAATAACACCCTAAGGCACAAAGGTTGAACATTTGAATTTCAGAGAACTGCTATGAGTGCCCTATAAAGGGTTAAAGCACAGAACAAATATCAGACATGTTTGAAACTCGATTACTGTACATAATAGTAGCTTTGTAGTAGTAATTTATTCGTCCATTTAACAAAGCATGATATATACATGGATACAGTTTGGATTTCTATATTAAACATGGGCGAAAAGGCGTAGGCAGAAGCAACAGCTTATTTCTGCCTACCCTATTTACAAGAAGGACAGCTGCAGAAACAAAACAAGATGGCACAGTTTTAAACAACAATATTAACAAATCGTATAATCTAAGCAAAATCTTAGATTCATACTGATTATTGGCTTACTTTATCCTAATATTTTATACTTATTGAATACTTTAGTTTTAAACATCCTTTTAAATGTGGTGACTGATGTACATGTTTTTAATTCTTTATCAAGGTTGTTCCATAATTTTACTCCAACTACAGATATACGTTTTCCTTTTGTGTTGGTCCTTGCCTTTGTTTTCTTCAACATACTGGTCCCTCTAAGGCTGTACTGGGACTCCTCCTGTATGAAGGGTGGATGTAGGTTGTTGTGTGCCTTATAGATGAATACAGCAGTGTTGAGGTTAACCAGATCTTCTAATTTCGGAATATTTGTACTGATGAAAAGTGGACAGGTTAGTACAAAATAATCCTTCTGATTTAGAATCCTAATAGTGTGTTTTTGCAGGGTGAATACTGGTTTGATGATTGTTTTGTATGTGTTTCCCCATACCTCCACACAATATGTTATGTATAGAAGTATAAGGGAGCAGTACAGTATATAGAGTGAGTTTTTGTTCAGTGTGTACTTCATTTTATGTAGTATTGCAATTGTTTTTGAGACTCTTGTTTTTATATTATCTATATGTGGTTTCCAGTTGAGTTCACTGACAATAATTAGTGATATGACATTCACGAACGAATCGAATCTTTTGAATGGCTCTTTGAAATGAACACTGGGAACCGAGTCTTTGTAAAGAGCCGTTCATTTTTATTTTTTAATTTTTTTTAAGGAGGGAGTGTCCGATTGCCTGTCAATTTAGCGTCACTGGGGAGGCATTGGGCAGGAGGAGAATGTTCGAGCAGAAAAGAAAGAGTGCTTGTGCACTGTGCATGTCTCATGGCAAGAAGTTAGCAAAAAAACAACAGTTTTGAAGCATGAGGTGAGCATAGAAAAGTTTGAGAGTGAGTGAGTGACCACCTGTGAGTAATGAGCCAAAGAAAAAGGAGGTATTTAAATAATTGCAGTGATTAATCACTGTTGTGTTTTGTGCATTTTTTTCCCGTATGTTTACACACATTTATCGTTCTTGTTTTGAGGAGAGTAAAATATTATTTCATAAGAAAATGTTTTATTTTCTTCTTCATTTTTAGGCTACAGACTAGTCCACATAATGTACCATGATGTTTTTTTGTCAAATTCCATCATTTGCCTAATGTCACCTTTCATGTCATGGATTTAGCCCACACATTTGAACTAACTCTTCTTTTTTACGGTAAGATAATATTTTCTGCCGCACCAATTAAACACCTTTAAAATGTAATGTCAATCATCACATGTAGCCTATTTAGTCATTAAAACATTGGTGTCTCAAAATAATGCAAAAAACATAAAAGAGCCAATCTTTGAACGGCTCCTGATTGAACGGCTCCCTTCAAAGAGCCAAAAGTCCCATCACTAGTTGAGTTTACTGTCAATAATGATTCACAAGAATTTGTGTTTATTAAAGCTATACCGTATGATGTGGCATTTTTACACTTTTCTTTTGTCATCTTAAAATGCTCCTAATAAGTGTGTGTCAAACTAAAATGTAAAAGAAATCCACCAGGTATTGAAACTCAAAAATGTTTAATTCTCATATATTTCTGATAAAAGTCTGACCAATCATTTTAGTTGGTCCGAATAAAATAATTGGCCGAACCTGACTGAGCCTCCTGTCAATCATCCATTACGGCCGTCCAGCATCCAATCCATTATCGCCATCTCACATCCGATATGTGTCCCTCTGAATCTGACGCTTCACTGGCACTGCTTCTCCTGTCACTGACCACAGTCTACTGTCTAGGATGTGTTTGGATAGAACTGACATGCACATGTGGAAGAGATTAAACGGATTTATGAACAGAAACGACAACTGAGGGGCACAAACGGGAGTCTGATGAATGAAGGATGGAGATAAAAGTCCGGAAGTCAGCTGTACTGGACTGAACAGGTCTGCATAAAGCTCAGCTTTTATGACGGTGGGACTCATACAGGTACATGTACATGGTGTCACACAATGTAAGATGATGTAGGATGATAATTGTATGATCTACAAAACTTCAAATGTCCACGGAAAATTCGCGGAGGCCGCCCGTTCACAGTGCGCGCGCCCATCCCCTGGGCACTGCAGTGAAGACCCTGACCCAGTACTGCACAGACCAGGTCTACTGATGGAACAGGAGCTGCGGGCCCGCGGCAGGTGGATGATGCATCTGATTACTGAGGGAGGGGTCCGCGGACACGCCAAAACGGACCGGACCTCCACCTCTGCTTCCTCCTCCGTTTCCATCGCGCATCAGATGAGAGGAGGAGGAGCCTCAGAGCTCAGGCAGAGGGAAGGGGGCGGGGCTTTGGAGGGAGGCAGGTCGTTCATGTCCAAACTTTTACTAAGTGCTGTGAGAAATGCCACATCAGTAGGTATAGCTTTGAATAGCAATACCAATTATCATGTGTTTAATTGTAGTACTTATTTTTCTGTTGCCAATTATATTTTGACATATAAGCAAACTTCACAGGTAGTTAACTTTGTGTAGTGCAAGCTTAAGATGTGTTATTCTTTCACATGAACAAAACTTGTCAATAAATTAATCACAACAGGCTCGCCATTGCTCTGCCTATGGCTCTCACTCAGGGTACAACTTTACAGATTACAAAAATACAAAAAAACCCAAAAAAAGGCCAATAAACATTGCCATACACATATTAAGTCATAACTAATACTAACACAACAACCCTGCTGAATTCTTGCACACAAAAATAACACATTTACAGCAAAATGCCCACTACCCACAATGCACTGCGGCAAACATGCCACAATACTGTATTTTGTTTGACATGAAATCAGTGATAATTTAATATCAAACCACTTCTTGAGGGTCTCTAATTCCTTTTCCACTGCACACAAAAGCTGCGCAAGATCTCTTCCGGTGCTATGTAGACTACCGTCATCAGCAATAGTGAATTCTTACATAATAAGATCCGTATTTCAATTCCCCTCCTGCAAAGCTGTATCATAAATAGAGCTCTGTGTCATTAACTGGTTTGTTATTTAAATAGCCTGAGTAAAGTCCACTCTTTGGTGCGAAATGTCAGAGCTGTATTTATCTGTAATCTCAGGCCGGCTACGACTCTATTAACCGATTTGTGATACATAAAACAAACCCCCATCAAACCTCCTTTCCACTCTTCTGTAGCTGTTAGAACCCACTGACCTCTCTTTACTTCGTTCTCTGCTTTATAGTAGAAGTTTGTTCCACAGTTTTCCTCCTTTCATTTCTTCTTAACTTTGGTCTCAGTCACCCTCTCAGAAGCATTTAGCTGCTGTTGACTGTTGCCTCCAGATGTTTATTAGTAGTACAAGATATAATTAGCATCAGACAACCAACCAACTACAAATACAAATCCTACCAATGATACCATGCCAATGGAGACTCCAAGTCCTTATTGTAGAAATGAATGAAGACAGTGTTTCGGTGTAAATTAGAAATGACAAGCAGTAATGTCTGCAGCAAATAAAACTAGTAACAGATTTGAGTATTAAAAAAAAAATCGAATTATTTAAGTCTAAGCAAATCCTCCAAAAATGATGCATTAAACATGAAATTAAAAAGATAGAGAAGTGTAGAATGTCTGTAATGAATGTGTTATCTTTGCATGTAAAGTTATTTTACTCACTATCATAAAATCAGGATTAAAATCTAGGTTGCTATGATCTTTAGGCAAGGCTGTCTGTTGGCCATGGTGCTTTGTGTTTCCTATCTTAGCCATGTCCTAAAGCTGTGCCCCAGAACACAGTGCGTGAGTCAACTAATCTGTTATGCCTTCTCCATACCCGCAGGGGAAAATACTGCTCCTCTCTTTTCTCTTTACTTGCCTGCTCCTTTATCTGCTGTCTCGTATTTTCTCATCTGTCTTATGGCATCAGTATCCGCCTGTCGCTTTATCACTTCTGTAAATCAGAATCTGTGCTCCGTGGCCTGTTTGTGCTCCACACTATATAATTATTACCGTCGATCTGACAGCACACATTTTTGTTTGCTTGTCTCTCACCTCGGTTTGCAGAGCCGAGCTGACTTGTTTCACCTGCAGTTCTCAGATTGTTGCACATGGCTGCGTTGTGGACAGTTTCTTGTTCTATCCTTACATGTTTAGAGCATTTAATTCAAAGTATTCTACAGGATGATGATGAATTCTGTTGAAAATAATCACTCTGCTTTTAGGTTTTTGTATACTTTCTCTGCTGCCCTCATTTTCACTGAAAACAAAGCTGAAAACATAGTGCATAATTATCATACTGCATATTTACTTACCCACAAAGTCAGGAAATGAACAAGTGGTGCCAGGAACAACAAACCCCGCCCCCTGCACATATTGTAGCTTATTTTGGCATCAATCCAGCTGATGTCACCATGTCTATGCGTGTGCTGATGTCAGCATATCAATTGCCACTATATGTGTCCAAAGTTTGAAGTAAATTGAAACAAAATTGATGTTTTTATAGACATTTGAAATTTTGCTCATTATGAGTAAATGGGAAAAGAAAAAAGATTTTGAAAATTCATAAAAAATGTGAACTTTGACCTACTTTTCCCAAAATGGAACCACATCTATTCTGGGTCACTGGCAGCCTGTAAGTCCAATTTGGTATGAATTCAACTAATAGTTTTACTGCAATGAACATGTGAAATTTCATCCATTATAAGTAAACAGGGAAAAAAAAGATTTTAAAAATTAATAAAAAATTAGAACTTTGGCCTACTGTTCCAAAAATGTAACCACATCTATTCTGGGTCACTGGTAATTTATGTGTGCCGGTGTGGTATGGATTCACCCAATAGTTTTGCTGCTACAGTGTTAAGAAAGAAAGAAAGAAAGGAAGAAAGAAAGAAAGAAAGAAAGAAAGAAAGAAAGAAAGAAAGAAAACCAAACCAAACCAAACTAAACTAAACTAAACTAAACTAAACTAAACTAAACTAAACTAAACCAAACCAAACCAAACCAAACCAAACCAAAAACAACACCCCTTGCCTCCCCTTCGGGGAGCGGGGTAATAAAGACAGCTGTATAATCAGCAAGAGCTGCATTCTGAGTTGGTGGAAACTACAACAGACTTAAAAGTAGAAGGTTGATGCACTGAAACAACTAGACAACTGTCTGCTAACAAACCAGCTTTAACTATGGGAATACAAGATAGAAAATTCATTTATTGCTGTATTTTAATGCGTGTCGGCAGGTTTATTCCAAATGACATGTTTGTGTTTTTTTGGTTTTTTTTTTATTAGTGATAGTTAACAAGACAATGTGGACAGAAAAACAACAACAACACATAAACAAAGGGAAACTCAAACAAATAAACAAACAAACCAAAAACAACAACAATGACAGAGTATTGACAAAAAATAACAACAACGTCATATTACAAAGAAAAAGATCCTAAATGTAAATAGCAACTAAACCATATAGCTATGTTAGGGGCGATAGGGAAAAGGGGAAGAGGGGGGTGTAAATGAAAGTGAGAAAGAGAGAGGGGGGAGTGAGGGGGAAAATAATAATTGTTGTAATAATACAAAAATATTTAATAATACCAGAAGTCTAATTTGCTAGAATTATTGTGGCAGCGGTAGCGGCGGAGGCAGTCACAATACTACTAGTTAAATAATTTAATATTTGTAACAATGTATTTGTATCAGTTACGATCTGTTTTGAGTTTATATGAATCAATTTAAATTAATATGGCTATGAGGGGGTGGGGGGGTGGAGCCCAGCACGCAGAGCCCAAAGAGGGGAGGACACCATCAACCCCCCACACACAACCCCCAGCACCCACAGCAGCACAACCACAGCCCAAGGACGAGACCAGCTATGGCCAGTCAAAGGGTATCCCCCCCCCCCTTTTTTTTTTTTTTTCCTTTTTTTTTTTCTTTTTCTCTTCTCCTTTTTTTTTTTGTTGGTTTTTTTTTGTTTTTGTTTTATTTTGTTGTTGAATGTAGACCTAGTCCACTCTGCAGCTGGACCACTCTCAGACCATTTCAGATCATTCATTCATTTATTGCTGTATTTTAATGCGTGTCGGCAGTTTTATTCCAAATTACATGTTTGTGTTTGGACACAGGTGTCTTTAATGGTTGATGTTGCCTAGGTGTTCTGTAAGAACTGTAAAAAAAGTATTTAGTGCAACAAATTATTAGTCTATTTATTTTTTCATATATATTTTTCATTCTTATAAAGCTGTGAACAGTTGCTGTCTTCCATTGTCTTCTAGTGGTTCCTGGATAGACGTAAAGTCACGTTAACACAGTTAACTGCTCTGAACAGCTAGTATTCATAGAACATACAGTAGAATTGGACTCACTCAGCCTGTTTTCCAGTCCTCTACTCCCTCATGGTCAGTCCAAACGGGCCCTTATCACACCACTTACATGTTCTTGTCCTCTTCCAGCTAATGATACACTCTTTGAAGGTCTTGGTATCATCTCAGACTTGAATGCACTTCCTTGTCCTGGTTTTAGACAAAGAAGATTCAGGGTTTTATTAGCTTACCGGCCAACAGGCTGTAAGCTGTTGTCGTCATGCGGTGTCTGGCGTTGTTGTCGTCTGTTACAAAACTTTCAATCATCTTTTTCTCTGAAACTACAATTCCGATTGACTTCAAACTTGTTATACAGCTTCTTTATGACAATGTCAACAAAAGTTAGTGAAATTATTTGGATCCGGATCTGATTCTGGATTTGGTGCGACTTTGAAAATTTTCCCCATTATAAGAGATAGGAAGTGGATTGATCCAATAAATCAGTATCAATGATATCAAGTTGGAATTAGAATTTTTTACAGATCTAATTGGAATATGACCAAAAATGGGCTATTTATTTAATAGAATAAATACACAGAACTGGGTGATAATAAATGGCATCTGGATACATTTCCCAAAGCTTTTAATTTGGCCGGTAAGCTACAGGGCCACTGGTCCTATTTTTTTTAAGTCCAGTCAAGACCACAGCTGTAACTATATCACAACATTTCTTCTGCATTTTCTGATTAACATTGTTACTTTGGTCCAGGAAGAAATCCTTGAAACCCTTCTTTCATAGGTATATTTTGTCAATTCTTGATTCTGCTTTCCACAAGCCTAGTCTTTTAGTATCTCTGTGCTAACAAGAATCATATCACCCCTTATACATTTATTAATCTATAATCTTTGGAAAACTTCGTTAGCTGTGATGCCCCTGCTGGGTGTCTTATCTGGTCTAGACCTTGACTTGGCCCCACCCTGCCTTGGTCTTCATTCTGGCTTGGACTTGCTTTCTAAAAGTCTTGGTCTCAGTACACTCTGGTCTTGGTTATGACTTTATGTGACTCTAAACCTGACAGAAAAGTATTGGAGACAAAACGTGAACATACTGATGCCACTGATATATGTATATGGATAACATTTTAACAATAGCTTTTGTTTTTGAGGATACACTTTATATGTAAAGATGTGTGTTTCAGGCATAAAACAAAACAAAACAAAAACTGCTAATATTATGTGTGTGTTTGTTTTTTTCAGCCTTTGTTTCTTTGGGTTCACAGTTAGCTTTGAGCAACTGTAAGATTTTAGGTTTTTGTAATTATATTTGTATAAAAAGACCGCGAGCCTTTCTCATTTTCTTCCTTGGTTTGAGAAAAAAAAAAAAAAAAATTCCTTTGACATTCACCAAGGATCAACTGCCTGTCCTCTTCCCTGTCAATCATCGGATGAACTGGAATAAATATTTCTGCCTAGGGAATTTTATTCTTAATGTATACAGCATGTGCCTGTTTTCATCTGTGTCAGCCATCAGTTTTATATGATGGTTTGAGATAAAATGTATAAAAGGAAAAATGAAGAAAAGCAATTTTACAGCATTTGAGAGTGTGCTGTTCCCACTGACAGCCGTTTAACCTTCACATTACTCTCTGAATGGGTTTTCTTAGCTTTAACGTCTAGAAAGTTTTTCAGCTCATAAAATGGATTCAGAAGTTTTCATGCAGGAGCGATGTGACACAACAACAAAAGGAGATTTACCCCACATCATCTACCGGATCAAGTCAAGATGTCACCTCCAAATCATAGAAACTAAAGCTGGTTCTGGAGTGTGACAGTTGGATGTGTGCACGTAGCTGCACACACAAAGGCACACAAATGGAAGAGGACACATTAACACACAGCCTGAGGGGCACTTATGCTGGGTTTTTATCAAATCTGTTCTACACTGACACAAAATGTTAGACAATTTTTCTAATAAAATGATAATATAATAATACCTTCTCAGTAGTGGCCCCAGATACTAGAGGCTGCGATCACTATTTCGGTGGGCCCCCTAGTGGTTAGGGTGAGAAGGGTGGAAGACTTAAAGTTTTTTTTTTAGGTTTTTTTTTTTTATAATTACTAATACATGACAACCTGGCAGTCACTGAAACAACATAATGTTGCTTTGAAACCTTCAAGAAAGGCCTCAAAACTACCCAACAAGATCAGTTTGGTCAGTTTGTGCACATGATATTAAACAGGGTGTCCCATAAGTCTCCATACATAGGAAAAATAAATGTTTCTTGATATAAACCATTTTTATTTACATAATATGCTCTATATGACTGCTGTTTTGTCGGGAACACATTTCAATGCGTGTCCTCCACTGCTGAAGAACTATAAAGAAGAAATATAAAGAAATACAT
The DNA here is from genome assembly GCF_902148855.1 of Sphaeramia orbicularis. NCBI lineage: Eukaryota > Metazoa > Chordata > Actinopteri > Kurtiformes > Apogonidae > Sphaeramia > Sphaeramia orbicularis. The sequence goes on from NC_043961.1 coordinate 36,066,966, forward strand.
GTTAGAACCATATGTATTATGTCTCCTATGTATGGAGACTTATGGGACACCCTGTACACTCCTTCACTTAAAACAAAATCCTCGAAAGTAAGTCTTAGACCAGGGGTGTCAAACATATGGCCTGTGGGCCAAAACCGGCCTACTAAAGGGTTCATTCTGGCCCATTGGAGGAATTTCTGAAAATTTCTTAATGTTTCTCAAGTTTTTTTGTACATTTGTAGCTTACCGGCCGATAGGCTGTAAGCTATTGTCGTCATAAGGTGTCCGGCGGTGGCGTCTGATGTCCGTTGCAAAACTTTCAATCGTCTTCTTCTCCAAAACTACAATTCCCATTGACTTCAAACTTGGTATACAGCTTCTTTATGATGATGTCAACAAAAGTTAGTGAAATTATTTGGATCCGGATCTGATTCTGGATTTGGTGCGACTTTGAAAAATTTCCCCATTATAAGAGATAGGAAGTGGATGGATGCAATAACTCAGTAAATATAAATGATATCAAGTTTAAATTTCTACAGTCCAGCCCTGATGGGGAGATGACCAGAACATAATGGCCACATGCTGATCAGGATCTTCTTCTGGATCCGGGAACTTATGGAAAATTTAACATGGGCTCTTACGGGGAAAAACTTTCAATCATCTTCTTCACCGAAACTCCAGTTCTGATTGACTTCAAACTTGGTATACAGCTTCTGTATGAGGATGTCAACACAAGGTATTGAAATTATTTCGATCCGGATCTGATTCTGGATTCGGTGCAACTCTGAAAAATGTTCCCATTATAAGAGATAGGAAGTGGATTGATCCAATAAATTAGTATCAATGATATCAAGTTGGAATTTGAATTTTTTACAGATCTGATTGGAATATGACCAAAACATGGGCTATTTCTGTAATAGAATAAATACACAGAACTGGGTGATAATAAATGGCATCTGGATACATTTCCCAAAGCTTTTCATTTGACTGGTAAGCTACAGGGCCACTGGTCCTTTTTGTTTTTGTTTAATTTGATCATATTTGCTGGCTTTTGTCTTTTTTTTGTTTTTTGTTTATTTTACTTCCTTTTGTTTCGTTGTTTTTCTTGCTATTTTTTCTGTTAACTGTGATCATGTTTCTCTAATTTCTCAACATTACTAAATTACTCTGTATTTGTAGACCCACTGTGATTTGTAACTTGTAATGTGTAAATGATAAACCGAGGCCTAATATTGTTAAAATTATACCTATTTTTTCATAAGAATCATCAGGCTGGTCATGGTTGTTCCTGTTATTCACATTTTTTTAAAGCATAGTCTATAGATGTAAACCTTTTCATAATGAAATTTTATTTCTTTTACTCTGAAACAGAGAAATAAGTTTGGAGTTGACATTATTTATATGCTATTATTCTATTTTTATACTATTTTCTTTTACTGATCCGGCCCACTTGAGATTACATTGGGCTCTGGGCTTTGTGGACTCTGACACCCCTGTCTTAGACAGTACACTGTCAGTGAAGTGTACCATTAGCCCACACCCATTTCAACACTATGTAAAGGCCACAAAAAATATTCCTGTCTGCACAACAATAGAGGCCAACAGAAGAGGAAAGAGGTAAAGTGGGAACTGGACAATGAAGGGATATTTGAGGATAAAGAGGAGGGGGAGATTAGTCTATGTGATTTCAGATGAGGTCGCCCACATTGGTTGACCATGGTTCATCATAGGTTGGATATCAGCAGATCAAGACCAACCTGAATAACTTCAGGTTAGCTTTAGAGAGAAGACAAAAGGTAGAGTTCAGCTGTCTCCGGTCTACAGTACAGTACATAGACCATATTCAACAATCAGAAGGCTCAGTTTAACCTGATATGGTAGAACATTGAACTCATTATATGACAAAAAAAACATACCATTCTGGTTCTTTAATTATATTTTACTCCCAAATGTTGGGAAAATGTTGGTAAAAGCTTTGTATATGCATTTTTTAAACAACTTTATTCATCATTTTTCCATAACATTGACATCATTGAGGCTTTATATGCATTTTTAGTGTTTCAACAGACTGTCTAGTTGATATTTGGCATTCAGAAGAACGTAAAACTAGAAAATGTCACACAAATACACGTTACATTGTGTGTAGCACTGTCCTGGTGGTCAACGTTGGATTCTTATAAATAATGTGGCTCATGGAAGTCTCTAACATTAGGGAGTATTTGTATTGAGTTAAATGTTTTCATAACACAGCCATTAGTGTCAAAATGTATGCATGAACAATTATAAGAAAAACAAAACAAAAAAGACTCCATTAGTATGTTTGTTTGCTTTTTTTTTTTTTTACTTGAATCTGCGTCAGAGTAATATAAAATAACAAATCATTTTGTTACCTAAAAGAGTATCTTAAATCTTAGTTTTCTTGACTTATATACATTCTCTGAGCAGCCTACATAAACATTTATAGATTATTGCAGACTAGTAGTCAGTATAAAGGCAAATTTCAGTGTAAAATACATTTTATCCATTCATTTGTTAACATTTTAGTGCCTTTATTTTGTTGTGCAGAACATACCTATATTAAAAAAAAGCTTCTATTTAAGTAAAATCCATCTAATGCCAGTGCAGGTACTTTTATATTTATACATATCTATGCATTCTCTTGTACAGTGTTTACTGCATCCCCCTTTGTCCATATGGGATTTGGTAAAATGCCATTTCTTATCTGAACCATCATTTTATCTGCAAAGGCTTACTTCAAAAGAACATTGGTAAAGGCCTTCAACAGCAAATGTCACTCTACAAAAATCTGATTTTTTTTTTTTTTTAAGGCAACACACATGACAGTTTTAATAAAAAGACTCGAGTCCATACTCAGTTTTCCTTTATAATATTTATTCTTAAAAATGAGTAAGCAGACAGTTCATGTGTCCTGTGAATACCAAAATGTGTGTAGAATAGTACAGAACAGTAAAACACCTTTCATTATATTTCTAATACAAGATCTTTTGAGCGGCATATCAAAAGTCAAAACAAACGATGCATTCTTTTTATTACAGCAAATTTTTTGAAACATTTTTCATCTCAAGAAACAGACCACATATTTCTACAAAGAGATGTAGAAATATACATCAACATGGTCAGTGTTAAACAGCAGACTATCATTTCCGATGCACACAACTATTACTTGCACAAACATCAGTGAGGAGAATGTCTAAATGCAACCACACCAGAGGGACCATTCACATGTTTAAGACTATGTCACAGCTTTTACAGGAGGGGCTTCAACTGCTAGACACTTCCTCTATTTCCCTCGTTACTTACTCGATCACACACTTCCTCAGCTCATCATTTCCTTATTTCTTCCCCTGCTTTCTTTGCCTCCTCCTGAAAAATTGTAAAGAGAGAAGCTTGACTTTTATCCCCTCAGATGTTCTCCTCAGATTGCATTTCATCAGGCAACAGGGAACAAGGAAAGAAAGAACGGGAAGTGAGAAAGTCGGAAAAAGCAAGGAAGGGACCAAGGAAAACTCCGAATGATTCGAATGCTGATTGGATGAAGATGTAATGAACTGAGATCGATCTGAACAATGAGACCAGCTCACTGACTCTTACCACAATTAAAAGGATGACAGGGATAGAGAATGCTTTCACCCCTGAAGTGGCTCAGATGGCATATTAAAAAAAAGTCCTACATCTATAGATGGGATTTGACAATGTCAGAAAGGGTCACCGAGAAACAGCACAATCCATTGCATTAATAAATAGCAAGACTGAATGACCCATGTCATTGTTTTCGCCTTCCATGTGATGAAAAGAAGCTGAAGAGAGAGAGGCGGAGATAAGCAGAGGGTGAAGATTAAAAAAGAACAGCGGGGGGAAAAGAGAGAGAGAGAGGGACAAGAGAAAAGAATATAAAGAACAAGGATAAGAGGACAGAAGGGTTTTGAAATTCTCAAGTGATGGGCGTCCATCGTCTTTTCTACAGGCGGAGCAGGAAGTAAAATGCAGGGGTGGAAGCATGTCTGTCTGTCACTCTGCGTTAGGCTCAGCATAATTACTGTGAAATGACAGATATCCATGACTTAGAGGAGGGCAGCTGGAGGAGAGAGGTGTGTTTCAGACTCAGCCTGCGAGTCGCTGCAGCTGTTTGCAGTCATGTGAACATGTTCAGCTCAAACCTAGAGGTAAAAATTAAAATGGCTAAAACAGCAGGGATCCTTTTGACAGCGTTTAACACCCTAGACCTGTTTGGATTTGTCAATAATGTATAATGTACATTTAATGTGTAAAAACAACAATTCCAAAAGACATGGAGACCAGCAAAGCCCTGAAGGACTCAATATAACCCAACACGATGATCAATAACCCAATCATGTCATTCAGTTACATCCAGTAAGAGTTTTTGCTTATGTTGCTTAGCAACAACACTGGGTTCAAGTGAATATAGATCACATCACATAAGGCCTAAAAACATTTCACAGCCCTCACAGTCACACTGTTTCAGAGTGTCCTAGATTGGAATGGTAAACTCTTTATATATACAACTCATAGTTTGACTTTTATATTCAGTGCCCTCTATAGTACTACTGACGTATCCTGTCTGAACACACAAAACTATGTAGAAAGGTCCCCAAGCTGCTACATCTTAGATCACATTTGGGTACCTAGTACCTAAGATAGAGGCACAGCACTTTGCCAATAAATGTACAGTGTAAGCCTTTTACAACACAACACATTGGTATTGCTCTAAAGGCACAGACACTAGTGTGACCAGTACTGACAGGGTACCAGGACAAGTTTTAACCATATATTGTATGTCACCAAACAGATTTTAAAATATTAGTGGTTAAAAAAAGAAAGAAACAGCTGCTTTAGTCACAAAGTTAACAGAAAACAACAAATGTGTTATTAAAGTTTGTGCAAAACAGAAGCAGACTACATAATCATATCATAACTTTTTTTCTTCTTTTTTTTTACAAAACAAAAATAACACTCCGAGTCATTTGTTTCTTTCCTGTTTTGTGTAGTGGTGAATAATATGGTTGTAGTTTGCTGTAATTTTTGTGTGTTCGACCTATCGTAAAGACATCAGGCAGCTTGGTCAGTCAGACAGCGGTCAGTTAGAAATGCGTCTCCTTCTCTGAGATGGTGGATATTTTCCCATCAACCTTCATTTTTGCGTCGTTGGCAGCATAAGGACTGAGAGCGGCGTGTTTCCCTCTCATTTTCAGATCTGGGCTGGGAGTCGTCAACTTCTTCATTCTCTGCAGAGCCAGAGAGAGAAGATGTTATGAATATGGCTCATTTTACATCAGCAGATACAATAAAGACATAAAAAACCACAACGTGTGACCATTACTACAGACCTTCAACTGTTTAGTCAGTCGGTTTGCTTTGTCAGTTTGTATTATTTCAGTGTTGGTGATTAGAAACACATTAGTTGATCACATAGTCTGCACATAACAGTGACAAACATTATGTTCAAGGGTCTGCATAAAGTATATGAACATATAAAACAGTACCAAAATGCTAATACATGCTAATTCATGTAATCTACAGTAACTGTTAGTGGTTGAATTTAAGTACATACATCATCAAGTACTATATTCAAGGAATTCTATTATCTGCTATAGAATTCTATTCCACAACTTTTCAGAGATGGATGCTACAGTTTTTACTACACTAACTTTATTTCACACTGACCCCACTACCAACCTGAACACTACAAAAGTTCACTATATGGTCAAACATATTGGGACGTAATGAATTCAGGTGTTTTACCACAACCAGGGGGCTGATAAAATGATAATGAAAAGTGGCATAATATAATTTATATTGCAATAAATATCACTGTAATACATGTTTTTATTTCATCCTTAGGGTTAATTGTGTTTGCATTTTTATCTACAGATACAAAATGCTTTAAAGGTATTTCTCAGTTAATATTATTCATCACTGAAAATGTGTTTTTATGATTATATTTGTTTTGAATTTTTGACCTCAATACTCACTCAGGAAGAATAATCATCCTTTAAACGTAAAAGAAAAAACGATTTGACATTTACTGTGATAAGTACTGATAACAGCTGCCGTAAAGACTTTTATCATAACATTTCAAAGCAGTGGGAACAGAAAGCTGTAGGTTGGTGTACCAGTATTTTTTTCCATATAGTGTATCTTGAGTTGATTCTTGAATCAACAATCTACATCAAAATCTTTCTGTGAATATTTGTTAGTGACTAAATATAGAAAAATATATTGTTTTAAATCATATAGACAGTTATTTGCAAGAAACTATTGTACATTATGAATAATTTAAAGTGCCTTTTTGTTTATAATACTTAAATAACTGCAATTCTACTTCTACTTTAGTAAAAAATCTTAAACTTCAAGGTGATTTTTTTTCACAACTTTCACATATTCTTACTTTTAGTGTTTTTTTAAACATATGCAGACCAGTAGAGCCTACCATTAGTACACCTTTTACACTGTATACAATGTCACATGTCACAAGGTTACCAAAGGTCAAATAGCACAGCTGATAATCTTATATCATAACTCTGCAATTTATTTATTTAATCCCCCCTCGAGCAAAGGTTAGAGATCATCCAACTGTCACTGCCCCTCAGATGAGACAGATACAGCAGCTGGACTTACTGGTCTTATTTCCTTTGCAGGAAGAGAAGCTGGTAATAGAGGAGAAACTTTTTTATTCCTTTGTGGTACATTGCGAATACAGCCTGTATGATGTCTGTGGGTGTATTTTTACCTCAGCAAAGGTGCCAGGAGTCTTCCAGATCATCCAGATAATCCCCAGAGGGATGCAGACCATTGAAGACATGGCCATGAACCAGCCGATACCATAGCCCCAGTCAGGGTAGGTGTATACGTTGTTGTACTTCAGCGGTTTGTATTTAATCAGGAAGAACAGGAATATTCCCTGCAGCAGGAAAAAAAAAGGTATTCTGTTTGTAGATGTTATTTTACTTAGAGACAAGAAACACCTCTGAGTTTTGATAAAGGTCAAGCACTGAATTGAGATTTGGAAAGTGTTATAATATACAGGACTGTGAAACTTTATGTGAAAGCATTTGTAACAGGCTGCTAGTTTCACATATATTGAAGTATAGTTACAACACATGCAGCTAAAAAGATATACAGAGGCTAAAACTGAAAAAATATATATTGTCAAGCAAGTTTTTCATTTAGACTTCAAGAAAATATATATGATTTGGCTAAAAAACAAATTCACTTTATACTGAGCTAGATTGAACCAATACCAAGCTAAAACAATGGTTTGCATAACAGCCTTTGAGAATATTAAGCCTATAAATACCTTTGTCTATTGCTTCTAAACATCTATTGCTTGCAATAAGCAAAAAAATGCTTGACTTCTGAGATTTATTTTCCTTCCAGTGGCCAGACTAATATTAGTTTTAACAAATCTAGACAAGAAAAATGTGTTTACCCCACTGGCATTTATTTTAGTTTAATATTCAAAACATTTGGTTTCTTTCTAGTGTAGCTGTTTTTTGCAGTGTAATAAGAACTATAATAATTTATAAAGAAACAGCTGCAAGATACATTGTAGATGGACATTTTTTAATACAAACACCATAAATAAATCTGTAGCACTAAGAATCCTTAGCCCAAGTGTGTATTTTCTGAACTTGTCTTTGATTGTTTTCATCTACATGTTGTCTGCTGTTGTAACTGATGCGGTGAACTCACAGCACAGATGCCCGGGGTCAGGATCATCCAGCACCATTTGATGAAGAAGACAGGTTTATATCCAATCATGTCCTCAATATTCATGTAGAATCTATCACTACCTGAAATGCAAATAACTGTCACTCAGAGTTTCTGGATTCATCATCAGAATAATGATGAGATGGATGCTTTTTGACAGTTGATGACCATCTAATCAGAGTTACGGGATGTGGATGGATGTGGAAAATATAGGTATGACAGTAACAAGGGAAAAAAGACTTGAAAGTAAAATACTTGCACTTAATGAGTATAATATTACGTATCATTATTAGTCTTTTTGTGTCATTATTAGGGAGATGATGCAAATATACTGATAAGGAAATAAAAGCTACATATTCTTCATCTTTAGGCATTCAGTGTAGACAGTGAAGTACAGTTTAACAGGAAGAAAAAAGCCTAATGTTTGCTTTACAAAATACATAATAGCTATAATTCTCTTATGCCATTTTATTGTTTAGTTGCAATATGATCTGACTGATAACATGTGTTGAAGGCCATTCTCCAGCAGAGGGCATAGAAGAAATATCACAGCACCAGAGAGAGTGAAAGCATCATACAATGTTCGATTTGTTTTTCAGTGTGCGTATGTGATCTGCACAATAGCTAGTTCACAATATGATCTGGTGTTTATTTGACCAAAAAAAAAAAAAAAAGCAACTGTTTTCTGAGATCCAAAAAAGTGAGCAATACAAGATACAAGATGTGTCATTTCTTTGAGATCAAGTCATGTTTGAGGTGTAGACTCTCATCTTACCGTACACCCAGCCAATACATATGGACTCGAATATGGCCACAAACAGCAAACACATCCCACTGGCTGCGTATGCATCAAAGAGCTGGAAGACGTACATCCCTCCCTGATAGGACAAGACAGGTGTCAGTTTCCTGTTACATGAGTATCGGATAGAGTTTGATCACATTGTATATGAAGTGAATCAGTGTTGTCTGATATGGGCTGTCAGAGAGTCAAATGAACAACCAGCCTTTAATATTTTAGTACCAGTATATACTATTATATTGTCTGGTCCCTCTGCATTAGAAGTGTATATTGTGAAGTTCATTGACATTTATTATTACCGTATATTACCTCCCTAGAGAGCTTGTTAAAAGTCACTATACCATCATCAGCCGATGCATTAATGTTATTTAATCCTACATAGCTTCAATACATTAAGGATACTTTAATGTGAATGCTATTTCATTCTATTATTTGTGACTATTTAATTTGACTTTCATTTTGCGTCATGCATTCTCGTGTTTCTATCTTCTCATTTTAACATATACTGATATTCACTTATGCTTTTTGTGTCTTTTCTTTAATTTTTTATTAGATATTCTTTAGCTTTATATTAGTGTTGAGCTCTCTCTGTAATTACATTATTGATATTGTACGTCCAAGCACTTATTAAACTGTTGACTTTAAAGGCATTATCATTAAAGGCTTCTGCCAAAAGCATCTTTTTTTTGCACTGTGTTCACTGCACTTTCTGCCATATCACCTGTCTTTGCTGATGTTCATCGTCTTCACTACGGATCCACCAACGGGACTAACAGCGTGGTCACATTTCATCATCCGCTCTACCTAACCTATCGTCTCTCAGGACAACTCATCTGTTCCTTTTCTATTTCCACTAAAAGGTCCGTCATAAATAAAATCTCACATGAATCTGAGAGTAGGGTTACATCATAGCTCTAAACCACTGGTAAACAGCTAAGAATATCATCAAATGTTTCAGTGCCTGTCTGTTTTTCAGCCAAGTAGGAAAATATATTGCCAGATGACCTTCTGAACTCTTATTTACTCCTGCTCTTGGCTTCATGTGACTATCATGATGGCTCTTTGGGTTGACGAAGAAGATGAGGTTGGACAATGACAAACAGTTAAGTCAGTTATTGGGTAGTACAGCTGTCTATAATAAGACATAAGAAAAGGAAAGCACTTGTAGTTGTAATTAAACACTAAAATTAACATAGTTTCCTACTGTTGTATTATTGCTGCTTCTTTCTAGCCATTATGGGCCACTAGAGATCAGTACAGTATGGGCCGAATCTACTAAGATCCCAATTTGCGTGTACTAATTTGCGTGTGCAATCTAGAATTTCGCGCATGGTGTAGAACCCTTCGGTTCGCAAGCGATTTACAAAGATTGCGCAAATGACAACAGGTGCAAAGTCTTGGAGACCACCCTATTTAAATGAGTTTTGTCATAGAAGGTATTGCATGACTCAATCATTCATTTATTTTTCATTTTAGAGGTGGGGGGGCCGTGGGGGTTGTTGGATTGAATAACTGTGAGGCACACATAATTTTATCACACTGTAGCCTAATGTCGGTGTGTATTTTTAATCACAATCATCAGATCAAGTGGAAAAGTGTCCCGTAAAGTGTGTGTGCGTGTGTGGTGGTGGTGGTGGGGTGGGGGGGCGTATCTCTCAATTATTTTTTCTTCTGTCATTTCAAAAATGTTCACATGAGGGTGAAAAATGTGTTCTCTGCATCTTGTTTCATCGTTTCGACATCTCCTTGTGACAATAACCACTTCCATGTGTGTGCAATTACACATCCAAACCGTTTGCACCTCTCTTTGAGACGTGTTAAATATAGACGCAGTTTCTATGAGCAAAATTACTTTCAGGTTTCCTAAATCCCTTTGCGTGTGCTAAATGAATATATTTACATTTTCTCCTCCCAGCACACGCACAATTGCATGTAAACGCCCCATATTGTATATTCATTGCGGCAAATGTACTAACTGGATACAGTTGCGCTATTTTGCACCTTTAAAGACGCAACCCTGACTGCGCACTGTTAGTAAATCAATTTGTACATGTGCAATGAGTTTGCACACGTTTTGATACACGCAAACCTTTAGTAGATCCGGCCCTATGTGTTTACATTCTGGGTAGATGAAAGGTGAGTAGACGCAAAAAGCTTTTAGTGATGAAGACCTTTATATAGAGTGAAGATCTAGATTCTCTATTAATATGTAAAGATGAAAGGTCTTCAGCGCTGCTGTGGAAGAACAACCTGAATGTCCACGAGAAGAGAAATGGAACTAGTGGCTGAAGCAAAGGGACCAACGTAAATGACTGGTTTTCACCTTAAACTTAAGGAAGATGACAATGAAGAGGATGAAGAATGATGAAGATGGCAATGATGATGATGATGGTCATGATGATGATGATGATGATGGTGATACTGCTACATAGACATAAAAGTATAATTTGATGTTTAAATAAGTGATTCAAAGTCACAGTTGTTTTCAGTTGATTGTTGGCTGTAGCTGGATCTTACCTCCGTACACATGATGAGTCCTATGAAGAAGGACACCACAGACATGCCGAGGATCAGCAGCTCTCTGCGATAGCCTCTCCTGAAGGTCTCTGGGTACATGTCCACCACAGCTGTCACTAAACTCTCTACACACACGAACTGAGAAATACACAAAAATACAAATCTGATCAAACTGCAGGATTCTTTTCTTTACAGAATGATCACACACTTTGTTTGGTTATAAATATGCCAATGTTGGATATGATTTTTACTTATTTTATCATTTTTTTTTAATCAGCTGTAGTAATATGCTTGCATTCAAAGGGTCACTGATCAGTAATAATTTAATTTAACTCTGCGTCATCAACAAACAACAGAACAGAACAACAGAAGTCCCAAAATAAAAACTTAGACACAGCTGAAATGTTACATCATGTCTAATAATCTGTATATGTGTGATGAAATAATTAAATATTGACAATATGTGACTGTATCACTGCCCTCTCCCTTGAAAAAGAGATCCCCCATTTCAATGGGTCCAACCTGGTTAAATAAAGGTTAAATAAAATAAAATAAAAGATACTGACAATATGACTTGCATTAAATCAACCAATATCTCTGCATATAAATGATTAAAATCCTATGTCCTAAGATACTTATTGAAGAAATAACGTGACTCTGCAACCAATTACATAGATTTTTTTTTTTTTTTTTTTTCTTATCAATTGATATTCAGACAGTTGAAATGATGCTTAGTTGGTAATCATCTAAACTTGAGTGGTTAAATACAATAATCGTCAATGATAAAGAGTCTAAAACTTCTTTAATTAGTGAAATTCTGCATTTTCTAACAACTCTGTATTTACTTGCGTTCCTCACCTGACTGTCCAAGCCGAGGAAGATGAGCATCATGAAGAAGAGGCAAGCCCAAAGTGGAGACAGAGGCATCATGGTTACAGCCTTGGGGTACGCAATAAATGCAAGACCAGGACCTGGAACAGAAACCTCATGCATGTCAAAGACTGGGAGGTTTCAAGACACTTCTGTTACCATTTTGGACTTCCAAATGATATAACTTGATTGTTGAAAGGCTGTGTTTTACTGTAAGCATGAAAACAGGGGATCTAGTGGACTGATCGACATAACAGTTACTATTCTATTCTATTTTACTGAATCACTGAAGTATTTTCCAACAGGGCAAATATTAGTAAGGACGTTTTTCACTTTTGTGCTGTTTTTTTCTCCTTTAACCTAATGCCTGCTTGTATACAAAGAGTCATTTAAAGTCCTTAAAAATTGCAGGATATGACCAAAGACCAGGAGTGGTACATTCATAAGTACAGATATTGGGGATGTGATGAGATTCCTTTGCAAAATTAAGACGAGTTTGTTTGCAATGAAAGATTTAAGAGTGACTGCATTACTGTATTTAGCACTGATATTGGCGAAAGTCATATAAATAACACATTAAGCTCTGTTCTCACCACACTTGGAGACAAACATTTCAAATCTCTCGCTCTGTCACATTTGCTAAATCATTTATACAGACTTAAATAAATCATAATGCGGTGGTCTAAGAGCCAAGGTGAAGAGTGTGGAGTTATATAACTCAATGTGTTTAGCCATTATAAGATGATATGATGGATGGAGGCATGAAGACACACAGAAAATGTTGTCTATTTGTCAAAATCTGCTTTACTTATGTTGTATATATGGGATATGCCTTTGATTACATAATTAGATATTTATTGTGATTATTACCAAGGGGGAGGCAGGGGGTATTGTTTTTGGTTCGGTTTGTTTATTTGTTTGTTAACACTCTAGCTGCAAAGCTATTGGTTGAATTCATACCAAATTGGGTTTATAGATTGCCTGTGATGCAGAATAGATCTCATTACATTTTGGAAACAGTAGGTCAAAGTTCAAATTTTTTATGAATTTTTCAAATCTTTTTTTTTCTCCATTTACTTATAATGGGTGAAATTTCAAATGTCTGTAGCAGCAAAACTGTTGGTTGAATTCAGACCAAACTGGGTTTATAGATTGCCAGTGACCCAGAATAGATCTGATTACATTTTGGGAAAAGTAGGTCAAAGTTCAAATTTTTTATGAATTTTTAAAATCTTTTCTTTCCCCCATTTACTTATACTTGTCTATAAAAACATCACAGCCCAAAAAGCTACAATACGTGTGAAGTTTGTTGTGCCTGACACCACTTGTTACATTTATTCTTATACTTCCTGCTTGTATTTTTATTATTACTAGTATTATTACCATTACTATTCAGACTGAACATATCAGTACCGTTAAGGCCACAAAGCAATAATGACAGCTGGTAATGATTTAGAAAACCAACATTAGACGATCTGTTATCCTCTCACCAGATTCTGCCACAGCCTCAATGGGAACATTTTGTTCATAGGCCATAAATCCAAGCACAGAGAAGATGGCAAAACCTGCTACAAAGCTGGTGCCGCTGTTCAGACAACACAGCATGATGCAGTCCCTGAGGAACAAAACAGAGAGAAAAAGATCACACTTACTGATAGAGCTGTCACTGGACGTTCACTACAACCAATACAGATAGATACTTGTGTAGTTAATTTCACAGATACTGCACATCACAATATATACGTGGAAAAAAAAATTATCCGTTTGTGTCACTGCCCAGTGTTGTTTCATGTATATTATTCTATTCTATGTAGCACAGTTCAAAGCACATCATTATCTGTAAAGTACATTGCATGCATATACTTACCTATAGCAGTTATTGTTGTAGGCATTGTAACTTCCAAGAGCAGTGAGACAACCCAAGCAGATGGCGTAGGAGAAGAAGATTTGGGTTCCAGCATCAACCCATACCTGATCGTAAACAAGGATAAGCACAAAACATACAATATATATTCTATACAAATGGATGAGGGGCTAAGATGAAAAAAAGTTGACAAAGACACAAGGAGACCTCAGAACAGTTTTTGCTACTCAGATGAGACAAGAATTCAAGTCTGTCTCATTTTGTGATCTATCATGATGTGTACGGTCACATATTTCATACTCTTCCACTCATTTGTTATTTGCTGAGAGACCCCTTAAATTGTCCCCAGTGAACATATAATACATCCATAATCATGAAAGTTGTCAGCATTTATAGTTTACTTATATATACTTCATTAAACAAAATGTCCAATTTTAATTTTTAAATAAATTAAATCACAAGAATATTGATTGATTGATAATACAAGACATTTCAATGTAGAAAAAAAATCATCATGATATTCCAAGACACTACTTTTTATCTGCTTTAATAAAATCATTTCTTTAGTTATGCTTTATCTACCTGATCTTCCTCATGTCACTGATTTTATAATGAAATTATGGCTCAGCTCTACTGTTTCTGTCTCTTTCCCTTTGGGAGGCACCCAGTGGAGCAGCATGAATCATGGATTAACATCCTAAAAGTAGATACAAAGACATCCAGTACCTCAGTATTAATATTGTGCTTTACACATTAATACTTCATTTTGCACTTTTTGGTGAAGGGTCTGGTGAAGTTTAATGTTAAAACATTTATTTTTCACACTCCAAACAGCATGAGCAGTGGCTCAGCAGTAAGTGGCAAGATGCAAATTAAGCCTGAATTTTCTTCAGTGTTTTCTGTAAAGACAATTCTTTGAAGACACAGCTAGGCCCAGCGTTGCCCTACAGCAGACCTGTGACGCACCTGTGCTGTCTAAGTGGAATAGAAGCTGGGGAGTTCATCTCTTCACTCAGCAAAATTAAAGGCTAACTCATTTTATAATCCCCATAGGGAAATTCAGTCACTACATATCTCATCCCAGTACATAGCTATCGCCTAGTATTAGCGCACAGTACATAAGGAGCAGTGGGCTGCCAATGAATGCACTCAGGGACCAACTTCTTCATCAGCGCTGTGGTCATCAACACTGACGGGACCATAAACCTATACACACCCATTTTTAATGGTGGGGGACCTGGAGGAAACACATGCACCATGGAGAGACATGGTAAACCAACAAAGGAATGCTCTGGTCCAACTGAGAACTGATCAGGGAAATTTCTAGCTGTGAGGGGTAAGCATTAACAGCTATGCTATTGGAGTTCTATATTACACTGAGACTATTTCTGAAAGTAACAGCCTCATGAGGAGATGGTGCAACCCACAATATGTAACGACACAATTGATTTACAATTGTGCACTCCTTGCCTTTATTAGAGATGGAGCAAGATATGGGATGACATACAACAAAGGACCTGGGCTGGAAACAAGGCCAGGTTACTGTGATAGGGCCTTGGGCCATGTGGGATGTGTTCTACTGGATGAGCCACTGGGGCTCTCCCAACTGTTCACTTTTTATTACCAGCCAGTTCAAAGTCCAACAGCACAGGCCACAAATAAACCTTTTCACACAGTACTATATAATACTATATATAATATATACAGTGTATATTGATAATCTAGTGACTTCCTGGAAACCAGAATTCCACTCATGTCAATGGAGATCCCCTCACCCATCTGATGGAGATGTCTTTTTTTCCTGGCTTTAGACACTCTGTTCAGAAAAGAGGGGATGGTCCAACTACCACAGTTTGGTTGTCAGCTGCATAAACTGTCACTGTGCTGTCTGCTGGGGCCCCCTGAAACATAGTCATGTTGGGCCCTTGCCACAAAAAACTCACTGGAAACAATCTGTTGTAATGTTTGGAGCGGGGGGATGGAGGTGGGGGATTGCAGTCCGTGATTGTTGGAGTGGGGGGTGGGGGGTAGATAGCGGTGCATGATTGTTGGGGGGGTGAAAATGAAAGTGAACATGCTTTACTATTCCTCTAACTCTCCGGGCACACTCCACTGCTGGATGCACCCCCCGGGAATGCTGGGCTCCATGCATTTGTCATGTTTACCCCCCCTTAATGGCGCCCCAGCCTGTCTGTCTTGATGATGATCACTTTCCGTTTCAGTTGCTATGGCTGATCTGGAGTCTGCTGACCCTACAGCTTCTATGAAAAGTACACCATTAAAGATGCAGGTATAAACTCTGGTCTGGTGGAACCCCAATGAACACAAGCTCAACAGACACCTTTCAACTGATCACACATATAGGAAGATGAGATGGGGATCTTGCTCTGTGGCAGCAATTAGGCCCTTGAGATGAAGCAGGGTCGATCCCTGTTGACTGTAGAATGTAGTTACAAGCAGTTGAAGCAGGATTTGAAGTCATCCTGCCTCTCTGAAGTTCCTTCAATGGTTGCCATCCTGGAGTCCAGAGCCATGCCCAGAAATGCTGTCACCTGGGAGAACTGGAACTTGTTGTTTCTGTAGTTCAGATGTAGACCCAGGCTTTTAATATACTCCAAGTGCGGGGCCACATGACAACAGCATTGCTCCTCTGAGACCACATAAACCGACCAATTGACTTGACCTGACTAAATGGTAGTGATAAATTGGATGTGGTAGCCATGGGTCATGTCTAAAGATCCTCCATCTAGATCTGAAGGTCTGGTTTTGGTGGAAATACAAGGCAATTGTCTACCTTGAGCTCTTGGCAAAAATAGACAGGCTGCTTAAACCTCATGTGCTAAATTGTTGCTAAATTTTGGCATCAGCGTTTTCCTACTGCTTGGAGGAGAATCATGAAGAAACCATGTGATACCTGCTCACAATGTTAGAACTCCCAGAAGCTTCCAGCACCTGCTCAGATGGGTGATAAAGCTAGGAGATCCAGCATTAGTAAGCACAGTGATTACTCTGTGCAGCTTGCTAAGCACCCAGTGTAGGTGGCTCTGCCAATAATGGATATAGTGGGAGTGGGAGAGGGTCTGAGCAGGACTGTACCTGTCAACCTCAGGTACATTACTTTTTGTTTTGTCTTTGGCTTTTGCACCAGAAGTAGAGAAATGCTGGTTTTTAAGAATTTTCTTCCACTTGCTGTCAGTGTAATCTTATATTGCACATCCTGACAATCAGAGGGATTATTCACTGTACATATGAAATGTCTTTCAGTGTCACAGTCTTGTACAATACAAAATATCGACTAAACCAAAAAATACCAACCAATATAACTTTTAAGATATTTTATAACATACAAGCCACAATGACCATAGTTTTGACCTCACAAAAAGCCAAATCCTTTAATATCAGAATGTACTGTTTGTGCCCCTTTTACCCCATACTGTTTAGTACTTAAATTATATTGTCATTTTCGTCCCTCTAGCAAATTTAATGGCCTCAACACAACCACAACATAATCCTGAATATACACAGTAAGTAGTATTTGGAGACGTTGCATACTGTTTGATGTAAAGTACGCTCAAAATCATTGTGTTACATTTTTTAATAAATTGACACTTACACAGCTCTGTTTGATGGAAGTAAATTTATATGCATGGGGTGCAATTCTGTTGTTCACTTTTTGGGTAAAAGGATTTCCCCTATGTGGAACATTAATTGAATTCAATCCATTCTCACCGTTCTGTAGCCCTTTAATCCTCTTTATTGTAGCAGTTTTGCAGTATAGATAAATAAAACCCGCCACAGCTGTCTTTTTCAAACCACCGCTTATCATTGTCTTTTCAGATAAATACAGGTAACAACATAAAGGAATAGGCTTTCTATTCTTCTTGTATCTCTTATAGTATTTAACAATCACGTGGAAATGAGTCACAGTATTTTGATTCATGGACTTCATGGGGATTTACACATGTACAATTCTTAATTCAGACAGCAGGAAAATGTGCATTATGAAACTAGTTTGTAGTGGAGCACAGGACCCCAGAACTCACAGGATAGCATGGGGTGCTGGCGAATTCAAACTTAATGCAGCATGGCTCTTTGAAAACTCTCTCACATCACCATTCAGCCACTAATCTCATTTCCCCACCGAGAAACAATTAACAAACGCACGGTCTTCGCTCCCTCCTGGGAGTAACCACGGTAACTTCTGTGACCTCACAAACACAGGACTGTTCCTGTGGAAGAACAGGCCTTTCTCTCCTAATGTTCATTAATGTTCCCTTTAGTTCGCCCTCGGCTGATGGCCGCACAGCGCAGGGGAAACCTTAAAGGCCCAGGCTCAGAGAGAATCACTTGTTGATGTTGTGCCTAATTTGGCCGGCTTGTGTTTGGTTATGTTGAGACTGTGGCTCCAGGAAACTTTTCTACTGTGTGAAAGTTGGATGACATTGGCTGTAAGATAGTGTCCTTGTAATGTAAATGTACCACTCTTAGTGCTCCTCACGTTTTCCATTTAATAAATAGGATCCATAGGTGTTTATGTAAGGTGCATCATTAACACACAGGGATGAATCAATTAGATGTTACTGCAACTTCTCTTTTGAATGAGAAATCAATTATCCTCATGTAATTTGAAAAGGACTGAGTTCTGAACATATAACACACATTTTTTGTTGCAGTTAGTTGTAGTTTGTTCTCACTGTGACCCTACCAAAAAGTAATGCAACATGTAACTTTATCATCAAAGAAGCAATAGTAATGTGTTTTTGAGCAGTACATATTGAATTTATTTTGTTATTACTAGTGTACATGGCAATTGCTATATTGTCTTGATCACCTTTATTTATTATTAATGCATTTGCCCTGATATTAGTTCCTGGTACACATAAAAATATAAAAATGTTTTGTTTTTTGTTCTGCTCGAAACAAATAAATGAATGAATGAAATGAATAATGACACACAGGTGTGGATTCGGTGAGACTTTCTGTGTTTGTGTCATATTCTATAAACATTTTTCTGCCTTTCTTTTTTTTTTTACAATCAGGAAATACATATTAAGATTAAAAATCTCTAGAACATCCTGACCAAGACAGGCAGCAACACAATGAGGTATCAGACAAGACTGCACATAAAACATAACAAGACTTACAATACAAATATAAAATATTAAATGGACAGAAGATAATTAATATGTAGAACCACATATTTCTATCTGCATTTCATTTCAAATCACTTTAATATTGTCCAGTGAGGCCGGCTCATTAAGATTTCTGCAACTTTTGTAATAGATTCAAAGCAGAAGGAGCAGCAGATGTAAACAACTAACCCTAAGACTCACATTAAGAAGAAATTATCATGATGACGTGTCCATGATGCAAACTGTTTAAGGTGATTCAACACTTTCAGTCCGGTTTATCTTACTTACACTTTGAAATTATTTCCAAATCTGATCCAGTGGTAAATACATTATCAACCTTTTGCGTCTATTCTTACTTGAATTCAATGTGTCGTATGTCAGTACAATCTACCATTTTAGCAGTGCAAATACAATACAGGCAGCCAGGAGGCAGCCTAGTATTTGGCGTCAAAGAGCCCAGTGGTATAGAGAAAGGAGGATGGAATGGCTATAGGGGAGGGGAGGGTTTAAAAGAGAAGTGAAGAGAAATGCATGAGGGGTGGACAAAGAAGAGTGGAAACAGAAGGATAGTGTAAATAATAGAAGAAAACGGACACCATGAACAGACATAATATGGCACAGATCCTACGAATTCACGTTTTTTAGCAGCTATCGAACACATTTCATGAGAAGTTAAACCAGACCAGTTAAATATATTGTTTATATCTTCTATAAATGATTGTAGTTATACTATGGTTCTACACTGGAAAAAATGCCCCTCTAAAAACAAGCAAAAAAAAAAATAATACAAGATGTTTTTGCTTTGCTGAAATAAGATTTTCAAGAGCTATTGTCTAAAAATAAGTTCTTATATCTAACTGAAAAGTAACTCTTTAGGTGATTATGTCTTATTTTAAGTGTGATGAGATATTTTGACAATAAATGAGAAAAATCCACTTGGTAAGAGTTTGATTTTTTCCAGTGTATTATTAATTTGAGCAGGACTTCATATAGCTGCACATACAAACTACAAACATAATGTAGAGGAATGGTCAAGATTAGTAAATTATGACTGTCTGAGTGATGTCCCTGAGACATGTTTTGTCATGTCATGTCATGAAGCTTTGAATAACAAATATTCTGGTTTTGGACACAAAGGAGAGAGTTGGAAGACTGACTGGCAAACAACTGTGACAATGAATGAATGAATGAAATAAAATTGAACTGTAGTCCAGTCTTCAAGCAAAATAAAAAAAAAAATTGCTGGTTTCATCTTTACTGAAAAAAAAAAAAAAAAATCTAATATTGGCTGGCTCTGCGACTCAATAATAATAAAAAAATTAAATATTACTTTTTACACCACAGCGTGCAGGTATAAATGTGAAGGATTCTTTGTTGTCAGTTGTGAATAGAACATAGCAAGTATTGTTAGAAGAGAAATTAGTGTGAGAAGTGTGTAGAGGAGGGGTGATGCACAGTTCAGGGTGGATGGTCAGAGGGAGGGTAAGAACTAAAGAGAGAAAGGTATAGGATAGTAGAGAAGGGGGGGGGGCATGATGAAGTTCAGGGCGGGTAACACACAGCCACACACCACTCCACACAGGCCGATGAACAGAACAGAGGTCTGATTGTCCCTGAGGAAGCTAATTTAACATTGGTGTCAGAAGTAATGTCTTCCTCTGCCAAACAGCAGCTTTATCACCCTCCTTCACTCTCAGTGCCTCTGTTTGCGTCTTTGTCTGTCCCTGTTTTCTCACTCCTTCAACGTCTATCTGTATCACTGTTTCTCTTTCATTCACTTTGCTGCATGTATTACACATATACTATACGTGGTATCTGACTGTGTCTTTTTTCATAGCATTATTGGACATATTTCGTTGTCCCAAAGTGTGTTTAATTATTTACCTAGGGATATCAAGACTGCTACAAAGTGTACATAAAATATTCTTAGAAACATGGACTCACAAGAGAGCTGCCATTTTGCTATGTAAGACCACTGCACTAATTATTTAATAAACTGGCTGGTTTGAATATGAAGTAACACATTAAAACAACATTGTGACACATCAACATGGGCTGCACAAGTATTTTTAAACTGTGGTAGATTTAAGAAGTTTCAAGGTTTCCATGGAAGAAAGGACTATATGAAAGCAAGAAAAGCAGGGAAAACATTCTAAATATATTTAAAGGAGTGATACTTTGCATTTTTAAATGGAATTATGCATTTTAAAACATTTCCCTGTGGTCTACATAAACTGTAAATGCTATGCTTGGGTCTGAATGCTTCATTAATTCACCTCCACAGGTCCATCTTCAACCCTATTTCTGAGGAATGACACCAGAAAGAAACAGAAAGGATTCTGTTGGGTTTCTGTAAATTGGCTTAGAGTCTGGTTTTGACCAACTCTATATGTAAAGTGTCATGAGATAACTTTTGTTGTGATCTGGCGCTATATAAATAAAATTTGATTGATTGATTGACTTGATTGGTTTTCTACTGTGAGTCACTTTGGAAAAAAGCGTCTGCCAAATGCATAAATGTAAATGTAATGTAAAGGTCATTTTGAGCGCTGGCCCTTTAAATGCACATGAGCCACTTCACGCCCCACCCCCGCAAGGTTGTTGACTGTGCTGCTCTGTCCCGTTCAACCAACAACTAAACATTTTAGGTAATGGGCTTGAAGTTTGGACATATTTTCAGTATGGACTACAACCGCTGGTGCTGACAAACAATTATGGCATACTTGGAGAAATGTTTGTTGGAAGTCTTGACCTTATATGTGCAAATGTCGTGACGTAACTAGTTACAGACATAACAAATTAAGCAGGAATTAAAATGGGTTGTAGAAGTTCACTTGATTTTTGCCAAAATGAATATAAAGATAGCTTTGCAGGACCTGGAGGGTTCAAATTCAAAGTTTTTGAACTATTGGGGTCCAAATACACAAATAAATGTATCAAACACTAATAAAAGTGGGTTTAGCAAAATATGACCCCTTTAAGTCAATACAATCCAATCTGTTGTAAGTGAATTTATTTGTCTTAACTGACAAAATTTAGAGACTGTGCTCATATTGGATATATTGTCCTATCATAGTTTGATAGTTATGGGTCTAATAAATAGTAATATATAATAAAGACATGCAGAAGTAAACACATATTTATTTTAATTTGTTCCATGTTTACATTATACTGTATCACTGAAGCTGATATGGTATGTTTATCACAGGTATCTCATCATGCGTGCCTACCTTGAGCAGTAAGCTGTGCAGAACAGTCTGACTTGTCTTATTAGAGGGTTCAGTTCTAATTACTTCTCTGGAAAAAACAGTCCTTATTATTGCATCCATGCGCCTGCTGCTGCCATCAGGGGTGCAAAAACAGGTGTTGATTTGGGAACAGGGGGAAATGTACAAATTGGAACCTATTTCTGCATGTTCGTGAAATGTTGCCAAGTTGTTGTTGTTAACTTTAACATATAGATGTTAAAAAAGAGTTTATAAATAAAAGATACAACACTTGACATTCTTAATTTAATTCCTAGTAAAGTTCTGATTGTTTGCTTTTGCAGACATGTTATACTGTATATATTTTTATCAGAGTTCAGATAATTTTTGTCTGTGTTTCGTCAATTAAAACATGAAAGACATCAGTCCACACCAAGAACACAAATTAAACTAGCAAAACTATTATTATGAACACTGTTTTATTTAATCTTAAGCTATATGCACCACAAATCACGTCACAGTATTGATTCAGTTAATATACCTGTCACGTTTTATAAAGACTGATGAATCTATTGGTGAGTAAGGATAGACTCATTTGGTTTTTTGGATCAGATCTGATATTCACATTGTGTTTGTCTGCCATCACTACTCTGTGTTCATAAACAATGTCCTGCCCACAGCAGGTTACACAACAAGAGTAACAGCCTGAAATAAGAACAAAACATGAATTTATTTACTAGTACTCATCATTTACAACTGTACCATTTCAGTTTGAAAATGGACAAATATTATGGTGATAAATATTACTGAAATATTCTTAGATTAAAAAACAAAAGTGCAAGGACCACTGCAGAAATAAATACATATCAATCAAAAGTATGTAGGTATTTCTTTTTCTTTTCTTTTCTTTTCTTTTCTTTTCTTTTCAATATCTGTATGTCTCTTTTTTCTTTTGCCACTTAAAGGCAGTTGTTGTCACCTGATCGACATGAATAACATCCCATGATGCACTGAGGTTTTACAATTGAGCAAATCTTTTGTATTCTGTAATCCGTTGAGGATTCTGTAGTTGAAACACGTAGGTAAGGGTGTCCCAATAGATAATAAAGGATTTTTATTTTTGTATCACAACACCTTGAATGTAATTTGGACTGCTGTATTTTTGCATTTTTTAAATTATGTTTTGAAAATTGATGACTAATTTTATTTTATTTTTGTTTCATTTTTTATTTTTTACTTACAGTAACAGGTACTTTTAATGAACACTTGATTCCTTTACATACTTTTACATTTTGTTTTTTGACCCAATGTGCCTACTACCTCATTTTTTTAATCAAATTGAAATTGCTTTATTTAGTTTGAGTCATCTTAAAGTGCTTAAACAAAGTTTACTAGTCAAGGTTTTATTTTTATTGTAAATATGCATTATCTCACAATATTGATTACCTCTCTTGATTGAGTGTTGTTCATATTGGTTGATCCTTATCCATGAGCCATGTTACTCCCATACACAAACAGAATGAAAACACACAGATGAAAACAATAACCTGTTTTGCTGGTGTGTAGTGTGATTAAAACAATGTTGTAAAGCACTTAATGAAATAACACAAGAAACACAAGTGACAAGATGAACAAATTGTTCAGTAGTTGAGGAGAAATATCATGCTCACTTGATTTGTCCCAGTGATGATTTATATGAGGTATGTGGGTGCCAAGCTTTCTTTCTTTCTTTACATATATATATATATATATATATATATATATATATATATATATATATATATATATATATATGAGGACATTTATTATTTTTTCACATAAAAACCACATAGAGTACTTAGAATTTAATTAATTATTTTACACTGTTTCTCATCTATGTATTCATCTATCCCTATGTTTTAATATTTCCTCTCTTTCTCACTGAGACTCTTCAACTATCTCTATTCACGTTGTCATGACACCCCATCCACTGACATTTTCTGCTACACTGTTGCCTAGCGACCTGAGCTGTCAGCCTCTTCCAGACAAGGTCAAGGAGTCCCCTCATCTTTATGAGTTAAATGTTAATACACCGCCTCTATTAGCCTGAACAACCCCGGGTTCTCAATACTCACACTGTTTACCTGACCCTTGATCATCTCACCACCAGCCAAAGTGTCAACTAGGACATCCAGGTTCCACTTTAAACCACTGCAATGTAACTACCAGTAATGCAAAGTTCTAAGATGTATGAAAGAGTCACCTGCATTTAAAGGTTTGCTCATTGAAAGGTACAGCTTAATTGGGAAATAGCTGTTTTCTGAAAGGTGTAAGATGTTATATGTGTATGCTGTGTGAGTATTTTAAAGGACTAGAGTTTGTAGCTAGTGA
Source organism: Sphaeramia orbicularis (assembly GCF_902148855.1). Classification (NCBI taxonomy): domain Eukaryota; kingdom Metazoa; phylum Chordata; class Actinopteri; order Kurtiformes; family Apogonidae; genus Sphaeramia; species Sphaeramia orbicularis. The sequence goes on from NC_043961.1 coordinate 36,091,452, forward strand.
AAGGTGCAAAAAAAAGATCAGTCCTACCCATACTAACAACAACACCACCTGTCCGCCTGGCAGTTACTCAAAACAGGCAGTAGGGTGTGAAGCAGGGGTAGAAATTAATTCTTGTTTAGTCTAGTTTATGCTCCCCACTTTACTTTTGTAACCTGTGCATCGATAGGTAACCTAAAAGAAACTGTTAAAATAAACATCAGCCACTGGATGGATATTGGCCCATTTGATTTGGTTAAAATCTGTTCTACATTTGTGTAATACTTGGCTTTAGATGGTAGTGTTCACAGGTTGCCTCTTTTGATTTTGTACTAAATATAAATGTAGCACAGCTTGTTTGATTAACTTTGTGCATGATATTAAAAAGCCAGAAAAGGTAAAGCATGCATAAGCCTACCTGAGGGTCAGAGAGGCGTGAGATGTCTGGGTAGAGGTAGAACTTGATGCCATCATACGCTCCAGGCAGCGTTACTCCTCTGATTAGCAGAATCAACAGCATAAAGTACGGAAATGTAGCTGTCACGTACACAACCTGCAGGTGTAGATATGCACAGATTTAGTGTGTTAATTCATGGAATTAATTTCAAAGACTTGCAGCTTTGGAAACACAAAGGGTGTTTATCTGTGCTCATCTTTGTAACCCAGTTAAACACCTGCACAGATCCAAAGGTGAAGGACATCAACTATCAAGAAAGGCCCACAGATGAAGAGAAAGAAGAGTGTGAAGGTAATAATGGAGACTGAGACACTCTATCCCCAGACTGACACACACAGCCACAATGTGCCACAGTTCACAGCAAAGGTGAAGCGCTGTTCGGTTTACAGTTTTTTTAAGAACTGGTCCAGCTACAACACCTCAAAGGGACAGTTAGTGAGCTTCAGATCCAATCAAAGCTTTAATGCAAACCTGTATTCTGTCACTTCTCTCTTTAACCTTTTTCATCTGCAAGTTTATAATTCGCAAGATTTCTCTACAGCACCAACTGAAGATATAACAATACATAAATGCTGATTTTTATGTTGATTTATAATAAAAATCACTGCCTTCAAAGATGTACCTGGCAATCACTTCTACCATCATATGATATAAGCAATAGACATAGCATCACAACCCTAGTGTGGTATAAAATGTACTTCATTATGCATTTGTACTCATTGTGATGAGTTTCAGCTACATGAAGTTGTACTATTTTTAAGGATATGTACACTTACATGTAATCTCTCCAGAGTCAACTTCACAACAATAAACATCACACACACCTCCTGTACAGTAGCACTGTACTCACAAACTATCAAACCAAGGCTCCTTTTTCATTGAACTATTGAGGTTTTGCAGAATTGTGCTCGACATCTCAAGACTCTTAGAAACCTTTGAACAAAGACCCTGGCCTCTTGGAAGGCAGAGGCGGGCAACATACATCCCCTGGCTTGCTGGCATCTAGTCAAAGTCCAATTGAGGACAGAACAGGACAGAACAGAGCCAGGCCAGGGGACTGAAAAGAAAAGAAGGCTCCTCTGGCCCCGTCTCTTAAGCAGGAGAAGCCCAGAGGAGTGATGCTGGCAGTGTGGGAAAATGTGCCTCTCTTTGAGGCATGCACATGGGTACACACAAACGCACACACACAACTTCATTCACAACATAGAAATGAGTGCACATACTACAGGCACAGAAAAAAATGACCATTTACATACTCTTACATCCATGATACTCCAACGACCCACACAGCCCTGATCACATTACTGCACTGCTGCACTTTTATGAATGGCCTTTGTGAAGAAGCTCCTTTTGGGTGTGGGAGGGAATTTGGGAAGGAGGGTGACTTACTCAAACTCCAGAGAAATTCACTTCACTGATACATGTGATTACAAGTGTGACTAATTTGAATAAAATCAACTTAAATTGTTCAGAAAGTAAACACTTCCTGTCTGAATATTTTTAACCTAAAAAGACATTCATCAGAGGTTTATAAAGAAATGCAATATTTAGCAACGCAGTATCTCCATAGTAAGAAAGCATGAGCCCTAATGAGTGTCTCCACTCTAAGCTCTGTTAATCCTAGAGTGACCGAAAGTGTGGGAAATGTAGTCTCCTTCCCAACAGATCCCTCCTTTAATTTGTCAAATAAAACGATTACACATCCTAAACCTTCTCTGCCTCTTTCTCCTCATCTCTGTGGAGATGAAAAGCACAATATTCAATCTCTCCATGAACTTTTGATGCTCCACATGCTCTTTCCAGCTCACCACGGGTAAACATTTAAGCCACCACAAATTTACTGGTCAAGCTTGCCCCTGCCTCGCCGTAAATTTAACAAGAGAGCTTAAATGTGAGAATGGCTGGCAAACAGGGCCAACAAAGCAAACAGCTTAGCAGAGTCAGACCTGAATGGGCTGTAGGGTCTGGGGAGAAGAAAGCACCTCTCTCTTACAGCTCGCAAGCTGTGGTTAATTTCTCATAGAGAGAACGAGAGGGAGAGAGGCAGCAGAGGCGGAGACTGAGGGTATACTCTGCATGCTCCTCATGAACGCTCTCCTTTCCTCTAGTGAATACAGGAATCAATCTTGGACCGGCTGCTAAAGCCCAGCCATGAAGAAGCATTCTCCCCTCTTACTTCCCAGCCAGACAAAAGGCACTTCAGGGAGATATAGGCATTGCCGCCTAGTTGTTTTTTCCCCGTCATGTAGAATGTGAACCCATTAATTTTTCCTCACTCACACCTCTCTACTTTTCTCTTTACTTGCTTTCTTCCCTCTCCATTTCTCACTCTATCTCTATCTTTCTACTTATTCTGGCTCGTTGATTCTGAGAGGAGTTTCTTAAGGGCTGCTGAGCACTTAAATCAAGGTGCAGAGTCCTCTATGTCCTCCTCAAGGCTGGTGGAAGAGACTTAGAGGAGGACATTAAAATGGAAGGGCTGATGGGAGGAAAGGTGGAAGTGGCTGGTGCAGACAACCCTTTGTCCTCTACTTGTAGGGGAGAATGTGCGCAGCTGTGAAAGAGTTGTTTTGAGGACAAGCTACTGGCTGTTTCACTGTATAAGATAAAAACTGAACCTGCTCCAGTGCATAATAACTGACAGTAAAAGAAAAGCAAGTGCTCACAGACTCCTTACATTTCATGGATTGATAATATCATAAATGCTCATCGCGTACAACCGTCATGCATTTCTCTCCCAGCAATGGAAATAGTTCATCCACGCAAAATCGTAATAGTAAACATGCATTCCTCTGTCTTACCTTGCCAGTTGACTTGGGCCCCTTCCAGATGCAGAAGTAGCAGATGAACCAGGCCAAGGCCAGACACATGGCCAGCTCCCAGCGCACTCCCCCCATGTGCTCGATACCATCTGATATCTTCAGTACTCTGCGTCTGTCATGTCCCAGAGAACACAGATGGTTACTGGTTTGCATTTTGATTTCAGGGCACTTAGGTCGATTACTGTGTGTCACACAAAGGACACAATAACGACTTTAAGATACAACAAATAAAACCATAGTGAGTCTGCACTTCAATCAGTCTTCTGGTATTTTTTATCAATACTCTAAGAGAGTGTGAAAAGTATTAAATAACTTATACCAAGGAGAACGTCGATGAAAAATAAATAAATATTTGCATTGCTGGATATAAGGAGCAAATTAAATCATGTTACTACATACCACTCAAACTCAAAATATTGCATCATGTAGTTGAAATATAATATATAATATGGTCCAATCTGACAACTTTTAGATATTTGAGCAATGACGCATATTTGCAACACATCCCTATTTCTGCAAACTGAAAACCCCTTAAAACAGATTTTAAAAAGGTGCATACAAGACATATAATGGCTATGTAACTAAGCATACTGCATCACATGATAAACATGCTCACCATGACCAAACAATTTCCCTGTGCGTGACAAACAGCAGTACAGGAAACCTTATAGCACCTGTGTGATTGAAGCTATCACTCCTTTTTTACATCCTCTGTGACTCCTTCTCATGCTGCTGCTAAACTGAAATTGCAGGTTAAGGCTACAGCCGACAGATTAATAATGATACTAATCTGCTACCAAAAGCTGTGGAATTATTTGTAGAAATGTGAGGATGACATGGCAAGAATCCTGAAGCTCCTTCACGCCTTCCAACTTCTACAACCCACTTTCCATTAGTCATTTGATATTGTACACTTAAACATGGGAAGCAAAGCACTCCTCCAGGAACTGAGTCTCCTCTACTCTCCTAGATTCGATTTTCAGTGGTTGTTAAATCTTCAGAGGATTACACACAGCTGCAGATTGGCAAATATCTCTGATGAGTAAAGAAACCATGCCCAAAATCTGTATGCTGTATTGCACCTCTGGAGAAAAGAAGTGATGTGATGCACTATATCCTTCTACACTTCAATCTGCTGAATCTGTTGTTGGAACATCTCATGCACAAAATCCACTTCGGTCAAGATTTTTTTCACTTGTAAAGCAACGAAAAAACACTTCAAATGACTCAAGAAGACACTCTCCATATTTGCGGAAATCAAAATTTGGTAGCCAAATCAATCTTAGCAGATTACCAAAAGAGAAGGCATGACAACGTGAGCCAAAACACCCCCCAATTCATGCTTGAAAGCAGCACCATTCCAAAGTTATTAATGTACCAGTGTTTAGGATGCTTCTATTAAGGATGTATGATAGGCTCATGGTTGTTGGTGAATCCAAAGTGTGTTTCTGTTTTTTTTTTTTTTTTTTTTTAACACATACTCAGGAAACAGCATTGATGGAGGATGAGAAGCGAGACTGGGTTCACCCCTGGGGCTCTGCTGACCAGCCATTGATCATCATGACATGTTCTTGGTGGCCAGCCACAGGTTCAACACAGTCCCCCTGTCCCTCCCCTGGTCACGCAAAAGGCCAAGATGTGAACACTAATGTGGGTACGCACAGGGTGCGATTTGTTTGGGGAAGGGGGGGGGGTTAGCCCTCCCTTTGGTTTTTATATCCCAACTCCTGCTGAATGAATTTCATCCTCCGGGGGGACAATGATTAAAAAACAATTTAAATAACAGGCAGGTTGTGACTGAGTTTTCTTACACGTATATCCTACATTGCTGCCACTAACTTTCACCTGAACCCAACTGTCGGGAGTCTCGAAATTCGCAAACGCCCCATGCACATAAATACATTGTATACCTTACCTATGTCTCTCTGTATATACCAGTGTCTCTCACTGTGTCTCTCTCTCAAATGTCTCTCAGTGCACACAGCAGGCTGTACGGACATACGTCTGCAGGCGCCAATGTACATGTTCAACTGCATGCTCAACACAACATCAGAGCAAACTGGTTACTTAGTCTAATCAGCTGAATTATTTTGACATGATGTGAAATCTTAATCGATAAGGTTTTATGTTATGTTTTTCAGTCTGATTGAGTTGCCTATTTGCCGTAAATCCACTACCATGTTGGCGTGATCGGCCCTTATCCATGATTTTGAAATTTAATTAAGCCATCGCTCACATTGCAGGTATGGCCATTGCAGAAAATTACATGTTTCATGTCTTTTTAGTTTGCATTAAATATGAATGTGCAACTGTTTGACATGTAATAGGGCCTACTGTTAACTTAAAAAAGAATTAGACCTGTTGATTGCTTGTTTTTTCCTGATTAAAAACATAACATCCCCCTCTGTTTTTTTGACAAATCACACCCTGGGTACGTATAAGTAGAAATATTTTAAAAATCTGTGTAAATTGATTGTCCATACATACTGTTTGCATATTGCAAACATATTTTATGAATAATTTCTAGCATAAGAGTTTTGTTTTGCATGTGTCTAAGTTCAGTACAAACATCTACTGACTGCAGGGCATCCCTTTATGGAATCCAGTATTCATGTTAGCCTGCTTGGTGGGAATTTGGTGAATACAGCAACTGCAACACTACCGAAAGAAGGTGATCACGGTCTGATTCAAAACAAGCTCTGGAGCAGGTACATTGTTATAGGAACCGCGACCCACCACAATTGACAGGTACATTCTGGAAGACTGAGCTAAACATTTCCTGTAATCAGGGATGCTTTGCCGATTTTGATGCCAAGATAATGACCACAGTCATGAAAAAACTCCAACTCTGCTGTTACTCAGTGTTAAACTGCATTGCAATATTTCTCTTGCAACAATAGTCACCAACCTCTTGTTATTTGCCTCAGACATGTTTAACCATGTGAGTGAATATTCTCACAGCTGATGCAGGTTCATTCATTTGGATGTTTCTGAGTGAAAACCAAACAAACCAAGGGGGAGAATGTATTTATGCTCGTTAGTTCTGGAAATAAACATTATTCTGCATATTTGTAAGGTTAAATACTTTTAAGTACACAGCATCCTGCATCTTTAGTGATGTAGCGTGAATATAGACTGTACTTTTGCAATAGGGCATAGTGCCATTAAAATGACTAGTACAATAAAGAATAAACATTAGCTTTGTTGCAAGAAATCAGAAAGATCCATGCAGATGAGAAAACACAGCTCCGTTAATTTGCAGCTTTCATGTTTGTTGGTGCTGTATATACAGTACACAACACCACAGTCCGTCTTGGCAAAGATTAAGCAAGGCTTGGTCAGTTGCTATTTTTGCCAACAACATGGTGATTGGCTCCCTTTCCTCTGGGAAGGTCTTACTCGCACTAATCAACTCCACTTAGTTTCACTTCAGACTGTAAATATGGGAAGCGATCTAAACATACATTTTGAAAAATACGTTGAAAAAGACAGTCTGATGACTATAAATGATATTTGACCTAGCAGTGTAAACACAGGCACTGGCAGCGAGGCAGGAAGTGTGGTCAGCGTTACACACTGACATGGCCTGATCTGCTGCCACACACATGGCTCTAGCTGGGAGACAGCTGGCCTACCAAGGCCTGCTGACACACAAATATGAAAAGGGCTGACTAATTATTGGGGGAAAGGTTAGGGGGGTCAGCAAAAACAGTCTGGAGCTGTCAGCCGCTTCGCTTTTCAACAATATTTTACATAATATCATTTAGACGGGGGCTGGAGAAGTTGGTAAATGCCTCTACTAAATGGGTATGTCAAGGAGGAAAAGTGCCCACTGATTTTTGTGAGCAAAGTCAAAGTCCAAAATCCTGGTCAGACGTAATTAGGAGAAGGTGAAAGTACTTTTAAAAACATGTACTCACTCCCAGAACTCGATGACTGGAGAAGATGCATTGGGGTTTGTGATGTTGGTGGCATTTTCTCCGTAGTAGTCAACGCAGTATTCTGCAGAAACATAAGCATTTTTTTAGGATCAATCTTAAAACAGAAACTTGGTTCAGAGATGATGTATCTCACAATTATAGAGTAGTTTGTACTTTCTTATATCTAAAAACAAAATGATGCATTGGATCTTTTGTGCTGGTAAAAACAATCTTCTATCTTATTCAGCGTTTATTCCTCCTACCTGTATTCCAGTAGTGCCCACAGCCAGCCCACGGCAGCTCAGTGGTGAAGCAGTTGAAGAGGTAGAAGATGGCCCAGGCTAGGATCACTATATAGTACACGTTTAGATGAGCTTCAATTACCTGTGTTGCATAACCAATGCCTAAAAGGGGGAAATAGAGAAAAAAGAATGCAAAGGATAATAAATAACAAATGATTCAACTTAATGACAGAAAGAACGCAATTTGTCTAGCATGTTCAGGTTTGCCTTTGCGTGTGTGTGCGTGTGTGTGTGTGTGTGCTCTCACCCTCGAACAGCGGACAGATCTTCCTCCAGCAGGTGATGCCTCCCTCACTGGTGAACTGACCCAGAGCAGTCTCCAGGAAAAACACAGGGATACCGCAGCACACGAAGAAGATGACATATGGAACGAAGAACGCACCTACACACACACAGACACGTAGGAGGGATAACACCACACGACCTTCATATTACTGATCCATACTGCAATGACAAGTATATGTAGAAAGAAAACACCCAAACTGGGCAACATTCGCTTTTTGACAGTTATGAAAATCAAAAAGTCCAGGTGAAGCACTGTCAGCCTCTACGATGCCACACTTGAACTGTATGCTGACCTTTTCAGATTATGAGGATCCATACTGTGCTGTAATGACACCTAATGGGGCGACCTGCCTCTCTTATTGACATATCTGTGCATAATGGATGAATAATCATTGCTATCATATTTTTTTTAACTCTTGGCCTGATTGAAGATAATCTGTCTGATGGAACCATAATATCTGTAGAGTTAGTGTTACCTATATTTTCTTATGTATACCCAGATAGCAAATATTTTGGCAGCATTATGGCATACATTTGGCATTTTTGGCTTTCTTTTGGCATTATGAAAACCTTTAGGCTTAACTGTGGTATGATTAAGGTTATCCATAATAGATATGGAGGCACCAGCAGTATATGGCTGAGTTATGGCATATGTGTGGTTAACCAAAAGACTGGGCAAAGAGCGGGATCAAGTATAGGGATGGTATGGCATGTTTATGGCAAGCCAGAAGATTGACTAAAGAGCGGCAACATCTTAGTCCATATATGGATGTGTTTTGGTTGTGTTTTGGCATATTTCTGTAAAGCCAAAACACTGCGCAAAGAGTGGGAATTTCTACCCAGAAGAAAACCCCACTTCATTTTAAAAGCATGATCAACACAAATTTAGGTGAATTGTGGCCTCCTTTTGGCCGCTCTTTGGGTCAGTTTTGGCTACTTTTTGGCTGGATTATGGGGATTTGGGGGCTTTTCTGGGACAATTATGGCTATATTTTGGAAGTCCTCAATTAGTTTTGGGTGAATTTTGGCTTCCGTCTGGTTTGATTTTGGCTTGCCTATTTTGGGTCATTTAAGGCCCATACATCCGCCCAGAACTTTGCCAAAATGGCATGCCAGTTTTGGTTCAGATTTAAGCCATAATGATTTCGCTATCTGGGTCTGTAGTTTCTTCCTTGTTCCTGTTTTTGTACCCGTCTTGTCCATCCTTCCAACACAGTAAAAACAAATCCCCTACCTCCTCCATTCTTGTAGCAGAGGTAAGGAAACCTCCAAACGTTTCCCAAACCAATAATCTCTCCAGCCACAGACAGGACAAACTCGATCTTGTTGTTCCAATGGCCTCTCTCATTGTAGTCCCCGTTGTCTATGCTGGAGCTGGACCCTTCCGGGTCTTTGCCATCCTCTGGTTTACCGTTTATAACGGGCCCGCTCTTCTCAGCTGTCATGACGCTCCAGCAGCCGCTGAGATTGGGAAAAAAAAACACAGACACAAGATTAAAAAGATGACCTCATAGCTTTAACTTTAAATGGATTCATTAAGTTTTTCTGGAAAATCTCTCCTGACAAATATGAGGCTGAATGGGACTGTCCAATTAATGCAAAACCCCGCCCATCCAATAGTCCAGACTGCCAAAGTTCACATGAACTAACACAGCTCTGAGGATTCTGCTGATAATGGAGCTGCTGGGCTTGTGGTCAGATTAGTCTAATTTATAACTAAAGCAAAAGCTGTAACTCATTAAACCTAAACGCACCAAGAAATAAACATGCAAGTGAACAAATATGGAAAAAGAAAAAAAGATTTCAGATTTCAGTATCCTCCAAATAAACTTCTGATGGTGCTGCTCGACGGTGATGTAATGCATCATGTTAAATAACTTCTCCCCATCTGTGTAACCCCACCATCGATCATCACCTCACTGAGTAGAAGTTCAGTGCACAAGTCAAATTTCAACCGAAAACAAACACAGAGCGAAAAAGCAGAAAATCATACACAAAAATGAGTGATCATGCACAGAAAAAGCGCAGACATATAAGTTAATGCAGACTACTCACTAGTGTCCTAACAGTGGTAAACCTCCTTTTGGCTCCCGCGATGATGCGCACCAACAATTGCCTATACAAAACACAGGATGGTTAAGCCAGATCAGGGGGGTGGAAAAAAAGGAGAGAGGGGGCAAAAAGAGGAAAAAGAGAACAATCTGGATCCGCGTTGAGTGAAGTGGTTTTGTTGAGTCTCTCGTCTATATAAAGGAAGATCCCAGACGTGGCAGAGTGACGGGAGATCTTACACCAGGCGATGGATAACGTGCGACTGCGCTCCCACTCTCCAAGCGGTCTACTCTCAAGCGCCTCCAGTTGGATAAAAGCCATGTGGTGACCAGTCTAACTCTCACTCCAGCGTTACCACGGCGCAGAGCAGGATGGCACGGCGAGACGCGCAAAACCACAGCAAAACTTACAATAGTGCGCAAAAAAGAGTTTTATTTACTGTTTAAGCAAGTTATTTATTTATTTGTGCTTTAATCATAGGCACAGTGTTTACATTCATTAATGCAATGATGCTCACAGTCAGATGCGTCCTGTCACAGGTAAACATGAACTCAGTGGTACTATGACTTGTGTGCGTATTTTGGACCAAACGCAGATTAACACTTTTCAGAAGCAGTTCACATACACACATAAGCAGTAGAAACAGACAAATATAAACTAAATTAATGAATGAAAAAAACAAACAAACAAAAAAACCCAAAACAAACCGGAAATCTCTCCATAGGATCCACAAATGACAGTCTCGACATGTAAAGTGTCATGAGATAACTTTTGTTATGATTTGGCGCTATATAAATAAAATTTGATTGATTGATTGGATTGAAATGCTGACTTTATGTGCCAGTGTAGCCATCAGGTTGTATTTGGCACAATTATGCTATTCCTATATTTATACATAATTATAATAATTAAATAATAATTATGCTAACCTATACTAAGTTATAATATGTTATTTACATGGACACGTCTTTACACAGTGTTTAATCTTAGGACTGAATTCATTAAATTATTCTGGATAATGTAATATAATAATAAAACCTGTTATATGATACAAGTATGAGAGTCAACTGTGACAAGAACTTTTGAGCTTTAAAAACGTCCTTTTTGCACCCTTTTACAACTTAATTTGTTCATATTAATCATTTATGGCCAGTTACTTTTTGTAAAAAAAATAAAATAAAATAAAATAATAATAATTAAAAAAACAAACAAACAACTAAGTCACAAAATCACAGTTTGATACAAAAATTAATTCTGTACTTTATTAGCATAACTTATGAAGACCTTCAGTACAAGCTAAGTTATCACAACTGTAATAATTTGGACAAATTTAAAAAAAAACATCAGCAAAGACGCAGAAAAAAAACTTGTTACTTATTTAGGAGCAGTGTTGTTATTACACAGTTTAACCACAAGAGGTCACTAGCTTTGCTCTCCAACTGTAAAATATAATTAATAATATAAAAATAAAAATTAGCAATTGTATGAAAATCTTCTTGTAAAGTCTTTGTCAAAATAAAATGCTATATCATGTGTTTACCATTAGGACTTTTTTCTTTTTCTTTCTTTTTTTTTTACTCAGTTAATCTTAGTAGCATTATGGTGTAGGTAGTCTCTAAAATTCCAGTCCACCTTCCCTGCACTGGAATGTACATAACAATAAAACATTTAGTAAAATATTTCCACACAAAAGACAAGTTGAATAAATAGGCAACTTTTGCTGCTTTCACCAAAAGTGTTTGTTAGTTGAAGACTTGTGGGAAGTCAAGTCTTAATCTTCAAAGAGGCAGTGACCCCATTTGATTTATGAATTGATGTCAACAGTCTTGTTTCCTTTGTCAATACATTTGCTCCTGGGGCTTTGCTTTCAGCATACCAACTCACACCTTTTTGTCCCTTCCAGAAGTCACTCTGCACTCACTCATACAATGCAGATGGATTTCCTCATTTAAAAACATTGGATTGTAGTTGTCACCTCCTAATGATGAATGATCAGCCAATCATAAAGTCCTAATAACTCATGCTGTTTTAAAAACAAATGTTTCCTTATTGCCTTGAAAAGGAAGTTTGACGGTTTGTAGGGTTTGTTCATACAGGAGTTGATTGCCTGGTTTCCAGGCGTGATAGACTCGTTGCACTAGGAACTCCCCTGACTCTAAAAGCCTGACCTAGTCTCTAAGAATCCCTTCACGCAAGGGTCACTTGTCATTAGAAGCTTAAAGGAAGTGTCCTGCATAAAAGTATGGCCACCCAAAGTGGCTGGCAAACATTCACTGAGCTTTTCAGGCAGAGTCAAGTCTTTATTTATGCTGCCCTGTACAACATTATCAGAGTAGGAATGCTTGATGAGGATCGAGCTGAACATTTTTTCAGGTCGAGGATGGTCCAGGTCCTGTTTTTTTTTTTTTGCCTCTTTCTATTTGGTATGAAGGAGCAGGTTTATCTTTCTAAAGTGTTTTGATGGTGATAGTCCAGGACAGGAACAGATCTAATTTTCAAACCTCATGAAGGCAAAGGCTTAGTTGTGGACAACAGTGAAAGAGAAATCCTGTCATTCTCACTTTGAAAGATTTGTTGACCAGATGACTACAGGTCTCTCCTTCGCTGTTATCCTTGTGGCCTAGTGCCTCCAAATGAGTTAGAAGCTTCATAGTTATTGGCTGCCTTACTCCTATTTGAATACAAAGGTGTAGTTTCATTGGCTGCTTGAGTCAGGAGGGACAGAGTGACTTTGCTGTCCAGTTAGAACACTATGAAGAAAAAGCATGTTGCTAGGATACTCATCACCAGCCACTTACAAGATGCTGCAAGAGAAAAAAAAATGAAAAAGTGCAGAATTGTGTGGGACAAACAGAGAGTACATCAGAGGCAGAGATCTGAAGAACATAACGATAAAAAAAAAAAAGGGACGCAGACAAGTAGGGAAGCAGAATGAAAAGGAGGGGCAGTTAGAGAAACAGAGTGGATAAAGCTGCCTGTCTGCATCTCTTTCAGCGTCTCCTCACATGATGTTACATAACAGTGGGGGGAGTTTTGCAGTGTTTTGTGAATGCTGCTCAATTTGTCTCCAAACACTATAGAACTAATACCCTCTTAGTCTGTTGGAGATAGCTTCCTGGATTTGTGTGTTTCAGCTCATTTGCTCATTTCTTTTTTTTACAACAAACTAAACAATTCCGGAGCACATAACCTTTCGAAGCCCTGACTTCTCTTGAAACATTGTTTAGGATTTTTAAGAGTTTTTATATCGCTTGCATGCATGAATTCACTTATTTGTGCTCGTACTGATTCACTCTTGCAGTTTTCATCTGCACTATAGCCAGCGGCTGCTGACAGTTGTGATAAACTCACTACAGGCTAATTTCACCAAACAGCACACATACAAAGTTAGGTGAACACAGAGGAACATTTAGCAGCTGAACTTTTTGACATCTAATTAAAAGTGACTTGGTGAAAAACAAAACAGAATTAAAAACAAGTGGTACCAGGCACAACAAACCCTGCCCCTCGTACGTATTGTAGTTTATTTTGGCATCAATCCAGCTGATGTTATGTCTATACGTGTGGTGATGTTAGCATATCAATTTCCTCTATGTATGTGGCAAGTATGAAGTAAATTGAAACTAAATTAATGGTTTCATGGACATTTGAAAGGTCGCCCATTATAAGTAAATGGGAGAAAAAAAAAAGATTTAAAAAACTCATAAAAAATTAGAACTCTGACCTACGTTTCCTAAAATGTAATGACATCTATTCTGGGTCACTGGCAATCTATAAACCCAATTTGATATGAATTCAACCAACAGTTTTGCTGCTACAGACATTTGAAATGTCACCCATTATAAGTGAATAGGAGAAAAAAAAAAAGATTTTAAAAATTCATAAAATATTTGAACGTTGATCTACTGTTTTCAAAATGTAATGAGATCTATTCTGGGTCACTGGCAATCTGTAAACCTAATTTGGTATGAATTCAACCAATAGTTTTGCTGCTAGAGTGTTAACAAAAAAAACAAATAAAGAAACCAAACCAAAAAACAATACCCGTTTCCTCCCCTACGAGGGGTGGGGTAATAATATTTACTGATGACTAGAGACACAAAGTGTAAACTAACTGCTGTTTTCTCATTTGTCATTAAGTTCTAAAGTACATTTTGTGTTTATAGCTTGTCCTGATGCCACCTACTGGCCAACAATAGATGAATGCTGCTTTAAGAATTTTCTTGAGAGAGATGTAGACACCAAACTGTTTCATGGAAGGAAATTTGTATGGATGTTTAAAAAAACAAAAACAAAACACCACCTCAAAATTATCACGTTTGACATGTTTGGGTTTGAGCCAATTCATTCAAGTCATAACTTCCAGATCAGTCATCCAATGCCTTGCCATTCTAATGCCCCTCAAAGTGTATAAACCTGGAGCTCAATACAGACACCACCCCACATCTTCATATCAACAGCAATTTGTTTGACCAATTCAACAAGATGGCCCCAGAACATTTCAACACGGGTCACTTCACTGAGACAGCTTTGGACTGCATTGATGCACAATTTTCACCACCAACAAAAAGAAACTGCGAGGGAAAGTGAAGAGAAAAGAAGCTAGGGGAAATGCAAGACAAAGAGCCCAGTGCAACAGATCCCAAACTCAGGTTCAACAAACTAGCTGCAGCCAGTCCACTGCATCTATTCAGCATTTATTTTACCACAATTAGTCTGGTGTCCAACAGAAGGTAGTATTTACATTCACAACAATAGTGAGACAGTATCAGATAGATGTAAAAAAAACAATGAAAGAGTGAAAATCTAACAAACACCCGCACACACACACACACACACACACACACACACACACACACACACACACACACACACTTACAACACACTTACAGCACTGCACACACACTCTGACCCCCACCTTACTGCTTTCCTTGGAGAATCCAACAGCTTTTTCTGGTTGGCAAGAGAGGAGCGTTGAGTAGCGACCAACCAGGCCACCCAGTAGTGAATGAAACCTGCCAGCAACACCATCAGGCACATGCCAATACAGCGGAGAGGACTCATATTGGTATGCTGCATGTTAATAATATCAGAGAACAGCATCACTGTAAAAGCAGAGGCTTCAGTAAGGCTGCAACAACATTTGAAATTGTGATTGCAAATTATTTGATACAAGACCATCATCTGTGACTTAAAAGGCTATTAAACCACTAATCCACAACACTGTAAACCCAGATAAGTTGAGTTTACTTGAAAGAAAACTGGTTGCTTTAAAAATATTAAGTATTGATCAATGAACTTTTAAAGTACATTTAACTTAAAGTTCATTAATCATTACTTAATTTTTTAAGGCAACTGACACACAAATGTATGGTCACATTTATGTTTTATTTTTGGGATATTATTTCCTCAAAAGAAATATTTTACATAGATTATAATGGTCGAATAATATCGTGTTGGTTATGGTGACTATAAAAACAATGTAAAGTTGTTGGTTGTTATTCTCAGCCCTGTCGCTAGGGCGCAGCGACGCCAAGCTCTTCTCCAAAGGACCCCTCTTGTCGCGCGGACTTTCTTGACTTCCTCGTTGTCCTGAGTGAGGCTGAACTGACAACAAGCTAACTGTCGGCGTCTCATTATTTCTCCTGTGTTAACAAGTTGGTGGACTCCTAAAAGTCATGAAAAGTACATGTTGCTTATGTTGCCCCAAGACCAATTTTGGCACGTATTGTAAAGTTTCAAGTGATTTTGTCTCCGAGAAAAAAAAAGTAATTGTGCTCCCGTTTAATTGTCCGTGCTCTCCCTAAGATGGCGGATCAGTCACGTGGTCAGTAACCGCTATCCTTTGAACTCTGGGCGGCTCCGCGCGGCGTCTGTGCCCAAACTGCAGGGGGCAGTGTGCCACAAACGCACATCTATCACAGCAAAAAACTAGAGAAGAAGAAAATTCATCAGTTCGTTTTCTGTTTTCACAGTTATCAATAAACTTACCTCCTCCGGAAGGAAATTTGTGTCTGTATCCCTGTGTTTATTAATAACATGGAGAGCCAGCTCACCTCTCTCAGACTCCGTGGGACGTTTGGGCTCCTCCTGGGTCTGCACTTCTCCCATTGGTGGTCTTTTTTGCCTTCACATATCTGTCCTGAATGTTTTCAAGGTTTTTTTTGCCTATTCCTCCTCTTTGCCGCCTGTCGCTGTAATTTCCCTCCATGAATTGTTCACCCCGCGGCTGTTGCGGTGGTCCCGGTGTGAATCATCCACGTGCCTGTACTTCTGTACTTCTACCACCAGGAGCTCCTGAACGTCGGCCATGTTGTCCGCGCGTCTCTTACAAATTTTCTGAGGTGCGCGAAGCGGAAAGTTTCCGCTTGAGGTGAGCCGCGCGAAGGGGCGTGGCTGTGAAAATGACGTCAGTTGACCGCGTGAAGCTCGCTGACACGGTAAGCATAAACCAGCCTTTAGGCTCCAGTACATTCCATTTTCATTTCCAAAGGTTTGATTTAGAATCCATAACATGCTATTTTGTCTCAAGAATGTTTCATTTAGTGTTAAAGGCTTTTACATTTTATGGATAAGGTTATTAGATATTTCATTCTTTGTTAAAGCACTTTTAAAACATAAATTCAAGCCATCCACTGAAGCGCTGTTATGTGACCTGGTCAACTGTAGCGCTATGCTAGTTTATTTATATGATACATTCATTAGGAATGAGACTTTGTTATAATGTTGGCTTATGATGGAAACTACAAAGCCCGGGAAGGGACAGGAAGAAAAAAAAAGTAATGCGTTATAACGCAATAGTTCAAAAGTATTGCGTTATAACACAATAGTTTTTGCATTGGGATCTGCATTCTGGATCTGACCGTGCAGGTGTAACACACCACCCTGCCCTGTGCCCTATGCATGTGTAGTTCAGATGACCGTAACTCTTTATTATTTGTGCGATCGGAAAAATTCCAACAATTTCTGAAACCTGAGACACTATGCTTTATGGACATTCTTGGGTCAATGCAAAAATTTCACAGGCACCCGTCCTAGAAGCCGCAAAGTAAGCCATTCTGTGACTGTGGACGCACACAGCAGACCAGATTCACAGAGTGGAGAAACGGAGCGCATAACGGAGTGGATAACGGATTAGATCTAGTGTTGGAAAACGTAGGCAAGACGGTCATCCCAAGTTACAAGACCAGCCTGGAGGTTTATGGATGGATTTGTGACCGAAGGAGTGACTGATGGAGCTACATCTGAAGAAGAAAGGTAAAGTTCACCCAGTTCCATTTCCTAGTGGACTTTCTAAATGACTGAAGCACTCACTGCTTTTTTCTGTGTAGTTTTTACTTGTTTTACTTTATTGTATGTGTAAATTGACGCTTATGCTGCATGGTGGTTTTATAGAATAAAGTACAAACTATGTAGAATATTTGTTAGTTTGTACTGTGTTGTACTTTCTGTACGTAAAAGTGCGCATGATGCTCTACAAAATAAGAGCGCATATGCTGATGTTCGGTGACTTTTTTCCTCAATAGTGCAATTTTACCTTGTCTTGTTTGTGTAACACATTGTTCTATGTGTGTTATTTTTCCATGTGCCCACCAGAAGTTACATTCAAGGATGAAGAGGGAGAAGCCGATGTGCAAGGCTCTGGTGATGAGAGCAGAGACTGAAGACTGTCCACATCACAGATGCAGGATGAGATGAGCCTGATGATAATCAGTCCAAATACCACAGACATTCAACACATCCACAGGATGACTGACTTTTGATTTCTAGAGACTATTTTCCATGTGCAAACTCTGCCATAGGAGCACTGGCTGGATGTGTGACACCTGTGCACTGACAGAACTGTTTCTGCAGAACCATGAACATGAAGGCACTCTGCAGCCACAGAACGGAGTGGGGGAAAAACACCTGTATAGTTTGCACATTTACCTTGTTTTTGCACAATAAAAGGCAAATACTCACACATTTTGTTGTAAATACTTTTTATACTTTCAAAGTTCATATTTAACATTCAAATCTTGTATCCATGTGTAATTTCAGTGTTTTCTCTGCTAAAACTAAAAAAAACAAATTCTGTTTTGTGTTTTTCATCATTTTAAAGTGTTATTACAGTATTAAAACAAACAGTGATTGCTGTATTGAATGTTTGAAGTGTTCTGCAAAAATTGACAAAAGGAGTCAAAGCATATTTTCTGACCTTTTATGGTCAAAATAAGAAAACAAGTCCAGGTGGACCATTTTAGGCTCAGGATATAAAGGATGTTAACACAATGAGCACATCCTCCTTTCTCATGCGTAGACCATTCACTCTTGGCGTACATCCACCTGTATCCATGAAGCTGCCCACAACCGTGAAGCTGGGCAAATATGAATTTCATTCAGAAATCGTTGGAATTTTTCCAATTGGACAAATAATGGAAGAGTTACGATTATACTACACAGGACAGGGTAGCATGTCAGACCTGGCATGGTCGGACCTGAACTGGACCACAGCATATTATGTATGGACCTCAAGCAAGAGAGAGCATATAGGATTGCGTTATAACGCAAAAACTATTGCATTATAATGCAACAGTTTTTGCGTTATAATGCAATAATTTTTATTTTTTGCATGTCCCTTCCCGGGCTCCCTAGAAAACAAATGTAAATGTGGAAAAAAAGGTATTGTGATTTTAAATGACATGTTGATTGACGAAAGAGATAAATAATATTCAGAGTCAAAGAAAATAAGTTGACTGTACCTAATATTTTCTATTAATGTCATCTAAGTCATATTTTTAAGTGCATTCTAATTTTTTTTTTTTTTTTAAGTATATTTGACATTCGGGCTTACGGTGAAATTTGTGTTATCCCTGTAAAGCCTGACCCATTAAATCAGTGAAAAAAAATTCCAGTTCTTTGAAACCGCAGCCTTTATTGGTCCTGAACAACCAAAAAATGAAATTTTCAAATATTAATGTCCATGTATGAGTTTAAATTTTGTGTCCTATTTGATACATCAGCTCTCAGTGCTCAAATATTATTATTTTTGAACAAACAGAAACATAATATAACACAAACATGTCTAACAAATTGATAATTCTTTTTCACAATTGTTAAAGTTCTGCCTCCTTCCTCATTAATGACAATCTTGTAGTGTCACTGGAAAGGCCTCTGGTGAATGAATTCCTCCCCCCTGGTGGATTATCCATGTAATGCATGTATCTAATTGTATACATCAGGTTTTTCAAGAAAAAAAATATCACACTGAACATGTAGAGGGTTTCAAAAGTCATTCATCAAATATGATACGTTTGGTGTTATAGGGTTAAAAAAGTTAAGTAGAGTGGATTTCCTCAGCTTTTCAGTGATATTACGTAGCTCTTGTTTGGACATGTAAAGGCTCCATAGTGAATATGTTTATGCTTTAACATGCATCAATGATTCATCATCATTTTCTACTTAAAGCCAATGAGCAGCTCTGTGCTGCTTCAGAGAGGCAACAACTTAGAGCAGACAGTTATTTATTTGGAAGTGTAAAACATCCACATTCAATTTTCTAACTAAGAAAAAAAATTGCTATAGGTTTTGTCTGAGTTATACATTACAACATATCACATTTTGAAATTTTTTCATGAAAATTGTGACTTTAAGTAAACTGGATGAAATCAAGGTACTCCAGAATCAGATGATGTTTGATACCTGATTCTGATGCTATAGAAACACTGGAAAAACTAAATAAATTAGTACAGGTCAGGTACCACAGAAACAGTTCTTGGTCTCTGAGTTTTGATTTACTTGGTAGAATTACACACTAAAACTGCCAGAAGTTGCTGCATACATAAACTGTTACACACATCAAATTTACTCATACCTATTTCTAGTCATAACATGTTTGTTCATTTATTCCTTGTGTTTTGTCTACTTTATGATTATAGTATTTTTAAGAGCTTTAAGAATACTAATTACTTTACATAGATGTCAGTACAAATCAGTCTAAACTGAGACAGAAAATGAGTATTAGAAGAAAATAAAAAAGAAGAAAACATTTGTACCTTTGTTTGGCTCATAAACATAAACTGCTATAAATGACTTGACATACAGTATCATTTACACCATACACAAACAATATTACTGTTACTAAAAGCTTTCAGTATTTAAATATAAATGATGCAAAAATTGTGCATTTTATGTGGTTGAATATGACCTGAATATGGCTGTTATAGGTATGATCACCAATAGTTTTTCATCTGGATTTATCTTAACCATATTTAATGATAGTGAATGTAACACAAGACAATTTCAGAAAAAGTTATAATTTGGAGAGCTTCAGTATTTTACTAAAACAGAGAAGCACACAAGTGAAAAACAATTACTTATAAAATTCTAGTATTAACAATAATTAACTGTGGAGGTTTTTAACATTCACTGTCTCTGGGTTCACTTGTTTACACTGACTTCCTGATGATAAATGTGGTCAAACGTGTAAACAAGGCAAAACAGAGGGCTACTCATTGTTAAAAGTTAAAACCCTTAATTCCAAAGTACAGATGAGGATGCGTTATATTATTGTGGTGGCAAAATTTTTATCACAGTTATTGTATAGTGGAGTATTTTCTCTCCCAGTCTGGAAAAATAAAATCAGCTCCAAACAAATTCCGTTTCCTGGAAGGAAAATGTGCTATAAATAAAGATTTTTTAAACTTTAAAATTAGGAAGCCAAAGAAACATGGCTATTTGAGTTTCTGGATCTGCTTTGTGAGGCACGTTCAGGTGATATGATTGGGATTAAGTTCAGGCGAGTTTTTCCTGCATGTTTGAATTTAATGAAGATATTACTGAGCAGATATATGGGTGTGAGTAATTTGAAGCCTTTCTTTTCCTTTATACAGGTCATGCGTCATATATTATATGAAAGAGAGGATTCATTTGACTGTATAGATATAGTGCCATGTATCTACTTCCTGTTTTATGTGTTGTTGAATTATTGTTGTTTGTTGTAGAGTAGTAGTATTATTACCCCGCCCCCCCCGAAGGGAAGGCAAGGGGTATTGTTTTTGGTTCAGTTTGTTTGTTTGTTAACACTCTAGCAGCAAAACTATTGTTTGAATTCATACCAAATTGGGTTTATAGATTGCCTGTGACCCGGAATAGATCTGATTACATTTTGGCAAAAGTAGGTCAAAGTTCAATTTTTTTAAAATGAATTTTTAAAATCTTTTCTTTTTCCCATTTACTTATAAAAGGTGAAATTTCAAATGTCTGTAATAGCAAAATTATTAATTGAATTCATACCAAATTAGGTTTATAGATTGCCAGTGACCCAGAATAGATGTCACTACATTTTAGGAACAGTAGGTCAAAGTAAAACATTTTTATGAATTTTTTTTAAATCTTTTTTTTTCCCCATTTACTTATAATGGGTAAAATTTCAAATGTCTGTAGCAGCAAAACTATTGGTTGAATTCATGCCAAATTGAGTTTATAGATTGCTAGTGATCCAGAATAGATGTGATTACATTTTGCGAAAAGTAGGTTAAAGTTCAAAATTTTTATGAATTTTTTTTTAGAATCTTTTTTTCCCCATTTACTTATAATGGGTGAAATTTCAAATGTCTATACAAACATCAATTTTGTTTCAGTTTACTTCAGACTTGGCACATATATAGAGGCAATTGATATTCTGACATCAGTACACGCATAGACATGATGACATCAGCTGGAACGATGCCAAAATAAGTTACAATACATGCGAGGGATGGGGTTTGTTGTGTCTGGCACCACTTATTAATATAGTATTTTGTGTTTCTTTGTAGTTGTGATAGTGTTTTATTTGTTTGTTATCTAGCTTTTTTGCGTATACCAATCAAAATCTTAAAAAAAAATAATAATTGTGAAACAATTCAAGTTTTTAACCTTTTACTATCCATTGTTTTCATTCTTAAAGTATATCACTTCAGATATATCTTAAACATGAGCCTACCCATATTCACGGATCCTTTTCACATTTCATTTACAGTCCCTAAAACAGAACTTCAGTCATCACTCTTTAGTTTTGTCTGCATATGTATTTCTCTAGACCTGCCAAGACACAGTTTGTCAATTTCCTCCCTTATCTGTCAAATTACTTCCCAAACTGTTGTAGATAATGAGTTTTATGAGTAATCTTTACATGATAATTCTGTTTAACAGTGGATGACATCTTATTGAATTAAATGTGCCTTTTGTTAAATTCTATCTTCAGTTCTTCACTCAAGTTTTTGTTCTAACATCTTAGAATTTTTTTCTTCAATTGACACATAAAGTCTGCAACTCTCGGTGGGATTTGTTAGATAGTTCATAGCAATTAAATTTCCTCTCATCACACGTATTCAGTGCTGCACAGAACCACACAGTTTATCATATGAAGCATCCAAATCCCTTCGACTATTTTTAATACATCCCAGCTGCTTTATTAAGTCCAACAATATAATGATCCAATGGCCACAAGACAAAAATGAATCAGAGAGTCGACTTTGTGGTGCAGTTTTCCTGGTGTACAGTAAGTCTGAGTCCGCCTAAATAAAATAAGCTCTTACCTTTAACATCAATAAAATGGTCACAAAATTGGCATCTATTACTCAGAGAATAAAGGCCCCCGCTCTTTGATGTGTCAGTGAAGTAATTTGGGCTGAAATCACAGAACATCATGTGAGACAGTAATGGAATCTACTGCCTCCTGTCCTTTGACTGACAGTGATGTGAAGTTGTCATGCCTGAAGATATGTTTCCACTAAGCACACATTTTGCATTGCTAAAAATCACAATTACAGGAATTATAGGAACATTCCAGGAATTTTGTACAAATTACCTACACAAATCTACCAACAGAATAGAATAGAATAGAATAGAATAGATCTTTATTGTCAGTGTCACAGGAACAATGGGAAGCTCTGTTCTGTTTTGTTTTGTTTTTTCTTTAATGATGACAACTTTCACCTCTAGAGTCAAATACAAATGGGCTCAAACACATATTCTTCCCATTAACATTTAATAGACTAAACATTAACAACTATAATCTCTCTGTAAATAACCAATATTTACTCTATCCTTTGATTCTTTTGTGATTTTGCTGTCAGTTACATGTTTTTATTTATTTTTGTTCAATATTTTTATTGTTTTTCTAAACAGCCAAATAGCTGACATGAATACAAAGGAGTAAAGAAATTAATAAATACAAAAGAAAGAAAAAAATATAAGTAAAATAAAATAGGGTGTACAACTCAAGATGATAAGGTACATGAACAGATTCCTACAAAAAACAGTGTGGTGAGTGGCATGTTATGGACCACTTCCCTGGCCAAGGTCTTCATTGGTTTGAGCCATATGGTCCATAAAAGGCTGCCAAATCTTGCAAAATGTCTTTAGATTATTACTCATGTTGTATCTGTTCTCCATGTGAAGCACAGAGGTCAGGTCTGTCAACCATGTTTTGAAAAGAGGCACAGTCTCAGACTTCTAAAGGCTTAAAATGAGCCTTTTTGTGATCATCATCCCATACATGATAGTGCAGTGGGCGGACAGATCATGAGTCCTTAATGACAGTGCGAAACCGAACAATACAATCTCACGCTCAGGCTGGAACACACGTCAGAGAACCATTTGAGTATTTCACACCAGAAGTCATACAATTTTGGATATGTTCAGAAAAGTTCTGTTTAAAAAAAAAAAACAATCAGTGCACAAAACAACTGTATAAAATATCACACAAAATACGGAAAATGTAAGTAATCTGCAAAAGCTACAAGATAAAATATTAAATATGCATATCCTACTAAAGTACTACATAATAAAAATTCAATATGACAACTGAATGGCTATAAAGTCATATGTGCACATTTTTACCTCGCCAAGGAGGTTATATTTTCATCAGGGTTTGTCTGTCAGCAAGATAACTCAAAATGTTATGGATGGATTTTGATGACATTTTCAGGAAATGTTGATTCTGGCACAAGGAACAAATGATTACATTTTGGTAATGATCAGGTGGGGGAGTGGGAGGTGGCTGATCTGCCTTGGCGGAGGTCTGTGCTCACCGAGTGCTTTTCTAACATATAATATGGAAATGTCAGCTCATGTAATGACATCTTTGACATTGTCTGAATCAACCCTTCATTTTTTCTTTAATAGAACAGATGCTTTTCTCGCTTTTGCAAGAACGTGTTTTTCTTCAGTCACAAAAAAAAAAGAAAAAAAAATCTTTTTATGGTCCATGGTTACCACAGTTTTTGATGATAGTAGATAGTAGCATTAGCACATATAATATTCTAATAAATACAGTCACTAACTTCTAAGGCAGTCCTTGATGAGCACCAGGGTAATTTCCACCAGATTTCTCATGGGACACTGATAATATTAAAACTTGTATGCAATCATACATTGGGCTATTCTTAGCTGTGTCTGTCTCCATGCTCACCTGGCAGACAGCCTTTTGATGTATGAGCTCTCAGTACATCCTGCAGAGCAATGGACCATGGGTAATGAAGACAAACTGGAAATATCATACAAATAATGATTGGCGGCCTCTCTTTCTCCTCCCCTCCCCCCCTTACCTCAGGAAGAAATGTTGATCAGTCTGAGAAATGTGACACCCACGTCTTCCTCTGATTTTGTCATTTCACTTATCACCTGCTGACATCTCTGTATTGACACGATGAGTTGGGAAATGGGGCTATTATACCTGTAAGGTTTAGAGGTAGGATGGTAATCACAGACCTGTCCATCTGCTGTCACTGGAGAGTCCAGTGTAATTGTGTCTCTGGGTGGGAGAGACAGAAAGAGAGCATGAAGTAAACATGTGAGTGTGTCAGTTTGTGTGTGGGTTTGGTCATGTGTGTGTTTCTGTTGCAAATTAAATTCCAGGGATGAGATGTGACTCTTATTAATTAATTACTTACTCTTGAAATACTATCCTGGTACTAAGAATACCTTCTATTTATCAACTGTATTAATTGCATCATGAAGAACATTTTTGTTTCAGTCAACAGTGAATTACATTAAGTGGTAAATTAAATATTAACTTGGTTGATCGACTGTTTTTATCTTTTTGGGCGGGTCAGGAATAGTGGCCAAACAGAGGTGAAGTCCTGCACCTTCAGATTGTCTCCAATGGGGCATAACTTCAGAAAAAAATAAACATATAATCATTGTATGATTTAAGATATTTGTCAATTTAACCCTTTATTGGACACTCAGAAATACTATGAAATTCTGAATTTCAACCTTAATGTGTTATTGGAGGACATAACAAGACTTTATTACTTTTGTGAAACTCTCCAAAATGTTTTATTGTCATGTAGAAAATCAAGGTCAGTAAAGTTACCATATTTGGTTTCTTACCCATAAGTGGCAAAAATTCAGAAAAACACAAGTAAGGTGAAAGGAACATGTATTTTCGAACATTACAACATCACCTGTCCACATCCACATTATCCCTTTGAACATCATTCCTTACATTAGTACTATTATTTCT
This sequence comes from Sphaeramia orbicularis, assembly GCF_902148855.1. NCBI lineage: Eukaryota > Metazoa > Chordata > Actinopteri > Kurtiformes > Apogonidae > Sphaeramia > Sphaeramia orbicularis. The sequence goes on from NC_043961.1 coordinate 36,116,756, forward strand.
ACTACCATGGTACCTAACAAAGCAGGTACACTCACTGTTCATGCAGAGGTGGACCTTACAGACCCTGTAGACCACATTGGACCTGAGATTGTTGACTCACTGTCCTCACTGTAACTGTTCCTGTCACTGTCTTGTAATGTATGTCGGCTAAAATTTACTTAGGGGGTCAAATGAACCATTTTTGTCCAAAAAAAAAAAAACTTGTAAGAAATGCACAGAACTGTGTTGAAATAATGCTAATACATTTGTGCACAGACTACTGATATTATTTGACAGTGGAAGCTATATTTTCAGAAATATTGGATTTTGAAAAGCACGTGTATGTGAAAACTTTTGCTGGTGGACGGACGTGACATTACCCATGATGATCTGGTCAGTACCAGTACTTTATTAGTAATAAACTTATATACTTACTATTGCTAATTATCCTCTTATTTATAAATGTTAGTATTGTGGATCTAAAACAATAACAGCTGACACAAAAACACAAAATGTGGCAGTGGACGGATGTGACATGGTTGTTACGGATCCCATCATACTGATGCTCGGCAGCCATGTCACCATTTCCACAAATGATCCCTGTGCAAAAACCAGTATCATAATTATTTATTGTATAGTTTATCATCATACTGAAGAGTAAATAATATAGAATTGTTATTTCTTTATAAAAATGCTTATTGTTAGGAAACTGTTGATTTAAAAAGTGACATGTGACATTCTTAATGAATGTATTGGCGTAACCTAAGCAGAATGGATCAGCACCATACTCCATATTGCAACCTGTAAAAATAAAACATGATATGTAGTATATAATCTTGTAAGAAAAATTGGGAATCTAAAAGAATAGAATATTTGTTTTTCAGGTAAATTCAGTTCAAATATAACTTAGCCATTTGTGACATGAAAATATAGCATTAATTGTGATGAAATTGGACATTTTTGAGCTGAAAACATAGTTCATATGACCATCAACATGTTGCAGCATAACTGAAATGAAATGAATGTGTGACTTGCATCTACAGTCTTGGAAAAAATTATTAGACCACCCCTTGTTTACTTCAATTTCTTGTTCATTTTAATGCCTGGTACAACTAAAGGTACATTTGTTTGGACAAATATAATGAGAACAACACAAATAGCTCATGATAGTTTAATTTTAAAGTTGATATCTTACCATTTTCCATGTTTTCTTGATAATAACCAAAATCACTTCAGTTCTTTCATCAGCAGCTATGGCATTGTACTGACAAAAACAGTGCTATTAGGCATTCCATGTTTTCTTTTCTGTCTGTTTTTGTCACGATACACACAGGAGTTAGTAGTTGATTGCATAACCATTGTTTTTGATGACTTTTGATGGTCTAATGATTTTTTCCATGACTGTATATGGACTGCATATTTTCATTTATAGCTGCTAGGCCGAATGTGTTGTTTGTTATGATTACATGACCCATATAGGATGAGAAGATAAAGCCTTTTTCCATTCAAGCAGGGTCTTGGGATGAGGGTCACCTCCTTTATTGTGCTCCAGTCGTCTACTGACTCCTCATCAATGACCTTTAACTCTGGCTTTCTGATGTTTCGTTTTTCAGTTTTTATTCATTTCAGGCAGGATGTTTACTTCAGATTCAACCATTTACAGTATGACCTACAGTACATCTGTGCTCAGTTGATGCTCTGAAACATCTGCACGAGCATGACACAGAACATTCTTGATTTTAAAATATCTCAAATGAATACACATATATGCACAAAGAATTACATAATTTGCAGAAAAGCCAGGGTAAATACACTCAGTGGCACTTGTATAGTGTGCTACAAACTTAAATTGTGAACTATTGGACATAAACAGGCCTGTGTGCAGTTCTGATGTCCATGCTGTCTGAACTACTGTCTTCATCCATTTAGTGATATAGTCTGCTCCTCCACCGTCATGTGTTGTCGTAATTCGCACAGTTTTAATTTTTGTTAAATCATTGGTAAATCATCCAGATTCATTTCCACATCTACAACCAATGAATGCTTTTAGTGGGGACCTGATTTTTTTTTTTTTTTTTTTACGTAGAATTTGTATTAAAAAACATTTGACAGCATGTCAGTGTGGAAAATGTGAAGCTGTTAATATCTGAATTAACAGATGAATACATATTTTCCCAGTTCAATTCTAACAGGCCTGTCTTCAGCACTGTGTACTCGTGCATTAAGGTTTTTTTTTTTTAGAGAGGCAGGTACTGTACTGCAGTCTTGGGGTTGCCATAATGGTGGTAGATTGTGTCAATGTTTCTAATAATTACTGCAAATTAAACTGCCCCAAACTGTCAGCCACAAAAAGACTCCAATGACTTGCAACATGGGGCCATCACTGACTGATGTATTGCCAAAAATAGACATAGAAGGCATGTTGGCCATTAGGGTTTTATGAATATCATACCACAGATGACCTCTACTGGTCATAATTCTGCATTGCAATACCCTACCCCTACCCCCAACACCTCCCTCTGTCAGTAATCTATAATGTCACCACTTTCATTCTCCTTAAATGACCCTGAGTTTTGCACTAAGTTACACAATGAGAAACAACAAAAACATCCAAAAGTTTACAAGTATGAATGTACCGTCACACTACGCACATGACTCACTTCCATTTTACTTCTGATGTATTTTTACCAGAAAGAAATGTGAGTCCTGCAGAAAGGTCTGTCACATCTTTTTTGGCTAGTGTGCAGTGTATTTACACCCCTGAGGTATATTTGGGATATAACAAGTCACCACATATCACCTTTGCTTTGAATCAACTGACAGCATAGCTGTTAGTGCATGAATACAACGTGTGTGTGTTTTCCCATGTCATTCCCACAGTCCCATCCCCCCAACAGGAACCATAGTCTCCCCTTATCCCATTAAGACAATTGCCAAGACTGGCATTCAAACATTTGCACGTGTGTGTACTCATGTGTGTGTTTGTGTGTATGTTTATTTGCGTGCAACACACATACACACAAACACACATATACGGACGAATGCACACAAATATACCAACCCCATACACACACTGGGCTGAGAAAGAGTAATTTCAAAATCAATCCTTTAGGAGAGAAAGAGTGAGAAAGGAGAATGAGAACCCCGAAACCTCCACCAGTGTTGGCTGATTGTAAAGGACTGTCAGTTACTGCAGCTTTCTATTGGGCCAAAGGGAAGCAGCAGGATTCAACTTGGGGCCCAATAAAGGGCTATTCTTCCTGGAAATCGGCCCTCGCACATGGACTTGAATGCACTCGGGTGCTAATCTTCTGAGCTGTGGGAGCCCACTCTAAATTCACAGGCTGTGCCACCCCAACAGGCACAGCCACGCATGCTGATGCTACTACACATGCTACCAGGCTAATGCTAAGGCTAACACAGGGTTAACAACTGAAAAATACCTGTTTGTCTCCTTTTGCTGTAATATATTACACATATTGATCCTCTGATAAGAATGAGACTCTAATTCTGCTATGTTTTCTTTGTTTTTTTCACTGTATACGCTTGCTTCTACATGTCTTCCGTCAGTGCTGGTGGTCATCAGTGTCAGGTCATAAAAATCTGTTAAACTTCAATCTAGAGTCTTTCATCTGCAGAATGAATCGGGAAATTATAAACATAGTATCTGGCCTCTGGAAAGTAGTTTAGTAGAAATGGATCACTGAAAGAAAAAGAAAGAAAGAAAGAAAGAAAACCAGTATCATTGCTGCATTTTGCAAATACAACAAAATCAAATGCAAAAGCAAATGAAACAGACCATTTACGCTAGATTTCACTGGGGGTTCAGTGATGAAAGGTCAAAACCTGAAACAAATAAAACTTTCTGTACTTTCTCAGGATGGAGATGTAGCTTTTGCCGTAATTTGCAGACTGCCTTTAAAAAGTGTGTTGTATATGTTTTTTAATGGTACATTCACAGCTAGTACTTTGGTGAATAATTGGAGTCTGTGAAATGTTGTAGTATTTCCTTCGCTGTCTTCAAAAGCTGTCAGATTTTGAATATTTTCTGACTTCAGTGAATCACTGCATACATCACCTTTGAACCAGGCTTACATGAGACTGTCAAACATGTCAAAATCACATTACAATGATAAAAAATCCCATTTAAGCAGGAGTAGTTTACCTGTTTTGTTAATGATGCCCAGGGTTCATCACATGAACTTTAATCATCTTCACATGCTGTGGAGTTTCAGACACACACCATTTATCATCATTACACACACTGACCCTGTTTCCACTGCTTCATTAACTACAGTCTGATTCTAAATCAATTTGTGCCCAGCATGTGTTTAACCAGGTGGTGGTCAATTAATAATCCACGTCTTAAGCAGCTTCCATCCTTAACATGGCAATTACACCCTTTATCACAATTTATCAAGCGGACACTGCTCACTGATCAAACACTAACATGAGGAGTGTCAAAGTCAGACACTAATGTGTTATTAATCTATTTTTATCAGCACTTACTGTTAAATTAAGGAAACAAAAGAAGACAGTTAGAATTTATTTGGAGAAAAAAACTATCGAAGCAACACCATGTTAGAATTAAGCATCTTCCTTATTCTTTCCTTTACACCATCGAAAAGAATCTTAGTAAAAGGCACTTGAACTGATGAGCCACTAGATGATGGATGATGCTGATGTTTTCAGTTATCTCTGGTGAAATACTGCCCTCCAGTGGACATTAATGTACATAATGGCCTTCCTCCAATATTATGCAATAGCTCTTGTTTTGTTTTTGCAGAATTACCTGCAATTTTAGATTATTAAGGAAAAAAATACTAACATTTATTGATTCTGGTGCTTGGTTATCATCAATCCTCTATGTTTTTTTGTCCTTTATGCTTCCTCTTTTTTTCTCCACATTTTGGTCTTTCCATTTGTTTTTCCCTTTCCATTTCCATTTTAAATGATCTATGAAATGTGTGGTCTTGTTTTACACGGAAAAGAAGATTTAGGCAGTGCAGCTCCTCTTCGTCCTTCTCCTCAAAATAGAATGGGTTCAATCCTGCTCCATGCTGCAGGTGTCGGCACTGTTACATCACAGTATTTCAACCAATCTTGCATAGAGTTTATGGCGTGCACAGTGCGATTTCAAGACCTTCAGGAGAGTAATAGCTATGACAACACTTCCAATACACTGAGACACACAGAAGCAGAATGTGAACCTAGTTGTTTAAGGTGATGGCTGACATTTAAAACCTGGTGTACAAGGCAGAAGACAAATACTTACCCCACTTTTGTTATCACTGCAGTGGACTCATGAAATAGCTTCCCATCCACTAATATGACTGTGTTTGTACTTGGTAGCTTCCTAATTCACCTCTCTAAAAGATAAAGGTGCAGAGCAACAAGATAAATTCAAGGAAGGAGGCAGCACAAACATGGTTCTGCCTCTCTACCTCTGCAAATAATAACAATATAATTATTCTTGTTCGGTTTATCTTTAGTGCTAATGACCGTATGTGTAATTGCATCCAGACTGATATTCTGCTGGTACTGCAAACCACTGACACTGACTTATTTCCATATTATCACAAGTGGGTGGGTTGAGGTCTATATTATGCTATAGTAAAAACCACACATAACGGAACTTTAATTAGCTGCATAACCCAACGATCCTGATATGTTAATAGTGTAAAAACCCAAAGGACGGAGCAACTGTGGCAAAGATGTCCCTTAATCCTTAAAGATCTAAAACTATTCTTATGATGAATTCCAAATGATTTTTTCTCTACATTTCCAAAGTGATTTATCTCCATTTCTTACAATATTATCCTCTGCCTTTTTTAATTTCCACATTAGGCATTTGGATAAATTTGATTTACTTATCATGTAGATCAGGGGTGTCAAACTCATTTTAGTTCAGGGGCCACATTCAGCCCAATTTGATCTCCAGTGGGCCGGACCGGTGAAATAATAACAGTGAAAAAAGTAAAATTCTATTATGATCAGGTTTACATCTACAAAGTTTCCTTAAAAATCTGAATAACATGAACAACTTGAATTGTCTTAAGAAAAACAAGTGCAATTTTAACAATATTATGCCTCAGTTTATCAGTTTATCATTTACACATGTGCATTACAATTGCACAAAACATTTAGTAACAGGCAGAATATTGGTAAAATTGCATTTACTTTTCTTAAGACATTTCTGTTTGTTCATATTTGTTCAGGTTATTCACATTTTTGTAAAAGTATAGTTTGGTAATGTAAATATTTTCATGTAATTGTACTTTTTTACGCCAAAAAAACAGAGAAAATTTGGTGTTGTCATTCTTTATAAGTTATGATAATATTTTACTGGTTCTGACCCACTTGAAATCTAATTGGACTGTATATGGAACCTGAATTAAAATGATTTTGACACCATTGATTGTTAATATCTTCAGTGTAATTTTTGCATTTCACAAATTCATCCCGCGGGCTGGCTTGGACCCTTTGGCGGGCCGGATTTGGCCCCCAGGCCACATGTTTGACACCTGTGATGTAGATGTTCATAGAATCTCAAAGTTAATTCATAGGTTATATTGAAACAGAGGAAACTGAAGAAAAAGTGACTTATCCAGCAAAATATATCATTAACTGCAAATGAAAACAAGCATTTACAACCACTGTCATTTGTGAAACTACATGAGTTTTATTGGTGAATCAGTGCTGCAGAAGATGACGGTGTTTCCATGTTCACTATGGAGACTGTGAAGGTCCAACTGGGTCATATCTGATGACCATGAAAAGATGAGAAACTGAAATTTGCCTGAATTATTTCAATGTATTGATAGGATTAGTGATTCAGAAGTTATCTAACATTTTAGATCAGTAGATACTTTTGGCTGTGTTTGTTTAGGTCTTTGAGAGCTAAAAAGGAAACACTGGTCCACAAGTAAAATGCCTCCAGAATAAAAGCAGTGAAACTCGGTCCAAATGCTCATTGGCTGTCGTTTCCCAGATACAGTCTTGGGTCAAAATGGGAAACAGAGAATTCATGAGAGAATGGGTTTTAGCCAAAAGAATATTTGTCTCTACTTCAAAACACTGTCTGCTCATTACAATACATTCACTTCACAAGATCTTTCTGGTGGAAGATTTATACATCTATTGAATTTATGTACATAAACTAATATAAATGTGTAAGAGCATTTTATCATACAGACTGAAAATATTAATGAACCAGCACTTTTGTCATTTGTTTTTCCAATTCTCTTAAAGTATGTAAGATTTAGAGCATATGTTTTCGACCACTAGGGGCACTGCAGAGATGGTGGTATCAATAGTTGCTTTTTCATTGGACATATTCGCAAAACTTTACCGATGTTTACTAAATGTCAAAAAAACACATGTGCGTAATGTCAGTTTTTCCATTAAATCACAAATGCGATGATTTATTTATTATCGCGAGATGACACGTGAAATCATTCCATGAACATGGCGACAAACGTAAATATCATGTTTACAGATATATTCATTATTATTACATATTACCCCTCTATCCCGTACTAAATTTGAAAAATAATTTGGTTTCCTGGTGTCAACATCAACATACCACACCATGTTTCTTTTTAAAACTCTTCTTCTTGGCTTGTGACGTCTTTCAACATCCTTTTTTTTATTCACGTGACTCTAGTTGCAGAAAAAGGTCTTTCCATTGAAGTTTTGTGTGATATACCAGTTGCGCTATGCCTGAAAAACCACCTCTTGTGTAGATCTATACTTTTATTTACTTTTACTTTTAGTATGTCATTATTTAGCCATATTATACTATATGTGAACTTTGGACAAACTTTTACTCGGTATAAAGTTCATACAAGCTGCAAGAAATAATCTTAGTGTGTCAAGGCCTTCTAGGATACAGTGGTGCCAGCTGAGCCATGGACTTATCTACAATTTACGTAAACACATATGTATAACAACTCTGAGGAAACCATAAAAACACCGGTCACTAGATGCAACTTGTATTCGGATGCTGACACACTGTCAGTATGCCTGTTTACCATGTATGTGCCAAATAAATCCTTCTTTGAGACGACCCCATGTCTCTCGCTGTTTCTATGAGCAAACGACGACACTTGCAGGCGCAAAAACTTTTAATAGAAAAACGAGAATTTTGGCGAAATTGTTGTTTTTCTATTAGGTACATTTTTATGCACAAGTTATATTCAATTTGAGGGTCAATGGAAAAGCGACTAGTGAAGTGAAAGAAGATGCCTAACATAAAAGTAAGCAAAGAAAAAACAAACAAAAAAACTAATAAAAAAAAAAAAAAAAAATCAAAACCCCAAATTTTTCTAAAGAAGCGATCACATGTTGCAAATTTGCTAAACTTGAAGAATTAGTTTTTTGTTGGAAGTACAAATGTAAATGTTCGTTGGTAAAAACACTCCAGAAGTCACCTTTAAGGATACATTTAGATATATTTAGCTCTTTTAGGTCTTAGGTGAATAAAATGAGGAGGTAAGAAATGAGGAATAACATGCATCAGAAGTCCCTGTTCAGACTGTAAATGGGTCTTAAGTCCTTTTTTTTTTTTCATCATTATTATTATTATTTATTGAAAATGCTGTTGTTGCTGTTGCTATGTTTTTTTTGTTTTGTTTTGTTTGTTTTTCATTTTTTACCAGACAAACAAAGAAATTGTCAAGTTAAAACATCCGAGAAAGAAAAGAAAAAAAAACCAAACAAATCAACAGCATCTAAGCAGAATTGCATTTTTTTTTTCTCTCCAACTTAAATAAGACAAATTTTATTGAAATGGTCTATGTTAACTTGTAGGTACATTTTTATGCACAAGTTATATTCGCACAATTTGAGGGTCAATGGAAAAGCGACTAATGAAGTGAAAGAAGATACCTAACCATAAAAGTAAGCAAAGAAAAAACAAACAAACAAACAAACAAAAAAAATCTAATTTAAAAAATAAAATAAATAAATAAAATAAATTTTCAAAACCCCAAATTTTTCTAAAGAAGCGATCACATGTTGCAAGTTTGCTAAACTTGAAGAATTAGTTTTTTGTTGGAAGTACAAATGTAAATGTTCGTTGGTAAAAACACTCCAGAAGTCACCTTTAAGTATACATTTAGATATATTTAGCTCTTTTAGGTCTTAGGTGAATAAAATGAGGAGGTTCGAAATGAGGAATAACATGCATCAGAAGTCCCTGTTCAGACTGTAAACGGGTGTTATTGTCAGTGATTTCAAACCCCCTCTGAGTCTTCAGTTTCTAAGAGGTCAAAAAGCAAAGTGATGAGCAACCACTGGTCAAAGAGCTCTTTTAACATTCAGCTCAAACGTAGAGACATCTGCTTTATGCATACATCATAATCAAAACAAATAAATGACAATGGAAAAACAATCAAAAGTCATAGGACATGTCACACGGGGCCAGGACACACCATGCTGGGTCATGCTGCTCCGGGAGATTTATTTAGTGATTTTTCATTTTTTTGTTTTTATTATGTTTTTCACTTGCGCTCATGTCAAGAGTGTGGTAAATGGGACAGTCAAGCAGCAAGAGTCACAGTTCAACATCGTCATCATCATTATCATCATCATCAGTATTATCATCATCATAATCACTGTCACCACCGGTATTATCAGCCTGCTCATAGTATCATAATAATTTTCATCATCATTTTACTTTTTCCTCAAGCTAGAAAATAATTTACATCACATTGTTTGACTGACTTTTGAGACCACAAACATTCCAGCAACACACTCTAGGATTAAGGGTGGGTAACAATCAGAAAAGCATGACTTTTTGCATAGTATTAAATGAACAAAGACATTGAGTTCTTTATTTACAATTATTGTATAGATAAAAAAAATATCATAAAAACAAGATGAACACTTAAATCACTTACCCATAAATGGCTAAGTATGCCAAAACGTTATCTGTTGGCATTTCTCTTTTTCTTTGTTCCACAAACTGCATGCTGCTAAATACAGTACATCGAGGCAGGTGAGAGTATATTGCAAGAAGTATCATTGATATCATCATTATCATTATCATCAGCATTATCATCGTCATCATCGTCGTTGTCATCATCAACATAATTATTGGTTGTTACAACATGTGTTATCATTTGGATGTAATCAAGATGTTTCTGACAGGAGCAGTGATCGATTACATACAGCCCAACAGCTGTGTCAGCAGTATGATTCGTTGTGGTGCATGATGGGAAACGTGGTCAGGAACAGTTCCTGTTTCACACCAGTCCGCAGGGAGTTTCTGTCCTCAGTGGACTCATTGCTGTATTTACAAGGATTATTTTTAACTTGGTGTCTTTGCATCCTCTTAAAGCTGAATGTCCTGGATGTAAAAGTGGTTTGAGAATGTTGGCTTAAGTCTTTTTTTTTTTTTTTTTCATCAGTATTATTATTATTTATTGAAAATGCTGTTGTTGCTGTTGCTATGTTTTTTTGTTTTGTTTATTGTTTTTCATTTTTTACCAGACAAACAAAGAAATTGTCAAGTTAAAACATCTGAGAAAGAAAAGAAAAAAACAAATCAACAGCGTCTAAGCAGAATTGCAGAATGTTTTTTTTTTTTTTTTTTTTTTTTTTTCTCTCCAACTTAAATAAGACAAATTTTATTGAAATGGTCCATGTTAACTTTTTCAACACGCCTGAGCTGACTGGTAAAGCTTGTGCACCCTCTCCAGATGATCGGATCGACTGGGAAATGACAGAGGAGGAGGATATTAAAAAAAAAAAAGAAAAAAGATAGAAGTGCTTGGATAAATGATTGTATATACTGTAGTAGTGTATAGGTTTTTTTTAAAAGTAGAAAAATTGTCAATTCTTTTAAGTTGCATAATGAGCCTATCATGCTTGCCAATGACTTCAGTTAGTAATAGAAATAACAATAGTACAGGCTAGTTAAGTGGCCTTGTCCTTCTGAGTGCAATAAGACTGGGTAAATGTGCCTTCTGTATGTAACTTCTCTCTGATAATGTCTGATTGGTCAAAGCACAATAAATATTTTACAACTAGTGAGTACAGTTGAGATGCTAGAGTACTGTATATTCTGTGACGGCAGGAAGACAAGCTTGGTTAAAACACACAAAAGCACATCTAGAATTACACCACAGAAGTTTTCATTCATAACCAGATAGTGCAGAAAAGGATCATCTTTTTTATATATAGAAAAAGAGTCAAAGCAACATTCCATTTTTGTTATAATTTTTTTTCAGTTTTTCCTTTTTTTAGATGTTAAAAATGCCAACAGCTTTGTGGGGCTGCATGTGTCTCTCTGCTAGAGGAAAAAGGAAATCATTTAAAACCAAAATAAAGCAAAAGTGAAATTAAAAAAGTAATAATATTAATAATAATAACACAATGTATCCCAAATTGAAACAGAAAAATGAGCCTGATTTCTGTACAGATAAGCCAAATATATAACTTTTGCAAATTTCTAATATGTCTCAATTGCAGCCTTTTGATGGTCATACATATTTTAAAACATCAAGTCCATCAAGCAGGTTTATCTAGAAGACAGTTCACTGTAAAGGTCCTGATATCAGCCTTTGACTCGAGCCCTGACCCCAGGCCAGTGCTGAAGCACAGAAAAAAATAAAACCATTAAAAAAAAAACAAAAAAAACCAGAAGTAGCAGTTTAAAAAAAAGAGTTAAATATTCCCCCTCTGTCACAAAAAGGAGGCCTCTGTTTAGAAAACCAAAGGCAAGCCACTCCAACTTGATCCCAACAATCATATAGAATAATACTAAGATTCCACATTTACTACATTTCCCATTATATTTTGGTTTCTTTTTGTTTGTTAATCCTCTAAAAATATCTACAATATTTGACAAGATAGCAGGCAAATTCCAGCACATGGTTTTTCAGTAATAACACACCAACGCAGCTCTGGTCCATTTAGGTACATCTGAGCTTCAGCTTCGCCTCCCTCCTTCTAGAAACCAGGAAGTTTATCTCTACGAGGTTGTAAACAAATTACATTCTCTTTAAGACATAAATAAGTCAAAGTATTTTGAGCCATTGAAGCAGGAACAAGGCAACATGCCAACAAACAAAGATAAACTCTCTCTAAATATATTTATATGTATTTATATTTATAGAATATATCCCATAAATGCTATCATCATCATAGTTATTTTGCGTTCCTCTTTTCTGACAGGTGCAAAACTACTGTGCAAGTTGAGCCCTACCACCTCGTCACACATTTCCGTTGAAGGATGAAATAAATTTTTACAGTCGGATACATGTTCATGCCACACAGAGGGAACTTGCAGGCCCGAACTCAGAGAAGCTGTCTTTAAAACGGTAGTCCGCCGCGAGGCCTAGCCCATCAGAACAAAAGAACTCCAATAAAATTAAAACCCTTTTAAATAAAACTTGGGTAATGTACATTCATGCAGGAGCAACAATAATAATAACAATAATAATCAGAATCAGAATCAGAATAATAACAATGTTTTTCAATTTAATTTAAACTATTATCAGTATTGACAATGTTATTGTTGAGGAGAGGGAGTGTAAGGGGAGTTTAAAGTCTGTCCTGTTTTGCCTCCCTCCTCATCGTCCTCCTCCTCCTGGTGCCACCAAAGACACAGTTCATACGTATGTGCAGTTAGCGGCACACTTAGACAGTTCATGCTAACACGCATATAGTCATACTCACCATCACCGCCGCCACATACAACCACAAAAGCAGGATGGCTGTGTAGGTTTTGTGGCTTTGTTGCGCTTTTTTGATTGTATGTTAGTTTGTTTCTCTTTTCACCTTGCTTGTATTACTTCAGATTTTCTCCATTTCCAAAGAGCGGAGAGCTTTAAGAGCTCAAGGTTAGAGGGAAGATGGACGTTTTTCCACAGGACCTGCCCTGTGTAGGTGCATGAGCAGGAGAAGGGGTTCGGAGTGCGGAGAATCGAGTTGGATTTAGGTGAAATTTTCGGAGTGAAACAGGTTACAGTTAGAGGTCTGGAGCAATAGGAGGAGGTGCCTCCAGACTGTAAATTAGAGGCGCAGGACAGGAAACATTAGAGCTGAGGTTAGGATCAGGGTTAGAGGCTGGTCTCCAAGCTGTGCAGAGGGCTGGCGGGGCTGGAGGAAGCTGCTGATTTACTGGTGTCGATTGTAAGGTTGATGCCACTGTCAATGGCGTTGTTATTCTTGTTAGGGGATGAGGGCTGGCTGGAGTACTTCCTCCTCCTCCGGGCGGAATCATCGTCCGTGTCATCGATGAGAGGGATGTTGGGCGTGGAGTCTTCTATCCTAAACTCAGGGTGTGTCATGAAGTTGTGGATGGATGATCTGGAGTCTGGTTTTTCCAGGCCTTCATAGAGGGAGCTACGGAATGCATTCACAACGCGGATCTGTAGGGAAAGAGGGAGGGGAGAGGAGAAAACCAATAAGAGATGATATCAGTAACAAACTGAAGGGTTGGAGGGACCCTTGGGATGAAAGAATAGTGGGAAGTGAAGGAGAGAACAGACAGAGGGGGGAGAAAGGGAACTCTCTTTTGAGGAGGGAGGTTGTAAGGAAAGAGAGGAGGAGGAAGAAGTGAAGGAGCAGCAAGAGAGAAGGCAAACTGCAGTCAGTGTTCTGCTTTCACAAGATGACTATAGTTCACAAGTCACTCAAGTTTGGCGTGCACTAAGGAAAACCGTGAGGAACACAATCAGAAAAAAACACAACAAAATCATACATTTCAAGAAAACAAATACCAAAGCAACACAAACGCTCGTTGTAAGTATACGCTTTAGTCCAATGTGCTGTATACCTAGAAACAAGCCACGTTAATAAATGGAATGCTCACAGAAAAAATTAAAGGAGAATATCACATGCAAGTTTGAAGATATCTGGTGGACGAGGTCAGTAAAAAGGAAGGAGGTTAGATCTGAGAGATCCAATCAGGCGGTTTAAAACTTCTGAAGGTACCAGAGCAGTGTCTGGGACAATATCCACACAGACTCTGAATGGGACACATAAAACACACAGATATAGCACAGGGTGGGTGAAGCATGGTCCCAAAACAGGGCAGAGGACACAGTCAAGTCTGCGTGACTGTGGGTTCAACACAAGCACTGTGTAAAACTCACAACAAAACATCCAAAAGAAAAACTGTGGCATTTAGACAACAAGCGTACACAGCAGGTTAAAATATTATATGAACACGGGAAGAAAAACAAAAGGTAAACACAAACTACATGCAACAAGACAACAGGATGGTGAGCAAGAGATGAGCTGGTGATGAACACCGGCACACGGACTGCTGACACTGAACAGATGGATGGGAATAATAAAAAAAATGTCATTTTTTTTATCATTGGTTTGAAGGTTCTCAGCTCCATGCACATCTAAGTAAACACTCAAGTATATGCTCCAATTAGCTACAAAAACCTTAAGTGTTTTTGTTTTTATCTGTGGAATATGAGACAGTGTTGTTTTAATCGAAGCCCTGCCTAAACTTACAACATCAGAAGTTTAGAGATTTAAGGTCTACACACAACATTACACAGCTAAAAGCATATAACATCATAAAAGGGGTGTAATTTAAAGACACAAAAATGGGTATCGCATCATTGTACTGGGATTTATAATGGTATTAACTTTAGGATATATTATATGTATGGGCCATTTGTAAAATATGCAGTATTTTATTTTAAACCTACCTATAGCAAGAAAAATGCTAATATTCATACTGTGAGGCAAAGGAGGTTAGAAATATAGATACACGCATTATACTGTTGCCCATAAAGTTGGAATAAAATATTTTTACCTTTTCTCATGAAATGATTGCAACAAAGTGACTTATTCTTGATAGATAAAGTGTAACTAGGACTCAGTATGTAATCGTTGAACCTTCAGAGGTGATTATTGATCTGTATAAATAGGAATAAAGAGAGGAATGTGTCTGAAAACTAAATTATTCCAGTTTTATGGGCGATAGTGTATTTTATTTACTATAAATGATCTTCCAAATATCAGTAAATAAGCCGTTTTAACAATTAAAATGTAACTTGTCGCAATATCAAATGTCTGTATATCAATATTACATAGATATTGATATTTTTAATATTGTATATGTATATTTATTTTTACCAAGTGGAAAAATAAAACTATATTTAAGATGTTGTAACCAGTGAATGATTAGCTTTTTTAATGATAACATGAAACTCCTAATGCGTTCTATGTAACATTTAAATATTCAACTCTATTTGCTGAAGCTGAGTTGAAATTTGCTCAAAATCAAAAATCTTTCCAAATGGCATTGTGGACAAAAAGGCTATCTTATTATTTTAATACACTAAAAATATATTCGGTATGTGCAAAACCTCACATTTGTCAAAAATGTTGTAAAGCTGCCTCTAATAAGAGAGAGTATAAGGAGACAAACAAACAAAAATCAAATTAAACAGCCTATCTGAATGAATTCATGTGACAGGATGTCTGACAAGTAACACTGATGGGGTGTCAGAAAAGGGTGGTGGTGGGGGGGGGGTTTGAATTTACATTGCTGCTGCAGCAGAGGGTCTATGCCTGTAACTATGGCAACATGACAGTCAACTACAACGACAGTATGAAGCAACAAGACGGGATGAATTATTGGGTTCGTTTTATGGCGTCTTGCGGTCCTGTCCATTTTTATTTTCATCATGGAGATACAGAGGGTGTGTTTGTGTCTGCGTATGTATGTGTGTGAGACAGAGACAGAAGAGAAAATAGATGTGGACAAAACCATCAAGGAGAGACCACCTGACGTACCGGCTCTGCCCCCTACTGGCCCTGTTGTGCTTCGAGTTTTTGCACCATTGCAATGCTCATTTGAACAAATATAAAGGTTTGTAGAGTAGCCATCTTATTTCCACACATACTGTGGCTGCATTTATGATTTGTCATTACTGATGCTCTATCTCTAGTCATAATACAATAAAATCACCTAGAAAATTTGCTTTAGTGCTTAACATTGCAACTTATACTTGAATGTTTACCCAGTCTCTTTGTAAATTGACCGGAATTAGTTCACATTAATGTCCGTCACGACATAAAAATGGGAGGATGGGGAAATGAAGGGGGGAGGGTGAGCAGAGGGAGACAAACTCACAACCTGAAATGTCACGCCGTGGGTATCACCCTTAGTCCTGCGCTCCTAGCACTCTGGGGAAACAAACACACATTCACCAATGAGAGGACAGTACACCTAAGCATGGGAGGAGATATCAAGATGAATCTGAAATCTAGTATGAACAGCAAAAAGACAGAAGGAAGAGAGAGAGGAAAATGAAAAAAAGCAAGAAAGGAAGAATAAAAGTCTTCAGGAATGCCAGCCGAAAAAAAGCCACAGCTATAGTGATGTTTACAACAGTTGAATAATAACTTTTTTTTTTTATTGGTGGCAGGATGGCATTCCTCAAGAAAAGAGAGCAGAGAAGCAGACTGACAGAGTTCTGACTCACGGCCAGTAGTGGGAGGAGCAGTAGCAGCAGTAGTGCTTGTAGGAGAGGAAAGGGCATTGGACAAGGACACGTGACTAGGACTAGAAACATTGGTTACATCCTGGGTCTGGCTGGTGGTGGATGATTGGCGTCTCAGAGCCCCCGCCCCCTGAAAGGAGGTGCCACTCTTGAAGGTGTTGACTACTTCAATCTGTAGGAGGAGAGCGGGACAGGAGAGGACAAATGGCTGCTCAGAGTGACAGAGACCAAATGGTAACACAGGTTGACTGACTGGGTGACGTTGGTGATAAAGGGAGTACAAAGTGTCGCAATCATGACACAGTGGGCGGGGCGGGGAGTCGTACTGCGTCCCCTCAGCAAAATGGCAAAGGGGTAAATTTATACAAAAATACATTCCCTCACTTACCTTTAGACTGAACACTTCTTATAGTTTGGTTCGATTTTCTAGATCATCAAACATGTGCCTGTAAGTTTTCTACTTCGACCCAAACACAATGGAAGTAAACAAAATTGACTGAGTTGTAGTTAGTTGTAATGCATTGATATAACATACTGAGTCTATAGTCTATAAGAAAACATCTTACCAAAAACACTATGGATTGGAACCTATTTCCTAATAAATTAAAAATATTTTACCAGCAGATTCTTTCTCCATCCATTGCACAGGTAGGCTTCAACAGATTTGGTTTCCAGCACAAAATTCATAGCCATAGTACTATGACGCATCCTTACACATCCAAATCCAACACACAGACAATGCTGCCCTTGATATCACAGTGATAACGGTCTGCAGAGGAAACAATTCAGCCACTGTTTCCAGTTGTGTTTAACTCCCACGTCTGGCTGTTGATCTTCGGGGGTCCATACTATTCGCATCGGTCCTCTGACAAAGGGCCACGTCTTTGTGCACCTACATAAGTAACCTTGAAATAAAATAACTTAAAGGATGTTACTAACCAGGGTGCGATTTGCCAAAAAAACAGGGAGGATGTTTTTCTTGTTTTTGTCGGAGTGTATGTATGTGTGTGTGTGTGTGTGTGTGTGTGGGGGGGGGGGGTTCAGCAGCAATTATATACATGGGGGTGTGGTCCATAACTAACATAAATTTTACATACTTTCAACGTCCATCTCCTGGGTTCTATTCCTCTTTAAACAGCGGATCTTACACGACATTTTCACAGCTTCTAACCTGTATCCACTGGACCCCCTCCACTGCTCTATGGGCCCCCCACAAATGCTGGACCCCTTGAATTTGTCACGTTTACCCCCCGTTTACGGCGCCCCAGTGCATGGGGACGTTTGCGAATTATGAGACTGCCGACAATTCGGTTCAGGTGAACGTTAGTGCCAGTAATGTAGGATACAGGTGTAAGAAAACTGTCACAACCTGCCTGTAATTTCAATTAGTTGGTTTCGCCCCCCAGGATGAAATTCATTGAGCAGAAGTAGGGATGTAAAAACCAGAGGGAGGGTTGATCCCCCCCACCCCCCCCAACAAATCGCACCCTGTTACTAACTAACATTAACAGCATTGGTATTATCGAGTGCTTAATATGATCTTCTAAGATGGTGGATTGATGCTATGACACAGTGACAGACACCAGTAAAAAACATTATCATACCACTGAACAGCTCACTGGGGTAAACTGTAATTTTGTTGGCGTTTTTAGCAACAGCAGCAAACAACAGCATTGGCTTTGACTTTTTGTGTTCTCACCTGAGTCTGAATACGGTTGAGTCCTCTGAACCAGAGGATCTGTCCTCTCCTCAGCTCCCTTTCTGCATGGTCGATCTCCTCATTTTCTTCGTTTACATCCTCTTCTGGTAACTCATCTTTCTGACTTAGCTGGCCTGCCCTCCGCAGGAAGCGCAACCTGCTGTTAGGTATGGTGGCTATCACCTGACCGAAAGAGAAGACAAAGAATTATGTCAGAGAAAAGGTGACAAGCATAAAGTACAACAACACAGAGGAAGGAAACTGTGGTTAAACAGACTGAAAGCAAGAAAACAAGCAAAGTGGGGAAACAGAAAGACAGGAAAACAGATGAGTTTGCATTACCTGTCCCCAGACAAGCTCTCCCAGACCCAGGAAAACACACCACATCCACTTTTCCAGGTCCAGAGGTTGACAGCTGAATGGCTTCCCTCCAAACTGCACAATCACAATCTACATAAAACACAGCACAATTCAGACTCAAACATCATGAAAATAAACAGTGAGATTAAAAAAAAAAACCTACTATTACTACTGTTTCTATTTATAGTACCAATAGTATATGCTCACCTGCACAGCAAAGGTGCCAAAAACAATAGAACAGAAGATGGGGTTCCTGAAGATACCATCGAAGACGTTCCTTTCTCCATGGATTTTACGCGCATTTATCTCATTGAAGAGCTGCATCATGACGAAGGTGTTGAAGATGATGGTGTAGTGCTCCGACGGAGGAGAGTGGAGAGGTGCATTACGTCCACTGTCAATGTCAAAGATCTGCTCACCTACAGGGCCAAACAACCGACTATTACTCTGACTTTATATAAGAAGGTACACGTGGAAGATTCTACAGAGCAGGGTTACGGCACATACCAACAAAAAGCAGAGTGAAGATGATAACAAGCTGGTAGACTCCATGTCCAAAGATGTTCTTGGTCATGGTGCTGGAGATGAGAGGTTTGTTGCGACCATATGGCTTCCTCTTCAGCAGAGACTCTGTAGGAGGTTCTGTCGCCAGGGCCAGAGACGCAAACGTATCCATGATCAGGTTCACCCATAACATCTGCACTGCCTTCAGGGGAGAGTCCTGAGAAAAGCAAAGGACAGTGCATTTAAAACAGCAGCATCTTAGACCGTTTTCAAGTTGATACTGTAATTGTTCTGTGCTGAAATGTACACTGCAAAAATCAAAATCTTACCAAGTGTATTTTTCTCATTTCTAGTCAAAATATCTCATCACACTTAAAATAACACATAATCACCTAAAGAGTAACTTTTCAATGAGATGTAAGAACTTTTTTTAGACAATAGATCTTGAAAATCTTATTTCCAGAAATCTTATCAAAATAATTTTCACTTGTTCCCTTGGCAGATTTTTTTGGTTAATTCAATTTTTTTTTTCTGCTTAATTCAAGCAAAAAAAATCTGCAAATGGAACAAGTGAAAATGATCTTGGTAAAACTTCTTGAAATAAGATTTTCAAGATCTATTGTCTAAAAATAAGTTCTTTATATCCCACTGAAAAGTTACTCTTTAGGTGATTATGTCTTATTTTAAGTGTGATGAAATATTTTGACTACAAAGGAGAAAAAAACACTTGGTAAGGTTTTGATTTTTTTTTTTTTTCCCAGTGTATGTATACGTTGCTAAAAAAGCCAGTAATGTGAAGTAAAGTCCTGCTCTGACCTGTGTGATACAGGCACCAGTGAAAGCCACAATGACAGCGACGACGTTGACGGTAAGCTGGAACTGAAGAAACTTAGAGATGCTGTCGTAGACATTTCGCCCCCACATCACCGCCTTGACAATGCTGCTGAAGTTATCGTCAGTCAGAATGATATCTGACGCCTCCTTGGCCACATCTGTCCCAGCAATACCCTGGAAATGTGCAGATAAAGTACAACTAGAAAGACAGTTGGGTTTCCTCTTCTCCTGCCACATGCATCATACTGGATTATTCTGCAATTTAGCAGAAATCTGTCAAATCAGCTCTGCAGCCATTTAGGGAAAAAGATGAGACTGCAAACTGAACCCCACACTGATGAGGATAATGATGTGTAATTAAATAGTGCGGTGAAGGTTTGGAGTCTTCCTCATATTCTTGTAAATCACAAGACAAGTAGGTAAATGTTTCTAACAATGGGACACAAAAAGGTCCAACATGTGAGGACGTATTTCTGACAGTGTTTATTTTAATTATCTCATGTATATGACAGAAACTAATTGAATATAGAGTTGTGATTTACAAAAAAGGTGTTTCTATTTAATTTTTAATAGTCTGCAGTGAGAAGATTAATCTGATTTATCTGCTGCAGGGAATCTGTGTGACCACATGGATCCACTAGGAGGAGCTCTTGATCTGCAGCTGGAAGCAGAAAGCTGAAGAAGACACTAAAAATACTGCAGAGGTGAAGAAGATATCTGCAGATGTTGACTGAGATCAATCTCACAAGAGAGACAGCCGGACAGAAAAAAGCCTCAAACAGAAAAGGGAAAAAAAAAGACAGGGGTTACTCACCATGGCGAAGCCGACATCAGCTTTTTTCAGTGCAGGTCCATCATTGGTCCCGTCTCCTGTGACAGCCACCACCTGCCTCTGGTCTGCCATGGTGCTGTCAATGATGCCTGTCAGACACACATACATGCATTAACAAAGCATGTAATAGTGCACATATTCATATCTATATTCATAAGTACATTACAATCAGCAGAAGAGTCTATTGTTTTTTTACTGAGTAAGAAAATTCACCTTTGACAAGTGTGTGTTTGTCAGTTGGGGAAGATCTGGCCAGAACTCGGAGTTTAGGCCAAACCTTGTCAATACGCTCCTGCTCCACCTGGACATGCACAGATATGTCAACACAAGAAAACACATGGAAATACAGGAAAACATGGGGGAGGTTTTGGTTTTCTTTTTAACCTTTTTTTTTTTCCCTTCTGCTCTCTCAGCTTCCCCCCTCTCACTCTGACAGTAGTTACCTCTCCTTTCTCATTGCGGATTCTCCTGTTAAACTCTTTGCCGTCAATGCAGAGGAAGTCCTCTCCTGGATGAATGATACCACACTTGATTGCTATGGCCCTGGCGGTGTTTATGTTGTCTCCCGTCACCATGCGCACTGTGATGCCTGCACGCTGGCACTTCTGGATGGCATCAGGTACCTAAAAATTGAAACACGTTCCATGATTTGGTGCAGTTGACTTGTATAGATACAGTAGTTAGAATTAATGCAGGCATATATTACATAAGAACATATTAATAAAACATACCAAAGACAGACAAAATAGGTACGTACATAAATGTGACTTAATCTACTTTAATTAGAGCTGATCTGATGTTTTTTACTGCCAGTATCTGTAATGATGATGCTTAATGAAACATTTTATCTGAACCTTTTCACCTCCACACAATGCTCTGGTAGATTAATGAGGAGACATAATGTATAGAGACTGATTTGTGGTAGAACCACCAGGCAAAGTATTAATTCTAAAACACATGTTTTTCCTGGCAAAGGTCAGTGTGGGCGAACACTGCTTTCCAAACCCACACATAAACAAATGTGTGCACATACTGTAGATTAACAGCAACTCACATCCATTTGCACCGACCCACAACCTCTCTGTCTTTCTCTCTGACACACACATACATTCAGATGCTCTTCCACACACACGGAGGCAGGCGTTTGCATACTTTAACCCTAGAATGTTCACAAGGGAGCACGCTCGTATATAACACACAACAACATGAAAGACCAAATTAATCCACTGCTGCAAAATGTTCACATACTACACATTTAAATCAACACTGAAGCGGTGCATTCATGTAAAGTCGAAGGATTTAACTGGTAAAAAACAGGCAGATTCTAAACTAAATCTATACACAGGAGGATGGAAAGTCTTTAATGAGCTACAGCTTTAACAAAAACATACTGTATATTTTCATCCTACTTAATTTCACACCTTGCGATTATATTGTACTAAACATCACAGATGTTTTTAGTAATTACAAATGAACCACCTGCACTTGAAGTTAAATCCAATCAATTGCAAAACAGGGTACATGTGTACAAGATTAAACAAAAAGACTGCATTTTATGATGAATAATAAATGAATTAAAAGAAAGCTCCCACTTTTCTCTCATCTTCTTGACCTTCATCAACAAACTCTTTGTGTTTTCATTTAGTCTCTGTAATACTTTCATTTATTTAATGTCTTTCAACATAAGGATGATACAAATTCATGGCTGTGATGTCATATTTATCTCTCATTGCTTGATGAGCAGCTCTCACGTGTATATATATATATATATATATATATATATATATATATATATATATATATATATATATGTATATGCCTTAAGTTTTCGGAGCCGCCTACATGCCTGATGAACAACAATAAGACTGAAACACTGTATTAAAGTAAAGAAGCAATAAGCAGGAGTTTGTTTTTTTTCTTGTTTTCAGAGTAAATCTGTCTCCAACACACCTGTCACCCACTGTGGCATGCAGGAATTTGTATGAAATGATAATTAATTACAAAAACATTTAACATTATGACAGGGAGACTGGTTTTCCATTGATAACGTAGTTGAAAAGGGTTGAATATTAGGTGAAAATGACAAAAGTATCCACAAATACACACTTAAGAGGCTTATGGACATAACACATTATGAATGTGCTGTTTGTAATGCGATTCATCCAGCCTTTACACTAACATCAGGGTCTTGTTCTCAGTATAGCTAAGTAACAATAAAATGGTGATAAAATTGTAATAATGCCTTAAATATAATCACTGTTAAAATATACAGTAAATGAGTCAAACCAGAACAGCAATAAGTAAAATATGATCAAATAAAGTATTAAAAATACCTTCAGCATAAAAAAATGCTGCAATCTTTCTATAAAATATTCCTAGTGCGATGCAATCAACTGAGCGTGGTGAGGTATAGTATATGAGTTAAAATACGAGGAAAGGCCTTGTAAATAAATAAAACCCAAAGACCATCACCTCGTATAGAGAAAAAGACACAAACTACATGTCTTAATTACTCATTATGTTAAGGTTATCTGATCTGACACACTAAAAGAAAATATTGAAGCAAGGGAAGCAAGTTATTACATTCTGCTTTTTCTGCTCTCACTGAGTCACTGGTATCAAGATATCAAGTTCCCGTCTGCCTATCTGTCATTCCTGCTGTGTGTTTCACCCTTTGGATTCCCAATGCTCCGCTCCACTGGTCATCCGAATCAGGAGGTGAAGAGTAGAAGAGTGAAGGCTTATTAAAAATACAATTTGGCTGACCAGAGGAAAAGGGTAGGAGGGTAGTAGGTGAGACTGAAAAACAGGGCTCTGGTGTCTCTGATGCGGATCTGGTTACACTCTCATTTTTCTCCGTTTCTCCCCTTACCAGTCTCAAAATGTTTACCCTCTACCTCTTTCCTTTCCTTTTTCTCTCCTGTTCCCTCCTGTCTCCTCTCTCCGGGGCAGCCACACAGGGCAGCCACTTATTAAGAGAGCGTCACATTATGGAGGATGAAATTAGAAACTAATAAACAAACCAAAAACATGTTTACCACTCTGTGTGACCTTTTTAGCAGAGTGGAAAGTCATCTCATTTTCAATATTAGCTAGTCGTTCTATGAGGCCTGCAAAAAACATACTGGAGTATAGCGCTGAAAATGGAAAACACTGTCTGGTGACTTCTGTGTCAGAAATAAATGTAAACACATAGCAATGATAATATGAATAATGAATGATTAGGTCACATACTGTTGAGACATCCTTAACTGCTTCTCTCACAAAAAGTTTACATTAATATGAATTTTACTGCTTAAAAACAATGATTTTTCATTATATAATATACTTACTTCCTAAAATATCACATTAAAACAGCAAAAATACAGGAATTCTCAAATCCTCCAGAGACCCAGCAATACATTTCTGTCCTTTCTAGGAGACAAGACATCTTTATTTATATCTGACTGTTTGGCGTTCATCCAGTGAAACACTGAGTTTTTTTCAAAATGGCTGCTCTACCAACACTATGTTTTATGGGCACAAGAAAAGTTTGTAATAATTTTTTTTTTTTTTTATATATATATAAGTGTTTAAACTATAATTGGAGATGTTTTTCGGGTGTTTTTGTGGACATGGAGTCATTTTTAACATCATGAATACAATACTTTTTTCCATTGTCCTCAATAGTGGACATGGGGACTTACTAAATCTCTGTGATCTTATAAAATACAAAGTACTAATTTTTTTTGTGAAATGCATGATGTGTGACATGAATTTGGGCATATCAGTCATGATAAGACTGAAAAAACATTGCATGAAAAAAAAAAAAAAAAAAAGCTCAGACAAGGGTCAGTGTTGTGTGTTTTTTGTTTTTTATGTCAAGCTGTTAAGATGCCACATGAGATATTACAATAGATACAGATATACTGTTCATGCTGACGATTCCTTAATGGAAAAAAGCAGAAAATGAAACACTGTTACTCAGGAGGAAATATCTTTACAACATCTAAAAATATTCAGTTTGATCAGATGTGATCAGATGTGAGAAGCTGCAACCAGCTAAATATAGAGTTGTATTGCTTAAAAAATTAATACAATTATTCATTAATCAATAATCTTTCATTAATTACTTATCTTTAACTAAGCAAATGGTTCATAAAGAAATGATTTGACTGATGTATTTAAACAATTGAAAACCAACAGTATACACAACAGCTCATCTGATGGTTGGTCTCATATTCATTTTTTTAAGGATGATAGTTTATCTCTTTTTTTCCCTTTAACTACACTCAAAGGCAATGAAAATGCAACACTCTAAATTCTGGTTTATTTTTGCTCAGGACCTGAATAGTCCAGTTTGAGTTCTTAAGTGACCATTGGGGTCTCAATGTGTACCTTGGTACACACAGATGATCATCATGTAACTGAACAGTGTGAGTTGTATTCTCATCAGTCCATATTGAGTACAACATATGGGATTAGGAGTTGTGCAAGTACAGTGTTTGAAATGAAGGAGTGGTTGTCTTCCCTCTATAAAGCCAAACATAAAACATTTTTAAGTGTCACAATGCCACGTCTGTCGACTGAACACCGGAACAGGACCCTGGGTATGCTAGAGGTGGGAGTAAGTGCCCAGCAAGTGGCTCACTGTTTTGGGTGTAATAAGACGCTTTGTCAGGACCATGAGGAGACGTTGTACCGACTGTTAGGGGTGTAAGAAAATATCAGTTCTGCAATATATTGCGATATTTCATTTCACAATACCGTAATGATATTAAAAAGTACTGAATCACTATTTTTAGGTATTTATTCAAATGCAGATATTATGGAGGTTCATTTTGTGTTTTTTGTTTTTCTTTTTTCTTTATACTTATTTATTATTATTTAACACTCCTTTAATAAATAATATTAGTTCCTTTGTTGGGATTGCACAAAAATAATGTTATAATGTTAGGTATGAACTAATAGAATATGAACATTTGAGCAGGATCTTGAACTGTAATGTCTGTAAAACATAATTTAAGTTTGAACACAGGAACATTTTGTGATATAGCATCAGATCCTGTTGTGATCAAATAAAAATTTGTTTAGTATTTGTGCATATTTCTGGTGTAATTCAATTCTTCAAGAAAATATTCATTTTAAAAAAGAAACAAACAAAAAATTGCCTTTTTAACAGTATCATGATATATCGTCATATATTGTATCTAGGGATGTAACAATTACCGGTATAACGATAAACCGCAGTAAAATTTTAGACGGTTAGTATTACCGTTTAAATTCTAATTATCATGATAACCGTGTTTGATTACCGCACTTTTAGGGGAAAAAACCCTATGTAAAGATCTGCTTTTATGTCAGATATTTGAGTATAGTTTTAATTTATTACAATTTTAATTTTCTATACCTAATATTTGGAACCAATATTCACTTTTAAAGTCTTTGAAAAGGTTCATTAAACATCTTTGTGTTATTTATGCAATAAGTTCTATACATTTTTCAAATTGGATTTTATATTTTTTTGTGTTTTCTGGCCTTTTATGTTTTTATAGTAGGTTAAAGTGAAAAAAATAATAGGCAGATGATATAAATGATGTTGTGCTGAAAAACAAGATACCAAACATGGGTATAGTAAACATTTGTTTATATAGTATATAAAGGCAAAATCAAAAGGACTGAAAAACGGACATAATAGGCTCAGACGACTAAGGGTTAATATTTTTATGTTTCTGCAACAGAAGGTGCATTGTACCAATTTTTTTTTTTCAAAATACAACTTGGTTAAATTATTTCAGTGTGTGTATTAGTACTTTTTGAACATTTTGAGCACAATTTCAATAATACCATGATAATAATGATAACCGTGATAATTTTGGTCACAATAACCATGATATGAAATTTTCATATCGTTACATCCCTAATTGTATCGTGATCCTAGTATTGTGATTTGTATCATATCGCCGGATTCTTGCCAATACACACCCCTACTGCCTGTGTGGATGTTCGTGGGGGGTCACACAGTCATACTGACTGTTCTTTTGAGTTCATTTTTAAATGTGTGTTCCGTTCATTCTTGTTGTGATTTTTCATTTTCAACTTGCACTCGTTATGTTTAATGCATCTGTTTATTATTGTCCAAATCGGCCCATTAACACATTTAATTCATCAAAGTCAACCCACCCAACATATTTGAACTGTTAAAATAAGAAAATAAATTTGAATCACAAAAATATTTGAATCCAAACTGGTGTTGCGTTTTCATTGCCTCTGAGTGTACGTATGCCTGTTGAGACACTTACATAACTCGGCTTCAGACGGTGAAAAAAGAAAGAGACGGGCACGGTGAGAGAGAAAGGTCAGTGCAGGGTGAAGTCAAAAGAAAAAAAAAGAACAACCAGAGGAAGGTGAAAGTCAACCCTCAAATACGGAAAAGAGGTGGTAAGGAGAAAGCATCACGGGGAGGTTGAATGGGAAACCTTGTTATAGAGTGAGGAGGGGGATGGAAGAGAAGATGAAAGGAGGAAGCTGAATAATGCAGCAGTCAGTCAGTTTCCTGCTTCCCTGTACCTGCGCAGGAGCTGACATGTCAGGTCACTTTCACTTCTATACACAGACACCTCATTCCAACACACTGTCTCTCCCCATGCTGCATTCCTTCATTTCTGTGAGTAAAACCTTAATTATATGAACCCCTTCTGAAAATTTTACATTATCATTAACATTACAGCACGTACTTTTCCTTTATTTTTATTTCTACCTTAGAGTGGTGTCATACAATTTGATGAAAAAGTCATTTCTTGGTAAAATTGGACAACACTGTGATTTTGAGTCTGCTTTTGTGGATATTGAGTGAAGTACACAGACTAATGATCATTCCAATGTGTTTGTTGTTTCTGAATCAAACATCCAAACTCTAGTATTCATCTAGTATCGTAAAGTACTGGCATGATAGTAAAGTAGTACTAGCATTGTGAACCGTTAAAAAAAAAGTAAACTTGAAAAAATATACTGACAGTGCCTTGATTTGATTAATTATGCAGGTCTGTTTTATAGATGAATGTTTTTTCACCAGTGAAATCTTAATGTTATTATCTAACTGAATGTAAAAATCTTTAACCCTTTCATGCATAGTGTTCCCTCCAGTGGACAGTTATTCTCCAGTTGTTCTCTTGTATATTCATGGGTTTTGTTGTTTTAGTTCCATATCAGCCAACACAGTGGACACGTGTATCATCCCATACAGTTTAATTCATACCGTTACTGTAACTATGCTGTTTTTGATAAACCTGATCTGCACTGACATGTTTTAGTGTAAATCAACAAATAAAACAGTTTTTTTTTTCATATTATCTCCATGAAGTAAAAAATAACTAGTATTAGAGTATTTTAAATGTGGGAAAACATCTGATTACCAGCATTAAAAATGTTTTTATTGTGTAATTTTCCATTTCACTAGTCGCTTTTCCGTTGACGTTCAAATTGAGCAAATATAACTTGTGCATAAAAATTTGCTTAATGGAAAAAGATGATTTCACCAAGAGTCTTGTTTTTCGATTAAAAGTTTTTGCGCTGGCAAGAGGTGTTTTTTTTTTACACGTAGCGCAAGTGATATATCACGCAAAACTGCAAATTTAAAGACCTTTTTCCACAACTAGAGTCATGTGAATAAAAAAAAAAGGATGTTGATAGACGTTACAACAAGAGAAGAAGAAGAGTTTTAGAAGAAACATGGTGCAGTATGTGTGGACACACCAGGAAACTGAATAATTTTTTAATTTAGTACGGGATAGAGGGGTAATATATAATAATAATAATAATAATAATAATAATAATAATAATAATGAATATATCTGTAAATCAACACCATATTTACATTCGTCCACATGTTTATGGAATGACTTGTCACCTCATGATAATAAATAAACAAATCATCCCATTTGTAATTTAATGGAAAAACCGACATTATGCACTTCTGTTTTTTCAACATTTAGTAAATATCGGTAAAGTTTTGCGCAGATGTCCAGTGGAAAAGTGACTAGTGTCTGATATTAAGTTTTAAATACATGTTTCTTTGCTTCAAAAATTAAATACATGTTGTCCGACTGAGTGGACACTTTTGGAACTCCTTAAAAATAAAACTCGATCGCACTGTTTTTTTGTTTTTTTTTAATGCCTAAAGAGGAATAACAACACTCAGGAAAAACATCTTAACTAAGGTTCTCATAATTCATGCATGAAATGGTTAATTTAAGCGCTGGTTTGTTACCACAGCAGTCAGCTTACATTCATAATACGTGAATTACAGTAAAGGAATGTACAAGAAAGGTTAAAGGTTAACTTGTATAATTATACCCTGTAGGGCAATTCAGTGTCTGGAGTTTACTCATCCTAATACACACACAGTACCTAGCATTAGCATTAGCATTAGCACACATTAGGAGTAGTGGGCTGTCATTGAAGGTACTCAGGGACCAACTCCAGATGTTCACCGATAATGGAATGAACCTGTATGTACCTGTTTATAACGGCAGAAATTAGAATACAAAATAGAACCTGCCACAACTCAAACTTTTGCGTGTTGACTGATACTGCTCTTGCTACGACACCTCTTTGAGACAAAACAAAAAGTTATATCCCACACCTTTAGTTGGTCAGTCTGATACCTCGAGCTATGAAGTCTGAAGTACATTTCACAAATCAATAATCATTTAGCAAAGTAATCATTAGTGGAGTGACTGATGCTACACACACACACACACTAATGTGTAGCCTTTCCAGTGACATACGATAGTCCATGATCCCCCTCTGATAGCCCTGTGTTCAGGCTGATGCTCCCTTCCCTCTGCCTCCACCTGTTTAGATCTGATATTATAATCTATACACAATGTGTTTGTGCATCAACAATGTAATGTGATTAAATAGTGATCGCAGCAAACGAGTTGGTCTGTTGTAATTAAAATCTACAGATCCACAGTTTGTAGCCTATGCGTTAAATAGTTTCAACTTGGCCTAAACTGAGGTTTATTAACAAATACAGGATTTAAATCCAGGAAAGTTGCATAAAGCAGGGCTGATATTAATCAGAAATACAAAGTGAAAAATGACTTTGAACAGAACAGCGAGTTCTTTCAGACTCACAGTAATATGATTAAAGGTCTTCCTCATTTCTCTCTATGAAAACTATCAAGCTGAATTACATTTACGTACATTTCCTTTGTGTTTTTTTTCCAGCCTGAAACCATCTCTAATAATAATACTAAAATCTTGTTTCACTCAAAGAGAATTTAACTCTTACATTTTAAAAGTGCAAATATTACATTTTAGTCTTTAGTTATTTGTCTTTATTCTAATATTGTGTCTCTTTATCTGATACTGACCTCTTATATTTCTCATTAATTATAAAAAAGCAAAGCTCTCTTCTGTTTTCATACATGTCATCATAGTCTCTCTCAGTCGTACAAAGGCTTCTACCATTGTTTATTAGCATTCTTGTCACTTTGACAGTATACACCCACACTGTACACTGTACAACCACACTAGTATTCAAACAAC
This sequence comes from Sphaeramia orbicularis, assembly GCF_902148855.1. Taxonomy (NCBI): domain Eukaryota; kingdom Metazoa; phylum Chordata; class Actinopteri; order Kurtiformes; family Apogonidae; genus Sphaeramia; species Sphaeramia orbicularis. Next base: position 36,146,979 of record NC_043961.1, read on the forward strand.
ATTCTACTCCTACAATGTTTTTAACACAGTGTTGACATCTACAATGCAACTGACTTCGCTGTCTTTTATTTCTAGGTCTCCCAGTTATGTGCAAAATGCTACGTTGAGTAAACGGAATCTTCTCACATAATTACAGAAGATAAGGTGGTTAAAGTACAGGAATAATGGCTGTTAATGATGCAGCATTTCCTTTAATAATAATTTGATAGTGTGTACTGCCGCTGTGAGGGAATTTCCATCACTACAAACTTAGGTATAAACATTGTAATTTAGCTTTAATATTATCTATAACTTAACTATCCAGTATGAGCCCATATTTTAAATACTCTAAACATTATAATCTCAGCCAACCTCAATATTTAACCCATAAAGACCCAGTGCTACTTTTGTGTCAGTTCCCAAATTAATTTCTCTCTATATTTAACCTTTCTTAAGTGATTTATCACCAGTAATTGTCATATTATCCTCTTTAGTTTGAGTTTCAGTATAAATCTTGTATTTTCCTGCATTTAATTCACTGATTATGTAGATGTTTATTAAAGCTCAGAGGTTATTATATCAAAAGCAGAGAAAACTGAAGACATAGTGACTTTTTCAGTAAAATCTATCATTAACTGAACATAAACCCAGTGTTTCCATCCACTGTCATTGATCCAACTCCATGGGTTTTACTGATGAATCAATGTTGTAGAAGATGACGGTGTTTCCACGGTAACTACAGAGCCACTGAACATCCAAATGGGTCATATCTGATGACCATGAAAAGATGAGAAACTGCATTTTGCACCAGTTATGTACATAGTTTAATAGGATTAGTGGATCACCAGGTATTAAACAGTTTAGATCAGTAGTTGGTTTTGATCGCCGGTGGATGTGTGGGTCTTTATGGGTTAAAGACCCACACAGCAATCAATAAGAGACAAAACTAAAATTATTGTCCAAAACATCACAGTAACATTAAATTAAAGATGAAATGTTTAAATTAGTGATTCTCAAACTTTTTCGGCAAAAGAGAAATCCAACATCTTCTCAGAAAAATGTCATGAATTGCTATAGATCTGCATTTTTACTGACTGTCCCACTGTACAAAAAGTCTCATTTTTCTATCTTACTTTGTTTTAATCTTGGTCGTTTTTAATGTATTCTTTGTAGTCTACTTTTTTTTTTTTTTTTTTATCTTATTGTACTTTTTACCTCACGTCTGTCTCATTATGTCATTTTCATCTTGTTGTGTCTTTTACATAATTTTTATCATATGTTTTACACCTAAAGCCACTGTTCCCCTTTTATTTCCCATGGGTTTGTTCAGGTCAACATTTATAGGAAAAGGAATTCGTCTACATCGTGGTATGTTCCTCTGCCCTGTGACCCACACTTAAATTTGGGAAATGCAGACTTACATAATAAATCAACTGAATACATGTGTTGCATTGTGAAAAGAAGCCTGAAAAAAATGTAACTTAAAATCTTTAAAAGGGCAGGAGATGATTTAAAACATGTCACAGTGAAGCCACAGCAACTACCAGAGACACATGTAAACACCATTTACCCAGCATGCACTCCACACTGCACTATCACAGGATCAGTGAAATATCCCAGACTCCTACCTCTGGCCTGACAGGGTCCTCGATCCCAACAACACAGATGGCTATGAGGTCATTGAGGATGTTGTTCTCGTCATCCCAGTTGGGTTCAGGTTCACTGGGAAAGTCACGGTACGCCACACAGATGGTCCTAAGGCCGTCACACGCCATGGGCTCAATCACCTTTTTCACCATCTCGTCCTTGTCCCGTGGACGGAAAACCCTGGGTTCTCCGACCTCATTCAGAATATGGTTACATCTGCAAATGACAACGGAGGGTTAAGATGGACTATTATATCTTTGATATAATCAGTTTTTATGATCCAACATTGAAAATCAAATCTAGAATGTAGGGTTATATGGGCAAATATGTATGATTTTAACCAATAAGGACTCTGTGCGACTTCTGTGGCAGTTCCCAAATGAATTTTCCTCCTTATTTAACTTTTCTTATGTGATTTATAACCATTTATCTTAATATTATCCTCTGAATTTTGCATTTTAAAAATCATCTATTTTCTTATGTTTAATTGATCGATTATGTAGATGTTCATAAAAGCTCAAAGTAAAGTCAAAGGTTATTATATCAAAACAGAAAAAAACAAACAAAAAAATGACTGTTTCAGTAAAAGCTATCATTAACTGAACATAAACCCAGTGTGTCCATCCACTGTCATTGATCCAACTCCATGGGTTTTACTGGTGAATCAATGTTGTAGAAGATGACGGTGTTTCCATGGTAACTACGGAGCCTCTAAACGCCATAATGGGTCATATCTGATGACCATGAAAAGATGAGAAACTGTATTTTACGCCAATTATGTACATGGACTGACAGGATTAGTGGACCAACAGTTTAGATCAATAGATGCTTTTGGTCGATGGTGGATGTTTGAGTCTTTATGGGTTAATTGTATTTTTTCCTCTCTACATGAACTTATGATCCAAGAGTAGTTTTATTCATTAAATCTATATGGTGTGTATGTGCAATATGAACAAACAATAACAATATGCAGCATTTACAAAAGCATTAGTATGCATTATTTGACCAAAATAAAACAGAAATTAAAATAGAATAAAAAACTGAAAGGAAATGATGGAAGAAACATTCACAATGAATATATTAATGCAACAAAACTGAGGAAGAAATGTCTACAGTCCTACCCTCAATTTTATGATTTTTAAGTCATTTTTCAAATTTAGCAATTATGAGACAAAACGTTGATAAATTAATATAAATACATAACAGTTAATTCAGTTCATTGCCTGGCCTTATGTATAGGCAACATGTTGACAACTGTGAATAGACTATTACATGTTGTGGGCATTTATCAAAGCATGACTTTATGGGGGTTTTATATATTTCTGATGATGAAATGATGTATAATCTGCATTAAATCATGTTTGCTGTATCATTGGTGCCTCATCAGTGCAGTTGAACAGTCATTTAGATGTAACAGAGAGCTTCTTGGGAAAAAAAAATGCAAATAAATGCCATTGGTAAAATTAAAAGCTCTGTGCTAATGGCTCTTGTGGTTAGTCTGGACTCTGAGGCCAACAACAACAATATTAACCCAAAAACAAAAATAATAAATACTTAATATTACCATAAACAACTGAAACTGAATGCCAGCTCATGTACTAATGGAGCTGGGGTTAGACTTTGGTAACATTATGATCAAATGGTTCAGGGAAGCATGATGCACAGATTCACCTCCAACATGAGAGCTCACCCACAGCCCAGTAAAAGCATTCCTTATGTTACAACTGTGTCACATTAACCACACTAAATGGACTTTTCACTTTACTTAAATGAATATATAATGAAAACAAATGGTTGAACTGACAAGTGCGCAGTGCGACACAAAAATCCGTAGTGATTCTAACTTCTTTAAGCCATTTAAAACAGCAAATGAAGTGTAATTTGCGCAGATGTTATTTCAGTCAGTTAAAACATAAATGGGCATTTGTCTTTATCTGCATGAGAGCAGTTAAAACAAATCACATTATGCTATATGCAGCTCTCTCAGACTACATTAAACCCATTATCTTCAGTGTAAATCCATGCAAAAGCATACTCTGTTTCTTCATCAAGCTTCATTACTACCTCTCTTTTTCTAAGAGCAAGTCAGTTCTTACCATGCTGTTAATGTACTGTAAAATGTCACAACTGCATGACCTTTACTGAACACCCACTCTCAGAGAGCCTGAGATGGGGTTTTGTCCTTCAAAGTACATCATGTACAGTTTACTTCCCTGTACTGTACATTTAGTTAAAGTACAGCACCATCTTTTCAACACAATGTATTTAAACACCATTTATATTTATTTCTTTTAAATCAAAAACCACACTCACTTTTTGAGGACGATCTCAGAGGCTCCTTTGCTGTACATGCGGAAGCTTCCATCAGGCAATTTGATGACCGTGCTCATGGACTTCCTAACAGAGTTAAAGGTGTAGACTTTGTAAAGCTTTTCTTCTGGGATCTGGTTTCTTATTGGCTGGTAATCCCGCTTCAGTTCCAAGACCAATCCCAGCAGGCCGCACTCTGTCTTGTTCCCCACTTGTTTGGGCAAACCGCCTTCCTTATCTGGGGGCTGGAGGGAAAAGAAAAAAACATTTGTAGAGGTTTTTGAATTCTGTTTTCAGCCTATAGCTCAGTGGTTCCCAATCTTTTTTGGCTCGTGACCCCATTTTAATATCACAAATTTCTGGCGACCCCAGACATTCAAAAAGGAGACTTTTTTTTTGCTAAAATTAATTTAGAATGAATGAATAATTTGTTTTTGATTATGTAATAGTTTGCTGTACTATATTGCAAATAAATGTTAATTTTAGATGACATTTAGTCTATATAATGTATATTATTATGGACGGAGGCAGAAAAGCCAGGTGTAGATTACTGCACAAAGTGAGAATTTTATTTTCCTTGGTCAGGATATGTACAGTCAGTCCAGCTTTTATTTACAAGGCTGACAATTAATACTGAACAAACAGTAACTCAAACTATGAATTATGAAAGAGCTGCAGCATCTGAAACTGACCACAATAAACATTTCGATGGCCAAAATACAAAACCTCCTATCTGAAAAAAATCACTATTTTCAGGAAACAAAAAAAAAAAACATGAATCCTGGAGGATTCTGTTGGGTTTCTGTAAATTGGCTTAGAGTCTGGTTTTGACCAACTCTATATGTAAAGTGTCATGAGATAACTTTTGTTATGATTTGGCCCTATATAAATAAAATTTAATTGATTGATTGATGGTTTAGTTTTATTATAGTATGGTCTTTGTTGTTGTTGTCAGGTGACCTTCATGTCATAAGAAAGCGCGGGATTATCTTGCAGACAGACTGAAAATGTGGAGTCATCCTTGTTCTCACCATTTAATGTGAAAACTCAAAATCTAAAAATTTACAGATAGGAGGTTTTGTTTTCTGGCCATTGATTTGAAAGATAAACAGTACCACAGTGCTTCAGTTTCAGCTTCAGAGTTTGTCATGTCTTTTTATGTATTGGGATTGTCTCTCTCAACTCACTCAAGGTTTTTTTTTTTTTTAATTTTTTTATCAATTACTAGAAATTTCAGGCGACTCCATTTGAATTCCAGGCGACCCCACGTGGGGTCCCGACCCCAAAGTTGGAAAACACTGCTATAGCTCAACATGCCCACTTAATAAAACCAACACTTTACCTTCATTTTCATACCATTTTCTGTCTACATCTGAAGAAAATCAAGACTCACACACCATGGGTTTAAAACAACTCAAAACCACCCAGTCTTTTCAGTTCCACTCTCTGGTATTCTATAGATTAGCTCTTTTTCTCCTCAGTGTAGTGCGACCATTGTAAGGCTTGAAATAGATGATAGTGATAATTAACCCGCCAGCAGGTGAAATGGTTGCTCTGTGTAGGAGGGTGGGAGATGAGATGGATGGAATCAAACTCAGATGTTCTTATTTCAGGCGTGCAGCTCAACCCATTTCAATCTGTAATTGCACAGTAGAACCTTGCTCGTCTTTGGTTCAGTAAACATCTCAGCATCCATGTGTCTAAAAGATTGCATGGATAAAAGACACAGCATGTGACACAGGGTTTTAAAATACGCATGTATGTGAAAACTGAAATGCAGTCCTGATATGATTATTATTATTATTGCCTGTGTTTTGTGGCTGAAAACAACAATGATTTTCTATTTGTCAATAAAATATGTGAAACAATGGAATTTTGCCAGGTTGAAAATGCTTGTAATTTATTCAAAAATTAACCCAAAGATACTTGAATTATTGTTAAAATAAAAGATGGAACTGGCAATTATTTGTCATGTTTACATAAAACTGACTGAAATAATCACTTGATAATCAAAATGTTTTCATTACTGTAATGAGCAACTGATTCACGGTTTAGCTGCCTGGGAAATGTTGCACTGTATGCGATGTCAGTGGAGCAATTTCTCAGCCTCTCAGGGATGAAGTGTGTTTATTATCAACCAACAGGAGAGCTTTTATTGTGTGTGTGTGTATGTGGTCAAATCTGTGCGTATGACTGTTCACTTGTACAGTATGTATGTGTAACTGCGCATGCAAAACGCGTGTGTTTGGGTGCAGTGCGCGAGTGTGTGTGCGCGTGTGGTCAGCTCGTAGAAGACTGCATTGCCATGGTAACACTGGGCAAAGCATACGTGGAAGAGGAGACTTGTGAAGAGAGAGGGTGCTCTTCACCACTCGGGGATTCTTACTCTTTGGCTCTGATTGGCTTACAGGAGTCTCACTCATCTCACTTCAAAAACGTCCTCATATCTTTCTCTGTTTTCCCTGTCGTCCATCATCGTCCTCACTTATTAGTGTCCTCTCTGATTTCTTACTCCTATATCACAACAAACTGTCCGTATCACACAAAAATACTAACAAGATATTATAGGGAAGCTGTAATTTTCCAAAAGCCACAAATATCATTACATTCAATAGCCCACAGACACCCATATATATAACTATAGTGACCAATGATTCTCAGAAATGCAGACACTGCACATACCGAGCGTGCAGGCCCCGCTGTCATCATTCACAACAGGCCTCTTCGGATAATTACACATTCTCTTTGACATTTTTTCATTCTAATTATTTACGGTATGTGGGGATGATAAGGGTGGTCAGCTATAATTTCAGAAACATTGATCAAATATGTTGCATGCCTGTGTTGTGTGTTGCAGGTGATCAGTATATTCTAGAACACACTGCTGTTTCAACATGTTAAATTTGGTTCATTTGTTTCCTTATTAGCTAGCATTGGTAACAACTCATTTCCCTGGGGTCTTGCTATACAGTACTTGCAGTACACTTGACACCTACACTCTGAGCTGAAGAAAAGCTTGTCAGGTACACTCGCTGTCTCTAACATACACACATTATCTGCACACACGCCAACACAGCATGTCAAAAGTGCACTGAACATAATGCTTCTGACTTGCTGCTAAGCAGACACCTTTAGTCTGTGCTATTTGCCCCAAAATAGACTGACTGCAGGCTTGCTACTCTGCATCTAAATAAGCCTCCAACCAAGATTAGATTTAAAAGAATAGCTTGACATTTTGACGTTTTGAATTTTACTTTGCTGTTGTTCTCTTCACTCTGCGCTTGCTGCGATGTGAGGAGAGAGATTCTGCATTGGCAATGCAGTTAATCACATTAATAGCATGTTTGAATTGGTTTTCAACCTAATGACTGTTCTTGTCCACTTGCTAACGAGGTTTTGATAGAGAATGCTAATAAACTGTGCCAAACTGGGTTTTCTATTGGAGCCGACAAATATCTTTCCATACGGCTAATACGAATAAAAGAAACCTGAGCTAAGATAAATTATATATATTATATTTTATTACATAATACTGTATGTAACTTTCCTTTCCACTTTAGGTTTGGCTTTAGTAGCTTTGGATTCTAATGCAATATTTGGAAATTTGGCTTCACAATAAGCTTCTTGATTAATCTCGGAGTGATGTATCCTCTATCCTTGTTTGCTCAAGCAGTTCAATACACTGCAAACAGATTCATTCAGATGGTGACATAGTTTGCATGTCCCTCAAGCTGCAGCTGCTATGAGCCAGGGGTTCCATCTGAGGGGGTTGGAGAAAGTCATCTAAAATCTCATTAATCATTAAAACCCAATCAGACTGCTGGCCCTTGTTCATCTAGCAATTGGGCATATCTGGTGAATGTTCAGCTGTGTGGCTCACAGACACAGACAAGAGTATAAATACTTTATACTGAGTTTGCGGTAAATAACAGAATTAATGCCTCCTCCTAATGACCAATGATTACATCAGGAAGACACTGGTTGTCATTGGCTAATGAATGGATGGAACAAATGGCCTCATCTGCACCGTCTGCTAAGTGTTCAGGAGAAGAGGCTCCCATCTACAGAAAAACACTAAACCACTGAACCTAAGAGAAACCACTGTGAACCATACAGTGCATTTTATTATATAAATGTTAATTTTCTATCTCTAAAAGTCCTCAAATATTAGTCTTTCTTTGATATATTTGTTAATTAAGCAGGCACCACAAATTAAATGTACACTGTGTGTGACTGTGTTTTTTGTTTTTTTTTTCTATGCCCTATAAAAGGCAGAATACTCCATGAATTCAGAATCCAATCGAAAGCCTGTTGGGTAGTTGAACAACACCTGCCACGATAGGAGAACACTGAAAAGAAATCACAAAATAAATATATGCTGCTGCAAAAAAAAAAAAAAAAAAAAAAAATGCCAGGAGCAAGCACACTGAATTAACTAAAAGTAAAGATAAAGATGAGAATAAAAATAAACAGGAAGATAGAAACTATGGCTGCCTTTTATTCTCCGAAATCCCAAAGACATTCTGCATGATGTGAGTTTTGACGCATGAGGACGGTTTCTGGCAGGGGATGTCCAACATTGGCATGACTTGGCGATCATTTTCACATCCTGGCCTGGATGTGGCTAAGGACCAGCTGCCCTCTCCCTGGTCCTAAGGCGCTCCTGCAGGCAAGGACATATGCCAGAGGGAGAACTGGCAACCTTACTTCCTATTCCACCTGGGGCTCTCCTTAATCCATCCATCCTGTTTCTTCCCGCTCTCTTCTCTGTCTCCTTTTTTATTTGCTTTTCTCCTCACTCCACTTCCACACCACACCCCTTTCCTGCTGTTTTCCTCTATATATATTCTCTCTTTCTTCTCATTCTGTTCTTTTCTCTGTCTTACCCACGATTCACTCCTTCTTGCCACTTAGTGTCTTTCTCCTCTTCCTTGCTATCAGTTTCCTCACTATCAAGACACCCTGGTCTCCTGTCTTCGTCGCTCTTGTTCACATGTTTGTGTGGATGATATTCCAGCTCTCCACATGACTGTATCAGCCAACTGGGCTAAGGCCTGGAGGTGGCTGGAGGGCACTGATACAGTCTTCCAGGCCGTGATGAGGACGCATGTCACAAGAGTGTGGTTTCTCTCTCCTCCTGTATGATTTTGGAATTTATTTATTTATTCAGTCAGTCATCCTTGTGTCTCTATTTTCATTTTTACTACTTCTGTCAGTCTAGCTTTCTATTTGCTTTAATCTTTTTTCATTTTTGTCAACGTTCCCTACATTCTCAAACCTTATTGAAGACGAACAGTTCTAAAATTTCAATTCAAGTCCAAACTGAATCTCATTCTGAAACAAATGTGTATTTTTTCATGCAAATGATTGGTTAGTGGTTAGTGTGCCTTTATGAATAATGATTTTTTTTTTCTTCATCAAATGTGCCTTGACTTCTTTATACGCCTGTCCATACTGTGATATAAGTGTTTTTTTTTTTAACTATTGTGTTTTAAGTTTTTTATTTAAGTTTGTGGATACTGCTGGAACCATGTAAATTTCCCTCTGGGATGAGTAAGTATCTATGTATCTATGTATCTATGTATCTATCTATCTATGTATCTATCTATCTATCTATCTATCTATCTATCTATCTATCTATCTATCTATCTATCTATCTATCTATCTATCTATCTATCTATCTGTCTGTCTACTGTTACTAAAAAATACAATTGTTCAGATGTATTTGCAATTAAATAATTGATTAAAATTTTTCTTGTGCTGCTGCTTTCGCCAGCAGTTCGATGCTGCTCTTCAACCTTTATGTACTGATTTTGAAGAATTGCAAATTGTTTCATCATGGACATCCAGAGCTCCAAATATGGAAACTGCTTCACCCTGGACGTAGCCTTTCATGTATGACTGACAGGTTATTAACCAGTACTAAGAACAGAGAGAATGTCTAATCTGTAATCGATCTGGATCTGGATTCATAAACCAGTCTCATATTTTCAACATCAGCATTAAACTCTTCATACCCACATGTTGAAAGGGACTGACCTTGTGTGTCTTGTAGCTAAGACATTAAATTGATGGCTGAGTGATTTACATCAGTCCCATGGTGGGAATGAACGGGGGTTATTTATGCCCTTCTGTCTCATCTGACAAATGCAAACACTACATGAATTCAGACCTATTGTACTCCTTCCATGTCATATACACACATTTTATATATGACCCACCCACTGCCATCACAGCCCAAAGCCTCTTACTGGGGTTTATACAGTTTAGATTTTAATGCTTGAAAAATTACCACAGCATTTTGTGCCAGGACTGTCTAATTTATCTCAGATGCCTGGTCAGTGAAACTTTTTATTTCTTAAACAAACCATGTAACCATGTGGTGCTGCCCAGTTAATGATATTTTCATCATCGCCATGAAGACAACAATTCTCAAATCACAATTGCCAAGAAAAATCCTTTACATGTTACCTGCATTTGCACACAGCATGTTAACATATCAGATTCAACAATCAAATGAAATCCCAGCTCAGATTACTGGATATAAAATTGATGATGATGATGGTCTGACTAATGCATGTTACATTGTCATTTCATTATTGGACAACGTTATTGAGCCTGGCAGAGTCTCCTAGTAACATGTCTTACCATGTATATATGTAGCATACCAATGGGTAACATATGTCATTTAGATAATGCATTAATGGCATTGGTTAATATGAAAATCTTACAAATTAGCATTTTTATTGGTACCTCATATTTGATTTGCATGTTTCTCCCAAATCCACTTGAAAGACAGTAACTGAAAGCATAAAATCCTTTGTGTCATGTGATGTGTGATGGAAATCGATGGAACACATTAAGGTTTGGGTTGCTACTACATCAAAGAATTGCCATTTTAATGTAATGAGTACTTCTCTGTCACCATCAGCAATGTCTAACCTGTATGCAAGGGATGAATAGAAATATAGAAAGGAGGGAAGAACAAGTTGCCTTGAACATAGCTCTGCTGTGTATGTCTTTGTCCATGTTTCTTCTGTATCAGTATCCAAAAGTATTCTCGTACAGTACATGGGGACAGTGGGTCCTGGAAGCCATATACTGCACATTCAAGACAAACTCATGACTCCTTCAGCATTGTGCAAACAAGCATGGGATGTCCAGATGACAAAGGCACATGAGCCAAAGCCAGTCACTCAATACTCACTACTAAGCACAAATGAGGGACCTGTTACAACAAACCATTACCAACTCGAATGCTTGTTACTTGAACCAAAAGTGGTGAATTGATTTGTCTTCTCTCAACATTTTAAGACCATACACATATAGATGAATGAATTTCCTTAATAACAATGAGTTCCTGTCACCACCCTTGCACCAAGCATCTTTTCTTCATAGCTGAGGCCATCTGTGTATGTTTGTGTTATCTACCTTTCTTGTCCCTGACCGGAATAATGACCTGAGCAGGTGGTTGAAGCAACATGCGACTGAGCTCCCTGTACTCTGACACAGCCATGCTAAACACAAGCCACTGTGCTGAAAGAACATACACCTGTGATATGAAGACCTCCTGAAGAGTCAGTATGTCTGATATGACAGGTGTATGCTATGAGTGATGCACCTGTGTGCATCTGCACTTCACTGGCTAACACACACACAGTGTTAGCAAGTCACACAGGGTGCATCAGGGTTACCCAAAATGTGGTGTGGACACCCTGGGAACATGCATCATCTGCAGGGATGTGCAAGGCAAAAATTACAATGGTGGAAATACATAAGAATAATTGTTTTAATGTAAGAAGTTAAAATTTTCCTGTTTGTTTAGTTTATAGGCTTTAAATATATATATAACAATGATGTTATAATATTCTAGATGCTGATGTATCAAATATATACAGTATTTTGTACTGTTATATGTAGGATGCCTTTGGTTTGTGCCCTGATCAAGATATGAAGTGGCTGTCTTGTTTATGTTTCAATGTAAACTTATGAGTCATCTGATTTATTACACCAGAGTCAACATTTAACAGCAAAACATACTGGTTCAGACTGACAGACTCTCAGCCTGTCAGAATTATTTACTATGTGCATAATAAACAATAAAAATGCTCATCTCAAAGTAATTTTTAAGGTTCAAACCATAGTGAATTACAAATATTGGATTTGTACCAGTTTATTATTCATCATGATTTCTAGCCTTATTTAACAGCTTACATTGCTGTGAGGTATGATTGAGCTGGAATCATGTAACTTTGCCCAATAATTAAAAATGCACATGCTTTCCAAGATACAGCCCAATTACCCAGATGGTGGCGCTGCAATTAAGAGCCAATTTGCAAATGCAATCTGGAGTGTGTGTGTATGTGTGACCTAGAAAGTTTAAAAGCTGCTGCTGTATGTAATGAAGAATATATGAAATGGAAATTGAATGAAAAAGGAAAGAATAAAAAAGACCCAATTCTACAGGGCAAATGTTTGCTATATGGCTATTGCCTCTGGGGGCAATGTGTGTTCCTTTGAAATAACGTCAGCGTATTGACATCACCAGATCCCGTTCGTAAATTGCTCTTCAGTATGCATGAATTCTTTACTTGATGACACCCAAGGCAAACTGGTGTGTTAAGAATCTCATTGCTTATTTGCGTGCTTTGGTATGCATGCATTCATTGCTTTCAGAATATATGAATATGCGTGCACATGGCTACAACATTTATGAGCATGGGTATCTGGAGTATGTGTGAGTGCGGACATACCACACTGTATGTGAGCACTGGCGCATTGCATAAATGTGAGGATGAGGCTTCTCCACTTTAGAGTCTCTATATGCTGACACAAGAAGCAAAGCTACACTACTGGCTGTATTATGAAGCCAGAGAGGCAGTAGGGAGACTGATATGGGTATCAAAGCTTGCCTCTTTGCCTTTGTGCCTTTGTGTTGTGGCCATCAAAGACTTCTATAGCCATTCTGGTATCCCACAGGATTGGCCTCTTATATAAGAACACACCAGCCAGCATACTGCAGGGCCGGAGTGGCACTGAGGGAGTGGAGGCGGCTGGGGAAGGAGGGAGGGATGCACTAAATATTTCTCAGAAATTTTTTCATTTGTATTGAGCTTCCTGAGTTTATTTCATTCTCTTAGTCACATCTGTTTTTTTATGGATTGTTTTTCATTATTCCTTCTATCCCTTTGGGAATGAATGCTTCCCATGGCCACATGTATAGTTAAGCACTACTGTACCAATTATTATGGGCTAGCATGTTAATGTTCTGTGCGTGTGTGTGCTGGAAGTGGGCAATTTTCCATTGACACATTGATGAAGGCATATGTGCACGAAATCATTTTAGGTTTACACCATTAATTTCAACAAGGCTGACTACTTTGGTGCATGAGTTAACCTGTTTTATGAATGAAGAGATTTAATTTGACTAAATCTACTGTTTAATCCACAAAGTCTAAGCGACACACTGCTGGTGATTAATTCTGTAGTGCTGAGCAGCTATAGAGGTACAAAATACTGATGTAATGCTGCAAAATATTCCCTCAGGTTTTCCTAAAAGGATAAGAACTTGTTCATGTGGCACATCCAGGTAAAAATGAAATTATATCAACAGTACTGGTACACAGTTACAACCACATGATACAGTACAAGTCTACAAGTCATGAATATTGTTGAAGAAATTAAACCTTTATCACTTTATACCCTGTCATAGAATAAGGGGCTTTAGCTAATACTCCATTTAACATGAAACTGTTTCAACTGACAGTGAAACTAGTGTTCTGTACAACACTGTATGTGCTTCAGTTTAGAGAAACCACAGTTACAGCTGACACCGAGCAATTGCACTTCATCTCAGTCGGCCAGTAAACAACACTTCCACCAAGACTGCAGTCATGCCTGGAGGGGTAAGAAGTAAAATCTGTGGGATCCCTCTGACGCAGATGTCCTGCCCGCCCTCAGCTCATTCTTCATGCACGTTCCATAAGGACATTTGTCAGTTGGTCAGCCATCAATGAAGAAACTCTACAGGGTTTGAGTTTTTTGTAAAGACAGTGGCACAAACACCGGATGGTACTGAGTTTTTGTTTGTTGATATGCCATCAATTTACAATGAAGACACTGGATTATGGTCTCCAGAAAATTCATTCAAGTCTATATAATATAACGTCCTGGAAAGTTATGGAAACAAGTAGAATAAGTATGTGTGTGTGTGAGGTTGAGCAGCAAAAAGTCATGCCGAGAATATTTTTTTACTTCGGCATATTGCGATAACTAAGGACACCCTGTTTCTGGCAGCCTGTGCTTTTATGGTTTTTACAGCAGACACTTTATTATGAAGGAGCCCTGTGGACTGAATGCATGGCGATGCACGTACGTTTCATATTTTGTGATCAGAGTGTGTGACAGTTGTGTGTGAGTCTATCTGTCTGTCTATATACTGTATTTATCTATTTCTTATTGCATGCAGGTCTAATTGGCTTTGAGAAAATCTCTCTTCGCTGCATTCACTGTAAACAAGAGACCGTCTCCAGCACTTAGACAGATTGGATTCAATTACAGTCTGCTACGGTCTGAATATCAGATAAGACAAAATTACACAACCGTTCTCAAGGTGACAAGTTGAGTGAATGCCTGATGAATTTAAAGCAGCAGCCAAGGACACTGACTGCCTGCTTTGCCAAGAAGGTACTGCAGAACTGTCTCACTGTTTCAGAGGTGCTCTCATCATATGATTTCACTGCTCTCACAGAGGGAGCTCTTATTATAACTAACCAGCATTTAAGAATACACAAGAATACAGACTGTGTTAAACATAGAAGGCAAAGCAACACACAAATGACCAAAACCCACTATATTAGAGTATTATTATTATTATTATTATTATTATTATGACACCATAGTTACCAAGATATAATTAAGTACATCTTATTTTACATTTGGGGCATTTATTCCCTTAAGGATGGACCTGGAAATGGTAGCAGGAGACTTACCAGTATCTTAGTGGTATAGGCGCTGTTGATGGAGATGGCGTTGACCAGTAAGTCCAGTGATTTTGGCGGCAGAGCTCCGGGTTCTGGGATTTCTTTATAGTGCACATCTCCAACATAGCACTGCACAGCCGTCATACGGTTGGTGGTTAGCGTGCCTGTCTTGTCAGAACAGATGGCTGTGGCATTGCCCATCGTTTCACATGCATCCAGGTGACGCACCAGGTTGTTGTCTTTCATCATTTTCTGTTGAGAGCAGACAGCATGATTAGCATGATATGTTGCAAATACTGGAATATTTAGACTGATCCGGTACAGTTATGCCTGAATTTGTTCATCATGCACTTGTACTGGTTAAACATTGGTTTCTGTAATGACCAAAAATACAAAGGATTGTGTTTGGGCTTAAAATGCACAAACTTATACTGTATAGCGGCTAAATATAACTTAGGGGGTCAAATGAGTGACCATTTTTGTAAAAAAAAAAAAAAAAGTTGTGAGAAATGCACAGAACTGTGTTGAAATAATGCTCATACATTTGTGCACAGACTACTGATATTATTTGACAGTGGAAGCTATATTTTCAGAAATATTTGATTTTGAAAAGCACGTATATGTGAAAGCTTTTGCTGGTGGACAGATGTGACATTTCCCATGATGATCTAGTCAGTACCAGTACTTTATTAGTAATAAACTTATATACTTACTATTGCTAATTATCCTCTTATTCATAAATGTTAGTATTGTGGATCTAAAACAATCATACTAAAGAGTAAATCACAATATAGAATTGTTATTTCTTTATAAAAATGCTTATTATTAGAAAACTGTTGATTTAAAAAGTGACGTGTGACATTCTTAATGTATGTATTTGCGTAACATAAACAGGATTGATCAGTGCCATACTCCATATTGCAACCTGTAAAAATAAAACATGTGATATGTAGTATATAATCTTGTAAGAAAAATTGGAGAATCTAGAAGAATAGAATACTTGTTTTTCAGGTAAATTCAGTTAAAATATAACTTGGCCATTTGTGACATGAAAATATAGCATTAATTGGGATGAAATTGGACATTTTTGACCTGAAAACATAGTTCATATGACCATCAACATGTTGCAACAGAACTGAAATCCTGTAAATTTGCATAACTTGCATTTACCAACACAAAGTTCCTTTGGGGATTCACTTATATTGATTTCTTATGCACAAAGACATAAATAAGACCCCTAAGCAAATTTTAGCTGATAGGTAAAAGACAGAAACAAAGAAATAAACTTCCTTGGGTTAGTTTGTTTGTTTGAAACTGTTTTTTAAATTTAAGATAGAGCTCACAAAGCACATTTATCACTTATGTCCTAACTAAAGAGAAATACAAATAACAAAATAGGTGAAAAATACTAATAAACACACAATAGGTAAATTTTCCAGTCTGTGAAATCGTTTTACAATACAATATTAGCAAACGTACACATAAATGCATACACTGTACAAATGGAAATCCCTGACTTTCCAGCAGTACCAAATGTAAGCATGTGTCATTTCTTCCTTACTTTGACAGAGTAGGCCAGGGAGATGGTGACAGCCAGCGGCAGCCCCTCTGGCACGGCCACCACCAACACAGTCACACCAATGATGAAGAACTTGACAAAGTACTGGATGTAGACAGGAGTGCACTCCGGCATCCAAGGGTGCTTCTGCATCACAAAGTTGTCAATAGCAAAGTACAGGACCAGGATGATGACTGTGATGGCTGACATGAGCAAACCTGGAAAAGGTACAGAAAGTGAAAAGGTATAGAATGAAAAGGAGACATAGATTTGAATATAATCAGAGTAAAATTTGACCAAATCTTCATTCCAAAAGGATGCAACAAAGTATTTAAGCCAACAAAACACGATTAAGCATCAACAATGTATCAAGTGCATTCGTTTTGCTAGAAGCCAGTAATGCAGGATGTAAATAAGGTCGGTGTTGCATGTTCGTCCTATTTGTGCAGCGGAGTGGTCAGAACATTTATGGTGTTGGAAATGCTTCTTTGTCTTCGGTTGCTATCTCCTTAGTATACATGCTTTGCCTGAGTGGGCAGTGAAGACTAAATTAACCTTCACCTGCAGCAGGATTCAGTTCCAACTGCAAGCTCTCATCAACCACAACCATCTTGAGCTAGTCTCAGCTGTCATCGCTAACTCCCCGGTGGCTTTCTTCAGTTGTTTGGATTCCAAACTCATCTATCTGATGTTGCTGAAAAACCACGACAGACAACTTTGTGCCATCTTTTGACGAGAGCCTCATCGATCAATTCCCGGTACTTTCTTTTCGTCAGTTGGTGAGAGATGGCTAGCCTGTCCTCTCAAGGGTACCGTGGCTTCAGCGACTAAGATGTTTTTTGTGCTCATGGAAAGAGGAACTATGTCTGGTCAAACTGAGGTTACTGCCATGTTTTCCAGCAGACAAGTCTCTCCTTCAAATCCCCATGCATATACCAGCCAGAAGGACAATACAAAGCATGGGGGGCAGGTTCTTGGCAGTTGTTCCTACCCACATCTCCTTCCCTTTGGAAGCAGCCTCTGTTCAGGCACTTATTGTGCTAGTTTGTTTTAAGAAAAATGTCATTTGCTGAGGACAGGTGTTTTGGTCTTACAGAGGCTAAACAGCCACTTCCTATTATGACAGTTTGTCCTTATATGGAGGCTGGATCTTTAAGACGTATACAGGGTGGGGAAGCAAAATTTACAATGAACATTTAGTTGTTTTTTCTCAGCAGGCACTTCGTCAATTGTTTTGAAACCAAACATATATTGATGTCATAATCATACCTAACACTATTATCCATACCTTTTCAGAAACTTTTGCCCATATGAGTAATCAGGAAAGCAAACGTCAAAGAGTGTGTGATTTGCTGAATGCACTCGTCACACCAAAGGAGATTTCAAAAATAGTTGGAGTGTCCATAAAGACTGTTTATAATGGAAAGAAGAGAATGACTATGAGCAAAACTATTACAAGAAAGTCTGGAAGATACTATTAAAGAAGAATGGGAGAAGTTGTCACCCAAATATTTGAGGAACACTTGCGCAAGTTTCAGGAAGCGTGTGAAGGCAGTTATTGAGAAAGAAGGAGGACACATAGAATAAAAACATTTTCTATTATGTAAATTTTCTTGTGGCAAATAAATTCTCATGACTTTCAATAAACTAATTGGTCATACACTGTCTTTCAATCCCTGCCTCAAAATATTGTAAATTTTGCTTCCCCACCCTGTAATATGAACACAACACAGTAAACTTAATAAGATTCATGCTGCATATCTGGCGTCTTTAACCTTGCTGTTTGCTAATAACCTGCACCTGCTGTCAGGTAGATACAGACCAGCTGGGGCTTATTAAGATCGAATACAGAGGATGGATTGTATAAAGATTCACATAGAAGCAGGAATGCATGTAAGGGGGGGTCAGAGGCCCCAGAGTTCCGGTATTTTCTCCCATATCTCCCATACACCATATGATCTTGCAGTGCTGGTTGCCTGCTAATCCATCCACGGTACTTCATTGTTATGACACCATGTCCTCATTCAATCACTCAGGCCAACATACTGATGTAACGGCACACAGTTAAAATAAGGACTTCCTGAAGGGGTTCAATGAAAAGGATCTGCTTAACTAATTACCTACTACTAATGATAAGATGAGTAAATATCTTTTGTACAGTAGTCAAGTTTATTTAATTTCCTAAAAGGAAACTGAGGAATATTCTGTTATTTTGGGGGGGGTCACAGTTGGCAGAATTCTCAAGCATGTCATTTTCAGTATTCTCAATATGTTACTGCTGAGAGGACACCTACAACGTGGGCATTCTGGCATGTGGGCATCTGTTACTAAAAATGCTCGTTGAAATCCATCCACTGCAAGTACATCAGACATTTTAATATCAACTCCTTGGTATTTTGATTTTGTATCAACACTGTATTTTTTTATTCTTAAAATTTCCTCAAAATTGATTCAGATAGCTAGGAAATACACTCTCAGTTCTACCTACACTCGAAATGTTTCAGCAAATTGGCAGAGTTCAGGTCACTTAAAAAAGAAAGTGCCAAAGTTCTCTCATAGCTCCATAATCTTGACATTTTAGCATTCTCTCTAACTGCTTCGATTGCTTTAAGTGACTGGGACGTGAGTCTCATCGGTGCAAGGTGTTTTTTTGATGGACAGGATGATGGTTCAGTACCTTGTTGTTCCTGATTTAAGTGCCTGACTGAGTGATGGACCTGTCTGAGTTCAATTTGCTGTACCTGCTTTGCCAATCTGGACAGCCAGTTTGGTCAGCTTCCCTTGCAGCACAGACTTCTCTTTCTTGGGCACGGACACTTTCTTCCTCTCTTTCTCATCAGCCTCTCCACCTTCTGCACTCTTTAGAGGCTGCATCTCCATGGCAGCTGCTCCGTCCGGCTTCTTTACTGTAAACACCACAAAACACAAAAGACGACGCACAGTGTTAGAAATGGAGATTAGACCAAGGCAATGGAGAGGAGGAGGGAGAGAGGCTTTAAGTGTACCAGTAGCTCCAGCACGCCCAGTAAATATAAACAGTTTAGATTTAAAGCCAACAAGAGATCACTGTGACAGATAGAGACTAAGGTATATACTGTATAACACCTTTAGATACCGTAATGAGAACTGAATTGTTTGTGTGCTACTACACTGTTTTGTTGGAAGGAGCAGGTTATGTCATTTTCCTCAAATAAGTAAAACACTGAGATTCTTTTTTTTTTATTGTTATTATTCTTGCTATCTTTTCATCATAAACATATTTCCGAGAATTTCCACATCCAAGCTCCAGGCCACATTCCCAGATTGTTTAGGAGTCTGCTGAGCATTTGCACAAAGTTAAAGAAAGTAACCTTATGCAGCAGTTTCATGCAGAAAGAAAGTTCAATGTTGTTCATATGAAAAATAAATAAAATAAAATATACATACTGGGTTGGCTTGAAAACAAAAAAGGACCCAAAAAAAAGGGGGAAAGGAAGTGAAAACAGAAGATCTAGAATATAAAACATTAAAGGCTGAGTGTACACTGAATATAAACCAAATAATGTTAAAATTGAGAGTGGAAATGTATCGATAACCAGAATTATGAACTGTCTAACTGTTTACTACTGGAACCATTTGCTGTTTTAAATGACCTTGGAGCACTATATGTTCATATCCTTACATCATTTCCTAGAAATATATTTGACATGTCATTTCCTACTAAATTATGTTTGGAAAAGCATTAGTGCATTGGAAATGTTATACCAGACTACTGGACTGTGCAGCCATCGAGTGACAATTTAATGGAATCATAAGAAACTGTGTAAACAGGCTTTTTTATACTGACTGACAGAAATGAATGAATGAATGAATTACTGGAAATCGACAAACACATTAAAGCACCGTTATTATACGTTTCCAATAAACACACCATCTCCAGGAGTACACTGTTACAGACGAGCATAATTATGACATATGCTGTATCAAGTATTTTTACTGGTTGTCTGTCTTGCACAATAAAATAAATAAATACAATAAATAAACTGGAAAAAATATCTCCCGCTAGTCAATATAGTTCATATCTGAATAATTATTTGATCATTTTATAAAATACACAGTGATCCATGAAAAAATGTTCCAGAAATAAATTGTTTTCCCCATATTTCAAGATTAAAAGATATTCTTATTAGCTTTATATTATAGGAAGTGTCTAGAAAAAAAAAACCTTTGGGTTGTTTGTAAAAAAATAACTCCTCTTGGTGTAAAACCAATCCTGAATAACCTCACTCTCTCGTTGGCTCTTCCTCTCATGCATACACACCGTGCCTCCCTGTTAATGTATCCCATTATCAAGAACCATTTCAGCCCAACTTGCGAATCACAACAAAGCATGTGTTTGATGCTCACATTTGTCATACATTCTGGCCGTCTGTTTTGTTTTTCTATGTCACAAGGCAGAGATGCTAATGTCCAAATAACATACAAAGCAGAGAAGCAAGACCAAATACCTGAAATATATGGGCACAGGAAAAATGTTGCTAAATTGAAACGTGTATTTTGCTCTAATATATTATCACCATACTGCACTGCTCGTATAGATGTGTATTCAAGTGTCAAAAAGCAGACGGAACTGTATTCACCATTTTACCACAAGATGTTTCAATGAACTCAAGATGAACTTTTTTCATGACTAGTCAGCAAACAGACCAAAGTGTTTGTTTAACTGTGTGTCCATTACTACATCTCATTACGCTTTTGGGCTCAGAGAGAAAATTTTGACAGGAATGCTTAGACTTCAAAGAACTGTTAACCGTCTGACTGGAAACCATATGAGAAGAGCTAATGATGCCAACAATTTCCACGATGACATTTTTAGATGACAGGAAAAAAAAAACAAAAAAAAAAACATTGGTCTGTTGATGTGGAAAGTGCCTCATGGTAAGAAATGAATTAATCAGCTGACTGAGAGAAAATGCATATTTAATGAAAGATAAAAGACAGGTGATTACAGTACTTAGAACTTTTTTTCTTTTATATTTTACTGAAAAGTGAAAATATCTTTTTATCTACTGTCAGTCAGAGAAATCATTCTGCAGACCTGTGACGGGCATTTGCAGTT
Source organism: Sphaeramia orbicularis (assembly GCF_902148855.1). Lineage (NCBI taxonomy): Eukaryota > Metazoa > Chordata > Actinopteri > Kurtiformes > Apogonidae > Sphaeramia > Sphaeramia orbicularis. The sequence continues at coordinate 36,168,553 of NC_043961.1, forward strand.
AATTTTTACTAAACAGGACAACGCATATACAAACATTAAGGACATCATTAAAAACACTGCAGCATTGCTGTCATCCCATAACAATGTATTTCATAGCGCATGACACTGAGGGTTCACAAACTGGGGAAAATTTCATTAAAAATTCATAAAAAAAAAAAAAAAAAAGAAAGAAAGAAAGAAAGAAAGAAAGGGAAAACCAGTGTGTGGTTGAGAACCAGGGGCAGTACAAACAGAATATTCTAGTTTTTGGGGTGAAACAAGGCAGTCTGAGTGGGACAAGTGCAGTAGTTCAGGGACAGGTTGTTGTTCTCTCAGAGAGAACAATACAAGTCAACAACACAACAAGAACGACAAACAACAGAACAGAGACAACACATTGGTGACAGACAGAGTGGGGAGGGGGTTGTCTAACCTAATAAGACTGCAGGTAAAACCTGGGTCAAGTCCAAAAATCCCAGTATTTTCTGTTTGAGTGTAGTCTGAATTCACAGTGCGCCATCCTTTGAGAGACGGCAAACATGTATTAAGAATGTTAAGTACAATGTAGGCTGAAATAAATAATTGACCCAGGGCTTACGCTGCACACCAGAAGGGGAAAAATGATAAGAAGAACGAGGCGGAAGAGAAGAAGCAAAGGAGGAGAGAGTGAGAGATGAGGTTTGGTTACCTTTAATTTGGTTGCTCTCCATATTGCCATCTTGCATTTTACCTATGATGGAGACATACAAGACAATAACAACAAAAATAACCAAGGCAGACAAGTCAACATAGAATCACCGCATAGACAACACACACATTGAGAACCAAAAATAGCAAACAGGGAGACAGGAAAATGACTTTTAATACAACGTCTTAGAGACAGTCACATAGAAAGGCTCGTGATCATGTATGTAAATGATGTAATGTAACCAAGAGATACACCTACTGGCAACAAACTGTATTTACGACTTATTCTAGCACTATTCAGAGACACTGTAATGCGCAGAATGCAGTAGGGGCAAAATTTTAATGGAATTACACATTTTCTGCTGATTTACAAATGTTTAAAATAATGTTTTCTGTGAGCACAGGTAATACTGTACACATTATCAACAACGCAAATCAACCATCAGAGTATAAAATGAGATTATCAACAGCATTACACTGAACACTGACGGTGAGGGAAAGTACACCACGAACAATCTCTGCACACACACATACAGTACACACAAAGAAGAGACAGCATGCAGAAGAGAAAATTTTCAGAAAGCTCATGCAAGATAACACACTGTGAGGAAAGCAGACTGGAGATGTGAACAGTACAAACAGAAAGAGAGAGAGAGAGGGCCTGAAGGAAAAGCCTCCCACATGGAGAAGTTACATAAGAACAACTGGAGGAAAATCGAAGTCTACGTAAGTCCAGGGACAGTGAATTTATTATGCTCTTGCGTTCTGCTTATGCAAGGTTTGGATTTAATCTACATGTGAATTTAACCCAAATGGACTGTATGTCGTACTGAAACATCTTCATGTTTTTTTCAACCCAGGTTTATTTTTATATTAATTATGTATAATTAAGAGCACACATACCTATCATCTACCTAGGCTATAATTATAGTAAAATGCAATCTTTCCATTGGTGGTAGGCAGATTAGAAACATGAAGCTTATCTTTCACTGCTCTGTAGTCAAATTTCAATGACGAAATTATGCAGACAGAGCAAAAAGAGCAAAATTTCTTCTAATTTTTTTAGCATGTAAGTAGAGAATGAGGCTCGTTTCACCTCCACTTCCACATTAGTCAGGAGTCCCTGGAGTCACAATAAAGCTGAAGATGACAAATCGCTCTGTTCCAGCCCAGGACAAGGGCACCATTACACTGCAAATCACGCCCCTTCTGCCTTGAGAACAAACACTTTGGGGCTGTTCTCCAAGGAGACACAGATAAGAAAGAACCCAGTGCAGCAATGAAGGAAGTTAATCTTTTGCATCTTGTCCAGCTAACACAGAAATAGAGGACTAAGTGATCTCAGAGGACACCCAGCTAAAGGAGATGGCCTTACAGTCTGATTTTGCCACCAGGCTCCTGCGAGTGTCATGTCTCATATCGGAAACTTGTATTAATGTGCTCTAATAGTTGTTTTACTCCATGACCAAAAATAATAACACTTGAATACCCCTTTTTTTTTTAAAATGTTGCAAGACTCACAAATCCTTAACCCTCAAAGACCTAAACAGCCACCAGCAACCAAATGCATCTACTGATCTAAAATGTCTAATTTCATTTGAAATACTATTTTAATATATACATTTTAATAATTCAGGTAAAATACAGTTTTAGAAGCTTTTCAGCAGTGTCAAATGTGTTTTATTTGAATGTTCAGAAACTACATAGTGAACATAAAAACATCATCATCTTCTGTAGCAATGGTCTCACTCTCAAATGACAGTGGCTGTAGAAGCTGTTTTTTGTTTACTTCATGACAATAATTAAAAGTCATGTGTTCTTCAGTTTTCTGTGTTAGAAATAATAACTTTTGAATTTACTTTGAGTTTTTATGAACATCTCCAGGGTCAAACAATGTAATAGAGTAAATGAAGCACCAGCTTTTCACTAAAAAAATTCTAAATTCAATGAATAATATAATTATAAATGGTGATAAATTGCTTAAGAGAGATTAGATGTAGAATAAAATTCCTTTGGAATTTGCCACAAAAACAGGTATAGGTCTTTCAGGGTTAATATCCTTCAAAAAACCCACACACCCACTCACTGTATAAAAACTCCAATTTGCACTCTTTTGCACATTTGTACATATCACATTGTAAATCCACTGTAAATCTCCACCCATTGCTGTCTTTGTCTCCAGTGGACTGTTTGTCTATATTGTGTCTAGGTCCACATTTTGTCTGGGTTCATGTTGAAACTGTATGTCGTGAGCAATGTAAAAACCGAAGCCAAATTCCTTGTATGTGTTCACATTCTTGGCCAATAAAGCTGATTCTGATTCTGAAAAATCTCCAGTGCAACAACATTTTCACCATGAATCTGACCTTTGTTTGTTTGCATTTTAATTAATTGGATTTTTCTTTGAAGATGAATGATAAAATTCCAAAGTCATTGTACATTACTTACATAAGAAGGTAAAACAAGAAAAAAGAGCAAAAGGAGGAGAAGAGAAAACAGGAGACTAATCTCTACAGCTAAATCATGCACTGAGAGCATGGGTACAAGGGGGTCCAACACAACTGAGAGTGAGGGCAGAGCAGAACAGAGGGTGAGCACCCATGGTAGAAGGCAGTGGGAGAATGGAGAAGGTAGGAGCAGTCAAAGGTCACGACAAAAAGAGGTCAGAGATCAGAGGTTTTATCAACCTACCATTAATTAGGCTGGCACTGCCAGGTGCATTAATGCCTGCAGCCCCATCCGTGGCTATAGTTGCGATGGGGTGGATAGGGGGATGGGAGCAGTCTAGCCAGTAACAATGGGGGCCGAACATGAATGAACAACAACACACACCCACACACCCACGCGCCCACACAAACACACACACATGCACACACGACACAAGACAATGAACAGAAATAACATGGTTATAACACATTTAAGAGATTCAGTATGTAGACTTTATGTCAGTAATACAGTTTAGTGCTGTGCTTAGTTTGGATTATAAATGTATAAACAGTATTTATTTATGTATTTATTATTATATGTGTGCAGTTATATGTGTGCTTTACAAAATGTAAAACCAGGAAAACATCAGTAACATAAAGTGTAACATTAGACAGACACAAAACATGAAGTCTGAACAGAACAGATGTGTAAAAGAATGTAATAAAATATGACATTTGGCCTATGAAATCATTTGAAAAGAACTGGCAGGACATGTTTTGTTTTACATAACTACTGTATTTAATCTTACATGTACAAAAAGTTGTGATAATTATTTTTTTTCTCCTCTAATTTGTAGCAATTCATCATTTATTTGAACCATGTTATTCTTCATCTTTTAGCATCACAAAATCATAAATTGAGCAACAAAAAAAAAAGTTGCACAGGGAATATTAAATAAAATTTTGTAAATGAAAGGTAAACAGACTGCATTAGCTAGGGGAAATACACATGTGCCAACAGTTAAGTAACAGGCGTAATGATAATTCAGTGTTAATATGAGGAGTCAGGCATAACCTCTCTTAGCCTCTGAACTGCTTTTATTTGACTATAATTTAGAATGAAAAGATTCAATCAAATGCAGAGTACTCATTTATTTATTTATTTTAGCAGCAGTTATCTCAATATCAGCTATATTAATTGTATTATTATTGTATTGCATTGTATTGTATTGTACAGTATTGTATTATTTAACCAAAAAAACAAGATGCTTTACAAAGTTTCAGCTGCTTAAAGCTAGAACAAGAAGATTTTAAGACAGCCTCACACAGAGTTGCTTTTACTGTATTAATAAAGCTGGACATAAATGATGATGGAGTAAATAAGGCAATGCAGAGGTATGGGACATATTCAGCCTGTACATTTATTTATGTAAAACAATGGAAGATACTCCTACCATACGAGTGAAACTGTGAAAATGCACATTATGGGAAAAAAAGGAGCTGCTACAAATCATGATTATCAACAATATATCAACATAAATGGCTTAAAGTAAATGTTTTGTGGACTGTTTCCCCGGGACCAGAACATGCTGGTTGTTGGTTACTAAGACACCCGGGACTATTTTTGCTTGCTTTCATTGATCTAATCTGATTAATTGCACTTGGAAAACAATCACAAATACAAGTCAAAACAAGGAGATAGAATTTGTGAAAAATTACATCTTACAAAGTGCTTAGAGTATCTACTCTGGTACATGTGCTGTACACCTTCAAGGCTGTCTCCGTCATGTCATTGTTCTGTTATTACAGCAATGAGATGAGTCTGACAGCCCGTCTTTATTTAAGGCATTCAATACATCTAGAAACAGCACTGATGTTGAATGCTAGTTAGTCTGATGAGTGCAGTGTCTGTAAGAAAGGGAGAGGATTATGCACTGTGAAATGTGTCATCTGTTAGCACTTAAAAAGATGAGGCGCTGCGATGATCAGGCTTCTCTTTTTAAGCGAGGAATTAAACTGAGGCAAGGCCGCTTGGCTACTACTGGAGGGGTGAGAGTTAAAGATGATTTCTTGCAGGTCATTGGGGGTAGGGGTTAAGGTCACAAGGGTCAAGTACCACTCCCAGGGGTCAGAGAAAAGTGATACTCTACCTGTATTCCGGTGTCCGTCTTCCACTGCCTCACCTTCAGGGTGAATTTGGAACAATAAGAGAGTGAGGACAACAATGCACCTGAACCCACAGAACCTGGACAGTGCAGCTCATAACTGTACCGCCACTACTCATTGCATAGAGGTTTTAGACACATTCAGCAGAGAAGACTGTGTACAAAGTGTTCTTGTCAGCTACAAATAGCTACACATGGCTCGTACAGTTCACAAGTGTTAAACAGGTGGATATTTGCTCATTTACGAAACACTGATATTATACGACACAGTGTAACGAAACGACAAAAGATGTTTAAAAAGGTACATTACTGCGCATCAGTAACAAATATTACCTTAATATGTCTGAAGCAACTGCAGTAAATGGGGATATTTATTGAAAAATCAGGTAATATTTGTACCTTTCTTTTCTTTCTTCTCTTCTTCCTCAGTGCCGGCTCCCAGCAGAGTGAAGATTATCCCAGTTTGTGAGTTGACACCGACAGCTGTCACCACCATGCGTCCTGACCCCTCCATCACATGGGTGCCTGAAGACGAAAAAAAAAAAAAAAAAAAAAAGAAGGTTCTTAAAACATTACAGCAAATCTAGAAAGATTTTCTGTAAAAAAAAACAAAAAAAAAACGGAAATATGCAACACTAAACAGTTCCCTCTTAAACAGGGGTGTCAAACTCATGTTAGTTCAGTGGCCACATTCAGCTCAATATGATCTCCAGTGGGCCGGACCACTAAAATAATAACAGTGGAAAAAAGTAAAATTAAATTATGGTAATGTTAGCTTCTACAAAAATTTGAATAACATGAACAACCGGAAACATCTTAAGAAAAACAAGTCCACTTTTAACAATATATAATTATTATTAGATTTTTTTTGCTTGATTCAAGATTTTTTTTTTTTGCTTAATTCAAGATAATTTTTTTTTGCTTAATTCAAGATTTTTTTTTTTCACTTAATTCAAGATTTATTTATTTTTGCTTTATTCAAGGTTTTGGTTTTTTTTTTTGCTTAATTCAAGATATTTTTGGCTTAATTCAAGAGTTTTTTTGTTGAATTCAAGATTTTATTTTTTTTTTGCTTAATTCAAGATTTTTTTGAATATCTACAAAAATCTGAATAACACAAACAACTGGAAACATCTTAAGAAAAACAAGTCCAATTTTAACAATATATAATTATTATTAGATTTTTTTTTGCTTGATTCAAGATTTTTTTTTTTTTTTACTTAATTCACAATTTATTTATTTTTGCTTTATTCAAGTTTTTTTTTTTTTTTTTTTGCTTAATTCAAGATATTTTTGGCTTAATTCAAGATTTTTTTTTGTTGAATTCAAGATTTTTTTTTTTGCTTACTTCAAGATTTTTTTTTAACATCTACAAAAATCTGAATAACACGAACAACTGGAAACATCTTAAGAAAAACAAGTCCAATTTTCACAATATATAATTATTATTAGATTTTTTTTGCTTGATTCAAGATTTTTTTTTTTGCTTAATTCAACATATTTTTTTTTGCTTAATTCAACAATTTTTTGGCTTAATTCAAGATGTTTTTTTTTTTTTTTAAACTTAATTCAAGATTTATTTATTTTTGCTTTATTCAAGGTTTTTTTTTTGCTTAATTCAAGATATTTTTGGCTTAATTCAAGATTTTTTTTTGTTGAATTCAAGATTTTTTTTTTGCTTACTTCAAGATTTTTTTTTAACATCTACAAAAATCTGAATAACACGAACAACTGGAAACATCTTAAGAAAAACAAGTCCAATTTTAACAATATTCTGCCTCAGATTACCAGTTTATCATTTACACATGTGCATTACAACTTACATTACAATTACAAATGCATGAAACATTTAATAATAGGCAGAGTATTGGTAAAATTGCATTTATTTATCTTAAGACATTTCAGGTTTTTCACATTTTTTGTAAAATAGCACTTTTTAATATACACATTTTATGTAAATTTACTTTTTTTTTTTTACAATAAAACAAAGATAAAATTGGCTGTTTTCATTATTTATAGGTTTAATATGATAGCATTTTACTGGTCCTGACCCACTCGATATCTAATTGGTCTGTATGTGGAATCTGAATTAAAATGATTTAACATCCTCGATTGTTAATATCTTCAGTGTAATTTTCGTATTTTACAAATTCATCCCATGGGCCAGACTGGATCCTTTGGCGGGCCGGATTTGGCTCCCGAACCGCACGTTTGACACCTGTGCTCTAAAATGTTCCAGTTGCTCATGTTTTGTTTATTAAGGAAATCAAAGTAAAATCACACAATAAATATCATTTCAATTAAAATCCAATGTGCTGAGGTAGAAAGTCATTAGCACCAGTAAAGAGTCCTTGTGCAAATGTTCGCAGCACTACAAAGCTGTGCATGTACCGTATATCCTGTGCATTACTGTAAGTCAGTGTGGGTGAGTATGGGATAATTAAAGACAGCAGCAAAAAGACATGCGGCTAATTATCTATCAGGAAAAAAAAAAATACTACATGGTGTGAGATCAAATTAGCCCATATTTCTGTTTTTAGTGATATTCTTCATTTCTAAGAATCTTACAGCTGTAGATTGTATGTCTGTGCTGCAAAAAACAAAAAGAAAAGAAAAAAAAATAGAAGAGAGAAGCTTGATTAAATAACTGAACCTTCTGGATGTGGCTTTTCTTCCTGCCTTGATGTTCAGAGATTTTAATTAACAACCTTTTTTTTAATTTATTTTATACACAATAGGTTCTATTAAGTAAGTTAGGCTCCAAACCTGAGATGAATACGAAATGACTATTCTCTAAGGCTTTAAAGTTTGCTGCCAAAATTGCATCGCTGCTGCATATTATTTAAAGACAATAACTGATAGTGGGAGGGGGAAAAAAAATGTATGTGACATTAGGAGTCATGAGGACCCCAGAAGCAACCCACGTTATTTGCATATTTAGTCTTTGGCACAGGATGATGGATTTGCACAATGGCTGAAAGATGGTACGCATATATTCTCGGTCCTATTTGAAGGATTAATTAACTCCAAAGTGAACCCTTTTGTTAAGATGTGGCAGAAACATATTTGCTGCTTGAGATGTGAAACAAGAAAGATGAACAGATACAATGTTATCTTAGTTATTCTCACAAACTGCATCATGTTTTGAAGGAATAAACATAATCACATAGCAAACAAGAAACAATGACTTTAACCCTTTAACCCACTGATAGAAATACACTGAAATTCAAAACGTCAACTATAGCGTGTTATTGGAGGATATTACAAGACTTTATTACTTTTGTGAAATTTTTCAACTTTTTTTATTATTGTTATGTAGAAAATCAAAATCAATGAAGTTACCATATTTGGTTCTTTACCCATAAGTGGCAAATAAATAAATAAATAATATAATTTATGTATTCCTCTCTCTCTCTCTCTCTCTCTCTCTCTTTTTTTTTTTTTTTTTCTCTTTTTCTTTCTTTTACATCTTATTCTAGGAAATGTTATTGTACTTTTAGAATGTAAGCCCCTTTTTATGTACTTGGCTGTAACTGTTTAGTCTGAGCAAACTTTCCTATATCTGTCATGTCTTACAGTTTTCTTCCAGTATATTAGTACTTCATAATCTATGTGATATTTTATTTTGTTGGTTGTTTCTCCAGGACAACCGACGGAAATGATCTCTTCTGCTAAATCTGGTGCATGCATCTTGTTCTTTGCAACTAATGCCAATACACACTGTCCTGTATCTAAATAAATAAATACGAACACAAGTGAACATCAAAAAAATACAAGAAAAACACATCAAGGTTATGATCGTTAACGAAAACTAACGAAATGACGAAAACTAGAATTATAAAAACATTTACGTTAACTGAAATAAATAAAAAATATAATTAAAAGATAAAAACGATAACTAACTGAAACTGTATTGTGTGTTTACAAAACTAACTAAAACGTATAAAATTATGGATAAAATTCCCTTTGTTTTCATCTTTGTCAACGTCGGATTGATACAAAAGCGATTTATTTCGCTCGAGCAATTTTCGCTGCTGGCGCCATAAGATATTTAACAGTCCGTCACTTGTGGTTACTTGTGGTTTACAGTCGTCTTCTGGTCCCCACTTTACCTGGAAACATGGAGACTAAAGTTGGGAGAAAGCAGCAGAGTCCTGTCTGGGATTTATTTGAATACGACGGAAAACAAGAGAAAAGACACGACAAAACTAAAACTAAGCATTTAGAAAAAAAAGAAAACTAATAAAAACTAGCAAACCTGCTCTAAAAACTAATTAAAACCAACTGAATTAGAGAAAAACAAGTCAAAACTAAATAAAACTAAACTATAATGAAAAATCCAAAACTATTAGAACCTTGAAACACATGTAAAGTGAAAGGAACACATATTTTAGAACATTAGACCAACATAAGTGCTGATCCAGACCCCTGTCCACATCCACATTATCCCTTTGAACATCATTCCTTACATTAGTACCATTACTTCATGGTACCTAACAAAGCAGGTACACTCACTGTTCATGCAGAGGCGGACCTTACAGACCCTGTAGACCACATTGGATCTGAGATTGTTGACTCACTGTCCTCATTGTAATGTGTGCGGAAATTACCAAAAATTGTCACTTGCCCAATAAAGGGTTAAAAGCGAATGCATGTTTTCCAGTTCCAGGGACATACCAGACAACAGCATGGGGTCTTTGTCTGCAGATTTCCTGACATGGTCGGACTCTCCGGTCAGTGAGGACTCATCAATCTTCAGGTCGTTGCCTTGAATCAACACTCCATCGGCAGGAAGCAGATCACCTGCAACAATAGAAACACAGCAGGAGATATCAGCAGTGGACTGAGATACATTTTGATAGATTGTAATTCAATATCTACACAATATCCTGTCTATATAACATTGCTGGATTATATTGATCTTGCTTCCACCAATAACATTTCATATATGCATGAGCAGCTGATACCAGACAGGATATGTTGCAGTTCCTGTATTATGTATTTGGTACATGTTGGCCTCAGGAGGGGATGTGTGTGTTGCTCCTCATATAGGATTGTCTCCAGCTAATTAAATTCTTATCATTAACATATTGTACCTTAAATATATTTAATTGCTTGAGGTGGACTTAATAACTTTAATCCCCTTCTGGAAATGAGATTGAAGTCTATTTTCAGCTACTGAAGCATGAAAATTACTTTTTACAGAACAATGGACTAGACGATTAAGGACAACAGTCAACCAAACTCATCATGGGGCTCATGGGAGTTTGATCACTCTTGGTCAGAAGAATAATTAAAGGTTTGAAGCTGTGGGACCTGAAAAAAGGGGGAAACATAAAGAATTGGAAAATATGCATCTTCTTTCTGTAGCTCCTGCCGTAAAATGTACACATGTAAATATTATATGAATACATATTTTATTTGATCTTATTTTTGACTTTTATTGTTTTAAACTTGCTCTTTAAACAATGACAATAAATCTGATTCTGATTCTGTCAGTCCACAGACATAGTTTTTTTTCTTCTCTGACCAGTTGAATTACAATCTACTGAAGGATTATTGTGGATTTTTTTTTTTTTACAGACAACTATTGAGCAGTGCAGCTTTAACCCTTTTCAAGCATAGTGGTCACTATAGTGGACAGCTATTCTACAGCTGTTCTCTTGTATATTCATGGATTAATATACACGCGAAAAGCTTATAATGTCGTACAGATAACAGATAACACGCCAATTTACCATCAAAAGTGACATGCATATTGACGCAAAGTCATGATATCACGTTGCATGGATTTGTTTTAGTTCCATATCAGCCAACACAGTGGACACTTATGCACCATCCCATACACTGACATTCAGACCATTACTGTAACTTTGCTGTTCTTGATAAACCTGATCTGCATTAACATGTTTGAGTGTAAATCAGTTTTCAGTTACTAGACTGTAATTAACAGGTTACTTAAACAATTCATATATGTATATATATATATATATATATATATATGTATGTATATATATATATATATATATATATGTATATATATATATATATATATATATATATATATATATATATATATATATATATATATATATATATATATATATATATATATGTGTGTGTTGCGTTCATATTACAGGGTGGGGAAGCAAAATTTACAATATTTTGAGGCAGGGATTGAAAGACAGTGTATGACCAATTAGTTTATTGAAAGTCGTGAGAATTTACTTGCCACAAGAAAATTGACATGATAGAAAATGTTTTTATTCTATGTGTCCTCCTTCTTTCTCAGTAACTGCCTTCACACGCTTCCTGAAACTTGCGCAAGTGTTCCTCAAATATTCGGGTGACAACTTCTCCCATTCTTCTTTAATAGTATCTTCCAGACTTTCTCGTAATAGTTTTGCTCATAGTCATTCTCTTCTTTACATTATAAACAGTCTTTATGGACACTCCAACTATTTTTGAAATCTCCTTTGGTGTGACGAGTGCATTCAGCAAATCACACACTCTTTGACGTTTGCTTTCCTGATTACTCATATGGGCAAAAGTTTCTGAAAAGGTATGGATAATAGTGTTAGGTATGATTATGACATCAATATATGTTTGGTTTCAAAACAATTGACGTAGTGCCTGCTGAGAAAAAACAACTAAATGTTCATTGTAAATTTTGCTTCCCTACCCTGTATATATATATATATATATATATATATATATATATATATATATATATATACATAATCTCCATGAAGTGAGTAATAACTAGTATTAGAGTATGATAAAATGTGAGAAAACATCAGATCTGCTGCATTAAAATTATTATTTCATAGTTTTCACACACATATCACTTTCTGATATTGCATTTTAATACACTTTTCTTTGCTTCAAAAATGACACATAACACATGGTGTGCAGCTAAGTGGACATTTTTGTAACTCCATGAAAAATAGGTTTACTAAAAAAATTCTATTGCATTGTTTTTTCATGCCTAAAGAGGAAAAAATCTTGACTCTGGTTCTCCTAATTCATGCATGAAAGGGTTAATTGCGGGTGGGATGTTGGTGAACTAAAAGGCAAGAGAGACAAAATGTCGCTCGTATTAAAGAGGACGTAAAGTTATTACTTGTGAAATATGAATCAGTAATAAGATGACATGTGACACTGTTCTGTAACCACTTTACTTCCCACATGCCTTTAAGTGAATTCCATCACATACAGCTCCACAGTCCCCTCACACCTACCGTATTTGATCTGTGCGATGTCCCCCACCACTATATCAGCTACAGGCAGTTGTATGACTTGGCTGCCTCGGACAACCTGGAACTTCTGCTCCTGTTCGATGCGGCTCTGCAGTCCTCGAAACTGCTTCTCCTTTGACCAGTCATTGAAGGCCGTCACCAGCACCACACACACCACAGACAACAGGATAGCTGCGCCCTCGATCCACCCAGCCTCTGCCTCGCCTTCATCCTCTACCCCGCCTGCTGCTGCGCCGCACGCTGTAATGTGGTTACAAGGACAAAAAAAAAAAGAAGAAAAGAGGAAAAAGAAAATTACATTGATGCCATACATTTGCAAGCAAGCTATGCACTGTATATACAGTACAAGAACTTATACATAATGAAAGAACTACTGTATGTGAAGAGCTCAGACTTCTAAGTGCTGTCTTTGTGCGTAGTTTGAGTGCATAATTTAATGGTGCAGACATTGCATATGCACCATTTCATTGCATACAGTCTATAATGCCCGCAAAAGCAAAGATGTGACCTTTACAGATTCACCTCTCCTCTCCTCTTCATTTATTTGCTTTATTTCAGCAGAATGGCCTAGTGTATTTCTGAGTGAAAAGGCCTTTCCCTAGTCGCCCTCATGCTGTTTCATGTAATTCTCTGGGAGCCACAGTGCTGTACACTCTTGGCTAGCTGACTCCTAAAGCTCTCTGTAGGGTGATTTGTTTTGGATTATAAAACATTTGCAGCTCACAAGGGAAAGAGTACAGACTCTATTATATAGACGGAACATACGCTGGATCTGAGTTAACTAACAACTAAAATCCAAGTAGGTTTTCTTTTTTTTTACTTACTGGTACACTATAAATGAGTTCCTTTTTATGATCTCAGAACACCTATTTTCATAAATACCAGTTTATTATTTATTAGTGTTTGTTGTTTAATATTTGCATAACAGAGGCAACATAGACACAGTAATGTATCACAATAATCTCTATCGCATACATACCTAGCTTATTTACCCTGCCAAATTGAGCAACTCTTTATATCTTAACACTGCCCGCATGGTCAGCTCCATGTTAAAATCCTCCAATGCTCTGACAGAGGTTTTATGTTTATTCACTTAATCTGAATCTTTTAAAACAATGCCATTAAAAAAGATGAAAACATTTCATTTTTTTTACAATATTCGATGATTTCCAGCCCATTACTGCTTCACATTGAATATGTTTACATACCCATTAAAAATATTATAATATTCAGAGTTTGACAAGCCTCATATACAATGCTAATTAGGTTTGGATATTCTGCATCAGGCTTTTCTCCAAATAGAGCATTTTCTGACTCTGACATGTGGAATATGCAGATCTTATTCCAGGTTTATGAGGACTTTTGGGACATGTATGCAGTGGATTCAGATAATCAATGTTTTGTTGCACATTGCGACCCACAACCCCTGTCTATGGCTGGCTGGAGTATGAATAAAGAGTCTCTCTGGTAGAGTTGGTAGATCCTCTAAAGGAAAGACCACATTTCTTGTCAAAGGGAGAAATACAGTCATGGAAAAAATTATTAGACCACCCCTGTTTTCTTCAATTTCTTGTTCATTTTAATGCCTGGTACAACTAAAGGTACATTTGTTTGGACAAATATAATGATAACAACAAACACAGCTCATAAGAGTTTAATTTCAGAGCTGATATCTATCCATTTTCCATTGTTTTCTGGATAATAACCAAAATCACTTCAGTTCTCACATCAATAGTTATGACATTGTACTGACAAAACAGTGCTTTTAGGCATTCCATGTTTTCTTTTCTGTCTATTTTAGTCACATGATACACACAGGAGTTAGTACTTGATTGCATAACCATTGTTTCCAATGACTTTTGATGGTCTGATATTTTTTTTTCCGCGACTGTACACCTACCCAACACTATGACTGAGGATATCAACAGGTTTATAGATATGAGCAAATTTCTAAAAGCTGTTCTTGATGTTTGAGGCAATGTAAAATGGAACAGTTTAACAAAACTTTTCTTTAATTTAAAAAAAAAAAAAAAAAAAAAAATCTTTTTAATTGTGATATTCACAACACTTAATGGCATGTTTTTCTTTGGCTTACAGGGGTTTTCAAATTTTTCCAGAATAAAGCCAAATCCTGATATGTTTTATGCAAGGAAACATGGTCATTGTCTGTATCCAGAAAGTGCAATAGCTGTCCATGGTGCTGAATGTGGAGTGCATAATGTTTCAAACACAAAGAAACACAAACAAGTACAAAAACTGCTTTACGTCTCACACAAAGATCCATAAAATAAAGGGGGGCTAAAACACGTGGGCGATCACTGAGCCAATATGCAGTACAGTTGATTTCATTTCAACATAATTGCCTCTGGCTCATATTGTTTAACTTTCAATAGGTTTCACTGAATGAAAACTGAGCATTTTGGAAGAAAATGCCTTTTAATACGTTTCATGTGCATGTGAGTATTGTTTTAACACTCAATTTGAGAACATAACCTGAACATACCCTTTAATTACAGTGCCTGTTTGGCCCCCTTCCTAAACATAGTGGATTTCTATGTCTAATGATAATGATCTCTTTATGTGTTGCAGGATTTTGTTTTGTTTCATGTATGTTTGATGGAGATTCAATTAAGAGCCTCCCCATTTAACTGCAGCCAAGCCATTTCATATGTAAATGAGTATCAAGTCATCCCACCACCTTCTATTTCTGGACCGTGGAGGCTTTTCTGACCTATTAATAAACAATAAAGCAGCAGTGTGATGTGTGTATGTGTGCTTTTCTTTGTCCACATGTGGCTGGTGTGTCGCATTTTTTTACACTTGAATGCAGCTGACTGTCGCCATCTGTTTATAAAAACTCTTACAGCTTTACGCTACGACCTTATGTGCACCTCTCTACATGTGCTCCTGCTCTGCTACACACACACAAATCCATTTGCTTTGTTTTTTTATCCATAGTGCTACACATTTATATTTCTCTGAATCGCTCTGCTATTGAAATCTATTCATATCTGCGGAAGTTTATGTGCAGATTTAGATTCATATATATTCATGTAATCCAGATATGAGATGCAACTTGCATATCGGCACCTTTTTTGCTGCAAATTAAAGGGAAGCCTGATTATGTAGTAATTTCAGATGGACACATTTATTAGCATAATAATTCCTTTGGCATTTCTCATTTATTTGGACTTGGAAATGCAGAGAAATAATTAATAAAGCAGCACCGAAGCACAGAAAGTATGCAAGGACATGTACTGTTCTTAACTGATGATCTTTCTTCTAATTTACCAATAGTACTACATGCCTATTTGGTGATTAGGACACTTAATACATGTGAAAGTCCAAAGTAAGGATCACATTTTTGTATATTGTACTAATCCTATTACCCTCCGTCCTCACCACAGGGTATTGTCACCAGTTTGTCGTCTGTCCGTCTGTAAGTGCAAAGACTTTGGCGTGGACTGAAGGCCGATGGTTTTCAAGTGCGGGCACCTTATGTTTCACTTAGCATTAGTTTCACACTGCAATTGTCATTATCATCATCTATATGGGCTGAATCTTCCTATATCACTATACTTGACATTGATTAGTCTGTAGATGACCGTGTGTCTGTCATCGGTACGGCAGGCAGCAGGTTCGTTTCAAAGAAGAAAAATGACGGAACCTATTAATTTCATATATATATATATATAGCTGCTGCAGATTCTTTATCTTCAGGTTGCACTGCTCTCCCATCTCCTCATATCGTATCCCTCTATCATCATCATCTCAGAAAATACATTCAAATTTTATGCATTATTATGTGTTTTTTTTTTTTTTTTTCAGGGTGACTTTTTATTACTTCTTTGTGCAGTATTTCTATTAAAACACGTTTCTTCCTCCTCTCCCCATGAGCTACCACGGCTCATTTCTCCTGGTTCTTTTTCTTCCTTTGTTTAATGGATGACGATAGCCTGCTGTAACTTCCTGTAATTGGTTCAAAAGTGTGAACTGATGAAAAAAAGTACTTTCACACTATAAATGAACTGAACCATGCTTTAGTGTGAGTGTCACCCATGGTCTTTTCAATCCAAGCTCCAATAGATTGATCCAGGCTGTGGTCAGAGCCATGTTTCAAACTGTTCAAGCCAAATGACTTTGGGGAGATAGTGGAGAAATCAACTTAAATCTGCGTATGACTTTCATCACCAATTTTTCATCAAATCTGTAAAATCTGAGTCATAGCCTAAGTATCACAAATCCATTAGTCTTTCCGTGATTATGCACCTGAATCACTTTCTTCTCAGTGAACAACTTCAGAGTGTCCTCCATCACAAGCAGTCCATTTGTTTACATAGCAAACCGATATGTCATTTGGGCCTTTTAGGAAATTTTGTTGCAAATTGCATTGTGGGAATGGGAATTTCATGCAGCCGCAGTATGGCCACAGCGGCAACAAACATGAAAACGGCTTCGTTGCTTCTTGCTGCTGCAGCCACGTGGAATTCCGAAAAGGCCAGAGTGATGATTTGGTTTCGCTTTTGGTTTGGTATGTAAACAAACAGACTACTTATGATGGAGTCAGCTTCAGAGTTGTTCACTGTGAGGGAAGTGATTCAGGTGCGTAATCACGGAAAGACTAACGGATTTGTGATACTTAGGCTGTACAGATCTGATAGGTTTTACAGATCTGATAAAAAAATGGTGACAAACATCATACGCAGCTTTAAGTTTATCTAAGGATTCTTCTAAAAGTGTCAAATCACCACCAAACAACAAAGTCCAATGTGTAAAATGTAGGGGTATTAAGAGGATCAAAATTGCAGACACGGAATATGCACTTTGCCAAAAAAAAAAGCCCTCACCTGGATTTAACTATGTATGAGTCTAACTGTATAATTACTGCAGTGATAAAAAACTGAAACAAGTTCTTTAACTGATACAGTTAGTAGCATCTCATTTCAGTTTGATAGCGAGCATAAAGATTAGACTGTGTTTCGATGGAAATAGGTCATGTGGTCTAATGAGTCCAGATTGACCCTGTTCAAGAGTGATGGGTGGATCAGGGTGAGAAGAGAGGTGGATGAAATGATTACCCATGATGCCTAGTGCCTACAGAACAAGCCCATGGGGGCAGTGTTATGATCTAGGGTTGATTCAGTTAGTCTGGTCATGTGTCCAGAAAATATACTGAATGACTAGTGGATTTTTATTCCAAGATGATAAAACCAGGATTCATCAGCCTCAAATTGTCAAGGAGTAGTTCAGGGGGCATGAGACATCATTTTTACACATGGATTAGACTCCACATCTGAACCCCTTTGGGAATCTGTGATAGAGACGACTTTACACATTCTGACTTTCCATCACCAATACAAGATGTTGGCCAAAAACTAATGCAACTATGGATGGAAATCAATGTTATGACATTGCATAAGCCAAGACAAATGTGTTGGGGACTGCAATATTGATAATATTCATATTCATTCTACAAAGGGAGAGGATATTACTTGACAGCAGCTCAGAATGAACTTTCTACACTCTTGTTTTCTCTTTTCTTTTTTTATAGGTGGCATCCAACAGTAAAATGCATTATTAATCCCGCCCCCGAAGGGGAGGCAAGGGGTATTGTTTTTGGTTTGGTTTGTTTGTTTGTTTGTTTGATTGTTAACACTCTAGCAGCAAAACTATTGGTTGAATTCATACCACATTGGGTTTAGATATTGCCAGTGACCCAGAATAGATCTGTTTACATTTTGGGAATAGTAGGTCAAAGTTAAAATTTTTTATGAATTTTTGAAATCTTTATTTTTCCCATTTACTTATAATGGGCCAAAATGTCAAATGTCTGTAGCAGAAAAGCAATTGGTTGACTTCACACCAAATTGGGTTTATAGATTTCCAGTGACCTAGAATAGATGTGATTACATTTTGGGAAAAGTAGGTCAAAGTTCCAATTTTTTATGAATTTCTGAAATCTTTTTTTCTCCCGTTTACTTACATAATGGGTGAAATTTCAAATGTCATCAATTTTATTTCAATATACTTCAAACTTGGCACATATATAGAGGCAATTGATATGCTGACATCAGCACACGCATAAACATGATGACATCATCTGGATCAATGCCAAAATAAGCTACAATACGTGCAGTATGGGGGCAGGGTTTGTTGTGCCTGGCACCACTTGTTATCACTTACTATATTTGCAGAGTTGACATCCTCTTAATTAAAAAAGACCAAGATGGACTAAACAAACACTGGCTCTAAAGAGGGCTTTCAAATATTTTGCATCCACTGGAGGAGAGGAAGTGCTCCACTGGTAATTCGTGATTAGGAAACCACACAAATAGAACAGTTTAAACTATTTCTTCCGTCATTTAGAAGACCTTTAAAATGATGACTGGTCCCATTGGTGGGGTGTAATTCCATTACTGTGATGATTGTGGGGCAATGAATGATGTTGCTGACTCAGCACCTTGTTATGATCTCTGTCTTCATTTCCTGTTTCACGGCTCACAGGGCTGATATATGGTCACTGGGAACTCAAGGTTAT
This sequence comes from Sphaeramia orbicularis, assembly GCF_902148855.1. NCBI lineage: Eukaryota > Metazoa > Chordata > Actinopteri > Kurtiformes > Apogonidae > Sphaeramia > Sphaeramia orbicularis. The sequence goes on from NC_043961.1 coordinate 36,187,607, forward strand.
TTCTCTACTCAACACTTCATTAACCTTCCAGGCACCTTTCATACACACACTTGACACATTCAATAAGTGCAGGCATACACATATGCACACACATTCACACATGCACACAAAAATGACCTCAGTGCTCAATGAGTCACTTGACCTTTTGGAGCAGGTCACAAATAAAGTGTGACCTGCCTCACCAATTAAAAAAGTGTGTGCATACATGTAGGTGTGAGCGTGCCAGTAAAGTCACAGGAAGTGATGTCAGCGGGCCAATGCAATTATAGCCTTCTGCTGTCCAGTGCAATAGTAGAGATAGTGAAGATAACTGCTGCAGTGTGTGTTTGTGCCTGCGTGTCTGCTTCTGCATTGTGTGACAGGGATGATTTTTATGGGAAGTGATGTCACAGGAGCTGTTTGACTCACATTCTCCGCCGCTCTCTCCGGGAGGGTGGTAGAAGGAGAGGCCCAAGGAGATCAGGGCAGCGATCTCCAGAATGATGAGGGTGACATCCTGCAGGGCCTCCCATACCAGCTGCAGGAAGGTTTTTGGCTTCTTTGGAGGTATCAGGTTTTTTCCAAATATTTCTCTTCTCTTCTCCAGGTCAGCCTGAGTACCTGCAAGACCTGAAAGAGGAACACATGGAGTAGATTAGTCCGGTGGAGATCGTAGCTTAAGGTAAACAGATTTTTTTTTTTTATTTAATAACAATAGTTTGGAACAAAAAAAAATGATTGGATGAACCAATATTACACTCTAAATGACATCTAAGTCAATGCAATAAACATCGTAGATAAATATATAACTGTGGATGTTGGATCTATCATTTTCCATCAGACTGTAGTTGTAAAGAATAATGTAGCCATTGGTAACTATTTTACAAGTTCTGCTGATACTGATAGTGTATCAAATGTATAAGCAATGATTTTTTGCCAAAACCCATCATTTGATCTCTTTTTTTAGAATTATAACATATGTGTAATGTGCAGTATTACTGAAACTGTAAATTTAATAGCTATTGTAAGTATTTATTCTGCAGCTTTCAACAAGTTAACTTTAAGATTTTTTGAGGACTATGAATGCATTTACGATCCATTTCATGTCTCAATGAACCAAGGCCAGACACTAATGAATACCAAATAATACTGGGTAATAGCAAGTGTTTGGTGTGTGGTTTTTGTTTTTTTTTACTGCAGCTTTATATTTTTCTGACTTTTCATACATCAAATGTCATAAAACACCCTAATCCCAACAATTTCTGGCACAAAGTGTAGCAGAATTATTATTTTTTTCCTTTCAGTAGGCTTCAACTAACCACCGAAAGCAATGTTTAAGACATTTTCATTTTAGACTTTTTAAGGACCTGTGAAAGCCTTGCATACAGGTTCATACTGCAGGAACAAAATAATGACTTTCACCCCAAAAGTGGCAAAAAATAAATAAATCAGAAGACAGCTGGAAACTGTGCTCCTGCTACTGACTTTTTTTATGGAATGCAGATTTTCATCGAGCTCTAAGTTGTTTTTTGTTTTCTTTTAAATACTTGTTCTCACTCTCAGATCTCACATAACTAGCTCTAATTACCAGTTTGTGTCACGAGAGGCCATGGATCTGCATTCCTTATATTCTTCTGTTCAAGAGCTGAGGGCCGGTGTTACGACCTCATCCACCTCCTCATACACCACAGACTTACTGTATGTATAAATATCTTTCACTCTTTCATCAGAATAACTTCATGAAGGAAGCACAATTTACTGGAGATGATTTTCAAACAGTATTTTAATATTTTCATACATGTAAATGCTCACCTCAGATTTGACTTGTAGTTGTCATTTATTATTACAAAATGCCAGTCTTTTTTATTTTATTTTATATGTTTAAGCCAGTATTATGTTGATTATGGATGTAATTTATGTGATACAATTTGAGGTTTAAAGTTGATTTTACATCTCATGTGTGCATTTCATGGAATTGCATTATGCAGCCAACCAATTTCTGATAAAACAATTAATCACTGAATTACAAGCTGTTTTTTTTCATGTCTTTTTGTTAAAACTAGTAATAAATTTCTCCATCAGGCTACATTTTATTGGTTTGTACCAGGCTCCTTCTCAGTGAAGCACCGTTATCTGGCAGCTGAATGTACACGCAAGCAGAGTGTGTATGCACCATCTCTCTTTTCCTCTCGCTGTGTTTCTCCCTCCCTTACAACCACAGACATTACCACAGCATTATGTCATGCATGGTGCGTCACTGGGTCTCCCAGGAGTGGCACCAGATTGCACCTGATAACATTGCTGCAGCACGATGCTGATTCACATGTGAATGCATATGAATGTGAGATGACTTTAAAAATCTGCAGAAAATGACTGATGACCCACTTGTGAGCACATCTGCGTCGTCTGACTGCAGAGAGAGAGAGAAACAAAGGAGGATAACAGAGCTGTTGTGTGGGAGCAAATGTTGAGATACAGCACAAAAGGGGACGATACAGTAATGAAACTGGTTCCACTCGCTTGATGAAGAGAAAAGAAGTGAGGGAGAGGGAGAAGGAGAGGACAGAAGGAGGGCAGGCCGAAAAGAGAACAATTCCAAGCTCCTACGTAGGAGAATGCCCTGGTTACAATTAGATCAGTCTATAAATAGCCTCATTATCCATTCTCTTTTAATTGTCTCTGTGAGAAGACCTAGCATGCTCTTCCATTGATCTCCACAGCTCCCTGCCTCACATTACTCACAAACATGTTAGTGTGTGTGCATGTGTGTTTGTATGCGAGCATGGATCTGTGAGTCGTGACCACCAGCACGTGCTGGAAATGTGTGTGTGGGTAATAAGCCTGGCCAAGCATGCTTGCAGTTGCTTTCACTATGGTAAAACTGGAGCTCCCATAATCAGGCTTTAGCCAGTTACAGTTGGTTACTCACACACACAGTCAGACATAAATATTTGCACAGATGCACATTCCTTCATACGCATATTTAGTTTGTTTACAGCCTTTCTATGTTTTTAGGTAGGTTAGTTAGACAACATGTGCGGGATGTGCACGTATTTTTGCCACTCGTTCAAAAATACATACTGGTTGTGCAGAGGCAGGGGGAGCTACTGTAGCTCCAGCACACAAGCACCATTCTGCATTAGGGCAGCAATTGTTCCACATTAAATTACATTACGCCGTGTACCAAAACATTTCTGCTAAGTGACCACTGTATGACAGAGATTCAGTTCAGCATGACATTTAACCTTGTTAAATGTTTGAACTGTGTTCTCCTTGAAATCCCCTTGAGATATGAGCTATGTTGTAATCAATCTCCCTAATCATTAAATACTCATTGCTTCCTGGAAAATCCTCTGCTACATTAGCATTCCTTTCTGGAAAGCTGATTGCTGCTTACTGCAAAAGATTCATTCGCCAGATTATGAAATTTCTTAGAGTAAATACCGTCAGCCCACCTAACTGTTCTGGCAATGGATTGTGAAGAGGCAGCGAGAGGGCAGAGAAACAGTGGTGATACACAGATGAGTCACAGCAATCCCAGAAAGGACTAAGGGTGTTCACAGTGTCTGTACGGTGGAGTTCATTAGTTAGTATTGCAGAGTAAAATGCACATCATTAAATGAGGATATACAAAGGAACTCCTGCTGTAATGTGTAACTTATGATTACACAATACAGTTTCATTCCAAATGTTGTTCTAATTAATTCCAAACTGCAAAAGCTTTTGTGTGTTTGAGCCCCCACTGAAAAATGAGATGAGAGATTATACACAGTCATTAGCAATAGGTTTCAGCTTCTGTCTAGATCACCAGCTGATGGACTTAAAACAGTGGGCATCCTGGTGACTCAGCAGATTAAGGTAACAGCCATTTACTCTACCAGCAATACATCCTGTGTTTTAATCTTATTTATGAATTTGGTTGTATGCCATCAAATCACTCTCCCACACTTCCCACTGAATACCAGCTAATTAACAAACCCACTTTACTGTAAAGCACATTTGCTATAGTCAGTTGTGTGTACTGCAGAAGGCTGCTCTATTTTTCCTAAATGTACCATGAAAAAAACTGACTATTTTATTAACTGTGAACACTATGGATTAATTTCCTCTTTGAGTTATAGGCATCAAGGCGCTTAACACTAAAACTTCTTATAAAATCTAAGATAAAACATTCTGTCTAACAGTTTATCATAAAAAAAACATACTTTACAGTCAGTGATTATTGATTCTACTTTAATTGTAGTGTCTGTGTTGTGTCTCAACAGACTAAATTAAAATATTCAGATACTAGATATTCTAAAAGATGTAGATTATTTTTATTGGCATGATAAAAAAAAACATTTCAAAAGAACCATATTTCTTATCACTTAATTTTCTTCTTACAAGGTGACTGATGACATAATTATGTTAAGCATGGAAAATCTCCAGGCAATCTGAAAGGAAAGTAAATATTCAATTTCTCAGTGCCTCTGTTACACTTCCACTCTAAATTATGACCAGTAATGCACTAATCTGTCAAATGCACCTGCAGTGATTCAGATCTGCTTTGTCCAATGGCATCTAATCTAATATCCTGTTTCCAGGTAGAAAAGACAGGGATAAAAAAACAAAACAAAAAAAACCCAACAACTTCATGCCATCCTTGGTGCATAAGAGGAAATGGGATTTTTTTCACTAAGAGGGAACATGATGGCATATTTTAACAGTTGGCCCTTTTTTGTCTGTTACTAAAAATAGATCACCATGGAAACGCTATGCATCCCACTCGTTGAGTGGAAATACCCGCGACTCTGAACCTTGAAGAATGTGTGAATATGCAAAGAGTGTGTGTATATGTGAGTTTTGCATGTACGTGTGTCTCTGTCTGAAAGCGTAAGTGAGTGTGTACGAGTATGCAGACATGTGCCAGCAAAGATAATACAGCAAAGAACGTAGACATGCAATGACCTCTAAATGTCCTTGAAAAAATGACACGTCATTATAGAGCAGCAAATGAATTCAACATAAAAAATCATAAAAAGGACTATTTAAATGATGAACTGACCTGTACCTTTACTAACATGTCTGAGGACTTGATTTGAAGTCCTCCTGCATGTTTGCATGAACTTTCTCCCCTTGCACAATACTATGTGCCAGTGGCCAAAGCACGTCACCATGGCAACAAGGTTCTCTGATGATGATGATCATAATCATCATAACGATGCAAAATATTGATGCTTTTTTTCTGCAGAAAATCAATAGCTTCAACATGTATTCACATCTTTCACCATTTGAAAAGAGAGAGGGGGATGAAAAAGGAAGACAGAGCGCTGATGTGTGACTCAGAGAACACAAGAGAGCAAGAAAACGAGGGAGACAGGGACTGAAACGCAGAATGAGAGTAGGCTGGATGTAGAGTAACTCTATGAATAATAACCCATCAGCGGCTAAAAGGTGGATAATTATCATGCTCTTATTAAAAGATGGAGTGGTGCAGAAATGTGTCACAGTGTCCTTGAGAATGACCTCCATAATAATGACACCATTTTATGCCATGGAAAAGAAGTGATTTTTTTTTTTTTTTTTTTTTTGCTTTATGTCTTATTATGTCTAGTATGTGCATGTAAGATTATGATGTGTAAGCATTTAAATGTTAATGTAAGTAACTGTAAAAGGGTGAGAGTGAGGAAAATGAGGCAAAAAGAGGAATGTGTACAACTAAAAGAAAAATAAACAAAATGTAAACACAAAGACCTTTGTATGAGTCTCTTAAATGTGTGTTAGCTTGTTTGTTTGTAGGAAAAGGTGGGAAAATAGAGCTGCAAGCTGTGATGAAGCAGGGCAGAGTCTCCATGGCAACACGATGTGATCATGTTAAAAGCGTAGCCGTTAGCAAGTGACTGATGTGACTGATAGTAAGTTTCATGTCAACTGACCAAAGACTTGATGCAGCAAGGGCATAAACTCATGTCCTGTGTCATATGCCTTATATTTAGTCTGTCAAAGATGAATCCTGTTGAAAATTTAAATAAATAAATAAAAATGCAATGATATGTTTAGTGAGAATGCATTTGTGGATATCTGTTTGATTAAATCCGATCTGGTTTTGCTCGACACAGTAGGTCATGATGTGAGGACATTATCAGACAAAGTCACTCTTATCAGGTCAATATAAATGATATTAAAGACACATCTTTAATCACTATTTATTTATTATTTCCTTTCACATCACTGGTTTGGTGTGAAAACATCAAATAGTTGCTGAGGTAAGATTTAAGTCCCTTATTTGATGGGCTTTAAAAGGACAAACAAAAATCTATTTGTGAGGTTTATGCCACATTTCCACTACGTGGTACCAGCTCAACTCGACTCGACTCGGCCTTTTTGTGTTTCCATTACGTAAAAGAACCTGGAATCTGGTACCCAGTACTACTTTTTTAATACTTGCTCAGCTGGTGTTCCAAAAGAGGTGAAGAGATACTAAAATGTGATGTGTAAACGCTGCAGATCACTGATTGGTCAGAGAGTTGTCTCTGCGTCATTGTGTCATCAATGCGTGACAAAGCATAAAAAAAAAAAAACGATTTGGAAGTTTAGTGTAAATATACCAGTAGGCTAATCCATGATGACAGCCCGCAAAACGAAACCGTGGTCGGTCGAGGAGGTTCTGACATTTCTGTCCTTGGAAGCCGATGAAAAGATTCAGCGTGAGCTTGACAGGGCAACACGCAACAGTTTATCAGCAACTCTCTGAGCAGACGTCAGAGAAGTACTCTAAAGTCGGTAGTACCCTTTAATAGAAATTGTCTCCAGGAATAGTACCTCGTACCCAAGGCGAGTCGAACTAGTACCACGTAGTGGAAACGTGGCATTAATGTGAATATAATCTGTAATAAACTGGAATGAAAATCACACAAAAGTTGACATATCTCAGCACCAGAAATCTAATTTATTTTAAAGTCTTTTAAAATCTACTCATTACATGGAATTTATGGCAGAATAAGTGTAAGACCATTATGTGTGTATTAGATATCATTATCAACATTTCTGTGACAGAAACACAACTACATCACATGGATCAACTGTAACCCTATAAAATCTTTTCTGATTACATTTTGTGTTTATTGGCTCCAAAAATTACATATTAATATATTAAAAGAAAGGAAGAGGGCAGACCTTTGTCGATTACTTGAACCAGTTACTAAATGAAAGTTAAATCTCACCTCCCCTTCCCTGTTTAAGAGGAGGGTTCTGCAGAATTACCGTGGTATCGTGTCGTCTGTTGTTGGCTCAGCTCTACAGATTGGCCTTTTTGCTCATCGTGCTTTGTGGTTTTGCATGCACTGATTCTCTGTACACTCCATACACTAACAGCAGTGGGCACCGCAGGAGACGGGCTCTGCGCCTGTGAGGACGGACTGATGTGACATATCTTCAGTGTAGTAACACGCATGCAATCTTACGCTTTTATCTACAGACCATTGAGCAGTCGGATTGTCACAGGCCAAACATGCAGGCAGACATACTGCACTTTAGATAACCTAGTGACAAAACACTCTTGATCTCTCTTTCTGAGCTGGTGTAGGGTCACATAAACCCACTTATACACACACACTGGCAAATATCTATCATTTATTCCCATTTGGACAGTCCTATCTAAAAGGTAATGGACCAGAAAGTGACACTCAGTAGTGTTTGACAGCATATTCTGTCATGACTGAATCATATGTGTGTGTTTATGCTCATGTGATTGCATGACACCATATTACAGCCTATTACAGTATGATTGCACTTATGTGGACAAACAGCTCATTATTCCAGCAAGACTAGTTTATTGCACTGAACTGAAGAAAAATAAATTCAGGAAACCGGATCAATGGGAGATTTTAGTACCCTGCCCCTCCGAAGGGGAGGCAAGGGGTATTGTTTTGGTTTGTTTGTTAACACTCCAGCAGCAAAACTATTGGCTGAATTTATACCAAACTGGGTTTATAGATTGCCAGTGACCCAGAATAGATCTGATAAAATTTTAGGAACAGTTGGTCAAAGTTAAAATTTTTTATGAATTTTTAATGTTTTTTTTTTCCTATTTACTTATAATGGGTGAAATGTCAAATGTCTGTAGCAGAAAAAAAAACTATTAGTTGAATTCATACCAAATTGGGCTTATAGATTGGTAGTGACCCAGAATACTTGTCATTACATTTTGGGAAACATATGTCAAAGTTTACATTTTTCATGAATTTCTTAAATCTCTTTTTTTCCCCATTTATTTTTAAATGGGGGAAATTTCAAATGTCTATAAAAACATCAATTTTGTTTCAATTTGCTTCAAACTTGACACATATATAGAGGCAACTGATATGCTGACATCAGCACATGCATAGACATGATGACATCAGCTGGATCGATGCCAAAATAAGCTACATTACGGGCAAGGGGCGGGGTTTGTTGTGCCTGGCACCACTTGTTTTTCATTTGGCGCCAACAAACATAGAGCTCCAAGGTGTTCATGGTTACTGCTTTTACAAACAGACTACTTAGGACTTGTCTAAAATTTAGCACACATCTGCTAAAAAGCTTAAAGTGGCTGTAAGTGTAAGAACCTTCAGAGAATTATAAAAGAATCTGCAGCTCTCCTTAGCCTTACCGAGCTCTATAGCAATTTTCAGCTCAAGAAATTTTAAGCTGTATAATCCACAAATCTTGTTTTGTTTGTTTTGTTTTTTTCATTCTGTTAGTCACCTCATAGATTTACTTTTTTTTGCCCCTAAAACCCACTTTAAACTGGATGCAGAGCACCAAACAGCAGTCATACAGCAAAAATTGCACTAAAATATCAGGCATTTGATGTATGAGAAAGCAACTAACACTCACTAGTTCAATTTTGTATTTGTTTCTGCCACTTAATACGGTCATCAGTACTGATATCGCATTGAAATATTTTATTTTATTTTTGTAAGATGACCACTAAACAACTCAATGCCATGTGTATTTTTTTTTAGAATTAGAATCAGAATCACATGCCTTTATTGTTATTGCAAGTACCACACAAAACACAATTTCAAGTCTCATCAAAAACAGGAGCTGAGTCTCACACACATACATGAAACAACCACACAGACACCCAAGATGAGGTAAAATAAGCTAAATTTATAAAGTGGATTATGGAGTGGATATGATGGCATGGTAAAATTGTAATGAATTTTATCATAAGAGAATCATGTCCCCCTAATCATCTCCTAATACTCTCATGGCAGATAGATCATGATAATAACAGAATAAAATTTAAAAAAGGAAAGTAAAAAAGTGAAAATGCTTGGTGCAATTTAATGCAGCCAAAGATATTTAGTTTATCATCAGATAATGCAATTTGCAGAAATTTCTGAAGGCATAACTAGCAAAATTCTGCTGTTTTTGCTTGAAATAAATGACTGCAGAGTAATTTTTGATTCTATGTTTTCCCTCCAACTTGTTGAATCTCTAATTATGACAAGTCTTTGATTGCACATAAGCTTCTGTAGAAAGGTGCAAATTTCGCAGCAATTCTTTAGTCTGCAAAAAAAAAAAAAAAAAAAAAAATGAAATGGTTACAGCAATGATGAAAATAAAAAAAAATCCAAATGTGTGTGAGCGTGTGTGTGTGTGTGTGTGTGTGTGTGTGTGTGTGTCTGTGGGGGCAGCTGTACAAGTGGGTGAGTTTTGCTGTCAGGCACTGTGCTGTATGAGTCTGACTCATGCGAGAGATGGGGTGAGAGAACACAGCTCACAGCTCTGTTTCACTCACACACACATATCACTCCACAGGCTAACTGATTATTACTTAGTAGTCCTACTTTGCAGTCCATATCACCATAAGTGCTAAGAAATTTATAAAGAAACAACTGGATGAAGATGGTTGTGTAAGTGATTTCTTCAGGTCTGAAGACCGAATAATGCATCCCACACTCATTTTAAAAGCTATTATGCTCTGACCCAGAGTACACGGGCTCTTTAGTTTCTATGACGATACTTCATGTCGTTTTTTTTAATTTCCAAACGTTGTTGGAAAAAAAGCGGCAATTATGTAATCTTATGCAAGAAAAACAGGCCTCCGCAATTACAAAACAACAAAAACCCATAGTTGTGATGAAAGCTGCTCATATCAAGGAATCTGAATACCCCAAGGTTTGATTTAAACCTCGTCAGAATCTTTTTTGGAGGCCTGAGAACCAGCACTACCTACAAGGGAAAAGATTTATTATTATTATTATTATTATTATTATTATTATTATTATTATTATTATTATTATTATCCCTCCGATATCCGGGTGCGCCTTTTAGTCACACTTTGCACTTCGTGTTAAAAAACTCCATATTTTTTTTTCACAATTTAAATAAGGTTAGAATTCAAAAGCTGTTCATTTTTGCATGAGCTTTAAAATTCTGGCCACCAACTAAAATTTGCACATTGTAAACAAAAGAAAATTACAAGACTAGCATCTGTCTGCCAAGTGTGCCTAAAACACACTATTTCTTCCATTTGATATGTATGATTAGGGCTGACCTGGATTTACAAAAATAAAATCAAATTACAGAAAAATAAATCATTATATAATATTTAATTGTTTGATTTGTAGGTGTGCATTTTACGCACACTTGGTGACAGATGCTAGTATTTTTGAACATTTCACCTAGTGCCAAAAATAATAATGTAAATTAACCAGTGTTGGAGTTAATCATTGACATATGCCAGGCTGCAAAAATCAAATAATATGTGATCCACTTTTTATGTAGTATATTGAAAAAAACATTTTTTTGTGTGTTTTTTGCATCCAAAAAAAAAAAGGTTAGTTTACATTACACACACGGCCTTTAAAGGGTTAAAAAAATGTGACAATTATTGAGTATTTCGTATTTTTATTTACGGCTCAAGTTGGTGAAATAGAAAAAAGTGTAAAAGAATTAAAAACAAACTGTATGAACATTTTTTTTGTCATTATTCCACAAGTGTGCCAAAAAGGCACACTTGATGCTTAGTAAGGGCCTTGCTGGACAGGATACCGGAGGGTTATTATTATTATTATTATTATTATTATTATTATTATTATTATTATTATTATTATTATTATTTATCTTTATTTAAACATGAACATTACACTTATTCACTTGGAAGAAAGTGTCGCATATACATTAAGTTTCATGCAACGGTTCTTTAATGAGTGAAAATTAATAAAAGCGCAATGTTGGTTTGCGCATATATAACATTAGTTTTTCATGTGTCAGTGATTTTGTCCAGTATTCATTAGCACAAATATTCATTGCATCAAACATGCACTGTTAATTTCTCCATAAACTGCCTGATTAAGTGATGTGTTTCTATGTGGGTTTTAATAAATTGTGGCAAACACTCGTGAAGCTGTGGAGGTTCTTACTTGGAATGGAGTTGTGACCAGAATCACTCACTCCTGCTGTGCATACAAGCATGGATCAGGGTCTAAATGCCTTGTTTTGCCCTGATAAAATCTATAATATAACACACTAGTCAAAATGTCTAGTATTTATGCTCTTATAAAACATTTAGACTCTGTGCTTAAATGAAATCAGCAATATGATTATGGTTTAATTATCTTAACATTTCAGGAATATGCCAAAGATACCATTCAAAAGGTCACTGCCCACTTTGGCTGTGAAGTGACAGTAGCTCTTATTGATGCCAAGTGCACATGATGAGATGTGGTAGTGGCTGTGATAATGGTGCTCCATGGTTATGGGGGTTTAACTTTTGTAACAGCTTGCAAAGTGTCTATTTATGAATCAGCAAGCTTTACCCCAACTGGGCTACGCTGGCTGAAACTGCCTGTGCTCTGTCCATGTCAAATGTGCCAGCAGACTGAGAGGGTTTCTCTAGAGGAGGAGAAAATGACACACTGGACATGTTTGACACGTTTCAAGTCAGCAGTACAAGACCTCGAAATAAAATAGAAGTAGTGGCTAAAGTTGCTTTTTCTGGACAAATGCTTATTTCTTAGCCTACTGTTCATTTTAAGTTTTGCTTACTGATTCTGTCATCAGCCTCTAAGTCACACCAAATTTACTTTAAACTATTACTGAATCATCAACGCTAAGTTTCAATATTTGTCGGATAAAATGAATTCTGTCTTTCTTGACACCAGAGCAGAAACCAGAAGAGCAGTGTTGTATAGTAATGAAGTAATAATACAGTACTCCACTACTAGTATGTTTTGGGAGAATTTGTACTTTACTGAGTATTTTTTATTTTGTTTACTTTTACTTCACTACATTTCCTAACTCAATTGCATACTTCTACTCTACTTCTACTCTGATACATTTTTAATGCACAGTGTTGTTACTTGTTGCATAAAATAAATGAAAGGAAATTTGGTGTTTTCACCGCTGACATTACCGGTGACTGCAACAAAGCAAGAAGCTGATTTGTCTTTAGGCCTAATCGTGTAATGCGCATGTGCAAACAACGGCCCACACTCTACCTGTCAGCAATCTGTGGATGTGAGCAGCGTAATATTCAAAATTCTGACTGCCTTTGGTTGTTATTAACATTTACTTGTACTTTTGCTTTCATTACTTGAGTACATTTAATTATAGCTGACTTGATATTAGTGCCGCACTGTAAAAATGACTGTAGAATTAACACCAAAAAGTTGTAAAATTGCAACATAAAAAAACTGTAAGTGACAATACAATGCAAAGTTGTTTATTTGAAAAGATTTTTGTGTTAACGATTGAATTAAATATAGCTGTAGTTTTTACAGGAAGAGTATGTGAACAAAACCAGATTTGGATGTAGAAATGATGTATTTCTATTGTTTTTAGAAAATAAAACTGTAAATTGAAAAAAAATGTGGGGCCGTTTAAACTGCAAGACCATAATGTTGAAATAACGGCATAGTTGCTTTTTTTTTTTAAATAAAAAAGTTATAAAAAAGTAAACATTTAACAATTTAACATTTGAAATTTGTAAATTAATGGGTTGGTAGAGCTGGTAGAGCAGCTTGTCCAATAACCAAAGGGTTGGTAGTTCGAATCCTGGCTCCAACTGTCCATATGTCAAAGTGTCCAAGGAAGACACTGAAGCCTAAATTGCTCCCTGTTGGACCTGGTGGTTTTGGAAAGTGCTTTGGACACCATGAAGGTGTATAAAATGTGTTAAATAAGTGCAGTCCATTTACCATTGAAATCCAGTGTTAAATATACAAAATGTTAAATCTACATGTTACTCCGTAAATATGTTTACAGTTGGATGTGTTTTTTATAGTATTGTTCTGGTAACCGCAGCTGCCAGTTTTTTTCAGTAAAAACAACAGGATTTTTTTTACAGTGTGTCTTACAATTACAATTTTTCATCAGATTAATCACAGGGTTGCTGTGGATTAATTTGATTACTCAAGATTAAATATCATTCATTTTTAATCTATATTAATCATGATTCATTTTGCATGAGCAAACAGACTAAAGAAAGAAGGGAATACATACGCACTTAACATGTTGGTCACAAGCTGTGTGATGCGTTAGCTGAAGTGCTAGCAGAATCCGCGACTAACGTATGTGGTATTTTAAGATGGAAGTGCCTCGGTGAAAAGAAAACGCCTTCCTTCAGAGTGTGTATAATACTTTAAGTCGGTCAACTGTTGCGTCTTGTTTTTTGTTTTTTTGTCCTCATATTTCCATCCAGAGGGCCAACATGCTGTTTAGTGTCTTCCATCTTTATGGGTTGGTTCTGCTGCCTGTCATTACCGGATCAACTGCCCATTTGTTCATGTGTGACGCTAACTCTAGGACAAACTGCCCAAAATGCATTGCCAGAGATGTTCAGAGTCATTCTGTGCTGCAGATGGGTTAATTGCATTAAAATTTTTAATCAGATGAATCATGATGATGGATTAATTTGTGTTAATGTATTAATTTTGACAGCCCTACTTGATATACTTAAATACAGTAAATACTGGATACTTAAAGACTTTAACTTAAGTAGCACTTCAACTTCTGCCAAAGTCATTTTTTGGTAGGATAGCTGTACTTCTACTCAAGTGGGACTTTCCACGACTTTCCACAACACTGCAGAAGAGAAAACCCTGGCACGAAAGTATAAAAATGTCCTTCAATCCAGTGCATGTGATAAAAAGTGACAAACAATGGAGACAAAAAAAAAAAAAGTGTCCCATCCTCTTGAATTTATTAGTCATTATGTGTATTTGTTCCACCCTCTGAGCCTCAAACACTGTAATATTAGCTGGCCCGACTGCCCTAGATGTGGACACAACATTAATGAGACATCTGTTTACAGCTTCTGTGAGGTATGTGTGTGTGTCTGTGTGTGTGTGTGTGTGTGTGTGTGTGTGTGTGTGTGTGTGGCAGAGAGAGGAAAAGAGAAAGTGAGAGTGTGTTTAGACACAACTGCTTAGTGATTAGGGCAAAGTGTAATAGGGTCAGAAACTTCATCCTGTAATTCCAGACCGTTCAACCATTCATTCAATCAATCAATCTACACATGCATCTCTGGATTCCTCCATTCATCCATCATTACTTTGTCATGTCACTTCTTCGATCATAAAATTTCAATCTAGCCTTTATGTATATTGAAGAAATGTCATTAGTATCAAATATTTACTGAAGTGACACTGTGATGAATAACCAGAGTGTGCGCTCTTTTTTATCATCTGACAGGTCTCACTATATCTTTTACACACACATGCATAAATGAACAAACACACCTGTTTCCTATGTCCTCTCACGTGTGACAGGACTGTCAATGCATTTATAAAGAGATAGTGGTCTGGTTGACTGTAGGAATACGCTATAAGGATACAGAAACCGAGCTAGAAAAGATTAGGCTACAAATTGCTTCACAAATACAAATATCATGTAATCTAAGATGATATAATTTGAATAAATCAACAGTAAACTTAGAGGACAGTGTTTTTTCTGATGCACTTTGCAGAAGAAAATCAATATTTGCAATGTTTTATTTAAAGAAACCATGACACGGGTTCTGGCACTGTGGTTTAAGTCAACCATGCCGATTAGGAGCTGTTCCATTTTTCCTCATGTCCACACACACAGACACACACAAACCAGCAACCTCCCCTTGGGAGTGAAAAGGGAGAGCATCCAGGGCCAAGAGGCTGAAAGGGAGAGTGACAGTGGTCTATCTCCTGTCTCCCATCTGGGTGTCAGTCTCTGGTTTCGCCCAGGGGCTCAGATAAGCTCTGGACACAATAGGGACAGCTATTAAAATTCAAACTACCTTCGAGAGTCATGAAATAGTCATGACAGGTAAGGGAAATCTACACACTCTAACGTGCCCTGTATTGTCTGTCTGCTTGGAACTGCAGGGAAAAGGCACCGTTTGGGAGATAATGATACCAACTGAATTAAAACACCGAAACATTTAAAAGTCCAATTCAGAGTTATAGGAACAACATATCATATACAATAATAATATCTGCTATAATTATTACATAAAATCTGTAAAATCAAACACCTCATTTCGCACACAGTAACCATAATAGCTGGCTAACGCAGATGCTAGATAGAGGAAAAAGTATTGATCTATGCTTGGGCTATGCAGAGATTTTGACTGAACTATTATATGACAGAGCTGATGAAACGCCATCCAAAAAGTTCCATCTGCTGCACAAATGGATGCCTCTCCCTTAAATATTCCTGACATGGAACAGATGTACCTACACGGCATTAAACACGATTGATTTTTCCACATGCAGCTAATCCGAGGTTTGTCATTTAGTGCTGGCAAGGTTATATTTACAAAATGTACTGTGATAAAAGCCTATCTGTGATAGACAGGCAGACAGACTATTCTTTCACTATAAGAATTTATTTATTTTTTAAATTTATTTTCATTATGTATTAATCTGTGGATTATTTGTTCTGGTGACAAACATCTACATCAGCAGAATCTCTCATATTGGTATATGCACATGTGAAGTATTAGACTTAAGGTAAGTAATGGACAGTACTTAAAACCTTACTAACTATGCAGAATATATGGACTCAATGGAAGAGAAGGTGCAGAATAGCAGAAGCTTGAATGATGTGTTTGCACATTTAGGGATAGGCAGTGTCGGATTTTGGTGCTTTGATCCTGTGCCCTTGGGTAAGTGTGACTATCTCTGTAGCAGTATCCCTATTCCCTAAGGCAAGACTAAACAGGCTTAGTTTCTTTTCAATTATGCCTTTGGGCAAGGCATGGCAGAATTTCCTCAAGTCTTGGGTGTTTCTTTGCAGAAGGCACATTTTGAAAGCTCAGTAGACAAGACAGTATCCATTTAAGGTTCCTGCTTCTCTTTCCAACCACTGGTTTGCTGACTTATTCTCCTCTACAGTATGTGTAAGATGCAAGTTGTCATCTTTGCTGTGCCCTTAAGCAAGGCAGGGCGGGATCTGGTCCAAAACTGCATCTGTTCATGTGCCCTTGAGAGGGAAATGCTGTCTGTCTGTGTTGGCAGCAGTGGTACCACCCTTGCTCTGCCCCGCAGCGGGAGAAGATAGAGGAGAGAGGTCAAATCAGGAAAAGAGCTGACATGGAGAGAAAACAAGCCGGTTATAGCCTGGGACTCTGCATATCCAGCTAAAAGCAAAGCCACGCTTGTCAACTTGCTATCCATACTACTGGCTTCAAGCAGCCGGTTCGGATTCGGGACATTTTATATGACACGAAGTTGATGTAGATATATGGCAGCAACCTGGGGGCAGAAAAGCATTTGGAGATGTCAGTTTCCAGCACTGTATTTTTGCACCACTCACTTTTTTGGGAAAGCCGGAACAAAAGTAATGAGGAACTGGAGAAGAGTTACAGGTCCAACCATCAGTGTGAAGTATGAAAAAAGTAAACTTTGAACAACTATGAAAAGACCAGATTAATGTCTGTCCTACGCAGCCAGTTTTCACTATTGCAGCAGTGATAAAATCAAAGCAAAGATAGATCAAATGTGCCTCTGGAAACTATAAAATGACTAACTACAGCATTTGTTTATGAGTGTTTCATTTACTGTATGTGTAGTGTAGACCAGCCTCTACTCTATAGCGTACTCTCACATGGGCAGACATACTGTATGCTGCTGTGAGTCAGCACCAGGCTCCATGAGAACAGGCCAATAGAGTCTGGTTTTTGGCATCTGTCCTCTTAATTCAGTCAGGCATCTCTTGGGACAGCTGACTTCACTGCCGGCCATGCCCAGTGTCTCTGTGTGTGCTGTGGACATATCTGTCTGTCTGACAGCGTCTCCAACAAGCTTGGGTTTATTCAGGGAAACTTCTCACTGCCTCAATAAAACAAAGTAGTGCATTATATACAGTATAAGTACATTCTGAATTATTTATCTATGTTATTGCTTACTTGTTTTGCTGTTTGACTTGACCAGCAACTTTCAACACTAGACTGCACAGTCATTTATTTCTGGTATACGGTGTTGGGCAGTAGCGCTAGGAACTTACTACAGTTTTCAGTAGCTTGACGGTAACGTCACTATTTCCTGAATCAAGTAAAGTTTCAGTAGCTTAACTCTTTTATTGATCAAGTAGCGGTAACGACCACAGACGCTATTTTTATATGGCTTAACACAGAGGAGAAGCAGTTTGTAGACTAGAAAATATAATTATACAATTCACAACACAAGCACTCAAGATTGTTCGGAATGGGTCACACACACTGTCTGCACAGGACTCACTATAAACCAGGAGTTTCACTCAGAGTGGGCGTGTCTTACTGGAACGTCTTCATGCACATTCTTGGAAGCGCCGTGCCTGCGCTTGTGGACAGCATAGCACAATCTGGGCAGTGATGGAGCTTTTCCCACTTCCTGTTCCCCGACATCCTACTGTGTCATTGCTAGTGGTACCAGTGAGCGGACAGCAGATAGGGTATGGAGCGGACCAGGTGCCTCATGTGGGGATGAGTTTTCATGGCAGAGTTGGAAATAGGACCCGCACCGTGCACCTGTCAGATGTTGGTCAGATGACGGCGTTCACTTAAATGCAGACATAACCGGTGTTCTGCAGAACATCCGATGGTTGTTGGCTCAGGTATGTGGACGATGATCACCACAAAGGCTCTTTTCAGAGCCGCAAAACCCACAGTAAAGAGCACTACAGCCAGCCCCCTCTTAAAAATAACTTAGACTTCTGCTAAATAAACTCAACCACACTGCTCACTGTGACAATATTTTTTCCAAATAAAAATAGGAAATGCGCAATTATCTTACAACTATGACAATAAAGTTACTTTTTTTAGAACAACAAACAAATTTTGGTACCACAGGTAGGGATGGGAGTCAAGAACTGGTTCTTTTTAAGAACCGGATCCCAGTAGCTTGATTCCTTGGAATCGTTTGCCTGCCTCCTTAACGATTCTGCTTATCGATTCTACCTTCATTGTGCATGCGTGATGATGTCACACATACGCTGCATTGTTTTGGTCAGAACGTAGCCAACATGGCATTGAGGCAGAAACGATCTAAAAAGACGACACCAGGTCCACTTACTTGGAACACTTGCAAAGCTTCCATGTCTTCAAAAGGGTGGAATCCCTCCAATATGCTCAAACATTTGTCCACAGCATGTGAATCATTTACAGGAATGTCACATATTTGATACTCTACTTAGCGACATTTGTGAATGTAGCGGCAGAGTGAGTGCCGGGCCCAGTTCTGGTTCCAGTGCAAGCAACAAACGTCATACCCAAATATAAGTTTCCGAAGGTAGGGGAAAGGAAATGAGGTGCACAACAATGGGAGACGAAACTAGCCGAGTTGAACTGGTTCAACGTAGTGGACATGAGGACAGTAGAGGAATTAGTAAAGCGTCTTTAGTTTCACTTTCACTGCATGCCCCCCCCAGAACCGGGCCTGGCGCCATCTGTTGTTATTATTTGTACATACTGTATATGTTATATTTTCTGTGCAGATGGAAATAAAAAGACAGTTAATACAAACACACCCGTTTGTACTCTTTTATTCCCTCACCCAATGAGAGTCAATAAGAGAATCGATAAGGAATCGGATCGATAACCAAAATCGATAATGGAATCGGAATCGTTAAATTCTTAACGATTCCCATCCCTAATCACAGATGAACATGTGACCAATATCAGTGGGTCAGTGAGCCCGTTTCCACTGGACATTTGAGAACATTAAAGTCCAAACTGTCCAAACTGGTCCAAAACACAAACATGTCCCATGCTTCTTTTCCAGTCCAGTCCTCGTCCATTCTCCAAACTTAAACTCTTTGTCTAGTCTAGTGGCAGATCACCATGGCAGTAGATTGGTTTGGTGTACGTCCCTAAAATGAGTCCAGGGTGCTCCAACGCTAAAACACTAGTTCCACCTGATACATGTTCTAACCTTAATCAGAATCAGAATCTCTTTATTGTCATTGTACAAGTACAATGAAACTGAGGTAGAGCTCTCTAGTTTAGTACAAGAAATTACAAGGCACAACAAATGACAGTAAGAAGGCACACTTATTTAAGAACAAAAACTGAAGAACAAAAAAAAACACCCAGGAGAGATCCCATGACCCCCCTGGCAAGACTTCACACCCCCCAGTTTGACAAACACTACACTAAAGGAACCAGTCTGTCAGTGGTGTAGTTGTCCCTGGAGAAGTTGGTATACTCTCAATTTTTGCTTTCTTTTTTATTTTAAGTAGTCCAGAAAAACACCCTGTTTTAGAAAGTGACACGTCAGATTACTCTATTTAGTTTACCCAAAAATCCATTAGTAGTATTTGCTCACTATTATAAAATGATCCTGACTTCATCATGAGCAGTTTGTAGGTTTTACTGGTCACACAAGCAGCTGCGTGAATGTAAATGTATTCAACATGAGGCAAACATGGGGTTACAGTTATTTTTGAACATTTGTTTAAATAAAATTCTTAAATCTGAAGCTGACAATGCCTCCTTGTTCATATTTCACCTTACATAAATTATTCTCTTCCACACATCAAAACCAATCAGATAAACTCAAAAGTACACTGTCCACGATGTACACGATGTGTGTGACGCAGGCCCACCCCTGCGTGAAACGCCTGGTTTTTAGTCAGTCCCCTGCCTGCACGGCCATCCAAAGTATTCTGATTACTGCCCTTGACTTCCACATGACTTTGAACTCCAGTTGGACCGTAATGAGCATTGTTAATTACATCCTGGTCTGCAGATGTCAGTATTTAGCCAGTAATTTTTGGTCTTTGATTATAGTTACTCTGACATATTGATAACCCAATGAAATTGACTTTGCATGTATTTGGTAATTTAAATATGTAGTTTCTTATGTTTATTGCCATGTTAAGTTGGGGCAACTTAAAGTAGCTTCACATGTAGTGAGCTACTTCTGCGGTGTTTGTGTAACTTCGCTTGCTACATTTGACTGGGTGGTAGCTTCTGTGTAGTGAAGCTTCATTCATGGTACAGTAACTGGTAGCTTAGCTCACTACATTTTCCAAGTAACTTGCCCAACACTGCTGGTATAAACTGGTCTCTTCTTTAGCAACAACAATATTCTCCAAAAAAAACAACAACAACAACAACAAAACACATTGGTCTTGGTAAGTGGTTTTATTTTACACACGAGCCTTAGTCGATATCTAATATATTTAAATTTTATTTTAGGCTGAGACTTTGTTTAATCTGTGTCTGGGAAACCGGCCCACTGTGTTCTCCTCCAGAGACAGTCATCAAAACCTGATACGAAATGCGTAAGTGTTTAAGAAGTGATTGCACTTCACAACACCTCCCCATGGAAATGTTCGCAAGCCATTATTATTTTTCCCACACACCTACTCTTCTTTTTGTGTTGTGCTACATTTAAACACCGTCACAGCTTCACAACAATGGATACCTCGCAATCCTCAAAAGACGCTTTATTAATAGACTGATAGTCAAATGCTTTGACCTTCGGGATGAGCAGCGAAAACAGCTCAAATGAGTTTTTATCTTTCATAAAGCCATGACCCTAAGGATTTGTGGTTCGATAGTCACTAAGGTTTGTTATGTTATATAGTGTACTTACATTATATGATATAAACTCAGGTCATTAGCCGCAGATTAAAATTTTAGCACAGTTGTTCATCCACTAAGTTTAGTTGTTTATAATATAAAATGACCTGATATAAAGAGAGAGAGAGAGAGAGAAGCAGCTCCATTCAGCGAAATGCAATGAAAAACAGAGCACAAATCAACATGTGTGTGGAAAACTGGCAAAAATCAATTCCACAATCCATTCAAGAATTGAATAAATGATAACACCCATGACGCATTTTGGCCCTATCTCCAGAGTGTTATAGTTTCAGCTTTAAAATGGAGCTAAAATGACACAGGGTCCACAGTGTAAGCTATTTTATAGCTAGAAGTGCTTTTGGTCTATCTATAAAGCATCAATAAAGTGCATATGAGCATTCATGTTATCATAAATGTCAGGTTAAAACCTTTTTTTTTTTTTAAGTCATGGCTTGTTGCAAAATGAAATACATCATCTGACAGGCTGCTTTAGATTCCAGCACATCCATTCCCTTAGGATATGTGCTTAATATTGCATATAGAGTGGTATTGCAGAGTGATTGACCGCTGTGTCATAATACTGCTTCAGCCTGCCTCAAGGTCATTGCTACTACACTGCAGAGGAACACCTGTGTGAGTATTTTTGTGTATTTGTGACTATGTGTGTCTGCCCATGATGTGGTTTTGCTCCCTTGTAGAGGAAAATGGCTGTGTATCATTTATAATCTGTCCTCTGAGAGCCATCTCTCCCTCTGTCTCTTCTTCACTGCCTCCCATTTCATTCTCTCTCTTTTTCTATCTCTTCTATTCCTTTTACAGATTCAGAGGGGTGGAGGGTGGCGGTGGTGGTGGTGTGGGGGGAGGGAGTTGCAGAGCACAAGAAACTGTCCTTATTAAAGAGACGGCGGCTCCATGTGAGAGAACCCTTGTGGGACGGAGATTAAATAGACTGCGTCAGAGGGGAACGCGCTTGTGGTGCTGTGACTGGAGGACGTGATTAGTATGATCATCAGGGAGGGATGGAAGGACGACGGGAAAGAAAGGGAGCAAGGAGGAGAGGTTGGGTGAGGAGAAGGGATGAGAGGAGCAGAACATGCACACAGGTTTTTAGAATAGATGAGCAGAAGGGAAACGAGGGAGTGAAACGTAGACTTTACTTCAAGAAAGGAATCAAAGGAGTAGAGGAGAAAAGATGGGTGGGAATGCAGGAAAATGGAAAGGAAAGGCGATGAAATGCTAGATCAGGTGGGATGTTTGAACTGAACTCAGCGACAGAAAGGATAGAGGGAGAGGAGAGAGAAGGTGAGAAAAGATGGATGACAGATGAGAGGGGCAAACAGCTTCCTGAGCTATGTATAGAATTCATAAAGGGCCAGTCATGAGAACAGAACAGAGCACAGAGAGTGAGAAATGAAGTGTTGGGTTACAAAGTTTTAAACATCTGACCAAGGCCATCCTGTGCTCTCTCTTCTTTCTTTTTCCTGATAAATGCTACATCTGTGTCCTTGACAGCAAGGCAATGTCACTGAAGAAAAATGGATTCCAAAGTACATACAGTGTCACAGATTGAAGCTCAAAAGTGTGTGGTTGTGTGGGGGAAGTTGGGCTTATTATGTATATGTGTATGTGTATGTGAATGTGTGTGTGTGTGTGTGTATGTGTGTGTGTGTAGGTGTGTGTGTGTGTAGTTGCGTATGTGTGTGTGGTTTCCAATCACATTCTAATAATCAAGTCAAGTGCTCACATCATTGAGTACACTGTTTACATGAGTATCATCAACCTTCTCCCAGGAGAAATACTGATGCTGCATATGATGCATCATGATATCCATCACATTACTAAAAGAAAAAAGCAATGTCACATTATATGAAGTGTTTACTATAAACACAACGGTCTTCCTTAAAGTGATCTTCAAATGCTTTTCTGAAATGTTTTCTCCACTCGTCAAAACCTACCCATGACCAAACTTTACTCAGCTTAAAAAAAAAGGCATGTTCATCTTCATTTATATACTGTTGTAAATTTAGTAAGTTAGTATTGTTATTATTATAAAAACACAAACATATGGAAACTGCCTATAATTGTTTTTTAGTTAAAGTTCATTTTGGAGTGGGAATCCTACAGTACGATACACTGTCCACAATGACATTAATGTGGTAACAGTGATTCTGTGATGCATTAATTGCATCAGCTGAAGAACACTTTAATTTCAGAGAAAATGTTACTCTTGCTTGAGATGGTTTTTTGTTTGAAAAAGACTTAATGCACATATTCAGAAATGGAAACATCTTTTCAAATAAATCCTGATGTGGCAAACTCAGCCAGGAGACTGATCAGCTGACATCTTCACAGATAAAGAATGCTCTACTGTGTTCATTATAATTATGTGTAATATAAACCTTAACATGATGCCTCCTTTGCTCATAACCAGTTTA
Source organism: Sphaeramia orbicularis (assembly GCF_902148855.1). Classification (NCBI taxonomy): domain Eukaryota; kingdom Metazoa; phylum Chordata; class Actinopteri; order Kurtiformes; family Apogonidae; genus Sphaeramia; species Sphaeramia orbicularis. The sequence goes on from NC_043961.1 coordinate 36,211,034, forward strand.
TGGAAATCCACAAGTTTACTGCTAAATCCTTTGACATTCTATAGAAACATGGCCATTCTGTTATCTACAATACATCATGATGTCTGTGTAATTGAAAAAATAAATCCCTAAAATGGTATAAAGCATGAATTAAGGACTTATTTACTGCATTGTTGTGTCAGTCAGAAAATTCAACAGAACAAGAAAAAAATGCAATCTTAATTTGGCACCTTTTTCACCAAGGAAATTTCTGCAGCTGCTATGTCTATGTGCAACATAATTTCAATAAGAAGTAACTCTGAGTATATGTATGTTGTAATACAATTTGATATTCACCACCTGTACAGATTATCACATACATCCTGCTATACAATATGTTTCCATGTCACTATTTTGTTCCATCTCTGCGCTACAGCTACAAATGTAATCATCAAAAACTTAAAACCTGGCCTGCTACTTCTGCAGTACAGTTACAGTGTAACAGTAGACATTGTACAACTCAAAAAAAGTGAGAGTAGAAGAGCAATATGATGAAGGTTATAGATGTAGAGCAGTTCTATTTAGGCTACGCTGTACACGGGCCCACTGGGATACCAGCGACCGACCAGCACACAGAAATAGAAATGGGAGCAGAGGAGAAAGAAAGGAGGAGAGGTAAGGTTTGGTGAGGGAGACAGAGAGATAGAAAGGGCAGGTAGAAGGGTTGATGAGGGGGAGGTCTGGTGGGGACGGGGAGGAGGAAGGACAAATATAGGAGCGTCGACAGGAAGTAAAAATAATTAACTGAGAGGGAATTAGAGTTGCAAAGTGGGGAAAAATGTTAGCCCTCAAAAAATGTATTCTTTTTAGGATTCTGAATGACAGTATGATTAAAAAAGCAGTATGATGTTGTGGATAATTTTCTTTTTAAAAAATGTTTACCTGGATAATACTCATTAGTCTCAGTTGATGCAATAAGGGGAAACAGTCATTTATTACCTCCGCCAAGGAGGTTATACTTTTGCTAGCATTGGTTTGTCTGTCTGTTTGTCTGTCTGTGTGCAAGATAACTCAAAAAGTTATGGACGGATTTGGATCAAAATTTCAGGAAATGTTGATACTGGCACAAGGAACAAATGATTAAGTTTTGATGGTGATCGGGGGTGGGGGGGCCACGGGGGCCCACTGATCTGCCTTGGCGGAGGTCTGCGCTCTTTGAGTGCTTTTCTAGAAAAGACAGCGCAGACCTCCGCCAAGGCAGATCAGTGGGCCCCCCCCTCAATCACCACCAAAATTTAATCATTTGTTCAACATTTCCTGAAATTTTCATCCAAATCCGGGGCACTGATCTGCCTCGGTGGAGGTCTGCGCTCTCCGAGTGCTTGTAGTTTTAAAAAATCCGAAGGAAAGGTCTCAATCATTGGTGGAAAAAAGAGATATAGATACATGTACTTGTGTACTTGTGTTAAAAATGATAGTAGAAATGCTGATTAAAATATAGGATCTGAAATGTACTTAAAAGTGTAGAAATAGCCACTTTTACATGGTTCTGTCTTTCACATCACATTCATCATCATCCTGTTATGTATTTCATGCTATTTTTGCATAGTTATAGTTTTTATAGTGTTTTCATCTTGTCATTGTGTTTGTCCTGTGTGATGGATACACCAAAGGATTGTTACCTATGCTTTGCCAGCGTTGGTTTGTCTGTCTGTCTGTCCGTGTGCAAGATAACTCAAAAAGTTATGGACGGATTTGGATCAAAATTTCAGGAAATGTTGATACTGGCACAAGGAACAAATGATTACATTTTGGTGGTGATTGGGGGGGGGCACTGATCTGCCTTGGCAGAGGTCTGCGCTCTCCAAGTGCTTTTCTACTTTTTTCTATGCATTATTTAGGTTGAAGTTGGTCTTGATATGGAGAACCAAAGTCCCGCCCATTCCAGTTGTCCTCATGGGAGCTAACTTTGGGAAAATATTACATTACAGTCACTGGTGGTCAACAAGTTGTTTTAATTATTTTATCACTTACATGTAGGATGTTTGTCAGTTTAAATGATTATATTACAAGAAGTGACATTTGAAGTTTCTAGTAAAACTGTGAAAATACGTAAATAGAAAGACTACACATCTCAAAGTCATGGAGGTGCTATTATCGTAACTGTCTCCATGATCTGTTCAGTCTGGACATGTCTCTGCAGATTCAACATGGCCAGACTTGCAGTGATTTTCACCTCTTTTAATACTTTTTTTTACCTTGCTCTCCAAGATTTGGGTAAAATGGTGATGGTTGCATGTATCACATACAATACGATGTCATACAGTCCATTTAACTGTGTAACCCAAAATTAAATGAAATGATCTTAACCCATAAAGACCTAAGCATCCACCAGCACCCAAAAGCATGTACTGATGGAAACTGTTTAATGCCTGTTGATCCACTAATCCAATCAATACATGCGAATAATTGGTGGAAAATACAGTTATTCATCTTTTCATGGTCATCAGATATGACCCATTTGGACGTTCAGAGGCTCCGTAGTGAACGTTGAAACATCGTCATCTTCTACAACATTGATTCACCAGTAAAACCCGTGGAGACAGTGGATGGAGACACTGGGTTTATGTTCAGTTAATGATATATTTTACTGAAAAATCCCTTTTTCTTCAGTTTTCTCCAATATTGATAAATAATCCTCAACTTTACTCTGAGCTTTTGTGAACATCTACATGATTAGTAAATTAAATGTTGGAAAATACCAGATTTTCACTGAAAAAAACACAAAATACAGAAGATAATATTATAATAAATGGTGATAAACCACTTAAAGGGGTCATATTTTGCTAAACTCACTTTTATTAGTCTTTGGTACATTTATGCTGAGCCATTTGGACGTTCAGAGGCTCCGTAGTGAATGTGGAAACACCGTCATCTTCTACAACACTGATTCACCAGGAAAACCCATGGAGTTGGATAAATGACAGTGGATGGAGACACCGGGTTTATGTTCAGTTAATGACATATTTCACTGAATTAGTCACATTTTCTTCCCTTTTCTTTGTATTTGATAGAATAACCCTCAATTTTTATTTGAGCTTTAATGAACATCTTCATGATCAGTGAATTAAATATAGGAAAATACCTGATCTTTACTTAAAAATGCTAAATAAAGAGCATAATATTAGAATACATGGTGGCAAATTACAAAAGAAAGGTTAAAAACAGAGAAAAATCCATTTGGGAACTGCCACAAAAGTAGCACTGGGTCTTTATGGATTAAGATAAGACATAGTATGTAAATAAATGGCAACCTAATTCGAACACAATCAAAAAAATATTCCCGCCATTGATCTAAATGAAATTAAATCCCATGAGGCACAGCGGAAGGGGCGGGACTTCGGCTTTCCATTAGGAAGGCACAAAATGAAGTATGAAATCTAAATAGCAATAAGCCTGTTTGAAAAATATAAGGAGCTAAAGTAAAAAGTTGTCAGAAAAGCAAATACTCAAGTAAATTACAGTTACCTCAAAACTCTACTAAAGTCCAGTGACAAAATATTTGTACTTAGTTACGTCAGTGGTCATATTCTTACAAATGCAGGAACACTTTGATGTATTTGCACTTTGAATTAGCTCCTCTATTGTGCAAGTAAATAGGATGAATAAATTAGTGATGAAACAGGCAGATGAATGATGGTGAATGTTATGTAGGCATAGACAGCTGGTGCCATTGCACCGCAGATGACTATGTAAGACTCACTGGTGGTTAAGGTAACATTCAGTGTTTGGTATTGACTTTACCATCAATAGCTGGTTGTGCTAAACTGTAGTCTCTAGAAGCTGAGGACAGGATCTGTGGATGTGTTTGTGTTGGTGCAGTGGGAGTCAAAGAAGCGGAGTTTAAGAAGAGTTGGAGTGGAGGTAGGTAGTGGAGATAGTGGGCAGGAAAAGAACAAAGGGAAAGCGAAAGAGATGAGGGTGAGCATATGAAATCAGGGAACCTTAGTTAGAAAATAGCTCAGTCCCATGCTGACTAGAATATTGGATATTTTAAAAAGCTGCTGATTTTCACTGACTTACTCATATTCGGCTGCATTAAGTTGTATCTAGTAATATTCCTATTCAGCATTTGAGGAGAACCCCTAGTAGCTCTGTAGACGGTGAAATGAAATGTATAAAAGAGGTGAGTATAGCGCTGATATTGATGATGTTAACCCCTTAGAGTCTAAATGTGTTTACAATTATAGAAAAAACAATTATTTGTGTTGTTGCTGTGATCCAGATCCTATATTAAGTTGATATTGTTAATTTGAATACAACACCTACAATAACTATGATGCAGCTAGGCATAATTGTAATAATAGTAACTAATTACATTTTCCAATCTCAGGTATGTAGATTATTTTATTGATGCTGCTATTGATCAATTATTTCCATTAACAATTAAAACAAAAATGATCAAAAAATCAGTAGAATGTCATGAAATTAACCCATAAGGACCCACTGTGACATTTGTGACAGTTCCAAAATAAATTTTTCTCTACATTTAACTGTCCTTAAAGGAGTGATATTTAGCTTTTTTTAATGGAATTATGCATTGTTATGACCCTGGGTCATAATTTGTCTAGTTATATGTATGTGTTTTCTGTCTAGTGTGTGTGTGTGTGTTCTCCCCCGTCCTGTAGGTGTGCTGTGCCCCTTTTGTGTCTGTTTGTTGCAGGTTGCTGATTGGTGGAGCATGATTGCCCGGCCCTTTAAAAATGGCCCTGGAACTTCCGTCCTCGCTCGCTCTTGCTCTTCTGCCAGCTTCCAACCCTGTGTTCGTGTGTGTGACCGTCAGTCTTCGTGTGCTTGTGTAAAACTTCGATTGTATATAATTGTAAATAGTTTTGTTTTGTAAATTCGATCCTTTTTCTGGTAGGGGAGGTCGGCTCTTTTGTTTTCACCTTTTTTCCTGTTTTGGTTAGGTAGTTAGGTAAGTTTGCTGTATTTTATTTCGTGCATTTATTTTGAGAAGGTAATTTAGTTTAAACTGTAAAGAAGATATTTTGTTTGTTGTTTTAGCCGCTCCCTCCCCTAACCCTTCCTTAGTTGTTGAGAAAAAAATACTAATAATAAATACTGTGAATTTTTAGTTTTGATTGACATGTGTGCTTGGGAGCTGGGAGGGGACAAAGTTGAGCCTATTATGTTCGCCCTGGTGAACCCCTAAGCCGGGGCGTAACAGCATTTTAAAACATTTCCCTGTGGTCTACATAAACTGTAAATGCTATGCTTGGGTCTGAATTCTTCATTAATTTAACAGGCCCATCGTTAACCCTATTTCTGAGTAATGACAAAAAGGTTGTTTTGAGTGCTGGCCATTTAAATGCAAATGAGCCACTTCATGCCCCACCCCCTCCAGGTTGTTGACCATGCTGCTCTGTCCCGTTCAGCCACTTGGGTTCATTAATACAACCAACAACTGAACATTTTAGGTAACTGAGTCGAAGTTTGGACATATTTTCAGTATGGCCTACAACCGCTGCTGCTGACAAATAATTATGTCGTACTCTGAGAAATGTTCATTGGAAGTCTTGACCTTGTATGTGCAAATGTTGTGACGTAACTAGTTATAGATGTGACAAATGAAGCAGGAATTAAAACAGGTTGTAGAAATCCACTCAGTTTTTGCTAAAATGAATATAAAGATAGTTTTACAGCACCTGGAGGGTTCAAATTCAAACTTTTTGAACTATTAGTGTCCAAATACACAAATAAATGTGCAAAAGACTAATAAAAGTGAGTTTAGCAAAATATGATCCCTTTAAGTGGTTTATCACCATTTATTATAATATTATCTTTTGTATTTTGTGGGGTTTTTTCAGTGAGAATCTGGTATTTTCCAAAATTTAATTTACTAATCATGTAGGTGTTCATAAAAGCTCAGAGTGAAGTTGAGGATTATTTATCAATATTGGAGAAAACTGAAGAAAAAGTGATTTTTCAGCAAAATCTATCATTAACTGAACATAAAACAAGTGTGTTCATCCACTGTCACTGATCCAACTCCATGGATTTTACTGGTGAATCAATGTTGTAGAAAATGACAGTGTTTCCACGTTCACTACGGAGCCTCTGAACGTCCAAATGGGTCATATCTGATGACCATGAAAAGATGACAGACTGTATTTTACACCAATTATTTACATATATTAGTGGATCAAAAGGGATTAAGCAGTTTACATCAGTAGATGAATTTGGTAGATGGTGGATGTTTGGGTCTTTATGGGTTAAAAACACAGTTATAAAAAAAAAAAAAAAGGGTGTTGAAATTGATTTGTGAATATCAGGGATCAGTGGTAATTCAGAGTATTGAACAGCACCTCATTACAAAAACAGTAGAATATTGATGTAAAAATTTGTGACAATAGTCTTCAAGGGGTTAATATTTGGTGGTCTAATGTGCTACTGTACCTAGATGAATATTCTAGAATATGAAAACTGCTTCAGCCTTAAGTATTTGTTACATCATTATTGTGATAGCTCATTTTCTGCTCTCCATTACATTGTTATTTGAAGAGGTACGTGGAGTTCTGAGAGGTACATGGACTCCTTATATGTAATTTGGTGTCCGCCTGTTTCTATATTTACTTCTCCCTCATTGTTAAGTACCCTCCAAGCCCCCTTTTCTCCTAACATCTAAGCCTATCTGCGCCTTAAGCACCTCTTTACCCTCAAGAAAGAGCCCTGCCCTGAGAGGTCTTTCACAGCTCCCTGCTCCCAACCCAAGAGGAGCTACCGCCTCACCGCAGCTTTTTACCATCTCTTGAGAAAATAGTTGTACTGTCAGCACCCACCAACTGTCTTTTCTCCTATCTCACAAGAAGCAGGTCATAGCCCGAGCAGCTTCCTGCCGTCTGTTCAAGGAAACTAAGCTGTGGCCTGACATCCCATCTGGCCCCTGAATGACTCATACCATTCACCTGCGGACTGCCTGAAGGAAACGCTAGCTTCTTCACCCCACAGTCACCTACAAGGGAACACATAGGTAACTACATCCTGGGTACAGGTATTTCGTACAAGGAACTAGGCTACTGAGAAACTCGAAGAAAAAACGGTGAAAGTGAAATGACGCTTTACAGAATAACGGTCTGAGAATAAATCTTTGATTATTGATTACTGATCGGACACAGCAAAGGATTGAGTTGTAGCGTAAGAGTTTTGCTTAGAAAATTGTTAAATTCTGTAAGATTTAGCCGCCTTTTTTGGACCATATTGCTCAAACCAATGAAGACCTTGGCCAGGGAAGTGGTCCATAGCATGCCACTCACCTTTGAGGTTTTTTGTAGGACTCTATGTGGAATCCAGCCAGTTTATTAAGGATGCAACATCATGTACCTTATCATCTTGAATTGTACACCCTATTTTACTTTACTTAATTTTTTTTCTTTCTTTTTCTTCTTTTTCTCTTGCTTTCTTTCTTTCTTTCGTATTTATAAATTTTTTTTCTCCTTCGTATTTCTGTAAGCTACTTGGCTGTTTTGAAAAACAATGAAAATTGTTAAATTCATAATATCTGATTATTACCTGCAGGTTGACTGACTGGTTACATGTCTTAACTCTAGTAAGATGTGCCACCTTGAAGAAATTGTATGATTTGTGGACCATTTCTGCTACATGGTCATCATGATCACATCCCATTTTAGAGTTAACAGCAGTGATGTCTCTGGTTTCCAAAGCCATGACTATTGTGAACATAATGAGACTCGTGTGTGGGAGAGAGTGTAGCAGCTCTCATCTCTGACAAATCTACTTAGAAGGAAAATGAGGGCCGATTACCTAACCCTAAGGCAAACATAAGTCCGAATCACGGATAAATGAATGAGCAGGCTGTAAAATGTCACTGGAACTTTATTTGATAATTTTACACTTGGTGAAACAGCAATGCAGCAGCAGCAGCAGCAGCAGCCTGGTGCCTGATATAACTAAATGCATATGAGTGCAACCTCTTCACTGATAGCATTTCTAGACTTACTGAGCCATTATGCATCATAATGGGCTATAGCCATTCATAAAGTGTTGATATCAGGTAAAAGGCCTGTTATAGGTTCAGTATACAGGGGATAATAGGTTAACCATGGTCAGGGCCTCTTACCATTAAGCAAAGAGCCACACATACACATTACACACCGGACATAATGACAGCAAGCAATACTTATCCTATGATAATCAACGATAATTGCTGTGATCATATTTCTGAGGTGCCATATGTTGCATGGAACAACTACACAGCAGACAAGTGGGTTCATACAGCATAAACATAGAAGCACCTGGGATGATTCAAATAGCAACAGACATCAGGCCGCAGTTTCCACAGTTCCACTAAGAGATGTAATAATTCATAATGACAATTATTGCAACACAAGAAAATATATGAGGACAGACTGGGCTTGTTAGTTCTGATCAAAATATATAGACTTACAGCTTTACCCGTTGAAGCTGTTGGAATGGATGGATGATGGAAGCAACTATCTCTTACTAAATACGATGACAGCAATTACTATTATGTAAAACCTTTTATCACTGTACAGTAATAAAAATGACATATCTGAACATTTAACCATATGAACCCATTGAAATTGTTGAGTTATTCGCATTCAATCTCGCTGAATAAATCACCATTGATATTCCAGTAGACAAAACTGAAAGGAAAAAGTATAATTCTGCGATCCAGAGCAATGAAATGGAATAAGAGAATCCAATGGATGACAATAGGGTCTGTTATATCTGATAATATTTAAAATATGCTGTATCATGCAATTATGACTCAGCCCAAGGGCCCAAGAATGGAAAATCTAGGGTAGATGTCCATGTAGAATACAAAATGTAGTTCATTATGCACATAATATCCTTTCTTTCTAGCGCTAGAGACAGTGATGCACATCTCACTGGTTGAATGTTCAAAATAATAAATTCATTTGCCAATAACAGAAGAATGTAAATAATTATAGAATTCCTGTTTCTACAAGTTTGATTACTTTCATTCCAGTTTTATTGTAAGTCTGCAGGCTGTGATTCTGGTTTAAGCACACTGATAAGGCATAAATGGTTGTGCATCTAATGTGGATGCTCAAGAGAATAGGGAAATGAAATTCTAATTTTATGTCTGTTATGGTAATTGTATTGCTTGTTCTAACTCAGTTTCATTTCTGTATCGCTGTACCACAGCAGGCTTTGTCTTACTCTGATGTTACAAAAATGGAGATGAGCAATAGGCACCCTATTCTCTATCAGTGTTCATCTGGGCTTTAATTTATCTCCATCTCTTTTCCAAGGCTTTTTATTTACTCTTTATTCTGTGACTAGGAAGATTTTCTACTTTTTTGTTCACACAGCTACTGTCTGATGCAGGTATTACTACCAGCTGACCTAGAAGTGGTGCTATTGGATGAGAAGACCAGGAAACACAATCTTCTAAGACCGGCAGCCTATAAGGTTACAGGTTACCTCTGATGTCACACAGGTGACACTACATGAATACTGATCAATGATCCCTACGTCAGGGGAGATGGATGATTTGAGCACTGTAATAAATATTCAATATACACATGTTGCTATTTGAGAAGTCACTTTTTTGTGTGCTCACTGGACTGAAGCAAATGCAAATCCTACAAGAATGTGATATATGGACATCTGAATGAAGAGGATGGCATGGCAAGGCTAGTGTATGCATGTGACGAAATACGTATGAAAGCAAATTTGTTGCACCACATGCTCGTTATTAATCATCTATAGTAAAGAAAAACACTGTAATTCCATACACCTAAACTATCCAAATCCAGTAGGATTAGATATAGGTATTGCATAATAAGGAAACAGATAAGGACATTCCGTTTCTTGCTTTCTCATTCAACTCATGCCCTGTCCATATTTGCAGACACCACAGCACATCCCACGTGGCCAAAACCTCTACCGTGTTACCCCAGAGACTTGCTCCTTAATAGGGCTACGGCTGATTGGCTGACAGGATGGGAGAATGACAAGTGAGGGTGGGGGGCTCGTGCAGGGGGGAGGGGGAGTGAGAGGGAGTGAGAGGGGCTAAACTGTCCAGAGAGATTTCTATGCATACTAAACAGGTCTAACACTAGCTGGCTGAGCAGAATTTTCATTAGTCCTCTTCAAACGGGACTCCCTCCCCAGTCTGCTGTTGTGATGCTGTGCTTACGCATTTGTCCAGGTGCTTTACAACGTTTCTGCACCTCTGTGCTTTCACATTATTAACATCAAATATAACAGATGTATATGATAAATAATGAATGCACATCTGAATCAAAAGTGGAATAAAATACAATCTGTCTTCAATCACATCATCTGTTAAACATAGAACATGTTCCTCTGGGGGGGACCCTGTATATGATACTCACCAGTGCACACACACACACACACACACACACACACACATGCACACACACACACACACACACACACACACATACATGGACAAGCACAGGGACTCACCTTCTGTGGGTGAGGTTTTCAGTCGTTTGCACAGTCCTTCTACACCCCCGTAGTCCTCCTGGCTTTTGACCACCGCCTCTGTGCCACGCAGCTCCATAAACGAGCGCAGCTCCATGAGGGAGCAGCCGAAGCCTGCTGCATGGCTGTCCTCATTTCTTTGGTTCTTGGCATAAAAATCGCTGTTCGACATGTCCCCCATGATGTCAGCTAGTCAAGTCAGTTAGATTAGTGTTTGTTATTGCTTATAGATCAATCAAAAAGCTTGCCCAACAGACAGATGAGCTCAGTCTCATCCAAAAACAAAAAAAAAATCCAAAACAGGTATCAAGCAGGCAACAAGCGAAGAAAAAATTAAAAAAAAAAAAAAAAAAAGAATGCCTCTTAAGTAGGCAGGTAGAGAGATTATAAAGGGGAAAAAAATCCAAGTAGGTGAATGGATGAGCGGCGTCTCAGTTTCAGGAGAGACTGTCAGATATCAGGAGACCAAAAACCATCAAAGAGAAGAAACAGAAGACGAGGAGAAGGAGCAGCAGAGAACAAGGAGAGGAGGGAAAGACGAAACACAAGCGGGGAGCATCCAGGTGAGTGTCGGACAGCCCCAGTGGTCAGGTCCTGAGAAGGGAAATGGTGTTGGTTGCAAGTCCTGTAGGTCTCAGGCTCACCACGGCTGCAGTCCAGACCCGCTCCATGTGTGGCTTCCCATTGCTGCAATTCTGCTGTTGCCTCTGCTGCCTCTCTGTCTCTACATGGTGGTCTTCCCCATCACTGCTACAGAGAGAGAGAGAGAGAAAGAGAGAGAGAGGGAGGGAGGGAGGGAGGGACAGGGAGAGAGTGAGAAGAATTCAAGAGATGAATTCAAAGAGGACAGAAGGTGAGGGTGGAGAAGGGAGAGGAACAGAGAGCGAGAGAGAAAGAGAGCACAGGGATGAGCGTTGCGTTCTCAGGGCAGGTGTGAATGCAGCGGTAGATGGTGCACAGCTGAAGGACAGCCTCTCCTGGCTGCTACAGTAACAGTGGCTCTGTCTACTGCTGCTGCTTCTACTGCTGCTGCTACCGGTGCTGCTAACCTCATTCTGAGGACACGCCGACTGATGGAGAGAGAGAGAGAGAGTGGGGGAGAAAGGATACGAAAGAGAGAGGGGAGGGCAAAAAGAAGAGGATGCTCCTTTCTGGTGCAGAGCAGAGAGGAGTTGTGCGCGGGCGGGAAGCTGGGGCTGCTCTGACGACAGAGCACAGAGGCAGCACGTAACGCTGCGCTGTCACGGGAAGGATGGGCTAAACTGTGGAGCTGGTGCTATCTCACCACTGGTTCTCTCTCTATTTCTACAGTAAGTGACCTCTCCTATGCAGCCACTCACTTTCACTTCAGCCTGTTGTCTGGTATCACCTTGCATTAGTAATTTTACTCCATGTCTATGATGAAAATTAGAACAAAAATTTACATAAGCTTCAAAATAAATCAGAATAAATTACAGTGCCAGTATTTAGTTAGTAGCCCGATAAATTTATGGTGTGACAACAGGTGAAGTATCTGCAGGAATCAAATCTATCTGAAATCTACGTCCACCTGCAAAGATCTAATGTCCTGACTTGGGATGTAACGATATAAAAATTTCATATCACGGTTATTGTGACCAAAATTATCTCGGTTATCATTATTATTGTGGTATTATTGAAATTGTGCTCAAATGTTCAAAAAGTACACACTGAAATAATTTAACCAAGTTGTATTTTTAAAAAAATAAAAAAATAAAATAATAGGCACAATGCACCTTCTGTTGGCAGAAACATTCACTCTTAGGGGTCTGAGCCTATTTTTTCTGTTTTTCAGTACTTTTGGTTTTGCCTTTATATACTGTGTAAAGAAATGTTTACAATACCCATGTTTGGTATCTTTTTTTTCAGCACAACTTCATTTATATCATATGTCTATTATTTTTTTTCCCTTTAACCAACTATATAAACACACAAGGCCAGAAAACACAAAAAACATATATAAAATCCAATTTGAAAAATGTCTATAATTTATTGCATAAGTAACACAACGATGCTTAACAAACCTTTTCAAAGACTTTAAAAGTGAATATTGGTTCCAAATATTAGGTATATAAAATTAAAATTGTTATAAATTAAAACTATACTTAAATATTTGACATAAAAGCAGATATTTACATAGGGTTTTTTCCCCTAAAAGTGCACAAATCAAACACAGTTATCATGATAATTAGAATTTAAACGACATTACTAACTGTCTGCAATTTTACCGCAGTTTATCACTATACCGGTAATTGTTCCATCCCTAGTCCTGACATAAGTCATTTCCTATCCAGATAACAACACATATCACAATATAGTATATTTTCCATAAATTCAATCAGTAAATAGTTTTGTGGTATATAAATTGATCACATAGACATTTTATTATTACATTTTGATAGTATTATTCAACAAATAAAAGGTACATACTCCTATTTGAATAGTTTTTATCCTATTTAGAATTACTGTGTATGTTAAACACAACATATCATGGTATTAAACATAAGATAAACAAAGAATATGTTTCTGCTTGCAAATAAAAAATAAATAAATGAACACAAGACCATGCTGTGAATATGATCAGAAATATCCATACAAAATGCTTTGGTATGATGGTACAGAAATTACTGCAAGAAGCAAAATAAACAAATAAAAGACCACATGCTTCATATAAATATTGGTAATATAATCAAATGCAATCAAGGAATAATTTCTGGTATATAAACTATAACAGTAAAATCTGAAAAACTTCTGTTTAAAATATATAACAAGTACAAGAACAGTTTAAAATGTTTGTGTGGCCCTCGTGCAAATGTCCTGCTTTCATCTTGCTATGGAAGACTGTAAACCTATTTGCAAATGAGAAGAGTACGATTTCGTCATATTGAACAGCCTTCATGCACAAAACACTATTGATCTGTAACCAGTGAAAGCAGTGACATAGCTCACTCATATTGATCCCTCCTCTCTAAATTATGCTGAATAAATTGTCATTTATATCATTAAATTAACCCATAAAGACCCAAACATCCACCGTCCACCAAAAGCATCAACTGATCTAAACTGTTGATCCACTAATCCTATAAATACATGTAAATAATTGGTGTAAAATGAACTTTGTCATCTTTTCATGGTCATCAGATACGACCCATTTGGATGTTCAGAGGCTCCTTAGTGAATATGGGAACACTGTCGTCTTCTACAACATTGATTCACCAGGAAAAGCCATCAAGTTGGCTCAGTGACAGTGGATGGAGACACTGGGTTTAAGTTCAGTTAATGATATATTTTTTACTGAAAAAGTCACTATTTCTGAATTTTTTTTTTCTGTTTTGATACAATAACCTTTGAATTTCCAGTGAGGTTTTATGAACATCTACATGATTAGTCAATTAAATAGGAATAGGAAATAGATGATTTCCACTGGAAAAAATGCAAAATTCAGAGGATAATATTGTATTAAATGGCGATAAATCACTTACAAAAGGTTAAATAGAGAGAAAACTTCATTTGGTATCTGCCACAGAAGTCACACTGAGTCCTTATGGGTTAAATCAACCTATGACACAGCTGTCCATCTTCCCCACCCACACAGGAAGAGACCACGGATCATTGAATCAGTGCTGTAATATGTTGGGAAAAAAAAAAATTAATAAATAATGAATAATAATGATACTCACTAAAGCACAAAAACTGGCTGGTACTTCTAATGCATAATATTAATAAATCTCTTCTAGGAGATCCACAGGAAGTTATAAAAAAGCAACAAAAGCGGTACGCATCCGACAACACTTGGTATTTTTAAACTCTTTCCAGCTATTGTTGAAATGCAGTAATCTCACAGAAAAGCAAGGTAACATGAGCATTAATACATTATTTATGCTTGTTACAGCCAATGTGAAATTTGCCCCATTCCAAGAACCTGGCACACTGAAAATTAAACAGCACACGACGAGCCTATTTATAGCTATTTGGGAATAAAAATTGGAATTAAAAATCATCCACATTGCAGCTGAGGAGATGAAATTGTCTGCGACACATGGACACCCTGCACCATGTTTGACAAGACTGACAGAATAAGTAAGGAGTCTGGTCACAAATACCAAGTGTGGGGGTACAGATGGGACTTGTTCAAGAGGCAGTAGTTCTATCTGGAAGAGCAGGGCGCCGACCTTGTCACAACGGGGAGGTGAGACGTCCTGCCAACATGTGAATACACATCTGTAACTCCACAGGAAGCTGTCCTGTCTGTTAATGAGCGCCCGCCCGTTCTCAAGTGATAAAAATGGACAGACCTGGCAAAGTCACCTGGACAGATTCAACCCACCGACCTGCTACACATTTCTCCACAGACGCTTAACCCATAAAGACCCAGCGATACTTTTGTGGTACTTCCCAAATTATTTTTTTTTTTATTTTTAAAGGGGTCATATTTTGCTAAACCCACTTTTATTAGTTTTTGGTACATTTATTTGTGTATTTGGACCCTAATAGTTCAATGAATTTGAACCCTCCAGGTGCTGCAAAACTATCTTTCTACTCATCCCGGCAAAAATCAAGTGGATTTCTACAACCTGTTTTAACTCCTTCTTAATTTGTTATGTTTTATGACTAGTTGCGCCACGACATTTGCACATATAAGGTCAAAACTTCTGACAAACATTTCTCTGAGTACGACATAATTGTCAGTAGAAGCGGTTGTAGTCCAAACTGAAAATATGTCCAAACTTTGACTCGATTACCTAAAATGTCCAATTATTGGTTGTATTAACAAACTCAAGTGGCTGAACGGCACAGAGCAGCACAGCCAACAACCAGGAGGGGGTGGGGTTATGTGCATTTAAAAGGCCAGCGCTCAAAATGACCTTTCTGGTGTCATCACTCAGATATAGGGTTGAAGATGAACCTGTGGAGTTGAATTAATGAAGAAAAAATTCAGACCCAAGCATAGCATTTACAGTTTATGTAGACCACAGGGAAATGTGTTAAAAATGCATAATTCCATTAAAAAAAAAAAGCAAAATATCACTTCTTTAAGTGATTTATCACCATTTATCATAATATCGTCCTCTGAATTTTGCACTTTTTCATTTCATTCACGTTTTCCTATATTTGGTTTACTCATCATGTACTTTAATCATCATGATGAGATTATATTTGAGGATTATTATATCAAAAAAAGAGAAAACTTGCAAAAAAGTGACTTTTTCAGTCAAATATATCACTAACTTAATGTCTCCAACTGCTCTCATTTATCAGACTTCATTGGTTTTATTAGGGAATCAATGTTGTAGAAGATGACGGTGTTTCCGTGTTCACTATGGTGTCGCTGAGCGTCCAAATGGGTCACATTTGATGACCATAAACAGATGACAAACTGCATTTTACACCAATTATTTCAACATATTGACAGGATTAGTGATTCTAAAGTTATTAAACAGTTTAGATCAGTAGATGCTTTTGATCACCAGTGGATTTTTAGGTCTTTATGGGTTTAGGGGACTACAGTAACTGTGCTGGTTTTAGTGTCGGTGGATTATAAAATAAATGTGTGCTAAATAAAAATAATTACATTTTCCAGCTTCTATGTTTTTTCATCAACCTTTTGTGCTGTCCCATCCCTCGCCTGCCGATCAAGTCCAATCAATGTTGGCGATACTCTGCCCATGCCAAGGCAGACATGTGTGCCAGTCAGATCCTCCAAAACCAGCAAATGAAAGCAAACAAATGCTCTCCCAGGAAATTGTGTGTGTGTGTATGTGTGTGAGAGAGATTATATGCCTGGATGGTTGAGCAAGTGGCTGGCTGAGGAGAGAAACGACATCACACAGGTAATTCTCTGTCGCACCAGATGGACCACTTGAAAGTGAAACACTGCCTCCATCACCACTCGTCTCAGTGTATGTGGACTGTACCTCAACTCTGAGAGGGCTGCTGGTTTTTAACCATGCTATCTTATCTTGCTGCTTATCAATTAGCTACCTGGGCAAAGTGGTAACCAGCAGGGCAATGGATTGTGCACATCTGAGATCAAAAATATGAATAAATTATCTGGCGTGGCGCAGAGATATTGATTGTTACCCTGCCCCCCAAAGAGGAGGCAAGGGGTATTGTTTTTGGTTCGGCTTGTTTGTTAACACTCTAGCAGCAAAACTATTGGTTGAATTCATACCAAATTGGGTTTATAGATTGCCAGTGACCCAGAATAGATGTCACTACATTTTGGGAACATTAAGTCAAAGTTCACATTTTTTTCAAATATTTAAAAACTTTTTTTTCCCCCCATTTACTTATAATGGGCAAAATTTCAAATGTCTGTTCCAGCAAAACTATTGGTTGAATTCATACCAAATTGGGTTTATAGATTGCCAGTGACCCAGAATAGATGTCACTACATTTTGGGAACATTAAGTCAAAGTTCAATTTTTTTTCAAATATTTAAAAACTTTTTTTTCCCCCATTTACTTATAATGGGCAAAATTTCAAATGTCTGTTCCAGCAAAACTTTTGGTTGAATTCATACTAAATTGGGTTTATAAATTGCCCGTGACTCAGAACAAATGTGGTTACATTCTGGGAAAAGTAGGTCAGAGTTCAAATTTTGTATGAATTTTTAAAATCTTTTTTCTTCTGCCATTTACTTATAATGGGCCAATTTTCAAATATCTATAAAAAAACATCAGTTTTGTTTCAATTTGCTTCAAACTTGGCACATACAGTATATAGAGGCAATTGATATGCTGACATCAGCACACGCATAGACACGATGACATCAGTTGGATTGATGCCAAAATAAGCTACAATACGTGTGGGGGCGGGGTTTGTTGTGCCTGACACCACTTGTTTTACTTGTTTTGCCTGTGGTTAGTTAACCCTCCGGTATCCCATCCACCGAGGTCCTTACTAAGCACCAAGTGTGCCTTTTTGGCACACTTGTGGAATAATATCAAAAAAAAATTAAAAAATCATACAGTTTGTTTTTAATTCTTTTAAACTTTTTTCTATTTCATCAACTTGAGCCATAAATAAAAATACCAAATACTCAATAATTGTCACATTTTTAACCCTTTAAATGCTGTGTTTGTAATGTAAACAAACCATTTTTTTGGATGCAAAAAACACAAAAAATTCACATATCCACATATAGTGGATCACATATTATTTAATTTTTGCAGCCTGGCATATGTCAATGATTAACTCCAACACTTAATTTGCATTATTATTTTGGCGCTAGGTCAAATGTTCAAAAATACTAGCATCTGTCAACAAGTGTGCATAAAATGCCCACCTATAAATCAAACTATTAAATATTATATATTGATTTATTTTTCTGCTCTAATTTGATTATATTTTTGTAAGTCAAGGTCAGCCCTAATCATACGTAACAAATGGAAGAAATAGTGCATTTTAGGCACACTTGGCAGACAGATGCTAGTCTTGTAATTTTCTTTTGTTTACAATGTGCAAACTTTAGTTGGTGGCCAGAATTTTAAAGACTGTGCAAAAAGGAACAACTTTTGAAGTCTACACTTATTTAAATTGTAAAAAATAATATGAAGTTTTTTAACACAAAGTGCAAAGTGCGCCTAAAAGGCGCACCCGGATACAGGAGGGTTAAGGAACAAAACATATTAATCACATCAAATGGATAAACTTACATACTTTCCACTTGCTCATTTAAAGATTCTCAATGTAAGGACTGTTAAAGCAGGTGTTTTTGTTACCTGTCTGTGTTTCTAATCTCAGAGTATCTAGTATTACATCCTGTTGACACGATAAAGGAGCTGAAGAGACAAACACTTCTACATAGAGATCAGTTTGTTGTAGGCATGTAGGCAACTGGGACATTATTACAAAGGGAGTCAAGAGCAATGCTCAAAACATCAGCAAACAACTGGCATCCAGCATAAAACAAACTCCAACATGAACTAAAGACGCAAACTAATCTAACGCACCTTATTAACTCATTTGGGACAAGGATTTACACTGGACCTAAAAGACATAAAATCATATATACTTAAGTGTTGTATAGCAACAAAGTAATAATACTGCACAACTGTACTCAAGTATGTTTTGGGAGAATTTGTACTTTACTGAGTAATTTTTATTCTGTTTACTTTCACTTTTACTTCACTACATTTCCTGACTCAGTTTCATACTTCTACTCCCATACATGTTTAATGCACAGTATTGTTACTTGTTACAAAAATAAATTAAAGTAAATTTGGTGTTTTCACCACTGAGATTACCAGTGACTGCCACAAAGTCAGTAAGCTGATTGGTCATCGGGCTTAGTCGTGTAATGTGCATGTGCAAACGACGGTCCACACTCAACTCATCACCATTCTGTGGATGTGAGGGAGAGTTGAATGACGTTATGCCTAAAAACAGGTTGGTATTATGTCAGTGGTTTAGACTTTGCATTCTTTGTTTATGTAGTGTAATGTAGGCTCCATGTTTTGAGGAGCCACATAAGCCTCATACTTTTCTTTTTTTTTTCTTTTTAAATTCTGACATGTATAATACCAGCAGTAGTCTACTCCTGTTTAGGTTTTCAATCCTTGTTTTTTTAAATGTGTGATGTAGGCATTGTTTTCAATATTTTGACTGATTGTCTTTTACTTTACCATGCTTTAAAATCTTGGATAAACTTTATAATATTTAAAATTCTGACTGCCTTTGCGTGCTATTAACATTTACTTGTACTTTTGCTTTAATTACTTGAATACATTTAATTGTAGATTACCTGATAAACTTAAGTACAGTAAATACTAGATACTTAAAGACTTTAACTTGAGTAGTATTTCAGTTGGTGACTTGAACTTCTACCAAAGTCATTTTTTGGTATACGGTACCTGTACTTCTACTCAAGTATGACTTTCAGTACTTTGTACGAAACTGATATTCTTCTGCATTTAAGTTGTGATAGTTTGTCAATGTGTTAAAGAACTAAAAAAGAAAAACAGGAAATGTAATTTCAATGTGAATTATTGCCATCAGATGTCATATGATGAGTATTTCTGCTTTAACTAGTCAGTGTGTAATTTCTGCCACTAAGAGTTTCTCAATCCAAACCATAACAGACATAACCGATTGACGCACATTACAAATCTAATAGACTCTGTCATTCCCTTTCACAATAAGAGCTCTAGTCTAAATATAAACACTGTGTAACTGAATTGAATACCTCAGGTTTAGGTATTTCATTTTAGTGAAACACTGTCGTTTGTCATTAATGCTTAATACAGGGGGATATGACACCAGTGAGAGGTGACCAAATGGAATTCATCATGTACAGTGGAAAGGTTATGGATTCCTCTGCATTTAACTATTGCCAAAAACATTTCACATATGCAAGCAAGTCAAGAAAATATATGATGTTGGCCTGGTTGGTTGTAAGGATTTAAATAAAAGAAAAATAAGAAAGAACATCATGTATGATTCAACCCTGTCTTTGATTCAAGCTGATTATCTTTCATTCAATTTTCTCTTTGTTGATCTGGTTTTAAAAGAAAGGAAAATAATTCATGTGAATATCAGTGCATTATGTTCTGACTAATTTAACAGGCACTGTGTAATGCTTTGTATTTTCAGTATCCGATTATCTTGGTAGTGTTGTAAGTGACTGTTGGTGGTGGTGTTATATTCTGCTGGTGTGCAGCCGCATATCTTTAAATTACGATGACATGAGCAAGAGAGGGAGAAACCGAAATGTGGGACAGGGAGGAAAACAGAGAGGAAGGGGTAAGGGAGAAGATCTATAATACAAAAGACAAAAGTTAAAAGATCGAAGAACAAAGAGGAGCATATGAAAGAGTAATGCAGGAAAATGGAATAAATGTGGGAAAGCAGAGAAATACAGAGGAAGTGAAAGGGTAAGAAAGAGTAAGGCACACAGCTGATGGCTCCGCTAACTTCAAAGCAAATGATGCCCTCCCCTTTATAGAATGTAAACAAGCACTCGCACACACACAATCCCACTAACATGCATATGTGAACATACAGAATTGATTTCCTTTTGCTTAGAAAAAGGAGGTCAGCTCCAAGTGCAGCTCCTGTTGGTGTTTTGTATGCACTGACAGATGAAACGCTGATGAGCATAGTTGTGTGCTGAGGTTAAGGTTTTTATGATTTTGCTCTTTCTCACATATTACGTAAGCACCACCCCCAATCTTTCTACCAGTCTTTATGTAGTCCTCTTGCATACCTGCCTATCTGGGGCCGATTAAACACTCTCCTGCTGTGCTTTTCTTCTGTCTACCTCCTTGCCTTCTTGCCAGTCTGTCTGTATTGTTGGCAGGCTCCCCGTGGCTTGACATTGAGTAATGACGAACATATGATCACACAGTCAGGGAGAAAGTGCAGATTTTGCAATAATTAACACCTTTTTTAGCTAAAGTGCGAGAACACTTAATTGGACTTTATGAACTTGAGCACCATATGGAATCCACATTAACACATAAAGCTACCAGATGACCAGATGCTGACCAGCACACTCCACTGTTTGTCTTTTGACAAACTACTGTAAAACCTCCAGAAGGATCTGCTGTGGATCAGCTGTTACGACACACTTCCACACTAATGAACCAACACCAAAACAGATCAAAATATGAAGCACATCTTAAAGTTTACGCTCAACATGGTGTTTCCGTTGCAAAACAATTAGTTTTACCAGCTTTTTTTAGTTTACTTTATCTAATGTAAGTAAGTTCATCATCCTCATAATTCCAGTGTGTTTGTTTTTTAAATTTCTAATGTGTCCATTGAAGATCTATGGCTCAGTTTTGGGGATTAAAGAGGATCTTATTGCTGACATGGAATATAATAATATTAATAACAATGTTTTCTTTAGAAAAGAAGAGAATTGTTGAGAACAATCTGTTTAGATAAGTCATGCACATCTATAATGGACCATCTCTTTACAGTTGCTCAGAACAGACTCTCATTTTTCTTTTTTTCCCTGTTTTATTATTTTATAGCAGGCAGCATCCAGCATTAAGGTGCATTACCATCATCACCTATGATTCAGTGTGGACCACAGGTAATGTCACCTGAACCAAACAGCCCATAATGGACAAAACAAACACCGACTCTAATAAGAGCCTTTCATGGTTTTGTGGCCACTGTAGACAATGGTGCAGATGTGTGTGTGTGTGTCGGGGGGGTATCCAGTTGAATGTAATCTACAGTGTCACTGGAAGATGTCACTAAATATCATATACTGAACTTTTAAACATAAACCCTGAAGTATTGGGATTAATTCATTAGTGTTGCTGTGGGAGCACTGTTCCTTCTTTAATAGACCTTCAAAACAGCAGCCTTAGTCAGTAGACAAGAAAAATATGTAGAACAGTCCTGAGAAATTTTAGCATTTGTACCTTGCAATGCAATACAATGCATATGAATCTCCCTTGTTTATGTAACTGTGGTTCATTTGTGGTGTGACGGCAAAGACTATCATACATGGATACACTAAACCATCATTCACAATAGAACACTGTGCTTTATATTTTGACAATAATTGCAGCTTCAGTTCTGCATTTCACACTTTACTTATCCTGCTGGCTCTCTTACAAGTGTCAATGTTGAGAGCTCTAGATTAAGTGCTGCTTAGTTTGCTGTCCTCCACAGTGGAACTGTGCACACTCTCTGTGTGACTGTCTCAAAATGTCCTTGAGCACAGTCGGGCAAAGCTGAGGTATGAGCTGTGCCCACTGCACCATCACCAGGACTGGCATACAGCCCCACCTGCCTGTCACAAAAAACAGTGCAGGAGACTTTACAGACAATGAAAGAGTTCTGTACACCTGCACATTTTTACATATCACCCCGTCATTTCAGACAACAAACATAAAAGCAGCATAACGCTAGATTAATTTCACTGCAGACAATGTGTAAAATACTCATCACTGGTGAACCTGAACACCACATTTCCACAGAGTACAGCTTCAAAAGGAAGAAGTCACCATTTCACTGTTAGAAGAACAGCTATTACACTGGCAGGAAAGGCACTGGTTCTCGAATTCTGAGACTGAAATACAGAGAAATTAAAAATAACATCCTATATATCAGTCAAATAAACCTAAAGACCCTTAAAAAGTAGTTTTACTGTGTTGCTCATAACCTGCATTACACTGATGTTTTCATGACCTATTTAAACTCTTCATTTGTGAAAACACATAAAAAAAACCTGGACAATAAAAGTGATAAATGATTCATATAGGCAATCTGTCACACACAGACACACACACACACACACACACACACACACACACACACACACACACACACACTTATTAATGCTGACCAATAAATCACATTTTCATTATCATCACAATATGAGCATAAAAACATTGGGGAAAAAAACCCCTGCAAGACAGCTATCTTTAGTTTAACTGTGTAAATCTGGTGACAAGCTTATTTTGGTATTTATCACGAGTCATATAATCGTCACTGAATTGAACAGAGTTGATGTATATTACAGATTTTCCTCAGATTGTTCTGTCCTAACAGAAAACATGAACATCCAGAAAGAGACAAAGACATATTAAAAGACATTGTCTCTTGGGTGAACTGTTATATAACAGCTACACTGAGTGCCTCCATTGCAGAAAGCCACCATCAGTGTTTTCTAATTGGGTTGAAAGCAGCTGTCATGCTAACTAAACACAGCAGACAGATTCTGATGAGGAAATAAGTTATTTTA
This sequence comes from Sphaeramia orbicularis, assembly GCF_902148855.1. Taxonomy (NCBI): domain Eukaryota; kingdom Metazoa; phylum Chordata; class Actinopteri; order Kurtiformes; family Apogonidae; genus Sphaeramia; species Sphaeramia orbicularis. Next base: position 36,234,237 of record NC_043961.1, read on the forward strand.
GAAACCAATGCCTGAGCTTGAAAAGGACTTCAGCGCCCGCGCAAATCTACCTGAAGAGATGATCAAGCAGGGAGGAAACAGAGGAGAGGACAAAGAGGAATGAGTCAGACAGAAGAGGAGAGACAGAGAGAGAGACGCACATATATCAAATAAATACATTGGATGTACTGTATGTACATTTACCATAGGTCACTTTATACTGTAGGGAGTAATGCAGCATTAGAGGGAGGAGGGTAATTGTATATGAAAGCTGCAGGAGGATTGTGTTCGAGGCCATAGAATTAAGCAGTGAGTGATAAAAGCAGGATAGTCTTGATAGACCCTGTCTTTCAGCACCAGCTTCCGTGAAAAATCCTCAACTAAAAAGGACGAGTAGTGCCTCGGTAATATGTCAAACTTTGTCAATATGAGGGCGTCACGCTTACACTTTTCCATCTCACTCATTTTTCTGCTTTTGTGGTGAACGCTGACCTCACTTTTTTTCTCCCCTCACTCCTACTTCTTCATCTTTTCAGCTTTTCATTCTTTGATAAGCTGCTCCATATAACTGTTGTTTTTGTCCTGTTTCTGCCCCTGTTGTTCAGCTGTATTCATGGACACCTGAAATCCTTGTCTGTACTTAGTGAGGAACACCATTATACAACACAACCAATGTCAAGCTGTGGATGGAGAGTCATATGTAACGCTGTTTGCAGCAGCAGTGTGGATGCACATAGACGATTTGAACCAAATGAATATTGGCATTTTAGCATCAGGCATATTGAAAAGTAACAAACACAGCATGAAAAGCACTTATGGTCATCATTATAGAAAAACTAGCTAATCCACACATTGTTAGTATGTAATGATCAGATAATAAGCAGTGGTTTAGTCTTATCACAATAACGCTGTATGCCGTTGTGCTGTAACAGGCTGTGGTTTTGCTTCTATAGGGGATCATCCTGTAAATGAGGAGCCGCTTCCTTTCTGCTGATAAACTCTCCAAATTAAACCAGACTCCTAACCTGATCCCCAGAGCATGGCATCTAGCTGTCAGTCATTTTGCACAGAAGCTCAGGAGAGTGGAACCGCGGTAAATTATAAGATAGGGAGTGGAGTGGAGCAAAACATTTTTCTATTTTTTTTAATATTCTTCTTCAAGACCCTTTTGCAAACTTTACAAATGCTAACATGACACTTTATTAGAAAGTATTTATTCTAAGACTGATTAATGACCGGATTCAGGGAGAGAGAAAATCATATTTTTCTAGCACAAAAAAAGAAAGTAGCTCTTTTGAGAAATAAATTCACTCCAGTCTAGTGTGAATGATATCAACCTGAGCTGTTTCTTGTCGTTAATTAGACTCATGGCTTCTAACAACAACACAAGCTAACGATCGTATTTAGCCTTAATGAGCCGAGCTAGGCACATAATGCGGACACATTGTGAGTCAAAGCTTGGTTATCACTTGCTTTTTACTCTGTTTTTGCATGCGCATCATAACTATTTTACATGTCCTCTGGAGCCTCGATTTCACACATCCTCAAAAATGAACACTACAATGCAATTCAGCATACTGTAGTATCTAAAAGTAAGGTCAGCTAATGGACTTACTACACAACAAATATAACACAGAATAATACATTGGGTCATGTAATGCAACATAAACATAAAGATTCACTTGAAAATTGACTTTATATGGAGGAACTAGGCTTTTTGATTCATTCATTCATTCATCCTCTGAACCGCTTTGTCCTCAAGTGGGTCACAGGGGTGCTGGAGCCTATCCCAGCTACCAGTGGGTGAAGGTGGGTAAACCCTGGACATGTCGTCAGTTCATCACAGGACTGACTTTCTGATTAATTATGGATGTCAAATTAATTAAAACCTGCCATACCTGAGGCAAATTGTTTTCAGGAACATGGTACACACTCAATGCAAAGAACAACCTTTTCATGTATGCCCTTTGTATAAATAAATAAATAAATAAATAAATAAATAAAGTTTAACCTTTAACACCCTTGGTGCTCCATGCTCACATCCAGCCATAATCATAAACGCCGGAACTTACTCAAACCTAAAACTAATCTGTTCTGCCATCACATTCATTACCTTCAGAGAATAATGCACCAAACAAGTGGATGACAAATGTGCTCATGGGGATTTCACTAATCCATGAACAGTATGACACATGGTGCACACCACATGTAATATGGCTCACAGAAAAGTGATGGGACCAAGTTGCTCGGGAGGTTTTCTGAGCAAGAGAAGTCCTGCAAAACATTGAGTCATCATCATTTTAGAGGTTGAACGCTTAAAGCTGTGGCCTGAGATATCGAGTGTAATGAGGCAGAAGCTGTCCTTTTGAACCCTGACATATGGTATCACTGCAGCTTCGACAACTCTCAACATGTGTATGGGTAGACGCTGTGGAATTTGGTATTCCACAACTAATAATCAGGGTTAGTGTCAAACAAGGACGGTTTTGTTTGTTTTGCTGCATAACTTTGCCATAGAGTTATTGTAGATATATACTAACTAGAGTAGAAGACACTTAAACTGTAAATGTACCAGAAAAGAAGTCTGCACAGCCCTACGTGTGAGCTTTAGCAGGGATAACACAGCTGTGTACAAACTACAAGTCTGACCCTCATCTCCTTCCATTTGTTTCCCCGTGGGCCCGGAGCCTGACCTCAGATTGCTCATCTGTTCCTAGATTTGCAGACCTTTTTTTTTCATGGATGTACTCTGTTGCTTTTCAGCATGACAAGCTGCTTTATCTGTGTCTGGAAAATACCCGGGGATCAGCAGCATGATACAGCTTCTTACAGCGGTAGTGGGCAGTGGTAACAGCAAAACGGGCATGGTCAAATAATATAGAATAGAATAGAATAGAATAGAATAGAATAGAATAGAATGTTTGCATGCCTTTCTGACTGTTTTCTCTTTTAACTTCTACTTTGTCTGCATATTTACCAGAGGTTTGTGATAAAATGTCAGAATCCGCAGGCTTTTTGCATCTTACAGTAGGTGAGGGTTGGCATGTGCATATAAGCTGATATCTGTAAACAATCTCTCTGACAGTGTCACTGAGCAAGCAGGACTAACATCTACAACAATTGCTAGCTAAACACCTGGTTCCGCTGATGCATTTATACCATTGTTTTGGGAGAACAACTTTTGTTTTATGTGTGGGAAGAAAAGGACTGATACTGGTGTTCCAGGTTTCACTAAAAATAGGACAACAGACACAAGGCCTAGAAAGATAGACTAGGAATACAAAGACACACCGGGATGTTATTCTAGCTTTGAATTCAGCTGTCTACAGAGAGATAAGGGGAATGAAATGGTTTAATATAGGCTGCAGCATGCACTCAGTAGAGCACATATATCTTACTGGTGATAGAACAAAAGAAAGGGCTTAGAAAGGTAACTGTTGTTGTCCACTGATACATACAATGTTTATCCTGAATTATCACCGACAGAATAATTACATTTAAAGTTGCATGATCTGTCATGTTAGAGAAATATCTATAGTGTTACGAAACTCTCCTGTTGTCATGGAAACATATTTTGTAATTTGTCCAGTTTCAGTTTTTTTTCTGGGGTAGGTAAGAAATCAGCAGGAAGTAAATGTAAACAACAATGGAGCAGAGGGAATGTGACTCAACAGGACTGGTTTGTATGGGCGTTTAAAATTTGAAAATAATCAAACTTAATTAAGGATATCATAATTACTAATTAAGTGTCTTTGCCATGATTTCAAATAATAATTTGCATGACAGAACATTTTCTCATACGTAAATCGCAGTGTGACGATCATCACTAAACACATGCATGCTGTGCTTTTTCTTGTCTGTGTGCACAGAAACACTATTATATTTCTATATCTTTGGGAAAATATGTGCAAAGTTTTGAGGATGTCCCACAAATTCCAAAAAACCTCAGAAAGATGTGAAAAAAAACATCCATACAAAGTCATGCATGCACACACGTTATGTGACATTTCATTGACTCATGTTCATTTCCTGGAGGCTAATTTTAAAAATAAGTCTTAACCCACAAATTTAATGATTTATGTTATGCTGACCTGCACTTTGTCCTCCTGAGGGACAAAGAGTCCCTAAAAATGACTGTGGAAATGCTTTAAGTCCCCATAAAGTTAGAAATGCATGGTCGCACACACAAACTCATGCACACGCAAACACATTAACTTCTTGCTGCAAGGTCACTGGAAGACACAAAGAAAAAAGGCCACTGAGGCCCTCTACTTGCTCCAGATGAGCCTGTAGAAATCATGAGGGAGTTATTGGACTAATTAAATTCAACACATGCAGGCTAAGTGTGCTAGAAGGAGACTAAAGACAGACTGAGGATGGGAAGGACAGAACAGAAGAAGAGAGGATGACAAGAGAGTGAAAATTACAGAAGAAAGACAAAAGCCGGAATTTGTGCACTGCTGATGATGGCATATGTCACCAGTGGCAGATCCAGAAAAAATGGAAGGGGGGGGGGGGGGGGGGGGGGGCGGCTATATATACAGTACATACACAACACATACATGATATCCTTCTCTGAATTGTCATACTCCTGCTCTGCACAACTGTTTGCTTTGTTTACAGAACATACTGGCCATTACAGTCATATTTCACAACACAATATACAGGGGGTTTTTTTGTTTTTTTTTGTTTGGTTTATTTCGAATATGCAACAAGACCAAGTAATCTTACTTCATCCTTAGGAATAAAACAGATAGTAAGAAATCATGGGGAAAAAAAACAAACAAACTTATACATACATATATACATGACTTCATTTGCACATTCGAAACGGAGTGGGAGGTAAGTATAACTTCATCTTAACCCTGAAGCTTAGATGTAAACGTCATATCCCGAAAAGTATCACGACAATCAAATCGCAAATAGGTCAGCTTTTAGACTAACAGAGATTTAACTCGATCGGTAACACTTCGGACTGCAACACAGAAGATCAGGGTTTGAGTCCTGGTCAAAGCAGCAATTATTCTGCAAATTCTCAAACGGGGGGGGCACAGCACCAAGGGCACCTGTAGGTAAATCTGCCATTGGTCACTGCTTTCATTTGATTTAAGGCTTTACTACTGATCCCTGCTTGTTTTTTTGATCATTGAGGGAAATTCGTCCAAAACCAAATGTCAACAATTACAGCACATCACATTACAAGTACTCAAATAAGTAACAAGTTAGGACTGGGCAATAGGGACAAAAATAGTTCTTTGAGCTTATTTCTTTCTTGTCTACGTGAACTAAAGGTAAATCATTGAGTATTTTTCTGATAGGCAATGATTGGAGAAAAGTACTCACAATGATTCCATCACAATTTCCAAATAAGTTGCATTTAGAATTTTTGTTGAACAAGTGAAGTAGCACATGAACTCAATCAATCAAATTAATTTATACACTGCCAAGCCCTGTTAGACAGATTAAAATGAAAGTACGTTTAGAATTTCTAATATGCTTTTAGGCTCTGTTACTCCAAAGAGATCAATACAAGTAAGTTTATTTGAAACTATCAAAAAATGTGATTGTACGATGCCATAACAGGCTTGTACAATGTGTTTGTATGTACTATGTACAGTATATTTGTGCTGCAGCTTCACAAAACAACTGTTTCAGATCAGACAGAAAATGACTACTTTTAGAAATGACATGACAAAGAAATATGAACATGAAATAGAAAAAATGGGATTATTTGGAGAGAATCTCATCACTGTTTTGTATTGGCTTTGAGGACAAAGGAGTTCAGTTCCAACTGCCCTGAGATTTAACAAAAGCTCCCTCTACCTTTTACCTCTTTCTTTTGCTTTCTCACCACACTCTCCTCTGCTGTGGTCTCTAAGGATTCCTCCACTCCTAGACAGGCTTATAGAATCCAAATGAGCTTCATAATATAACCAGGCATTACCCATTGTTCCTGTCATTTTTTATTATCAACAAAACAAGACCAAACAGGTGACTACCAGTCTCCTGTCCATTACTTTTCATGTAAAAAATGACTGTCAGGTCTGCTTTAGCACTGTGGTTGTCGCTATGCTACACAGAGGTGATGATGACACAGCAAAATTTTATGCACTGCGACGTTAACAGACTCTCCCTTGACTCTATGAGATATGACAGAGAAGAACAAGGTTTGAGTTTCTTTACAGCCTGTTGGTTTGGTCTTTTAAACAACAATCTACTCATATGTAAGAACTGATTATGGGTGCAGTAGAATACATTGTAAGTATGTGTAAAAATGCTCACACGGAAAGGGGAAATCTATGTCTGGTTCGAGTTAATTATACGACATTGATTAGGTTTACAACTGGAGTGATGTAAAAGTGGAAAAAGAATGATTCATTTTGTCAGCACATTCTTACTACACTATTAATGTCATCCAATTATAGGTTTAAAATGGAAATGCTCAGGAGATAACAAAACACCAAGTACATGTATTTATTTTCTATCTCTTTCCTTTAAATGGGTCTTCTTCTTTTTTAACCTGGGTGCTGTGCAGAAGTCGAACACTCACATATTTTGTGTGCTTTTGAGAAGGAGATAAAAAAGAGAGCAAGAGACAGAGTCGGGATAGGGGACAGAGAGATTCAGGCTAAAAGAGAACTGACAATCTTTGCTTCTGAGCTGCCTGGCTGTCTTGGTGCAGTGAAGCTGATGTTTGAGGTCACACAGTCATCCCAGCCCCAACATGCACAATCAATTTTCTATGACAGCCTGTCTAACAGTGTGCAGGACTGACTGAATGAATGACTAAATGACTGACCGGCCGACTGAATAAATGCATGAAGGACAGAATGACGTGGTGACTCCATAAACTGCTGACTGGTTGTTTTCTGCCTGACAAACCCGTGGCCCTGAACGATGATCAGTCAATTAATCAGAAGGATGACAAAATGTTTAACTAGCCGGCTAGTAAGATTGCAAATGCATCCTCAAGTGACAGTAATCAGACACAGAGCCCGCCAGACAACAGTCAAAAGATCAAAAGCGAGCAGTAATCATGCTTTTAATCTCCATGCCAAATAGTCAGGTAGCTAATTCAGTGAAGACAGCTAGAAAGCAAACACACATGATCAACTTCGGCAGCGAAACCTGCTGCTATGACAGAACCAGTCAGTACGTGTGACAGAGATGAGAGACTGCACACTTCACACTGCCAACAGATGGCCTGACTGAGTGAGGAAGTGTGCAATAAGACATTTTCCACTAGAGAAAATATACTATTAAAGTAGAAAAGAAAAACCTGAAGACTGGAGAGTTGGATTCCTTTTGAAAGTAAGAGCTTGAAAGAAAATAGAGCTACATAGCAGGTATGTTATGTGTGTACAGTGTAGAAGTGCGTGAATCCCATTTTTTTCTCCAGTTCACCTGTCAGTTTACACTAGTGCAAATACTGTCACTTATGTAAATTGGTCAAACATGCAAAGGTCAGATCCATCTCCAAACATGACTCCATCCTGCAGAATAGCATTTCATCCTCCTTGTCTTGTCTCCCTCCTCCAGATCACCTGCTGTTAAACCACCTTCCTTACAGATGCAGGGCGACAATTTGAACCACGTCCAACATGCCCACAAACCACACACATGAAAAACATATACAGATTCAAATTCACACATCACAGCACGCCGACATGCAGATGAATCACAGCAGCAGTTTCATGTGCAAACCAACAAAACCAGCAAACAGATAAGCTGCTCATACATTCATTCATTCACGTTTTACACAAGGACGATGTATACTTACATGGAAGCAAGGTTATCACCACCATCACTATGATGTGGAAATCCTCCCACCTAAAAACAATATTGCAACGGTACATGCAGCAGTGCACTAACGGCCACGTCGGTGTGCAGTATGTGTGTGTGTGTATGTGTGTGTGAGTGTAGGTGTGCGTGTGTGTGTGGAGACTCACTAAGCTGCACTCTCACTGCTACTGCCTCAGCTGGGGTTGTCTCAATGCACAGCCTGTACCATGTCGGCAGACAGCAGGGGTGGGCGTGTGTGTGTGTGTGTAGGTGTGTGTGTGTGTGTGTGTGTGTGTGTGCATGTGTGTGTGCGCATGTGTGTGTGGGAGTGTGTGTGTGTGTACGTGACAATGCTGCATAGCAGAAAGACTGGTCTTCACTTGACAAGGCTTTTATCTGACCTGATACAGGAATCGAGATAGAAAGCTGGACAAATAAATGAATGGGTGGGTGGGCACAGGGACAGAGGGAAACTTGGTAGTGTGGAAAAAATTGAAGGAATTAAGGAAAAGACGAACAATCAGAAAAGACAAGATGGCTATATATGGATCCTTGCTCTTGCTCTCTGACATTTTCCCCCAGAGCAAAGCAGCAGGTTTATTGGACACACAACCTCATTTCAGAAATGACTGAAGGACGAAAGGCAGAGAGAGAAAAAAGGAACTGGGGGAGACTGTACAGTACAGCACACATGATAGGGACAGATAATAGGGAACAGACTGACTTAAGAGCTATAGGGGAGCAATTGGCAAAAGGAACAAGAGAAAAAGGGAATAGTGGAGAGAAAAAAGAGAAAAGGGTGACAGGACAGAACTGGGGAGCTAGTAGGCACAGAACAAGAGAAAAAGATGGAGCGCACAAGTGAAAAATGAAGAGCGAAGAGGAGGAGAGATGGCTAACTTTCAAGGACATACATCATTGTCAGGCTCATTCTGGTGTTCAGGGGATCAAAATACCCATCCAAGACAGAAACGTGCATACGGTTTACTCCAGCGGATGTGACGGCCGCAGGACATAATGCTTTTGTGTGGCTGTGTGTCTGGCTTATCCACAGCGACAAACACACACATACTGTACACACAAACACACCTGTTCTGCCCCAGCCAGTCATCTGGCTATCCAGGAAGCCAGGCCTGACAGGAGAGGATAACAGCTTTGTGTCATGTTGCCGTCACGTCACTATCCCACATCTCATCCTGTCATAGCTTGCAGTGAGTGAAGGGGAGGAGCAGCAGCATGAGAGCCTTGCTGTGCCAAACTGCTAGCCTTGTGTCTCTCTTATTTGTATTTTGTCAGTGTCTATTTTTTCTTCGTTGCTTTCTCTTGCTGTCGAACAAATACAGTCTCCCTCTACCTCTCCACAGATGTGCCAAAGGTGTTTTACGCTAATGTCAGACATGTCATGATGTACAAGGAATGGCCACTACATCAAATCAATTCAATTTAGGGATGTAACGATATGAAAATTTGATATCATGGTTATTGTGACCAAAATTATCATGGTTATCATTATTATCGCGGTATTGTTGAAATTGTGCTCAAAATGTTCAAAAAGTACTAATACACACACTGAAATCATTTAACCAAGTTGTATTTTGAAAAAAAAAAAATAATAATAATAATAAAACAAATACAATAACTGGCACAATGTACCTTCTGTTGCAGAAACATTCAAATATTAACCCTTAGTGGTCTGAGCCTATTTTGTCCGTTTTTCAGTCCTTTTGATTTTGCCCTTATATACTATATAAACAAATGTTTACGATACCCATGTTTGGTATCTTTTTTTTCAGCACAACTTCATCTATATGATCTGTCTATTATTTTTTCATTGTAACCTACTATATCAACACAAAAGGACAAAAAACACGAAAAAATATATAAAATCTGATTTGAAAAATGTATATAATTTATTGCATAAATAACACAAAGATGCTTAACGAACCTTTTCAAAGACTTTAAAAGTGAATATTGGTTCCAAATATTAGGTATATACAATTAACATTGTAAAAAATTTAAACTATACTCTAATATTTGACATAAAAGCAGATCTTTACATAGGTGTTTTCTCTGGAAAAGTGTGGTAATCAAACACGGTTATCATGATAATTAGAATTCAAACGGTAATACTAACCGTCTGCAATTTTACTGCGGTTTATCGTTATACTGGTAATTGCTACATCCCTAATTCAATTAAATGGGTTTCTCACTTTTAATAAAGGAGATAAATGCTTTAGCCATAATATCAACATAAATGCTTGATCAGGAGACCTTTCCTGCTCCTGTTTGTTTGTTGTAATATATTCATGTGGATGTTTCTCCAGTCTTAGCCCTACTCGTATGGGACTAGTGTTACCTGGGGACCTGTGGAAACTTGTGGTCTTTTCTGATCTTAATCCCATGTGAGTCACCCACTCCAATAAAAACTCCACCATAATAATGAATATGATAATATTAGTCCCATGCTAATAAACATGTGATTTTGAGTGATTTGTAACATTTTTTCTTTCCATTTTAGTTTCAGTCTATTTCTTTGTCGAGGGCTGTGTAGACTGTGTCGCTGATGATAAATTTGAGTGCTAAAATTGTTTTGGGTGGAAATTCAGTTTATGATATAACATGGATAATCACTGAAAAAGTATCATTAAATCTTTCAGAGAAGCAACATCTGAAAAGATGATGGTATGAATGGCATGTATGACAGCTAAAGTAAAGAACATTCTCAGCAGTTCTATGGACAGTTGTCTGTAAGTGCCCTTGACAGTTGAACCAGGGGAATAACATCAGGAGATACATGTAAAAACAGACTTCATTTGTTATTCTGTGAAAATACAACACAGAAATGTGGGGGCTTAATTTCCAAATCACCAGAGGTTCACAGATCCTGTGTGAATACGAATTTTTGCCTATCAGGGTTTTTTTCTGTTATTACCTCTGCCAAGGAGGTTATGTTTTTGTCTGCGTTGGTTTGTCTGTTTGTCTGTCTGTCTGTTTGTCTGTCTGTGTGCAAGATAACTCAAAAAGGTATGGATGGATTTGGATGAAAATTTCAGGAAATGTTGATACTGGCACAAGGAACAAATGATTACATTTTGGTGGTGATCGGGGGTGGGGGGGCCGCTGAGCTGCCTTGGCGGAGGTCTGTGCTCTATGAGTGCTTTTCCAGAAAAGACAGCGCAGACCTCCGCTGAGGCAGATCAGTCCCAACCCCCAACCCCCGATCATCACCAAAATTTAATCATTTGTTCCTTGTGCCAGTATCAACATTTCCTGAAATTTTCATCCTAATCCGGGGCACTGATCTGCCTTGGCAGAGGTCTGCGCTGTCCAAGTGCTTCTACTTTGAAAAGTTTTTTTTTGTTTTTTTTGTTTTTAACAAACAATGCACGTACTGTTGGGTGGTGTAGTAGTTAACACTGTTCAGCTGGGAGGAGCCTCTCTGTGTGGAAGTTACATGTGTGGGTTCTCCACACATGTAACTTCCACACAGGACTTCTGCCTCCTCCCATTGTCCAAAGACATGCACCTCTTTAAATTAACTGATTGTTCATCTCTACATATCAGCCCTGTGATGAACTGTCAACATGTCCAATGAGTGAGTGAATGAATGAATGAATGAATGAATGAACAATGCTGCCTTTTGTTGGCGTTGTTAATAGCACACATATACCTATACAGCACATAGCATAACATAACATGAAAGACCTCTGATTTCCTGCAGTTTTTCTTCTTCTTTTTTTTTTTTTACATGGCGATGGCAGGATGTGGTGATATTGTATTAACTGGATGGGTAGTACAAAGTTAATTGTCTGTTGGGTCCAAATTATTATTATCATCCTTAGTATAATGGCCTTTAAATCACCACCATCTGTCTACCCTTGCTAAAAGTTATTTCACAGCCAAATAACTGACAGCTTGAATTGTTTTTTTGTTTAAGTAAAATTAAGATAAAATATATTTCAAAACAAGTTTTCCTTAACTTTCTTAGAAATTTTAGTAACTGTTGAACCAAACATCAAGCTCCAAGCAATTAATCAATAAATCTGTTCAAATAAATAGGTGGGACAGGTTCTTAGTTTTTTTTTTAGTAATTATTTTTTGTTAAAATAATTACAGGGAACCTGACATTAGTTATGGGCTGTTAAGTTTGAAGTCATATCAACATAGATTAATCAATCTATATTTTTAATGAGGCCATTGTTTTACTGCATAGAGTACAGTAGCACTGGTGCTTCAAAACTTCATCAGTTTGAAGTTATTGGGAGAAAATGAAGAACCCAGCCCACTGTCAGGAGAAAGGACATTTAGAGAAGGTTTAGTGGATTCTGTCATGTCATCAGAATTACTTGATTAGCCTCCACTGCAAACACCACAGATAGAGTTAATTGGAACATTAAAGCATTATGGCTTTCACTGCAGAGGATTATTTAAAACAAAAAAGAAATATAATTTATATTCTGCACAGGTATTGATCACACTGAGGTATTTATTGATCTGATCTGACAAACATTAATCAGGAGCAGGAAATTATCAATCAAAGGAAGACCTTGACTCCAATATAGGACCAGGAGAGCGTAGATTCTCCAAAAGCTGCAGCAATGCAGACAAAGGCAGCCCTCATTAGATGTTTTACCTTCATATAAGTGCGATGATAGATTACCTTTTGGTGCTAATGATGATTTACCTGTGGGACAGTGAGGTGGTTCTACAACGCTGTGTGGGTGGCAAAAGTAGTAAAGAACAACCTTTAACTCCATTTATCTTGACCAAGGCAGGGAAAGAAAGTTTCTAACGGAAGGAGCCACACACACAAACACACCAAAAGAGAGAGAGAGAATGGGAGAGAGAGAAAGAGAGGGAGGGAACGCAGTGATGGGGATCAGAAACAACCTTTGAATATCAATGCAGCATGTCTGGGAGAAGTCAGGGCTGCAGTGCACCAAAACCTGGGAGAAAGAGCACAGGAGGACAGAAGCAGAACAGGCAGCACAACTGGAGGCACTGGTTTTTCACAGCTGAGAAAACAGCCCATATAATGTTCTCTTTATTCATAAGGATCATAGGAGTGTGAAATGTCTATGTTTGGTTTACCTCCTTGATCTGGCAGGTAAAATGGTCTAATTCAAGGGTCAAATAGAGGTGAAGTTGTTGCACAGTTGCACAGCTTTCTTCATATTTGTGTGATGTCTGTGTTGCTTTGCAGAACTGCTGCTTGGAGATAAATTACACTTTTTTAATGACTGTCATTCCTGTGCTGCTCATGCTCCTTTAGTGAAAACTACACCAATTGCTTCATTAATATGAAATGCAGCTTCCTTTTCACCCAAAACCAACAAGTACACACATTATGCTGAGGATGCACCTTTACTTCGACACATACTCACTTACGCATACAGTCAGTATCAAAGTAAATCCATGCATCTTAATTAAATGACAGTCACTCAAGGAGCCTATTAGATGCATTAGTATAATGCTCCTTATCCTTCTCTTTATAAATGATCTCTTCCCTCCAGCCCATAAAACCTTCATTTCCTTTCAGAAAGGATCCGTTAACCCATAAAGGGCCATATTTACCCCTGGGTCAAACAGACATCTCATATCCTGGTCACTAGCCACCTGCCAATAACCATTAGCTTTATTAATTGTTGAAGCCTTGGACCATCTCCTGAGTGCTCCAGTAAAATCGGACCATATACTGTGTTTGTGTAGAAGGCGCACAGAACCACACAATTAATGAGATGACTCCCAGAGGTCTCTAACCTTTCAGTGAGAGGTCATGCAAGCTCCAGATCTAATATATAACTCATTCTGAAAGTCTGTTTTGCTTGTGGTAATAATTTCACAGGCTGAAAACATAGCACCGAATACTGTGTTACAAAGTTACACATGATACTCGAAAAAGGTGCTCAGTCGGCTGAAATGTTCCTGCAGCTATGAAATGATATGTTCTATTTTACAAAAAGCACTACTAAGAAGATTTAGAGTGAGAACTTTGACAATCCATACTGTGTTCATGAATCATTTAGTGGATTTGTCTGTAAAATGCGCAGATAGAGTAAATGTGTGTCATGTTATTCCAAAGCCCAAGGTGACATCTTAAATGTACCTATTTTCTGTGGGAACCAAAAAATATGCAGTTGGATGTAATATAGGACAAGTAAATGCGGCAGAGTCTTTTGGTCTGGAAGAAGCTGGCATTCTAACTCGAAAAATAATTAAATATCAATTTAATTTCTGTTAATTGACTAGGTGATTAATCAGCTAATCATTGTAGCCTCTATTCCAGATAATCATTAGGTTTTATCACAGTTGGCAGATAATGATAGCACCATCATAATAAGACTCACTGGAGATTCCTCTGCCTTTCCAGTGTTTTAATAATTATAAACCAGAACAGAATTAAAGTCTGAAATTACTGCTTGAATGATCACGCTCAAACTCCATCAAAATCCAGTCATAATCACACACGTCAGTCAGTACACCACTACCAAGTTCAATCATCCCATCACATTTTCCTCTTTCATAGCTTTATCTATCCTGCCATGGCCCTTCTCTCTCCTCTCAGTCCTTGTTCCAAGAGTGATGGAGAGCTTCGTCAAACTCCCCAAGGACAGCCACAAGCTATAAGACTAATGGAAAGACACACAAAAGTCTTACGGTGGACACCTACAGTACGTCCACATTCATGTACACACACCCACACACACAGCCAGCAGACAGGGAGGCATTGCCTGACATCGACGGTGAACTCAAATTCTCTTTAGGTAAGCCTCATGCATACCAAATCTGGAGGCAAGGGTAGACAGAGGAGAGGGGGACATCACCAAAGACAGTCAGCACATAAACATAAACTCTACCATTTCAAATGAAGCAAGAACGGCACAGGCAGAAAGAGTTTAACAGATTATGGTTGCACATTTTCTAAACGCACCAATAAAATAAGATACCAGTCATGAATAGCAGTAGAAAACAAGTGGTGCCAAGCACAACAAACCCCGTCCCTTGCACATATTTTGCCCATTATAAGTAAACGAGAAGATTTAAAAAATTCATTAAAAATGTAAACTTTGACCTACTGTTCCTAAAAAGTAATGAGATCCATTCTGGGTCACTAGCAATCTATAAAGTCATTTTGGTATGAATTCAACCAATAGTTTTGCTGCTACAGACATGTGAAATTTTGCCCATTATAAGTAAATGAGGAAAAAAAGATTTTAAAAATTCATAAAAAATTGAAACTTTGACCTACTTTTCCCAAAATGTAATGACATCTATTCTGGGTCACTGGTAATCTATAAACCAAATTTGGTATGAATTCAACCAATAGTTTTGCTACTACAGGGTGGGGAATCAAAATTTACAATGAACATTTAGTTGTTTTTTCTCAGCAGGCACTACGTCAATTGCTTTGAAACCAAACATATATTGATGTCATAATCATACCTAACACTATTATCCATACCTTTTCAGAAACTTTTGCCCATATGAGTAATCAGGAAAGCAAACGTCAAAGAGTGTGTGATTTGCTGAATGCACTCGTCACACCAAAGTAGATTTCAAAAATAGTTGGAGTGTCCATAAAGACTGTTTATAATGTAAAGAAGAGAATGACTATGAGCAAAACTATTATGAGAAAGTCTGGAAGATACTATTAAAGAAGAATGGGAGAAGTTGTCACCCCAATATTTGAGGAACACTTGCGCAAGTTTCAGGAAACGTGTGAAGGCAGTTATTGAGAAAGAAGGAGGACACATAGAATAAAAACATTTTCTATTATGTAAATTTTCTTGTGGCAAATAAATTCTCATGACTTTCAATAAACTAACTGGTCATACACTGTCTTTCAATCCCTGCCTCAAAATATTGTAAATTTTGCTTCCCCACCCTGTAGCGTGTTAACAAAGAAACAAAACAAACCAAAAACAATACCCCTTGCCTCCGCTTTGGGAATGAGTATACTGTCATACAAAAGGTTGATGATGTGACAGTTCAAGTATGAGTCTAGTCATACTCTAGCACATTGAAAAGACAAAAAAACCACAAAAAAAACCCCACTGGCATCAGCTTAACTGAGACAGAACAGAATCATTTAATAGCAGTGTAATCTCTATTATAGATACAGTCCAGTAATGAGTTAATAAATCAAGTTAAATTATGAATTAATTAGTAAAGATTCAACCATCACCATATTCATCTTCGTCTGTTGTTACATCTGAGCAATCTGATCACAGGTGGCTGAGCACCTATGAGTGTGGAGGTTACAGTAGAGCTTTAATTTTGGAATCTTCATGTTGAAATTGTCAAGAGTTACAAACAGTAAAACAGTCGTTTACATCTACATTAATATTCTGTTTTGTTTTCCCTAATTCCAAAAATTACAATAATCCAAATAAGCTGTTTACATGGCCAATGAAAATGTATTTGTATGTATGTATGTATATGTAGATATATTTATTTATTTTTTTTTTTTTTCAAAGTTTTCCACTGGTAGCAGATGTTCCATGGAGTGAACATATCCTCCTTCTTTTGGTCCTTCAAATACCATCTGGAAAAAGGTTATCTGTTCAATATTTGCCCATATCTATAAACTTGTTGATCTAATTTTAACAGAAGTGTTTCTCCTTCTGACCAGAAATGTGGATTTTTCTTCGGAGCATCCATCTCTACCTGAGAGGATCTTTGTCTTTACTGCAGAGTGTTTAAAGAGAGGCTGTGTGCTGCAAATTAGATTTGATGTTCAAAGGATCCACATAAGACCACAGTAATATTGGCATATCCAACATGTGTTAATCTGGACATGGCCTATTCAGAAAAAGGTATCATCTGGAATATCTGAGGGGGATATGCTGTTTACATGGCACGTGTAAAATTCTGAATAATAGTGGAATATTATTGAGCATTTAAGCTTCCTCATTGAATGTGATTGGGCATTACTTAAATCTTGCACTAAAATAAATTTCATATTTCTTGGAATACATAGAAAAATCAAATGGTTCTTCTATTTTACAGGGGTTTTTTTTTTTATAACTACCAGATGCATGATTATACACCTACTTACACTATGGTCTGTCTAGAATTAATGTAAGGCATTAAGCCAACTTAGTTTTAATGTCTTTTTTTGGATACTGAACAAACCAATCACCTGTGAACTAGAATCTTTAAGATGAAAACCTATAAAAGTTTATTTTTTAGGTGTTAACAACTTGTTAATTAGACAATTTACAGAATCAGGTAGAAACGACCACCAGATTCTGCGATTCAGTAAATCTGTTCAGCTGGGGAATTCACTGAAGGGAACAAGATAAGTTGGATGTCCAAAGCCATTAATCTACTGTAGCTTCAGCATTTTCTTCTCCTTCATTCGTCTCTTCGCTCGCTCGCTCGCTCTCTTTCTCGACATATACAGACCCTTCTAAATAGCCATAAATTCAGTTCTTATTCCCCCATTTCGAAGGGAAATGAATGCCTTGTTGAGAATCAGGCTGTAGCAGTGGGATTAATCAGTCTTACATGCCTGTTAGCTGGACAATTCCAGACAGTTTATAAAAAGACTAGAACATGTGTAACATGTATGTGAATAGACAGCCTACCACCACTGCAGTGCAGTTAAATAACAAATCTTGTCCACTGAGAAAGGCCGGTCAATGCAACAAGGATCGTTACTACAATTCAGGTAAACTGCACTCTTTCTCTGTATCAGGACAGCTTTTCTGAGAAAGTAGCAGAGGAGAAATAAGGTGTTGTTTGCTTTATTTACACATTGAGGGCCTGATTTTGATGAATGTATTTGAGTCAGAATACTGAGTAGCTGGGGTCGCCTCTGGAGTGTCCTATAATGCCAGACACAGTTTATTTCTTACACTACTCTTGATACAGCCAGAGTGCTGAACTATTGAATCACTGTCCAATGTAATCAACAGAAGAACTCACTATGCTCACCTTCCAAAAAATAAACACTGATGCGCTTTCACACGTCAAACTCCATCTAAAATGAGTTGCTTCAAACAGATTTTTCAAGGACCTTTTTGTTAAAACAGCCAATTAATCACAGCCAAGTACATCCACTGAATGATTGCCAGCTGTCCTCACCACAGGAAAGGTGAGCAAAAAGAGGGCTTAGCTATTCTATCCCTGGAGAAGGTAAGGTCAACAGTGCCTTGGCTAGTGGGCTACATACCCATTCCTTCATTTTCTACATCTGTTTCATCCACGCACGGTCAGAGGGGCAGGCGCTTTTCCCAAACCAACACTGAGCAAGAAGAAGAGCACTGGACAAGTTACCAGTGATAGCAATGCAGGTACAAATATATGTATTTAATATTTAATTGAACCCAACTGCACAGTCAGAATGTAGTTATATGTGCAGTTGAAAATGTAGTTGATGAATATAATGAGCAAGATTACATAGAGCATGACATGCAGACAAACAAACATTACACTTGCACCCTTAGGCCAATCAGAGTAAATTAGAAAATGCCAAAGTGAATAATGACATGCATTGTTCCCTGGATATGTCTTTTTCATTTATCATTATGATTAATTATCGATATAGTCACAGCTTCACTTCAAAGCGGGGTCAACTGTGCTCCAAAACTTTGTCAAAAGTGAAACATACTTTTATTCTGCTTGCTGCAATTTGTTTAAAAAAAAAATGGTTCAGGGGGAAACAAACCTACAATCCCTAGAATTGATATCAAAATGACTTGATATAAAACATAGCAATGCCATCATAGCTGATCTGCAGCAGTATATAATGCTAACATGCACATATACACATACAGATTATCTAAATGACTGAATGATGGAACTATGCCAGTGCATGTTGAGACTAAAGTATTACACATTAGGACAGAGAGCAGTGCACATTGTTCAGTTGTCTCACAGCTACTTCTGTTTATTTTAATTTGTAATGCATAATGACAATAACTATACCAGTGCATCTTAAATACAAACACTAGACTGTCAATATTTGAAGGCAAAGTGTGTTTCAGTGTTTTTCAGAACTGTTTAAGATGCATCCATTATCATCTATTAATCCATTTATTTCTATTACTAGCAAACTGCTTCATATTTGTGTACATTTTTCCTTATATTTTCTTGAATTGAAAATTGGTTCTGTGAAATCTCAGAAATTGTCGCTGAGATTTCACAGAACTCATTTTTCCATCAAGAAAATACACCTTTGTCCCCCAAAATTTAATCATATCATCAACGAGTCCAAGTGAATGATTGCACCGAACTTGAAGAAATTCCCTCCGGGCATTCATGAAATATTCCATTCATTTGAAAGGTCAGACATGAGGTTACAGTGACTTTGACCTTTGGTCACTAAACTGCAATTACCTCATCATTTAGTCAGCTGAACCTTGTCTGGCCTCCTCCTTATACAGATGCATGGACACATCTAAAAACTTAATAACTCCCCATGACAGATATTTTCCAAACTGTTTTTTTCTGCCTCTATGAAAAGATCTACCTATGAGCTACACACTTTAAAGCCAAATGTGCTTAAATGCAGACGTAGAGGAGTCTGTTTCAGCTGTTGTTCTGCATCTGGGTGACGACAGCAGTGGAGTGTGAACCATGTGACAATAGATCCTTCACTATCGCTCAAGACGTTTGGATTTCATGGAACATAAACGTAATCATCCATCACAAAGCACACACAAACAAAAGGCAGTATTGATATGGCATAATAGCAGACAAGAGAAGAGGAAGAAAAAGAAAAGAAAGAGTGAGGCCACTGTCCAAAAAACTCCTTTGTTATGGAAATATGATTGAGAGAGACATTAATATTTGAACCATAATCAGTAGATATCCTCAATCCAGCTAAAAGTCTAATCCTGAAAGTGTAAAAATACTTAAGAGATGTGCTTTGCTTCTAAATAAAACGGAGAGGAAACAGAGTGCAGCCAGACAGAAACCATGACTATTTTAAGCAAAATAAAGCAGCCAACGTCTTACATGTCTTAAAAAATTCCAGCACATGTTAATTAATCAGTGATCTGCTGTCACGTGTACAGGTAATACTGTCAAAAAGCTGTAGAATAAAGCAAACATTTATAAAGAAACAGAGAAAAAGTCAATAAAAGAGACAGACAATACAATAAACTCTAAAAATACAACATAAAAACACAGGAGAAGAACAATTTTCAGGACTAGAATTAACGCTACATACTGTCATTGAAGTAACAGTTTGACTATTTTATCATTCTGAAATGTGATCACACAGGGAGTGGGAGGAGCATAGGGCTCGACCTCGCCAACACACTCAACTACTCAACACTCGTTGCTCACCAAGTTGACCTTTGGGACTTTCGAAGTGGGGATAGGGGCTGATCTGAAATTCAACACCCACAGTCTGTCTTACCTTCTGACCCTTTCTTCCCTCTGGTGGTGGTACATGGACTACTTGTAACATTAGTAGTAGAATAGCAGTGGTACTCATAGCTGTAGTATTGCAGGCAGTAATCATTACCAGTATTAGAGTATTTCATACCTAGACCATCAGTGGTGTTATACCTAAATTAATCCAAGTTTTAACATCAATACTAGACAAAAAGCGCAACATAAGAGGTCATTGCATCACAGACAGGTATCTCACATATCAAGAATGGACATCATTGAGTAAGTAACCCAATGTACACAACTCAGCAGGTCTCTTCTCAGTACAGTCGCAGCTGCACTGACTGCTACGCTATTTGATTGTCCAATCTATTGATCTAAAACGACATTATTGTACACCTGCTAGACCGCCCCTGTTTGGCCAATATGGAATCTGACTGGTTAAAACATCAGATCATTGTCCTTTATTTGAAGCTGCAGATGTTGATTCTCAAGGTCTCAAGGCGGATTTCTTTTACCCAGCAACACATGATGGCTGAAATATGATTGGACAAATGTTGTAACATACACATACACTACTGGAATAACTGTGACAAAGACAAAAGCTATGAAAAAAGAGGACAGACTCATGTGAATCATTTCTAATGCATCTTCATGGAAGAAATATAAGAATGTTAAGCGTAAATTACCACTGCTTATTACAGAATTCATAACAGCACAGACAACAGTACAAGTAACAGAAATACCAACATTGCTACCTTTACGTTTTCTAGTAGTTGTTGTTGACAGAGTAAACAAGGTTAACTGCAACTTGTGAAGTGTGTTTTATGGACAGTAATCAGTTAATGACTGTGCGGTAAAAAAAGAGAGGTCATAGAGACACAGCTTAGAGACTGTGGAGGCTGAAAGTAGTCACTTTTCCATTGACCCTAAAACTGTGCAGATGTAACTTACGCATAAAAATTTAGCAAATAGAAAAATGACAATTTCGCCCAAACTCTCGTGCTGGAAAGAAGTGGTTTTTCAGGCATAACGTAAATTGGTATATCACACAAAATTGCAATGGAAAGACCTTTTTCTGCAACTACAGTCACGTAAATAAAAAAAAGGATGTTGACGGATTTCACAAGTGAAGAAGAAGAGTTTTAAAAGAAACACGGCGCGGTATGTGTGGACAAACCAGGAAACTGAATCATCTCTTTATTTAGTACAGGATAGAGGGGTAATATATAATAATAATGAATATATCTGTAAATCAACACGATATTTACATTTGTCATCATGTTTATGGAATGACTTCTCGTGTCATCTCACAATAATAAATAAACAAATCATCGTATTTGTGATTTACTGGAAAAACGACATTATGCACTCCTTTTTTTTCTCGACATTTAGTAAATATCAGTAAAGTTTTGCACAGCCGTCCAATGTAAAAGCCACTAGTGACATCGAAAGTAAACATTTCCAACCTTGACAAGTGAGCAAATGTTGAACAGTTGCAACCAGGTCAAGCTTACATTCATCAGCCCTGAATTATGGATTATGTTTGTGGAAATGAAAAGCTCACTTGCAGTATTTGTGTATACTGTTCTGTATCACTAGGTGTTTCTGTGAATTAGTTTTAAAGTAAATTAAACAGCATAGCGCTGTGAAAACCCATTTAGAGTATTCTCAATGAATGTGATGGACATCGGTCAATAACGACACCTCCAGTGATGGATCATTGTTGATAAAACTGTGATATAAGTGAAGGCATTCTTATTACACCTTTCTAAAGGTCCTAAGCATTATCATAGTAATGAATATCAGGACAGTCGGGGAGAAACCGTGGAATGTCATTTACAATACCATGACTAGCCAGAGCTGGTCAATGTCAGTAATAACAGCAAAGAGACGACAATGAGCCAACGATATACGGTATGAACAAGGAGGGACATGATCGCCTCTAAAAAAGCAAGGTTATTTAACTGCATTCAGCTCTGACCTTTGGCACCATTTATTACACATGACACCCAAGTCCTGCGTGGTAAGCAGTCTACAGGGTCATCAATACCTCAGTTCACTGCAGCTTCTCCTGCTACACCTCACAGTATACAACATCACTTTAATACAGCAACTAAGTGTGAGACTGCCCACAGGGATACAGTAGATAGACATTTTTAAGTATTGGATCTGACACAGCACTTACTAAACATTATAGTTTACGCAACAATAACAATAAAATAATTTGCTAGAAAATGTAAACTGTTGGGAATAATTTTGAATTGTTGACTTCAAGTTTATAAAGTGAGAGTCATTTTCTGTAAAAGTATTTGGCAGTTTGCTGTATCAGCTTACCTTAATAGGCTGGCAACATGCTGCTCTGTAGTGTATCCTACTGTTTTATGTCTTTACACAGCCATTTCAGGACATAAGACAAAACAGTCTGTTGTAGTACCCTTCAGCCGACCTCTCTAAGTTTAACTCAGCTGTATCTAACATGTAATCCCAGCAGCAGCAGGTATGTTAGGAATTTTAGCAAATTAAAATGCTTCAGTTGATCAAATTTTCACCTGACTTAGATTTTGGATTTTTGGGGTGTATACAGTATGTTTTCCTCTTTTTCCATTTTTACTCTTCTTGTGCTTGACACATTCCACTGGTGAAAGATTTCCTGCCCTCAAAAAGTTCTTGTTGCTATGCAACGGATCTGCCTGGCACTGCTAGCTCACATAGGCTACACAGAGTGCAACCCTACACACACACACACACACACAAAGCAAGAAGCTCTTAGCCTACGTCCTGTGCTTGTTAAAAAAGATTGAGCTATTAAGCTAGCATGAACAAAACACCTTTAATCTGTATTGTTTTTGACTAAATAAGCCTTTTGCATTAGAGCTGCTTTAATTCACTCCTGCTAAGTGCTGTATTCTTAAACCAGCCAAGAACATCTCTATTAAATACACACCGGAATATTTTCTTATAGACACGTTGTACATACACTGTTCCCCATAAAGTTGGAATAATTTTGTTTTCAGACAGATTCCTCATTTTATTCCTGTTTGTACACATCAATAATCATCTTTGACCAGGGGCAGTGATTACATACTGAGTCCCAGTTACACTTTATCAATATATCATATTGTCACTGTCATTTAATGTGAAGAGGTAAAAATATTTTATTCCAAATTCATGGGCCACAGTGTAGGAACATTTGAGTCTGATGAAACTAAGGGGAATGTTGTCACGACTGATAAAAGTAATCAAATAAATATTCCTTTGAAAATGTAACTGTCTTTACACGTTTTTGTATTTACAATCTTAATAAAATGAATTAATATTTCCTTCTAACAAAATCAGAACCCAATTTCCCAGTGAAATGTGCATAATAGACCCTGAGAATCAAAGACCTGAACCCAAACAATAACAAGCATGTTAATCCATCTGACTGAACTACAGCACAACAGTGAGGTTTAATACTTTCATGTGTTACACATTTGAAATGACACCATGTTAGTCATTGTTCCCACTTGGACCTTGTTTATAACACAGTCCTCCTCAGAGTGGGGTAACACACACAGTAGGAACAGAAAAACAGAGAGACAGGCAGACATACAGTAAAAATATAGACAGAGACTGAGAACGAGTGAGAGAGAGAGAGAGATTAAATGACACCTTGAAGGAAGTAATCAGACAAGAGCCCTAATCAATTTAAGTACTAAAATGTATCCCTCTGTCATTTATGACTTTGACTTGAATACCTACCCCTGGCTAAAGTCCGCAGTCCAAGAATGTCTCTGAAACATTGGCAGTTATTAGTATAAAGTCCTTCCAGCATCCTTTTCCATCTAACTCTTGCCATTTTGATATTGTATTTGTACATGAGTTCAAAGTGGCTTTAAATCTTCAAAAATTAACATGGAGGCTTGACTTCTGTCCATTGCAATGACAGCATAATTAAGTTTTTTTATGGTGATGTTTATGCATTGGAAACATTTAGAAAGGGAGTATGATTTATTACAAAGATATCAAAATATGAGCAAAGAAACTGACCTTGTAACCAACACCATATAACCTGAAGGTATCTTATAATTAGCCAGGGCTCCATCTTATCGGCCAGTGAAGTGAATATATGGTTCACGTAACCAGGGTTCCATCTAATATGTTCAGAGTATTAAAGTATTACACAGTATAGTCCCGCATAGCCAGAACTCCACACTGTATTAAAACTGTCAGTGCTGCAGACAGGTCAGGAACCATCTACACTCACTCTAGAAAAAGGGGAAAAAAAGAAGATAAAAAACTTCTCTTGGATGTTTTTAATGAATCACACTTGTCTCAGGCTTTGCTGGGAACAAGACAGTGACAGTGCCTTTGCAAAATAGTGATGGTAGACTTTTGATGGAACATTTGCACATGAATAAGCCTTGGTATTAAAATGACTAAATCCTTGCAAAAGAAAATGCCACATAAAAAGTCATATATCTCTGTCAAAACCTGCCATTTTCAATGAGTAATTGCAGCTCGGAGGTTGTTCTTGTTCTTTCAGGTAGTGAGGGGGATTTTTAGAATATACAGGTAGCAGGAAAGTGGAGAATGTCGACTGAAAAAGTTGACCGATGGCAGGATTTTCCAGCAAAGGACATCCTGTAGGCCAAACTAAGCAGAGAGAGTGTAAATAAAGTGGTTTTTCCAATTTACAGTACTTTAGGCATACTTGACATGTGTTTATCAAACATTAGTACTGCATTAATTAAATCGTCAACCTGTGCTAATATGTGCTTGCAAAATGTTGCATCTAAATGATTAAAAAATGTGCCTGTGTAAACCTGACAGCCTATTCCCTATTTATGTGTGGTGTGTTTGTTAGATACATAATATATAAGACTAATCAGGCTGTTTAGGCAGAGAGGCTTGTGAAATGTGAAGCATCTATTTGTAGGGGTGTGTACTGGCAAGAATCTAGCAATACGATACAAATCACAATACTAGTATCACAATATGATATATCACGATATATCATGATACTGTTAAAAAGGCAGGTTTTTGTTTTTTTTAAAAGATTATTTCCTGGAAGGATTGAATTACACCCAAAATATGTACAAATACTAGACATATTTTTATTTCAGAACAGGATCTAATGCTATATCCCAACATTTTTCTAATTCTTTTGGTTTCCAAAGTAACTAACATCTGCCACTCTCAGACAGTAAAAAGTGCTTTTATGATGCTTCAAATAGCCATTATTTAATAAAACAGTGTTAAATAATATTAAAAAAGATAGAAACAATAAAGAAAAACAGAAAACAAAAATGAACCTCCGCCATATCTGCATTTGAATAAATACTTAAAAATATCAATACAGTACTTTTTAATATCGATACAGTATTGTGAAATGAAATATCGCATTATATTGCAGAACCGATATTTTCTAACACCCCTATCTATTTGTCAGGTGTGTAGACAGGGTAAAATAGATGCCAATAACCTGGTGACCAAAGTAAATGAAGGAATAAATAATAAGGACCTCTGTTGAAGGGCGATATTTTGGATTCAGTCACAATAAAGGGGATAATCAAGCCAGTAAACCTAAACTATTGTGTTCACAATACTGTCCACGTACATCATAAAATGACTTTATAGCCAAACTGTACAGCCCACGATGACAATTCACTCAACAAACTAAGCATGCATAGGTCTCAGGATGTAAACTTCACACTGGAGTGTTAAAATTCTGCTCTGTGTGCGGCACTTCTCATAGCAGAGGGGGTTGAGGAGGCATTAACAGTGCCTGTGAGGGTAATATCATCACTGAAGTTACACACAAAACCATAATTGGAATTGTCATTTTGTCATAGTGTATATGAACATGATTTATGGGAGAACGAGCTGTGGAGAGAAGAGGAAAGACAAGGTTCGTTTGGAAATTGTGAACTCAGAGGACAGACAGTCTGTGCTGTATGCTAACCACGACTGCTTGATTCAGCTGGATTATGCAAATAATACCAACTGGTGCTGCCCAGGACAAAGACAGACACACAAACTGCACAATTTCACTCTCCATTGCCGATTATCCAAAGGTATACAGACACAGAGGAACACATCCCCACACACAGTGAAAACAACTCAGTCACTCACTGACTTAGTACTGCAGAGCTTTAGCCCATGTCTGTCACGGTCACACCAAGGGCATCCACAGCACAGAGGAGAGGAGAGGAGAGGAGAGGAGAGGAGAGGAGAGGAGAGGAGAGGAGAGGAGAGGAGAGGAGAGGAGAGGAGAGGAGAGGAGAGGAGAGGAGAGGAGAGGAGAGGAGAGGAGAGGAGAGGAGAGGAGAGGAGCCTTTCAGTGATAATAATTACGTTGCTAAGAACACATTGAAAATGGGGATCAAAAAGGGGGATCCAAATAGATGGAGAACAGGACATTTTGCGCAGTAATATGACTACAAATGAGGACGTACATTCGATGTAATTTTGTGAAGAGGTGTTTGAAACGGTGCAGGTAGAGTAGGAAGGTGGAGAAAGGAAAGGAAGGTAGGCAGAGGGACGGGGCAGGATGTTGCTGGGTAATGGAGATGAGATGTTAATGTGCCTGCAAGTGATGCACTGCAGCAAAGTGAGGGAAGGAGGAGAAGGAGAAGAGATGGTAGAGGAAGTGAGAAGACACAAGGCTGTTAGATGGAGAGAGAGGCAATAGAGAAATGAGACAGAATGTAGGAAAATGGAGGAGAAGAGGAAAATAGACCAGAAAGATGGTGAGAAGGAGGAGAGGAGGCTGGGAAGAAGGGATGAGGAGGGAAGACAAGGATAGGAGAAGATGCAGATACTGAGATGTGACCAGGGCTGATGATACAGCAAGTTTATGCTTGAATAAACTGATACTGATGTCTCAGATGAATCTATAATGATGCTATTAGGACTGGATTTCCATTCGAGTACAGTATCCCTTACCAAAGAATCCTGTCATGATGTCACACCAAACTAAAGTGGGCACTCCTGTATGTGAATATGGTCACACTACTGGTCTGTAGTAGTTTCCTTCACTTATTTTAATTCCACATACACATACAAACTACAAACAGTGCATTTGTTTATCATAAATGCATTGACTACAGCTCCAGTGAAGCCATTATGTACTCACAACATTGTCATTGTCATGTTTCCAAGTTTAAAACTACGTTCCTTCCTCCATTTTTTAATTCTCGTCACTGCCCAATTACGCAAAACATCTCAGTCTTCAAAAAAGCATGACACAGTTCTTCCTACATGAAGGCATCGTTTGATGTTACAGTTTAACTACTGCCGAACTGCAAGGCAGCAGATCATCTAACACGTGGTATATGTGTAAAGACTGACTAAAGAGAACGAGCAAAAGCAAACCCATTAAAAGATCTGAGAAAAAAGATCAGAGGGAAAAGAAATCATAACCTTTACCATAACAAAACAACCTTACAGAAAGCGCAATAGGGAAATATACAGGTTCTAAAAAGCAAGCCAGTATCAATCTGTTTAATATATTTGATTTTAAGAAGTGACTGCAGCTTTACTGATTACAATTAGTTGATTATACACATTGGAACGTGTTATCCAGTTGTGAAGTCAAGTCTGACTCATGTTTCTTTATTGCGTTTGCCTTTTGGTCTCTGTGGTTTTCTACCTAGTTTTTATGAAGAAACCCAATAAATCCATTCTACAGGTTTGCATTTGCGTCCTGTCCTTGCTGACCATACCATGCAGCAACAGTGTGTTTATCATGTGACAATATGTGAATATCAAATGAATGAACAAAAAAATAAGTAAAATATGTGTGAACAACGACATCATATACATCAAGAGGACAATTGAAAGAAGATGTTTTGATGCCAGATATGATCACTGTCTGTATGAGGTACCAGATAATGCCAGTGTGGGCGCCGTACAATCTTGTTAGTAACTTATTAACTTATTAACCACAAATACAGTTGAGTTGTCTATCAAGAAAAAATGTTTTCTTTAATAAAACAAAGCACTAAAAGTCAGATTTGGCAGGTGTGTAGCAGACACTGAGTTATTCTATTATCCCTGAAATCTTAATAATGGAGCAAATGAGATCAATGAGAACAAATGTGACTAATATTAATGTAGCATTTTTACAGAAGATCAGTGTGAGTCTATGTGGTTGTCAGTGTTATACTTCAGCCGCTGACACCATTTACAAAAGTACACTTCTACATTAGTGTCAAAAACGATTCCCCACACTAAAAAGTCTCATCTAAATGTTATAAATTCATATTTTACTCAAATCTTTTTATCAACTTCTCTCCTGACTAGAACAATAAAATTTGTACTGATCCTATAAAGAGGTCATATTTTGCTAAACCCACTTATATTTGTATACTTGTATTTGGACCCTAACAGTTGATAAAGTTTGAATTTGAACCCTCCAGGTGCTGCAAAGCTATCTTTATATACTGATTTTGGCAAAAATCAAGTGGATTTCTACAACCTGTTTTAATTCCTTCTTACTTTGTTACTTCTATAACTAGTTACGTCACAACATTTGCACATATAAGGTCAAGACTTCCGACAAACAGTTCTCCAAGTACGCGATAACTGTTTTTCAGCAGCAGCGGTTGTAGTCCATACTGAAAATATGTCCAAACTTTGAGCCGATTACCTAAAATGTTCAACTGTTGGTTGTATTAACGAACATAAGTGGCTGAACGTGGTGGGGTGTGAAGTGGCTCGTTTGTATTTAAAGGACCGGCGCTCAAAACGACCTTTCTGGTGTCATTACTCAGATATAGGGTTGAAGATGGACCTGTGGAGTTTAATTAATGAAGAATTCAAGTCCCAAATAGCATTTACAGGTTTTGTAGACCACAGGAAAATGTTTTAAAATGCGTAATTTCATTTAAAAAAGCAAAGTATGACCCTTTTAAATATTTCTCTTTTTTAAACAATTTTAAACCAATTTTGATGTAAAACACCACTTATTTCCAAGGGAGTAGGTTTGATTCTGACATTAGTGGGGACACAAAAGTGCTCCAAGGCAGCACTCCTGAAAGTTGATGTTTTTTTGCATTTGTGATCATAATTTCACATCATGTAGAGCTGATCAAACAAGCAAACAATCATAGTCAGTCAGTTCTAGTCATTTTGGCACCCTAGGCAAGATATGAATTTGGTGCCCCCCCCTTAAAAACACACACATGCACACAAACAGACACACACACACATAGATATGGGGGGGCACGAAGAGGAGATACATGAAGCATGAGAGGAGATGCACAAAGCAGCCAGCAGTAAACCACATAGAAACATATATAAATCAGATACAAACATTTATAAACCAGCCAACTAGCAGTAAACCATACAGAAACATAGAGAAACCATATAGAAACATATGTAAACCAGTTTAGCAGCAGTAAACCAGATAGAAACATATATAAACCACATAGAAACATACATAACCCAGTTCATCATCAGTAAACCACACACCTTAGCAGATATCTCATATCTAAATCATCTCCAGTTCCATTATTATCCAACTTTGCTTCATTTCAGTTCAGCTAGCTGTTGCTAGCAACATAAAACATTTTTTTAACATTATAAAAGGTGACATCCTTCTATAATTGGATTATTTTTCTTCCTCCTCTTTTCTCTGCTTCTAAACTGTGCAGTTAAGGCCTTGGAAGGCCTTTTCATGGTGATAAACTCTCCATTCTTTACCTGGATGCTAGTTCTACACCTGTCTGACTATCATTCAGCTCCCCAGATAGCAAATATTTTGGCAGTATTATGGCATACATTTGGCATTTTTGGCTTTCTTTTGGCTCTATGAAAACCTTTAGGCTTAACTGTGGTATGATTCAGGTTATCCATAATAAATATGGAGGCACCAGCAGTATATGGCTGAGTTATGGCATATGTGTGGTTAACCAAAAGACTGGGCAAAGAGTGGGATCAAGTATAGGGATGGTATGGCATGTTTATGGCAAGCCAGAAGATTGACTAAAGAGCGGCAACATCTTATTCCATATATGGATGTGTTTTGGCATATTTCTGTGAAGCCAAAACACTGCGCAAAGAGCGGGAATTTCTACCCAGAAGAAAACCTCATTTTAAAAGCATGATCAACACAAATTTTGGGTGAATTTTGGGCTCTCTTTGGGTCAGTTTTGGCTACTTTTTGGCTGGATTATGGGAATTTGGGGCTTTTCTGGGACAATTATGGCTATATTTTGGAAGTCCGCAATTAGTTTTGGGTGAATTTTGGCTTCTGGTTTGATTTTGGCTTGCCTATTTTGGGCCGTTTAGGACCCATACATCCGCCCAGAACTTCGCTAAATGGCATGCCAGTTTTGGGCCAGATTTAAGCCATAATGATGTTGCTATCTGGGTCTGCTCTGTCTCTGTCACACACGGACACACAGTGAGCACCGGTCTGGGAGAGCTCACCTGAGAAATTACAGGGGGCGTTGTTGTTTTGGTTTTTTTCTTCTCATTTCTTTATTTTTAAGACAGTTAATGAGAAATTATCATGTTATCAGTTATCAGCCTATGCCACGAACCAGCCCTGCACACACACACACGCATGCAGGCAAACAGACACATGTACAAATGTAAATGTAAATGACACCTCTGGTATTCAAATCCGTCTAGCTGACGTGACCCAGGCAGAACAAATGCAAACATGTTGACAACTTACGCTAAGCGGTTGGAGATACGAACTGCCTCCTATCCGGTCCAACTTTTTTTTTTCCTGTCCTGTCCAACTAGCGGGTAACTGTAGCTTTTACACGTAGATGGAGTAACAGCGGGGATGGCCAATCACATGTACGATAGCAAAACCGCAATTAGATTAGAGGCGGGACTTCCAGCAGAGACCGACTATTAACCCTTTGTGTGCCATCATCATTGACTAAACACTATGGACAGCGGTTGTATTGGTAGGGACAACACAGTAATGGGTAGATATTGGTCCCTAGCGTCCCTATGAAATTCTACGCCCCTGCTTATTTCAATGAGAAAAACTAAAAATATGTACTATTTTCCAAAAATAAAGTGCGAACTAAAGTGGATTACTTGTGTTAAAGCTATTAGTGCCTTGTATATGTCAGTAATGTATAATAACACTGATTTTGGGGCATTATTATGATTTGAGGAGCAGCAGTTTATTAACCCTTTCATGCATGAATTATGAGAACCTTAGTCAAGATTTTTTTTTCTTGAGTGTTTTTATTCCTCCCTTGGCATGAAAAAAACCCCAAAGTGATTTGAGTTTTTTTTTTCCATCTAGCTCCAAAAATGTCCACTCAGCTACACCATGCATTTAATTTTTGAAGCAAAGAAACGTATATATAAAACCCAATAGCAGAAAGTGATATGGAAACAAAGAAATTAAAACATTTTGAATACTGCTAATCTGATGTTTTCTCACATTTTAGCATATTCTAATACTAGTTATTATTCACTTCATGGAGATAATATGCAAAAAAAAAAACCTTTTTGTTAAAAAATAAAATAAAATAAATAAATACAGTCTGACAATTAACAATTGATTTACCCTAAAACATGTTACTGCAGATCAGGTTTATCAAGAACAGCAAAGTCACAGTAATGGTATGAATGTCAGTGTATGGGATGATGCATAAGCGTCCACTGTGTTGGCTGATATGGAACTAAAACAACAAAATGCATGAATATACAAGAGAACAGCTGGAGAATAACTGTCCACTGTAGTGACCAGTATGCATGAAAGGGTTAAAATTGCCACTTGTATCATTAGTGTATCAAACAGTTTGTTACACATAATATTACAAACAGTTTTTTTTTTTTTTTGTTTTTTTTTTTGTTTTTATTTTACAACTATCTAAGTTATTTAGTCTCTGGTAAAGATTTGCCTCACTGCAGCTACCAGTAGGCGTGATTAAAATTGATCCTACTATAGATCAGGTCACTTGTCTTAAACCCACAGGTTAGGGTCAGTGTGGATGTATTTCCACAGACTAGTGTTGTATCACACACTCACTGTATTACACACTATACACTGTGTACACTCTTGTCAGAAATTGCAGATGGAGGATGGATTCCAAATGGCTTAAACTGCTTAAATTAAGGAGCTGTATTAATTTCACTGATTAGCTGAGAGCATCATCACATCCAGACATGCCACTCCACAGGAAACATGCAAAACATCTGTTAATAACTGTTAACCAGTTGTTTGGGGCAAGACAAACCAGACAGCAGAATAATTGGGCAGTTCTGCAGAAAATTAAACATCTGACTGATTTTGTAAGAAATGAACAGTGTTTTCAGACAGGTGAGGTGCTATCTAAATAAGACTGCTAGGATGGCAAAAAAAAATATCACATTTCTCAAATATTCTGCATTTCATTGAATTATGAACCATCATTATTGACATATATGCATGCAAAAAAAAAAAAATCTACAAGAGCAGAGTAAAAACAATAAAATCAAAAAATCTCACAGATAAATGACAATAAGCCATTAGATCTAGAAAACGTAATTTAGTTTTCATGCTCTTCTCATTGATTTTACATTAATTTGGCTCAGGTGCTCTAAAATGGCTTGGGTGCTGCACCTATAAACAACCTTGCAATGGCTGTTAACTGTTGCACTCAACTCAAAGTCAAAGTAGTAAATGCCTAAATAAAAAAAAATATATATATGGATCAGCTGAAACGCCTAATATTAACCATCATACTGGAGCTAAGATCTACAAATAATAAAATGCTCTCTGGACAGCTCATATGTATGTATGTTTTTATTTTTGTAATCTTTGTTGGTGTTCGTTTTGTTAATTATGAGAAGGGAAACAAAAATCAGTTTATTTTAGCAACATTCTCTAATCATGTTTCTGATTCTTTCAAATTCTCAAATGACAAAAACCTATTCCATATACAGTTGGATCATAAATTTTGGCTTAAAGTTGCGGTGCTCTATAGTTGTTGTCAGCATTTGGATGAAAAAAGACTATGATTACTTTGAAGTATATTGAAATATTAAAATGATTTCACAGTGATCATTGTTAAGAATCCATAATATGAGACTGTTTTTTAGCTCACTTCTTGATTCTTTATTTTTCAGGATGTGAGTGAAAATCATCCGTGTTTATATTTAATCTTAATTTGGACCAAGAGAAAAGAACCGCAGAAGGAAAAAAGCGTATTTTGTAACATTTTTACCTTAATTTTTACTTTAATTTCAGTTTCTGCAGCTTTAATTGTGGTTTCTTTCTTATTGTACGACCTTTAAAACCTTCCCCTTCGCAATAAATTTTATTTTTATGGAGATAACCTGAGTATTTTTTTTTATGTTACAGCAAAGTACCAACATGCTTTCCTTCTCTTTTCTAAATATTCTCTCTTAAGTGCATGATTTAAAGGCTCTATTAATTGGATTCAAAAGAACAAGTCAAATCTCAGAAGTGTTAGACTTTTGGGTCCAACATAATGAAGAAAGTACTATCAGCAATCTAAATTATTTAAATGCCGTATGTGTCCCATTGCGTGACACATCTTTCTTGACCTCATAAAACCAGAACATAATTTCATACCTCAACGAGCAGCTCCCTCATAATGTCAATTCTTAAAATGAATGCATCACATGCCTGCCTTTAACATCCTGGCTATATTTATCTTAAGCACTGTAAGTACGTACAGTGTAGGTGAAATGCAATATACTGGATGGACGTCAATCGAGGCTTTTCATTCACAGCTTTTTGTGTGACTATGACATAACAAGTCTCTTTATAATAGACCCATTCCATTGAAACACGACTCACTGGTATACGAACATGCCTTTAGCTATGTGCTTTTTTGTTCATTTTAAAAGTTACTATTACAGAAGGTTCCTTGAAGTCACTTATTTCTCAATGGGAAAAGACAGCATATTGAGTAAACTGTGCATTCTTACACTTTCTTTTTGGAGCCGCAGTCATTACACAAAGCGTATTAACTAAGACTTTGCTGGTTTGAGAGTGTAAAGCCAATCTCTCAGCTCCTGGTCACCACCGCAGAGAGGAATATCTGTCTTTGTACTTGTGTTGAACAGGAACTCAGTGTGAGTATGGGGATTAAGGTAGCACCCCTTATGCTCTGTCCTGCACTGTTCTCTGGTGCACTGAGTGCGTGGGTTCATTGATTGTATCTCTCTCCTGGCGCTTTAATGGTCGTGGTACACTCGTCTCTGGACACAGCATTAGCATGGTCAAGTTATTTCCTCTCAGGGGCTATTTCCACTGACTGAACAGGATTTTTCCGTTCACTCCTTCAAACTTGTGTAAGAAAACAGCAAGCTGTGTTTTTCCATTATTTCCTGTACACTGCCTGGCGATAGAAAGAGCAAGTGGTGACTGAGCTTTGGTGTATTTATGAGCAACATAACCAGCTGTAATTTCAAAAACATGGTCTGATCATTTGGCAGCAACACATACATATAGTAGAAACTGCTTCCCTTTGCCAGAAGCTGGTTTCATATGCAAACAACACACCTCAAAGTGTTACTGTACTACATAATGAAAAAAAAAAATGCACACCTTTGTATTTGTATAAGATGAACTATCTGGAATTCACTGAGGTTTTCAACTCCTAAATGAAATATTGATTTATTACAATTGTAATTTTATATACCTAATATTTTGAACCAATATTCACTTTTAAAGTCTTTGAAAAGGTTTGTTAAGCATCTTTGTGTTATTTATGCAATAAATTATATACATTTTCTAATCGGATTTTATACATTTTGTGTGTTTTTTGTCCTTTTGTGTTGATATAGTAGGTCACAGGTGTCCAACATGTGGCCCAGGGGCCAAAACTAGCCCGCCAAAGGTTCCAATCCGGCCCCTGGGATGAATTTGCAAGTAAAATAATAGTAGAATAATCTAAAAATAATGACTCCAAATATACTTTTTGGTTTCATGTGAAAAAATAATATTATATTATGCCTAGAAATAATGACATCTTGATTTTTTTCCTCTGTTTTAGTGCAAAAAATAATAAATTATGAAAAATATTTACATTTACAAACTATCCTGTAACAATAAAATGTGAATAACCTGAACAAATGTGAGCAACTTGAAATGTCTAAAGAAAATTAAGTGCAATTTTAACTGTATTCTGCCTGTTACTAAATGTTTTGTGCCTTTGTGGATCTGATCTGTAACGCACATGTGTAAATGATAAGTTTAGGCATAATATTGTTAAAATTGCACATTATTCACGTCTTTTTTGTTCAGATAGTTGTAAATGTAAATATTTTCATAATTTAATGTTATTTTTTTGCACTCCAACAAAAAGAAAAGTTTGGACTTGTCATTATTTAAGGCTATATGGATAGATAGCAAACACTTTTTCAGGTTATTCACGTCTTTTTTGTTCAGATAGTTGTAAATGTAAATATTTTCATAATTTTATGTTATTTTTTCGCACTTAAACAAAAAGAAAAGTTTGGAGTTGCTATTATTTAAGGCTATATGGATAGATAGCAAACACTTTTTCAGGTTATTCACGTCTTTTTTGTTCAGATAGTCGTAAATGTAAATATTTTCATAATTTAATGTTATTTTTTTGCACTCCAACAAAAAGAAAAGTTTGGGCTTGTCATTATTTCAGGCTATATGGATAGATAGCAAACACTTTTTCAGGTTATTCACGTCTTTTTTGTTCAGATAGTCGTAAATGTAAATATTTTCATAATTTAATGTTATTTTTTTGCACTTAAACAAAAAGAAAAGTTTGGAGTTGCCATTATTTAAGGCTATATGGATAGATAGCAAACA
Source organism: Sphaeramia orbicularis (assembly GCF_902148855.1). Classification (NCBI taxonomy): domain Eukaryota; kingdom Metazoa; phylum Chordata; class Actinopteri; order Kurtiformes; family Apogonidae; genus Sphaeramia; species Sphaeramia orbicularis. The sequence continues at coordinate 36,270,106 of NC_043961.1, forward strand.
CTTTTTCAGGTTATTCACGTCTTTTTTGTTCAGATAGTCGTAAATGTAAATATTTTCATAATTTAATGTTATTTTTTTGCACTCCAACAAAAAGAAAAGTTTGGGCTTGTCATTATTTCAGGCTATATGGATAGATAGCAAACACTTTTTCAGGTTATTCACGTCTTTTTTGTTCAGATAGTCGTAAATGTAAATATTTTCATAATTTAATGTTATTTTTTTGCACTTAAACAAAAAGAAAAGTTTGGAGTTGCCATTATTTAAGGCTATATGGATAGATAGCAAACACTTTTTCAGGTTATTCACATCTTTTTTGTTCAGATAATCATAAATGTAAATATTTTCATAATTTAATGTTTGTTTGTTTTTTGCACTTAAACAAAAAGAAAAGTTTGGAGTTGTCATTATTTAAGGTTGTTATGCTGCTATTTTACTGGTTGGGTCCTGTTGAGATCAAACTGGGCTGGGCTAAAATGAGTTTGACATCCCTGTAGTAGGTTAAAGTGAAAAAATAATAATGTGCCGCAAAAAAAAAAAAAAAAAAAGATACCAAACATGGGTATAGTAAACATTTCTATATACAGTATATTAAAGCAAAATCAAAAGTACTCAAAAGCAGCCAAAATAGGCTCAGTCCCCTAAGGGTTAAGCAATGTCCAGAAATATGGTGGATAAATCTGTCTATCTATGATTTTTTAGGTCAAATAACTATATCTATGGCCAACAATGAATGGACCTTCAATCCACTCTTCTACCCCACCTCAAGGCAACACTGAACACCATCCAGTCAGTCAAGTCTTTTTCATTGCAGTTCTGAACCACAGAGTATATCATCTTATGGATGAAACACTGAGGCATACATTTCTAAAATATTACCATTCATTTTGTCATTTTGTGAGATGACTGGATTTCTCGCATATGACAAAACATATAGAAAAATAAGTGTTAGAAAAAGAGGGAAAATGATGGAGACAGGACATCCGTATGGGAGTGCTCCATCAAGAGGCTTTTTAATCCTGTGGTAAAGGATGACAGGGGTAACTCTACGCACATGCAAACACATTCAGCACTGCAGGTAATTGGTGTTACGGGTGTCAGTCCTCCAGAAGCTAGTACTGCTCCTTTCCACCTTGACCCTCCACCTCCACCCAATCATCTTCGCCCTCGTCTCTCTAGCCTGCTGAGCCCTTATGCTTCATAATTCTGTCTTTCCTTACCTAATGATTCTCCAAGGTACTCTAACAGATAGGGTCAAAACAGCAAAGAAAACCAAGCTAATGAAACGTAGCTCAATTATAGCCTAATACAAATGGAAATTAATAGATAAAGCTGAACATGACGAATAAATAATTAAGGCATAAAAGCATCACCATCAGATTCAATGTATTACCTAATTATTAATATTTCATATTAAAACTCCTCTGCAGTGCTACATTAGATTAAAGTATATAACATAAGTATGCCATCAAATTACTAAATCTTTAAGCAGCACAGTTTATGCAACATGGAGCTACATCATAAATATTGCGCAGGTGGTCAGTCCATACAGTACATGCACACCGATCATCTAAAGCACAGGTGTCAAGCATGCGGCCCGGGGGCCAAATCCGGCCCGCCAAAGGGTCCAATCTGGCCCGTGGGATGAATTTTTAAAATGCAAAAAGTACACTGAAGATATCAACAATCAATGGTGTTAAAATCATTTTAAGTCAATTCAATCTAAAGTGGGTCAGACCAGCAAAACATTATCATAATAACCAATAAATAAAGAAAACCACAAATTTCTCTCTTTGTTTTAGTGTAAAAAAGGTAAAATTACACAAAAATGTTTACATTTACAGACTAGCCTTTTACAAAAAAATTTCAATAATCTGAAATGTTTTAAGAGAAGTATGTAGAATTTTACCAATATTCTTCCTGTTACTACATGTTTTGTGTATTTGTAAATCCACTGTGATCTGTAAGTTATAATGCACATGTATATGATAGACTAAAGTGTAATATTGCTAAAATTGCACTTATTTTTCTTTAGAATTTTCAGGTTGTTCATATTTGTTCATGTTATGTTCAAGTAGACTTTGTAGATGTAAACATTTTCATCATGGAATTGGATTTTTTTCACTCAAAAACATAGAGAAAACTTTGGTGTCGACATTATTGATCAATTCTTATCCTATTATTTATATTATTTTACTGGTCCAGCCCACTTTATGACATATTAGTCTGTATGTGGCCCCTGAACTCAAATGAGTTTAACACCCCTGATCTAAAGCCTTCAAAGCCTTCAAACATGTATGTATGTATTTATTTATTTTTTATTTTTCTGGTATGTCAGTGTAGGTGTGTGTGTATGTATGTGTATGTGAAGATGATAAATGAGCTTAACTGATCCAAGGGACATGATTTTTCATATTACGCTGATAGGAAGCTAAACGATAGACCGTTTCATGGAGAAGGGGTGGAATTAAATAAGTTATACTTCCTCCCACTCCTTTTCGAATGTGCAAATGAAGTCATACTTTGTTTTCATGTACAGGTTTTTGTTTTTTGTTTGTTTTGTTTTCTTATAATCTGTTTTATTTGTAAAGACTAAGTAGGATAACTTTGTTTTGTTGCATATTCGAAATAAAGTAAATTAAACTAAAAGCCAATACACAGACTGTGGTTCATAAAAAAAAAAAAAAAAAAAAAAAAAAAAAGACACAGTGACACATTTAAGTAATTTCACTAAGCACAGCATCATTAGCCACTAAGCTAACACTTCCACCTAACTCAAGCATGCAACATGTATGCAGATGTGTGTGTGTGTGTGTGTGTGTGTTCATGCCTCTCTCAGTAGACTTTCCAGTCCCCTCATGTTGTCACAGGGTTTGGCACTGGTCTTGTTTCTCCAGATGTTCCCACCATCCTGTCTGTCTGTCTTTTTTTAATGTCTGCCTTCTCTCTTACTTTCCATTTTCAGGGATGAGAAACTCACTTTTAAACTTTCCATGTCTTGCTGTCTGCCTCCTCTCTGCTGAATGCAAGCAGAACCATCACCCAAATCCCACCCCCTCCCATCGCTCCGCAACTGATGAGTAAGAGGAATGCTTCTCCCTATTTGAACACAATGCAGGGAATTAAACACAACATATCTGATTATGCTTTTTCGTACATCAATGTCTCAATTAGGGATAATTATAATGCAGAGTTTTTGCTTTAATCACGAGTTACTTGATTCAGACTTGTTGCGGTTGTACTGATACTTAACCAGTGACCACACCTCCACTTCAAAAACTCACTGACAACCCGACTTGCTCTTGAACAACAAATAAGAACCACTATCCAGTTTAAAAACATCTCCTTCCCTTAGCCTCCAAAGCAATGATTACTGAACATACTTCAAAGTGGGTTTGACACACTGAAACGCACAGTGAAGTTGACGGTTGCCACAGCAACTACAGGAAATATAAAGAGACACCGCTCTGAAAGGATTACAAAAATAAGAACTAAACTACATGTCAAGTGTAGTGTAACTGTGTATAACTAATCCCTTTGTATTCACTAAAGAAGCAAAACTCAGAACTAACAGAAAGGCCATTGTTTTAAAAGGATTTACTTACAGTGAAACAGCAGAGAGAGGAAAATGTGGTGGCAGTGATAGGTACAGTTTCCCCAGATTTCCCTTTTGGTACTGATGAGAGTTGTGGTAGCAGAGTGGCCTGTCCAAGACTAAATATAACCTAAAGAGCTCGTACAGGCAGCAGACAGCAGAGCGAAACGAGCTTTTCCACGTCGCATGGACAGTGTTTTTGCCATAAGCAAACTCATTCTGACTGTGTTGAGAGCTGCAAGGCACAGGAAAGTACAGAACAAGTAGCTTCACACTAGGACTCTATCCCTAGAACAAATGAAAGAACAGAGGGAGGGAGAGATGGAGTAAGAGAGAGGGAGGGGTGAGAGCTGGTGCTGAGTATATACATGATCTGCCAGCATGACCTCGTGTAATGAGAGCAGACATGATCACACCAACAGCCTTCAAGCACTAGCAATCCCCTACTGACACACTGACAGCCCCTACAATTGTTTTTATTTATGTCATGTTTTATTGCTTTTATTCTCTTAGTTGTGTTTAATTATTTTCACCTCCACCGATGGTTTTATGTGATCAGTTCCATTTGTTTGTTAGTCTGCCAGCAGAATAACGCAAAATCTACTTCCACATGTTAAACCTGGTGAAAGTGTAGGGCAACGATGAACTCCTTAAATCAGTGTTTTTCAACTTTGGGGTCCCGACCCCACATGGGGTCGCCTGGAATTCAAATGGGGTTGCCTGAAATTTTGAGAAATTAATAAAGATAAAAAAAAAAACAAAAAAACGTACTAATAAAAAAAAATATGATGAGTTGAGACAATCCCAATACATAAAAGACATGCTAAACCGTGAAGTTGAAACTGAAGCACTGGGGTACTGTTTATCTTTCAAATGTTCACTGTGGTCGGTTTCAGATGCTGCAGCTCTTTCATAATTCATAGTTTGAGTTCTTGTTTGTTCAGTATTAATTGTCAGCCTTGTAAATCCAAGCTGGGCTGACTGTACATATCCTGACCAAGGAAAATAAAATTCTCCCTTTGTGCAGTAATCTACACCTGGCTTTTCTGCCTCTGTCCATAATAATATAAATTATATAGACTAAATGTGTCTAAAATTTATGTTTATTTGCAACATAGCAAACTATTACATGATCAAAAACAAATTCATTTTAGCAAAAAAAAAGTCTCCATTTTGAATGTCTGGGGTCGCCAGTAATTTGTGATGTTAAAATGGGGTCATGAGGTAAAAAAGGTTGGGAACCACTGCCTTAAATATTGGACATGCAAACCCTGAAAAAGGGAGGTGCTTCTAGAAATGTTCATTTGTGACTCGTGCTGGAAACATAACTAAGATTCGATGTCAGTTCGATTCCTTGGACCAGCCCTTGAGCAAGGCACTTAACTCCCTGTTTGCTCCGCGGGCCCCTGGCATGGCAGCCCACTGCTCCTACTCTGCAGTGTGTGTGTGTTTGTGTGTGTGTGTGTGTGTGTGTGTGTGTGTGGTGTGCTCCTGCATGTCCAAAAAAGATTCTTCTTCTAAACATACACACAATGTTTATCAAAATACTAGTTTTCAGTGGAACTGTTTCAAAACCAATAATCAGAAATGTGACTGATGTCTATGATGTAAATGTCTGCGGATGCAGCCACTGAACTGCATAAAGTACTTTGTTGCCATGGTAACAGTTAGTTGTACCAGCCTTCTGCTTTTGCTCTTTTCTACCTTATTGTCTTAACATCTTCTGATGCACTTTGTGCATTTTGTGTCCTTTTTCTTAAGACCTTTACACATGAACAGATGACTCAAACCTGTAATATACTTGCCCAAAAAATATTTTACATCAAAACTTTTGACATGAATTTGTCACGGTTGTAACATGTGTTAATTAACTGAATGTATTTGCACCATACCATTCTTTATAAGTAATAAAAGAGTCAACATGTTCTGCAGCCTACACTGGTGATGTGCATGAGTTAATTCACAAAACTCATGGATTCATGAGATTTGAAGCTTGGAGTAAATCCCAGACAATGCATATGGTGAAAACAAACTGTAACCTCAAAGAAGGAAGTATAATGGGAAGACTGAAGCAGAACATGAAAACACAAATATTAGATTAGGCAAAGAAAACACAAAGATATATTTTCTTTTTAAGTGAGTGTCTAAATTTAAAAGCAACTATCAAGCATGTTTGATAAAGACAGGGTTAGTAACAGATGGGGCTACACACTTGGGAACAGTGGGGCACCAACCTTCTCACAGTAGGATACTTAAACTTCCTGCCAACACGTGTTTTCTTGAAATTTACAACCGGGAATGAAATGGAAACCAAGTTCTAACATGGATTCAAGTGCCACAAGTAAAATGGGCAAACAAGAAAGCAAAAGTTTGTTTCTCTGTGCTTTCTTTTTGTTTTTGTCCCCCTCTCTCCCACTTTCTTTGCTTCTCTCTCCTTTCTGAATATAATGAATAGCCATCAGTGGAGGAGAAGGTACTCCGCTGTAAACAAGCAGCTGTAAGAAATGCCACGAGAAAAATCTTGTTAGACAGTTCTTTTTGAAGAAACTGTGTGTTCATGAACGTTCATGAGTGTCATATTCTTTCACTTGTGTTTGTGTTTACTTGTGAGAGATTATTTTCAGCAACAATGATATAATACACAGTTTGCACACAGGCATGCACACAACCACACATAGTGGTTAAATTCTTAACAGAAAACAGAGTGGAGGTCTTCCCATGCCCCCATGCCCTCTCTGCTGGACTTGGACATCTCCCAGAGGCTGAGCTATAAATAGACAGCACCCCCAAAAACCTCTCACACACACGAATACTGTACACACCAGGCCCATCCTGAATTCCATTTTTGGGGCTTCAGTGAGAATCACCTACCAACACAACGGTAGTAAGATAAGAGAAAGAGACACGAGGACAGGAATACAAAAAAAATAAGGATTTCCCTTTTTATTAACCAAAATGAAAACCGCTACAAAATGTGCAACGATCATTCCAAATAAATTATGGCCAAACCCATAAAAATGAATTTCCTCACATGCAGGCCCATAAACAAATGAATAAATAAACTGTAGCTTATACCAACATATAAAATCAAAGGCTCAGCTTTGAAAGCAGTAACTCACAGAATAAATTGGCTTCTGTATACAAATAAATTACAGCCCATAAGTCATAAAAATGAAGTCAGGGATAGAAAATAAAAGTCACATCTTGACATGAGTTTCCTACAGCTCAGAGTGCTTCAGTCTGTGTGACAGGAAAACCACTGTGTCCACATTATTGGGCAACAGGGAATTTTAGTTTGCTCAGAGAAGCTGCATTTCTTGCTCCTTATCATTGTTTTGCTTCTTTTTCAGTGCAGCTGATGCAATGTGTCCTTCCTCCTCATCAAGTATCAACATCAGTACCTCCTCCTGTTCATATACGGCCAGGTGCTTGGCCGACGTGCTCACCTCCTTGTACACCTGGTCCTTCGCCTCGTACGACAGCCCGTTTAATTACTTCAGGCCGGGGTCAATGACACTGACATCACTCACTCACCGCCTTCTTCCAGTTTCCTCCACCTGTTTACATTCACAGTCTTCAGCTGCACCGGTCTCATAAGTTAGTGATCTAAGAAGGGATGTTTTTTTTTGTTGTTGTTTTTTTTTAAGCTGGTTCATGTGCTTCTGAAAGCATAAGGTACAGATTTCCATCTATTTACACTACAGACTCCATTTCTAAGCAAATCAGTTTCAGTTGCCTACATCCACAATAACAGCCGCAATAAATGGATTACAGTGTAAAGGTCAAGACTTTTCTGCATCAGGACATTCATTCATTCATTTTCTGAACCCACTTTATCCTCACTAGGGTCACGGGGGTCACTTGGAGCCTATCCCAGCTACATAGGGGCGAAGGCGGGGTACACCCTGGACAAGTCACCAGTTCATCGCAGGGCTGAACATATAGAGACAAACAATCACTCTCACATTCACACCTATGGGCAATTTAGATTAACCAATTAACCTATTAATGCATGTCTTTGGATGGTGGGAGGAAGCCGGAGTACCCGGAGAGAACCCATGCAGACACGGGGAGAACATGCAAACTCCACACAGAAAGGTCCCACCCCCTGTCAACTGGTGTTGGAATTGAACCCAGGACCTTCTTGCTGTGAGGCACGAGTGCTAACCACTGCACCACCGTGTCGCCTGCATCAGGATATTTCTGTGAAAATCTTCCAGTTGTTCAGTGCCTCTCGTCTCTTCTACCACTACACAAGTCACTGTCAGCTGATGTCAACAGACATCTGTCAACAGATTCTAACACAAATTTCACAAAAACACATGAGTCTGTGAAAATCTAACATAGAGAACAATTCATGTTTTAGTGACTGTTTCTTTATGTCTCCCATGAGTCAGACTCCAGCCGCCATGATATAGCATGAGTGTGTATTTAGAACACACACACTCCAGGAGATGAAATATCAGTTTTCAATCAACATATCCACATCCACATATGTTAACCTGATGTTATACATGATGAGCATGTAACACTAACATGAGCCATAATAATAAAGAAAAATTATAATTTACTAAAAAAAGAAATTGGTCTTACATGTACTTTTTTCAGTTCATTGACCAAACTCTTTGATTTGTGATGCCACTTTCCAATAGTTACCGCTTGACATTTGGAGGACTATCTTCAGATTTTGAAGTAATTCTAAATGTTTGGCCCTACCTTGTTTGCCAGCCTTTCGTGTGGTCAGGTTCCACTGTGTGAGTGCCGCTAACGTCAGAAGAGAGATGTGACGCACAATACTATCACTGAGACATTAAACGGCCTTGTCTAATTAACACTGTGTGATCTGGCTAAAAGATCATATGACGATGCAATCACAACCCCGTGATCGGAATCTCACCTCATAAAAAGCAGGCTAGTAATGACCAAACTATAACAAATTTTCCTCTAGTTTTCTCTGGTTTCGAGGCTTAAGCTGCATGTGTGAAAGCTTCTTGTTGTCTGATAAGAATTTCTGCTGAAACTACAGCTATAATGTGTGTGTGGGTTTTTTTTTTTATTTGTTTGTTTTTTTACCTAGAATGTGACCTCATTTTTCCTGCTGGAGCTTAACCATAAATCAAAAACATTTTTACACTCTAAAAAAAATTTCTTAGGCTGGACCCACAGCTGATGGACATTGGGTGCTGTTTCTTTAACAGCAGTGCAACAACATGCTACAAACTCTGTAAAGTTAACAAGGACTCAAATCAAACACCTAGTGCAGACAGATGCTGAAGTATCACTATAAATAGACTGAAACAATCTCACCCAGCGACCTGTGCTTGTGACATTAAAGCTAAACCCATAGATTAGTGCAATACTTATGTGCAATGCTTTCTATAAAACACCATAACAGGTAAAACTAGTACACAGCCTATTTAAAATGCATGGTCATACAGTAGGCAGGTCTTGACAGTTCTATTATCTATTCTTTTTAATGATGTGATTTTCATGATTCCTCTGAAAAGTAATCTATATGCTTAATTAAAACTGATCACAATCTAAAGTTATGTGATTGTCCAGCCCTATGAATGCATAATGAATATTGTTAGATTATGGGTTCTCATTTCAATAGTTATTTGGGCTTTTTGTGTAATGCATATGTAATGTTTTTGGAGTAACACAGCATTGAATATAATTTAGGTGTCCTATTACAGTGGTAGAAGCTTTAGGGCATTCAGGTCAGCCCCACTAAACAGATGCACAGCTTCATGACTGCCTAAAATTTGTAAAATGGAAGACGGATTTTTTAAAAGCTACAAACTACATTTAAAAAAAAGCCCACATTTTTCATGATGTATTTGCATTTTCATTTTAATTCCAGCATAGTAAATATTTCAGCAGTAGAAACCTGCTATGGTTCCCCTCAGCTCCTGTTTCTTCTTCCTCTCATCCATTAACTCATCTGTTTTACCTGCTGGCTCTCCCACCTCCCAGCCACTCCCTCCTCACTATCACCTGTTCCACTCATCTGCTTTTCATCAACAACCAGCCGATATGTCAGCCTTCACTTGTACCTCCTACCACAGACTGATTCATGCTACCATTCGTTAACCCTTTATTAGGTAAGTGATTATTTTTGGTAATTTCCACACGTTACAAGACAGTGAAAACAACAGTTAGTGTGGACAGTGAGGCAATAATCTGAGGTGAGGTGATTGACATGCACATCCAATAAATGAAAGGTGTGCAGGATCTCAAAAAAGTAGATGGAAAAAAAAGGAAATAAGGTCTGCATAACCTGTGAGCTCCCAAAAATGTATTCACCACAAGTGATGTTTGGGGCTGATGCCCTTCATCAGACGTCTGATGAAGGGCAGATTTTCAATAATCTGAGGTAAAATGTGGTCTACAGGGTCTGTAAAGTCCAGCTCTGCTTGAACAGTGAGTGTAACTACTTTGTTAGGTACCATGAAGTAACTGTATAGGGTTGCACCGATTCCGTATTAGGATCAGATTGGCTCTGATATCAACATTTTAGCTAGATCGTGGATTGATAAAAGCAACCGATCCATAAGAGCGATCCTTGGGGGGGTACGTACGGGGGGTGGTCTATGCTGTACCTCATAACAAGTACACACAGACCATATGACTGTACAAAGTGAAAGTGAAACTTAACTCCTCTGAGTCTCCCACTGTTGTCCTGCTCATTTTCCTTTTCCTTACCTTTGGAAACTTGAATTTGAGGGGTCAGGACATTTGTTTAAGGGGGCACTGCCCCCCCCCCCCCCCCCCTTTGTGGGGGGGGGGGCTCTCTCTCTCTCTCTCTCTCCCTTGTGAAATTAGGGAGAGAGAGAGAGAGAGAGAGAGAGAGAGAGAGAGAAAGAGGTGTATGGGACAGACATTTATGGATACTTAATGGCCAACGTAAGCGCAGTGGACGAAATTGTGAGGTATGCCACAGGAAACACTGCACCAGGTAAGGCTTGTAGCTTCTTAAATCAACAATGATATTGGATCGGTATTGGGCATCAATCAATACGCAAGACCCCAGCATCAGTATTGGCATCGGAACTGAAAAAGTCAGATCAGTGCATCCCTGTTCAAAGTGATAATGTGTATGTTGACAGGAGTTTGTATCAGCACTTAGGTTGTTGCAGTGACCTAAAAGTGATGTGTTTATCTTGTATTTTTTATATATACTTCTTGAATTTCCTTTTATTATTTTATTTTTTTGCCACTTACAGGTAAGGAACCAAATATGGTAACTTCATTGACTTTGATTTTCTGCATAATAAAAATTTTGGAACAATTTCATTCATTCATTATCTGAACCCGCTTTATCCTCACTAGGGACACGGGGGTTGCTTGGAGCCTATCCCAACTACATAGGGGCGAAGGCAGGGAACACCCTGGGCAAGTCGCCAGTTCATCACAGGGCTGGACATAAAGAGACAAACAATCATTCTCACATTCACACCTCACAATTTCACAAAAGTAATAAATTCTTGTTAGGTCCTCTGGTAACAGACTACAGTTGAAATTTCAGTTTCAGAGTATTTCTATGAGTGACTTATAAAGGGTTAAATATGGATTGGAATCAGGAACCGCTTCAAAATTTTCTGATCCATCAAAATGATAAACCTGCAAAGTTATCAATTCCTTTTATCAATACTGGCATGTTTTTTTCTGGCAGCTGCATACAAAACCGTCCAACTGGAGTGTACTCTGGGTGTGCGCTCACAGATAACACCACGGTTGCACTAATGCTGAAAAGTTGCATAGGCCTGAAATCAATAATGGAATCCATAAAGAACTGATAATAGCAATAAAATCTTATCAATCCCCATTCCGGTTCTCTGCCTGCTTTCCTTTAGACGCTCTGATCTAAACCCAGCCTCTTTCTGGACCCCTATCTCTGATCTCTGGTCTCATCAGAAACCTCCAGTTCTTTTCCTGAGCCGTCTTCTGCCTGTTCGTGTCCTGATTTGTCCGCCTGTTTATCTGCCTGCCTGTGGTTTGTGACTGCTCGCCTCTTTGGTCAGTCATTTTCTCTTTCCACTACCTCCAGTCCCACTCCCACGCCCCACACCAGACCCCTAGTTCCCTGGTGGCTTTCCCTGATGAAGTCACCTCACTCTAATAAAATTACAATAAAGTTTTCTCTTAGTCCCTGGTGTATATACATTGCACAAATTTTATGTGCCAGAAAGATATGCATTTTTTTCCCCCTTTTAACTTGGTACAAAATCTATTTGAAGGAATCGCAAGTTTGTTCCTTACATGGGCTTGCAGATACATTATTAATAAGAACTAGCATCAATGGCTAATTGATGGAGAGTGGTGGAAACAAAGACAGAAAAAGAGAGGAGTGAGAACAATGATACAAGGGAACTGAAAGAACATGATCACCAAGGAGCATTGTGAGCACAGATGGATTTCTCAGTCCCTTTCACCCTGCAGGAATCCTGTTTCACAGCATTTGCCGATTTAGAGACTCTCACTCAGCAAGTAACAGCTCATCAGCAGGCCCTTTATTACATGTTAAGAGTTAAAAATACTATACAACATGCCAATATTCTGCATTTTCAGTGAATTTACTGCTATAGTGAGTGCTCTGAATGTCCTTCTGAACAGCTTGTTTATTGTTTGAGTATAAGACTGAAAAAGCAAGATGTTTTAAATCTAGCAACTGTGATACAAGACATGTTGTGCTTTAATTTGCAATAAATCAGATCGTGTCAGGCTCAGCAGACTGTTGAATTTTGTTGAAACTGCAGTATGGCAGCAGATCTGACCCCATCTGGCTCTAGGGAAGTTTTTCTCCCACATTTGCTCATTTCTGTGTTTCAAACTGCAAGTGAAAGTTTTCTATTTTTTAACCACAAGTTATCATTCGTATAAATAAAAATGCATCTTGGCAAATAGTACCACAGCTCCCCTTCAGCACACTCCTTTTGTCATGGTTTATTTTGGGGCATCTGCCATTTTTGCCAAAATTTCCTGAGATAAGATGTAACAATAATGCATTGTGGGATGCGGTATATCATGCAGATAGCTTAAGTGGCATATTTGGAAGTTCCAAATTGGAAGTGCAGCGTGTCACCCTGTATCCTTGTCATACTGGAAATGTTAAGAGCTTATCACATACTATAGTATTTACTGCTTTAGGACAGTGGTAGCATTTTCTTCCATTACCATTGTTGGTAGGAGATTATTGTTGAAATATATTGTATTATAAGTTATGCAGACTATCATTTAGATAGTTACTAAGTGTAATATACTTTAGTTTTCCTAAGCTTTTTACTATCGGTTATTTACATTATTAGGACTCTAAACAGATGTTACTGTATCATTAAGGAAACAAAAGTACTGTGTTATGTTGTATAAATGTGAGATGGGGGTGGGATTTAATAAGTTTTCTTCTCCCCACTCCTTTTTGAGCAATATATATTGAATTTATTTTATTACTAATGCACATGGCAATTGCTATTTTGTCTTGATCACCTTTATTCATTAATTTATTTACTCTGATATTAGTTCTTTGGACACAAAAAAATGTTTATTTTTTTTCTTCTGCTCAAAAAAAATAAATGAATGAAATGAATGAATGAGGTTTAGACTCTATAATGACCTTAACTCATGCAGAACCAGAGCCACTGACGACCTAAACCATCTACAGATCTAAAATGTTTAATACCTGTTGATCCACTAATCCTATTAATACATGCAAATGATTGGTGTAAAACGCAATTTATCATCTTTTCATGGTCATCAGATACGACCCATTTGGACGTTCATAGGCTCCGTAGTGAACATGGAAACACTGTCATCTTCTACAACATTGATTCACCAGTAAAACCCATGGAGTTGGATCAATGACAATGGATGGAGACACTGGGTTAATGTTCAGTTGCTTTTTCTTCAGTTTTCTTTTTTTAGATACAATAACCCTCAACTATAATCTGAGCTTTTATAAACGTCTACATGATCAGTTGATTAAAGATAGGAAAATGCTTTTTTTCACTGGAAAAATTCAAAAGAGGATTATATCATAATAAATGGTGATAAATCACTTAAGAAAGGTTAAATATAGAGAAAAAAATATTTTGGAACTGCCACAGAAGTAGCACTGGGTCTTTATGGGTTAATGTAGTGCATTACTGTGAACATCAATACTCCATCAGTACAATGTTGTTTCAATCTACACTCCTGACATCTTCATCAGAACTTTTCAGAACTCCTTAACATCCCTTAATGTGGTAACCTCTAAGACCCGCAGCATTCACTGAAACCAAACCATTTAACATTATAGCCATCACCGCCAACGTGATACAGATCACACTTATATCTGCCCATGCCACAGAAAACGCCTGTAGACATTCCCTGCTCATGTTGGAGAAGTGAATGTCCTTTGTGCTTGGCTGCCAATAACATCAACAGCTGTTCATTGGATTTTTTTTTTCAGTGCCACACTGACATGCACACTGAATTCTGTTTCAGGGGGAGTATAATACTGAATAGCAAGTCAGCAGGAAGGAACTTAGGTGAACTGAGGTACCTGCTGTGCTTCATACATGGTTGGAATTTTAAGCTTATGAGGTAGGCGTAGGAAAGAAAATAATGCTACAAGCAGCCCATGAAACATATACAAAAACATATGATACAGTGGGTTAAAGCAAATATGAATAAAAGCTTTTTTCTTCTATTACAAGTTAGACAACTACAAGTTTGTTACTTACAATGTTGCAATGCGTAATTCCAGGAAAGTGAAATGCTGCAAGTTCTTCTAGCTTCACTGAAGGCTTTGCTGAGCAAAAAGTTTGACCTGAATGCTCCCAATACAAACAGCCCACTGTAAGACTTCTAATGTGCGGTTTACCCAGAAGTCTAGATTATTTAACTGCCAGTGCTTAAGGTGCTCTTTTGCCAAGACTCAGAAATCAGGCAAGCTGAGCGAGCCATTGTTAAAACAATTGCATAATCAGACGTTCCTTATATAATACCGTAAACAGCAGCACAACTTTGAATTTGGTAATAAATTAATTCGAACAAATAAAAAAAAAAACATGTTATCTGGCAGGTATATTTGGTACAATTAAACACCCCACACCTACGTATTTGAAGGTCAATCTCAGCATTTGTATTATCAGACTTTGTGTGCAGGTATTAGCATAACAACAAGTGGGTCAAACAGCCAAATATTTCACAAGCAGCACTGTGCAACAAACAACACACCAGCTATTCACTTGGGCTGTTGTGTTTAAAAAATGTTTTTCACAGAAGGATGACAGCATTTATCCAGTGAACACTGTGCATCACTGCAGGTGTGAAAATCCATCTGAGGATGGCATAAATTACTGTAAAATGTAGCAAACAGGGAAATAAATGTTCTTTTTGTTATTTAAAATGATCACTGAGAAGAGGAAAGTGACACAATGTCTTGCCAGAATATTATCTAAAAAAAAAAAAAAAAACACACACAAACAAGAACAGATAGCACATCAAATTGGCACATCTGGACGGCCAAAACCTGATCCCATTAATCACTGTGAGATTACGCCACAGACCACATGCATTCAATCACGCTATCGAGAGCGACGGGGAGGGGAGGATGGAGCAGAGACAGTACAGAGAACAAAAAAGACACAGGGAACATAATCAGACACTGATTTTTCTCCATCTGTCCAGAGATTGTTTGAGAGCTATAATTCATGTAATAGTGTGTTTGATTGTTGCATTGAGGATTTGTCATGGTTAAATTCATTCTGACACTGTGCCATGATATTCAGATGACAGGCAGAAGGCATGCTGAATCTGCAGCAGTAATTAACAGTACTAAAGCGGTCATTACGATGCACGATTATATTAACTAATCAAGCACCTTTTAATAGGTAGATGGAAGAAACGCTTTTCAAGATTTCATTAATGCCAAATAGATCTTAGTGTGTAATTCTACTTTATTTGAAGGCTGACTATGATGGGATCCACTGAACTTCATTAACCAGTAGAAGAGTTATCATCCAAGCAGATATGCAACACTGTTCCTAGAAGAGTTTACTCTGACCATTATGTTAACAAAATGGAAGCTTTGGCTATATTAAAAGAAAAAAAAAAAAAAAGAATTGCATTGAACAACTTTATGAAAACTGACCTGATTAAGTCATACATCAAACTTTTCACAATTCAATATAATGACAATATAAAAGTCACACAATAATTTTATGGTCCTACTTTTTACTAAGATGTACAGTTTTAAGAGTTTTCCAGCAATAAAACCCATGATACTGGAACTATATATGACTGAAGAAACACATTCACTATTAATGTGTTCCAAAAAGCTAAGAGTTTGCGTTTTGAATTTTTGCTGAGCAAGAAAAGTCTGCAGATGTATAATGTAAAGCAGGGATGTAACGATATGAAAATTTCATATCACGGTTATTGTGACCAAAATTGTCACGATTATCATTATTATCGTGATATTATTGAAATTGTGCTCAAAATGTTCAAAAAGTACTAATACACACACTGAAATAATTTAACCAAGTTGTATTAAAAAAAAAAAAATTTAAATAAAATAATAGGCACAATGTACGATCTGTTGCAGAAATATTCAAATATTAACCTTTAGTGGTCTGAGCTTACTTTGGCTGTTTTTCAGTACTTTTGATTTTGCCTTTGTATACTATATACAGAAATGTTTATTATACCCATGTTTGGTATCTTTTTTTTCAACACAACTTCATCTATCTCACCTGCCTATTATTTTTTCACTTTAACCTTCTATATCAACACAAAAGGCCAGAAAACACACAAAAAAAATTCAATTTGAACAATGTATATAATTTATTCCATAAATAACACAAAGATGCTTAACAAACCTTTTCAAAGACTTTAAAAGTGAATATTGGTTCCAAATATTAGGTATATAAAATCAAAATTGTAATAAATTAACACTATACTCAAATATTTGACATAAAAGCAGATCTTTACAAAGGGTTTTTTCCCCTAAAAGTGATCAAAGACGGTTATCATGATCATTAGAATTTAAACAGTAATACTATCCGTCTGTAGTTTTACCGCAGTTTATCGTTATACTGGTAATCGTTACGTCCCTAATGTAAAGTTTGCGATTTTTCATTATTTTCCGAAAGCGAGGCCTTGATTAATGTTGGTATTCTACTTACGAATCTGACTCCAATTCTCTATCCCCCACGTTCATTACATCAGTTATTACCTTGACCATAAAACAGACCTGAAACAGGATTTAAGAATAGCAATGCATCAATCATTTAATGAGCATTAATCAAACTTACACAGATCTGTGGTCTCCCAAGGTTACAGAGAATCAGATTCCCTAGCCAACAGACATGAAATTTCAAAGCCAAACACCCATCTCTCTGACCCCCCCATCCTCAAGAGCCCCGAATGATCTTTCTTCTACTTCTTTAAGGGGTCTTATTGTCTTCCGACTAACTTCAGCCAATACATTTGCATATCACCCATGCAACACCTGACCGCTTCATTCTTACCCCCTGTCGACTTGTTGAAAAGTTACAAGATCAGCAATTACAGTTCACAGCATGTTGGATGTACAAACCCCAATTCCAAATTTCCTAAGCAAATAAAAAAGAAACAAGTGGTGTCTGGTACAACAAACTCCACCCCTTGCACATATTGTAGCTATTTTTGGCATCGATCCAGCTGATGTCATCACGTCTATACGTATGCTGATGTCAGCATATCAACTGGCCGTATATATGTGTCAAGTTTGATGTAAATTGAAACAAAATTGATGTTTTTATACACATTTGAAATTTCGCCCATTATAAGGTAAGATTGTAAAAATTCATAAAAATTCATTAAAAATTTGAACTTTGACCTACGTTTCCCAAAATGTTTATGTTTATGTTTATGCATTTGGCAGATGCTTTTTTCCAAAGCGACTTACAGGGGAAAACCAACTAAATCACTCAATCAATCAAATTTTATTTATATAGCGCCAGATCACAACAAAAAAGTTATCTCATGACACTTTATATATAGAGTTGGTCAGAACCAGACTCTAAGCAAATTTACGGAAACCCAACAGAATCCTCCAGAAGCAAACACTTGTGACTGGTGACAGTGGCGAGGAAAAACTTCCCTTTAACAGCAGAAACCTGGAGCAGACCCAGACTCCTGGAGGATGGCCGTCTGCCTGGACCAGTTGGGGTTAAAGAGAGAGGGTAAAGAAAGAGAAAAAGAGAGAGTGATAGAGATAGAGACTGGGGGAGAAGGAGAGAAGGGGGGAGTTGGGGGAGACACATGGAGGCAGTTGTGGATAGGTGAGGGATGATGATGAAGGCAGGAGAGAGGCAGGACCACCGCAGCAGGTCCAGAGATAATCCTGGGAAAGTCTGTGATAAGCCTGGGAAGAACTTTATTAAAATGTTTAAAATGGAATGTCTGCCAGTGCTAGGACAGGAGGTGCTCCTGGAAAAGCTGGGTCTTCAGGAGCTTCTTGAAGATAGGCAGGGATGCCTCTGTTCTCGTAGTACTTGGTAGAGCATTCCACCAACATGGAACGACCCATGAAAAGAGACTGGATTGTCTTGTACAAAGTCTGGGGAATGTAAAATGTAACCACATCTATCCTGGGTCACTGGCAATCTATAAACCCAATTTGGTATGAATTCAACTAATGGTTTTGCTTCTACAGACATTTGAAATTTCACCCATTATAAGTAAATGGGGGGAAAAAAAGATTTTATAAATTACAAAAAACAAAAAAATTGAACTTTGACCTACTTTTCCCAAAAATGTAATCAGATCTATTCTGGGTCACTGGCAATCTATAAACCCAATTTGGTATGAATTCAACCAATAGTTTTGGTGCTAGAGTGTCAACAAACAAACAAACAAACAAACAAACAAACAAACAAACAAGCCAAACCAAAAACAATTCCCCTTGCCTCCCCTTCGAGGGCGGGGTAATAAAACCAAAGGTGATAACATAAGACATTGGTGTATTTGTCCCACTCTTTTAGAGGGTGATACATTCATGCATCAAAATCTCAATATGTTTCTACACTGTTGCCCATGAAGTTGGAATCATCTTGTTTTCACACAAGTTCCTCTTTTTATCCCTAATTCTACACATCAGTAATCCCCTTTGACCTGGTGCAATGATTACATACTAGGGCTGCACAGAAACTGACATTGGGATTTTTTTTAACTCTCCGATATATACTGCGATATGAAATAGCTGTGTGGGGCTGATGTAAATGGTCAGACAAATTAGTTATGTTACCTCTCATTGTGGCAACAATTGCAAGACACTATCGACACAGAACACGTGTTTCAGTATTATCCTTCTTGTAGCCGAAATAATTCCACATAACTGATGTTGCTTTTCTTTTTGGTACCAAGTCTTCGTTTTCAGTGATTTTTTCTTGTTCGTTGCTCATTTTTCAATGTTGCTACCAGCAACTCCCTCCATGTGTAGGGGCGTGGTCTGTTCTGCAAACTGATTAAGAACGACCGTGATTGGTGGATGGCCGTGTGCAGTGTGTGTCAGGTACCCTTGAAATTAGACGAGAACACACTGAGTTAATTTGCCTCCTACATTGCAGGACCTGCGATGTGACTGTTGCGAACACGTACATTGCGATGACGATGCTCAAATGATTGTTATTATTGTGCCGCTCTATTACAAACTGAGTCCCAGTTACACTTTATCTATCCAGAATAAATCACAATATTCCAATAACACAATAAATTTATACAAACATTGCAATTTTTTTCTTTTCACAGTTGAAACAACACAGATGTTATCACAGATTTCACATGTGGAAATCTGGACTTTTCTAAGAATCCAGTTTGTACAAATGCACCAAATCCATGATAATTCATCACTGGTCTGTAAAACTGCACCTACTGATGAGCTCACTGGACATACTCACCTGAAATAAAGGTGAATATTTACATCATACAGTAACAGGACTGTCCTTCTCCTTCCTTCTACTATCTGTGCATTATTGTTCTGAAAGTCTTTTCATTAAATCAAAGAACAATAACTTCTGAGCTGCAACTAAACCCTGACAATGGCAAGGTTTGTCAATGACACATATCATTTTATGCTGTTTTCTTCTGTTGGGATCTAGTTGTTCTAATACCATAACATGCTTCCTCATGGGCCCCTTCTCGGCTAAACAGCTTCTCTGCCAACACTACTTAAATGAATTGTTGCAACATCCTGCATTCACCAAGAACTAGCCCCCAGAAGACCTCTAACCTTACTAACTTTTCTAGAACAATAATGGGAGGTTCACACCTGTCTACAGCACTGGGGCAGCGCTAATGAAATGTGAAGATAGGTCTGAATGTGTGAGACCAACTACTGAGCAACAAAACCACACTATCATTCATAATTAGTTAAAACATTCACTCACTGTGCCTAAGTAGTGGACAAACACACACACACACACACACACACTACAGTGTCAGCTATTACTAAAGTGCAAACACACACAAACAGTGTAATTATGTGTGTATTATTCCTTGACAGTGTCAAAGGACCAGTAACAAATGAGGAAGTATCTGTAAGGAAGATTAATGGGGATGACAGCCTGCCTTTCAGAAGCACATCTTGATATATACCTCCTTTAGTATTTTCTTTTTTCTAATAAATGGGGTCTCACATCAACTTTTAATATCATTCCTTTAACAACAGTCAGATTTTGAGAACTCAGCACAAAACTAATACAACTTTACAGTGGACCACAAAACCTAGAAGGCTGGAGAAGCAGCTTGTGGCGGAAGGATCACCAGCACTATTCCTCAGATGGGAGAATAGATTAGATTAGATTAGATTAGATTAGATTAGATTAGATTAGATTAGATTAGATTAGATTAGATTAGATTATTGGACTGGACTAGATTAGACTGGGCTGGACTGGACTGAATTATATTATATTAGATTAGATTAGATTAGATTAGATTAGATTAGATTAGATTATTGGACTGGACTAGATTAGACTAGACTGGGCTGGACTGGACTGAATTATATTAGATTAGATTAGGTTAGATTAGATTAGATTAGATTATTGGACTGGACTAGATTAGACTAGACTGGACTGGACTGAATTAGATTAGATTAACCCTTTCATGCATACTGGTCACTACAGTGGACAGTTATTCTCCAGCTGTTCTCTTGTATATTCATGGATTTTGTTGTTTTAGTTCCATATCAGCCAACACAGTGGATGCTTATGCACCATCCCATTAACTGCAGTTCATACTATTACTGTAACTTTATGTTCTTGATAAACCTGATCTGCAGTGACATGACTGAGTGTAAATCGATTACTAATTATTAGATTGTAATTAAAAGTTTTCTTAAACAATTTTTTTTTTTTTTTATATTATCTCCATGAAGTGAATAAGAACTAGTATTAGAGTGTGACAAAAGGCGAGAAAACATCAGATTAGCTGCATCAAAAATGCTTTTGTTTCATAGTTTTCACACAGTTTATCACTTTCTGATATTGCGTTATAAATACATGTTTCTTTGCTTCAAAAATTAAACACACAGCATCCAAATGAGTGGACATTTTTGTAACTCCATGAAAAATAGGTTAATTAAAAACAAAAAATTAATCTCTTTGTTTTTTTCATGCCTAAAGAAGAATAAAAACACTCAGGAAAAAAAATCTTGACTAAAGTTCTAATAATTCATGGATGAAAGGGTTAGATTAGATTAGATTAGATTAGATTAGATTAGATTAGATTAGATTAGATTAGATTAGATTAGATTAGATTAGATTAGATTAGATTATTGGATTGGACTAGATTAGACTAGACTGGACTGGACTGAATTAGATTAGATTAGATTAGATTAGATTAGATTAGATTAGATTAGACTGAACTTTATTGATCATGTGGGCAGAGCCTCAGGAACTAAAGGTTCAAATAGCAGCACAACATCAAATGTACACACAAAAGAAATACCACAAAAAAACAGCAACACAATAACTATAAAAAAAAACAGGCAATTGCACATTGGAAAGTACTAGTAGAAGCAACAAGTAGCGTAATAGTAATAATACAGTATTGGCTGATGTGTCCTTGAGCAAAGCAGTTAACCCCTTATTTGCTACCCAAGCGCCCAATGTGGTGGCAACCCCCCCCCCCACAGTGTGTGTGGTGTTACTGCATGTTCAGCTAGTGAGGAGTTAAAAGCAGAGGGTCAGTTTTGGTGTGTGTGTTACATGTCTGCACACCTACTGTATTAAAAACTATTATCTTTATTAAATGTACTGTACATGCATAAATAATTGTTGACCAGTTGTTTATTAGTCCGACTTCCTTTATAGTTTATAGTTTAGTTTATTTGAAAGGGGACGATGCAATTTCATAAAACACATGGTTACACATGGTTAAAAAAAAAGCCAGAATTAGCAGAAGGCTAGTTTTCATCTGTAGTCCCCTGGCCAAGTTTTAAAAAGGCAGTGTCCACTTAATATGGTTTAACACTGTGATAAAACATTGGCTGCTGTTCAAAGCTGTATACTCACAGGCTTGCCCAACATACTCCATTGTGAAGCTGCATGGAGTTGTTTTGTGATCTAATCTTAGGTAAGAAACTGTATCACCATCTCCTCGTAATGAATAAAAAATGGATAAGAGGCTGCTCGTAAAAATGGTTTTAAAAATACAATGCATTCCATCATACACATCAGCTGCAGTGTGAAACATTAATTTGATGTACGATATACTATATGCGACTATTTTTTTCTATAGACCAACCCAAGTAAGTTCACTCTCTTAGAGTCTAGTCACATTTAAACTTATGCTCAAATATTTACTCAGCACAGTGAAGAAGAGCCACAGAAAAACAACAACAACAACAACAAATACCAGAAAGCATCTTGGACTCGTTAATGAAACACTACATGAATTGTGTATGTTCCCAACAGCTGCAACTCTGAGGGACAAAAAATGACAAAATTAAAAATAAATAAAAAGATACAGAAAGAAAGAAAGAAAGAAAGAAAGAAAGAACTACATAAATACTTAAATAAATAAATAAATGCACAAATAAATACATAAATGAATAAATAAATAATTAAATGCTTATATTTTCTGTTTTTATTACCAGATTTTTATATTTATCTATTTCCTTAATTATGCATGCCTTTCAAAATTTATATATCTTTTTATTTACATATTTGTGAAATCATATATTTAATTAATTTTTGTATTATTGCATTTCCACATTGATAATTAATTAACATATTTCTGTATTTCCACATGTAGTTATTTATGTATCTCTGTGTCCATTTTGTCAGAGGAAAAGTATATATGTAAATGAAGTGGGCGGTCCTTACTCCACTCTGAAGCAGGATTGGTTTACTGGGCTAACCAGATACAAACCGTGATATTATGAATTGCATACAGATAACACGCCAATTAAAATTGCCAGTATTAATTGGCATGTTATCTGTACGCATTCTAAGCGTGTATATTTACGCTGCATAAAATAAGTGAAATAACACGTCATGAGCACGATTAGTGCGATTAGCAGTTAGGGTTAGAGGTTAGGGTTAAGGTTAAGGTTAAGGTTAGGGTTAGCGGTTAGCGCGATTAGCTAGCGCATTGACACGCCATCAAATGGCGTTAAATAACCCGTGAAAGGATGAAAATGCGTAGGTATAGCACGCCAAGTGCAATAAACTGGCATCACATACAATGTGATTTCATGATATCATTCTGCAGAAACAACTGACTACTCTACTCCTCTTGTGGTTTTTACCCTCAGCCCTCGTCGCAGGGTATTGTCATTAGTTCGTCGTCTGTCTGTCTGTCTGTCCGTCCATATGTGCAAAAACTTTGGCGTGCAGCAGTGTTTCTCCACCAGGGGGTTCTCACTTTCACTTTCTCACAGTTTTATCCTCCACATACAGGTCTGTCACGTTACTTGTAGAATTATGTATTGAGGTTCGGATTGAGGATAGATTGAGGTCCATGAGTGGGGGCAGGTGGGCGTCCGGCACATCGTCCATCCGTCCATCCGTATGTGCAAAAACTTTGGCGTGGACTGAAGGCGCATACCATACCTAATGTAGCGACCCCCTGAACTGCTACAAAACATGACAGTAACGGTCAAGTCAAGGCAGCAGTAGTAGGTTCGATCACATGTAACCAATCCTGCTTCAGAGTGGAGTTAGGACCGCCCACTAGTTTACATATATACTTTACCACTGACAAAATGAACAGAAATACGTAAATGAATAAATGTGGAAATACAGAATTACGTAAATAAATAAAGAAACTGGGAAATGCAATAATATATATATAAATAAGTATAGAAAATTGTCAACATATAAACAAATAAATACATACATTTAAAAATGCACGCATAATTGAGGAAATAAATTAATAAATTCATATACAAATATGGTAATACTAACAGAAAATGTTAGCATTTGATTATTTATTTATTCATTTGTGTATTTATTTCTGCATGTATTTATTCACTTATTTATTTATTTCTAATTATTTCATTTTTTGTCCCTCACACAATGTAACATCTCAACTCAAATATACAACCTATTTTAAAGCTTGAAAGAGAAGAGTACGCACCATATCCAATCTCATGAATAACGTTTGAGCCTATCTGCATATTTCTTTTTCTTTTTTTCTTTTTTACACTTCATTTTAGGTGTCAGTTGGAGTGACATTGCTTCACATTGCATATTATTGCTGCTGTAAAAACCAACCTTGTTCACAGCTAAAAGAAACTGAAACAGTGCTAGAATGCTGATGACAACAGTTATGGCTACTGTATGAGAATAGGCACGGAAAAGGCTGCATCATGCAAGACCTGTAGAGACACCTGTCATTAGAAAGCATAAACAGAAGCTCAGATAGGCACGTAGGCATCGGATTCATATCCTCCTGGGACCGAGGAAAGTATAAGTGTCTGCTTTTTTGCCTTCAGTAATTGTCCTGCATGCTGCAACAACACATTTGTATTTAGATTTATTTGTATGGAATGCAGTGGATTCCCCTACAGAGGACAAACATGCATTACTGGGTCTCAGGAGGATGAATCAGAGTATATTTTTAACCCATAAAGTGTTGCTTTTGTGTCTCTATATTTAACCTTTCTTACGTGGTTTACTCTAATATTATCCTCTGTATTTGTCATTTTTTATGTAAAAATCAGGTATTTTCTATATTGAATTCACTGATTATGTAGATGTTAATTAAAGGTCAGATTAAAGTTGAGGGTTATTATGTGCGTGCACCCACCCTACTGCATCTTTACGGACTAGAACTACGTCCGCAAACTGACATCCATCAGTCCTGGTGTATCTACAGCCTGTCCGTCCATGGGAGTGGATCTCTCCTTCACTGTGGTTCTCCCCGAGGTTTCTCTATTCCCACTGGGTTTTTGGAGTTTTTCCTTGCAGAGAAGGAGGGTCTAAGAACGGGGGATGCCAGGGACATTAATCCATTTTCTTCATCTACTGTTTATTTGGCTGTTGTTTGTTTTCATATCCAATTAATTCTGTAAAGCCCTGTGAGGCAACCTTGTTGTAATATAGGGCTCTACAAATAAAACTGAACTGAACTGAATATCCAAAACACAGAAAACTGAAGAAAAACATATTATTTTCTCCAACATATATCATTCAAAGAACATAAAATAAGCATCTCCATCCACTGTTATTCCATGGGTTTTACTGGTGAAACAGTGTTCTAGAACATGATGGTGTTTCCACGTTCACTACGGAGCCTCTGAACGTCCAAATGGGTCATATCTGAAAACCATGAAAAGATGATAAACTACATTTTACACCAATTACTTACATATATTGATCGGATTAGTGGACCAACAGGTATTGAACATTTTATATCAGTGAAAAATTTTGGTTGTAGATGGATGTTTGGGTCTTTACGGGTTAACCCTTTCATGCATAGTGGTCATGACAGTAGACAGCTATTCTCCAGCTGTTCTCTTGTATATTCATGGATTTTGTTGTTTTAGTTCCACATCAGCCAACACAGCGGATGCCTGTGCATCCTCCCATACATTGCATTTCATACCATTACTGTAACTTTGCAGTTCTAGATAAATGTGATCTGTAGTAACATGTTTGAGTGTAAAAAAAAAAAAAAAAATTGTAATTGTGATTAGACTGTAATTAACAGGGTAGTTTTTGGGGTATTTTTTTTTTGCATATCATCTCCATGAAGTGAGTAATAACTAGTGTTAGAGTATGTTAAAATGTGAGAAAACCTCAGATTAGCAGCATTAAAAGCATTTTTATTTCATACAGGGTGGGGAAGCAAAATTTACAATATTTTGAGGCAGGGATTGAAAGACAGTGTATGACCAATTAGTTTATTGAAAGTCATGAGAATTTATTTGCCACAAGAAAATTTACATAATAGAAAATGTTTTTATTCTATGTGTCCTCCTTTCTCAATAACTGCCTTCACACGCTTCCTGAAACTTGCGCAAGTGTTCCTCAAATATTCGGGTGACAACTTCTCCCATTCTTCTTTAATAGTATCTTCCAGACTTTCTGGTAATAGTTTTGCTCATAGTCATTCTCTTCTTTACATTATAAACAGTCTTTATGGACACTCCAACTATTTTTGAAATCTCCTTTGGTGTGACGAGTGCATTCAGCAAATCACACACTCTTTGACGTTTGCTTTCCTGATTACTCATATGGGCAAAAGTTTCTGAAAAGGTATGGATAATAGTGTTAGGTATGATTATGACATCAATATATGTTTGGTTTCCAAACAATTGACGTAGTGCCTGCTGAGAAAAAACAATTAAATGTTCATTGCAAATTTTGCTTCCCCACCCTGTAGTTCTCACATAGTATATCAATAAATTCATGTTTCTTTGCATCTAAAATTATATGCATGATGTCCAGCTGAGTGGACATTTTTGTAACTCCATGAAAAATAAGTTCATAAAAAATTCTATCACTTTGTTTTTCATGCCTAAAGAGGAATAAAAACACTCAGGAAAAAAAAATCTTGATTATGGTTCTCATAATTGATGCATGAAAGGGTAAATAAATAAATAAATAAATAAATAAATAAATAAATAAGCTTAAGGAGCCTCTCTGATCACTTTTTAAAATGAGGCCACTTCCAGACCCAGATCTCAAGTGGATAAAGCTCCACAAACTAAAACAGGTCGCTGCTGCTGATTGTTTTCATCAGTGTAATCCTGCGTGGACAGTCGGTGGGTGCACACCTTGTTGCATGGGAAACACACACCGACCAGCAGAGTGTAAAATGAGGCTGTGATGTGCTCCACATGTCCGCTGTGCTGTACTGCATACCTGCGGCAGAATGCCCGTCTCTGTGGCAACCATCGCAGACAGAATGGGTAGCAACAGTGTGTCATTCCTGCCGACGCATCTGACTGCGGATGCCAGGGCATCTCCCATTATCACCCACTCCTCATCTGACAGCGAATACTAACAACCACGACACGGACTAACTAAAAAGGGAACTTCCACCCCCACTCACTGGATCTGTAGGTGATATTTTCCAAACGGGATGCGTGTCCTACCTGTTTCATCTGTTCCAGTAGGGAGAGGAGGAAGAGGAGGAGGAGGAGGAGGAGCAGGATGAAGATAGATGCCGCATTTAGAAGATCAGGAGATAACGTGGTGGAAACCGAGCAGGAGCAGCCACGGATGTGGAGCTTCCTTCTCCAGTCACGACGCACATCTCCAGTGCGTTCACGCTGTTTGGGGCTTTTGGCGCACATGCAGTTTTTGTTTTTGTTTTTGTTTTTTTTTTTTTTTTTTTTTTTCCACAATCCACAGAAATTAGATTAGTTTTTGTGCAGCATCTGAAACGAATTTGCAGGTGTATTTGAGTGTGTTTTTATGTCCCTTTTACTCATTTTTTGTTTGTCACTTGCATTATTTTGCAGGTCTCATGTAAAATTAGACAGTTTTAGATGAAGTAGATGTTAACCCTTTCATGCACAGTGGTCACCCCAGTGGACAGCTACACTGTAAGACCAGAGAGTTGAGTTTACCTAAAAAGTCTGAGGTAACTCGTTGCCTTAAAAAGTTTAAGTAATGAGTAATGAAAACTTGAGTGTATTAAACTTAAATGCTTGATTTGAATAGAATTGCTATTTTAACCCTTTCATGCATAGTGGTCACTCCAGTGGACAGTTCTTCTCCAGATGTTCTCTTGTATATTCAGGGATTTTGTTGTTTGACAGGGTGGGGAAGCAAAATTTACAATGAAAATTTAGTTGTTTTTTCTCAGCAGGCACTACGTCAATTATTTTGAAACCAAACATATATTGATGTCATAATCATACCTAACACTATTATCCATACCTTTTCAGAAATTTTTGCCCATATGAGTAATCAGGAAAGTAAACGTCAAAGAGTGTGGGATTTGCTGAATGCACTCGTCACACCAAAGGAGATTTCAAAAATAGTTGGAGTGTCCATAAAGACTGTTTATAATGGAAAGAAGAGAATGACTATGAGCAAAACTATTAGGAGAAAGTCTGGAAGATACTATTAAAGAAGAATGGGAGAAGTTGTCACCCCAATATTTGAGGAACACTTGCGCAAGTTTCAGGAAGCGTGTGAAGGCAGTTATTGAGAAAGAAGGAGGACACATAGAATAAAAACATTTTCTATTATGTCAATTTTCTTGTGGCAAATAAATTCTCATGACTTTCAATAAACTAATTGGTCATACACTGTCTTTCAATCCCTGCCTCAAAATATTGTAAATTTTGCTTCCCCACCCTGTAGTTCCATATCAGCCACAGTGGACGCTCATGCACCATCCCATAATACACTGACATTCAGACCATTACTGTCACTTTGCTGTTCTTGATAAAACTGATCTAGAGTAACATGTTTAAGTGTAAATCAAGTGCTTTTATTGTTATTAGTCTGTAATTAACAGTTTTTTTTAAGCAAAAGTTGTTGTTTTTTTTGCATTATATCTCCATGAATTGAGTAATGACTGGAATTAGAGTGTTAAAATGTGAGAAAACATCAGATTAGCAGCATTAACCCTTTCATGCATGAATTATGAGAGCCTTAATCAAGATTTTTTTTCCCTGAGTGTTTTATTCCTCTTTAGGCATGGAAAAAAAGTGATTGAAATGTTTTTATGAACCTATTTTTCATGGAGTTACAAAAATGTCCACTCAGCTAAACACTATTCGTTTAATTTTTGAAGCAAAGAAACATGTATTTACTGTCATACTGTGTGAAAACTATGAATTTTTTTTTTTTTTTTTTTAAATGCTGCTAATCTGATGTTTTCTTACATTTTAACGTACTATAATATTAGCTATAACTCAGATAATATGCAAAAAAAAAAAAAAAAAAACTTTTTTATTTTAAAAGAAACTGTTATTACAGTTGAATTGATTTACACTTAAACATGTACTCTAGATCAGGTTTATCAAGAACAGCAAAGTTACAGTAATGGTCTGAAGGTCAGTGTATGAGATGATGCATAAGTATCCACTGTGTTGGCTGATATGGAACTAAAACAACAAACCCATGAATATACAAGAGAACAGCTGGAGAAGAACTGTCCACTGGAGTGAACACTGTGCATGAAAGGGTTAAAGTACAACACACTCAACGCCAAGTTAATTTAACTTAAAATTTGTTGCAATGTCAGTTGCTTTGTATAATCATTAGACTTCATATCATCAGTTCGTTGTACTCAATTCCAAGTAGATTTAAATTAAATATATTGCAATATAAATAGCTTTATAAATTATACAACTTCGTATATTATAGCACAGCAGGAAGTTAAAACAAAGTTACCTCAATGTAATCACCCAGTACAGACAGTGCTTTTAATTTGGTAAAGTTGTAAGATTTACACAGAATTAAAACACTTTTAGATGAACAGTAAAGCCATTGTTCGGCCTATGGCTCTCACTCTAAAAAAATACAAAAACAAACACAAAAAGGCCAATAAACATTGCCATACACACATTAAGTCCAAATTAACACTAACACCACAACCCCGCTGAACCCTGCACAGAAAAATAACATATTTTCAACAACATGCCCAATACCCACAATGCAATGCAGAGATAAAAAGGTGTGGTCATGACTAAAACTTAGTGATTTAAATCCATTCAACTTAAACTTTTTCATACTTTTGACTATGTCTAAGAATTAGTAGAATATACTTAACATTTTATAAAACTTAAATAATTTAAGTACATCATAATTAAAGCATTTTAGTAAATACAAAGTCAGGGCTTACAGTGTATTCTCCAGCTGTTCTATTGTTTATTCATGGGTTTTGTTGTTTTAGTTCCATATCAGCTAACACAGTGGACACTCATGCATCATCCCAAACATCAGGGGTGTCAAACTCATTTTAGTTCAGGGGCCACATTCAGCCCGATTTGATCTCAAGTAGGCCGGACCAGTAAACTAATAACAGTAAAAAAAAAAAAAAAAAAAAGAAAAAGAAAATTCTATTATGATCAGGTTTATGTCTAGAAAGTTTCCTTAAAAATCTGAATAACATGAACAACTTGAATTGTCTTAAGAAAAACAAGTGCAGTTTTAACAATATTATGCCTCGGTTTATCAGTTTATCATTTACACATGTGCATTACAATCGCACAAATCATTTAGTAACAGGCAGAATATTGGTAAAAATTGCATTTACTTTTCTTAAGACATTTCTGTTTGTTCATATTTGTTCAGGTTATTCATATTATTTGTAAATGTATAGTTTGGTAATGTAAACATTTTCATGTAATTTAACTTTTTTTACACCAAAAAACAAAGAGAAAATTTGGGGTTGTCATTATTTATAGGTTGTTATGATAATATTTTACTGGTTCTGACCCACTTGAAATCTAATTGGACTGTATGTGTCCGTGTGTGGAACTTGAATTAAAATGATTTTGACACCACTGATTGTTAATATCTTCAGTGTAATTTTTGCAATTTTTCACAAATTCATCCCGCGGGCCAGATTGGACCTTTTGGCGGGCCGGATTTGGCCCCCGGGCCGCATGTTTGACACCTGTGCCATACACTGACATTCAGACCATGATATTCTGGATAAACCTGATTTGCACTAACATGTTTGAGTGTAAATCAATTGCTTGTTATTGTAGTTAGACTGTAATTAATAGTTTTTTAAACCAAAAGGTTTTTATTTTTTGCATAGTATCTTCATGAACTGAGTAATAACTAGTATTAGAATATGATAAAATGTGAGAAAGCATCAGATTAGCTGCATTAAAAATGTTTTGTTTTCGTAGTTTTGACACAGTATATCAGTAAGTATATAGTATATTAGTAAATCCATTTACCATTTTAAATGCATGTTTCTTTGCTTCAAAAATGAAACACATGGTGTCCAGCTGAGTGGACATATTTCGACTCCATGAAAACTGGGTTCATAAAAAAATGTCAATAGCGTTGTTTTTGCCTAAAGAGGAATAAAAACACTCTGATTATGGCTCTCATAATTCATGCATGAAAGGGTTAAATAACTGATATGTCAGGTATTTCCTCCACCTTAACCAGTTTTTTTAAAGTTGAAAAAGTCATGGAATCATCCTACATGTTCTAATAGATAATCTACAAAAAAAAAACAAAAAAAAACAACAACTGTTCAGCCATTTCTCAGCCTACCTGTTGAAAATGACATTCCTATAAATGTGGGTCCAAAACAAAGTAACATCTGTGAGATTGATGTAGGAGTGTCTAAGTCATTACACTGGACTACAAGTAAAATGCCTCCAGAATAAAAATATTGAAACTTTACCAAGTCTGAGTCACTAATGGAGATAAATGAAGTAAAAATGCTTTTGGCTGTAGTTTCCAAGATACATTCTTGGATCAAACTGTGAAATTCTGAGTTAGCCTGATGATGGAATGGGTTTTACTGAAAAGGAATGTGTTCAGCTTCTTTCTAGTGGAAGATTTATAAATCTATTGTATAAATGTACATAAACTAATATATATGTGTAATAATACTTTATCATATAGACTGAAAACATCAGCTTACCAGCACTTTTGTCATTTGTTTTTTTTCAATTCATCTTACAAATATATGACAGATTTAGGACATTTAATCTCCAAGGAAGATAATTTATTTTAAAAAATAAATAAATTGTAGACTAGAGTTATCAGAGGTACTGTTCCAAAGAAAATGCAGTTAGAATACAAAAAAACACACTTTCAACTCCATTAAAACGTCCCATTACTTCACATTATTTCTGGATTATATGTTTAATAGATTCATAAATGTAACTAACACTATAAGTTATAGATATTAGATTGTAGAACTGCCATAATATAAAAGCACAGATAACTGGTGGGGCCTCTTCTCAGTGATAGATCATAATAAAACATTTATTTATACAAAAATAGGTGAAGAATGAGACAAAACAGCATCAATAAACCAGTCCTAGTCCTCTTCACTTTTATTCTTTCTAGTGGAAGATTTATAAATCTATTGTATAAATGTACATAAACTAATATATATGTGTTATAACACTTTATCATATAGATTGAAAACATCAGCTTACTCGCACTTTTGTCATTTGTTTTTTCAATTCATCTTACAAATATATGACAGATTTAGGACATTTAATCTCCAAGGTAGATAATTTATTAAAAAAATAAATAAATTGTAGACTAGAGTTATCAGAGGTACTGTTCCAAAGTAAATGCAGTTAGAATACAAAAAAGGACACTTTCAACTCCATTAAAACGTCACATTACTTCTTCATTACTTATTTCTGGATTATATGTTTAATACATTCATAAATGTAACTTTTTTTTTTTCTTTTCTCTTTTTATTCATAAATATAACTAACACAATAATTTATAGAAATTAGACTGTAGAACTGCCATAATGTAAAGGCACAGATAACTGCTAGTGCCTCTTGTCAGTGATAGATCATAATAAAACATTTATTTATACAAAAATAGGTTCAGAATGAGACAAAACAGCATCAATAAACCAGTCCTAATCCTCTTCACTTTTATTCATCCTAATAATTATATAATAGGTTTCAAGCCGTCTTTGCTTTACTGCTTGGTCAGATGTTTGATTTGGCTTAAAATGTACTATCTTCGCAAATTCAACAACACAAAAATAGCTGAACTTGAGAAACAGTGTCTTGGAATTGTCCCACATCACCTATAATCCAAAACATGACTTTTTTTTCCTTCCTTACACCTTGTTTGAGGTTGTAGCCTATTTTCTGCTGTCATTCTTCTGTGGGCATCATGCAGGGCGCTGAAAATTGATTTACTGGCAGAGATTTAGATTTTTTCCATTACACAGTGCATGTGTTACCAGGGAGAACAGGTCCTTTTTTAGTGGAGGATACACAGTATATTCTCGATAGGACAACTGTCTGTATTCTACACTGTGGCACAACTTTTGTCAGAGCCTCCTTTCCACTGCAGCACACCATAATGAGTTTTTCGCCCATCATTAGAGTCAGATGACAGGGAAAATGATGAGGTGGTAACCGCTTGACAGAAATATATCAAAACTATTGATTGCCATGAAATGCTGTGCAAACTTTAATGACGTTCAGATGATGTGTTCAATTGATTCAGTAGTCCCTGGACTTCTCTAGCACTGTCATCTGTCCTGTTTCCCCCCCATTTCTTTTGTGAAATAACCAGACGACTATATGGATTTATTACTATGAAATGTTAATATGCTTATCCTGCTCAGTTGGGCATCCCCTTGCATTTTCTCTAGAAGCAATATGAGGTTGGGATCGGCGGAATATTCACTACGGTACTTCTGATTTGGAGAAATGAGGCAATTATGCAGTTTGTGTTTATACAGCCTGGATGTAGTGAGCATATGTTTGTGTTCTCTGATGAACATGTGTTTAATGTGTTTAATCTGAATACAAATGGGTGTTAAATTGTGGTAAGAGGGGGGGAAAAAAAAGGAAAGATAAAAAAAAAAAAAAAGGAAATAAGCACAGAACTGACATCCTTTTCTGCTTTTTAAAACTAATTAACTAGAAATGAAAGTGTCAAATATCATGATCATGATCATTTTCTAATAATTTTAATATCTGGAAATAAATAATAAAATACTCCTATCTTAATTTGTCACTTCTCACCAAATGTGAAAGGTCCTCTGCAGCAGTGCCCCCAACTGAGGATTATCAGAACTGCCAAAAAGAACTTGTTTCTTCCCTCCTTTCCTTTCCTTTCTGCACCCGTCACTTATCAGCACACACACTCCAGTTTGTTTTCTGCAGATGACGTGAACCAGGTTTCACCGACACAGATTAACACCAGTAACATCCCCTGGAAAGCCAAGTCAGCCTAATGTTTAATCCCCAATAGTCAGACCCACATTATTAGATAATAACATAATATTCACAATGCGGTTTCTGCTGACCCGAACATCTGAAACTCAAAATTAAGTGTCTCTATACGGGTCTACAATCCAAAGTTTTGTTCATGTTCACTTTAATTCTCTCTAAACTGTGCTTAAAGTACCGTACTCCTTCAGACCAGGCTGCTAGAATTGAAAAATAGGACTGAGGCATCCTTACAATAATAAATGGAGGCTGCAGAGTGACCCAGTGGAAGATTAATACTTCCTTCTATGGACAGCTAGTTACTGGGTCACCGGTAGCCAAGAATACAATCTATGGGCTTTTCATCATTCAATCCTGAAACTGGAAACAGACCCACGCCAGAGTTTATGACACTGTTAACCTTCATCCTACCATGACAGTTCACATACAAAACTTACCAAGTGGGGTCTTTTATGACCCCAGTCTTATTTTGGATGCAATTCAGTATGAATTGAAAAAAATTGTCATGATATGTCCCTTAGTCAAATAGTTAGTATGCAGCAATGTAACCAAAGTATAAAAATACATTTTGTAGTGATGTTTATTGTGAAATGGTCAATGGAACAATCAACAAACAACTAATCTGACAAATGCTTGTGCAGCAGTATATCGAGCAGGTCTACCTCTCAAAGCCATATTTCACTGTAAAGGAAAAGAATATCATGTTACAGATAGATTGTTACAGGTAAGTATGTTAGAAAACATATGTGTCATCAGACACATACTGCCAATTTGGGAAAAAAATGTTGGGGTCATCCATGACCCCGGACACTCAGTCCATCATAACAAGTTCAGTTGATGTGATGATCCAAAACTTTTTACAATACAAACACCGGATGACACCAAGGAACAAACTCCTGAAACCATGAATAAATGTTTCAGTTTAACACACAATGACACACATGAAACAACGTCTGGGGTCATAAATGACCCCACTTGGTAGGATGAAGGTTAAGACTACGCAAAGTCTGCAAACACTACGATCCTCAGGTCATTCAGAATTGTATTTGGATCAGATTTATATGAACCTGAAAAACACTTCTCTTAATAGTGAAAAAGAAAAATACAGGGTGTCCATAAAGTGTCTCTACACATTTATTACGAAAGGCAAGGCGAGGCAAGTTTATTTGTAGAGCACATTTCAGCAACAAGGCAATTCAAGGTGCTTCACACAGGACATTGAAATAAAAGAAACACATTTAAAACATTATAAAAGAAACATGTAAAAGGTGATTAAAAACAGCAAGTAAGAAAACAACACATAAAATAAATAAATAAATAAATAAAAAAAAATAAAAACACACACAATAAAGTAAGAGTGGCAGTGCAGAGTGTCAAAGAGAATATAACATTTAAAAAGTAAATGAATGAACAAAAGCAAATGAATAGACAAATCTGTGGAAATAATTACAAAATAAAAAGTAGATATTGAAGTTTGTTTGTTTGTTGTTGTTGTTTTTTTTGCTTCATTTAACCCTTTCATGCATAGTGTTCACTCCAGTGGACAGTTATTTCCAGCTGTTCTCTTGTATATTCATGGGTTTGGTTGTTTTGGTTCCATATCAGCCAACACAGTGGACGTTTATGCACCATCCCATAAACTACAGTTCATACCTTTACTGTAACTTTATGTTCTTGATAAACCTGATCTGCAGTTACATGTTTCAGTGTAAATCAATTTGTTAGACAAAGAGTTGGTTTTTTTTGCATATTATCTCCATGAAGAGAGTAATAAGTAGCATTAGGATGTGTTAAAATGTGAAAAAACACCAGATTTTATTTAATTGTTTTCATATCACTTTCTGATATTGAGTTTTAAACATGTTTCTTTACTTCAAAAATTAAATGCATGGACATTTTTGTAACTCCATGAAAAAAACCCCCCAAAAAACCTAGATCACATTGTTTTTTTCATGCCTATGGAGGAATAACAACACTCAAGAAAAAAATCTTAACTAAGGTTCTCATAATTAATGCATGAAAGGGTTAACCCATAAAAATCCAAACCTCCACCGGCGAACACAACCATCTACTGAGCTAAAATGTTTAATACCTGTTGATTCACTAAATTCCTCAAAACATGTAAATAACTGAACTAAAATACAGTTTGTCATCTTTTCATGGTCATCAGATATGACCCATTTGGACGTTCAGAGGCTCCGTAGTGAACGTGGAGACACCGTCATCTTCTACAACAGGGGTGTCAAACTCATTGCGGTTCAGGGGCCAGATTTAGCCCAATTTGATCTGAAGCGGACCAGACCAGTAAAATAATGGCTTAATAACCTACAAATATTGACAAATCCAAGTTTTTCTTTTTGCTTTAGTACAAAAAACTCCCCCCAATTAAATTATGACAATATTTACATTTTACAAAAAAGACGTGAATAACCTGAAAAAACAGAAATTTCATTAGAAAAAAAATAGTGCAATTTTAACAACATTATGCCTCGACTTATTATTTATACATGTACATTTACACACAGTGTTACATAAACATTTGGTAACAGGCAGAATATTGTTAAAATTTTGGAATTTGGAACTAAAATTTGAATGATCTCTACAATATTACATCTCTTATTATAATTAACACAATTACAGATCACAGTGGATCCATAAATGCACAAAACTTTTAGTAATAGACAGAATATTGATAAAATTGCACATTTCAGGTTGTTCATCTTTGTTTTTATTTATGTACAGGGTGACACAAAAAAACGGGAACTTTTTAACAATCCAATAAAACCAAGAGTGATGGAAGAAAAATATTTTATTCATAGTAATTGAAACCTTAAAACATGCCATTTAAGAAACAATGATGGAATTTTCATTTTTTATTAAAAATTACTTCCTGTAGATCAGGGGTCTCAAACTCATTTTAGTTCAAGGGCCACATTCAGCCCGATTTGATCTCCAGTGGGCCGGACCAGTAAAATAATAGTATAATAACCTAGAAATAATGACAACTCCAGATTTTTGTCTTTGTCTTAGTGCAAAAAAACCCACATTAAATTATGAAAATACTTACTTTTATAAACAATCCAAACAAAAACGATGTGAAGAACCTGAAAAAACTGAAACTTCTTAAGAAAAATAAGTGTAATTTTAACAATATTATGCCTCAACTTACCATTTCTACATGCGCATTATGGATCAGATCTACAAAGACACTAAACACTTAGTAACAGGCAGAAAATTGTTAAAATTGTGCTTAATTTTCTTTTGACATTTCAGGTTGTTCATATTTGTTCAGGTTATTCACATTTTATTGTTACAGGATAGTTTGTAAATGTAAGTATTTTCATAATTTAATGTTATTTTTTGCACTAAAACAAAGACAAAAGTTTGTAGTTGTTATTTATAGGCATTTTGTAATTTTATTTTATTTTATTTTTTCGCATCAAACCAAGAAGAAAATATATAGTCATTATTTCTTGTAGGGTTATTATGCTATTATTATTTTACTGTAGATCATACTGGTCTGTATGTGGAACCTGAACTAAAATTAGTTCGACAGCCTTGACTGGAATTTTTGCACTTTGTAAATTCATTCCAGGGGCCGGATTGGAACCTTTGGCGGGTCGCATTTGGCCCCTGGGCCGCATGTTTGAGACCCCTGCTGTAGATGGCGTCCTCCTGTACGAATGCATTCTTGAAATCTGCTGTTGAGATTCCTCATTGACCACTGCAACATCTCAGCTGGGATACTGTGAATTTTATCCTGAATTCTCTGTTTTAACTCATCCAGAGTTCTTGGTCGAGTCGTGTACACTTTACTCTTGAGATAGCCCCACAAGAAAAAATCACAAACGGACAAATCTGGCGATCTAGGGGGCCAGGGAACGTTACCAAATCTTGAGATCACACAGTTACCGAACAATTCTCGCACAGCCGCCAATGATTGCTGTGCAGTGTGTGATGTCGCTCCATCCTATTGAAACCAGGTTTCTTGAACGTGTGGAAAATTGTTCAATTCAGGTGTAACGAAGGAACCGTTTTTATAAAACATTTTTATGGCTAACACACGCTGTTGCCCGTTCCACTGATCCATGGTTACTAAAATGGGGGTGTGTTTACTTGCTCAAGGTCACTGTCTCGTAGTGCTGCCACTTGCTCATGTCTGCCAATATGCACTTCAAAAATTCCCGTTTTTTTGGGTCACCCTGTATTTATTTGCATTTTATTGTGAAAGAATAGTTTTGTAAATGTAAATATTTTCACGGTGTAATCTTATTTTTTTCTCTTAAATTTTTTTCCACATAATTTTTCACAAAGAAAATTTGTAGTTGTCATTATTTATGGGTTATTGTGTTGTTATTTTTACTTGAGATCTCATTGGTTTGTATGTGGAACCTGAACCAAAATAATTTTGACAACCTGGACTGTTCAGGTTCACTTTTGTACTTTCATCCCACGGGCCGGAATGGAACCTGTGGTGGGCCAGATTTGGCCCCCGGGCCGCATGTTTGACACCCGTGTTCTACAACATTAATTCACTAGTAAGACCCATGGAGTTGGATCAGCGACAGTGGATGGACACACTTGTTTTTACATTTACTTTTTGATATACACTGCCAGTCAAAAGTTTGGACCCACTTTTTCATTTAAATGGCATGAGATGGACCGCAGATGACCAACAAGTGCTCAGCATCACTAGGAACTCCTTCAAGACTTTTGGAAAACATTTCAGGTGACTACCTCATGAAGCTCATTGAGAGAATGCCAAGAATGTGCAAAGCAGTAATAAAAGCAAAAATTGGCTATTTTGAAGAATCTAAAATATAAAACGTGCTTTGAGTTATGTCACACTGTAACTACATAATTCCATATGTGTTCATTCATAGTTTTGATGCCTTCAGTGACAATCTACAATGTCATAAAAATAAAGAAAAACCAGGTGAGTCCAAAATTTTGACAGGTGGCGTATTTGGTTGAAAAGTCAGTTTCTTCAGTTGTCTGTTTTGATATAATAACCGCTGAATTAACTCTGAGTTTTAATGAACATCTAAATTAAATTAGAAAATTAAATATAAGAAAATACTAAATTTACAGTGAAAAATACAAAATATATAGGATAATATTATAATAAATGGTGATAAATCCCTTAAGAAAGGTTAACTAGAGAGAAAAATTCATTTGGAAAATGCCGAAAAAATAGCAATCGGTCTTTATGGGTTAATCCACTTCTATATGGACACCATCAGTTGCACGAAGCACATCAAGACTGTACTGGATTTTTCTCAATGTTGGCTGTGTCAAGGTTATAATCGTTAACGAAAACTAATGAAAACTAACGAAATGACAAAAACTAGAATTGTAAAAACATTTTTGTTAACTGAAATAAATAAAAACTATAATTAAAATAAAAAATGATAACTAACTGAAACTGTATTGTGTGTTTACAAAACTAAAACGTATAAAAAATATGGATAAAATTCCCTTTGTTTTTGTTTTTGTCAATGTCGGATTGATATGAAATCGATTTATTTCCCTCAAGCAATTTTAGCTCCTGGCACCATATGATATTTAACGGTCCGTCACTTCTCATCACTTGTGGTTTACAGTCATCTTCTGGTCCCCACTCTACCTGGAAACATGGAGACTAAAGTTGGGAGAAAGCAGCAGAGTCCTGTCTGGGATTTATTTGAATTCGACAGCTAAAAAGATAAAAGATATTAAAAACAAACTAAAACTAAACTAAAACTAAGCGTTTAAAAAATAATGAAAACTAATAAAAACTAGCAAACCTGCTCTAAAAACTAATTAAAACTAACTGAATTAGAGGAAAAAAAAAAGTCAAAACTAAATAAAACTAAACTATAATGAAAAATCCAAAACTATTAGAACCTTGGTCTGTGTCATAGCCTCATCAATGTCATCAATGATCTTTTGCGTCAGGTTGTTGATGTCCTGTATCTTTGTTCAGTACATGGTATCTTTAACACAGTGGTTCTTAACCTTGTTGGAGGTACCGAACCCCACCAGTTTCATATGCGCATTCACCGAACCCTTCTTTATTAAAAAATAAAATATGATTTTTTTTCAAATTCAAGACACAGGTATATGTTTTACTGGTGCACAAAATGAACCGTGAATTAACATCACTGTGTTCAAAGAACAAAACCAATACAGTGCATGAACTCACAACAAATTACATACCTTTTCACAAAGACATGACCTTTTTTAATACTACCACACTGAAATGGTTTTAATTTTTATCCTTATGTATTCCAATAACGAACTTATTGTATTTATGCTATTTATCATTTTTAACATTTTAACACACATCCATCACCTAATTTCCATCAGGCTACAATAATAACTAGAAGCACTCGGAGAGCGCAGACCTCCGCCAAGGCTGATCAGTGGCCCCCCCCGTGGGCCCCCCCACCCCTGATCACCACCAAAATTTAATCATTTCTTCCTTATCCCATTTCCAACAAACCCTGAAAATTTCATCCAAATCTGTCC
The DNA here is from genome assembly GCF_902148855.1 of Sphaeramia orbicularis. NCBI lineage: Eukaryota > Metazoa > Chordata > Actinopteri > Kurtiformes > Apogonidae > Sphaeramia > Sphaeramia orbicularis. The sequence goes on from NC_043961.1 coordinate 36,310,554, forward strand.
ATAACTTTTTGAGTTATGTTGCACACTAACGGACAGACAAACAAACAAACAAACAAACAGACAAACAAACAAACCCTGGCAAAAACATAACCTCCTTGGCGGAGGTAATGAATATTTACTGCAAATCAGTGTATCAAATAGTGTATCAAAAAAAAGTTCTCGTTATACTCCTTCAGTATTTTTGTGATTGTTGTTACGGCACTAGCTCGGCTTTAGCGTAATACAATTTCTCCATCCGCGGCGGTGTGTTGGTCGTCACATGATTGCAAATGACCAGTGCAGTGACCGAAAAATGTAAACAAACGCTACACATGGTTGCCTCCTCGGTTAACAGGAAGTAGCAAAAGTCATAACAACGATGTGGAAAATAGTCAAATAATTTGTCAGAAGAGTGGAAGAGATTATAAACACTTCCGGATGTGTTGTAGTACTATAAGCAAAAACAATACACCGCGTATATTGGATGTCAATCGGAGAAAGAGTCTCCGAAGCCGTTTGTTTACATACAGTACAGGCCAAAAGTTTGGACACACCTTCTCATTCTTTGCATTTTCTTTATTTTCATGACTATTTACATTGTAGATTCTCACTGAAGGCATCACAACTATGAATGAACACATGTGGAATTATGTACTTAACAAAAAAGTGTGAAATAACTGAAAACATATCTTATATTCTAGTTTCTTCAAAGTAGCCACCCTTAGCTCTGATGACTGTTTTGCACACTCTTGGCATTCTCTTGATGAGCATCAAGAGGTAGTCACCTGAAATGGTTTCCTAACAGTCTTGAAGAAGTTCCCAGAGATGCTTAGCACTTGTTGGCCCTTTTGCCTTCACTCTGCGGTCCAGCTCACCCCAAACCATCTCGATTGGGTTCAGGTCCGGTGACTGTGGAGGCCAGGTCATCTGGCGCAGCACTCCATCACTCTCCTTCTTGGTCAAATATCCCTCACACAGCCTGGAGGTGTGTTTGGGGTCGTTGTCCTGTTGAAACATAAATGATGGTCCAACTAAACGCAAACCGGATGGAATGGCATGTCACTTCAGGATGCTGTGGTAGCCATGCTGATTCAGGTTGCCTTCAATCTTGAATAAATCCCCAACAGCGTCACCAGCAAAGCACCCCCACACCATCACACCTCCCCCTCCATGCTTCACGGTGGGAACCAGGCATGTAGCATCCATCCGTTCACCTTTTCTGCGTCGCACAAAGACACGGCGGTTGGATCCAAAGATCTCAAATTTGGACTCATCAGACCAAAGCACAGATTTCCACTGGTCTAATGTCCATTCCTTGGGTTTCTTGGCCCAAATAAATCTCTTCTGTTTGTTGCCTCTCCTAAGCAGTGGTTTCCTAGCAGCTATTTGACCATGAAGGCCTGATTCACGCAGTCTCCTCTTAACAGTTGTTGTAGAGATGTGTCTGCTGCTAGAGCTCTGTGTGGTATTCATCTGGTCTCTAATCTGAGCTGCTGTTAATTTGCGATTTCTGAGGCTGGTGACTCAGATGAACTTATCTTCAGCGTCAGAGGTGACTCTTGGTCTTCCTTTCCTGGGGCGGTCCTCATGTGAGCCAGTTTCGTTGGAGCGCTTGATGGTTTTTGCGACTGCACTTGGGGACACATTCAAAGTTTTTGAAATTTTCTAGACTGACTGACCTTCATTTCTTAAAGTAATGATGGCCACTCGTTTGTCTTTACTTAGCTGATTGGTTCTCGCCATAATATGCATTCTAACAGTTGTCCAGTAGGGCTGTCAGCTGTGCATCAACCTGACTTCTGCACAACACAACTGATGGTCCCAACCCCATCAATAAGGCAAGAAATTCCACTAAGTAACCCTGACAAGGCACAGCTATGAAGTGAAAACCATTTCAGGTGACTACCTCTTGAAGCTCATCAAGAGAATGCCAAGGGTGTGCAAGGCAGTCATCAGAGCTAAGGGTGGCTACTTTGAAGAAACTAGAATATAAGAGATGTTTTCAGTTATTTCACACTTTTTTGTTAAGTACATAATTCCACATGTGTTCATTCATAGTTTTGATGCCTTCAGTGAGAATCTACAATGAAAATAGTCATGAAAATAAAGAAAATGCGAAGAATGAGAAGGTGAGTCCAAACTTTTGGCCTGTACTGTACACGGACCTAGCCCGACACACACACCCGACTAATGAGTCGAGTGTGTGTCTTGACCTCCGCCGAACCCCTGAGACTGACTCACCGAACCCAGGTTAAGAACCACTGCTTTAACATAACCCCTTAGAAAGAAATCCAGGGGAGTGATTTCTAGTGAGAGACGTGTCCAGGGAATTGGACCATCCCTTCCAATCCACCGGTCTGGAAATGTCTGATTTTGGAACTCACCAATGTGCAGAAGCCAATGTGGTGGTGCCCCATCTACCTGGGAAATGATGGTCGGTTGAGGGTCATCCAGTTGTGGTGACACATATTTAGTCAAAAGGTCAGGGAAATCATTTGCAGTAATTGATCTCATTGAAGAAAAACGGACCAATGATTTGATCGCACATGATCCTATTATGTGATTAAAAACCATTGAACATAGAACAAATCTGATTAACATATGCATCAACTGTTTTTGTAATAAATGTTTTAAATTGTAGAGACTTTGCAGACACCCTGTAGCGCTGAATAACTGAGCATTTAACGCACTAATCTAGTATAGGTTACTGCAATTTACTGGTAAAGATTTCTGTAACAGTGACCGAATAAGAAATACGTTCCTTTGCCGTTGTAAAATTTTATTAGAAAACAGGACATCATGGAAAATTTACACAGTCCACAACAGCCTGAGCTCATTATTCAGCATTAATTGTGACAAATTGTGTTCTTTCTGTGAAGACAGAACAGATGGTCACCCTTCTCTGCTCTTCATCTACATTTTATTTTATTAAACTCATTTAATGCTGCTAAAGCATTTATACTCCCTTATGTTGGGCCTGTTACCTTTTTTTGCATGTAGAAAGTCATTATGTATTCCCCAAAGAAACAAAGCATGTTTATCCCACAAGACTTAAAGACATGTTTTACAAAAGCTCAGAGGTTGGAAAAAAGCACATTCCAAAAGAAAAAAAAAAAAACACACTGAATCTTAGTCACCTTTGTTTTATTTCATCTGTCACTTAAAATAGTACATTATTCATCTGTTGTTCTTTCTATTACAAGACCCCTTTTGTCCCCACAGTACAGCGCCATGAAAATCCATTTCACCTTTTGAATGCTTTTACATTGACAAAGCACTCCTAATGCAATGAAAAGAATAGGTTTATCTGTTAAATTCAGAATGGTTTTAAAGCACAATAGGCCAAATCGGTTTCCCAATTATTGGCCACAGCAATAATTATTCTGGACTAACCTCAAATGTAACCCTTGAAGAAAAATTGTTTGCATGTTTTTTTTTTGTTTTTTTTTTATCATTACCATAATATAGAAAAAACACGCAGGTAACAGTGACAGCATGATTGTTCAAACAGCTCCCTGGAAGTGTATTTTACAAGTTACTGAACCATGACTGAAAAAAACATAGAAATTGAGGCAAATAATCATTTTAGGGTTGTTTGATGTTCATCTTCCTTTCCATCAGACAGTTCATACAACATCACAAATGCTACTGAATTGCATTAATTTTCTATTAAATAATGCAACATTTTCTTATAAAATCTCTCTTAGTCCAGAATAACTATACACTTAGACATTGTGTTTTTTTTTTTTTTTTTTAACATTCCCTTATAACTGAAGACTGCATGAAGGAAATAAAACTGCTTTACAGAGCGGAAAAGTTAAGCCAGGGGTGTCAAACATGCGGCCCGGGGGCCAAATCCGGCCCGCCAAAGGGTCCAGTCCGGCCCTTGGGATGAATTTGTGAAATACAAAAATTACACTAAGATATTAACAATCCTTTTAGTTCAGGTTCCACATTCAGACCAATCTCAAGTGGGCAGGATACAGAAAAATACTATCATAATAACATAGAAATAATGACAACTCTAAATTTTTCTCTTTGTAAACGTAAATACTTTCATGTATTTACACTAAAACAAAGGATAATTTCGTAAAAATGTGGAAAACCTGAAATGTCTTAAGAGAAGTACAATTTTAACAAGATTCTGCCTGTTACTAAATGTATTTGTAGACCCACTGTGATCAGTAAGTTATAATGTACATGTGTAAATGATAAACTGAGGCATAATATTGTTAAAATTACACTTATTTTTTTCAGTTTGTTCATGTTATTCACATCTTTTGAAAGGATACTTTGTAGATGTAAACCTTTTCATAATGTAAATTTACTTTTTTCACTCTAAACATGGAGAAAAGTTTGGAGTTGACATTATTTATATATTATTATGTTATTATTTTACTGGTCACTGGTCACACCCACTTCAGATCAAATTTAGCTGAATGTGGCCCCTGAACTAAAATAAGTTTGACACCCCTGAATTAAGCCATTGGTTAAATATGATGATTCATTTGAGTGACCATCAAAACTTGAAAACTGTTTCAGCATATCAAAACTGTAATCCATCTAATTTCATGCCTCTGGTTGTCTTAAGAAATCCCACTTCACAGATGATAGTGACAGTGTGGAGTATCAGCCAAACTTGATCGACAAGTCTATTTTTCGACAGGATTTCCACAAAACAGCATCTATACACATGACACGTGTAAATCAGAGGGACTACTGTCATTTTAATCTTACCACTTAATTCAGGGAAGTTGTGTGTTTATGGGACAAGTATTGATGCTAAGGTCTTTAGATGGCTTCTCAGGATCTATGCTTCAGCGGTAGTGGGAAGAACTCTGACAAACAGGGTTTTGGTGTCTAGAGATTTTACAGATGAGTTGGCTGGCAGCTCTGGAAAACACAGAGGTGAGAAAATTATGCAAAAAACAACATTGGTTTGCAAAAAAACAGGACTCAAAAAAAAAAAAAAAAAAAAAAAAAAAAAAAAAAAAAAAAAAAAAGGATATTTCATTCAAATAAGAAAGAGAGTGTTCAAAAAATGAAATTCTGGCCGAAGGAAAATCCTTTTAACACATTTTCAGTACATGCAAAGTGAAGCTTTGTATCGCAGCTAATTACCGTGTAACCAGATTACATATAACAGGAAATTTTTTGGAGGAAATTTTGTGCAACTTTTACTACTCGTTTATTCAAAGCCTTTTAACATTTTCTGTTATCTGCTGGTTTTATGGATTGTCTGTGAAAGACAAGAACAGCCTCAGAGGCATTGTTAAAATCTGTTCAAAGATTGTTGGTGTCCCACTGACGGACCTGAGCTCCCTCTGGAAGAAACGGGTGGTCCAGAAAGCTCGTCGGGTCGTGAGTCAACCTGATCGTGTCCTGGCTCGGGAATTTTGTTTAATGCGCTCAGGAAGGCGCTACCTCACCCCGCCGAGGAAAATGAACAGGTACGCCAGCTCTTTTATTCCCTTTGCCATCAGGCTTCTTAATTCTGCTGATGGTCAAACATTGTAACCACATTATGTATCTGTTGCTCATCTATCTATGTATTTATTAATTCTGGTCCCTACCAAGGTCATAATAGTTTTGGATTTTTCATTATATACTGAACAACAAAAGAAACGCAAGTATGTTTCGGTATTGGTTTATATGGGAGTTTTATTATGAATATTGGTTTCATATGAGATATTTATATCCAGCTGTGAAATTTACAGTGGGTCACTCTTGCTGTCCTTGTAGCACTGAGTTGACGGTCACGGAGATGGGCCAAGCGAATATGGCGATCCTGATTACAGGTGGTCACACGTGGTCTTCCGGATCTTGGTCTGTCCTGAGTGGTCCCTGTGTCACGGAATCGTGTCTCAGCCTACTGATGGTGGACTCGTGCACTTGCAGACGTCTGGCAACGCTGCGAGCCGTTAAACCAGCATCAAGCATACCAATGGCGCGTTCTATCAGATTATCGTTAAGGCGAGGCATCGTGGTAATGCAGTAACTTTTGAATCTTACCATTTCTTTTTATAGCCCCTGGATAAACAAAGGGAATTGCCACTCCCATTTGTTGCTCCCACTACCATATCACTCAAAACGTACCGCACCTCCGATACTTCGTACACGTGCTCAACACCACTCGTGGTCGTGTTTGCCTGCAAACACACGCTCCAATGGTTACAACTCACTTATTGTAATGTGTATCTCAGTTGACAACTCAACAGGACAGCTGAACTCTTGCCTAAATTGACGACGAAAACTTGCGTTTCTTTTGTTGTTCAGTATAGTTTAGTTTTATTTAGTTTTGACTTTTTTTTTTTAAATTCAGTTAGTTTTAATTAGTTTTTAGAGCAGGTTTGCTAGTTTTTATTAGTTTTTGTTATTTTCTAAATGCTTAGTTTTAGTTTAGTTTTACTTTTTTTTTTATATCTTTTATCTTTTTAGCCGTCAAATTCAAATAAATCCCAGACAGGACTCTGCTGCTTTCTCCCAACTTTAGTCTCCATGTTTCCAGGTAGAGTGGGGACCAGAAGACGACTAGAAACCACAAGTGACGAGAAGTGACAGACCGTGAAGTGTTGTATGGTGCCTTTAGCTAAAACTGCTTGAGGGAAATAAATCGATTTCATATCAATCCGACATTGACAAAGATGAAAACTAAAGGAATTTTATCCATAATTTTTATATGTTTTAGTTAGTTTTGTAAGCACACAAATCAGTTTCAGTTAGTTATCGTTTTTTTTCTTTTCATATTTTTATTTATCTCAGCTAACGAAAATGTTTTTACAATTCTAGTTTTCGTCATTTCGTTAGTTTTCGTTAACGATAATAATCTTGGTCCCTACTGATCCATACACTTTGACCTCTGGTTCCTGCATTTCAATTGCACTGAAAGGCTGTCCATGTGATTTTGTTTTGTTCGTGTATGTTTGTATGTTTGATGTTTTTTTTGTTGAATTCTGTAAACTAAATTACCCTATGGTGATAAATAAAGTAGTTTGGATTGAATTGAACAGTATGTACAACAGTATAATAGCATTTATAATAATTGTAACTGTAATATTGTAGGTCACAATGACTTCTTATTTTTAAAAAAAGCCTTTAATGTAGAAATTTTTCTCTTCATTCAAGAAATAAAATACAGTGCATGAATTACTAAGGTTTACTAGAAAATACTGTAATGTCTTAAATTTATTACAAACTAAACATCTAATAATCAATCAGATGTTGTATTTGACCTTAAATCTGTTGGTTTTAAAGGGTTTGGGAGTGTTTTTCACGGATACTGCAGTTGACATGGTATCACTCATCTTTCCATCTTACCCTGGGTAAGGTCCTGGTCCAGGTACAGCTTCAGTCGTCTGCTGCGAAGGCCGAAAACCTTGGCTGCCTCACTGAGCAGACCTGAGTGGTCAAGCCCATTCTGGCCGATGGGGTTGACCAGCAGGAGAGTACCCACCTCCCCTGTCTGGCACTCTGGAGGAAATGAGAAGAATGTTTGAGAGAACAGATGCAAACCAGGCAGAATTCACTTATTATTACAAATGGAGAAGTGATTGGCTTGTTAGTGACTCTTGTTCTGTTGGGAATGCAGCCACAGACTTGAACAATGAGTATGAGTAGTGCATGACTGTTAGTGACACATGTGCATCTCACCGGCTGGTTGAGTGTTGCAGAGCACCAGGTTGACGTAAGGACACAGGAGGGCATCGTTGGTGGGGACGGGACCAGGAGAGGAGGACGCTGATGTCACTGACAAAGTTTTACCGCTTAGAGACTGAAGGTCGGTTTTGTTGGTCAGTTCTGCAGAAAACAAAGACGATCAAATGACCGTGTGCTCATAGACAGACTGATCACTGGTTATTATAAGGTGAACACTAAAGGTGCCTTGCAGGTGCATGTTCCTACCATCTACCACCAAGAGGATTACATGGAAACACGAGTACACAGACCCTCTGTATGTGGACTCATGTCCTATCCCACTCAAAAAAACAAAACAAAACAAAACAAAAAAAAACTGACCCAACCCAGAAGAATCATCCCTGTTCCATCCTATTTCTACATTATGTTAAATTTAGGATTTAATGTAAATCTAAAGTTTTGATATGCATTTCCCATTATTCCATATTTATTATTAATTTTCATACTTGGTGTTACTGACTCGTTTTATTTACAATTCCTGCTCTGTGCCTGTTGGACATCATTTTTCTGTCCATCAGTCACATGACTAGGACTACAGGATTCCCACCCATACAGTGGAAACTTTAAAGTGATTTATTAGTTAAGGTTTATGTGTATTTTTGACATGTAGAATTACAGCGACCATTACCAATGAGAAACACTGGCCATGACCTATAGAAGCTACTTTACAGGAGCATTTTTGAATCACATCAACATTTTTTACAATTTCAATTCATTTTAATCTTTGGGCACAGCTGTCACCAACACGGAGGCAGAAAAATAACAAAACAAAAGTTGAGATCTAATGTTAACATGAGACCAACAGACCACGACTCATCTAGATCATCTCACCAAACAGATAAGAGCAGCTTTTAAACTTATGCAAGACCAAAACCCAACTCACCAGTTGTGCCATTGAAGAATCTGAGCTTAGTATTGTTGGTTCCAAAGATGCTGCTGCATACTCTCTCCATTTTGTTGACATCTAGTCTGTTATCGCCTTTGGGGTTCTCCAACAGGACCACACCCTCTGCAAAACCAGTCAGACCCACATACTGATGCTAGTGTTTTACATTTGCCATTATTTTAACCAATCAACAGGAGAAACATGGTCTAGTTGTCCCAGAGTGTAAATATGCTTTAACTTGTCAGTACCATCAGTCTGTTGTAAATATCTTTATTATTATAATTTCATACAATACCTTGTTCTTTATTGTTGACTTTCACTCTGAGGTTCACGTAGGTGCAAGCTGGTCCATTCAGAGGAACCCGAGGAGCTGAGGATCCTTTTACTATGGTTAATTCCAAGTCTGAACCTTTCAGCTAAAACAAAACAACAGGCACGACAGAAATGAGTTAGTCATTACAGTGTTCCTTAAACTAAAACTATAATATGGTGATAACACATTCATTCATTACATTGATAAATTAAAAGCTGCCTGTTACGTGTCAATTTTTACAGCAAACAATATATCTGGGCTTCTGTCATACCTGAGTTTTTTCTTCAATGATCACACTGGTTGCCTTGGGGACGGGGAAAGGTAAAAGTGGAGCCTTGGTGGTGGCCAGGATAAAGTCATTGTGAGCTTTGATCACAGAGTCCAAGTACTCCCCCTCTGGCTGGCAGCGGTAGTACACTGTTATCTCATCAGATGGCACTAAGTGGGCCTGGAAGAAACAGAAACAGGTAGAAAGCCCAAGGAGGTTTTAAAAGATAAATCAATGAAATGTGCAACTTTTGAACAATAGGTGATAAAATGACAAGTTTAGTACAAAACGATGTTTTACAGTATTAAAGGGCTAAAAGACACTGGCCATGTACTGCTTGAAGAGCTCTTATTCTGGCTCTGCATAGCTGTTATCTGATTAAAATGATTGTCAAGAAGGCAAAGAATCATCACTTTTAGCCAAGTAATTTGCTTCAAATCCCTCTTTTTTTCTACGAGAAAATTAAATCGGGAAAACGGGTTACATAAAGAAGGCAGAATGGGGGGTGGGGTGTACAAAATGGAAGTGTACACAATAGGAGAGATGGTGAATGGGAGTTGAAGCACATAAACAGACCGTATAGGAACAAATAAAGGTAGGAGGCAACAAGGGGAGATTTTTTTATTGGATGAAGGCCCATCTATTTTGGCTCAGTGTGCTGCAAGCCTCCTCTAACCTTGACACATTCAAACACATTGATGTCATCCTAATCTAGAGTGCGCAGCCGTGCACATGCGTGCACAACCATAGACACTTGCAGGTAATGACTGTAGCAGATGAACATAGACTCCAACTGCAGTATGTGACTCAAGGGCAGAGGAATAACGTTAGCTAGATACAGAGAAGCAGTCAATCAATGAGGGAAGGTTTATAGGCTTTTCCTGCCAAGTCAAGGTACTGACCCTACCCTGAAGGGGTTGGTACACTGTGTGTATGTGTGTGAGATAACGTGTCAGAGTGCCACAGTGGACTCACTTTGTGAGTATACAAATAAAAAAGCTTAACAGTGACCTTTTTCTGCATGCCCTCCCACATATAACAAAACATGCAAACACTGATAAGGACACACATGCACACCACTACCAAACATGTCAAAGAATTGTTAAAAATTAATTCCCATCCCTGGGGTGGAAAATTCCTAACAGATCTCAGTTTGAAATAACTGGAGGAATTTAGTCTGGCTGGGAGCCAGTGTACACCACTGCTATAGGGGCACGGAAAAAACTGTTTGTTGCTTGTGAAAACAAGGGGCTGTTGGCTAATCCGTCTTTACTCCGCAGACCACTTCAAAGCTTCAACATTAGAATCTGAAAGGGGCCAGACTGTAATTAAGCTTCCATTAAGCCTGCCTTATGATGGAGAAACTTCTAACTGTGACGCTGCAGTGGAAAGATTTCAAAACTACCCTGACAAAATTAGCATGGGACATAAAGAGGAAGGGGGTGGGGGGGTGGGATCAAATGGAGGGAAATAAAAGAAAACACATCTATATTGTACAGTTACAGAAAACTATTCATATACTCATTCATTTGTAACGAGCCCTTAAATAAAATGGTGTTTTGAAAATACAACATTTTTCCCAATGCTTTCCTTTGACTTAAGGCAGAAAGTGACATAAAAACGCTCAAGAACCCATGCTGTTGAAGGTTCAACACACTGAATCCTTAAAATCCTTAAAAAATCCTTAACAATCATTCAAATACTTTCTATTACAGTTGAAGCCAGAAGTTTACATACACTCGGCTAAATGTTAGTCTGTTTTAATCCACTTCATTTTGATGACGAGACATTTCACAAAAAAGTCTCAGTAATGTTTGTAGCGTTTAAGTGTTTTTGCAAACTAAATTATAGAGGAAATATAAATTGGAAATAAAAAAAAGATTAGAGTCGCAAAAAACTGAGTGTGAATGCAGGGTTCCAGTTGTATAACAACATCCAGCCTCAAATATTCTGTATTTCTTCTGGCACTGTACAAATTTAGCAACTTTTCTGAGTCATGTTCCTAAATGCCTCTGTCATATTTTTCCCTCTCTCTTTTCTGTCATATATGAGACACCACACACCAGTGGTTCTATTTTGTCTCCCAGTGTACGCCCTCAAAGTGCCTGGTTGTGTCAGGGTTGTGTCACCCTGGTACTGCCCTGATTACATATATTGGTAAACTATTTTAACCGCGTCAGATTCTAATCATTAAGCACTGGATTGCAACATTCACTAGTAGTGTGCTATGTGTCAACTCGTGTTTGCAGAGCTAGTAGTGCTCCTGATATAATTGTCCCACCTTCTTGCGTAGTTTCTGAATGCGATTGATGACTTCACGGGCAACGCCTTCATCCACCATGGACTGGTCTGGGGTGACATCCAACAGCATCAGCACCTAAAGGACAACAGACATAAACACAGAGTTCACAACTCATGTCGAGAACATGCCTGTGATGATATTTCCAAAGACTGAAAGATGAGTTATTCATCATCCTGTTGTCCATAACACTGATAACATGCAGATGGATTTTCAATCAGTGTGGGATTCATTTTAGCCAGTCCTTTACTAAAAGTATTGGGAAACACTGAATTCAGGTGTTGCTTACAGTTGGACCAGGCTAAAAAACACAAAACAATAATGACTATGTCATAATTTACGAAGCGTTACATGTTACTCCAATAAACATTTTTATTTCATTAAAGGATTACAAATACTTTAGCACTGTACATCGGCATCATTGTTTACATTGTCATCTATGCTTACAAGATGTTTTAGAGATTACATTTACTTAATTTTCCTATATGTTGAAATTTATCAAATTATTAAAAAAACAAAAACAAAAAAACAACTATCTTCACATATCTGAAATATTTATCACGTTCTGGCCGTAATTATTATTATTTTTTTTAAAACCACAATTAATAATTTGTTTTCCACAAGTCTCATTCACTAATCTTCACAAAAATGTATTAACTTTTAATATTTATTCATATTAAAGAGTAAAGTATTTAGATTAGATAGAATTTACTGATCCCTCGGGCAGAGCCCTCTGGGAAATTAAGGTTCCAGTAGCAGCACAGCACCATATGAACAGATATAAGAGGAATTACAAGACAAGAAAGGAAAGAAAATAACAATAGCATTAACTACTGCCTGTAACACAGGCAAAACAGAAATGAATAATTATACTTACTATACTTTTGTAAAATCCTGCCAAAAAATAAAACCATTCTAGTTTCAGTCCACAACCAAGAAATGTATACAGAGGTGAAATTAGGTTGTGAATTAACCGTTTTCCTATTGCCACAACAAAATCCTGCACTCCCCCAACACAAAGCACTACTTTATTTTCATATTTATTGACTGTACAATATAAAGCAGACAAAGTAGTAGAAAAACTGAGTTTTGTGTAGCCTGAAGACAAAACAGTATTCATTCTGTTGAAACCTCAGATTAATGCAAACAGTTGACATGAAACATACAAACAGATTTGAGAAAGCAGGTGACCTTATGACAAGAGCATCTTCTATGAAATACAGTTGTTTTGTTGTTGTCCAAACGTGATGTGTACCATATCTGAATATTGCATACATTCTACCTAATGACGTTACTGTGTTTGAGTCAGTGAAGTACAGGTGAGATGACTGACGTGTAATGCTGAGTTGCTGCCAGCCTGAACACTGGAACCATGGGAAGGAGGAGGGGAGGAGATGACAGGATGACAGAGAAATAACACAAAAGAAACAGAGAATCAGAATATGAGAGAGAGAACAGAGAGACAGATGGGAGCTGGAGAGTCGGTGAGAGCGAGTGAGAATAACAGAGAATTAAAAGGCAACTCAGTAAACTGGTATTAAGGTGCAGCCGTGTGGTGTGTACACGGCTGGAGGAGCACTGATTAGAGAGGGCCTGTGGGAAACGCATACATGCTGGTTTCCACTTAGCCGTGAAATGATTTCATACATCACACTTAACAGTAAAGACATAAGTGCATTTACAGTATATGGCAGCTTACTGCAGAAGTGGCAGCGTCCCTTTATTTTCTTTGATCCACACAGATTTTGGGAAAATCTATAAAACACCAGCAGGTACTATAGAACAAAATGCAAAAAGGGGCAGGGTTGACTAAGGACAGTGTGTGTTAGTGTGCATTTCTGTACTCCGAAACATATAAAGTTCCTCTGTGATCACATTCTCCTTATAGCATCTTACTAATATTTTATCTACATTTTCAAAAAAATACTGAGCTGCTAATATATAATTTTTAAGTATGCATAAACACTTTATATATTCATTCATTTATTTGTTTCGAACAGAAGAAAAAAAACTTTTCTATGCACAAAGAACTAATAGCAGTGCAAATACATTAATAAATAGAGAGTGATCAACACAATACAGCAATTGCCATGTACACTAGTAATAACAAAATAAATTCAATAAGTATTGCTCAAAAAGCAGTGGGAAGAAGAAAACTTTTGAAATCCTCCCCCACCTCTCATTTAAACAACATAACACATTACTTTTGCTTCCTTAATGATAAAGTAACATCTGTTTAGAGTCCTAATAATGTAAATAACAGATAGTAAACAGATTAGGAAAACTGATGTATATTACACATAGTAACTATCTAAATGACAATCTGCATAACTTAGAATATATTTACACAATATATTTCAACAATAATTACATAACAACAGTGGTAACGGAAGTAATACACACCATCATGGTAAACAACGACTAGCACATACCAACAAAGGTAAGAAAGAGCCAAGGATGTAATGGCCCAGCAATTAACAATAAGCCCCACCCTCCCTGTACTGTGACCAGACCATACGTTTGTAAAGTGCTTTAAAACTGTGGACATTTTGGCATTGCTTGTGGTGTTATTGCTTTGAATAAAATATAAAGGAATAACAGTGTTCTTCAACATGGAAATGAAAAACTTCATGTGATGAATCTGTGTTTTTAAAAATTCAAGGTGTTTTTGCATTTTTTTCATCCAAATATCTTTCCTTTCCATGTCTCAGTTTTTGATGATTTGTCTCTCACTTAGGGCTGATATAGAGACATCCATATCGACCATCAGTTCATTTAATTAACACCAATACCAAGGACATATGAATGGTAGCTAACAGAGCAGAACCACAGATGGAGGTCAAAGAACAGAGGGTGTTGTGTAGACTGTTGGTGATTTGTGATATTGCTGTGTATAAATAAAACTGACTTGAAATTTACTTTTCCAAAGACTGAGTTAGACACTCCATTACTACCATCGAGAAGGTAATGGAATTGTCTGTGCCTGTTTGTCAGGGTTACAGTGCAGTATCATTTGTGGAAATGGGATTGCAGTAAACTTGTTGGAAAGGTGGGGCATGAGCCAGTTGTGGAGACACTGCATCAACCACTGATTTTTTTTTCTCCCAAGCTGTGACATAGGCCATTTGACCGAACTGCAAGACTATGGAGCCTTGACAGAGGTATGCGCTCTAATAACTACACCTCAAATTTAATCATGTAATTTTCAGGCACGGCGAACATGAGTAGGATGGGAGTAGACAGTCTTAGCTGGAGTCCCATCTACACAGAGCCATTTAAAAAAAGGTCATCGTGAATGTTAAACTGTTAATTAGAAACATCATCTGCGAGGAAGACTCCTGGGTTTACATTTCAGACATACCTGTGCATCAGAGTGAGCTTCATACTGAGCAGCTGAGCCCGAGCTCTGGTCAAAGGTGTACATGAGCCTCAGATCTTCCTCAAGAAGCTCGTGTCCATCCACAACAATGGATCCTGAAAGTTATACAAACCAATAAAACATTACCATAGCTACAATTACTGGCATAAACATAATGAATAGAAGTTTACAGTAGATGGTAGTAATATATACTAAATACCACAAACCTACTGTGTCTCAAAGTTATCCTTCCTTTGGTTTAAAACCACCATAAATTACAAAAAAATTAGCAGTATGAATAGGTTTGCATAAAAACAGTTTAGGATTTATGATAAAATTATAAATTTCAGGTTGACAAAGCCAGTCATGTTGTGCTGACGTCTAACTGATACCTTCTACCCATGACTGGAGATGTGGTGAAATGATGTAGTGTAGTGAAACTCTGTTCAGTTGCTCATCATCCTGATAATTAAATGTTTAAGATTTCCCAGTTCAGTGATTCTAATAAGTCTTTTTTTGGTAGAATCGATCGAGACTCAAGAAAGCAATGTAACACAAAATCCCACCAGTAAAGTGCTCCCTTCACTTGCATTCAAGCTGTGGCTTTGTTTTTTATGTTTGTTTTATTTTTTTCCGACTAGTATTTAATTGCCTTTAAAGTTTCCTTAAATTGCAGTCTTCCTGGCCATGCACACATTGGCTTTGAGCTTTTAAACAATAAAGCAAATTCAATGTAGTCAGCTTTACACTGCATCTCCACTTCGCCAGTGGCAGCAATTAGCCATGTCTGTGTTCTGACTAAAAAGCATGACCGTGTTCTCTTCTTCTCTTTACTTCTTACACCCAGGGGCTGGGTGAAACAGTCACTCTATTTCTGTCTAATCCTAGATTTCCACGCTTTCCAGTGTCCCTCCCAGCTTCTCCTGCTGTCTCCTCAACGCCATCAAACAGATGGGATCAAAGGTAAAGGTAAAGAATAATACGACCGTCAGTCATGAACTCATAATCGGTTTCTAGACAAATAACCAACCTTCTAGACTAAACTGGAAAAAGCTTTTGTGAGCCTGTTTAAGATGTTACCAGAAACAGTACTGTACCTTCTACCAACTAATAACACTTCCACCTTTCCCTCCTCCTTCTACTTCACGGACTCTGATACTGCTTGTTCTCTGCAATCAATGGCCAATAAACTGTGATGATGAATGAATGCTTCAGTACATGTTTCCATCTGTGTTTCCTCTCACCATCATTTCTCCACCACTGCTATCTCTTTCCTTCCATCGCTCATCCCTCTTCCTTCCAATTGGCTAGACTTCAAACATCCAACTGATTGGAAATGTTAAGTTCCCACAGCCCAGCTGACCTCTGCTGCTTCCTTCCCCCAGAGGCTCTGGAGCTCCCCCAGTCTTTCTATAATTGGAGAGGCAAGATACCTTGCACTGCTTTGATCCATACTTGAGCTCTGATTATAGTTTGAGAGAGCCTATAGCTTGTATTCTACAGAAAAAATGCCTGTACATGGAAATATTTGAAAAATAAAACCTTTGTAAATAACTATTGGCAACACACCCAGTAATATATAGTTATGCAATCATTACTATTGCATAACAGTAGTTACTACTATTAATAACTGTCATACTACTGACCTACTGTATGTCCTATATCTGGCCATTACTACTTTGTATCTTGGGTATCACGAATCACTGGTGGTCTGCTTTTGCGCAGTGAGTGTGATGTAGTCCGATTTGGTCCCTTCAGTTTTACACAGGCAACACCATACATCAATACCTGTCTTCTGGAAGGCCTCTAGCTGTTCATTATTGAGCTCCTTGATGGAGGCAGTGATGGCTTTGAAGGCCCCCTTCAGTCTCTTGCCCAGCACCATGTGGTCTGGCTCAGCTCTTAGATGGATACCATACTTGTCCTTATCCGTTGACAGTGTCAACTGACGCACATTAAGCTCCTGCAGAATGAGAAAGAGTTACACACAATGTTAGAAAATATCAGAGTTACTGTTGTAGTTGCCACCCATGACTGTTCATTTACAGATGGAAAATAGCACTCAGGTTATTATCCAGACCAGAGAACCAAACCTTTCAAATAGAAAGGTTTTAAGCTCCTGTTTGACAAGTAACAGACTGTCCAACATCTGGCAGAAACATTTGATGATGAATGCAAATAAGATATTTACTATACATTTATAATGATATGCACAAGTATAGATATAAACAAATACCTTACGTGTGTGCGTTAATAAAAGTAGGTACAATTATCATTCATCATTTTTTCAATAACTAAAACAAATACATAAACTCCCAAATACATTAAAACTTTACATCCTAGTAAAAACCTTAGACACATGGACTCATGTGTCTCACATGAAAGGTCAAATCAGGAATTGATCAGAAAGAGGAATTTTCTCAGACAACAAGTGAGTCATAAAATCAGTTGGTCAGTAAACCAGTTGATCTTTAAGTCCTTTAGTAAGCTTGTAATCCATGCCTCCCATTCAATCAATGTCTCTACCTTTCAGTACATTTCAATTCAAAACAATCTAAGGAAAAAGAGAAACTGGAAAATAAGCACATGTGGTGAGGCAAGAGAGAAACTTATTTTAGTCACAGCGACACCCATCCTGACCTGCCATCCACAGCTGCTTTCAGTCAATCTCAGAAGATGCAGGTTGTGACAGAGGCTGAGTTATGGCATATGAGAGTGCCCAATAGAAAGCACAAACCCCTGTCGGCTTAATAATACAATTCTGGCCAGTGGAGACTGAAAAAAGCATATTATACTGAAGTTTAGATATTAAAAATATGACTGAATCAAAATTGTACTGGAAGTACCTTGTATCTTGTTATAATCTAAGGTCTTATCTGTATGTGACTGACTCAGAAAGTTGCAGTAAGCAATATTATGTAAATCTGACTTCATCAGTCTGAGAAACTCAGCAGATAGTGAAGGCATCAGCAAGCCTGTCAGCCAAGCCAAGTTGAAGGAGGCTAACATGTAAGTGATTATTGACCGTTAACAGCAATCCCACCTTGTCTACCCCACTTATCTATATCGAAGACAATTAAGAACATGCTCAGCCACAAGTGGACAACTCTTGTCCTTGCCTTGTGCATACTACTATGTTTATGTCTGATTATTTTAAAGAAAAAATTGTATTGACAGCTCTTGAGCTCAATGTCAAACCCCCCCCCAAAAAAACTGGGCATAGAAGTTGTCATCTCATCCAACATGTCTGTTTGAGAACTGGAGACAGCAGTCTCCAGTCCTACTCACACCACTGAAAATCATACCTGTTCACACTTACAGGTCTTAGGTTTAATTAAAGACTTAATATAAAGGAGGATGCAAGGAAATGACCAAAAATGAATACAATGAGGTGAAAAGCACCTCAACGAAGATCATAATAGTATAATCTTCATGTAACATCCTACTATAAAAGGTCATCACAATGAGGCAGTAATAAAGATTGAGGAGGAATATAAAACACAGGAAAGGAGGATTCTTAACAGGCAGTAAAAACATCCAAACTGAATCTAAGTACAAGCCAAACGTCAGGCTCAGCAGTAACTACATTACACTCAGTCTCCAAGTTCGGGTTAAGGTCCCTCAGCTGCAGGACCTTAACTGCTCTCAATTCTGATCAAATACACCTTGTTTACTGGAGGGAAGCTGGAAGCCAGCAAGGTTAAATGCTTTCCTCACCAGAAATGAAACAGAGTGAGAGATAAGAAGTGCCTAGAACTGAGATAAAGTGTACAGAAACCTTATGTTGCCACCAAAGCCCTGTTCCCTTGTGTCCCTTAATCCGCAGAAGTTCTGTCAATTTTCATGGTCAGCAGCGCAGGGGAAACAAAAGCTCAAGTTGAATTTTCATGTAAGATGCATCAATGATTTATTAGCCCAGGATTAACTGAGACTTCAAGAAATCTTTGGCATGGCTATAGTGAGAACAAACGAAGCAACACTCCCTGATAAAGCATGTTGAGGACTGCTTAAACTGCAATCCATGACAATTTTGCTTGGAATTATCAGAGGCTAAAACACTAATCTGCAAGTCAGGAAACTTGAGATGCTTAGTTGTTGAAAAAACAAACAAAAAGTAAATGAATAATGTCAGTTTCATAGCTGCAATGAAAGGCTATGATTTTTAGTTTGTCTAATGTCTAAATCAGTGTTTCCCAACCACTGTGCTGCAGCACATAAGTGTGCCATGAGAAATCATCAAGTGTGCCATGTACTCTAAGAGAGCAGCGTGTTATAGATACGTACGACTGCATGCACCAGTGATCCACTCTACTACAACAGTCTCCTGTTCCCCTTTGCAAAGTGAAAGTGAAAGTGAACTGGCTTCGATGTGGTACATTCTGTTGATGAAGCCCCCCTCACTAGTGATGCGCGGATCAGCAGATTATCCGTGGATCGGGTTGGGGTGGGGTGGGCTATTATACTATTATACGATGGACCTCAATCTGTAAAGCAGGGGGTCTGTCTGAGGGGTCACTGACATACCCCCCTCAGCTTTCTCGTTCCAAATGCCCCGCAACAATGTTGCTCCCGCACCCCTGATGTGCTCACCCCCATCCTCCCAGGAGAGTGTCCAGTGACTGCTGCCAAGGAGTTCCCCATTCTGGCAAACAAAGCTACTTCAGTTCTGTTCTCTTTCTCCACAACCTATCAATGTGAGGTGGGCTTTTCAAGCATGACTGCTATCAAGACGAAGAAAGAGAGACTCAGAGCTGTTGAGGAAGATCTTCGTGTGTGTCTTTCTTCAATTCCTGCAAGAATATTAGCTTTGCATTCTACCAAACAGGCCCAGGTTTCACACTGAGTAAGTAAATTGAGACTAGATTTGCATTATATTTCAATAATTATACTTTTGTGACATTTTTGTTCAGTGGCGTGCCTTGTGATTTTTCTAATGTAAAATATGTGGCATGGCTCAAAAAGGTTGAGAAACACTGGTCTGAACAATCATTTTTGTTATTAGAATTACCTAATTAATCTGAATTTTTACTTTACTAAATCTTAATTTGGTACACACTTTCAATGAGGACCAGTGTTCATCTTTTCCATATTGAACAAGGCTGAAATTTGGAAATACAGTGTGAAGTAAAGCTGAGATAGTCATGTGTCTCTTGCCTTGAAACGAAGCACTGGTACATTTACTTTGGAGCCTGATTGAATATTACTGTCACAAAACGTTAAAAAAAAAAAAGGATTGCAAGTAACCATAAAAAGCAAAAAGCTTACTTCGAGGATGTATTTTTGCAGAGACTGGATGTCTTTCAAAGCCTCTGGGTCCTGGTGGATTACGACAACTTCTTTCAGCGGGTACTGAAATGCACACAAATGTCTTATTAAATCTTGTCCCATAAAGTTAAATTTCACAGCTCCCATTATACTGGAGTGTGGGAGAGGATCGAAGAAAGTTGATAATTTACCTTGACAGGCAGGGTTTTCCTGTCTCTGATCACTCTGCCCAGCTCAATCACAGACTGCATCTGGGAGACGGCGCTCTCAATGCGCTTGTCAATCAAAGTCTCCCTGTCAAAGAAAAAACACCAGCAAAAAAATTTGTATTACTATACCATAAACGTTAACATATGTACCACATCATGTATAACTCAGTGTCTGAAAACCCTTGTTACTCAGTTGTTTCTGTCCTTGTGGTTGTGTCTCTGGATTTTTTTTCTTTTTGGTAATTTAGGTTGCTAGCAAAACATCCATACAGTAATGAAATAATAAAATCCAACTAATAGGGGGAATCGACCAAAGGGTAAAAACCCACTTAGATCAAAACTGTCAAGTATCTCGTGGGACCCAGGACACTCATACAAGGGCTGCACGATTTTGGCCAAAAATAAATCCTGATTTTTTTCCTCTAAAAACTTGATTTTTGATTTCTATTTTGATTTTTGGGTAAAACCACAAAAGACAACAGAAGTCTGCTTGTCGTTTTTGTGAGCAGCCCGCAATACAAGGCAGTGCTACCTAACCTCAAATCTGTGATGGTATCACAGAATCCCCAAAAATTCCATGATGGGCCCACAGAGGTTATACCAATGTAAGTCAGTGACAAGCATCAGTCATATATGCATGTGTGTGTGCGTGGACCCCGCGAGATGAGTGATCCCCATGGGTTTTATTTAAATTGGGGGATCCATGTGTGGAAGAGACCAACCCAGGACACGCTGAAGGGATTATATCTCTGGGCTGGCCTGGGAATGCCTCGGGATTCCCTGGAGCTGGTGGATGTGACGGGGGAGAGGTCTGTCTGGGCTACTCTGCTGAGGCTGCTGCCCCCACGACCCGGATCGGAAGAAGATGGTACGGTACAATGAGTGATCCGCATGCAGTTATATTTGAATTGGAGGATCTGTGCATGGGCCACGACTTACATTGGTATCACTACTGCGGGCCCATCACAGGTTTAAGGTCCGTGGTCATTACACAGACTTCTCTGAAAGACCGCTCTCATAGTTAGGAGGAGGAGCCTATGGTAGCCTGGAAGTGTGCGGCCAGGATGCGCGTGGCCCAGAGACACGAGAGAGATGAAATCGATTTGACAATTTCCCTTCTTAAAAAAATCATCCTAATTAAAAAAATCCGATTTCGATTTAGAATCGATTAATCGTGCAGCCCTAACTCATACTGGAGGCCAAATTGCTGAACAGGAAAGGTTAAAAAAAGAAGTTGCTAGCAAAAGGAACAGCCATTCATCTGTTGAAAAATCACTCTGTTCCTTGTAATTTTCTGCAATTTCAGGTCAATGTCTGAGGATGCAGCTGCATTTTTACAGTAATTAACTAACTGTACTTTCTCATGTCATTAAAGATTATTTACAGACGTAAATGGGTCTTAATGAATAATACAGTGTGACAAGGTTACTATAGATCTTCTAAATGGAGGCAGAGTTCAGAATCATCAGCAGCAGAATTTAACTCAAGAACATCCGCTAATAAGGTACACAGACTTCCACCTCCGAATCCAAATTAGAGCTACTCATGCATATTAGCAATATTAGACCCAACTGTCTGGAGGAACACTGTGTGTGGTTGTATGCGCCCACTGCTTGCTCATTTACTTGTGTGATGTGCTTCTCATTGTGTGCATGCAACATTGGAGTAAAATAAGAGAGAAAGGACACGAGGGACAGCTGATTGAGGAGCAGCTGTTCCCACCGCCTGATTGGTGGCTGACCTCTGGGGAGGGGGTGAAGTAGACCCATTTGACAACAGGAAGGACAGGCAGCTAATAAAGCAGCAGCAATGAGTGCTGCCAAAGTGACAAGGGAGATTATATGAACCATCACACAAACTATTTTCCTTATGCTAAATCAAATGGATATTTAATCATGTCGGAACATTTTTTTATAGTTAAAGATGATGCAATTAAGTTTGGGCAATTAGAGATTCCTCCAAGGCATTACAAAACTGATCAGCCACCAAGGCACACATTTTACTGGAGTAATTGAAGAGAAGGGAATGAAATGATCATGTTTTGTACGTGACATCCATTTGCAGAGCTCATAATCAAGGCAGGACCTGTGCAGTTTTATGTGGGTATTTCCAGGTTTCTCTGTCTGCTAAACTGAATGCAGCCACTTCAGCAGATTTTAGAGGAGATCACAATGAATTTAAGGGTACTTGTATACAAATTCAGTCTCTTAACCATATCAGATGACCTGGTTTGGGATTGTAACTGACTCTATAAAGCTGTGTAGGATAATGAATCTTCTGTGATTCATTTTTATTACAAAGTGGCTATTGCCACAGTACTGTGGCATGAAATATCGGTTTGTCTATTACCACAGAGCCAATCAGCGCCCTCATTATATCATATGTAGACTGGAAACTTGTCACATCCCGAAACATCACATCTCACAAAGTACCAAGGCAATCAGAAAATAGATTGGACCTGCAGACAGTGGAGATTTAGCTCAATAGGTAATGCTTTTGACTGCAGTGTGGAAGACTCGGGTTCGATTCCCAATCAAAGCAGCATTTTTTTCTGCGGTTCTTCAAACAGGGGGGCATGGCGCCAGTAGGTTAATCTGACACTGATATAAATTAGCCACTGGGACAAGTTCAGACAGCAGAATTGGGAGCACAGCACTCAATACACTGAACTGACACAGAACTGATAAGTAACACGGCACACTGCCACATCTTACATGTAACTCTGCTCACCTTCTCCAGCCTCAATCTCACTGACTGCACAGGACAAAGAACACCATAAAACAACATATAGAGCATTTACAACAATTATTCCTATTCTATACTACCACTAATTTGTTGTTTCTTCCATCAGTTGCCACAGTACTGTGGCAACAAGAGGCTAATGAGTTTATGTAACAGTACCCATGATTGATTCTAGTACAAATGCTAACATTCGATTGGGTCTGTGGCAATAGACAAACCAAAATTTCATGCCACAGTACTGTGGCAGTAGCCATTGCCTTTTCCTTATGTAGCAACAAAGAGCCATTAGACATATGAACACAATGAGAAAATTCAGTCTGAATGACCCAAATATACATGTTAATTTACACCTATAATGAATATTAAAATGAAAAGTTCAGTGAGCTTTCATCTACAAGCAGCTCTGGGTGAAATAAGGCCATGTACTCTACTGAGACTTATTAGGCTCTAGATCAGCTGAGAATATCTTGTGAAAAAGGGGGCTAATACAAAGGGGTTTTGCTGCGTAAGCTGCAGGGTTACTCAACCTGATGACCTTAGGTCCATTTATTTATATCAAACTGTTTAGTGAGAATGCTTCCTAGTTCAAAGTCCTTGAACAAAAACACTCATAGATTAGCTGCTCTGTGGATCATTCATATTATTATTGCATTACTTCAACTAGCATTTGAAAAAATAAAAACAATGTTGTCCTTAAATGTTGAGCTAAATTGTAGGGTTTTTCCGAACCTAACGTGGGGAAGCATGAGATAGTGAATGCTGCTACTGTCCTTCTCTTCAACAGAGGCAGGGTCAATGAGGTGCCGTAGATTTTGGTACATCATCTCTGTAATGAAGGGTGTGAAGGGAGCCTGAGGGAAAGGAGGAAGAAACCAAGAAGATGCAAGAGAAAAAAAGACATAAGAAAAATTATTAGACGTTCTCTACTGTTAATTTACATTTTCTGACAAAAAGGTCTAAGAGTCATAGGGACTATAAAATCAGCATACAAAACACATTTTTGCAATGCTGGTTTCCACAAGTGGTGCAAAAGTTCAAACAGAATCTAGCCAGTGAGGTTAGCCACTTCTAATGTAATGTTCTCCTCCATTTCAACCACATCTAATTAATTTGTATAGCTCACAGCTGATTTGTATTGATCTGGGTTGTGCGAACTGGCTCTTAGCGTGCCTCTCGCCTCACATGCAAACGTCTTCAATGTGTTATAAATAAAAACTCCTACTGCTCATGCATTATTCATAGCTGCACAACACTCGCACATACCTCTTCCACACCAGCATTATTTCTCTGTGCCTTGCATACACAAAAGCAAAAACTCACCACGAGAAATTTCTCACATACAATTTTCCTCAGTCTCACACATGCTTACACACAGAAACCGGATGACTCACCATCAGCCTGCACATGGAGAACAGTACACTGAAGAGGGTTTCCAGCGCCCACATGCAGTCCTCGGTGCCACTCTCTCCCTACAAAGTTCACACACACATCAATAAGTCCCCTTGGAACGATGAAAAGACAAAACTGCCCAAGCAGATGGCAGCAAATGTACCACCAGTCCAAGTCAAACTCGAGAGGCTCACAGTAGTGATACTTTAAATCACTGTTTCAGTTGAGCCATAAATAAAGTGCTTAAAAGAAGCTGAGAAAAGACTCAAGATGAGATCTATAAAAAAGAGCATCATCTGTGTTGATTCATTTATGTTTGCAGTAATACTATTGACACATCAGATAATACTACTCAGGGTTTCTGCAGGTTTCATCAAGTTACATTTAAGGTCTATTTGTCTTCTAAAGCCAAATTTCCTTGAACTTGCAGTCATTCATATTAGATGAAAGTAGTGAAAAATATTTTAACTACTGCCATGCTACCTTCTAGATTACTAACTGAGGTGTGCATCCACAGATTTCTGGCTCCAGTACATGTACAGTAGATTTAATTTTCTATTTAGTCTAGATAAAAAAACTCTTCATCCGATGAATTTTAAAACCTGCGAAAATTACCATTTTTGTGTGTGCGTGTGTGTGTGTGTGTGTGTGTGTGTGTGTGTGTGTGGGGGTACCTGGCCTGGGAGTCCGTATTCTTTCACTTGTAATCAGTTACCACCTAAATCCTTTAATCTTTCTTATGATTATCATTTATAAATAATTCAGAGTTATGATCTTACCTTTAAACGGCGCCTGTTGGTCCTGACATACCAGTTCGTGAGCATGTCCACAAACTTCACCAGGCGAGGCACGACGGTGTACAGGCGGTAAGCTGCAATGAGAAATGACAGAAACAGCATTGACGCATACCCAGTTAGAACAGGTTTTCAAACAATTGTTAATTCAAACACACAAAGTCCTTTTATTTCCCTTCCCTCTTTTTCTTCTTTTTTTTTTTTATTGAAGTGGCTCTTGCCACAGTACTGTGGGACTAACTTTCTCATTTTTCTATTAACACAGAGCCAATCAGAGCCCTTGTTATATCATGTGTAGACTGGATACCTGTCACCCTGCTGCCACAGTACTGTGGCAATAAGCATATGGCACGTACATATCCAGTTACAGGAAAAGGCGAGGATACCAGTTACCGGAGGCTATGTCCAGAGGACAGCGCTAGTAATATTTTCCTTTTGTGGATTCTAAAAGTTTTGCATCCAAACACGTATCATTTCAAGAAATATCTGCATCCAGGTGGAAACGGGGAAAACTGGGTTAAAACGGTGTAATATATATGCCACACCTATATGTGGCGCTATACACAAACACAGACAGAGCTGCAGGATACACTAAATCATAGAAGAATGCAGTGAGCATGTGTATGAGGTTATGTCCGGGGTTTTCTTCTTCTGGTCCCGTAGTAATCCTTTTTAAAAAGTGGTGGTGTTTTGCCTATCTATATGGCAATGCAAGGGCGATGTTGTGAGATTTGTCCACTCTGGGACCTATTCTCCAAAAATACCATTTCAGTGCACCAACAATGCTGTTGAAATGTGGACGAAAGGCTGAAATGATATTAAACCTTTGCAGATTGACATAATTTCGTTGTCGTGTATACACCATATATCACCACAGTACTGTGGAAACAAGAAGCTAATGAGTTCATGTAACAGTATCCATGATTGGCTCTGTGGCAACAAAATGTTGTTACTGCTTATTGTTATAATACAAATGCTAACATTTGATTGGCTCTGTGAAAACAGACAAACCCATATTTCATGCCACAGTACTGTGGCAGTAGCCACTGCCTCCTTTTATTCCTTATGCCTGCCCTTCTTCATAGATAACTGTGTATTTTATTGGTTGTATCTTATGTGTCTGCACTTTATAATGCTGGTTTTGATAAATGTTGTTGCTTAAATAAAGATTTAAATTTTTGGCCACTATCAGTATTATATGAGGTTCCTGGAATTGATAGAGTGATGCTCTTCGACCCGTCTTACCAGCCATTTCAGCCTTGAAAAACTGAATGAGGGATTGTGTAAACGACTGAATCCATTTGTCCATGATGTTGTCACTCTGCTTTTCCGTGTTTTCATTGTAGAGGAACTGGATGTCGTCCTCCTACCACATTAATACAAAAGGACACCTATTAGAGGTTTTCACTTAAACGACAATGATTTGAAAGAGTATTTCATTTTTTATTCAGTCCCATTAACGTGTACCTTCTGGAGCCGTTGTACGTTTTGCACCAGGAAGCGATAGGCGTTATACCACGGCAGGAAGACGTCCTTCAACACGTCCCGCACACCTTCCTCTTTGAAACGCAGGTTCTCTGCTCTCACCACAGGAGAGTTGATGAGGTACAACCTGAGAAAACAGCCAGAGACTGAGTTAGTAGGTTTGTTTAGAACATTCCTGAAATGATTTCTGATCAAAATAACTGCCAATCAATTACTTTTCTTTCAACTGAATCATTTATTATTTCACTAATTGTTGCAGCCCCACATTCTCTCTTAAATCATGGGTCAAACTGCATCACTTTTATGTAATGGATAGTCTTGAAAAAATTCATTTGAAAACTTCTACCAAGTTCATTAGATCTTGCAAAGCCACAAAGCTCTTCTTTAAATAATGTTTTACTTCTGCATTTGTGAAGTTTTGCTTTCATAGATTTCATCATTAGTATGGGTGCTCAAAAACTCCTAACTTGCTTATTTTTCAGTGGATTGGACTGAAATTTGTACGTAAACACTTGATGACATCACATATAAAATTTTGCTAATTTGTATTTATCTGCAATGAATATGAAAACATCCTTATTAAAAAAATCTAGGAAATTCAAAGAATCCTTCTTGTGAAATTAGTCAAATGCGTGTTTTTCAGCTCAGAAGAATCAATTAGCAATATCTGTGGTAGACTTTTTTAAAGGACCAAATAACTTCGAAATATGATGCATCTATACTAATATCTACTAATACTAAAATAAGTGAAGATATTAATTTTTAAGAAGGAAAAAATATCTGATCCAGTAACAAACTGTTGAAAACTTTTATAAAGTACTTGGACTGGTGCTTTATGATATGATGAAGGTCACACATACTTGTCCACAACTTTTTTCGAGAAAAATCAATCACAGGAACTGGGACTGTGTAGGCGAGGTACTATGATAAAGATGCCCCCGGCTGTTATGCAAAATTAGAATCTATAGTGTTTAAGGCATCAGGATCTGCTGCAGTATAGGCAGTGTGATAAAACTGCATTGTTTTAATAACAACTTGCTGTGCTCTAGGTAAACTAGCTGTCAGCAATGCTCCAGTTAAGCTCTGTTAGGAACTGAAGCCCCTGTCTAACATCTAGTGTTCAAGCTACAAAACCATGAATAGTCATATGAGTGTTTGGAGTTTAACATTAATTAAAACTGCATTTTGACCAAGAAGTCTCACTGAAAATGTAGATCAGCAAACTAAGCAAGTCGAGCTGCTAAAAATACAGATTAGTTAGAGTTTTTTTCTCAAAATTAACATGCTTCTAAAGTGCTGCTTTAGGCCAGAAACAGTTTAATTATCAGATTGTTCAGACAAGACACAGAGTAGACTGCTTTCATTTCCTTAATACAGTTGTTCAGCTGTCAAACATATCTCAATTGGAATTACTGTTCCAATTAGGATAAATGGCCACCTTGAATATGTTCTGCGCATATTTTGGGCTAAATCCTAATTTCACCATTACTAAGCAACTCAGTGCAAATCCCCATTAAGACAAATAGCCACATTGTTAACAGTACAGTGACAGAAAATCTGACAAAATAATCCATGTCAATATAATAGTCAGCGGCAGGCATCAGCACACTCGGTTACACAGCTTAGGAAAGGTTTGATGATACTGGAAGCAAGCTGATATGATGCAACCTAATGCAATTGACCATGGAGATTTTATTAACAGCAACTGTTACATGTGAATTCTGCATTTTATTTCAAATCTATCATCTGGTCACTGGCTACCTTAAAATTCATGGAGACAGACCATTATGACTTCCCCCAGTTTGGCCTAAAATAGTATAAAACAACACAATTCTCACCACCCGCCAACCACTCTCTGGTTTGGAAATGTTTTCAGAGTTCATTATATCATAAATGCTACTGTGAAAGTAATGGTTTAAGGCACAAAACAGGAATATTCTATTGTAAATTTAGTACTGAAATAAAACGGACTACCGTTATCTCTCCGCTTCTCTGCTGCTCACTCTTTAACTACAGTTTAAAGTATATATGAGCATATGGTGTGAGAGCATAGTGCTTTATTCATTAGGCCATATGGCGATGGTACTCGTACTCCTTAGGGCAAAAGAGACAATGTATGAGAAAGGACAACGTGTGTACTGTAGGCACGTGTCTGAAAAGTATGCGTGAGTGTCTCTACACTGTAAGTAGAACAGGGACGGTTTCTAGTAAAAGACGGATAATACTTCTATTATTTTGAAACAATGTCTGCCATGAACATAAGGCAAAGTAACAAAAACAACCCTGCCACTTGCTAAAGCATTCATGCTTCAGAAACACACACTTGCTCACATTCAAGCACACAGCTGACCTGAGGGCATCGGCTCCATAGTTCTTTACTATCAGTCCTGGATCTGGGTAGTTCTTCTTGCGCTTGCTCATCTTCTGTCCATCGCTGCAGGAGTAAGACAGACAGTCATTAATGCACACACACAGGCATGCATGCACAAAAGTGCATGTTGGAAACCATGCACTTGGTATTCAAATTAGTGAAGTCCTTCCAGGTCAGCAGGCCTGTGAGCACTGAGCTGCGATTAGACCCCGGGGCTGAGGACAAGTAGCCTCACTGATGAGCAGCTCTGAGGGCTAAATGTTACAGCTCACATACCACACTGATCATAAAAAACAGAAAAAGTAGAACGGGGTGAATGGGCAGGTGAAGAAGGGACATGAAATGGAAAAAGAGGGAGCGTTTAAGTGGAAAGAAAAACCCTTTAATGCTTACTTTTAAATACAGGAGGATTAACTACATGTCTAAGTAGTGATTGTATCTGGAGGAGGAAGTGAACTGAAATGACTAAAGTGACTTACATACCTGGCAAGTACTAAGCCATTAACGATGACATTCTTGAAGGGCGGTTTGCCAAACAATGCTGTGGAGAGCACCAACAGAGTGTAGAACCTAGAGTTAAACAGAAAAAGTTACACAAGGTCAACAACAAGGACAAGATGACAACATCTGATTACTTTCAGTTAAGAAACATATTCTAAAATTCATTTACTTTATTTATTCATCTGTCATTTTTATGCAATAATCCAAGCAACCAAATCTTGGATTTTCAGGGGCATGGTAGTGTTCAAGGTTCAAGGTTCAAGGTGACCTTATTTGTACCCGTGGGTAGATTTGTTTTGCAGCAAGCTCTTGCTCACTGCCGGTCGCTGCGTGCGCATGCGCCCAACACAAATCCTTCGAAAGAATTAACAGTGGCTAACAGTCTAAGACTATGCATCACTCTGTTCATGCTCTACTCTTTTGAACTTGCTCAATGTCAGGAGGGAAGGGAGGGAGAAGGGTCTTCAGTTCTCATCCGTCACAGTCTTTAACTGTCCCTCATCCCCCTCATTTGTCGACCCATTCATCCACAGCTTACCATCCTCTGGTCTGGTCAATGCCTTCAGCGATGAAGTCTGCTGGGAAAGTGTCCTCAAACTCCTTCCTGTTTTCGAAGGGGTAGTGGACCTGGGCGTAAGGCATGCTGCCACTTTCAAACCAGCAGTCAAACACTTCAGTAACCCTTCTCAGGACACCCTTACCACACCGTGATGGGATTGTCAGGTTGTCGATGCTGAGCAGAAAAAGGGAGAGTGAGGAGAAAAACAACAACTGTAAAGACAGATGGAGACAATAAAAATCTGAGCTGTTGTGTTTAGATTCCGCTAGGGTTATAGGAAAACTTTTCTTGTGGGCTGTAGACCAAGGCAGATTTTATAAGCTTTAACCTCTCGGGAAAGGATGAAAGAAGAGAACAGCCATGCTCACGTTGTGCTGACACTGACTAGAATAAGGTCTGTTATTGCTCTGGGTCATAACTTTTAGACAGAACCATATAGATTAATTTACTCCATACAGTGTTTACTCCATACATTGTACTTTCTCAGTTGGATTCAGTCCGAGAACAAAATCATTGTTTCCTCAGAAATGAAGTAGGTGCAAAGTGTAATTCTGCATGAACTGTTACTGAAAGCCAGACCACATTCTGACATATAGACGCTCCCTGTCCAATATTAGTGGTACGATAGACCAGTGGTTCTCAAATGGAGGTACGCGTACCCCTGGGGGTATGCGAAGGCACTCCAGGGGGTACGTGAGATTTTAAAATATATTTAAAAAGTAGCATCCATGCAAAAATCCTTTAAAAATAATTATTAAATCAATTAAATATTTCAGGAAATAGATAAGTTCATAAAATGAATTTTATATTCAGTAGGCTATTCAATTTCATCATCCTAAAAACCCAGTCTCCCCCATACCAGAATGGTTCGACCCAATCTGTCATACGCCACCTAGCATCACCTGTCAAACACTTGAAAACTCAAACAATGGAGTTGTGGTTGAAGCGTAATTCTTTTTAAGAACAGATCTTTACTATGATCCTAAAGGAGGACACTTTATGTTGATAATTATTTTTATGTGCACAAATCTTTATTTATAATCAAGTTAATTCTTTCTTTCTTTTTTTAGTTATATCTTTTTACTTCCAAATAGTTCAAGAAAGACCACTACAAATGGAGTTCAAAAGTTTAATAAATCAGACACTGATGGTACAGCACTATGTTTTAAGTCATTTTTTTCAACCAAAAATGCTTTGCCCTTGTTAGGGGGTGCTTGGCTGAAAAAATATTTCACAGGGGGTACATAACTGAAAAAAGGTTGAGAACCACTGCTATAGACAAATATAAAAAGCCAAACATCATCAATGCATATCTGCTAAACAGTGTAACCATGTAGCTCTCCTAATATTTAAACCACTAAAATAACTGCAGTCAAATATAGATAATTAAACATCACTTAGGTTGTGAAGAGGGTGTTAGGACAATCAACACGATAATGATGTCAAATTGTAGTTTTATTCAGGTCTATGAATAAGGGCTATTTGTCAGGCCGGTGTTATGACTTTGTGTCTCGTCATGGTGAGGTTGCTGAGCACGGCATTCAGATTGTGGAAATCTATCAAATTTATCAACTGAAGAAATTAAGCACAAAGTCATAATTTTATGTGTATGGTGCTGATAGCTTCCACTACAAAACACTACACATATCTTAACCTTATGCATCCTAAGGAAGGTACACTCCTGTAATGTTTTATAATTTATGAATTTGTATATTTAAAAAAAACACTGCTGTGGTTATGATTAAAACTCTACATATACATTTTTTAATCGCATTTTTTGATAAACAGCTTTAAAGCTAATGAGTTTCTCCTTGGCTTAAACATGTTTTTTTTTTCCTGTAAATTGCTGGAATCATTTAAATTACTTTTACTCTACCAGAGCAGCATAGTAACCCTGACCATACATCAAATAC
This sequence comes from Sphaeramia orbicularis, assembly GCF_902148855.1. Classification (NCBI taxonomy): domain Eukaryota; kingdom Metazoa; phylum Chordata; class Actinopteri; order Kurtiformes; family Apogonidae; genus Sphaeramia; species Sphaeramia orbicularis. The sequence continues at coordinate 36,342,580 of NC_043961.1, forward strand.
AGCAGCAAGATAAACATGACCTCTTCCTCCCCAATCAATTAAAGATGGCCAGCCCCATGGAAGGGATTAAAGATAATTAGTGGCTGAACATCGGAAAAGTAAAATGATCTGTGCACCAAAAAACCTGTCTGGTTCAGGCAGGTCACATGAAGCAGAGCGCGTTTATTTAATGAACAAACTCATACAGTAACAGACACCACATCGCAGTCGTCTCACTACATGTCCACCCATGTGTACACATGCAGCCTAACACACACTATCAGCGCCTACACAGGCACAGATCACGGAGCACATTCAGGAGGTTGCCTGATAATCTGGCTGGCTGATCAGTGACTCACCTCTCCCGATGCAGATCAGTTACTTTGACTCCGGTCAGTTCTTCCAGTTCAGCCATGGACCCCACACACACCACCTGATGAACACACAAGCACAGTACAGCTCTAGAAAGCAATATTACATAATAGGATTATATCAATTTTGGTAATACACAAGATGCAAAAATACCCCCCAGTTAATTTAAACAATGGTAGTTTAATAAACTTTATACTATAATGATTTCATGCAATTTCACACTGAGTTTGCCTTAACATAGAAATGAAACCATGATATATTGAAATAAAATAGATCCAACTGATAATGGTTTATAAAGGCTCATATTGGAGCTGATGCTCATATTAAGATTGGGGAAAAAAACAATAGCTGATTAATCATGCAATATAATTTCCACTCCTCACAAAAAAAAACAAAACAAAACAACACTTTATGCATGTCTGAAATGTTTCATTTATCATAAACCAGATAACTGTTGAAATAAACGTCTACATAAACCTATTTTACTAATTACCTAAATAAGAATTATTGAACATCAAATTCTGAGTAATTAAACCAATCAGTATGAAACTGAATATCAAACTACACATTTCTTTTGAGCTGTTACTTTCCTTCAAAGACAGTTTTTCCAGTTCAGAAATTATTTAAAAATAACAATTGACCACTATCATCAACAGAAACTGGTAATACTAATAGCTTGTAAAATGTACTAATATTACAGATTAAGATGCCAAATTATTAATCTGTCTCTAATTGATCATAAAACTATTGGGGATTTAAGTCCTGAAAATGACAAATTGTGAGGGTCTAACAAGCTAGCTGCATTTCTACCTGTATTTGGTATTCAATTATGACAACAACACATGACTTAAAAGTAGGCCTACTTCCACACACTTCCTGGGTAACTTTACCTTACAAACTATTGTAAAGTGTGTTATCTGGTCTCCTCAGAGACTTAACCTGTAGGCTCTGCTCTAGTTTTACCACAGCACCAGGTAACATGGCCCAGATACAGCCTGATATACTGCCGTCAAATACGAAGGGGAAAGTGTTGAAGAAAATGACAGGAAATCCAGGAAGATAGGGACAGAGAGACGAATGAAAATGAAAAGTCACAGGTAGAAATCACACCGGCACACACACAACACAGACGCATGCTTACAGGTTTAGTTTAGGTGTGTGATTTGCCGCTGAGGGGTGTGTGACGGAGGCACCGAGGAGCAGGAGTGTTCTGGAAACAGTCACAATGCTATTTCCAGCAAGCAGGTCGCTGACTGTCCCTCTTTCAGCCAGGGGACTAACACTTCATTTTTCAAACACTCAAACAACCCAATTCTGACATTCCAATTCAGTACAATTTACTTCACACAGTCAGCCAGGTTTGGCAATGAACATCCATAACACGACAATAATTTATTCTTTCCCTTCCTCTACTCCTTTCCTTATTTTCCACGTCTTCCTTACTCTTACAGCCACCCTATGATTGGCGTTTGTCTTGAGGACCTCTGAATTTGCGTTATCCAGCATGAAGAGAAATCAAACGCGCTTTTGGTTCATGTTTATTTGCTGTTTACATTAATGAATCATTCATGTTCTGAGTTTACGGAGGCTCTTGGTGACGGTGCCTGAGGGGAGCCGACTGTGACTACAGTACAAGAGTCACGCTACACACTCGGGTTTGCCACCGTGGGCTCCTCACTCTGTCATGCCAGAAGACTTTGCTGCTTAAGCTGCAACCCCACACACAAAGATATACAAAATTATTCAAGTGTCAAGAAGAGGTCAGTGAGAGAAATTTTCAGCCTGCCAATTTCTGTGGAGAAAAAAACAAAGCGCTTTTCTCCTTGCAGTAGAACCATCTTCCTTTTAAGAGACCCAAACTCATTTCTTTGGTAAATAAAAATGGGAGTTACAGAGAGTTCAAATTTTCAATTATGCGCTCTCATACAAAGCCCAGATTGATTTGTGAGCACTGCCAAAGCGGTGATCACTTCCCTGAGAAAAGAATAACTGTCTTGGTATTTGGTAGTGACACAGACAAATAGTGTGATCTCTGCTGAGTACAAAGACACATTAGAAGCTTTGAACACTCTATTAAGGCGTATCAGGTATGTGTTTTGTGGGCGTTTTCCTGACCTCTTCAAAGTCATCGCTGACCCACAGGGGGATTGGTGTGCCCCAGTAACGGTTCCTCGAAATCGCCCAGTCACGTGCATCTCTCAGCCAGTTTCCGAAGCGCTTCTCACGCACAAACTCGGGAACCCTGCGGAGGAAGACAGATTATCATGTGTGTTTTGCATTTAATTACACATTTAAAACATATAACATGAACTACGACCACAGGGAGGCTAAATTCTGCACAAAAAGGAGGTCTATTTTTGCTTAAACGACAACGCAGCAGGAATTCTGTCATAATACTCATGTAAATCTCATTTAACTTTCATTTGTAACAACCACTCCAGCTAGAAAACATTTAATTTAATGTGCAAAACATTTTCTCACAACGGCAGTAAACACTTTCATATTGCGCGTTATTCGTCTACCAAGTTGGCATCTTATCCATTTCTCCCTCATTTTTAAACCTAAAAATAAACAATGAGATGCTCATTTCATGAAGCTCAACTGCAAAGGTTAATACTCCCTCAAGGCATATCCCTCCATTGTACCCTTTTCTGCTCTCCCCTTTTCCTGCTTTGCATCGACCGATCTCTAGCTATAATCCACTATCTCACAATCTCTTTTTCTCAGTTTTTCAGCCTCCTCTCTTGCTGTGCCAGACCATGTTACTCAGGAGGATACTAGGGAAGGGGAGGTATAAATTGTCGTCAAGATCCACACGCTAAGCAACGAGTTCATCAATTCCCATTTGTAGGAGGCATTTCTATTTAGGCCCCTAATATATCAATTTAATGATTTTTTTTTTTTTTTTTTGCCACTGTTCACCAGCAGCCGACCATACCTCCACCCCCTCACTCTCCCTCTCTCCATTCATGCTAAATGTGGAATTTAAAGTGTGCTGTCTTGTGCTGGAGACTCACAGAAGAACCATTTAATGTGGACAGGCTTCTATTATAAGTCAGAGACACTGGGGATGGATAACAAGAGGGAGGCAGGAAGATGGAGGTTGTAGTTAGGAGGATGGGTGGTTAGGTAGGGATTCATTTAGCCGGGGAGATAACAAAGTGCATGTTGGAATAGAAAGAAAAACAGGGCTGAAATGGAAAAACACTGTTGAAGGACAAGGTGTGAATAATTGGGCCATTGAGCTTGAAAAAGACAAGAGGGGGAAAACAACAATAGAGGGGACAATCAGTTTTTCAGAAAGTACTTGATTCAGATTGAGTTATCGCCTACTGTCAAGAAACTACTTGCTGAAATCAGGTACCAGTGGCTGAACCGCACATAGAGACCATAGAGAGACCAACTCCTCTAGAGAGCATTTTTTTGCCATTAATTTACAAAGACATCTGAAAAAAAATCTGTGTGAACTTTTTCAGCAGATACCCTGAATCTGCTCAGTGCACTATTTAAGTTAAGATAAAAAATGAATGATCACTTTGAGTATATGATAACTAGCACTTTGCTTTTTCAAAGGCTTCTTTTCAAGGCTCTCTTCAGCTTAAATGAATTTCATATATAGGCAATGAACTCCTTAAGGATTTTATTTTTTAGGGTGTCGATGAGCTGGCAACACTCAGTGAGAAACTAGACAAGAACTGAAGTATGGAGGTTATGAGTCTAATCAGAAAGAGAGAGCTCATATAGTTATGGCTGGAGAGTAAGTTTGATTAGGAGAGATGCGGCAGAGCATTAGTCTGATAAACCATGTCTGCAAACATATACAATTTCTTCATTAATGTGATGATCTGTTTGCATTCTCCAACAATTCAAATGATGCCTAATGGAGTGGCCATTATGATAATGTGCTATACATTAGGCCACAGTCAAATAAATCTACATTTGACAGATTATTTTATTTCCATGTCATATACAAAGTGTCCAACCCTCAAGGGTGACATGACACCAAAGATTCACTTATCATGGTTATGTTTCATTACAACTCTAGAGGGTATTTTATAGTTTAGTCTCCTAAGCTTGCCAAATAAAATCTGAAACATAAAAATGTTCCCCTGCTGAAGCATTATCCAGTCAAAAAAAAAAAAAGTAGGACATTTTCCTAAAAAGAACATCCTTTACATCCCCATACCCAAGACAGCAAAGCAAAAAAAATGAACCTCATTTTCAATGTCACCCAGCTCATACATCAAATATATTCTGTTCTCCTCTGGAGTCGCATTAAACCTGCCCGTCTCAATGCCTAGCACTAATGTTCCTGAACATAACTGCACATATGAGCAAACCATTTTTTAACAGGAACACTCTGTTTTTAATCTTCTGAACGTCACAGAGAAACCCGTTTCACTAAATATCATGTGCTCATTCAGCCAGGATGTTACAGTCATGGAAAAAATTATTAGACCGCCCTTGTTTCCTTCAATTTCTTGTTCATTTTAATGCCTGGTAAAACTGAAGGTACATTTGTTTGGACAAATATAATGATAACAATAAAAATAGCTCAAAAGAGTTTAATTTCATAGCTGATATCTAGTCATTACCCAGGGTTTCCTTAATAATAACCAAAATCCCCTAAGTTCTTACATCAATAGCTATGGCATTGTACTGACAAAAACAGTGCTTTTAGACATTCCATGTTTTCTTTTCTGTCTGTTTAGTCACATGATACACACAGGAGTTAGTGTGTGATTGCATAACCATTGTTTTTGATGACTTTTAATGGTCTAATAATTTTTTTCAGCGACTGCATGTGACAGAATTACTGAATCAAAACTTAAAGAAACTGAGCTTCTTTCCAATGATTTTTCCACAAAATGAAATCTTTGAGCATACTTCTCATTTATGTTAATATTCTGCAACAATGTTCAACATTGGTCTCATCAACTGTATACAATAAAAAGGCCCAGAAGCTGATGAGCAACTTCAACTTCAAAGCTTGAGGGTGGAATTTGGAGAGCTAAAGCAAGAATGTAAATGGGAAAAACAATGTTGAAGACAAAGCATCTCCTGGGTTTACACTGAATTGTTGGGAAAACCATGTAGTTGTGTATCCATTAACCTGAACACAAACATATGCTACCTTACACTGGTATTCTTTGCATAACGGATTCAGCTTTTAAAGTAGAGGGTGCGTTTGCATCGGACTGTGTGTACATGTGTGTCTGTGTGTCTTCACCTTCCTAGAGGCTGGTCATTCATCTCAGTTTGACAGTCCCATTACCAAAGGCAGCTACTGTGGCTCAGAAAAGAGCACTGGGAGCACCAGGGGTAATACCACTTAGCAAAGCCATCATGCTGACGCTTACTTTTACTCCACATTCTCCAATTACAATTAGCATCATGCTAATGTTATCTCTAAAACAGTCCCAGGAGTGTCATCGTTAAATGATTTTATTTTTTACTCGTTCAAACTGCAAAAACCTAACTAAATGCAACCATGTGCATTTAAAATCCAGTATCTTCACATGCAGCCATTACCTGTCATAGTATTCCTGCAGCTCTTTACAACAGAGACAGTCCTATGACAGCGACAAACGTCCGTTCCTGTAATTGTTAGGGGACTTCAGCTGACGTCTCCCTCGACTTGAAGTATTTTAGATCACCTTGTTTGTCAAGGACTCGTAGCTGCCACCTCACTGTCACTTAGCACCAAGACAGTTATCACTTGTTTCAGAAAATAATTTACCAGTAGCATTTTCCGTTGTTGTCCAGGAGTTTGTCCACCATGTGCTCCACTCGAACAAACCAACTGGGGACAGCTTTGTAAATCAGAGGTGTATCTGACCTAAAAAAATAAATACATACATTACACACTTTACATTAAATACAAGGCAACAAAAAATATCTTGAAAATGGATATTTATGTAAAGTAATATTTTTGTTTGTTCTTTACTGAAGGGAGATTTGATTAAGAAACTAAAATTCTTGTAGTAATGTTTTGAGTGTTAATTACTTTCAGGTTTTTTTCCAAATTAACTTTAATACTTAGTTACTCAATACTAGTATGTACTCAGATCTACCACATAGGCACCAACGTGGTTAATAACCAAACACCTTCCTATCTATAGTCCTGTGTCTCCTTGAGGCTTTGAGAGTACTTTTTTGCATATTTACTGAGGTTAATTAATCCTGCTCCGGTCAGGCTGCAGCAGCTCCAATCCAGAAGTGACTTGTGTACTGAAAAATTAACTTGTGCATGTCTGCCTGTGAATTGTAGTTACCATGTCATAATGTAGCCTCTAATGCAGAGGTTGTGTATGTCAGCACACTAGCATGGGCTCTGTCAATTGATTTGGTATAGAAACCACAAACCTCTATTGACGTTGTGTGCCGATCCTCCTGAGGGAGACATGAGCTCCACACCACTGTGTTTAAATACTGTGCACAACACTATACAGGTTAACTGGAAAATGCCAAGTTAGTACGTCATGCTTACTGGAGGATAAATCATTACTTTAATATAAGCAGGTTCTATGACATCTAACCCTTGTTCTACAACAGACGTGCAAAAAACATGCGGCCCGTGGCCCAAAACAGACCTCCTATAGGGTCCAATCTGGCCTGCGGGATGAATTTGCAGAGACATTGATAGTCAAGTTGTATGGATCATTAAGTTAAATGCTATATTTTTCAGTTCCAGATAATGTTACTGAATGTTTTGTGTATTTGTAGATCCACTGTGAACTGTAAGTTGTAATGTTCATGTGTAAATGATAAATTGAGGCATAATATTGTTAAAATTCACCTTTTTTAAGAAGAATTTTAAAGAAATTTCAGGTTCATGAATTTTCAGGTTATTCACATTTTTTGTGAATAAACATACTGTAATTTCACCATTTGCACTAAAAACACAAAGAGACATCTGTAGTTGTCATTATTTATGTTATAATGCTATTGTTTTCGTGCTCCAGCCCATGTGAGGCCAAATTGGGCTGAATGTGGCCCCTGTGTTTGACACCTGTGTTCTACAATGCTGTTTCTCAAGTCCACAGTTAAAGACTTAAACCATATCCTACATTGTGCCCAGTTTGGTTTAACATCACACAGGGTGAATATGACTTTCATGTCCTAAGGGTCAACATGTCTTACCTCCAGCAGAAGGGGTAACTATGTTTGAAAGTGCTGGCATTGACAAGACGACCTTTCTCCTTCAGCCACTTGATGATATTCTTGTCAGCATCCTACACAAGAAAAACAGCATCTCTGAATAAGTGAGATAACAATTTGTTCATGAAAAAAAATTGTATTTTTTCAGTATTAATTTAAAAAGTAGAAACTCAAGGTAAAAAACACATAACGGAAGAGCATTTTAAGCACAAACAGAGCACCAATGGCCTTGAGGTTAGTGAACATCAAAGATAGTGCACGGGGGAATAAATCTGGGGAAAGATGCAGGAAAGAGCAGCACTTACTTCTCTCTGATTACCTGCAGGTGCCCTTCATCAAGGCCCTAAACCTCCAACTGTTCTCCAGTGGAGCAGCTCAGTGGTCTACCAAATACATGTGATTATATACTAGGGAGCTTACACGTGTAAATGTGCATAACTGTTTGAGTGTCAAGAGCAAGGAGTTTAATTTAAGATGGCGCCGACTGATGGCGACACGCTACGAGCTTCTTGTTATTTATTTTTTTAAATTGGGCGGAGAGAGAGCCAGGGTACACTGTTTTCATTGCCATGGTACTTGTACCCTGAACGCATATGACAAATAAACTTGAAACTTGAAGAACATTCCCAAAAATAAAGGAATAAAAATCCTTGCACTCAGTGAACACATGTGGCTGGTCTGCATCAATGTGAGACAGCTCTTTTGAATCTCAGTATATTTTTAAAGTCATTTACTGTCAGTGAAAGCTCCAGAAATGTCCTTATCATGAGTAGGCAGTAAAGAGTGTATTTCCTCAGTAGTTCCTCTTATACCACAAATACATTTTTTCTTCACCATTTCTTCACATGTGAATACACAGCATTTTTAATACACCTTAATACAACACATTCTGACATAATTATTTTACTACCTTAAAGCTGCGTATAACTTTTGTCACCAATTTTTCACCAAATCTGTAAAACCCGAGTCATAGCCTAAGTATTACAAATCCATAAGTCTTTCTGTGATTACGCACCTGAATTTCTTCCCTCATGGTGAACAATTTCGATCTGTACTTCAACATAAACAATCCATTTGTTTACAAACAGAGCCGGTAGGTCACTTGGGCATTTTTCGGAAATTCACCACAACGTGCATTGTGGGAAGCGGAGCTCCACGCAGCTGCAATAGCAAGAAGCAATGAAGCCATTTCCGTGTTTGCTGTTGCTGCAGCCATAATGTGGCTGCGTGGAACTCCGCTTCCCACAGTGCACGTTGCAACAAATTTCCAAAAATGCCTCAGTGACCTGCCGGCTCTGTTTGTAAACAAATGGATTGTTTATGGTGGAGTACACTTTGAAAATGTTCATCATGAGGGAAGACATTCACGTGCGTAATCACAGAAAGACTTATGGATTTGTAATACTTAGGCTATAACTCGGGTTTTACAGACTTGATGAAAAATTGGTGATGAAACTCATACACAGCATTAAGTATTTCTCAAAAATATGCACTTACATTAGTTTTATCATTCAGAATATTTAATAACATTACATTACACTGTACAGGCTGATAAGTCTACTGTAAACACAGTATACACCCACACCCCATAGCTTTATGCTGCTTCTTTCAGAAAAATTAAGGTAAATTCAGAGCCAAGGTGACCATACTCTCATACAGTTGTGATAAATATCACCAAGTATGGATAAAGGGCTCATTGTTTATGACAAACAATCTAATATGCAATCAGGCCTCCACCTTATCGCGCGCTATTTCATCTCCCTCTAACCAAGCTTGCAGTGCAATTCACAGAAAGCTCATAAATATGTTTTCAGCGTGGTGCTTGGCAGACTGTCGTGACCTTTTTGTAAAGAGGGATTCTAAACTTTTTCAGCTAGGAGTAAATTTTGTTATGCCCTGACCCAGGCTCATTAAAACATGAAAGTACACTTGTGATGTTGAGATTCATTGGAAATTTGCCTGCAACCCACTGAGAGAATAAGCGCATTTCACCACCTGGCCAATCAAGTGTACACAAGAGTTACTCGATATGTTGCCTAATTACTCACACACATTTATGACCCTTTTTGAATCATTTTGCCAGATAATGAACCAGCAGGACAACCAGTTCATTTTAGTTTTTGCTTAATAATGTGAATTACTCAAGCTGATCTACTTTTCTACAATGGGAAATACAGACAATGTAAGGACCCCAAGCTTCAGGTTCTTACAGCTATATCGACCATTTATCTACCATAAAATGCTACAGAAAGACTGATTTATTGGGCCAGGGATTGGTAAGATCTATATACATTTAGTACTGTGAAGCTTAAAATTAGTGTAGATGAAGGGAAAGAGACAAACTGAGAACAGATGAAAAAACAAAGTTAAATATGAGGAAATAACAGACCAGCAGAAGACGACATATCAGGAAAAGAAGAAAAACAGGAGAAAAAAATGACCAAAGCAGTATTATTTATGCACTCACTTCAATCTTTATTAAGTATCAGTTGGACAACATTATGGTAAATGGGAAATTGTTCTGCCTCAAACATTTGGCTTTGGATTGATAACAGAAGACCAGTCAGAATACTAAGGCTATTTGTTTGGCTTTGAGGTGATGCATCATGGCAGAACAGAAGTGCTTTACTGCATTTTATGTTTTTTGTGAAGTAGGTGGATCAAAAGTGGCAGGACCTTCTAAAAGTAAGCAGCTATAGCAAAGGAAAGTGACACAGATGGGGAGGAAATGTATTACAGTGGGGTTGAATTGGAAGGAAAAGTGGACAGATACATTTAACTTGGGGAAAAGAAATAGTAGAACTAAACAGGCCTGTGGGCTGACAAAACACAGGAATGGAAGGGTTAGATTAGGTAAAGATAAAGGTAATCGCACCACGATTTAATGGGGTCAGGGTGTGGATAGGGATTAAAACCTTAATATTTTTATTACCCAATAAAATATGTTACTTGTGCAGCTGCAAGTTTTTATGCTTTTATCAGAATTATTCTTGCAGCCGCTAATGTTTACTTAGTATTTGACATTTAAGAACCATGGCTTTGTAAGATTTTACAGGAATACATCTTTATGTTTCTCTCATTTTGGTAGTGGCCCCATAATAACAGCACACTAGGGTGCTAGGTACTAGCCTAAAAAAAACTAAATAACGCAGACCTCAGACTCTAAAAGGATGCGATAGGGAAAGAATATTTTCAATTATAACTGATCTCGTCGCTCAACAATGTTGTGCCGCTTCACTTTCGATCTGCTTGTTTCATTCTGGCTTTTCAGGCATCTTTGGCAATCCCAAGCCTCTGCTCCTCTCCTTCCAGCAGCTTCCTGTAGGTGGCGATCTCTGCATCAAGCTTGAGCTTAATGTGCAGCAGTTCCTGGTAATCTTGGAGATACTTGGTCATTTCCAGCTTGGTTTCGCAGAGTTGAGTCTCCAGCTGAGCAATGATACTTTCTAGGCCCCCCACCTTATCCATGTGGGCCACCTCCATATCCTCCAACTGCTGCTCAAGTGCTGCGTTGCGAGCCCTCAGCCCATCAATTTGGTTCTGCAGGTCTGTAACCTGGTTGTGGAAGGTGGAGATCTCTTCTTTCATGGATTTCATCTGTTCTTCATGCTTGCCAGCATGTTCTTTCAGGGTGTCAAACTTGCTCTTGTACCACTTCTCAGCTTCCTGGACATTGCGTGCTGCAACAGACTCTATTTCTGCACGCATGTTACGCAGATAGGCAGCCAGGTCAGGTCTATCGCCATCCATCTCAGCAGTGATCTTTGAGTCCTCAATCTGCTTCATAATATCAGCCACCTCTTCATCGTGCAGCTTCTTGAGGAACTCAATCTCAGCAACCAGCTGTTCAATGCGCTTCTCCAGCTCAGCTTTCTGCAGTGTGGCATTGTCAACATCTTGGCGAAACTCCCTCAGGATCATTTCAGCTTCTTCTTTGAGTGCGAGCTCCTCCTCCAGCTTAAGTCTCCACACTTCAACCTCTTCCTCAATGTAGCCTCGTTCTATATCAGCAGCTCCCTTCTCATTTGTAAGGGCCTCAATCAGATCGCGCACCTCTTTAAACTTGAGCTCATATTCTTCAGCAATGCCAGTTGGTCCTCCCTTGTAGCGACCCTGCAGTGCAGCCAGCTCAGCTTGTAGGGCAGCATTTCTCTGTTCTAGTGCCTGCACTTTGTCGATGTATCCAGCAAACTTGACATTTAGCTCCTGCATTTCCTCCTTCTCGTTGGCATGGTGCTGGTGTATCTCTGTGCCCAATTCGATGGCAGTGCCCCGGAAACCAGAGCGTCCACGGCTGTCGTATGAGGATCCACGGCATCGGGAGGGTGACGGGCTCTGCACTCTGACTCTGCTGCCGGAGCCGCTAACCTGCAGGCTCTTTTGGGTGTAAGATGCCGCTCTCATGTTGTACAAAATACTGGGTTTTCAATGTCCAGAACAGCTGCACTCTCTGCTTCTCTCTGGGTAGCACACGATGAGACTAACGGTCCTTTAGATCACCTCTGAGTTTTTATGGGGCAATAAAGAATGTCTCAGACAGCCTTGAAACTCACGCTTAGTTTTGACATATTTCAAAAGTGGATTATGACAGACATTCATGGAACTATGGCTGCATGCTCTTTATTAGCTAACGCTGTACTGTTAGTGACCAGGCAGGGTCAAGTCCACTCCCTGGCCTTTGCGCTAGGATGTGAAATAGTGATCAGATCATGTACGATTGTTATTTTTCACTCACTGCCCACTTAGGATGGTAATGAAGTTGGGTGTGACGGGGAGGAAAAGGGCATGTGGTGCACTAGTCAACAGTGAACATGTGCATCAAGTTTTCCAACACGGCTCTGTGAAACTGCTTTGATGTAAATCCCCTCGACTATTTCTTTATCAATGAGGAGCATCAGTTGAAATTATACTTGAAAAATATCAATATTTCCTGGTCTTTTTTAAGTTGAATCATTAGAAAAATATGTGGACATTTATTCTTTAAGCAAATAACTGTGTGTTTGAGTGGAACTGCTGAAAAAAATAAATAAAAAATTCAATATGGATTGATGCATTTTCAAGATAAACAGATGAAATGGAGAGGAATTAGAAAGTGGGTGGAGGAATGTCATCTTTTTTTTTTCAGTAAAACCCAGAGTGCAGAAAATTAAATGCTGAATTAAACCTGCTATCAATAACAGGAAGCGAATTATCCAGTGTATCATACCAGTAGCTCCTACCAGGGGCAGAAACCCTGAAATGTCTGCTAAGCTAATCTACATGTAAATGTCTGATGTGTCACTCACTTTGACATACTGTCCCGCAAAGTCAGTGACCTCTGAAGTGAAGCAGCCTGAGGCGTCCACAGGGCAGATCGGAGCCTGGTCCCTCTGGATGATGTTGTATTCTGTGCACACCCTGTAATCATCCTGCAGAGGAAATATACACAGCTCAGACAATGTTCCAAAAATGGGGTTTTATCATGTACAATACATCTGCTCATAAGATAATCCTAACAATAAGGCAAAATCTTCATTGTCTATCATAGCTTCTTCACACTGTATTCATCACATATTAAGGTAATCAATCCATTTCATTTCAAGATTTATATAACTTTCAAAGATATTCTCTAAACAGTTAAAACTGTACATAAAAATAAGTCACCACCTAACCCCTCTGGCAGCCACTTTCACTACTTTACTGGTATGTTGTGGCTCAAAATTAAATTCCTTCGTAAGCTGTTTACTTTTTACAGTGTAGAACCAAGCACTACTGGTATGTTACAGCTACGCATGAAAGATCTGAGTGCTGTCCTGCTGTAAATTTATTTTGTATTCAAACACCCTGTCAGTAGACAAGATGGATGGTCCAGAGGGTCATTTCACATCTAGTCACGACAACATGAAATTTGAAAAGGTGTAGTTCTTCTTTTCCCCGTATATCCCCTTAGCAAATTCATTTGTATCTCTGTGATTCGCCAACTAAGTGAATGTGGCTGCTATATAGTAAACTAAAAAACAGAACAAAAAATCAAATGCTAATTTAACTGAGATATTTATTTTGAAGCCCCATGCAGAGGGCACAAAAGGAAATGTAAGACAGAGAAAGGTTGAGTGAGTATCCACAGCTGGATACAGCCACAGGGGCATCCATCTGCCCTGGACGAGGGTATCTAACCCATTAGCAATGACCCAATACCTCTGAGAGCAATTCCAAATTGGCCTTGGTGAAGCACACCAACATTGTCAAAATTAATGAATTAAACATGAATTTTTATTATTAAAACTCTTGCTAACAAACTTGTACAGTAGTGTAAAGTAGAGTATAACAAACACAAGGCCCATTTTAAGTGTTGGGTAATATAGATACATGTATAGAAAATGAATTGCGATTATGGGTACTGCAAGAAAAATACATTTTGCTCAACAAACTCATAAGTCTCAACACCCTAAAAAGTTAAGAGACAGTACTTTGTACATTAACTTGCCATATCATTGTAAAACAAAAACCATAAATTCAGTGATCAAGTTTCAGATCCATCTGACGTGAAATAGCAGAAGGGACCTATCAATGGACATATCTTCTTATACAGAAGCGTCGCACGCATCTAAAAATAAATATATACAAGCCTAATGCATAATATATAAGAAACCATTTACCTACATGAAAACTAAACACAGAGTGAAGAAGTACATGGAGTTACTTTTACCTGACTGTGCTGTACAACATGACAAACCTGGACCAAAAGACCTTCTACAAACAAAGAAAATTACCAGCGTATTTTGATCATTAAACAAGAACCTCATCAATTATACTAAACCTTTTGCAGTGGGTTAGGCGGTATCAATGTGAGAGAGAACAGAAAGCACAATGACAGCTGCAACATTCTCCTGTTCTACTGGAAATACTGAAAAACCTTAAGTGGACCATAACTATGTCTCGTAGTCTCTTGTCTTGTGTTAATCTTTTAAAGTTTTTGTTGATCTACCTCTCCTTCCAAAGACTAAAACAACCATGTTAATGCTTGGAAACTGTCAAATTACATCTTTATCTCATTGCTATTGGATAGAAAGGTATGGCTAGTAACTAACAAATCCACAGTATGTAGTGTGAGATAGTGGGATGTTGCTGTTTCCCACTTGCTAAATTTACTCTGTGTGTATGTGTATTTCAGTTGTTGGTGTAAAAATACGGAATTCCCAACTACAGGATTTAAAAACTGTACAGATATTCAACAATTTAAAAAAAAAAGTGCAAATGCAGAAAGAATTGTCAATATGCACTCGAAACTTAAATTGGATGTCAATGATCAATTGTTCTGAGCTTGTAAATTTGTGTTATTTTTTTTGTTTGTTTTGCTGCTGTTATAATCAAAGTGTTGTTGGTGTACGCTGTTGAAAATCAGTTGTAGGTGATGGCTGACTATCTTTTCTTTTTCTTTTAATTGTTCAATTAGGGGGCAGACAAATATAAGAAATGTTTTCTTGTTGCTGCTACTTTCCAGTCATGGAGGTATTGATTTGAAAATGTAGTGTGCATTTATGCACAAATTCCGTTGTCCACTTTCACGAAAGGAACAAATAAATAAACTAAAGTCTGATAAGTAATTTATAAAGAAAAATGACAACAATTTGTTGGTTTGTGCTTTGATTTAAACTAAACTGTCACTTTACAGATGAGATGGAGTGCATTGATTTGACCAAATAAATAGATCAATAACAGTAAGTGACAATGTATTACCTGTACTTCCAACAGAACTATGGAAAAGAAAGAAAAAAAAACTGGAATGTTTTGACATAAAACACACTTACAGCTCCAAAGTAAGGTGCCTGGTGGACAACTCCTGTGCCCTCTTCCTCCTTGACGTAGTTATCCATCACCACCTGGAAGGCACCTTTCTCCCCACACTGAGGTGAAACAAGGAAGAGGTGAATTACACGAGGAGGCGAGTGCAGAGAAAGAAAAATGAAATATGAGCAAAGATTAGGAGTTTAACCTTAAACAGAGATGCCAATTTGTAGCCAGACAAATAGTTACATTAGGCATAAGTCAACGACAACACATAAAAGTGTGTAACAAGAAGAACAGGAACACTGTGTACAAACCTTAGCAAAGTACTGGAAAAGAGGCTTGTATTTCTTCCCTTTCAAGGTCTTGCCAGGGAATCTAACACAAAAACATATACATATATTTTAACTCAAATGAATCAAAAACCTATCATAATAGCTTTGCTTCAATTCTATACATATAGTATATTCCATCACTCACATCCTTATTTCTTCATACTTTTAAAAGGACAGTGATCCCATGATCCCTTAAGATCTGAATTTAAAAGCAGTGTTTTGGCAACTGAGTAAGTCCCTACTGAAATAAAGATGTCTCTGCTCCTGTAGATAGGAATATTGTCCTTGAAGAAGAAGAGGTTTGTGCCAGAGAAATATTTTTCAGCATGCCTTTCTTACTGCCTGTTAATTTGTCCAATATATGGGATGAGTGAAAATAACTCATGCCTAGAAATGTGCTCCATCAGGTTCTGGTACACACTATGTTTTTCTCGTTGATTTGTTTTCGTCATCTCACCTCATTCTGTACTCTCCCTCAGCTTCAGAATCATCCACTGAGCTAGGAAATAGGGGAGCTGATTTTCCACTACACAGAACAGTCAACTGGTAAAATACAGCTGTGCTAATTCTCCCACCAGTAACTTTATCCCTGTCTCTTCACTCTGGATGACAAGTTTCAACTCAGAAAAAAAATCCTTTTACAGTAAATGTAAAAAAAATACTAGTTTGGCTCTCACTGACAGATTGTTCAGAAATGGTGTCTGGGTTTGAAGTTTTGGCCAACTTTTCACACAATTTTTAAGTTCCAGAATACAGTGTAACATCATATAAAGGATCATATTTAATCATTCAACCATCACCATAAGTTGATTTAAAAATGGATTACTTTACTGACAGGAGCGCTTCTGAGATTTACAGGTATTAACTTTAAAGTCCCCCTCCACTCAAAGATCTTAATGGATTTTAATCCTTGAACTCTTCTGTGAAATCACACAGAATGAAGCCTGCTGAGCATGACATCCGCTTCACTTGAACATTTATGAGTGCAGAAATATTTTGGGACCAATCATGACCTATTATGCAACTTGAACAAGTGCCTTGTGGAAACCTGAGGCAATACCTCTTTATACGCTGAAAAATTACACTGAGAAAAACAGGAAACATCTCGTGTTCAACAGTTAAACTTTTGAGCTAAACAATATTTGCATATTCAGATATATCCAACAGATTTTTTTTATGTCACTGACTACTTTTTCCTGTGTAAAAATTATTTCAGAATTACTCTGTAACTCAATACAGACCAGAGGAACCTTTAAGCAATGGTGATGCCTGTGAATGTTTATAGTACTTTGTCTGTTGCTTTAAATACTTGACAATCATTCAGTACCTTCGTTCCCTTTTTAAGAATATTCATGAATTCATATTGGATTTTCCATCACCTCAGCAAATTAGCATTATCATTGATCCTTTGTTTTTGTTTTTTTTTAAGAGATCATATGGTGTTTTGTACTCACTTGTCCAGGAGAGTGTACTCACTCTCTGATTTAAACAGAGCCCCCAGTCTGGCCTCCATCATAATATAGGTCTTGCCTATAGTGTTGTCTGTGAAATTAACAGAAAGACAAATGTGGATTTCAGACAACTGTGGTGATGATACATGTAAGTCTGCTGAATGGGATTGTGTGGTCCTGCTTCACAAGAATACAGTCAGTTATACAGTAAAGGTCACAGACATCCAAACAGGAAATGAGCCGAATGAATCTAATTTTACTGTGTAGCTGATACTTCATGCAGGACAACGGCTAGACATTTTGGGAAACTGAGCCCTGTTACAATATTGATAAAATGAAAGAAGCAGGTGAGGGTAGCAGGGAGGACAGTTGTGGAGAGGGCAAAGACTATACATCCTGTGACAGTGAGACACAAAAAGACAGTGAAGGGGGCAGCATCAATAAAAGATGTTTCTCCTCCTCAGTGGTGTGACAAATGACTGCACAGCTTAGACCTGCTGCCACTGACAGCACTCAACTCCAACAGTGACCAAGGGAGAGAAGAGGGGGGTGGAAAGAAGAGGAAAAAAAGGAAGAAAAAAAGACCAACTTAGGACAGAAACAGGTGAATGTGACGACAGACATGGCGTTAAGAAAATTAGGGGGGAAAAGATGAAAATGGAGCAAGAGAGGACCAGAGAGACAGAGATGAAAAGAGAGACAGACCAAATACAAAAAAAAAAAAAAACACATTCATTGGTATTCCAAGGCGGTCTCCCATGCAGCACAGACAGTTAAGTGGAATAGTGTTTCAACAGTGCCCCCTGGAGTATCAACTAAGCCATGACAAGCTGGTAGAAATCTAGGTCATCCTTTTAAAAACCCACCAGTTTCTCTCAGAGGGAACCAAAAACTACAGCAGGAGGGTAACACAAAAACACTAGCCACATCTCTGGAGATTTTTTTTTTATATTTAAACAAGGACAACACCTTTTTTAAATGACCTGATTTAAGATTCATCCACGTTTTTCAGCCTCAGACAAAAGCATAGGCTTGTGTACGACATAAACACTGTCAGTTCAAGTTACAATGACAGGCGTTTATAATAGAAACATTCTGACATTTCACTGTCGGGACATGACAGGTGGGAAGCAAAAAGCCACCCCAAAAATGAATCCATCTGCCAAGGTTGCAAAGTCCTGTAATTCAATCATTGGCCCTATCTCGCAGTGTTAGAAAACATTTTTAAAAAAACTTTCAGTATCCACCCCTTTTTATGGACCTGCTCCAAAATGTGATGGGTTCGTCCTTGGTCCATACCTTTCCACCACATTCCATTAAATTGGTGCAGTGCTTTTCACATTAGCCATCTGACTGGAACGGAAAAATAAATGATTGCATAGCCTTCTTGGCAGGAGTAATAATAAAATTAACAATCAGCGCATTCTATTTAGGTTTCATTAATTACATTAGTAACACCTGTGTTTTCCTACTATAACAAGTCATGAGTGAAAAAGGACTATTTTTAAAAAACCAAAAAGACACTAAAATAAAATATTGTAAAAAGACAAATTAACCTAACATTAGAGCTGGTACTCAAACTTAATTCAAGGTGTTAAAATGAGTGATATGACATCAGCAAAACCAGAAACAGAACCGAAGCTCAAACCTGCAAATATTTTGCCAAAGAACTTGTGTAAGCAATTACATGACAATTAAAAATGTCATTCGTTGTCAATTTTCATGTCCATGTCTTGACAGATCTGTCAACAACATTGTATTATTCATTCCTCTGAATATTAGTGGTTAGCTGACAAATGAGCTTATTCAAAGGCCATTTTACATTTGTGAACCAACATGCAAGTCAGAAAGTATCTTTAAGAGCCTAAATTAACATTAAGAAAGACTTAGCATCAGTTTACTGCTCATAACTGTGGAGCATCTGGTTGGTTGCAGATAAAACAAACTTCTTGTGACTGAGAGTCTCTTGTCACAGAACAAAAACAGTTCTATTTTATCAGCTAATACATAGCCAGGGGCTAGAAAGTCCACCAACACATTATGGTGCAGAAATCCCCCCTCTGGGTGCAATTTGCCAAGGCAGCACTCCTCCTCTGCTAATTTGTTCTTGTTTGTTCTTTCTGCTGATGCTGAGGTCCACAACACTAAGCCCACCAGGGAAACAGGATTTTCAGTGAGAAAACTTCAGCCTTAGGCATCAGTGTTTAAGCAACATTGTTCAACAAAATTACCAATTCTAGTAATTCAACTAGCCCACACAAACATATTTATGGACTGGATATGTGAGAAGGCACTTCCCTCTCTTCCTGTAATGATTTGACAAAAGATAGAGACAAAAACAAGTATGGTGACGAGAAACAGAGAAGATAACACCATGACCAGGATTCTTTTTGGAGGCTATTTCAGCCCAATGAAGCATATAACATCAGTGATTATCTGTACTGACACTGGTGACCAAAGCCAGACTTCTAAGAACCTTGACTCAAACATTGTTCTCACCTTTGACCCTGACATACAAGAAGTCAGGGTTGACACAGAGGGCCAGGTTGCTTGGCAGAGTCCAGGGTGTGGTGGTCCAGGCAATCAAAGCTACATCCTCATTGTCAACTAATGGAAAGTTGACTATCACAGAAGGGTCCTGAACATCCTGGAAACAGAATTTCAAAGGAGATATTAGGTAAACGGTGATCCAGTAGATTATTAGGTTAATGAAAATAACTGTGTACATAAATACAGTGAAGCTGCATTTGATCAGAAGTGCTACAACTTTCAGATTTGTGCTAACCTTGTAGTTCTGGTGGGACTCAAAGTTGGAGAGAGGGGTGTTGCAGGCAGTGGAGAAGGGCATCACTTTGACACCTCTGTAAACCAGACCCTTGTCGTACAGTTGTCTGAAAACCCACCTGAATGAATGACAATTTTACTTCTTAAAAATGAAAGAGACCGTCTACATCAAACACTGATAAAACCTGGTCTATAACGTATAATAATAATACCAATAATACTAATAATACTAATACTAATAATAATAATAATAATAATAAATATTATTATTATTATTATTATTATTATTATTAGACATTCTATGAGTATATTGCGGCTGTTTGTATCTGTGTATTACTGGCCTGGCCTTCTGAATCATAATTACACCAAGTTGGACAAAGAAGTGGAAAACCAATAGAATAACCTAACAAGAATAACTTGATTTTACACCATATAAAATAACAGATAAAACAGGAAATGGGAATCCTAGCAGAGTACAAGCTCATATATAAAAAGGCTAAAACCTCGGTAGTGATGAGATTTTTCAGAATGTTAGAAGTTGCTAAAATGAACCCAGCAAACATTAAAAGAAACTGTGGAGTAGATATTGGTAACCATACTCCTCTTGTGGACACTGTCATTTTGGGATAATGTGTTTGCAGCTCTTAATATTGTATTTGATCAAAATCTGATGAGGTGCTCAACATTGGCCAAACTAGGGGCCTATCCAGGGGGCTGAAATATTATTGACAGCAGCACTTAAATATGTATAACTATAAAAAGGATGAACCCAGAGTGTCAGGGAACGAGTCAGTATCCAGGGAAATCTATTATATGGAACAAATGACAAATTCTGAGGTTTCAAAAGTAAATATTTACTAAAAGATAGGTCCCCATGGTTGCCTTATTAATGTAATGAATCCTTCTTGCCTCTATTATGCCATACGCTCTCACACACATGCAGAACAACACACTAACATTGTGTATATCAGTTGCGTCAAATCCTCTGTGTCCATGACTTTGATTGTGCTGTTTGAGTCTAAAATTTTTCTTCCGTGCATCTCTGTGGTCAAAATTTTAAATGGATCCACCAAAACCTTCTATTAAGGCATTGTAAAATACAAACTGTAAGTGCAAAATGTACATATTGAAATCTTTACACTCATACCATATACCATGAATGAGCTGTGAAACTTCAATAAGGATTAAGTTGTTATAAACATTCATACCAGACAGTCTCCATAAACCAGGGGTACAGAGTCTTGTAGTCATTGTTAAAGTCGATCCATCTACCCATCCTCTTCACTGAAGTCTAGGGGGGAAACAAAATCCAAAATCCAACATTTACTAAATCATTTTAATGCATTTTAGTAAAATGCATAACGATTTTAGGCTAGGATCCTGTTAGGTGGGTAAACACACACATACAGGGGTTGGACAAAATAATGGAAACACCTTCACCTCAAGATGATAATGCCCCAATCCATACAGCTAGAATTGTTAAAGAATGGCATGAGGAACATTCTAATGAAGTTGAGCATCTTGTATGGCCGGCACAGTCCCCAGACCTCAACATTATTGAGCATTTATTGTCAGTTTTAGAGATTCAAGTAAGACGTCGATTTCCACCGCCATCGTCTCTAAAAGAGTTGGAGGGTATTCTAACTGAAGAATGGCTTAAAATTCCTTTGGAAACAATTCACAAGTTGTATGAATCAATACCTCGGAGAATTGAGGCTGTAATTGCCGCAAAAGGCGGACCTACACCATATTAAATTATATTTTGTTGATTTTTTAAGGTGTTTCCATTATTTTGTCCAACCCCTGTACTCTATACTGGTCAGTGGATCATTGACATTACCTCCCACTCATTAGAGTATCTCATGACAATGTTCCTGCACTGCTTGTTGTACTCAGCGATGCCCATCTTGGCCACATCTTCAGGCCCTTTGATCCCCAGAGTCTTATCGATCTCGTACTCCTACGAAAAACATTGGAGACAGTTAAGTGAACAAGGATAAATATGTAAAGATTCATAGGGAATACTGTAGTATCACAATATATTTACACTGATGTAAAAATAATTACCACAGGCAGGCCGTGACAGTCCCAGCCAAAGCGTCGATCCACATGGAAGCCACTTTGGTGAGCAAATCGAGTAACAATGTCCTTGATAGTTCCAGCTAGGATATGCCCATAGTGAGGAAGACCAGTGGCAAACGGTGGGCCATCATAGAAGGTGTACCTAATTGGGAAATGAATGGAAAAATATATTGAAAACAAATCAGGGCATCAAATTTCATCTATCATCTAGGTAGCATTATCTTCAAACTCTGAGACTGCTTTGCTAGCCTTTAATAATACATTTGGCTGAATATAAACAAATATCACAAATCATAATGCATATCCATCTACAGTACTTACTACTGTGGAAGAAAAGTCCATGAATATATAAATTAGAGCTGTAATTTGATCTAATAAAACCCTTATAACACACACCTGTAGATACTTTCTTGTCAAACCCTGTTTTTCAAGGGTGTACAGGGTGTTCTTTTTTCTAGGCTGATTAACTTCAGAGGAACAAAAATATATTTTAGTTATAAACTGAAATGTACTGCTGATTCTTTTTTTTTTTTTATTTAACAATAAACTATGTATTTTGTAAAACTATTTAATGTTTTGTGCATAGAAAAATGGGTGGATCCTGCTTTTCTAAAAACCTAACCTTGATGTTGCATATGCTCTTTCAGAGGCAGGCCCTTTAACAAGTTCTGAGATCCAATTAATGAAACTTATAGTGGGTCATCAGAACTGGTTTACCTGGAAATGTAACTTCTTGACTTGGCAGGACAGCAGCTAAATGACACTCATAACAATAGTCCTATTATAAAGTGCACAAACATGTGGCTATGCTGTACGTCTAAAAAAAAAAAATAAAACACTGACAGTAAACACAATGACAAAATGATACCTCTATAAAATTTTAAAGATAACTTGGAGGTGCTGATGAATCAAACTCAATTGAACAACATCTGACTCCTCTTGTGCTATTTGTAAGTGTAAGTGTTTTTTATATTTATAAGAGCAAAAGGGTTAGATATACTTCGGTCTATTCTTGGACTGTTTGAGGCATTCAAGGAAGCAGTCTTTTTCATTCCAGAGCTGCAAGATCTTCTCCTCCTGAGAGGGAAAGCTGATGGTCTCTGGGACAGGCTCTACCATGGCGACTGCCAACAACTGGAAAAAAAAAGAGGAAATTACTATGCCTGTTGGGCAGGAAGTACAGAAAGTGTACTAAGATGTCGCAATGATAACACAATTATTCGTTTATGTTTTTAGTGCATGTTAAAGTCATTAAATCACCTGAACTACAACTTATATGCTGAACTACAAGAACTGAAATAGGCTGTCTAATTGCATCTTCCTAATAACTTTTGTCCTATATTACACATCATATTATAACATTACCTTGTTAAAACCATGCATTACAATAGTTTTCAAGGTGCATGACAGCCCACCCTACAAACACATTTGGATCAAGTTAATAGCCAACCTGTCAGAACATGTCAAAAAACTTAAATGGACATTAAATTACCGTTTATACTTTATGCACCAAGGTTTCCCTTATTTCCCATATACAGATATGTTATATGCATTTAGGGCCAAAGTAGATGATTATGTCCAATAAGTCACTTCTTAACAGCAGTCAGTTGACAGGAATGACGCCTCCTTGTTGTTAGCTAGCGGGCTAAGCTAGCCGGTTAATGGCTCAGTTATAGTTAGCTTATAAGTACACGACGTGCAAAGTTTGTAAAAGAAGACGTCTAAACGCTCTCATAAAGTAACAACTGTAAAGTGAAGTGTGACGGTACCCTAATGTCGATGTTGTGATAATTTAGCCTGAATGAAAATACTCACATGTTGTCTGCCCCCGGCTGCCAGAGAGACAAGAAATGATGCAAGCTGGAGTCAACGTGAGCGGAAGTGACGTCAGACGCAAACCGAGGGGCGTCCAGAAATAAAGCGCGCTTGTGTTTTTGTAATTTGTATATTGTCTGTAATGTTTGATTGTATTGTTGTAGTTGTTCAAAAAAGTTTATGAAAAAAAAATTAAATAAAAATCAATCAAAAAGCGCACTTATTTCAACACATAATATATGTATATAATATATATACATATATATTATATACATATGATGATACAAGGTGATCTAAATTATACTGCGATACACTGATAGACCACTTTGGTTTAAGTCCTTTCTTTATTGAATATGTATTTGATTTTTAGGCTTACATGTGATTTTTCGTTGCATTGGATTATACTTTATTTCAGAGTACTACTCTTGTCTTGCTTATTCTAATTCTGTTGATGCAAAATGCAAGACTGTTATTATTCCCGAAGGATGTAAAATACTAAGAAACCAAGAAAAAAAAAAAAAAAAAAGAATAAAATAAAAAACAAGAACTCATTTTTCTAAAATGAAATAAAATGCCCTAATTTCTTCAAAACTATCACTAAGATTGTACAATAGAAAGTGATATTCATGCTAAATTGTTTCAGATAAAAGCTTTTTTTTTTTTTCCAAATGGTATACACATTGTCACACTGATTTTTCACATGCATATTATTGCATTTGAAAGAATACTTCAAGACTTAGTGTAAAATAAATTAATTTTTAAAAAACACTGATATTCAGCAGTCTGGAAAGTAAAACTCCCCAAGACCCCTTTCATCCCCATCAACTTCTAATGTTTGCAAACTAATTATGCATCGCTGGAACAAGTTGAAAAGCAATTACAGACAACTTAAATTATCAGTTAGAAAAACAAAACCTCAAGAACCCCTTATGTTTCAACCGTTCCAGCAAAAAAATTTGACAAATCATTAAAATCTTTAAATAGATCAATAGCTTAGGCATGGTATAGACGTTTCAGTAGCAATAGCAGCTCCATGAAAACTCGGATTGACGTATTTCACCTTTTATAACTCTGTATACAATATGACAACATCCCCTCTATCGTCAGTTTTCTTAATATGAACACTACAGGTCGGAGCAAGAGGACAGTTTTGTACAATGCTGTGGTCATAAGTATTCCAAATGCAAATTCCAGTTTCAGGAGCCTGTTGTATATTACATAATTGTTTCCTCACGTGTGTATTTTTACCAAAGAAATTTATCCAGTCTCTTATTCTGCACTTACAAGTCTCACGATAAAATTTTAATAACACTCCGAGAAAAAGGTTTGCTCCTGGGGTAGACATACCCAAAACTGTCACTACAGACCATAGTTCTTTTTGTGGAATGAGCTCTGAGCCTCTGCTTAAAATGAGTGTAATCAATGGACGATGCATTTCGCCATAAACCGATCTGTTACAATAAACTAGTTATGTTTATCCGTGTGCAAGCATTTGAAAGGGCTGCATGTAAATGGTTTTTCAACAGCTATGGACAGCAATAACACAGAGAACGTGTCAAACATATTTAAAAAAAAAAAAAAAAAAACCCAGAGAAAATATCAAATGTTTGTTAACAAAGCATAGCTTTATTGTGATGGTGGCAACAAACACAGACAAAGGGGTGACCAGCAAGCGGCTTATTTCTCCTGAGCGGCCTTCTGTGCCTTCTTGCCCTTCTTGTTGTGCTTCTTAGCAAAGCGCAGATTTCTCAGGAACTTAGGGTCCACCTGAAACAAAAACCAAGGAGTTAGTACAATCCATGAGCAAATTATTGAAGTTACGCACATCTGTAGACCTATACCAAGGTTAGTTCATTCTTTCTATTTTCCTTGAAAGGCTTGATACTATAACAGCTACTTTTCTCCTTCCTGACAGTATTTATTTAAGATATTAAGGGAAAACATTAATAGTGAAAATAGTAATTTTCACACGCACACCTCCACACACACAATTTTCAGCAGGTATGAAATGTTCAACAATAACAATCTGTTACCAGAAATTCATTTCAAAACCTTCAGCTAAACTTCAGCTAGTAATATTAACCAAAACACAGTGTTAAATAATTTGATTCTTCTATTATGTAAATGTTTGCAGACTTTTTTTTGCTTATAATCCTGACAAGTCGCTGTGGCCCATGTACACATAGCTCAATATTAATAGTATTACAAATATGCAGTTTGTCAACAACCCACATTAAGATGAAAAAGTGACATTAGTGTACAGCACAGTCAAAACAGCCCCTTCATAAACATTCAGAGTCACCAGTTTCATCTAGAAGTGCATGTTGTCATGCACAACAGACTCAGTCTCAAAAGGAAAAAACATGACTCACTACTCTACAGACAAAACCATTCCAAACCAGGAGTATGGGAAGATATAACCTTAAAGCGTCCCTACACTGTCAACATTTTGTAATTAACTTTATGTCCAGTAAATGCATGTTTTGGGAAACTGTTTAGTTTTGGAAAGTACTTTTTGGCCAATGCACACTTCTGTCGTAAAGTATAAGTGAATACAGACCATCAAGTAAAAAGGCACAAATGAGAAAAAACATTTATCATTTAGTTCAATTGTGTTATTTAAGAGCACACTTAATCCAGTATCTACTCCTTCATAATGCTTCTATTTCAAAGTGACTGAAGATCTCCAAAGTAACTCTGTGAGGTATACAAACTTTAGTTATGTCTCTGGAATGCACACAAACATCAGTCCAACATTTTTATTTTCAGTGTTGGGCAAACAAGCTAAATTTCCTATGAGGAGCATTTTGGGGGGAATAATATACTGTCATTACACAGATAAAGAGTGCTGTCAAAATCTTCCTACTAAACTGATAATCATTTTAAATGTTTCATGTACAAATAAAATTAAAACAAAGAAAAATGTAATATCTCTCTAAAATATCTGTTGACACTTTAATGTTTTATTTAAGTCCTCTTTACACTACCCACTAACAAATACATACAGCCTGGCTAAGAAGACAGTGATATATTAGTGTAAGTTTAGGGGCTGAACTCCAACCTACCACCAGTCTGATTTTTACGTGTGATGCCGCAAAAAAACATTTTAGTCCAGTATTAAGCCAGAACTAAATTTTCCTGGTTATGCATTTTTTAGGAAACAATGCAGCTGTCACAGAGACAGGTACACAGGAAAAGTGGACAAGTGTTTAATTAATCCGAGAGCAGGTGAGTCTTCAGGTTCCCTTAGCCAGTGGATCAACCTTAACTGATGACACTAATCTGACTTTGTGGTAAGATTTAAAAAACAGATCCATTACATCACAGCCAACGTTGTCTAAAGACCAGAGAATATTGTAATTCTTACTCATGGGATCCTCACATGATTTCTTAACCACCTCATGCAATGTGTGCATCATGTCAAAATACTACAACACAAAATTTATCTTTAATTAAACTGAACATACCCCCATCAATGACTCATAACGGAAACACCTGGGCTTCTTGATGCCATTCCTGTGGGCTTTACGAGCTGTTAACAGAAAATAATTAACCCAATTAGGACATAGAAAAGACATAATTTTACAGACATGCAACTCCTCTCCGAGGGAAGCTTAACCACATTAGCTGTTCACTGACAACTAGCTACTGCTAATCAATACACAGCCTATATGACAGTACTTACACTGGTTGTGGGTTGTGTGGTTCTTGGACTTGGCCATTTCGACTCTGGTAAACCTGCTGAAAAGACAAATGAGAGAGAATTAACGGGGAATCTTTACATTTATGATCACCTATACTCCAGCTCCAGATCCTAAATAGCTAACATAAGCTACGTAGTTAGCACAGCTAGCCGGCATCTAAGACACTTCTGGATTGTAAACAGATACGACAGTATGAAGACAACTACTTAATGTCTAATTGCAGCCTCCAGGGAACAGTCTAATACTTGACCTCAATCCCCAAACACTAATAGTGTTTTAAACAGTCTAAAACATAGTTTTAATGTGTATCTCCTGCCTACATCTATGGCTCTTCACAGCTCTATGCTATACACAGCGTTAGCACTTTTCAAACATAATTTTTAACGTTAACTAAAGCTCCTATTCACAACATACTGCACAGAAAGTGTGGGTAATAAAGTCATATTTTCAAACCAGTCATTATTTAAGAGTGTGCGTGTAAAATAAACATAGATTGATATGGATTTCATAAGTCCACCAATGCAGAAAAACGAAATACCTGCCACACGAATGGACGACAACCGGAAGAGAACGAACTTCTGAACCGGAAGTAAAGAAATGCGTTTGAATCAAGAGAAGAAGTCTTACTACAGTAAAGAGAAACACTGCCATCTACTGGTGATATTTATCATGACATAGACATGATTCGCAGATGACCGCAGGGTGTCGCTGTCCGTCTACACAACGCACATGAAATGAGGACAGCCATAAAAAATTCAATGTGTTTCAGTTTGTGCGTGAGTGTATGACTCATATGTCCAAGCACAAAATTTAAGGCATGCTAAGCTTTTTATGTTTGTGTCTTTATCATAAATTATTTAGAAATGAAAGTCTGGCAATTACTTCACTCTCACCATTTGGAAGGAAGGAGGGAACCACCATAACACTGAATGTTTTTACTCTAGTTTTCATTTGTTTAGACTTTTTCTAACTGTTGCTCTCTGCTAGGCTACTTATTTAACACTAATGGTTCAATCTGACATTAGTCTTCCCAGGGCCGTTTCTTGCTTTGTGGGGCCCTCAGCAAGATGCTGTTTGGGGGCCCCTGGTTAGACAAACTATGATAAAAAGATTTTTTACCTTTTAGATCACAGGTGTCAAACATGCGGCCCGGGGGCCAAATCCAGCCCTCCAAAGGGTCCAGTCTGGCCCCTGGGATGAATTTGTGAAATGCAAAAATTGCACTAAGATATTAACAATCCTTTTAGTTCAGGTTCCACATTCAGACCAATTCAATGTCAAGTGGGCAGGATTCAGTAAAATACGATCATAATAACATAGAAATAATGACAACTCCAATTTTTCCTCTTTGTAAATGTAAATATTTTCATGTATTTACACTAAAACAAAGTATAATTTCACAAAAACCGTGAATAAGCTGAACAAATATGAACAATCTGAAATGTCTGAAGAGAGGAAAGTGCAATTTTAACAAGATTCTGTCTGTTAGTAAATGTTTTGTGGATTTGTAGATCCACTGTGATCTGTAAGTTATAATGAACATGTGGAAATGATAAACTGAGGCAGAATGTTGTTAAAATTACATTTGGAGTTGACATTATTTATATACAGGGTGGGGAAGCAAAATTTACAATGAACATTTAGTTGTTTTTTCTCAGCAGGCACTACGTCAATTGTTTTGAAACCAAACATATATTGATGTCATAATCATACCTAACACTATTATCCATACCTTTTCAGAAACTTTTGCCCATATGAGTAATCAGGAAAGCAAACGTCAAGGAGTGTGTGATTTGCTGAATGCACTCGTCACACCAAAGGAGATTTCAAAAATAGTTGGAGTGTCCATAAAGACTGTTTATAATGTAAAGAAGAGAATGACTATGAGCAAAACTATTACGAGAAAGTCTGGAAGATACTATTAAAGAAGAATGGGAGAAGTTGTCACCCGAATATTTGAGGAACACTTGCGCAATTTTCAGGAGGCGTGTGAAGGCAGTTATTGAGAAAGAAGGAGGACACAGAATAAAAACATTTTCTATTATGTCAATTTTCTTGTGGCAAATAAATTCTCATGACTTTCAATAAACTAATTGGTCATACACTGTCTTTCAGTCCCTGCCTCAAAATATTGTAAATTTTGCTTCCCCACCCTGTATCATTATGTTATTATTTTACTGGTTCGGATCAAATTTAGCTGAATGTGGCCCCTGAACTAAAATGAGTTTGACACCCCTGCTTTAGATGGTCTATTAAGATGCCACAATCTATTACACTTCATGAGTAAAACAGGCTACAGTTAAACATCTTAAGTTGAGCCACTCAGGCAAATTAAACTGAGAATAAACTATAATACAAGGAAAACAACAATCCTCTATAGGTCAATAAATAAAACAGATTTTGAGTGTTTATAAAAAAAAAAAAAAAAAAAAAAATGTTTACATTAAATAAGAAAATGCAACAACCGCTGACTTCTTTTGGATGCCATTACGGTGTTTGTTTTGTTTAATACTCTTGCTAACAGGGATGGTAGGCGGGTAGCTGTCAATCATTCCCATCATACCTGGCAGCTGCCCGCAACATCACTAACTGTGTGATGGTGCGGTCCAACGAATATGACCGAATAATGCCACACAAAAACACCCGGCACAGCTTATCATCGCAGTTTATTACCCTGAAGGGGAGGCAAGGGGTATTGTTTTTGGTTCGGTTTGTTTGTTTGTTAACACTCTAACAGCAAAACTATTGGTTGAATTCATACTAAATTGGGTTTATAGATTACCAGTGACTCAGAATAGATCTGATTACATTTTGGGAACAGTAGGTCAAAGTTGAAATTTTTTATGAATTTTTAAAATCTTTTTTTTTCCCCCCATTTATTTCTAATGAGCGAAATATCACATATCTGTTGCAGCAAAAGTATCAGTTGAATTCGTACCAAATTGGGTTTATAGATTGCCAGTGATCCGGAATAGACGTGGTTACATTTTGGGAAAAGTCGGTCAAAGTTAAAATTTTTTATGATTTTTTTTTTTTCTCCCATTTACTTATAATGGGTGAAATTTCAAATGTCTATAAAAACATCAATTTTGTTTCAATTTACTTCAAACTTGGCTCATATATAGAGACAATTTATATATCGACATCAGCACACGCATAGACATGATGACATCAGGCGGATCGATGCCAAAATAAGCTAAAATACGTGTGAGGGGCGGGGTTTGTTGTGCCTGACACCACTTGTTTTATTTGTATCTTACGTTTATTTTTCAAGCATATCCCATAAAGATCCAAACATCCACTATCATCTACTGATATAAATGGTTTAATCCCTGTTGATCCACTACTATATGTAAATAATTGGTGTAAAATACAGTTCTTCATCTTTTCATGGTCATCAGATATGACCCATTTGGACGTTCAGAGGCTCCGTAGTTACCATGGAAACACCGTCACCTTCTACAACATTGATTCATCAGTAAAACCCATGGAGTTGGATCAATGACAGTGGATGGACACACTCTGTTTATGTTCAGTTAATGATAGATTTTACTAAAAAAGTCAGTATTTCTTCAGTTTTTTCTGTTTTTGATAAAATAACCTTTGAATTTACTCTCAGTTTTAATTAACATCTACATGATCAGTGAATTAAATAAAGGAAAATACATAATTTACACTGAAAAAACTCAAACTAAAGAGAATAATATTACAATAAATGGTGATAGATCACTTATGAAAAGTTAAATGTAGAGAATAAATAATTTGGAAACTGACACAAATGTCACACTGGGTCTTTATGGGATAAGGGATGTAACAGCTACATGAGATCAAGACAGGACATTTTAATTCTACTCAGATGAGGCTGAACATGCAGCTTTGAGGCCCCCTGGTGGCTTGGGGGCCCTAAGCGTTCCCCTAATTCACCTATAGCAAGAAAGGACTGTGGGTCTTCCATAAAGAAATGAGAGTCTGTTATTACCTCCGCCAGGGAGGTTATGTTTTTGCCAGGGTTTGTTTGTTTGTCTGTCCGTTATTGTGCAACATAACTCAAAAAGTTATGGACAGATTTTGATGAAATTTTCAGGGTTTGTTGGAAATGGGATAAGGAAGAAATGATTAAATTTTGGTGGTGATCGGGGGTGGGGGGGCCCACGGGGGGGCCCATTTCCAACAAACCCTGAAAATTTCATCAAAATCTGTCCATAACTTTTTGAGTTATGTTGCACACTAACGGACAGACAAACAGACAGACAGACAAACAAACAAACCCTGGCAAAAACATAACCTCCTTGGCGTGGGGGGGGGCCACTGATCAGCCTTGGCGGAGGTCTGCGCTCTCCGAGTGCTTCTAGTTAGGGTGTATATTAGGTATAGAGGGGTACAGTAAAGCAGGGGCCACATACAGCCCAATTTGAGCCTAAGGGGGTCGAACCAATACAATAATAGCATAATAACCAATAAATTATGACAATATTGAGTAAATCATTGGAATTAACTATTAATGGGATGATAGAAGTGATAGTTAAATGAAATGAAAGAAAGATGTGAACATATACAGGGTGGGGAAGCAAAATTTACAATGAACATTTAGTTGTTTTTTCTCAGCAGGCACTACGTCAATTGTTTTGAAACCAAACATATATTGATGTCATAATCATACCTAACACTATTATCCATACCTTTTCAGAAACTTTTGCCCATATGAGTAATCAGGAAAGCAAACGTCAAAGAGTGTGTGATTTGCTGAATGCACTCGTCACACCAAAGGAGATTTCAAAAATAGTTGGAGTGTCCATAAAGACTGTTTATAATGTAAAGAAGAGAATGACTATGAGCAAAACTATTACGAGAAAGTCTGGAAGTGGAGGAAGCAACAAAAAACGTACCAAAGCTTTTATTAAAGCTCTCAAATCCAAAATCCTAAGGATCCAACCAAATCCATGAGAAAAATGGCAATTGAACTTGAGGTAGACAACAAGACCGTTAGAAATGCAGTAAAATATGATTTGAAGTTAAAATCTTACACAAGAACACCAAAACACTTGTTGACAACAGCAACAAATCCAACTTTAGCAATTTTTGGGAATCATGTTTATGGCCGCCTTCTAGCCCAGATCTAAACCCTCTGGATTCTGCTATTTGGGGCGTTTTAGAACATGCTACCAATAGAACATCACACAGCAATGTTGACTTTCTTAAAGATACTATTAAAGAAGAATGGGAGAAGTTGTCGCCAGAATATTTGAGGAACACTTGCGCAAGTTTCAGGAAGCGTGTGAAGGCAGTTATTGAGAAAGAAGGAGGACACATAGAATAAAAACATTTTCTATTATGTAAATTTTCTTGTGGCAAATAAATTCTCATGACTTTCAATAACTAATTGGTCATACACTGTCTTTCAATCCCTGCCTCAAAATATTGTAAATTTTGCTTCCCCACCCTGTATATGAAAACAATCTATCTAAACTATTGCATTCTACCCTTTGTTTGGTTTGTTTGAAGTCTCCATGTCCCATTCACACCTTCATGCCAACCTCTTTTATTTAGACTGTATGATTTTAGCATTGAGAACTGTAAAATGACTGAATACGGCTTTGCACATTTAGCCTTGAACATTACTGATGTGAGAAATTAGGCTTTTTAGACTTTTCAAGAACAAAGCTGATTACGATATGCAAACTGATTTATTTCTCATATTGGATTTTTTTTTTTTTTTTTTTTTTTTTTTTCTTCATTCAGATTGTTTTGTAAAATGTGGCCCACATCAGATTCCATTGTGAACTGGTC
This sequence comes from Sphaeramia orbicularis, assembly GCF_902148855.1. Taxonomy (NCBI): domain Eukaryota; kingdom Metazoa; phylum Chordata; class Actinopteri; order Kurtiformes; family Apogonidae; genus Sphaeramia; species Sphaeramia orbicularis. The sequence goes on from NC_043961.1 coordinate 36,375,817, forward strand.
ACTGTCCTGAACAGAACCACATGTCCAAATGTAGAGGAGTTACAAGTGTTCAGGTCATTGTCTTCAGTAATAATCCTAATACACACTGTAAGAACACTGCACTACATCCCATAATAAGGCACACAGTCTGGAGGCACCGGCTACTGGGTCTGTCTTTTTTGTTCTGGTTCCAGGTAAGACCACCAAACCAACAAAAGCCTGATGCATTTGACTGTTCATTACCCCAGCCCCTGCAAACTGCTCCTATTGTGTGAAGCTTTTAGTTTCACAAAAGAAGAAGAAAACGTGAGAGGAATGAAATGACCTTTTATGTCATACTCGTCTTATTTTTAATCCCTTTGTGAATGGATGTTTGTTTTTATCATTCCCCTCCTCCTCCTCCTCCTCCTCCTCCTCCTCCTCCTCCTTCTTCTTCTTCTTCTTCTTCTTCTTCTTCTTCGTCTTCTTCTCTTCGTCTCTTCTCTTCTTCTTCTCTCTTCTTCTCTCGTCCTTCTCTTCTTCCTCTGTCTTCTTTCTCTCCTCCTTCTCCTCTTCTTCTTCTTCTTCTTCTCCTCTCCTTCCTCCTCCTCCTTCTTCTTCTTCTTCTTCTTCTCTTCTCCTCTTCTCCCTTCTTCCTTCCTCCTCCTCCTCTTCTTCTTCTTCTCTCCTCTCCTTCTCTTCTCCTCTCTTCTTCTTCTCTCCTCCTCCTTCCTTCCCTTTCTCTTCTCTCTTCCTCCTCCTTCTTCTTCTCTTCTCTCCTTCTTCTCCTTCTTCTCTTTTCCTCTCTCCTCCTTCTTCCTCTTCTTCTTCTTCTCCCCTCTCCTCTCTCTCCTTCTTCTCTTCTCTTCTCTCTTCTCCTCCCTCTCTCTTCTTCTTCTCTCCCCTCTCTTCTTCTCTTCTTCTCTTCTTCGCTTCCTCTCCTCTTTCCTTCTTCTTTTCCTCCTCCTCCTTCTTCTTCTTCTTCTTCTCTTCCTCCTCCTTCTTCTTCTTCTTTTCCTCCTCCTTCTTCTTCTACTACTCCTCCTGCTCCTTCTTCTTCTCCTCCTCCTCCTCCTCCTTCTTCTTCTTCTTCTTCTTCTTCTTCTTCTTTTCTTCCTCCTCCTTCTTTTTCTTCTTCTTCTTCTTCTATTCAGCCTTTATTCAGATGGTATGAAACTCACCACCATGTCAAAATGTTCACAATTAACCGAGTCAAAATCAGCAAAGGTCACAACAGTGTGACCAGTGTGGTGAGAACACACAACTGAGCGATTTTCCTAGAACAGCCTTAACCTCATTCTCTCTCTGTATTCTTATTCTATTTGTGTTTTAATCCTTACACCCGATCCCTTTTCTTTCCTTTTCTTTTTTTTTTTTCCTCTTAAAGTCATTGTCAGCTGAGGCTGGGTGAATCCCTGCTCAAGCAGAAGAAATCATGCAGTATGTTATATTTAGACCTGTGTGTGATCATACGAGCCTCTCGGCTTCACTCTGCAGATCTCGCCTTTGTTCACTTACAGATTTGGGAACATGTGTTGTTTGTGTTTTTTCCCTCCTTCATATAATAGGGTTCAGGAGAAGACTATCTATCTATCTATCTATCTATCTATCTATCTATCTATCTATCTATCTATCTATCTATCTATCTATCTATCTATCTATCTATCTATCTATCTATCTATCTATCTATCTATCTATCTATCTATCTATCTATCTATCTATCTATCTATCTATCTATCTATCTATCTATCTATCTATCCCTAGACCAGCATTAACTCTATTATATGCTGTGTAAGATATTACATCTTATTTTTTATTCAGACTGTAGCTGATTCTGCATATGAGGAAAAAATCACAACCCATGCACATCCATAATTGTTTATTCTTTATTAAACGCTGCTCAACATTTCATTGCTTTCCCAATATTACGTTTCCTGCCATAGCAAAACATTAAATTGCTTTTATCTCTATTTCAAGACTATTTTGTTTGAATTTCCTCTTTGAAGGTAGATGAGCTAAATGTAAGTATGATCACATGTTGGGTATATAGGCGATTCTGTGTGTGATTGTACATCTCAAAGCTGCACAAATTACAGTCTTGCAGAAAGAGCAGCATCTTCAGAGCTGCTGAGCATTCATTACCGCCTATAGGAGACCACCAGCACTGCTCTGTTACTTAATCACCTCCCTCCGAGAGAGCACAACACATCACACACTGCACACTCTGCCTCTGTTATCCTTTTTGAAGCTCTCTGCTTTTCATTCTGTCATTCCATTCAGTGTTTTTATTGTTTACACTAAATCTGGAAATATGCATTAATTATAGCATTTGGTTCATTTGCTTTATAATTTAATTACCTTTATAGCTCATCAATTCTTATTGCTTATATTGATTTATTGGATTTCACTTTCTTGCTTTTGTCATCATTGTTTACCCAGGTTTCTTGTGGTAATTAAATCAGTTCTCTTTTTATCGGTGTAACAGGCCAAAGTATACCCCCAACTGGAATACACCCAGGGTTAAAGTAGTTGTTTTCAATAAATTGCTTATTCAAAATTTTTTTTGTCTCACTCCCATTTCTTCTTTTTGCATTTTGAAGCTCTACTTAGAACTGTCTTAAGATCCAACAGTGCAAAATGTAAATTCATGCAATTTTTCAACTGGTCTTCAAATTTTGATCAGGTTTGTATTTCTAAAACCATCAGGCCAATGTGGAGACTGGCCAACAGAATCATTTTATGACCAAAAAAAAAAAAAAAAAAAAAAAGGACTTAGGAGCTTTCCGCTCAACAGCGACAATGTCTGTAACACTGTGGACAGGACATAACATGTAGTGCTTAATAGTTCTGTAGAGCCACTGGGTAAAAATTGCATAACTCACTTTCAGCATGTTTTAATTCAAGTAGTCTGAGGACATGAGACTTCTGCATCTGTTCATTGTCAGTGTTAAAAATGCTCCAATTTCATCTAATCACAGTTCAATCAAACATATGCAGGTCACTCTATTTACTGTATATTTAGTCTTTTGATTTGGACAGAGCTGCAGAGTAAAGGTATGTATTTGAGAATTCTGGTATTTTCCCCTATGATTTCAGTTCACATGGCTTTAATACAGTTTGAGTGAATGCAAAACATTTTAAAGTTATTGTAATTCCCTTAATTTCTTCCCATATATGCTAATATGTAATCAAATTAAAGCCAAATGTAAGGATTTGCCATTTAAAATTTCCCACTGCGGGTGCATCCTCCTCTTGTGCTGCTCATAATAATCTACTACTGTCAGGTTCTTCTTCTCATAATACAATCATTTCATGAGGTTACCATTTATAATTGAGACTCTAAATGCTACTCTAACCTCTTCATTGCCTCCCTCATCTATGGCCCTTCCACTTTCTTCTGTTTTTTTCTGACTGCACTTCTCTTTTGCTTGCATCTTCCTCGCGATCTCTTTCACGGTTTTACCCTTGAAGTTCTTTTCGTTCTCCATTGCTGTCTCTTTTGCACATATCTCCATCCACTTTCATTTGCTTTTCATCTTTAAGAGGAAGTCTTGTGTTTGAGCAGCAGAGTCGGCCCCTCGGGGACTCACTTTACCTCAACACATGAAAGAGGCTGCTCATTATGTCTCTGGATTTTGGAGGCACATGCAAACAGAAGGGAATATCCATTAAGTGCCACATGCATAAGTGCAAGAATACATTAAACATATAAGAAAAGGTTATTGAGAAGTGAGCATGATTAAATATGGGTTATATAATGACTTTAATGAGTTCTTGGGAAAACTTTACAGACTCATAATCTAATAATTAATATAAGACCTTTCAAGTTTCTCCTCAGCATGACTTGAATAAATCCCTGTGAACAGGTCTAAAGAAAATCATTGGTTTTGCTTGTTATTAACAATCAGCACAATTATGTTAATCAGGTCATCTGAACATGAATTGATGCTGCGATATAAAACTGCTACACTCCTTTCAGAAGTCATACAGGCTGTAATGAAATGCATGTCGTACATGCAAAGTAGATGTTCATAGATTCATAACTTAATAAATCAAAGCATTTCTTCTTTTCTTTTCTGCGTTGCAGAAATGGTATAATCAGGAATTAGATTTCTTCAAGTCTCAGAGTAAATCCACTGTTCAGACCTTGCATCATATCAGAAAAAGAAAACTGAAGAAAAACTGACTTTTTCAGTAAAATCTGTCTTTAACTGAACATAAATCAAATGTCTCCATCCACTGTCATTTATCAAACTCCATTGGTTTTATTGGTGAATCAGTGTTGTAGAAGATGATGTTGTTTTCACTACGGAGCGTCTAACCGTCCAGATGGTCATATCTGATGACCATGAAAAGATGACAAACTGTATTTTACACCAATTGTTTCAATGTGTTGATAGGTTTAGTGGTTCAGCTGTTGTCAAACATTTTAGATCAGTCACTGATTTGGTTTCCAATGGCTGTTTGGGTCTTTATGGGTTAAACATATATGAGCAACACTCTGCTGAGAACTAAATATAGATGAGCTAATGCCATTTCATGCTGTTAAAGAAAAGTGAAGCTACTTTTCCAAGCTTCAATGTGGAAACACGAAGTGGAGCAGTAGAATCACAACCAGTTCACATCTGGCAGAATCTGATCAGAGATCAGCAATCAGAGCTAAAACCTATAACCTGAAAACATAGGCAAGATGTAAATCCCAAGTATAATTTCCTCTCAGACCAATTACAATTTGCTGTAATGATAGAATGTTTCTAAAAACCATAAAACATAGATGTGTTAAGGTGTATTGATGTCTTAACCCCATATCATTTACTATATTGAACTAGAAAAACACAGAGAGCGCAGACCTCCGCCATGGCAGATCAGCCCCCCCCCCCCCCCCCCCCCCCCCCCCCCCCCCCCCCCGCCACCAAAATTGTATCATTTGTTCCTTGTGCCAGTATCAGCATTGCCTGAAAGTTTCATCAAAATCCGTCCATAACTTTTTGAGTTATCTTGCAAACATACAAACAGACAAACAAACAAACCTTGATGAAAACATAACCTCCTTGGCGGAGGTGATTGTAGTACTGTGTAAAAGTCTTAGCTTTGTTGTTTTTACAGGGTTAAAATGAGCAACATATTTATCTCTCATTCTCGTTTCTTTTGATATGTCAAGAAAAAACAGGGAATATATTTACAGCCTTCGAAGACACACAAAAAACTGAACTAAATGGATTGTAAAGGTTAAAGTCAGTATTTAGTGTGACCCCTGAACCCATGACAAGAAGCAGCACAAACAGTTAGAACCACTTGAGAAAATGTGTTGAATAAACCTGGAATAAAGCATTAGAAAATAACCGCAATGCATCTCATATTGTCTGAAGAAAAGGATTACAGATATGTTAAGTGCAAAGGGAGGTCACACTAAATGCTAACACTTTGGTGTTAGCATAGAAGCTGTTTTTTTTTCCCTTGAAACTTATTTATCTTTTTTAAAAACACTGTACATACTTCATATATATCCAGATCGTATCTTAACACATAAACTGAGAAATGTATGTATGTGGTCATTATGTGACACACAAAATCGACCCATTTGAGGTTACATTTTTATCCTAGGTGGGAGTGGATGCTCTGTCCAGTTGGGATCAGATCATGATAAAACACATATTAATGCTTAGTCTGAACAAGCCCTGAGTTGACAAGTACGCTGGTGTTGTCCAGGCTTTGGTTTTCAGTAAGTTGGAAGGAAAAAAAAGTAAATCTGCATTATATTTGTGTAGGAAAAGATTAGATTTTACATTCACTTCTTTCAATAATATGCTCATATTGTGTGTAGATTATGTTTTGGTAATTTCACATTTCACATTTTCCCAGTTAAACTGTTGTTGTGCATATTCTAATACTGTCCTCCATTGTTCCCAGCTGAGTAATAATTACTACCCAATGATTCATGGAAAAAAATTAAAATACTTGGTTGACAGACATGTGCAAAGATATCTCTAAGGCCTCTAGAGTCATTGCATAAATATTCTCTCAAGATTCATGACGAGAAAAGACGAACGTTCCATCACTGCCCAATTTTGTCAAAATGTAAGATCTTAAGCTTTGAAAATGTAATCATGTATACAAATGTGTGTCTCTTGTTTAAGGTTATCCATAATTCTGCTGCTCCTCCCTTAAAAAGGTTTATCTCTTTGAGTTCTGGAAAAAACATATTGAACTGCAGGAGTGCAGGAGTCCGAGGCATAAAACAACATTTGCAAATTCAGCGTTCTCATGTGTGGCCATGTGACAGTGGAACACATTACCAGCAGAACTACTAACAACTATCACACATTCTCCCACATGGTGAAAAAACAGCTACTCTCAAACTAAACCTGTGACCATAATGTAATGTAATGTAAACATGCTTAGAGTGTGTGTGTGTGACAGACTGCAGTGGGACCAATAAGAGTGAATGGTTGGATGTGAATTTTTTTTTTTATACAGATGGAGTTATAGAAATGTTATAGAAACTGTTTTTTGTATGTTTTATTCATTCATTCATTTTCTGAACCCGCTTTATCCTCACTAGGGTCACGGGGGTCGCTTGGAGCCTATCCCAGCTACATAGGGGCGAAGGCGGGGTACACCCTGGACATTTCGTCAGTTCATCGCAGGGCTGACATATAGAGACAAACAATCACTCTCACATTCACACCTATGGACAATTTAGATTAACCAATTAACCTATCAGTGCATGTCTTTGGATGGTGGGAGGAAACCGGAGTACCCGGACAGAACCCACGCAGACACAGGGAGAACATGCAAACTCCACACAGAAAGGTCCTACCCCCTGTCGACTGGTATTGGAATAGAACCCAGGACCTTCTTGCTGTGAGGCACGAGTGCTATCCACTGCACCACCATGTTGCCCTTGTTGTTGCATGTTTTAGTTTCTATTAATGTCTGTTTTTTTAATAACAACATCAGCCTGCGCAGGGACTTCAGGTGGAAATGAGCGCTAATGCTACAACCTGGCACACTACATCTCCTCTTTTTAAGGTTAATTTATATTGTGCATTGTCCCTGTCTAAATAAATAAATAAAATAAATAAAAATAAAATAAAATATTAGCATAAAAATCATATGTCAGAGGCATCTAAAACAAAAAAAAAAACAAAAAAAGAGGAAGTGACATTATTGCAGCCTGCTGTGCCTTTCCTGAACAGCTTCTGCATTTATACTCTTGAGCAACATCACGCCCACATCATCGCTGAGTGGAGTGGAGCTGCTCAGCAGGAGCAGTGATGTGTGTTTGTGTTAATTCCCTTTACTAGCTGCTGCATGTGTGATGAATGTCTCCCTGCTGCTACAAATGCTAAATGACTGCAGTAATTCCGTCCTCTTTATTGATCTTAACGGCAAAAACATGCTTCAGAGCTTAAACTTCAGAATTATACTTTCCACTTCCTGTTCAAGCTGGCAGACATTCAGTATAAGTGATCCTCCTGCTCTGCTCTGCTGTGTGTCTGTTCGTTTCAGGTGTACACGATGTCCTGGTGTTTTAACTTTCTGTTCTTCTGCAGCGTAGGCTCTGATCCAGTGCACATAATCTCCCTCTATCTCTCTCTTGTACTATCTATCCATCTCTCTATTCATGCCGTCCCTGTTTCCTCGCACTGACTCCATTCATTGTGGGCCAAGCGCTGCAATTGGTACGCACTATAAGAATGGAAGGCAGAATGGACGAATGAGAGTGTACAGGAGAGAGGCAGAGTGTGTGTGTGCGGAGAGAGGAGGAGTGGGCGGTCCATGTGAGAATCAGGCTTTCATATTGGTTAATGGGAGGAGATGAATGAAAGGAACTGATTTGAATGAAGGCCAGATGTCACAGAGCATCAGGGGTGGGAGGCTTCACTGGGATGACAGGAGGGAGGGAAGAAGGATGGAGGGAGGGAGGGAGGGAAAGTATGAGTCATTCTCTCCTCTTCTTTGTCCTACCGTCTACACTATCTGTCCATCCCTCTGTCCTCCCTCCATCATTTGCATCGCTGTGGCTCACTGGACGCACACATTTTACAAGTTACAGGAAAAGACAATAGACGTGTAAAATCAAGAAAAAAACAAGTCTTTATAATCTTTAACGTTTTATTTAATGATGTTTTTAGATAGACACGATGAGTTTAGTATGTACAGTATATGATCAACGGTCAGATCACCGTAAGCCACAGGTGTCAAACATGCGGCCCGGGGGCCAAATCTGGCCCTCCAAAGGGTCCAGTCTGGCCCCTGGAATGAATTTGTGAAATGCAAAAATTACGCTGAAGACATTAATCATTTTAGTTCAGGTTCCACATATAGACCAATTTAATCTCAAGTGGGTCGGATCAGCAAAATACTATCATAATAACCTATAAATGATCACAATTCCAAATTTTTGTCCTTGTAAATGTAAATATTTTCATGTCATTTTACGGTATTTACACTAAAGCAAACTATCATTTCACAAAAACACAAATAACCTCAACAAATGTGAACATTTTAAAATGTCTGAAGTGTAATTTGAACAATATTCTGCCTGTTATTAAATGTTTTGTGTATTTGTTGATTCACTGTGATCTGTAAGTTGTAATTTGCATGTTTAAATGGTAAACTGAGACATAATATTGTTAAAATTGCACTTAGTTTTCTTAAGAAATTTCAGTTTGTTCATGTTGTTCTCATTGTTTTAAAGGATAGTTAGTAGATGTTATCATTTTCATCGCATAATTTTAATTTTTTTGCTCTAAAACATAGAGGAAAGTTTGGAGATGACATTATTTACAGATTATTATTTTATTATTTTACTGGTCCGGCCCACTTCAGATCAAATTTGGCTTAATGTGGCCCCTGAACTAAAATGAGTTTGACACCCCTGCCTTAAGCTTTCAATATGGGTCACATTCATTTAGCATTGTTTAAGACATATACTGCTTATGCAATGTCATTATAAATGTCCCAATGCTAATTTCAATCCACTTTTTAATACATTATTTTGGTCAAGATGTTGTATTGATGATGGGGAATCAGACCACTGTGTAAAGTCTTCTCATCCTATCATATAAGTCTAGTCATCCTATCACTAAGATTCTCAATAGGGCTCAGGTTTGAATACCGAGGTGTCCAATCCATGTGTGAAAATGATGTTTCATACTCACTGAACCACTCTTTCATAACTTGAGCCTCCTGGTATTGTCATCTTGGAATATGTCTGTGTCATCAATGTCATCTTTGCACATTTTTTCCACTGCACATTTCTTTAAATTGCACTGCTTAATTTAAATGTTTATAAATTTTTTGTACAAAAGTTTTTTTTTTTGTTTTTTTTTTAACTTATTTAAACTCTGGTTTAGTTGTGGTTTTTAGTACTTATTTATTATGTTGTACAGAGAGACAGCATAATTGAAAAAAAAAGTAAAACTCCCTGTATTCTTTTGAAGATACTTGGTGAATAAAGGTGATTCTGAATTCTGATTCTGAGAAAAAAAAAAAATCCACTGTTCAGACCTGGTCATTCAGTATTTTCATGTTCAGCTCCTTTTTTTTTATTGAACCTAGACCTGACATCACTCTGGAACAGGGTCAATCTGGACCCATCAGACCACATGATCATATTTTCCATTCAAACACAGTCCAATCTTTATGATCTCTATTAAACTGATGATTTTTTTAAAGAAATGAGAAGCTACTCACTGTATCACTTAAAGAACATGTTGAAGCTTAAACATATTAATAACTGCAGTAATATTCCAATGTTGGATCTAAACCTGTTTCCTTTGCTAAATACTTGAGGCGATTGTTTTTTCTCTAGGCTGAATATATAATATATGAAAAAATGTCCAAGTATTAATCCCTTTTCTTCCAATGTGCGATTGTATGGTAACATAAATTAAAAATTAACCCCTTTGTTGTCTCAGTATCTCAGATTGAATTTTTCCCCTCTCTCAACTGCCTCCATGCTTCTCTCAGCTACTATCACCTCAGAAATGGAGTTGGTTAACATCAACGAACGAAACACTCTAATGCAAACTTTGTGTAGGCAGATGCAAATATTACATATTTCACCGTCTGAATTTAGGAAGCCCAAGTCCCACAGCAGTAACCCATGGGCTCTATGCACAACCCCACAACTTCCTGAACTTCAGGCAGCTCCTTTATTTCTTGTCTTTCATTATTGGACACATTAATTAATTAATGTAATTAATCCAGGTGCGCCTGACCACAGCAGTCACAACAAGAAGTAGCAGACACACCCGGATCAATCAGTGTGTCCAATAATGAAAGACAGGAAATAAAGGAGCTGCCTGAAGTTCAGGAAGTAGTGGAGTTGTGCATAGAGTCCATTGTCACTAAATAGGAAAAAGTCATTTTGTAGAATTATTATTCTTTCTTCAAAGAAATATTTCAGAATTTTATACCTTAATTACAATTAGTAGCAACAGCGGTGGAAAAATGAAGAGAGAGATGGGGATTGATAAAAGCAACAAGTCAGATTTAACCTGTGAACATGAACACCATATTATCTAAAATGTGTAATCTTGGTCTTTTATTAGTGTTCATTTTATGTCCTATCACTACATTCTTTTTCAAAGCCTTCTTAACAATGAGGACTTGATGAGAACACATAAATTGCTACTTTTTTTTGTACAAACACAATCATTTTTAACACATTAAGTCTAAAAATACTGCAGTTAGTATGTAAAACATCGTTTTGGCAACAATAGAGCACTGGTTTTGCTGGTTTCATACTGTGCAGTTCTCTTATATTCTCCTATTTGACAATCCTAGTTCACTTACAGCCCTTTTCCTCACCTTTTAATATATTTTACAAAACCCTTTTTTCACCACACCTGATTTTGTTTTTCATTGTTTACACATTTACTTTGCTGTGACTTTGCCTTGACTTTGCATATCGGTCGTCTTGTTTGACTTTTTCCATCATATTTGACTTTGTGTGATTTGCTGCTGGCAAATCAAAACAACAACAGACGTCAGTCCGCATTAAAGGACATCAGACAGAAACAAACAGCAGCTATGATGATATGTGCTGTGAAATACAAACAGGGTACAAGAGCAGGAAGTGAACACAAAACTCAAATAGTCAAGATATCAATCAGCCAGAAAATGTGGAAACAAAGATGAAAAGTAACATGATATATAATACAATCCAAGCACTTTTTTGGGCAGAAATATAACCATGACTGCTTTAGTTCATATTAATAATACATATATATGGATTATGATAGTGTAATCTTATTAAATTTAGCTTGGAGGTATTTCCGTTCTGCTGCACAATAATTCTGACACACATCTTAAAATAATCAAAAACAATTGTTCTTTTGTTTGTAAAGAAAGATGGATGAATGCATATGAAGCTAAAAAAAAAAAAGTGAGTGCAGTCTGTGCGTAGCCATGAGTCCATGTGTTTGACATCAAGACACTTTAAAAGATCCAAACATCTCTTTGAAAATCATAAGAACATATTTCCTTTATTTAAATGACCTAGAAAAACTGAGACGCGCTGTTATTTCTGCAGAATTAATCACTGTAATGTACTCGTCTCAGGCGTCCCCACTCCCTTCTCAATCAAACTAATTCAGAACTCAGCAGCCAGAAAATGAATGTGAGCCAGTAAATATGATTACATTATCTCTATCTCTGTTCAGTAGCTCATTGAGGATGCACATATTGATTACAAAGTTCTGCTTCTTAACTACCACAACATTACACTACCTCACCACACAATATGCCACTGATTCACCCACCCTGAAAAATCAGCAGTGACTTGCAGGATACATATCCATTGTTGTATTTGAAAGAGAAAGCTAGAGGCAGAGCTTTTACTACTGTAGCTCGACATCGTCAGGGAATCAGACGCAGTCTCATTATCTAAGACGCAATACCAATTTATTTTCAGCCTTAAGGCTACACAAACTCTCCTCCAACGATTCTTTCTTTTTTCTTTCCCTGATGTGTTCACGTTTCTTTAACTTTTACTACATGTTGTTCTATTAAAAGATATACACATACAGATATGAATTTGATGATCTTCACATGCTACAACAGAAGAAAAGAGGGATTAATATAAAACATGCACCCCATTATAAAATAATATACAGTATAATGATGTTGTATAGACACAAATAAGAATAAACATGGATGGAAAAAGTTTTAGACACAACTGTAGATTATCATTAAATTTCAGCCTCTAACCAGGTAAACATGAGCCACTTAAGCAATAATATTACACTCAGATTCATATTGTTGTATTGAACAGCATGGCTATGATTTGGTTGTAGGTACTACGCCACAGAGGGAGTACCAAAGATAATCACCAACTGTGCCACAGTCACAAACCTCGGGTGTGAATTACTTTTATGTAACAGTTCCACAACACCCTATCAGTGAACAGTAGTAAGTGACACCAGACTATGATATTTTTTTTTATTATTATTATTTTTTTTAATCATACATTTGGCTCCACCAACACAAGAAAATCTGGAACTGGACAAACCACAAAGCAACACATGAGTGTGTATGAGTTACCAAAGGCCTTATATTTTGTTTCCTTTCATTGTGCCAGCAGTGACATAAGAGTCACTTTGGAAAAATGTGTAATTCTGAACAACAGCTCATAAGCAGCTTTTAGATTTGAAGAAGAAATTTTATGTTCATACTTTTTTATGTTCCATGACTATTTTGTATGTGAACATTTATCACCAAATTTAATAAGTGGGAACATTCATCTTGTCACAATCTAAATTTTTACAATCTTAGACTGATGTGCATGATTATGTTTCAGAACACACAGGGAGAACTGTGTCGTATTGTGTGCAGTCCCAGAAGCTTTAAAACTCATGGAATGCTTTTGTCTAAAACAAATTACTTGACTGAACATGAAGCCAACATGGAAGTATCAAAACCTGCAGTTTCTCAAATGTCCACTTGAGGCCGGCCCCAAAATCAAGTAAATCACCACTAAAGGCATGCATGTAGATGTTCTTCAAAAAATAACTTTATAGACCCATACTATAATAATCTTTTCATTAATTCATTTTCTGACCCCACTTTATCCTCACTAGTGTCACTTGGAGCCTTTTCCAGCTAGTCATGGGCAAAGGTGGGGTACGTCCTGGACGAATCGCCAATTCATCACATATAGAGATAGACAATCACTCTCACATTCACACCAGTGGGCAATTTAGATTAACCAATTAACCTATCAGTGCATGTCTTTGGATGGTGGGAGGAAGCTGGAGGACCTGGAGAGAACCCACACAGACACGGGGAGAGCATGCAAACTCCACACAGAAAGGTCCACCCCCGTTGGCTGGTGTTGGAATTGGACCCAGGACCTTCTTGCTGTGAGGCACGAGTGCTATCCACTGCACCACCACTATAATAATCATTCTCAACCATGTCTTGTGTGTGGTGGTGAATTTACCTGCAGAGACCCCACCTTCTGCTTTTATTTTCTATTTTCCTCTATTTTTTTTTATGTTTGACATTTCTGGATGCTGACCTTCAGACAGTGAGTTTGCATCTCTAGCTAATAACAGCACCAAGCAGGTTGTGTGGGAGGGACAATATAAAAAAAAAAATATATAAAAAAATTAGCGGATGGAGGAACTATATGTCACCCAGTGGGGTTCTATACAGCTGTCTTGACGTCCAATGTGGCAGACATCAATGCCTTATATTTGCCATGAGATCTAAGTAACAGAGGACAAATTCATTGATGGACAGCCTTATCACTAAAAGGGTCCAAATACTACAGATGAGATATGAATAATTACTGGGGAAAAAATACTGACTTAAAATTTTTTGAGACGTTCAGTGGGAGTTTATGGCTGCTGGTGGTTTTTGGAACCAATCTGAGCCAATTCTATCAATGACTTCATGATGCTTCCATATTAGCTCTCTTCTCTGTCTGTTCTTCTCACTTGCTGCACAGTTCTGTCTGAGAGATAAAATCCTGGGCAAAGCACACACATACAAAGACATTATTATTATTATTATTATTATTATTATTATTATTATTATTATTATTATTATTATTATTATCATTATAATGGGGGCGGCTGTGGCTCAGGTGGTAGAGCGGGTTGTCCAATAACCGAAGGGTTGGCAGTTTAAATCCCACTCTGTCCTAGTCAGTCTGTTGTGTCCTTGGGCAAGACACTTCACCCTCCCTGCCTCCAGTGCCACCCACACTGGTGTATGAATGTTTGGTGGTGGTCAGAGGGGCTGTAGGCACAAATTGGCAGCCACGCTGGGCAGCTGTGGCTACAAATGTAGTTTACCACCACCAGAGTGTGGATGTGAGAGCGAATGAATAATGGGTCAATAATGTAAAGCGCTTTGGGTGTCTAGAAAAGCACTATATAAATCCATTATTATTATTATTATTATTATTATTGCTGTACCTCTATACCTCCCTTGACCACTGTTCCCTATCTTGTTCAACGTGGAGGGGAGCCATGGATGTGTTATTAGACCTGAACAGACCTATAAACCTGATCTACAGTACTGCTCATTATTTTTGGTACCCATGAAGTTTAATTACATAATGTCAAATATCTTCTGGAAAAAAAAAAAAAAAATCAAGTCAAACAGCTTGTTTCTATAGTGAATAACAGTGAAGAAAAAATAGAAACAATGTACTGGTATTGGCACCCTTTTCTGTAAATCAGTATGGAAACACATTTCCACACACTTGTAGTAAATCACAAATGAGAATCACTTGTCAGTTGTCACTTCCCATGTGACATTAATCAGCCAATGAATGATGCCTTCAGTGTTTCAAAAAAAGCCACATTATTCTCTGTTCCTTTGTCATGATGTTGAAGACAAAGGAATTGTCTGAGGACAGCAGAAATGCTATTATTAGCCAATACCAAACCTCCAAAGGGTACAAGGCCATCTCCGGTGACCTTGGTAACCCTGTTTCAACCGTATGTGACATTATTAAGAAGTTTGCCAAGCATAGAACTGTCAAGAACCTCCCTTGACATTGGGGAGAAGAGGAAAATTGATGACAGAAGTCTTCGAAGGCTAGCGCAAAGAGTGAAAAATAACACCATGTCAAACACCCAAAGACCTGATGGCCACCCTGGAACAGTCTGGGGTCATGGTTTCAACAAGTACCATATGCTGCACAATAAGCCAAGGAGGGCTTAATGGGCAAAGGCCAAGGAAGAACCCAGTACTGAAGAAAAGACACAACAGGGAATAACTGATCTTTACCAAAGATCAGGAACAAAAACTATACAGACAAACCACAGTCCTTCTGGGAAAATGTTCTGTGGACAGATGAAACAAAAATAGAGCTTTTTGGCAATGCATACCAACAGTTTGTTTACAGATGGAGCTAAAAAGGAGAAGAAGTGACTCACAGTTAAGCATGGTAGAGGATCCATTTTGCTGCCTCTGGTACTGGAGGCCTTGGCCATATCAAAAGAATCATGAAATCAGAGAATTAACAAGAGCAAAATGTCCTAGTGAGTTGAAGATCATGGGTCCTCCAACAGCAACAAGGTCTAAAGTACATGTCCAAAAGCACAGGGCTATTTTAAAGTGGCCAGCAATGAGTCCTGATGTCAATCCCATTGAAAATCTTTAGGGTGAGCAGGAATCTGTTGATGAAGAAAAAAAAACTGACAAAATTCAAGAGCGTGAACAAATTGCAAAGAAATAGTGGGAGAAAACACCAGTTGAGAAGTGCAAGAACTGTATAGCTCCAAGAAACATTAGGAGGGTGTCATCACAGCCAAAAGGTGTGCAACCAAATATTAACCCATAGAGACCCAGTGCTACTTTTGTGGCAGTTCCGAAATTATTTTATCTTTTTATTTAACCTTTCTCAAGTGATTTCTCACCATTTATCATAATAATATCCTCTGTATTTTGTATTTTTCAGTAAAAATCAGGTATTTTCCTATATTTCATTTACTGGTCATGTACTTTAATCATCATGCTGAGATTACATTTGAGAGCTGTCATACCACAAACAGAGAAAACTCAAGAAAAAGTGACTTTTTCAGTAAAATCTATCATTAACTGAACATAAAACAAGTGTCTCCATTCCCTGTCATTGATCAAACTCTATGGGTTTTACTGGTGAATCAGTGTTGTAGAAGATGATGGTTCACTCTCCACATTCACTACGGAGCCTCTGAATGTCCAAATGGGTCATATCTGATGACCATGAAAAGATGGCAAACTGCATTTTACACTAATTATTCACATGTATTAATAGGATTAGTAGATCAACAGGTATTGAACAGTTTACATCAGTAAATGATTTTGGTAACCAGGTTATATTTGGGTCATTATGGGTGAAGGAGGGAAGCCTTTGCTGTGCTTGCCATTGTTTTCTGTTTCTTCTTTCAAATTACAATGTCTAAGTTGAAAAACAAAGTTCCTTCTTTATCTTACTTTGGACCTCTGAGTATAAAGGCATTTATTTCTAAAGATAATACAAAATATGAAAGGGGTGCCTTTAATGCTGGGCAGGATTGTATATTATACAGCACAAGACTGTGTCGCCTAAAACTACAAGACTGTACATCCTGAAAAATCTGGAGGAAAAAAAACCTTAAAAGGACTTAATGGTAAATCATTGTAGCTTATCACACATTTTGCAGATACATTTCATGGGTTAAATACGAATCAAAACTGAGTTAAATGAAATGTACCAAGCATATTCTTATGACTCACTTGTATCAAAGCCACACTCATTATTCACACATTTAAAGCATTAACAGCACACACATATATCACAACACACCTACGCAGCCACAGTACTGGGTATTTTTGAGCACGGTGTTGTTGGGTAGCCTGTTATACAATATGTGTCTCAGGGACAGCCAGGTTTGTTCTGACCTGTTTTCTGTCTCAGAGGGAAGGTGGGAAACTGGCCTCGTACACATGACTCACGACTGTTGTTCTAGTGACAGAGAGGGAGAGGGGTGCAGATATAAAGTTATCGCTAGTGCTAGTTGCCATTTACATCTAATAGATGTTATATAGAATACTGTGAGCGTAGGACTCGGCTATTTCTGTTTGTTTGTAGCATTAATGGTGGGTTATATTTAATGTATATATGAAGTATGTGTTTTTGAATGGGCAGAACTGAAAAAGAAAAAGAAGTCACGAGGAAATAGACAAAACTAAACTAAATGCAGAAGGTATGTTCACTCTTCTTTAGTAGATGTTCAGTAGGTGGGTGGTGTGATGGTGTAATAGTGAGCACTTCTGCCTCACAGTTAGACATTTCAATTTCAATTCTTAGTCAAACTGAAGACTTTCTGTGTGGGGTTTATCTGTCGGGTAAACATGGGTTTCTCTCACTATTAACAGAGGCACAAACACACACACACACACACACACACACATATATATATATATTCTTCTGTTGATACCCCTCACCACGGTGCTGATTTAGATCTGGAGTTGGTCCCCGAGCACATTCAATGGCAGTCCACTGACCCGAATGTGTGCTACGTGCTAATTCTAAATGGGTGTGCCTATGAAACTGGGTTCAATTTGGTATCTGGCACTTTGCCAGCTTTTTAGACCCAATAATAAAAACAAACATAAAAACAATAATAAAAGAGACATTTTGACATATTTCCCCCCAGGATGTGCCTAATGGTGACCTCAGATGAATGCAAAAAAAAAAAAAATGCTCTTGCTCTGAGCCATTTCCGACTTAATGAATTTTTAATAAAATATTGGGGCCAAAAATAGGACCAAAATTGGGACAGGAAAAGTTACCTACATGTCAGTGCATTTGATCTGGAAAACATGGCTTGAAATGCTCTTATATACAGCTATAAATAAAGAAGCTGTGTTAAAGTTGACGATCCTAGTGTTTTTTCTAATCCAGACACGTGGGTTTTTCAGGAAACTCAGTCTCATTCCAGGTTTCGCGTGTAACTCATCGTGTCCACTCACATTATATGCAAAACCTGCTTATTTTAACACATGTAAATCGTGAGGGATTTTGCAACAGTGGTAATTTTTGTGAAGCACTCTGCCTTACATATTTACTTCAATTCCCAAAATGCACCTGTGAGAGACTAAAAAGATATTAAAAAAATAGTAGGACATAATTATCATGTCCTTTTTACCGTGTTACATGCAGATTTCAGTATTAAAAAAGTATATAAAAATTATAAAAATGTGTTATATCTGAAAAATAATTTCTCTTTTATCTCAGTAAATATTTATTTTCAAAATAGACCCAAAGTGCTTCCAAACTTGCCTCACAACATTAGTCTACATCTGGTTTGAATTTTTAGCCCCATGTCCTGCTTTTAGGGACCAGTTTCACAGAAGCAGCCAGATGCTAACACTAGGTACTGTGTGTTTAGAAGGACGGGTAAAATGCAGAGACCAAATTTCCTCTCAAGGACAGTAAAACAAGTTAACCTTTAGATCAGGGGTGTCAAACATGTGGCTCACGGCCCATCAAAGGGTCCAGTCTGGCCCATGGGATGAATTTGCAAAGTGCAAAAATTACACTGAAGATATCAATAGCCAAGGGTGTCAAAGTCATTTTAGTTCATGTGCCACATACAGCCCCATTTCATGTCAAGTGGATCAGTGAAGTAAAATAAATGAAACTATCCTTTCACAAAGAATGTGCATAATCTACACAACAAAGAATAACCTGAAACTTCATTTTAAAAAAAGAGGAATTTTAACAATATTATGCCTGTTACTAAATGTTTTGTGCCTTTGTAGCTCCATTGTGATCTGTAAGGTGTAATGCACATGTGTAAATGACAAGCACAGACATAATATTGTCAAAATTGCACCTTCACTTTTTTGCACTAAAACAAGGAGAAAAATTTGGATTTCTTATTTATAGGTTATTATGTTACTATTTTGCTGGTCTAGCTCGATTGAGATCATATTGAGCTGTATGTGGCCCCTGAACTAAAATGACTTTGGCACCCCTGCTTTAGATGTACAGGCATCTAGAGGTAAAGTCGCTGCTTCCAACTTATCGAATACCCCAAAGCTACTCAGAGACAGTCCCTCTCACTTTATTAACCCATAAAGACCCGGTGCTACTTTTAAGGCAACTCCCAAATTATTTTTTTCTCTCCATTTAACCTTTTCTTAAATGATTTCTCACCATTTATTATAATATGTGTATTTTGTATTTTCCTATATTCAAATCACTGATCATGTAGATGTTCACTAAAGTTCAGAGTAAATTCAAAGGTTATTATGTCAAATCAGAGAAAACTGAAGAAAAGGTCACCTTTTTCAGCAAAATACACCAATAACTGAACATAAAAGCAAACATTTACAACCTTTGTATTCATCCAACTCCATGGGTTTTACTGGTGAATCAATGTTATAGAAGGTGACAGTGATTCCACATTCACTACGGAGCCTCTGAATGTCCAAATGGGTCATATGTAATGACCATGAAAAGACGACAAACTGTATTTTACATCAATTACTTACATGTTTTGATATAATTAATGGATCAGAAGTTATTAAACATTAGTAGATGCTTGTGGTCGCAGCAGCTCTTTGGGACTTTATGGGTTAACATTGTTGTTCAGAATAGATGATGGTAATGATCCTTCATGACAGAAACACAATAAAGCACAAGACGAGGAGGTCCAGTCTGAACTCCTGTGGAGATATGGGACAACATGGTGGACTCCACTGAAGAGCTGCCTCTCTAAGATGGAAACATCTTTCATTATGAAAACACAATGATTGTTTCTGCACTAATGGAAAGACAGCTACGAATGCATTCAAGTCAATATGACCAGTTTCTGCTATGAGCCTTACATCACACACACTGAACCTGTGTTGTGCTGCTAAGTGAGAAAACACAACCAAAGACAGAAATAATAAAGGTGGCTCACAACAGAAATGAGTTTCAATGGGGCATTAAAAATAATGAACTGTCATAGATACACTGTTCCCTACACTCCACTCAGTAGTGATATTTGGGAATACTTAGTGATCATCATCATTTGTAGTGCATTGTGTGATAAATATGGTTTCATTTTGGACATGGTGTCTAAGTGTCTTTGGGCATGTTCATCACTTTGCGACACTCCCTTGAAACTCATTGTTTTATCACTGATGTTTTATTGTTGTATGCCCCTTGAGCATTTCTGTATTGGTTTATGTCTTCTCCCTTTTCAAATTCTGCACATTTCTCATCAATGTGGTTAGAACGCGTTCATTATTTGGTTTTGTTTTGTGTGTTTTTGTTAAGTCGCAGAAGATTAACCCATAAGGACCCAGTATAACTTTTATGGCAGTTCCAAAACCAATTTTTCTCTCTATTTAACCTTTCCCACGAGATTTATAACCATTTATTCTAATATCATCGTCTGAGTTTTGCATTTGTTTCCAGTGAAAATAATCTATTTTCCTATGTTTAATTGACTGATCATATGGATGTTCATAAAAGCTCAGAGTAAAGTCAAAGGTTATTGTAGCAAAACAGAAAAAAATGAAGAAAAAGTAACTTTTTCATTTTTAGTCCAATCTCTTATTAACTGAACATAAACCCAGTGTGTCCTTCCACTGTCATTGATCCAACTCCATGGGTTTTACTGGTGAATCAATGTTGTAGAAGATGATGGTGTTTCCACGGTAACTACAGAGCCTCTGAACGTCCAAATGGGTCATATCTGATGTCCATGAAAAGACAAATAACTGCATTTTACACTAATTATTTACATATATTGATAGGATTAGTGGATCAACAGTTTATATCAGTAGATGCTTTTAGCCGACGGTGGATGTTTGAGTCTTTATGGGTTAAGCTCTCAATGCCATCACATAAAAAAAAGATATTTGTTACAGTTCATTGTCAGGTGTCCGGTGTAGTATCCTGTCTATTCTTAGCTTAATGTTCACCTATTTGTAAGAAGTATCTGCCTTCGGGTTTGTCTTACTGTAAGCCACTTCAGAGTTAGGTGAAGAATCACCTCTCTGAACAGAGGCCTGTTTATCCTTATTTTTGCTTTTATTAACCCTCAAAAGCCTGAACAGTCACCAATGTCTAAAACTGTCTGCAGCTCTAAAATATTCATTGACTTTAACTCATCAGATCCTTAAATTCAGCAGCATCTCATGTCTCATTTGGATGTTCAGAGACTTCATGGTCAATGTGGAAACACTGGTTTAGCAATAAAACCCATTCGTTTGACAAATGGTAGTGGTTTGAGATGCTTGTTTTTATGCTCAGTTACTCGTATATTTTACTGAAAAAACCCACATTCTTGCATTTTCTGTTCTAATAACAGTGAACATTTATGACCATTCCCATCATCGGTAAATTCAATATAGGAAAACACATGCTCTTCATTGAATATAGAGGATAATATTACAATAAATGGTAATAAATCACTAAGGAAACGCAAAATGGGCAGAAAAACTGAAAGTCTAAAATATCCACGTGCAACTTTCTGACAAATATTTTGTCAATGGTTAACATCCCAGATATTTTTCCTGGGGTCTACATGATTCACATAGTGACATTAAAAAATAATATTGACATCATAGTGCACATACTCAAAATGAAACAATACACAATTAACTCTGCAAGATCGAGAACATAATCTATGGCTAAAACTTGTTTTTCTCAAAAATGTTCAATGATTTTTAACTTTTTTTCCTGCTCATATTCTTTAAAAAGGTAAAATGGAGTTTCTTACCTTGCCAGTGGTAACAAATACAGAATGTTCTGTTTGAACAGTCAGAGGCTTCATAGCAAATATTTAATACTTTATATATTTTTTTTATATTTTTATATTTTTATATTTTAATACTTTAATATTTAATGTTTTAATACTCTGTAGAATCTATTCATTATAATTTCATAATTTTTGCCAATAAATTGCTTTAACTTTCTAGGAAAGGTTAGATGTATGTAATAAAAAAAAAAGCATTTGGAGGTCTAAAATATTCACATATAGCCTTCTAAATAACAAATAATTTTAAAAAAGGTCTGTGAAACACATGTTTTTTATGGTAGCTTTTGAAAAAATTTCTGGTAAATGTGTCCATTGTCAGACTAAGCAAATGTAAAAGGATAACATTAAATGAACCACATTAATCTTGATGTTGTCCTGAATAAAATTATGTTTGATACCTGATACTAAATAACTAAATAAAATAAGAAAAGTAGAGGTAAGGCATGACAACTGTTGTAGGTCTTAAATGTACATTTGGGCTCAAATGTACATTTTGGTTTAATCTGATTTAATGCATTAGTTTGTTAGTTGGTTCTGTTCTGCTGTTTGACTATTGTTATTTAGACAAGTAAAGTGCAAAAAGTGGGTCAGTTCTCCATAGTAGTGTTGAAATGTTCTTGTATAATATAACATACAAACAACTTGCATCAGAGATCTATAATTATCGTTTAGCAATGTATAGAATTTTCCAACCTTTTGTACTTGTTGCACTGTTTCTGTCAATCAGTCTCTCCAGTTTTTAGGTAACAGTCACTATTTTAAACTATATATAATGTGTGAATACAAACAGGGATGGTTGGTGGTTCTTACATAAAGCAGCACAAAGTGACACAGTAATACAAACAAACATAAAGAATAAGCCATAATTAGCCATGGAATTGTGTCAGAAGAATATAATTTGTGTCACGTTAACACCGATTCACAGCCTGGCCCACTTAGCGAGCTCTTTCATATACATAACAGAACTGTGAAGCCATCAGTGATTGGTGATCCCTGAGTGTAAATAACACTCACCTGTCACTTTTGTCTCCACTGTCACAGCTTTACACTGGAATAATTAGTACAAGCAAACTGCTGCTAAACAGATGTGTATTTATGTAGTTGCAGTAAACTATGCCCAGTTTGTGTTAGGTAAATGTAAAAGTATAATCTGTACATGATTATATTTTTATACACTGTATAATAATTAATGCTGTGGATTCATTTAGATTAATCACGATTAAATATCATTCATTTTTAATCTATATCAGGGGTGTCAAACTCATTTTAATTCAGGGGCCACATTCAGCCCAAACTGATCTTAAGTGGGCCGGACCAGTAAAACAATAGCATAATAACCTGTAAATAATGACGACTCCAATTTTTTCTCTTTGTTTTAGTGCAATTAAAATTAAATTATGAAAAATATGTACATTTGCAAACTATCCAAACAAAAATGATATGAATTACCTGGAAAAAAAAAAAAATTCTTGAGAAAAATAATTGCAATTTTAACAATATTACACCTCAACTTACCATTTATACATATGCATATTAAAGATTGGATCTACAAAAGGCACAAAATATTTAATAACAGGAAGAATAATGTTAAAATGTCCCTTTCAAAATTTCAGGTTTTTCACATTTTATTATTTAAGGATAGTTTGTAAATGTTAATATTTCCATCATTTAATGTAAGTTTTTACACTAAAACAAAGAAAAATTTGGAGTTGTCATTACTTATTTATAGATGTAATGTAATATTATGTTTTTCACATTAAACTAAGAAAATTTGGAATCATTATTTATAGGTTATTATGCTAGTATTTTAGTTGAGATCACATTGGTCTGTATGTGGAACCTGAACAAAAATGACTTTGACATCCTTGATAATATCTTCAGTGTAATTTTTGCACTTTGCAGATTGATCCTGCGGGCCGGATTGGACCCTTTGGCGGGCTGCATTTGGCCCCCGGGCCGCATGTTTGACACCCCTGATCTATATTAATCATGTTTCATTTTACATGAGCAAACAGACTCAAGAAAGAAGGGAATATATTTGTGCATAATGTGTTTATTAAACACCTTCAACAGTTTCAACAAAACAACTTGACACAACTTTTCCATTTTAGGTTTTTTTTGTCCTCATATTTCCATCCAGAGGGCCAATATGCTGTTCAGTGTCTTCCAACTTTATGGGTTTGTTCTGCTGCCTTTCACTACTGGATCAACTGCCCATTTGTTCATGTGCGACGGTAACTATACTCAGATAAACTGGCCCAAATGCATTGGCAGAGACGTTCAGAGTCATTCTACGCGTTAAATTTTTTTATCAGATTAATCATGATGATGGATTGTGTTAAAGCATTAATTTTGACAGCCCCAATAATAATATATTATATCTAAATATTATATTTAACGATAAATATTATAATTATTATGTTTAAATATTATATCTATTTAAACTTGAACTCTGTGGTTCAGATAATATAAACAGCTTTTTACCTTTGCCAAAGAGGTCATGTTTTTGCCAGCGTTGGTTTGTCTGTCTGTCTGTCTGTCCGTGTGCAAGATAACTCAAAAAGCTATGCATGGATTTGGATGAAAATTTGAGGAAATGTTGACACTGGCACAAGGAACAAATGATTACATTTTGGTGGTGATCGGGGGGGGCGGGGGCGGGTGCACTGATCTGCTTTTCTAGTTTATGTGTGTCTTAATCCAACATTACTTTGAATCAGTCAAAACTATTCATCTTAATTAAGCTAAGATAAACTAAACTGAGATGAGATGAGATGATCTTGACCCCACAGTGCGGAAATTCACGTACAGACTGGCCTTAAAGTGAACATGCAAAAAGGGAAAGACAGCAATAAAATATGGAGAATATAAAAATAAAAACATAAAATATTAAGATAAAATAGTAAAGAATCTACACTCACAGATTTTACTGATAAGTGAAGAAACATTTTACACAAAAGCAAGTGCATATGAACCAAACTGATAATAGTGGAACTGTCTGTGGAACTGTTACTCTGTACTGATGTGATCAAGTCAAGTAAAACTCTGTCTCACTGTCTGTTAGAGTAAATACGTACCGTATTGTTGAGCTCTTTGGGTTTCTCTCTGGTCACTGTGTCTTGTGTATCTGATTGAAAAACCCACAAAAGCCCCCAAAAAATAAATTACGAGGGCACTATTATGTGACAACTTCAGAAAGTATTCAGTACGGTGTGTTTTTTTCTATTTTCAGTGCTGAACATTAGTGAACAGATACAATGGAACAGAATCAAAACACAGCAAATGTAACAAGGACATGCTCCTTGGAGAGTTGAGTCATGCCTATTGATGCGCTGTTGGGCTCTGGGTTTGTTCTGATTATTATCCTGTTTCTTTTCTGCAGGCCTGGAGAAAACCACTCAGGGCTACAGGTTAACTCAGTGGTCTGCTGTACATGTGTGGTTTTCAAAAGTCTCTCTCTTAGGACTTGGATACTATTTTTTTCAGACCATTGTAGACAAATTAAAATTTCTTTGGTCCTTGGTTACCTTGGTTTGAGTCCACCAAGAATTGTCTCCAGCTGTTTTCACTGTTCTAGAAGACAGGTCAGTCCTCCCATGGAAAACATGTTCACAGATCATTTGAGCAACCTGCACATTATGACCCACAGTGGTTAACCCCAAATAGCAATGTTGTTACTTGTAAATTGTAAAAGTATGTTTTTTTATTCAACGCTGTCACATAAATCACAGTCCTATGCAACCAAATTGTAACCACAAATACATTCATCAAAGAAACAGTGTGACAGCTCCTTTAACTTTAATATTTTGGCTTCACTTTTCCATCGCAGCATGAAACATTATTAGTGAGTAAGAGGAGAGAGCTGATTTCCACCTCCTGTATTGTTATAATAATGTATCATTACATTAATGTAATTTCAAAGTGGGAAAAATGTTGTTCTTCTTTGTGAATGTAAGTTGTTCATAAATAATATATGCGACCCTAAAAATTCCTGATCTTGATTTAACTAAACCAATAGGTAAAATCCTTCCTTTGGATATTTACTGGAGTGACTAATATGTTTCAATAGCTTCTCATCAGTCTAGACCACAGGTGTCAAACATGCGGCCCAAGGGCCAAATCTGGCCCGCCAGAGGGTCCAATCTGGCCCGTGGGCTGAATTTGTGAAATGCAAAAATTACACTGAAGAAATTAACAATCAGTGGTGTCAAAATCATTTTAATTCAGGTTCCACATACAGATGCATACAGACCAATTAGTTCTGAAGTGGATCAGAGCAGTAAAATATTATCAAAACATCCTATAAATAATGACAAATGCAAATTTTCTCTTTGTTTTGGTGTAAAAAAAGTCAAATTACATGAAAATGTTTACATTAACAAACTATACTTTTACAAAAACTTTGAATAACCTGAACAAATAGGAACAACAAGAAATGTCTTGAGGAAAGTAAATGCAATTTTACCAACATTCTGTTATCAAATCTTACGTGTATTTGTAGATCCACCGTGATCTGTAAGTTATAATGCACACACATAAATGATAAACAGAGGCATAATATTTTTTAAATTGCACTTATTTTTCTTAAGACATTTCAAGTTGTTCCTGTTATTCAGATTTTTATGGAAACTTTGTAGATGTAAACATCATAATTTATTTTAACTTTTTTCACTGTTATTATTTTACTGGTCCGGCCCACTTGAGATCATATTAGGCTGAATGTGGTCCCTGAACTAAAATGAGTTTGACACCCCTGGTCTACACTGTGTTTCAATGGAAAGAGGTCATGTGATCCAGTGAGTCCAGATTTACCCTGTTCCAGAGTGATAGGTACATCAGGGTGAAAAGAGAGGATGGATAGATGAAGTGATTACCCATCATGCCTAGTGCCTACAGTATAAGCCTGCGGGGGAAATATTATGATCTAGGGTTCAGTAGTTCTAGTTCAGTTGATCAGGTCTATGTTCAGTAATGTTGTGTGTCCATATAATGAGGTCAGCTGACCTACCTGATACTGAATGAACAGATTTTTTTTTTTCTCCGATGACACAGACATTTTCCAAGATGACAATACTGTATGTTTTTGTCTCATTTACACCTATGGGCAATATTAGCTTGACCAGTTAACTTATTGGTGCATAGGGATGTAATAATTACGGGTATAACGATAAACTGCGGTAAAATTTCAGACGTTTAAATTCTAATTATCATTAAAACCGTGTTGCACTTTGAAAACTCACGATGATACTGTTCATCTCCTGGAGAAGCAGCGGCACTCCAGATGTGCATATGCAGTTTGCAATGTTTGACCTGCGAAAACATGGCAGAAGGCAGGTGCACGGACAGCGCTCCAGAGATCTGGGGACAGCGGGCTCCTGAGTGCACCGACCCAGTCTGAGCGCACCTCTGTCCCATGTCTCTCTCTCTCTCTTATTGTGACATTCGGAGTGATTTGATATGGAAAATGGTCAAACAAGCTCTACTATGACCTGTCCAACTACTTTTTCTCCCACTCAAAAAACCACTCAGGAATTGATAGGAGAATTGATAAGGAACTGGATTGGTTAGCAGAATCGACAATGGCACTGATATTGATAAAATCCTTTCAATTCCCACCCCTAGTGCAGATCTCTCTTATGGCCATAAGGTGCCATCTTTAATGCACATTTGCATGTTTGATGTTTACATGTTAATATTTGAATGTTTCTGCCTACAGAAAGTACATTGTGCATGTTATTTTTGTTTTGTTTTTTTTTTTCAAAATACAACTTAGTTAAATTATTTCAGTGTGTGTAAGTACTTTTTGAACATTTTGAGCACATTTCAGCAATACCGTGATAATTTTGGTCACAATAACCGAGATATGAAATTTTCATATTGTTACATCTCTTATTGTTACATGTCTTTGGATGGTGGGAGAAAGCCGGAGAACCTGGACAGAACCTATGCAAACATGGGGAGAACGTGCAAACTCCACACAGAAAGGTCTCTGGTGCTGGAATTGAACCCAGGGGCGACACAGTTAGAGAGTGAGGGGGTGTGCATGGAGAATATCAGATAGGATATGAGAATGATTTTAGAGTAACCGTTTGACTGATGGGACACATATGTAACTTTGTTCTGTGGTAACTGATTAATTGGTCTAATAATTTACATACACCAAACTGTCATTATTTATTTATTTTTAACCATCACTTGTCCATGGACTACAGGTGTAAATTAGCACTCATGCTATAACCTGGCACCAAGCATCTTTCCTCTGACTCTGTTTAGGTCAGTGTATTGTTGTGCACTGTCTCTGTACAAATAAAAGCATCCCATCCCATCCCGTACCATCCCGTACCGTACCATACCAACAAGGGTCATGTAACCTTGTCATTC
The DNA here is from genome assembly GCF_902148855.1 of Sphaeramia orbicularis. NCBI lineage: Eukaryota > Metazoa > Chordata > Actinopteri > Kurtiformes > Apogonidae > Sphaeramia > Sphaeramia orbicularis. Next base: position 36,403,911 of record NC_043961.1, read on the forward strand.
TAAGCCTTATTGCAATTCTTCCTTAACCTTATTAAAATAGATTTTTGTGCCAAAACACCACAGACCCTTTACTTTATCACAGGTTAAGTGCCATTTTAATGTAGCCTGTGGTCGTACAAGAAAGCAAAGGAAATATTTAATCATTGTTAATGATCAAGTTGGAGAAAACCCATAAAGATGAAATTCAATATTTTTACCTCTTCTTATGAAATGACTGTGACAATATGGTTTATTATCGATAGATAAAGTGTGACTGGGACACAGTATGGAATAATTGCACCTGGTCAAAGGTGAATACTGATGTGTATAAGTAGGAATAAAAAAGAGGAATGTGTCTGAAAACCAAATAATTCCAACTTTTTGGGCAACAGTGTTTTGTTTTTGTTTTTTGTTTTTTTCTGAAACGGAATACAGACATGAAAAGTGTCCGATGACAAGTGCAAAAAGAAAACCAGTTGCACTTCACAGAATGCAGAGTACAGTATGTCATACAAAGGGCATCAGCAAAAATGTATGTCTTTATTCACTGTAATGTTTTTTCTTTTTTTTTTTTTTTAATCACCTGTTTGGTGCTGAAGTGTCTGAAATCATTCTGGTGCTGATTTCTGGTTCAATACTTTTCTTTTTCCTGTTGTTTCTCCTCCTTTTGCTCCCTTTTCTTTTCCATTGCAGGATTTAATCTACTGACAGGATGTGTGTAATTACAGTGTGATATCTGAGGATGGCGTGTACATGATGATAACACCTACACACACGCACACACACACACACACACACACACACACACACACACACACACACACACAGACATACACACATACATGCACTTGATGCAGAGTAGGAGCAGTGCGTGCAGCTGGAACCCACTGCTGTCTGTGTGATGAGGAAAAAGTAGGCCTCTCCTCTTGTTAATCACACATATGCAATTCACTGCTAGATGAGGGTGTTGATTAAACACGTTAGTAAGAGAAAAAGAGAGACTGCCTGATGATTTTATGGTGATGGGATTTTCTGGTGGTTGAAAGCATTCACAATTTTTGGGTATTTAAAACACTGTCACAAAGATCAACCATTTCACATAATAAGATTTCATTTATTCAGTTTGCTGAATATCTTAAAATATAGTCATATAATACCTGTAATCCATTCAACATTCATTCCTTTCATTTTAGAAACACATTACAAATGCATTTATTGTTCCCTTTCTTTTCCTTCAGGTTTTGTACCTTGAAGAATAGGCAAAGATTATATACATGTAACCACTATCTGGACCTTCAAACCTTTTTTTTTTGGTTTTGCTTAATACAGGATCCAGGTTGTTTTTTGCATTGACAATGAATATTGGCACGGGGTGAAAAGAAAAGAAAAGAATATAACCTAAAATCATTTAAACAGGATATTACATTTAATACCACTTTTTCTCTCCTCCTTGTGCACAATATATATTTGCAAACATTTGGTGATATAATTCTATTATAACACCAATAAGTGAATAAAATTGCCATCTTTAACCAGAATCTGATCTGTAAACAGTAACATTATCACTATGTCCAATAAATCAGACATTCCATCATCTGGTTTGTATCTGCTGCTATGGGAAACAGCACAAACTGTTAGAGAAAACAGGGACCAAACAGATGATAATTTTATCCAGTTTTAGTCCCCACAGTTTCAAGTGTATTCCATAAGGACTACATGTGTCTTCTTTCCTCCTAGGGTTAGGCAGATACATTTTTGAAAGAAAATCTAATTCTTTGGCTTGATCAGTTTTTGTAGCATCCTTCAAAACCACAAACAACCCTCTAAACTAAGATGTGTAAGATACCTAATAAATAAGAGCTTTTTCTACCAGTAGTGTGGTGGTGGGGGTTAAGACCGTGTGATCATTTGATCATTTTCCTCTGCACTGCCTCGTGTGTTCTTGAGCAGAAGCCATGTGACAGCAGATCCCAGCAAGCAGGCAGCAGCGAGAAACCACTTAGACAACAATGCACAGGAGTGTGCACACACAGTGACACAGGCATTCATGCACTCATTAACACGCCTCCCCATGCATGAAAGATGCGTACTGTAGCTACACATGTGCACATACTCATATGAAAAGCAGCATGTTGAGCACAATACACACAGACATGCACACATGAGGCTGTTTGCTCAGTGCAATGGACAGTGATGTATGAAAATGAGATGTGCAGCACGTGACTCTGTTAATGAATGAAGGTTTCGTAGCATACTGTGTGTGTGCCTTGAGTATGATGAAATCTATTTCACATTCAATACCCTCTTTGGAGATCATCCTGTACTGTAAATGTGTTGTGTGGATGAGCTACAGGGTGATGTGTTAGTAAATCCCTATTATTCAGCACCCAGCTACTGTTTGATATATCATTCCAAAAAAAAAAGAGAACATGAGGCAGAAGAGTGGAGCTGACAAAAACGAAGAGAGCTGGGATGAGACAGATTCTGAGAGGGAGGGATGTGGATGGCCGACAAAGTGAGGAACAAGAGGGAGAGAAAATGGATGAAACAGGACAGAGAGAAAGATGAAGTACAAAAGGAAAGAGGCCACAGCGCAGGATAATTAGGATCTAGGATTTACATTTCCCCTCCATTGATTAAGTATGAATGGAGCTCAGCAGTGGCAAATGCAGGGCACACACACAAACACTCACGTGTGTGTGCACCACTATGTCCTACACTGTGAAGCTCAACACACAAATGTGCCTGAGCGCAATTGTTGGCTGTGTCCAAACATCTAGAGCGAGACACAGTGATGTGTGAAAAGTCACATGATCAGTTCTGCTCAGAGAAGCATGAATTGTAGTACTGTCCTCCAGTAGTAGTTGATCCTATTAAGAAAGAGAAGAGGAGGAAGAACAGGAAAAAAAAAACAAACCTCAGCACAGATGATATAGAATTAGGGGATGGAGGAATCATGACGTCACCCATTGGTTTCTGAACTGCTGTTTTGAAGCCATATCTAATTTGACCACATCCATGTTGGCTTTTGGAACCACAAATGACCATATTTGGATAAAAGGGGCAGAACTACAGGAGTTAATGCAAAGGACTAGCTTACTGATTCAATAAAATGGTAAACATTGTCAAGCATAGTGTACCGAAGTCATTTTACAGTCCTGTTTGTGTAACCTATGAGCCACAACTATAGTGGAGCTGTCTGACAGGAACAATGAGGTTTACTAAATAAACTGAAAATCCCCAAATCTGACTCAGCAGTTGAGAGAGCTGTCATGAAACAACAACAACAAGGCTTCTGTTTGACCTGAGAGCTTATTAACGGAGGAAAAAAATCATAGATTTACCAACAGATCAATTATTAGAGTCTGGTTAAAATGGATAAGACTAGGATGTGACCTGGAAAAAAATATTTAGTATTTTAGAGCTTTTTTTCAGTATGTCTGTGGGACCCAGGACTTTTTGGAGCTCCTGTCAGTGGTAATACAACTTTAATAAGATACTTCCACATTGGCTTAATTTTGAACCTGAGGTCGTTGCCCCTTGGCTACAACTCCATATTCCACAGAGAAGAGTCAGCAGGTTTATTAGCCGTCTTTGGTCTGTGCATATGAAAACACATGCACATTTTACTTACTGCAACATTAGACAGATTTGTTCAAATCTACATGCTCCTCTAAACCAGTAGACAACATTTCAGTCATTATAGATTTTAGAAACAAGTGGTGCCAGGCACAACAAACCCCGCCCCTTACATGTATTGTAGCTTATTTTGGCGTTGATCCAGCTGATGTCATCATGTCTATGCATGTGCTGATGTCAGAATATCAATTGCCTCTATATATGTGCCAAGTCTGAAGTAAATGGAAACAAAATGGATGTTTTTATAGACATTTGAAATTTTGCCCATTACAAGAAAATGAGAGAAGAAAAAAGATTTTATAAATTCATAAAAAATTTGAACTTTGACCCAGTTTTCCCAAAATGTAATGACATATATTCTGGGTCACCGGCAATCTATAAACCCAGTTTAGTATGAATTCAACCAAAAGTTTTGCTGCGACAGACATTTGAAATTTCGCCCATTATAATTAAATGAGAAAAAAAAAATCATAAAATATGTTAACTTTCACCTACTATTCCCAAAATGTAATCAGATATATTGTGGGTCACTGGCAATCTATAAACCCAATTTGGTATGAATTCAACCAATAGTTTTGCTGGTAGAGTGTTAACAAACAAACAAACAAACAAACTGATCCAAAAACAATACCCCTTGCCCTCCCTTTGGGGGTTGGGTAATAAACAAGAAATAAATTAACCCATAAAGATCCAGCGCTCCTTTTGTGTCAGTTTTTAACATTTCTCAAGTAATTTATCACTGTTTATTATAAAATTATCCTCTACATTTTGCATTTTTCACTGTAAGTCATGTATTTTCCTATATTTAATTTCATAAATGTAATTTAGATGCTCATGAAAACTCCGAGTTAATTCAAAGGTTATTATATCAAAACAGAGAAAACTGAATCTTCTGTAAAGATATCTTAACTAAACATAAATGCAAACGTGTCCATCCACTGTCACTGATCCAACTTCAAGGGTTTTACTGGTGAAGTAATGCTGTAGAAGATGACAGTGTTTCCACATTCACTACGGAGCCTCTGAACGTCCAAATGGGTCATATCTGATGACCATGAAAAGATGATAAACTGTATTTTACACCAATTATTTACATGTATCGATAGGATTAGTGTCTCAACAGGTATTAAACCGTTTAGGTCAGTAGATGGTTTTGGTTGCCGGTGGATGTTCAGGTCTTTATGGGTTAACACAGTCATGTAAGAGACTGAAAGAGATAGGATAGATGGTTTATGAATCTACTTCTTACTGGGGATTTAGCTATTTCACTTCATCCACAACATTACCCCAGATAAACAACAGCATTAATCTCACTCTCATATCGTCAGAATTATGCCTTTGCTATCTTCCTCTTCTTTTTGGTCCCACTGCTTCCATGATGTGAATCTAGTTTGTTTGTCATAGCTTAGACTGTGGAACAAATGTGTCTGCAAATTTATGCTGCCAATTTTTACTATGTTCTGAATTTGTAATAGGAGTGTTTTTCAGTGATTGCAACAGTTTTGAGTGTCTCATGTAAGAGAAGAGTGTGTTGTGTTTTACAAGAAGTATGTTGCAGAATTGCACAAGTATTCAAAGTAGGAACTGTTCTGATGCTCTTGTCTAAACTTTCACTTTAAGTGTTTATGCGACAGGCAAAAATTGTTCACTGCAGTAAGAGGGTTGACAGAAGTGTTGAATTAATTCCATCAGTGTTTAGTGACTGTGTAGAGTTTGATGGTTTGAAGTTAGATTATGTGGTTTTGGGATTTTAAGGGTGCCGTTATGTTTTAGAGTTTTTGGAATTATTCTGTAAATTTTAGGTACATGTCTTTGTAATTGAGAAAAATTGTAACTGCATAAATAGTTTTGAACATAACATGTAAATCTGGGGTTACATTGGTTAGACAGGTCAAGAACTCCTGCAGCACTTGTAATATAGAAGAACTTTACTTTTTGCAGTATCTCCATCGCAGCTCCAACCCTCTGGAACTCCCTCCCACCTTCTATCCAACACTGCTCTGACCCCAACACCTTTAAATCCCTTTTAAAAACTCATTTTTTAAAGATTGCTTTTAATGTTTAATCTAAATGTTTAATGTTTGACTGTTTTATATTCATGCCTTTTGCACCTGCTTTTAATCTGTTTTTAATATGTCTGTTTCTGTTTTTATCTGCTGCATGTAAAGTGTCTTTGAGTTCTATGAAAAGTGCTATATAAATAAAATGTATTATTATTATTATTATTATTATTATTATTATTATTATTATTATTATTATTATTATTATTATTATTTCACTCAAAATATAAATCAACACATTTCAGTCAATGGCCTTCATCATGACCTGCTGTACTCACATATAATTTGAAATGTAAAAAAAAAAACAAAACAAAACAAAACAAGGGAATAACTAGTCTTGAGTTTCTAAAAATGAGTTGTTGTTTTTTTTTTTGTTGTTTTTACAGACTTAACGACGAATGTGTGGATGTCCAGGACTGGATGTTTCCTTGTATTTTTTCCTTTTTTCTTTAAATACAGCTGGTTATATATTTCCTGATGACCTCGATGAGCGCCACTAAGAAAAACAGGTTGGATTATATATAGAGTGAAATAAAGTGTTCTTCTATACGACGAGTGCTGCTGGAGTTCTTGACCTGTATCATATTTTTCTCTCCATAGTTCACCTGTGCCAGAACCTTCTATTTAGAGTTACATTGTTGAGACATAAATAGCATACCATAAATCGGGCAGTTTTTTTTTTTTTTTTTTTTTTGCAGATGCATTTATCAATAGATCTGAGTTTCACATTGATGTCCAGGGTGATACTTTTTGAAAGAGTAACACAATCTGTTGTTTTTGTCAGGGCTGTTTTGTAGAAAGGCTGTGTGTTTCAGATCCCATAAGAGACCGGTCCATAATACTGACTGTGTGCCAAGGCCTCCACAAACTATTGATCCTCGGGTGCACTTTAGATGTAACCCAACTCTCTGTTACCATCAATCCTCTCAGCCCATTTTTGCATCCCACTGCAGCATCCAAAACTGCCTTCTAGGGTACCGGGTCTAACTGGAAATTATTGATCTTGGCATGGACCATCTGATTATGATGTGTTTTATGGCTCTCTGGATGGGAGCTTTATTGTTTTAGTGGCCGCATCTGGTTTCTGATGATGGACTTGATGAGGTCAGAGGAGAAGGAGAGGAGAGGAGAGGAGAGGAGAGGAGAGGAGAGGAGAGGAGAGGAGAGGAGAGGAGAGGAGAGGAGACAAGAAAAGGAGAGGAGAAATTCACACTAATCCCCCCATATCATATCAATACCAACATCATACGCAACTATATTGCAAATATGAAAGTAATATGTATGTATGTACAGAGCAAGTAACATAAAAAACAAATTCTCTACTGTATTTCCTGTTTCAGTGTTGAATGTTTCTGCCCATCTTTCTGTACTTTATTTGTATTTTGATGCTGCTGTGAACACTTCAATTTCCTTACTTTTTTATGTGACAGTTTGAGTTCGAAGCTTTAATTTATTTATTTTATATTATTTTGTTATATTGGGTTTTTTTTGTTTTATTTTTTTTAGGGGTGCCAGCCAGGTCTCTCTCCTGACATTTAAGATGTTACGTCAATCCTTTTAAGTCAGTCTTTTGTGTATGCTCGAGTCTTTGTTTTGTTTTTGGTTATTTAATTTTTGTCTGTTTGTTATTACTCAAACTCCACAAAGGATGTAAGTCTAAATTAAACCCACACCCTACACATTAAATGACAAAAAAAAAAAGAAAGCACACATTTAAACCATTTAAAATTCAAAATCATATATTAAACAATGAATGCACAAAATTCAAATTCCAAGCACAAATCCAAACACCCAGTTTTCCCTCCCAAAGTCCAAACTCAAAAAAATCCACCAACCAAGCAAAAATCCAAACTCAAAATTTCCACAATTTATCAGTCTTTTGAGAGAAAAAAGTAACAAAAACAAAACCCAAAACAAAACAGTTTAGTCCATTTAAACAAAAAATTCCACTTCAGGTTTTCAGTTTCTCAAAAAGAAAAAAAAAAATTCTGTTCGTTTCAGTTCCTTGGTAAAAAAAAAAAACAAACAAAAAAAAAACAAGTGCACAGTTCAATTCAGGGTTTTTTTTTAAAAAAAAACAAGAGAGCAGACAAGGTCTTATCTTATCTTATCTTAAATGAAGAGAGGAGAGAAACAGGAAAGAGAAAGAAGGAGAGCAAAAACTGAAAGAGGAGAAATAAAAGAAGAAATGAAGAGAGAAAAGGAGAAACAAAGAGAAAAGATAAGAAATGAGGAGAGCAAAACTAGAAGAGAGACAAGCAAAGGAGAAGCAGTGAGTGAAGAAACAAGGATAAATAGTGTAGAGAAAAAACAAGAAAGGAAGGAAGAAGAGGAGAGGAAAAATGAGGAGGAAAGATGAGAAAAGTGGATAAACGGGTAGAGGAAAGAAGAAACAAGGAGGTAAAATGAGGAGAGGAAAACAATAGGAGTAACAGACAGACAAAAAGACAGATGTGTTTGCAGGAGAGTCTAATCGATCCTCTAAAGCATGACATCATCGCTGAGCCGGTCTGGAGGGACATGAGGCACTCGGCCAGTAACCGACAACAACCAGACCCCGACCATGAATCATTAATGTCATCCGCTCATCCATCCCTCCGCTGGTCCAGTCCTGTCTGATGTTACAGGCCAGGGCACCTTCAACTGCACCAACCAGTGAGTCAACAACAACAACAACTACTGACTTTGATGATGCTCTTGAACTATTAATGTCAATGGAACAAACACTACAGATCTAAGAGTTAACTAAACATCAACTAAACTTAAATAGAGTGATTTTTAATTAGATATTACAGCTATCATGACTGATTTTTAAATAAAATATTTAGCCCATAACCCAGTGCTACTTTTGTGGCAGTTTGCAAATAGATTTCTTTCTATTTAACCTTTCTTAAGTGATTAATCACCATGTATTATAATATTATCTTATGTATTTCTCAGTGAAAATCGTGTATTTTCCTATATTTAATTTACTGATTATGTAGATGTTCATAAAAATTCAGATTAAAGTTGAGGGTTATTATATCACAAAAGAGAAAACTAAAGAAAAAGTGACTTTTTTCAGCAAAGATACTAATGATGGAATGTAAAAACATGTGTTTCCATCCACTGACATTGATCCAACTCCATGGGTTTTACTGGTGAATCAACTTTGCAGACGATGACGGTGTTTCCACGTTCACTACGGAGCCTCTGAACGTCCAAATGAGTCATATCTGATGACTGTGAAAAGACGAAAAACTGCATTTTACCTGAATTATTTACATGTATTGATAGGATTAGTGGATCAGCAGTTATTAAACATTTTACATCAGTAGATGCTTTTGGTTGCCAGTGGTTGTTTGGGCCTTTGAGGGTTAAAGTAACTATGTATTAGTCTAATAGTTTTTCCTCATGTAAACACTTGCATTATCTTTGACTCCTTATTGTTATTATTATCAGCAGTAACAGTAGAAGTAAGAATTACTGCTGATAATAGTTTCAATAGCGATAGTTACTACGTTCTCTAAGAAGGTCATTTGATCACTCCTATTGGTGGGCCTGTCTGTCAGCAGGATTGCACCAAAACAGAGTTTCATGAAACTTTGTGGAAAAAGTGGAAGCATTGAGATAAGAGTGTATGATTTCAATAAAAAGACTCTCTGTACTTCCATTTTTACAGATGGTAAATTTGTGTCACCTCTACTAAGCAGAACAATAACACTGTACTTTGTTGTAAAGGGTGAGATATAGACCATACAAAAACACAACAGAAGCCACTGATTTGACAAGATGAATCTCTCTAAAGCATAGGTGTCAAACGTGTGGCCCGGGGGCCAAATCCAGCCCGCCAAAGGGTTCAATCTGGCCCGTGGGATGAATTTGTGAAATACAAAAATTACACTGAAAATATAAACAGTCAAGGATGTTAAAATAATTTTAGGTCAAGTAATTCTAAGGTGGATCAGAACAGTAAAATACTATCATAATAAACTAGAAATAATGAAAACTGCAAATTTGTCTCTGTTTTAGTCCAAAAAATGTAAAATTACACAAAAATGTTCACATTTACAGACTAGTCTTTTACAAAAAAAATGGGAATATCTGAAATGTCTTAAGAGAAGTACATGGAATTTTAATAATATTCTCCTTGTTATTTAATGTTTGGTGTATTTGTAGATCCACTGTGATCTCTAAATTGTGATTCATGTGTATAAATGATAAACTAAGGCATAATATTGTTAATATTGCACTTATTTTACTAAAGAATTTTCAGGTTGTTCATATTTGTTCATGTTATGTTCACGTACAATTCGTAGATGTAAACATTTTAATTATGGAATTTTAAGTGTATTTTTGCGTATATTGTAGGATATTTAAGCATATTTAAATGTATTATTTATTTTACGGAATTTAATTTTTTCACTCAACAGTTCTTTTCCTATTGTTCATATTACTTTACTGGTCCAGCCCACTTTATTTCATATTAGGCTGGATGTGGCTCCTGAACTAAAATGAGTTTGACACCCCTGCTCTAAAGAGTTAGAGCCTGTTCCCATAAACAATATTTTTTTGAAACATTTATTTTCTTCCTCTGATAAAAAAACAAACAAAACTGTTCCATTCACATATTCTTCGTAATAGAAAATATCTATATCTATAATATATCATTCAACAACGCAAAAATGACTGTAAACTGGTACAAATGTGCAGACAAATCATTATTTCTGTTGGACATTTTTGGCGACTATCTAACGAAGTTTAGGTCGCCGAGCGGCTGAACTGGGGGAAACTGCCCGACGTACCACAGTCTAAAGAACAATCCAGGGTTTAAACAAGACTCCTTTATTTTGTATCACAAAAAAATCTTCAGGCATCCAAGCATTAAAACATCTTGCGATTTAGTTCATTGGCGTTAAGTTAATCCATAACAACAAAATATACTTAAAAGGACAAAACAAAGCGGTCAGCAAAAAGTGAGCTTCCCCCCATCACCCACTTGCTACCTAACCCCCACTTATAGTGAACTAGTGATATACAGTATATCACAAAATGCTACTGTAACCAACACCACGTGATCCAATTAAAATACGTCATTACGTAGCTGCTACATCACCGAGCCTACATCTGTCTCCTGTAGACATAAACTCCAGACACTGTGGATAAACCTGGACATAACAGAGGCTTTAATCCAGTGTTTTTCAACCTTGGGGTCAGGACCGAATGTGGGGTCGCCTGGAATTCAAATGGGGTCACCTGAAATTTCTAGTAATTGATAAAAAATTAAAACTTACTAATAAAAATTTACATTATATAGCCTAAATGTTGCCTAAAATTTATGTTTATTTGCAACATATTATAGAAAACTATTACACAATCAAAAACAAATTAATTTTAGCAAAAAAAAAGTCTCTGTTCTGAATATCTGGTGTCGCCTGAAATTTGTGATTTTAAAATGGGGTCACGAGCCAAAAAAGGTTGGAAACCACTGCTTTAATCTGTCATAAAGGTGATCAACAGCAACGATGAAGTTATTCATTTAATGTCTCAGATACAAGTTCATTACACAAATAAATACGGATGGGGCATAGGAGTTTTTTTTTTTTTTTTTTTAATTTATTATTTTTTTTACATTTTTTTTTATCAAAAGAAAGACCTGGACGTCAAAAGCATAGACCCAAGACTGCCAAAAAATTAAAACCCAATATATTTTTCTATTGTGATAGAGCTAGTTAACTACAAATGACAAAGAGCCAAAGTCCAGCCAATAAGTAATCTTTTGATTCTGTTTATATTATGTCACCATTTACACATATGTTTGTCTACTTATAAAACAATAGTTTGTGGTAAAAATAGTAAAGTAACATCTAGTTTTGCGTTTAACAGTTCAGTTGACTGCATCTCAACTCTAACTCACCAATCATGTCAACAGGTTACACCTCATCCTTTGAGACCGAGGTGAAATAGTATAACAAGAGGTGAAAATCACAACAGGTCTGGTCATGTGGCAGTTGTACACACATATCCAGAGTTTCACAGTCGCTGTCTGTGTCTCAGTTAAAATGATGGAACTTCTTCAACTCACTTCTGCAACTTTGAGGTGTGTTGTCTTTTTCATTTTCAGTCAGATACTTCAACCATTTTATTTTCTTCACTTGTGAATGTATATTTTAAACTGGTTAACACTCCTGCTTCATTATGAGCAAAAAGGTTGTGGGTTTGATTTCAGATCGATGTGGGTCTTTGTGAATGGAGTCTGCATCCACCCTAAAACATGCACCTTAAAAGGTTACTTGGTCAATTTAAATTAATGTGAGAGTGAATGTTTGTTCATCTGTATATATCAGCCATGTGATGAACTGGCGTCATCCATGTATTTCAATGCCAAGATGGACTCCGGCATCCCCGTGACCCTCCAGAGGATTAAACAGCTCAAAAAATGAATGAATGAATGAAGTGATAAGCATCATCCTAAATTATATAAGGGAAGTGGACTCTGGATGTCTCGGGCATCACACAAAATCTGGAAAGAGCTGACTGCTGCAGTTTGGCATACTCAGTGGTGTAGTGGTTCCTGGAGAAGTGGGTACATTCTCAATTTTTTTTAAGTAGTCCAGAAAAACACCCTGTTTTAGAAACAGTGACATGTAAGACTACTCTAAACCCCGAGGTTTCTCCCTTTTCCCACTGGGTTTTGAGTTTTTCCTTGCCGAGAAGGAGGGTCTAAGGACGGGGGATGCCCTGGACACTACTCATTTTCTTGCTGTTTATTTGACTGTTGTTTACTCCAACTGCCTCTGTAAAGCCCTTTGAGATAACCTTGTTGTGATATTGGGCTATACAAATAAAGTTGAATTGAATTGAATTGAATATTTAGTTTACCCCAAAATCTGTCAGTAGTATTTACTCACTATTATAAAATTATCATGACTTGATCAGGAGCAGTTTGTAGGTATTACTGGTCACACAAGCAGCTGTATGAATGGAAATGTATTCAACATGAGGCAAACATAGGATAATGTTAGCCTTTCGTAACGCTAGCCTTTCATAACGTTAGCCCACTCATAGAGTTTAACTATTGGGACAAAATCTCTTCTCCTCTAAATGTGCAGTCATGTGGCCAGTAGTTTAAAACAGTGACTCATTCTGAAACCACCTTAAAACTTACCTCAGAATTATGTATTCCATCAAAGTAGGTTCTCTCAATATGTGTCACTCACTTGAAAGATGTTTATTCTGCCTTTCTTGTTCGCATTTCCAATAATCGCGCATCTTTCAATGAGACGTGCAGTGACCTGTCAGTCAACAGGGGTGGCACTGGCACCTGAGGCATCCAATCAGGTTCCAGAAGTGGCCAGCACTAAGTTAGCAATACTTTCCTCAGCATGACCCACCCTACTCTGCCTCTGATTAGCTCATTAGTCCTCATGCCTCAAGTTAACCAATCAGATCGGTGAAGGCAGCGAGTACTAGCCAATTAGAGGCAGAGTAGGGTGGGTCATGGTTTCACCATCTTAGGGGAAAAAAATGGGCAATTTGACTCGCAGATACGACTTAATGATGCACATCAGGGGGATTTAGAAGTGGGTTTACGCAGTGATGACTGAAAAATAAGTAGGTGTACCACAATAGACCTTGGACTACACCACTGGGCATACTTATGTATTTTTGGTCAAGGAAGAAACTTGCGAAAATGGCAAGTTGATAGGACCAATATTTTGGGAGATATTAGTAATTTTGGAGTAGGATGGCCTCCCAATGGCCAATCAAGTTGCTATGCCCAGAATCATAGAATCATCATAGAAGTGGGTTACCTGGCAACAGATAAACAATAGGTCCACATTGCCATGGTGTCAAATTTCATGTACAGAAACAGACGTGTCAGCTGAGAGGTTATTCAACTGAAAATGCCAGTGGAAATTACCACAAAAGTAAAGAAAGTAAAAGAGTGAACTGTAACAGAGGATCTAGAAGCTGTGGATATGTAAATAATAGCATAATTCCAATGTACTCTCTTGCCATAGACTGCAATTTTTTTTTTTTTTTTGTCCTGAATGTAGTGCATTGGGGTGCAACCGTAAGGAGCAGAACTTCGCTTCTATACAGTTTATCGTAATTCATTATGTAATTCTTTCCATTGGATAAACTTTGAATAGGAATTTCATGAAGCATCTATTTATCATATCAACAGCAGCACATTGAGGTGGATGTGCATTAAGCCAAACATGTAGGATTGTAAAGTGTGAAGCACATAAGCAAGTTTGCCTTTTAAATAAACAAAGGATTAATGCCAACAACACAAGCATTTGGACACACTACTATACAAGTGCCAAGAAATATCAGTATCATTTCATTGAAAATTGAATATTAAATTTAATTTTCATACAAGACTGAAGAAACCCATTCAACACCAGTCGCATGCTAAATTAAGCCAACCTATTAGATGGCAAACAGGAGACATCCGCTACCTCACCCGGCTGACCTCTAGACAAGACCGAATGTCTCGTCTGGAGGTCACAGTCATTTATAAATCAACACACACAATCGACACACACAATCACACAAGGACGCCAAAAAAATTTAAGGCCGACACAAACACAGACAGAGACATGGAAAGTGAGAGTCTAGCAGTGAATAGTGAGAGGAAGACAGGTGACGTTAGTTTGGATTCCTGCAGTCTGGAGGTGAATTGGTCTCCTTTGGATTATTAATGAAGCAGGGAGAGCCCCATGTAACCCAGTACTCACACCCATTTTAACTTTAATGATCCAGGCACATCCGAACAGCGGCATATCCTTACTGTCAGAGTTAAACAGATGGATAGGTGAACAGACAGACAGGAAGACACACAGGAACAAAGAGTCACTATTTCAGATCTCTATTAAGCAAGGCAAGGCAAGGCAAGTTTATTTGTATAGCACATTTCAGCAACAAGGCAATTCAAGGTGCTTCACACAGGACATGGAAATAAAAGAAACAAAAAGAAACACATTTAAAACATTATAAAAGAAACATGTAAAAGGTGATTAAAAACAGCAAGTAAGAAAACAACACATAAAATAAAAAAAAATAAAATAGAATAAAATAAAATAAAATAAAAATAAAAACACACACATATTAAAGTAAGAGTTGCAGTGCAGAGTTTCAAAGAGAATATAACATTTAAAAAGTCAAAAGCCTTTTAGTCAAAGGCAGCAGTGAACAGGTGAGTCTTTAACCTTGACTTAAAAGAACTCAGACTCTCAGCAGACCTGATATTTTCTGGTAGTTTGTTCCAGATATATGGAGGATAGAAACTGAACGCTGATTCTCCATGTTTAGTTCTGACTTTGGGAACACAGAGCAGACCTGCACTAGATGACCTGAGTGGTCTGGATGGTTCATACTGGACTAGAAGGTCTCTGATGTATTTTGGGCCTAAACCATTCAGTGCTTTATGTGCTAGTAAGAGAATTTTGAAGTCTATTCTCTGAGAGACAGGGAGCCAGTGTAGAGAGAGAGAGTATTAAGTCGATTTTATGCAGAAAAAAAAAACATCTTTGTTTGTTGCAAATTTGTGCTTCATGACAGAAAGGAACAGGTTTACAGTCAGTCATTCAGTCATTCATTCAACATTCACACACCCAAAACAAACAATGAAGGAACAAGATGGAAAGGGTTGACTGAAGACCAGCCAAGTTTACATGTGTAGCAACAAAGACACGGTGTCTGATCGGCTTCTACTCACAAATACTCTAAATATGGTAACGAATATAAGCACTCCAAGATGCATAAGATCTTCAGTTTATATGTTCGGAAAACCCAACAGGGAGGTTCTCCTAATAAGGGCAAAAATGAATGAAGCTGAATTTATGGCCAATCAGAACACGACCTCTAACTGTTTACATAAAATGAATGCATTCTTACATTTTTGGCATTTGTTCTATTGTTTGATAGTTGACAATGTGAAGGAAAAAACTGTGAGGAAAATGAAAAAACAACAAATGTCCACTAACGCAATCAAACCTTGGTCAGCTAGTCTGCATCATACAACAGAGCTGCAAAATGGAAACTATAAATGTTAAAGCAGTTGAGCTGTGGGATGAAATATAGCAGACTAAACTTTAATTCTTAATTATTTAAGGACAGAATAGAAATAGAATTCTACTCTGCAAATCCAATTACCTCTGTGGGTTATATAATGTGTTATTTAAATGCAGATCATATTACAGAACATGTAATTTATCATCTAAGTATAATTAAACCCAGTTAAATCCTTTAAACGTAACTGCTTTGGCCCTTCATGAATACAATATAATAATTTAGTTCATTTACAGAGATTCCAGTTTGGTGCGTTTTATATGTGTTTTTGAGCTGCAGTGACTGTTGAATATTTATTATTTCCCCGTTCACCCCAGAGGGCAGGGGTATATGGGTGCTTCTGAGAAACTGGTCCCTAAAAACAGGACATGGAGGCTAAAAATTCAAACCAGATGTAGAGTAATGTTGTGAAGCAAGTTAGGAAGCACTTTGGGTCTATTTTAAAAATAGATGTTTACTGAAATAAAAGAGAAACTATTTTTCAGATAAAACACATTTTTATATTATTTTACATTATATTTAATACAAAAATCTGTATGTAACATGGTCACAAGGACATAAAAATTACGCGCTATTTTTTTTTAAAATGTCTTTTTATTCTCTCACAGGTTCATTTTGGGAATTAAACTAATTATGCAAGGCAGAGTGTTTCACAAAAATGACTGCTGTTGCAAAATCATTTGCGATTTATAGGCATTTAACTGGGCAGGTTCTTTATGTAACATGCGTGGACACGATGGGTTACATACAAAACCTGGAATGAGACTGCCAATCCATGAAAAACCCACATGTCTGGATTACAAAAACCACTAGGATCATCAAATTTAACGCAGTGTCTATATAAGACCATTTTAAGCGATGTATTCAAAATAAAATGCACTGACACCTAGGTAGCTTTTCATGTCCCAATTTTGGTCCTATTTTTGCCCCCAATATTTTATTAAAAATGCATTAATTTTGGGAAGGCTCAGACCAAGAGTATAATTTTCTTTTTTTTTTTTTTTCATATATCTGAGGTCATCATTAGGTCCATCCTGGGGGGAAATATGTCAAAATTTTTCTTTTATTATTGGGTCTAAAAAGCTGCTAATGTGCCAGATACCAAAATAACCCAATTTCATAGAAGCACCCATATACATATACCAGGAATTCCGTCCTTTTGTCTGTCCATCCAAGAATTTTGTCCATCCCATTTTGCTGCTATAAACTCTTCACCAAATTCTTTTCCAATTGGACAAACCTGTTTTTTATCACTAGGAGAGGTGCAGTGCACAGTTTGATGGCTAAATGTCAAGTTTGGGATTTTTTCAAATACATTTTTCAAAATTTCAGCTCAGATGTCTAACCGATTTCTCAGACCTTATTCACCCTATTCTTTTCAAATTTCATACACGTGTTCTTTACATGTGCCTTCCTCTCAATTTTTGCATTTTTGAAAAATTTTTAAAAAGATTGAAAGTTAAGACTCAAAATGAATCACTGTGTGGGCTGAGTATCAGTGAGCAGGAGGGGCGGGGGTATCAGTAAACTCTGGTTGCTTTTTTCACTTGTTAAAGAGATGCTGCCAGGTTAATGCTATTGCATAGTCACACAGATGAAGTGTGTTAAAGTGGAACATTTAGAGATGTCATGTTTCAGTGTTGAAAAAACATAAGTATCCAATATGCTGGATATTTTTGGGTCTTTATTTCTTTATAAATTTGAATTTTATTTATTTTTGTCTACTTATTGAGGTATTTGTATGAAATTATGTACTTTAACCATTAACTGACATTTCGACCATTTGGTAGAGGTTAATATTTTAAATACCACGGTGTCTGTTGAAAAAAAAAATCACTGATTGTTGTTATTACTCACCCAAGGGATTAAGAAATGCAAACAAAACATTTTTTCATCAGGTTCTTCTTGGTGGAGTAGTTAAAGGGTTAAACCAGAAGTAAAACACATGTCTGTACTGGTCCAGTCAGGTTCATACTGTCTACTGAAAATATAAAGATTTCCTTTTCTTTTTTGTCATATAGATAGAAAAAGTAGATTTTTTACCTTTACATGTTTCAGTTACAACCTGTTGCCGTCCTCAGAGGGGTCACTTGATGTTACTATGTGTTGTCAGGCAAACCAGGATAAAATCAACTTTGTCTATCTGTCGGACAAAAAAGAAAAGGAAATCTTTACATGTCTATACTGATCCTGGTGCAGGGATCAGTAACCTTTACTGTCCAAAGAGAAAAAAATATCTGTCTGGAGCCACAGAAAATGTTTAGTCCTTTAAATGTAGTAACAGATATCTGGTTTGTGAGAGTTTTACTTAACCCTTTCATGCATAGCATTCACTACAGTGGACAGTTATTCTCCAGCTGTTCTCTTGTATATTCATGGGTTTTGTTGTTTTAGTTCCATATCAGACAACTTTGCTGTTCTTGATAAACCTGGTCTGCAGTAACATGTATGAGTGTAAATCAATGGCTATTTGTTATCAGACTGTAATTAACAGTTTTCTTTAACAATTTTTTTTTCTCTCCACATTATCTCCATGAAGTGAGTTATAACTAGTATTAAAGTATGCTAAAATGTCAGAAAACATCAGATTAGCTGCTTTAAAAAATTATTTCATAGTTTTTACACAATATATCACTTTTTGATATTGCATTTTAAATACATGTTTCTTTTCTTCAAAAATTAAAGGCATGGTGTCCAGCTGAGTAGACCTTTTTTGTAACTCCATAAAAAACAGGTTCATAAAAAATTTCAATCGCACTTTTTTTTTTTTTTTTTTTTTTTTTATGCCTAAAGAGGAATAAAAACACTCAGGAAATAAATCTTCACTAAGAACCTCATAATTCATGCATTAAAGGGTTAAAATAATGATAGCATTGTCGTTCATCTTCATTGGGACAACGTGTTAAAGTTGCCTGTCAGGTTTCTGCGCTCTGTCTTCGTGTTTTTGGGTGAATAAAAACAAAACATCAGACTTAAGCTGTCACCTCTCTCTCTCTTTAAGTAAATTTGGACCCTCAAGCAGTTTTTTCATGTTCAGACTGAACCTGTTTGTGATTCAGACTTGCATTCAGATCTGTTTAGATCCAATTCACATCTGTGGTATTTCATCTCATTTCCGTGGCATTCAGTGATCAGCCTTGAATATAGGAGATTATTTTATTTCAGATGGACAGAGTGCATAGTTCAAGATGAAAAACAAAAAAACTTAAGTGAAAGTAAAAGGCTATATGTAATTTGTTTTTTCTGTTTCTGTTTCATTTTATTTATTTATTTTAACAGGGACAATGCACAATATACATTAACCTTAACCCTTTCATACATACTGGTCACTACAGTGGACAGTTATTCTACAGCTGTTCTCTTGTATATTCATGAGTTTTGTTGTTTTAGTTGCATATCAGCCAACACAGTAGATGCTTATGCACCATCCCATACACTGACATTCATACCATTACTTTAACTTTGCTGTTATTGATAAACCTGATCTGCAGTAACATGTTTACAATCGATTGCTAATTGTTATTAGACTATAATTAACAGTTTGTTTGTGTTTTTGCATATTATATCTCCATGACGTTAATAATAACTAGTATTAGATTATGTTAAAATGTGAGAAAACATCAGATTAGCAGAATGAACAATTTTATTTCATAGTTTTCACACAGTATATCACTTTCTGATGGTGGGTTGTAAATACATGTTTCTTTGCTTCAAAAATTTAACGCATTATGTCCAGCTGAGTGGAAATTTTTGTACTTCCGGGAAAAATAGGTTCATAAAAAAATTTCAGTCGCATTGTTTTTTCTCCTGCCTAAAGAGGAATAAAAACACACAGGGAAAGATCTCGACTTACGTTCTCGTAATTCATGCATGAAAAGGTTAAAAAGGAGAGATGTAGTGTGCCAGGTTGTAGCACTAGTGCTAATTTCCACCTGTAGTCCTTGGACAAAGTCACAGGGAGCCACAGCAGAGGTGCTGCAGAGCCACATGTGGCCCCGGAACCACTGATTGTCTAAGCCAGCCTTTGTGTAATAGCATGAAAATAAGATTATATCACTGACGCTTATTTAATTTTCGTATGTAGGTCAACGGCATAATACAGTAATAATCTACATTTAACTACACTTAGCCAAAGCAGCTACAAGTCTGCTTCCTTAAGTGTTCAGTCTCAGTGCTAAGACAAATCATAACCTAAATGTTGCTTCATCCTTTATTTTCCTTTCTTACCCCTTAAAGCAGGGGTGTCAAACTCATTTTGGTTCAGGGACCATATTTAGCCCAATTTGATCTCAAGCGGGCCAGACCAATAAAATAATGACTTAATAACCTATAAATAATGACAAATCCAAGTTTTTAATTTTGTTTTAGTACAAAAAAACCCAAAAACAATTAAATTATGGAAATATTTACATTTTACAAAAAAAGATGTGAATAACCTGAAAAAACAGAAATTTCATTTGAAAAATGTGTGCAATTTTAACAATATTATGCCTCGACTTATTAGTTATGCACGCACATTACACACAATGTTACATAACATTTGGTAACAGGCAGAAAATTGTTCAAATTTTGGAGTTTGGAACTAAAATTTGAACAATTTCTACAATATTACATTTCTTATTATTAACACGACTACAGATCATAGTGGATCCATAAATGCACCAAATGGAATATTGGTAAAATTGCACATTTCGGGTTGTTCATCTTTGTTTTTATTTATGTATTTATTTGCATTTTATTGTGAAAGAATAGTTTTGTAAATGTAAATATTTTCACAGTGTAATGTTATTTTTTTCACTTATATTTTTCCACTTAATATTTCACAAAGAAAATTTGTACTTGTCATTATTTATGGGTTATTGTGTTATTTTTACTTGAGATCTCATTGGTCTGTATGTGGAACCTGAACCAAAATGATTTTGACAACCTTAACTGTTCAGGTTCATTTTTGCACTTTCATCCTGCGGGCCAGAATGGAACCTTTGGTGGGCCAGATTTGGACCCCGGGCCGCATGTTTGGCACCTGTGCCTGAAAGTATCGCCTCGGTATGGACCTAGACCTGTTTTTAGATCAGCTTTGAGAGCTTCAATTACCCCTCGGACATATTAAGGAAATACAGATCTATGCTTTGAAATAGAGCAGATGTTGTCGACTCTCATGTTTTCACATGTGGATCAGAGGATTCCCACAGTTGCTGCTGGAGTATCTAATGAAAACCCCTTGAATATCTCCTTCACAGGCTTAAAGTGGTTACGATGTCACTGTATATCCTCAAAGGTTAATCCCAACACCCACCACATACATGTTTATACACACACACTCACACAAACAAATACAGTATGCATCGAGGCACTCACACCCTCACACATAAACACACTTATACCGCTTAGTACTGTGCCCAGTTGCCATAGCGACGGGGTGACATAACATTGAGCTGAGCGTGTGTGTGTGTGTGTGTGCATTTTGTCGCACTTCACCCTCTCACCGAGTGTTGATTTGTGAGGACTTCATCACATCGTTGCTGTGTTTGTGTGTGTGTGTGTTTGTGTATGTGTGTTGTGTGATGGTGCACGTGAATGACAAAACAGAGGAAACACTCGAGCTTGTCTGTCGGCACTTCAACCAGAAATAGGAGTGATGAACACCTACTCACCAGATAAGAGGCCCGTTTCCATTGAGCCCCAGACTGAAAATCACTCTGACTCAAAAATTACTCACTCCCTCCTCACCTAAACGATTAAGGGTAAAATACAGCAGTCAAGATGTTCTGCTTCTTCTGCAGCTTTTTGTTTACTTTTTATAATGATTTTTTAAAAAGACCAACACACCTGATAAAAATACAGTTTCCAGCTCAGTAGTTTGATCTCTTCATATGGATTCTTGGTTGTAATTGCTTCGTAACAGCTGGGGATTACAAATAGAGGACTCATATACACGAAGAAAAGATTTTTAAAGCTGTTACTGTGCTGAAAGTGTTGAGTTTAGTTTAGCTTATTTGTACATTACATACAAAGAGATAAGATCATTGAATTTTAACCTAATGAGTCCAAGCAGTACATTTAGTCCTCTGTATGGGAAAAGACATTCCATAACCAAAAAATAAGAAATATAGGCTATCTGTAAAAACTGTATCTTGCTGTTTCCAATCAAGGCAACTGTTTACATTATATTACATTTATGCATTTGGCAGATGCTTTTTTTAAAGTGACTTACAGGGGAAGATTAACACTTAAGCTATCGTCTCTTCTTTTGTAAAGCACCTTAAAACAACCACAGTGGGCCAAAGTGGTGTACAGAAGAATAAATAAAAAACTAAATAAAAGAATAAATTAAATACATGAAACAGCTGTACAATTAAAAATAGGACCAATGGCCCTGTAGCTTACCGGCCAAATTAAAAGCTTTGGGAAATGTATCCAGATGCCATTTATTATCACCCATTTCTGTGTATTTATTCTATTACAGAAATAGCCCATGTTTTGGTCATATTCCAATCAGATCTGTAAAAAAATGTAAATTCCAAGTTGATATCATTGATAGTTACTGATTTATTGGATCAATCCACTTCCTATCTCTTATAATGGGAAAATTTGTCAAAGTGGCACCAAATCCAGAATCAGATCCAATACCTTGTGTTGACGTCATCATACAGAAGCTGTATACCAAGTTTGAAGTCAATCAGAACTGGAGTTTCGGAGAAAAAGACGACTGAAATTTTTTCCCCATAAGAGCCCATGTTAAATTTTCTGTAAGTTCCCGGATCCAGAAGAAGATCCTGATCAGCATGTGGCCATTATGTTTTGGTCATCTCCCCATCAGGGCTGTGTAATGGGACTAGTACAAAGGCTGAACCCAAATGCAAGACCAGAACGCAGATGACCAATTGAGAGTGTTTATTAAACACAATCACAGTAGGAAAAACACAGCACAAAATAGTTAACACGTCTGTGAAGGCGTGTGATACTGGACTCTTCGTCCGGGCTGTGAATGGGGAATATGGATGGTCAGCACGGCCGAGCCGGAGGATTCCCGTCAGCACCCCGACTAGGGCAAAACAGAGGATAGTCAAAAAACAAGCCAGGTCATACACAGGAGGGCAATTCAGGAGGCAACGGGACATGAGGGAAAGGCTACTCACGGTCAGGGTCCAGGCGAGGGTTGAAACACAAGGTAACACGTTGGAGGCTGAGGTAATCAGGGAATAGGCAGAATCAGAAGTCGAAGTATGAACCAGGTCAGAACCAGACGAGCAGGCAGACAAGGAACAGGCAGAATCGGTGGTCGGAAGGCAAAACGGGTCAAGAACGGGCAGACAGACTGACAGGTATCCAAAAACGCTGGTAAGTGAGCATACAAAGGTAGAACACAAACTGGCAAAGGAACAGGGGAAAACACAGGGTTTAAATACAAGAGGGAGGGAAGACAATAGGACACAGGTGGAGATAATCAGGGAGGAGTCAGGTAATCAGGAGCAGGTGAAACAATCAAGGAGGGGAAGTAAAGACACCAGACATGACACATGAGGGAAACTTAACAAAATAAAACAGGAAATGACAGAGAAAACAGAAAAGACAGACACAGTCTGGGAGCAGACATGACAGGCTGGACTGGAGAAATTTACACTGGATATCATTTATATTTACTGAGTTATTGCATCCATCCACTTCCTATGTCTTATAATGGGGAAATTTTTCAAAGTGGCACCAGATCCAGAATCAGATCCGGATCCAAATTATTTCATTAACTTTTGTTGACATCATCATAAAGAAGCTGTATACCAAGTTTGAAGTCAATGGGAATTGTAGTTTCAGAGAAGAAGACGATTGAAATTTTGTAACGGACGACAGATGACAGACAACGACAGACGACAACAGACGCCGCATGACGACAATAGTTTATGGCCTGTTGGCCGGTAAGCTAAAAATAGGACCAATGGCCCTGTAGCTTACCGGCCAAATTTAAAGCTTTGGGAAATGTATCCAGATACCATTTATTATCACCTAGTTCTGTGTATTTATTATATTACAGAAATAGCCCATGTTTTGGTCATATTCCAATCAGATCTGTAAAAAATTCAAATTCCAACTTGATATCATTGATACTTACTGATTTATTGTATCAATCCACTTCCTATCTGTTATAATGGGAAAATTGTTCAAAGTCACACCAAATCCAGAATCAGAACCAGATCAAAATAATTTCAATGCCTTGTGTTGATGTCATCATACAGAAGCTGTATACCAAGTTTGAAGTCAATCAGAACTGGAGTTTCGGAGAAAAAGACGATTGAAATTATTCCCCCATAAGAGCCCATGATAAATTTTCTGTAAATTTCCGGATCCAGAAGAAGATTCTGATCAGCATGTGGCCATTAGGTTTTGGTCATCTCCCCATCAGGGCTGGACTGTAGAAATTTACACTTGATATCATTTATATTTACTGAGTTATTGCATTGAGCCACTTCCTATCTGTTATAATGGGGAAATTTTTCAAAGTCGCACCAAATCCAGAATCAGATCCGGATCCAAATTATTTCCTTAACTTTTGTCGACATCATCATAAAGAAGCTGTATACCAAGTTTGAAGTCAATCGAAATTGTAGTTTCGGAGAAGAAGACGATTGAAATTTTGGTAACGGACGACAGACGCCGCCGCCAGACGCCGCATGACGACAATAGCTTACAACCTGTCGGCTGGTAAGCTAAAAACAGTATCGTACAGAAGAATACAAAAGCAAAATGATAGGATAAAATACAAAAATAGATTAAAAAGATGTAAAAACAGCTGTAGAATTAAAATCAGTAAAATAAAAATACCAAATAAAACAATAGAATAAACATAATAATACATTCAATATGGAATCTTTGAAGGTGCTAGGACAGGAGGTGCTCTCTGAGGAGCTGGGTTTTCAAGAGCTTCTTGAAGATATGCAGGGACGCCCCTGTTCTGGTAGTGCTTGGTAGATCAAATGTATAGATCAAACAAACGTGGAACGACCCATGAAAAGAGCCTGGATTGTCTTGTGCAAGGTTTAGGGACTGCCAGACGACTTCCATAGACAAGTGGAGTGACTGTGAGGCAGCATAAGCCTTTATCAGTGCACCTAGGAGCAGACCCATGGATTTAATGCAGGGGTGTCAAACTCATTTTAGTTCAGGGACCACATTCAGCCTAATATGATATGAAGTGGGCCGGACCAGTAAAATAACATAAGTAATAGGATAAGAAATTTTGAGTGTAAAAAGTAAATTCTGTAATGAAAATGTTTATATCCACAAATTGTACTTGAACATGACATGAACAAACATGAACCTGAATTTTTTTTAGTAAAATAAGTGCAATTTTAACAATATCGCGCCTCAGTTTATCACTTATACATGTGAATCACAAGTTGGAGATCACAGTGGATCTACAAATACACAAAACATTAAATAACAGGGAGAATATTATTAAAATTCCACATACTTCTCTTCAGATATTTCAGATATTCATATTTTTTGTAAAAGACTAGTCTGTAAATGTAAACATTTTTGTGTAATTTTACTTTTTTTACACTAAAACAAAGAGACAAATTTACAGTTTTCATTATTTATAGGTTATTATGATAGTATTTTACTGGTCTGATTCACTTTAGACTGAAATGACCTAAAATGATTTTAACATCCTTGATTATTAATATCTTCAATAATTTTTGCATTTCACAAATTCATCCCAGGGGCCGTATTGAACCCTTTGGCAGGCCGGATTTGGCCCCCGGGCCGCATGTTGGACACCTGTGATTATATGTAAAAAAAGCCAAAACTTTTACTTTCCTGGGTCTCATGAGGTTAAAACAACAGTATAAAAATCATAGGTTATTCCAAATGCAGTCATTAATATAACACGAGAAAGCAAAAAATTAAAATAAAAAATCAGCTTACATAGATACTTTTACCTCAAGTTGAGATACAATGCAAGGAAAATATATCAGACACTACAAATTTTCACTAGTAAGAGTCCTTTTCAGATGCACATGTTATTGCACATATGTACATATTATTTACTGAAACAGACATAGATACTTGTGTAAAAACCAAAGACGTTATATAAATAGTGGACAAACCTCTGTGGCGTCACCCATCGGTTTATGAACTATGACTCTGAAGTCTTGATGTGCATGACATGGCCATCGCCGTAGGTGGAGCTGGAGAACAGCGACAGATAAAAGAGGAACCTGCTGTAAACACAGAGCCCATCATCATCAACTACCTTCAGCTTTTTTTTTTTTTTTTCAATAAATGTTAGCACATACAGTTGTCAAAGTAGTGAAATGTATGAACGCACTTATCTGCTTGTTAAACTATGATGTGCTTTCCTGTTTCTGGATCCAACTTTTGAATTTTTTTTTAGTTAATCTGCTGTGTAATGTGTCACTGAATCCATAAAACTCAATTTGTCAATTCATCACTTTTCATGTGATGATAAAAAGCAGAGGCAGTGGATAAAGTTCCTAAATATAATTACAATTCTTGAAAGCAGACATGTTAGCGTGTTCTGCTAAATATATGTGATATAAAATAAAGCTGTGTGATGTTTTATATGTTCACACTTCATGCATGTAATACACGTAAACAACACATTTTATTTGAGCCATTTTTTTCAGACAATATGAGATTTACTGAATTAATTTTCTGATTTATTCCAGGTTTCATCCAAAACCTCAGATGTTTCTAATTGTTTGTGCTGCTTCTTGTCATGGGGTCAGGGGTCATACACTACATACTGACTTGAACCTTTACAACACATTTACTTTAGTTTTTTTTGTGTGTTTTAAGTCTGTGCACATATTCCCTGTATTTTCATGTTATATGTGGAGAGAATGAGAAATAAATATTTCTGTTCATTTCAACCCGGCCAAAACATCAAAGCTAAAGGTGAAGACTTTTGTACAATATTGTACGTATATATACACACCCAAAAACTCTGCTTAAGTACAACAGAAAAGAGTAGCAACATACTACAATATTTTAGTCTTATACATAGATATAGAACTAGGCATAGAACTAGACATTGACATAGAAGTACACATAGAACTAGACATAGAACTAGATATAGAACTAGACATAGAACCAGATATAGAACTAGACATAGAACTACACATAGAACTAGACATAGACATAGAAGTACACATAGAGCTAGACATAGCACTACACATAGAACTAGACATAGAACTAGATATAGAACTAGACATAGAACTACACATAGAACTAGACATAGACATAGAAGTACACATAGAACTAGAAATAGAACTAGACATAGAACTAGATATAGAACTAGACATAGAACCAGATATAGAACTACACATAGACATAGAACTACACATAGAACTAGAGATAGAACTACACATAGAACTAGACATAGACATAGAACTACACATAGAACTAGAGATAGAACTACACATAGAACTAGACATAGACATAGAACTACACATAGAACTAGAGATAGAACTACACATAGAACTAGATATAGACATAGACATAGAAGTACACATAGAACTAGAGATAGAACTACACATAGAACTAGATATAGACATAGACATAGAAGTACACATAGAACTAGACATAGAACTAGACTAGACATAGAACTACACATAGAACTAGACATAGACATAGAACTACACATAGAACTACACATAGAACTAGAGATAGAACTACACATAGAACTAGACATAGACATAGAACTACACATAGAACTAGACATAGAACTACACATAGAACTAGACATAGAACTACACATAGAACTAGAGATAGAACTACACATAGAACTAGACGTAGACATAGAACTACACATAGAACTAGACATAGAACTACACATAGAACTAGACATAGACATAGAACTACACATAGAAATAGACATAGAACTAGACATAGACATAGAACTACACATAGAACTACACATAGACATAGAACTACACATAGAACTACACATAGACATAGAACTACACATAGAACTCGACATAGAACTACACATAGAACTAGACATAGACATAGAACTACACATAGACATAGAACTAGATATAGACATAGACATAGAAGTACACATAGAACTAGACATAGAACTAGACATAGACATAGAACTACACATAGAACTAGACATAGACATAGAACTACACATAGAACTAGACATAGAACTACACATAGAACTAGAGATAGAACTACACATAGAACTAGACATAGACATAGAACTACACATAGAACTAGACATAGACATAGAACTACACATAGAACTAGACATAGAACTACACATAGAACTAGAGATAGAACTACACATAGAACTAGACGTAGAACTACACATAGAACTAGACATAGACATAGAACTACACATAGAACTACACATAGAACTAGACATAGAACTACACATAGAACTACACATAGACATAGAACTACACATAGAACTAGACATAGACATAGAACTACACATAGAACTAGACATAGAACTACACATAGAACTAGAGATAGAACTACACATAGAACTAGACGTAGACATAGAACTACACATAGAACTAGACATAGAACTAGACATAGACATAGAACTACACATAGAACTAGACATAGAACTAGACATAGACATAGAACTACACATAGAACTACACATAGACATAGAACTACACATAGAACTACACATAGACATAGAACTACACATAGAACTACACATAGAACTACACATAGAACTAGACATAGACATAGAACTACACATAGAACTAGACATAGACATAGAACTACACATACACATAGAACTAGATATAGACATAGACATAGAAGTACACATAGAACTAGACATAGAACTAGACATAGACATAGAACTACACATAGAACTAGACGTAGACATAGAACTACACATAGAACTCGACATAGAACTACACATAGAACTAGACATAGACAAAGAACTACACATAGAACTAGACATAGACATAGAACTACACATAGACATAGAACTAGATATAGACATAGACATAGAAGTACACATAGAACTAGAAATAGAACTAGATATGGAACTACACATAGACTTAGAACTACACATAGAACAAGAAATAGAACTAGACATAGCCATAGAACTACACATAGACATACAACTAGACATAGACACAGACATAGACATAGAACTAGACACAGACATAGAACTTGACATAGAACCAGACATAGTCATAAACATAGAGCTAGACACAGACATAGAACTAGAAATAGACATAGACACAGAACTAGACATAGAACCAGACATAGACATAAACATAGAGCTAGACACAGACATAGAACTAGACATAGAACCAGACATAGACATAAACATAGAGCTAGACACAGACATAGAACTAGACATAGAACCAGACATAGACATAAACATAGAACTAGACACAGACATAGAACCAGACATAGACATAAACATAGAACTAGACATAGACATAGAACCAGACACGGACATAGAACTAGACATAGACACAGACACAGAACTACACATAGAACTACACACAGACATAGAACTACACATAGAACTACACACAGACATAGAACTACACATAGAACTACACACAGACATAGACTTACACAGACTTTATTTGTCATTCATATTTACATCAAAATAAGATTTTAACGTGGTGGCTCAGAAAGCAAGGCAGCAGGAATAAATAAAGCAATACAATGCAATTAAAACACTACAATACAATATAATACAATACAATACTGATTAGTTTGCAAAACAAAAGGAAATATGCATGTGTGTTAAAATGCAAATAATGATGCTTGAATTCCTGTAGCTGCTCTGGTTTCAGGGTCATAACACTGTTACACTTGAATTCTGAAGCTGTCGAAAATGAAGCCAGTACCACCTGTGTGAAATAAACCTGTAAAACAATATGTATCGATGACAGAAAAATAACAGGTTAAGGTTAAGCCGGTGAAGTTTATGAACCTTTGGCACTCAAGCTCAAGCTCATGTTTGTACTGTTGCCCATCATTAGTGAAAGCCTTTTCTGAGCTGCAGTATTCAAAGAACTGACCTATGTTGCATGTGAAATAACAAACATAAAATTAACTTTGAGGTTAGTTTTCTCCTTCTACAACTCAAAAAATCTATTGTGTGTATTTAAAAGCTTACTCTTTTTCTGTTTTTTGCTCTCTCCTGCTCTTTCTGTAACCCTACGCACACTCATCTTTGCTTTAACAGGAAGCTCAGTGGTCATGTTGGACGTTAATGGCCGTAGCATCTATTTTCAGGCTGAGTGCTGCAACCTGAGCAGGCTGGCAGCTGTGGAGAGTCCGACTGAGTCTCAAGCCCGAGCACAGGACAGGACGGCAGATCTGACACTGGGGTTTAGGTATCAGTATGTGTGTGTGTGTGTGTGTGTGTGTGTGTGTGTGAGTGTGTGTCCGAAAGGGCAGGAAGCGGACGTGGACACCCGAGTTGTCTGATATGTGGGGAATCTGTCGCCTCCAATCACATGGCGGAATTTGTCGCAGTAGGGCCAAGGACAGGCCAAGACTTTCCCACAGTCAGGGAATTAGTCAGAGACACTGCAGACGGAGTCACTTGTGTCAGTTACATGAGGTAGAACAACTTCCTCCTTCTAGATAAAACAACTTCTTCACCCTAATAAAACTCCAATGAAACTGTGTTAAAATACAGCAACATTTACTTGGGGAAAACCACAAACTAAGATTTTCAAAGCAGAGAAGAAGAGCAAAACCACAATAGACGCTTTTCCATCGACCCTCAAATTGCGCAAATATAACTTGCGCATTAAAAATTTGCCTAATGGAAAAACGCCAATTTCACCAAAACTCTAGTTTTTTGATTAAAAGTTTTTGCGCTGGCAAGAGGTGGTTTTTCGGGCATTGCGAAATTGGTATATTACGCAAAACTGCAATGGACAGACCATTTTCGTAACAGTCACATGAACAAAAAAACGGATGTTGACGGTTGTTAAGTCAAGTGAAGAAGAAGAGTTGCAAACAAACTTGGCACGGTACATGTGGACACACCAGGAAACTGAAACATTTTTGAATTTAGTACGTGATAGAGAGATAACAAGCATTCTCGACTCGAAACACCAGAGAAATATGAGCATTTACCAGGACCTAGAGCAGTGGTTCTCAACCTTTTTTTGGCTTGCGACCCCATTTTAACATAGCAAACTTCTGGCAACCCCAGACATTCAAAACGGAGACAATTTTTTTTTTTTTTTGCAAAAATTAATTAGTCTTTGATCATATAATAGTTTGCTATACTGTGTTGCAAATAAACATTAATTTTAGACACATTTAGTCTATAAAATGTATATTATTATGGACGGAGGCAGAAAAGCCAGGTGTAGATTACTGCACAAAGTAAGAATTTTATTTTCCTTGGTCAGGATATGTACAGTCAGTCCAGCTTGTATTTACAAGGCTGACAATTAATACTGAACAAACAATAACTCAAACTATGAATTATGAAAGAGCTGCAGCATCTGAAACTGACCACAATGAACATTTGAAAGATAAACAGTACCACAGTGCTTCAGTTTCAGCTTCACAGTTTGTCATGTCTTTTATGGATTGGGATTGTCTCTCTCAATTCACCATATATTTTTTTGTTGTAAGTTTTTTTTGTTTTGTTTTTTTACATTTTTGTCAATTACTAGAAATTTCAGGTGACCCCATTTGAATTCCAGGCAACCCCAAGTGGGGTCCCTACCCCAAGTTTGAAAAACACTGACCTAGAGGGTGCTATGAGAGAAAAAGGTTACGTCTGGCAATTTAATGTACTGCCTCATCAATGTATGGCACACACCATACACACACCTGTGAACAGTGGTTCTGCTAACTCCAAAGGTCTCAGCCACTACCCTGTACTCTGCACAGACAACCAGTTTATAAACAGCGATGGCAACGCACTTATTGGCAGGAACTGGCTGCCTTGGATACTGCTCAGCAGGTGCTACAAGCAGACTCAGTGCATCACACAACGCCTCAAAAGTTGCCCGGGTCATCCTGAAATTCTGAATCCACAGTTCCTCTGTGAAATCTTCAACTATCACTTCCCAAAAACGCCTCATTCTCTTGACGCTCCACCACTTCAATAAGACGCCTACGTCACCTTTGAAGTCTAATTATGAACTCCAGAACCATGGTAGAAATATGAATATATCTGTAAATCAACATGATATTTATGTTCGTCATCATGTTTGTGAAACAACTTATCATTACATCTTGTGATAATAAATAAACATATGATCGCATTTGTGATTTAATGGAAAAACCAACAATACACACTTCTGTTTTTTCAACATTTAGTAAATATCGGTAACATTTTGCACATGAGTACAATGGAAAAGCGACTACTGAGTGAAAAACATTACTGAAATCTGCTTCCTTTTTTATGTTTCATCAGACACAACTGAAATGCATCAATATTAAATGAATTGGGATGACTTGAAGATGAATGAAGATTCCCAGATGTGACAGATTTAGTATGAATGGTTTGTAGTTTTGGTGGTTTCCTCCAACACACTGCCTTCACTGGGATAATGCAACTATTTTCTAATAAAGTGATGCCATTGTATATCACAAACTACAGGCAACCAACCAACCCTACATAACATCTTAATGCTTCTAAATCAAAAACAATCAACAGGTCTCGATTCAATAGAGAGAAATTCAGCAATTATGTGATAAAATGACTGTCAATGTATTAGTATTATTTATTTCCAAACATATTCTTTTTCTAACCACTAACCAAAGCCTGACCCTTTAACCCATAGAGACCCAAACAGCCACCGGTGACGCAATCCTATCAATGTATGTCAATAATTGGTGTAAAATGCAGTTTGTCATCTTTTCATGGTCATCAAATATGACCCATTTGGACGGTCAGAGGCTCTGTAGTTACCGTGGAAACACTGTCATCTTCTACAACACTGATTCACCAGTAAAACCCATGGAGTTGGATTAATGACAGTGGATGGACACACTGGGTTTACATTGAGTTAGCAATACCTTAGCTGAAAAAGTTAAGTTTTTCTTCATTTTTCTTTGTTTCGATAAAATTAACTTTGAATTTACCGTGAGTTTTCATGAACATATACATGATCTGTGAATTAAATATACAAAAATAAATAATTTACACCAAAAAATGCAAAATACAGACAATAATATTATTTTAAAATGATGATAAATTAGTTAAGAAAGGTAGAAATAGAGAAAAATTCACTTGGGATCTGACACAAAAGTAGCGCTGGGTCTTTATGGGTTAAAACCTACAAAAGGATGCAAACTTTTCAGTGATTTTATGTATTTACCGTCCACTCTATGAAATAAAGTGATACTAAATAGCTGCTTTAAAACCCACTGAATTAAAGCTGATCATCCACACTTCTATCGCATCATGGTTGTTTGATAAGAAATCCTCCGTGGTGGTGTACAGGGGCTAAATCAAGATGAGCCTTAGATTACATTGGGCTATTAGTAAAATGCTTCCATATGAGAAAGAAGTGAACAAGAAGTCAAAAGAAAAATTAAGTAAAAAATGCTGGTTGGTTGTAGTTTCCAACATATATGCCCAATCCCAATTCACCCCTTGGCCCTTGCACTTGGCACTATCTAGGGGTGGAAACATTCCCCTATGAAATGGGACATCTGTTCGTGACCTGTTACGTCATCAGCAGTCACCGATGCCTCTATAACCAGATTTAACAACTTTGTTTCCAAAAGTATTCACCATGCTGTCAGTAGCTGTAACTGTCTCTGTTCCATGGGCTTTGGTCATCTACATGCGTCTATCAACTACACTCTCAAAAATAGAGGTACGAGATCAGAACATTTATGTACCTATGAGTACATTTTTTAAAAATGTTCTCTCAAAAGTACAATATTGGTCTTTAGGAGGCCAGAGTTGCACCTTTAGACTATGAAAAAGGGTCCAAAGTTATGTAAAGTACAAATGTGTACTATAAGGTACCCTGCAGCATTAAAAAATGTGTGTAGACCATGAGAATAGGCTATAGGCTAGGACAGGGGTGTCAAACTCATTTTAGTTCAGGGGCCATATTCAGCTAAATTTGATCTGAAGTGTGCCGGACCAGAAAAATAATAACATAATAACCTATAAATATTGACAACTCTAAATTTTTGTCTTTGTTTTAGTGTAAAAAAACCAAAACAAACAAACAAACAAAAAAAACCCATTAAATTATGAAAATACTTACTTTTATAAACTATCCAAAAAAAAAAAAAAAAAAACCTGAAAAAACTGAAATTAAAATAAAAAATTTAGTGCAATTTTAACAATATTATTCCTCAACTTCTCATTTATCCATGTGCATTATCAGATCTACAAAGACACTAAACACTGAGGAACAGGCAGAAAAATTGTTAAATTTGTGCTGAATTTTCTACAGACATTTCAGGTTGTTCATATTTGTTCAGGTTATTCACATTTTATTGTTACAGGATAGTTTGGAAATGTCAGTATTTTCATAATTGAATGTTCTTTTTGCATTAAAACAAAGAAAAAAATGTAAGTTGTTAATTCAAGATTTTTTTTTGGCTTAATTCAAGATTTTTTACTAATTGAAGATTTTTTTTGGCTTAATTCAAGATTTTTTTAACTTAATTGAAGATTTTTTTTGGCTTAATTCAAGATTTTTTTTTTTTTTTTACTTAATTGAAGATTTTTTTTTTTTTTTTTTGCTTAATTGAAGATTTTTTTTACTTAATTGAAGATTTTTTTGGCTTAATTGAAGATTTTTTTTTTTTTTTTACTAAATTGAAGATAGTTTTTTCTTTTTTGCCTAATTGAAGATTTTTTTTTTTTACTTAATTGAAGATTTATTTTTTTTTTTGCTTAATTGAAGATTTTTTTTTACTTAATTGAAGATTTTTTTATTTTTATTTTTGGGCTTAATTCAAGATTTTTTTTTTTACTTAATTGAAGATTTTTTTTTTTGCTTAATTCAGTTCAAGACTGGAATTTTTGCACTTGGCAAAAACATACCAGGGGCCGAACTGGACCCTTTTTGGCCCACGGGCTGCATGTTTGACACCTGTGGGCTGGGATAACTGAACAGTAGGCCTAATTATAGTTAAAACATTAGGCTTAGCGCATTATTTATTATATATCATACTGTAATTACTCTATATTATATTTAACAATAATTTGTGTTTTAATTTAATAGCCCAGTTAGCTCAATGATAATAGCCTAATAATTTATTTAGCTTATTAGAACCTCTGATTATTGCCATAATCTCTGTTTTATCAAGTTTTCATTCACACCTCCACGTCTTGATGTTGTAGCTTGCCTATACCTTTTTTTTTTTTTCTCAATTAGGCCACCAGTTCAAACTTTTAGGCATCATGGCATTATCAACTATATGAAAGTTTTCTTTCTATGTAAAGTACTTAAGGTACAAAAATGGACCATTTCGAAAGGGTACAGAAATGTCTCTCAAAAAAGTACACCCCCAGTGACAAGCATTTGTACCCTTTTAAGTACAAGCTGGTACCTCTATTTTTGAGAGTGTATAAACTGCAGAAAAGTGGTCTACAACACACTGAACCGGCATTAAATAGTCGATCAAATGATGTTTATGAATAAAATACATTTGTGTGTTTCTTTCATCACACTGCTGCACTTTTTGCTGTGTTTACCTCCATCTTGCCAATGATTCTAAGAGAATTATGGGAAATTTCTCCTAGCCCTCTGTTCATTGTGTGGTCTTGAAAAATCTCCCGCTATACAGCCCTCCACCTTAGCCCTTCACCTCCGTCTAAATGAGAATCGGGACAACTCTACCCCTTCATGTGTATGCCCAAAACAGAGGGGTAGGGGTAAGGGAGAGGGCCAAGGGGTAAACTGGGATTCAGCCATAGTCTTGGATCAAAATGTGAAATCCTGACAATTATTAAGAGAATGGGTTTTACGCAGGAATGTTTGTCTCCAACCTACCAGATGTACTTACAATACATTACAATACATTCATATTACAGGTTCTTTGTAGTGGAAGATTTATAAACCAATATATATGTGTAATAACAATGTATCACATACATTAAAAACATCAGCTAACCAGCACTTTAGTCATTTATTTTCCAATTAATCTTATTAATGTAAATAGGATTTAGCACATTTACTTCTGAGGCAGATAATTTCTAATACAGGGTGGGGAAGCAAAATTTACAATATTTTGAGGCAGGGATTGAAAGACAGTGTATGACCAATTAGTTTATTGAAAGTCATGAGAATTTATTTGCCACAAGAAAACTGACATAATAGAAAATGTTTTTATTCTATGTGTCCTCCTTCTTTCTCAATAACTGCCTTCACACGCTTCCTGAAACTTGCGCAAGTGTTCCTCAAATATTGGGGTGACAGCTTCTCCCATTCTTCTTTAATAGTATCTTCCAGACTTTCTCGTAATAGTTTTGCTCATAGTCATTCTCTTCTTTCCATTATAAACAGTCTTTATGGACACTCCAACTATTTTTGAAATCTCCTTTGGTGTGACGAGTGCATTCAGCAAATCACACACTCTTTGACGTTTGCTTTCCTGATTACTCATATGGGCAAAAGTTTCTGAAAAGGTATGGATAATAGTGTTAGGTATGATTATGACATCAGTATATGTTTGGTTTCAAAACAATTGACGTAGTGCCTGCTGAGAAAAAACAACTAAATGTTCATTGTAAATTTTGCTTCCCCACCCTGTAAATAGATAAATTAATAAATAAATAAAATTGCAGTCCACTTTACAAATGGTGTAAAAATCATTTGAACACAAACTACCTTCGCTCAGATCATTGTCAACCTTCAGCAAAAATACAAAGCATTAAAAAGCCAAGAATAAATGGATGTATTGCACTGGAGATCAACCATTCTCCTCTCCTCTCCTCCTTTAATAATGATCTGGTTTCCTCCTTGTGCCTCTGTCAGAGCCTGTGTGCCTTGTTAGCTGACAGAGCTCGAGGGCAGGTTTGACTTGACCTTGTCACATTCTGCCACTAACACACTGAGACAGAGGCAATATTATAACCCTCTATTATAACACTTGGACAGAGCAACACACAGGCTCAGATCTGTCGTTTTTTTTTTTTTTTTTTTAATGTTTTTAGGTGCAAGCTTTTTAAAAACCACACTTAATAGATTACTTTAAATGTAAAATCAGTGTGAGGAAAAATCAGCAGCAGCAGATGTTTTAGTTTGGTCAGCTACATCTGTATAATATTGTTTGTGATGAAATTAAATGCAATGCAGTATTTTTGTGACTGAAATATGCATAAAACACTGAGTTTAATGTACACTGATGTGAAAGGTACTACAATAGTGCATACTCTACAAAGCAAAAGTGTTAAGTGTAGTTTTATGATTTTGCGGTCTAAAATTTTAATGCATACTAACCCAGTCCACATGTCACTTTTGTTTTGCTTTTGATTCTTCAAGCCTCATCTAAACCCAGTTATGGCCTTAATGTGGACATAAATGAAGAGAAACAAAAACTAACTTTTTAAGGCTGTCAAGTCTTTTCACTCTAGTACACAGGTGTCAAACATGCGGCCCGGGGGTCAAATCCGGCCCGCCAAAGGGTCTGATCCAGCCTGTAGGATGAATTAGTGAAATGCAAAAATTACACTGAAGATATTAACAATCAGTAGTGTAAAATCATTTTAATTCAGTTCCACATACAAATCAATTAGATCTCAGTTGGGTCAGATCAGTAAAATAGTATCATAATAACCTATAAATAATGACAACTGCAGATTTTATCTTTGTTTTAGTGGAAAAAAAGTAAAATTGCATGAAAATGTTTAGATTAATAAACTATCCTTTTACAAAAAATGAGAATAACCTGAACAAATATGAACAACCTGAAATGTCTTAAAAGAAGTAAATGCAATTTTACCAATATGATACCTGGTACTATATGTTTTGTGTATTTGTAATTGTAATGTAAGTTATAACGCACATGTGTAAATGATAATCTGAGGCATAATATTGTTAAAATTGCACTTGTTTTTCTTAAGACATTTCAAGTTGTTCATGTTATTCAGATTTTGAAGGAAACGTTGCAGATGTAAACATTATCATAATGTAATTTTAATTTTTTCACTGTTATTATTTTACTGGTCGGGCCCACTTGAGATCATATTGGGGTGAATGTGGCCCCAGAACTAAAATGAGTTTGACACTCCTGCTCTAGTTTGATTTTTCCTGTAAAAAGAGAAAATATAATTATGTAACACCTTTCAGTCCCTTGGTGCATTTTTCACCCTGTATAAGGCTCATGTCCTCCCTCGTGACCCTTCGTCTGGACATGACTTAAAACTGAACACAGGTTAACTGAGGTAACAACAAATATTGGTGTACTTTATCATTTGGGCTGCAGCACTATTACTTTCCGCCTCTATTTCAGTGCCTTATTGCATTTTCCTTGTGGATCTGTCTTCTTCGAGTAGTTCATGGAGCTTCTAAAAACAATGTAGCCATTAAAAATTTTTTTCTACCAGGTTATATTTAGCAAGTCTAATTTACTGAGGTATGACTCAGTAAAGGAATCTCTCCTCTACGTAAAGTGATTCCTCTTGGCTCGCTGATGGGATATAATATGTGTGCAAGTGCACAATCACACATGCACACATCTCAGCTGCTGTGCTGTAAAACCTAGATTCATGTTTGCCAATTAGTACCACTGACACGGAGACTGGGCCGCAACGCAAGCAGGGGATTTGTAGCTCA
Organism: Sphaeramia orbicularis; assembly: GCF_902148855.1. Classification (NCBI taxonomy): domain Eukaryota; kingdom Metazoa; phylum Chordata; class Actinopteri; order Kurtiformes; family Apogonidae; genus Sphaeramia; species Sphaeramia orbicularis. Next base: position 36,442,387 of record NC_043961.1, read on the forward strand.
TTAGTGGCCGTCACACACACATGCGCGCACACACACACACACACACACACACACACACATCCACAGTGTCCTATGTCTTCAGCAGGATATAACTTGTTGACATCCTGATTTTGAAGGCTGAATCTTTACTCTCCTTGCATATAATGGACGCTAATGAGGTGAGACAGAGGGAGGAAAAAAGTAAGAGAGAGGCAAGTACAGACAGCAGCTCCAACTGGAAAAAAGAGGAAGAGAGCAAGAAAGAGAACACTGTTATTCTTTTTTTTTTTTTTTTTTTTTTAAATAAAGCACGTGTAAAAATGAGATGGGATGAATTAGCCACAGAGACAATTAAGAGCATTTGAATGAAACGAGAACACCCTGTGAGCACATAATGAGATTACAATGTGGAAAGAACATTCATGATTATTATGAATCCACCAGAGAGTCTCATCCCCCCTCAATTCAAAAATCCATGTAACTACCCCTTAATAATAAATCACTCGGCATGCAGGCTGTGCACGTTTTCACTGAAGCAACAAAGACGGAGTTAAGTTGATTGCAAAGAATATATGCATAAAGCTTAGAGAATGCGTTATTCTTATATTAGTGGCAAACTGGCTAAAAAAGAACATAAATAAAGAAAATTATGAACATGGAAGAATTTCACATCTGTAATTATGGATGAAGATTACCAACTGCAGGCAATTCTATTTTATTTTATTGTATTTTATTTTATTTTATTTCTTCACACCTGCAAAACTCTACACTGCCACAGGGTATTGTCATCAGTTCGTCACTCATCCGTCCGTCTGTCCATCCATATGTGCAAAAACTTTGGCATGGGCTGAAGGCCAAGGGTTTTCAAGCGTGGGCACGATATGTTCTTATTAAGAAAAAAACACCATGAATAAACTGCTTTCATTCAGACTTCTGGAAGGACACAGCTCGGCTCATTCAGCTTCTCTGACAGTATGTTGAATATAAACTTAATTAAATACCATCTAAAGAAATCTGGCCTTCACTCAGATCAGTAGAGACAATTTACACAAAATTGTAGAATACTTTTTCAGCATGAGAGGCACTCCAACCTTGCTGGCATTTTTCAACAAGAATAAGGATAACATAACATAAGTGATTGAGTGTAAGTTAGACGTAGGTACATAGACTGTTAACACCTTTCAACCCATGAGTTGGAGCTTTTTGAACTGATTCAGAAAAAAAATACCACTGATGAATGAAAACTCATGGTGTTACATGCTATGGTTAGGAGAACCTGCTGTCTAACATCCTGCCTACACGCTTATAGATATTTTTCTTAGAAGGTGTTTTTTTTTTTTTTTAATCTATTTATTGTGTCCACATAACCTTTACTTCACAAATTATCTCTCTCCATGCTACAGTGCAACAGCAATTACAAACTGGTATAAACTCTCACATAAACCATTGTTTCTGTAGGACACCACAGATAATAACAGATGCAGCAGCTAATTTTATTTCATTTATTTTATTTAACCTTTATTTAACTGGGGGGAAAAAAGCTCATTGAGATTAAAAATCTCCAAATAGAAATCACAGTCATACAGTCACACTAAAAATATAAATAAAACACAATAAAAGTCAGTCCTAAAACTATACGTAAAAAACTAAAATTAGAAAATACATATAAAACACCATCAATAATTTAAAAGGTACTAAAAGTATAACAACAATGTTCCTTAAAAGCAGCACAAAGCAGAACCCGATTCAATCAATTAGAAAAACATCTACATCCTGATTAATCCTTTTCCCATTAATTTAGTAAGGTTTAGGTTTTCAAAGTGTATTCTTTATGCCTTATAGATTTCACCACATCACCGGTACATATGTGACATACACACTGAGCAAGATGGAAGATCCAGACCATCTTCTTCATCTCATTCTGATGAACCAGAAGAGCAGCTACAGCCACTAACGTCATTAAGATGCAGAACTGAGATACTGAAGATCCGTCATATCCACCAGAGTCTACAACACCTCAGTCTGATAATTCATGAGCTGCTTTTACACAGAGATCCCAGAAAAAAGAAAAAAACAGTGATCCCACCTTTTTTTTTTTTCCCACCATTTACAGATTTCCACAGCCAAGCTGAAGGAGTAACAGAGGTGAGACAGGCTGGACTTTTACACAGCGGACCTGTGTTCCAGAATCAAAGGGGCGGTGATGCAGCACAGTGTATAGTGCAGTGTTTTTCAACCTTGGGGTCAGGACCCCATATGAGGTAGCCTGGAATTCAGATAGGGTCGCCTGACATTTCTAGTAATTGATAAAAATAAAAAAAATGAAAACTCTCCATTAAAAAAGATATGGTGAGTTGAGAGAGATAATCCCAATCCATAAAAGAAGGTTAATATATTAAACAAAGAAAACTGATCAAAATGTTACTTTTTCAGCAAAATATATCCTTAACTGAACATAAACCCAGTGTGTCCTTCCAATATCATTGATCCAACTCCATGGGTTTTACTGGTGAATCAGTGTTGTAGAAGATGACGGTGTTTCCATGTTCACTACGGAGCATCTGAACGTCTAAATGGGTCATATCTGATGACCATGAAAAGATGATAAACTGCATTTTACACCAATTATTTCAATACATTAATAGGCTTAGTGCAGTGTTTTTCAACCTTGGGGTCGGGACCCCACATGGGGTCACCTGGAATTCAAATGGGTCGCCTGAAATTTCTAGTAATTGATAAAAGAAAAAAAAACAAAAAACTTACAAGTAAAAAATATATGTTGAGTTGAGAGAGACAATCCTAATCCATAAAAGACATGACAAACTGTGAAGCTGAAACTGAAACACTGTGCTTCTGTTTATCTTTCAAATGTTCATTGTGGTCGGTTTCAGATGCTGCAGCTCTTTCATAATTCATAGTTTGAGTTATTGTTTGTTCAGTATTAATTTGTAAATACGAGTTGGACTGACTGTACATATCCTGACCAAGGAAGATAAAATTCTCACTTTGTGCAGTAATCTCCACCTGGCTTTACTGCCTCCATCCATAATAATATACATTATATAGACTAAATGTTGTCTAAAATTAACATTTTTTTGCAACATAGTATAGCAAATTATTACATGATCAAAAACAAATTAACTTTAGCAAAAAAAAAAAAAAAAAGTCTCGTTTTGAATGTCTGAGGTCACCAGAAATTTTTGATGTAAAAATGGGGTCATGAGCCAAAAAAGGTTGGGAACCACTGATATGGTGTGACTTACACATTGGAAATACCCTGAGCATAGTGGTGTTGCTGACCTCTCCAGGGTCGTCCGTCTTTCACCGTTCCACAAATGTTTCTGAAGTGACAAGAGCTCACGGATCTCGGCGTCTCCCCAGTTTGACATCTTTCTGGTCGCGTTGATATGTTTGTTTACTGTACACAGCCCAGACTAATTTCTAAATCCCCCAGCGCAGAGGTCGCCCACGCAATACTTCATCAAGTCATCACACCTTGGTTGCGGAATGAGAGGTGTTCTTTTTACACAGCATTCCAGAATCATGATTCCACCTTTATCACGGCTCTGTTACTACCTCCAAAGGGGTTACAGAGCCGTGACAGAGGTGGGACCAAATGATCCCACCATTTTATTTACACAGACATCATTCCAGAATAAAGGTGAGATATTCCAGCAACAGAAGTGCTATGGAAAAGGGGCTAGTAACTGATGATTGCTTGATTTTCTCTTTCTTTCTCTTTCTTTCTTTCTTTCTTTCTTTCTTTCTTTCTTTCTTTCTTTCTTTCTTTTATTTCAGTTTATATTCATTTCATATATTTGATATTTCAGGTGCAGGTTCATTTCACAAAGCAACAACTGACATGTGCAAACTGGGGTGTGATGCAGCTGTTCTCTGATATCCTCATCTTCCCTGTCCACATGGATATACATGAACCAGAATGCTTAAAAAAGTCTTTAAAAATCTATGTTTTTTCTATGTTTTGCATAGATGTGGATGACAAACCCACATATGTATATGGATATACAGGTACAGTATGTCTGTTTTGTAAAATATCCACATTCATGTGGATGGGGCAGTAGTCCCTCATTCATAACAACCCATACACAGTTGTTTACCCAGGGCAATAACAACAGGAATGTGGACTGAAGATAACTGCTGTCATCAACTCAGCTTGTGTATGTTTTGGTTACAGGATTTTATTTTTGGATACATGATATAAAAACACACAAAAAGCAATCATTTGAGTTTGGTTCTGAGAAAAACAGCAAATTTCAAGGTATTTTGCCATTGGCAAAAAAAAAAAAAAAATAGACGTTTCATTTTCATGTACTTTGTAGAGTACATGGGGTAAAAAAAATGAAATCTTAACAGAACAGAAATGAAGAAAGTCCTCTGTTTTTCTAGATTGGATGTAATCATTTACAAGCCAGTGATTACAGTGATGTGCAAAAAAGAAAAAAAAATTCTCACACTAACTACCAAAGTTTGACTCACTACACTAACTCGTTTGTCATGACTTGATGAAGATGGAAACAACTCCCCATGTGTATGTATGTATGTATGTATTTATTTATTCTGATTTTGTACCTTTGAACTTCATCTTGATGGTTTTATTATTTTCATTCAGTTAAAATCCTGCAAACTGATTTGTCATTGTAGACCACTGTAATTGTTCCTTTTCTCTTTGTGGGAAAATTTGCACATACCATTATTGATATATCAATGGTACTCTTTTCAACTCTTTTGAATATTGCATTTTCATGAGTTTTTCAATGTGACTTGTTATGACATCTGTGAAACTACTGAAAATAATCTCATTACCTACACTGTATAAGAAAGGTTTCTCTCCTATATTCAGGACAATCATGTGAATGCCACCAAATATGATGGTACAGGTCCTTCCATCAAATAGATACAGAAAAAAGTTTTATTATACTCTTGATTCCTGTGAGAAAACTGTACAGTGGCAAGAAAAAAATATGTGAACCCTATGAAATTTCCCAAAATATGATCTGATCTGCATCTAAGTCACCATACAGACAGACAGAGTGTTCTTATTCTACCACTCATAAAGTAAGCCTAAAGGCTTACTTACTTTTTCCACCAGCACTGTAAGTGTTAATTAGATGTTAACAGGTTAAGACATTAAATATGATGATTGTTTGTATGGTCTTTGATTAAAGCAGCATATGACTTTCATCACAATTTTTTTTTCAAATTTGTAAAACCCCAGTGATAGCCTAATTATCACTAATCCACTAGTTTTTCTGTTCTTATGCATCTGGGGCTCGTTTCTGCACTAGTTCGTTAAATCGTTAAGCCCAGTGCAACGCAAAATGCATCTGTTTAACGCATTTTGCGCTATTACGTTTCTGGGCTCACTCTTTGTTCGTTAACAACTAGCGCAATGCAAAATGCGTTCATGTGTTAGTTTGTTAACCCCAATGCAACGCAAAATGCGCTATCCTGTTTCTGGGCTAGTTGGTTAAAAGTGTGCGCTCACCCAGTTCCTCGTCAAAGAGCTGATTTTAACGCGGACCTCAGAGGTCCGCGTTAGAAGGAGGATGTATTCTTGTAGATTCATTTCACTTCGTTTCTGTCATGTACTTCCTTTGAAATATTATTTACATTTGAAAAAGAAGATTTTTAACACAAGTCTGACAATATCTATAATGATATCAGATTTTTCCCATGAACATTTTGCACTGATAAAAATGAATTTACCGAGTGAGGACTGATCCACTCACTGAATTTTATTTTCTACGGATTTATGGATAACTACAAAAGTACTAGGAGAGCGCAGACCTCCACCAAGGCAGATCAGCCCCCCCCCATCACCACCAACATTTTATCATTTGTTCCTTGTGCCAGTATCAACATTTCCTGAAATTTTCATCCAAATCCGTCCATAACTTTTTGAGTTATCTTGTACACGGACAGACAGACAAACCAACGCCGGCAAAAACATAACCTACTTGGCGGAGGTAAATATAGATTAGTTCAGGACAAAGTGTGTGTGGCTTAGAGATGAATGAATGAATGAATGAATGAATGAATGAGAACCGTATGGGACCAGAGCCAGTGAACTGGTGACACACACACCAGCAGGGTGTGTGTGTGTGTGTCTGTGTGCAAGCGTAATGAGATACACGCAAACACACAAAGCAAAGTGATCACAATACCTCCTGGTAATTAGGCTATCACTGGGGCTTTACAAATTAGAAAAAAAACATGTGATGAAAGTCATACACTGCTTTAGAGACATGATATTTGTCTTTACTTGTGTGCCTTAGATCAGATCACATTTTCTGACCAATTCATAAAGAAAACAAGAAAAACACTTGGAGAGCGCAGACCTCTGCCAAGACAGATCTGCCTCCTGTGTGTGAGTGCGTGTTTGTTTGTTTGTTTGTTAGCAAGATAACTCAAAAAGTTATGGAGGGATTTTCATGAAATTTTCAGGAAATGTTGATTCTGGCACAAGGAAGAAATTATTACATTTTGGTGGTGATGGGTGGGGGGGGGTGGGGTGGGGGGCAGATCTGTCTTGGCGGAGGTCTGCGCTCTCCAAGTGCTTTTCTTGTTATAATAATGGATTAGATTCATATAGTGCTTTTCTATGAACACATACTCAAAGCGTGTACAGTGGATCCATTCTTCATTCAGTCACTCTGGGGGTGGTAAACTACATCTGTATCCACAGCTGCCCTGGGGCATGGCTGACAGATGTGTGGCTGCCAATTCGTGCTTACGGCCCCTCCGACCACCTCCAAACATTCATACAAATTCATCCACCAGTGTGAGAGGCAGCACTGGAGGCAAGGAGGGTAAAGTGTCTTGCCCGAGGACACAACAGCACATGACTAGGACATAGCAGGATTTGAACTGCAAGCCCACCCACCCCCCAATCGCCACCAAAATTTAATCATTTCTTCCTTGTGCCAGTATCAACATTTCCTGAAAATTTCATGAAAATCCCTCCATAACTTTTTGAGTTATCTTGCTAACAAACAAACAAACATGCACGCAAACACACACAAAGCAAAGTGATCACAAATACCTCCTGGCAGAGGTCACTAGAAAATCTCAAATGATTCACATTCATTTTCTTGCCACTGTATCTTTTTTTTTGTCCACAGTGTGATCAAAGTTCAGCCTCTGATACAGAATCACACCACCTGAGGGAGTTTACATTCATTTTGCTGCTCCAACACACTTGGTCAGTCTTGAAGGTCCAGCAGCTGTGAGATGGAATGAGTCACTTTGCCACCCTGCTGACCACTTTTTTTTGTAATCAGGACACAGTCTCAGTTCAGTCAGTTTAGGTTCAATGCAGTGCAGTTCAGGTCAGTGTGTGTTTGCAGTTGCTGCTTATGCAAGCTGATAGATAATGTAATGGGGTCAGATAGGACTCTGGCTGGAGTCCAGAGCGTCATGATAAGACCTCACCACAATTACAGCATGCTACTACTACACTAATAAGGAAGACCCTGTAATATGAAACTTTGTACTTCTATCTTGGCAGTTGTGCTGTGTTCCAGTACACCACAAACACAAAAACACACACACACATACACACACACACACACATACAGGATCCTCTTTGGGCTGCAATCACTTATTCTGGTTTCTGTCAGTAGCCTGGTCTTGTCCTGCTGAGCTCTGCAACAATTCCACTTCCTTCCTGTTCTTGGTTACTATGGTAACAGCAAAGGAGAACTCCGTTATCATCAGATGGATCAGGCCACAAAATTATTTTTATCTCCACTTCCCCATCTCTCTGCCTCATGTAACCAGGGGACTGAGTGTCCTCGCAGGTTTCTACAGCTGGAGTGTGCAGCATATCACAGGAAAAGAGCAAAGATAAAACACGACACAGACATAAATGAAGGTCTACACTCGCAGAAAGTGTCAATAATAATAAAGCTTCTGATACAGAAAAATAAACAAGAGCACACACACATACCGAGTGTATGAGGTTTTCTATTTTCTTCCAAGCTGGAACTAGAATGTGTGTCTGTAGTCTGAATCCTTGGATGTGAACACAATGTAGACAAATACACAGTGTGAAAAGCAAATTGCTAAATACGCTAACAAAGACTGTGTCAAAGCAAATGAGAAGTTGATTATGCAAAATACCATCAACGATCATGACATTTTACAAACGACTAGTATTAGTAGCAGATTTTTAGTGAACATCATTCGACCTCTGACTTTAACATCTCAAAAAATAGACATCACATCTAAATGAAAGAAAGCAAGGTGTAGTGTTTGCGTTGGATTGTTTGCTCCAGTTTTTTTTTTTTTTTCTATTTAGGTTTTTGAAAATTTCAATGAGCAAAAATATTTACTCACTCCTAATTTTAGTTGTAGTTTAATTCCTCTTTTCCACTGTCTGTATCAGCATGGCTCACCTCAACCCCAGCATGTTCAAAACAACTGCTGGTCTGAGCAAGGCAACAATGGAGGAGACATAAACTTAACCCTTTATTGGGTAAGTGACTATTTTTGGTAATTTCCACAAACATTAAATATGGGGCCAATCCCATGCCTCAGTGAGGTCAAGAAGTATGTTGGGTTTTAAAAGACTATACAGTGATCCAGAGAGATTTTACGGAAATTTTGATGCTGCAAATAGTGAATATGAGTGATTTTTATCAGTTTATGACTTTATAACTGAGGTTATTATTGTTAACAACAGAATGATGAAAAACTAGAATTGAAAAACCATTTTTGTTAATTGAAATAAATAAAGATTTTAATTGAAATAAAAAATGATAACTAACTGAAACTGTTTTGTGTGCCTACAAAACTAACTAAAACATATACAAATAATGGATAAAATTTCCTTTGTTTTCGTCCTTTTCAATCTCAGACTGATATGAACTTGATTTATTTCTCTCAGGCAGTTTTAGCTGGCAGCACTGTACGACACTTCACAGTCCATCATTTCTCGTTACTTGACATTTAGAGTTGGCCTCTTGTCTCCACTCTACCTGGCAACATGGAGATTAAAGTTGGGAGAATGTAGCAGAGTCCTGTATGGGGTTTCTTTGAATATGACAGTGAGGAAGATAAAAGATATGAACTAGAAGCACTGGGAGAGCGCAGACCTCCGCCAAGGCAGATCAGTGGGCCCCCTCATGCCCCCCCCTCGATCACCACCAAAATTTAATCTTTGTTCCTTGTGCCAGTATCAACATTTCCTGAAATTTTCATCCAAATCCTTCCATAACTTGTTGAGTTATCTTGCACACAGACAAACAGACAGACAGACAAACAGACAGACAAACCAACGCCGGCAAAAACATAACCTCCTTGGCGGAGGTAAAAAAAAAAACTAAAACTAAACTAAAACTAAGCATTTAGAAAAAAAAAAAAAGAAACAAGTGCTGCTCAGATGTTTTATGGCAAGAGGAGGGAGACTGTTGTCACGCCATCCGATGAGGAGTATTTCAATAAGTGCCCTATAAAGGGTTAAAACTACTTATTGACATTTAAAATCTGTGGTTGATTTATTAAGATAGAGGTTGAATCCCAATTCACCCCTTGGCCCTCCCCCTTGGCCCTCCCCCTTACCCCTACCCCTCCATTTTGCAAGTACACGTGAAGGGGTAGTGTTGTCCCGATTCTTAATTAGAAGGAGGGGAATGGCTAAGCGGAAGGGCTGTATAGGCCTCGAAATGGAGATTTTTCAGGACCACACTACGAATAGAGGGGTAGGACAAATTTCCCATAATTCTGTTTGAATCATCGGCAAGATGGAGGTAAACACAACAAGAAAGTGCAGCAGTGTGATGAAAGAAAAACACAAATGTACGTATTTTCTTTGTAAACAACTTAATCATTTGATCGACCGTTTAATGGCATTTCAGTGTGTTATAGATCGCATTTCTGCGGTTTATAGTTGATAGCTGCAAAAAGACGACCAAAGCCCATGGAACAGAGATGGTTACAGCTACTGACAGCATGGGGAATACTTTCAGAAACAAAGCTGTCGCATCTGTTTAAAGTGGCATCGATGACTGCTGATGACAAAACAGGTCTGGAAGGGTTGTCCCATTTCATAGGAGAATATTTCAAGCAGTGCCAAGTGCAAGGGCTAAGGGGTAGGGGTAAGGGGGAGGGCTAAGGGGTGAATTGGGATTGGGCCAGAGTCTACGTTTCTGGAGATTTCCCACTAGTTCGGTTCAGTATTCACGGGGCATTATTGACACAGCAATAATTCTAGCTCAGCTGATCTGTGTGAGTATATGTTATGATCATAGTATGGCATTAGCTTACTTGGACACTCGACAAAGGTGATACCAGAAATAGTATCTGATAGTCCCTGGAGGTGCCTGGTCATGCAGAGGAAATGCCAAAAAAGCTGACAATGTAAGGCAAGTTGAACTGATAGTGTCACAAAATGGCATTAGTTTTGAAAACTAAAAGAATGAGGGTACTTGACTTCTTTACAGGCTTGATCGACTCAAGTATGAGGAGATGGTGTTTGGACTGTGGAAGGAAATGTGTCATAGGTGGAGAAAGTCAATGTGAATTCTGAACATCAGAAACCAATGTATTGTAGAAGAACCTGCTCTTCAATGGTTGTGCAGGAGCAGACTCTGGAAACTACAAGTTATTTTAGAAAATGCATGTTGAATTTATATTTCAGAAAAATGATGCTGATTTGTGCTTTGAGGAACTGCTAGTCTTCATCCATATTTGGTGGGATCTTGAAGGTGGCTGAACGCCCATGGGAGACGTTAGAGCAACATTTCAGATAGCGATATCAAAACAACAAATGGAGATTATCTTTTGGAAGAAAGTTGTTCACAGACTTGAGGAATCAAAGCCAAAGTACACTGAGCTGTTCTGGTGACAAATCCAGGAGATTACAAGATATTTTATGTTGAGTTTTCCTTTTGTATCAAACAAATGTTGTCACCGGCTGTAGGGAGACACAGGAAACAGGATGGCATGAGGTATGGTCTGTGTTTCTGAGTTTAGGTCATAAGGACTTCATTTGTTGAAAGAAAGCAATAAAAAATCAAAGCTGATCTAATGCAAATGAAGCTAAATTGCGTTTTTTTTTTGAAACACTGACAAAACATGGTGTTTTATCTCTGGAGTGATATTCCTGCTGTAAACAAACAGCTGCTGTGATGGTCCTGATGCAGGAGGAGTCTGGTGGATATCTCACATCCGCTCAATCACTTCCAGTCTAACCATGTGTCTCTGAGGAGCAGCCGAGGTGAAGGAGGAGCACCGAGATGAGTCTTAGGCCAGGAAGGTGCTCCCAGGACGATACGGCAATTTAAAGAAGTCAACGTGCTAATGGTCTACTAATTCAACTCTGGGGAACACGGCACTGTTTCATATTTCATTTATGGCTGCCAGAGCAGGGAGCAGCTCTCATCACTTATTATTGACTCAGAATGTCTGAATAAAACTTGTTACTACATGAGTGAATAGATGAAAATGATGAATTGACACACATAAATGAAAAAAAAAAAACCAAAACCTTAATATTATGGTAACACCAAGTCAATTTAGTCCAAAACAGTAGATAAAAGAATGTGTATGTTTATGCGTGGTCTGTCATGTCCACAGTCTAAACATGATGAACTTATTCCTGACTGGGGTCGTTGACTGCAGTGTGGTAATCACCTGTTGTTGTTACTCTTTAACTTGCGAGCGGATGTGTGCCTGTACTTTATTAGCCTGCGAAGCACGTCACCCTCACCCTGTCTGGAGTCACATTACATCAGCTTGGGGGAGAAACGGATATCGAGTCAAGACGAATGGAAATGTTAGAGTGAGACTGACAACATAAAACTCAATGTGGAGAAACGGATAGAAAAAACACAGAGAATGCACCAAAAACTCAAAAGAGCCCAACAGTGATTAGAATAATAAATATCACTGTACCTCTGCTTCACCAACAATCTGTGTATTGATGTGTGTTTTCAACTTTATTTGAAGTGACTAAACGCAGATACTTAAACATCAGGCGTTTCAGTGTTCAAGGCCTTTTTACAGCTGCTGTTAAAGCCTTCTTATGATTTCAGAGGAAAACTTAAAGATGTTTCTGTTAGGCATGAGTATTTTCAATTGAGAGGAATATATTCAGTTCAAGCATCATTGTAATTAGTAACCAATATCTAATGAAGTAACACTGAGTGATTAATTACTTTTTTTTCTGTAACTGAATTGCTATATTAATGTGTAACTACACAATAAAATGGATCCATGAGTGAATTAATATCTACTGTATAATATTATATAACATTATATTCTATATAATATTTACTAATTATTAAATAAATTAGACTAAAGGTATTTTAAAGTATCAAACTGAACTATAATCAAAATCAATGTATTTAGAAAAATGTTATCAAATCAAGTTTTATTTACATAGAGCCAAATTATAACCAAAGTTATCTCATCATACTTCACATTTAAAGCTGGTCAATACCAGACTCTTAATGTGGAAACATAATGATATGGAAAATTAATTTTACTCACATTAAAGTCCTTTGTTTCAGTGATTTTGAATTTGAACCCAATTGTGCTGTTTTTTTGTTTGTTTGTTTGTTTGTTTGTTTTGTTTTTTTAGTATTTTCCTACATTACACCTGACTTTGACAACAAAAAAGTGATTTGCAGTGTTTTTTGTTTGTTTTTTTTCTTACTTGAAAAGTAATATAGATGTGTGTATATAGTTTAACTAGCATGTTGACCCATGGGGAAAAACGGGTTGTAGATGTGGTAGATAATAAACTTACCTCTGATGCAGTTCATTCTTTTACTTTCTGGGTAAATTCCACTGGCATTTTCAGTTGAATAACCTCTCAGCTGGCATGTCTGTTTCTGCACATGAAATTTGACACCATGACAACGTGGCTCTATTGTTTATCTGTTGCTAGGTAACCCACTTCAATTCTATGATTCTATGATTCTGGGCAAGCCTATTGTAAGGCTATTGTATTCCAAATGTACGAATATCTCCCAAAATATGAATCCTATCAACTTGTCATTTTCTCTAGTCTCCTCCGTGACCAAAAATACACAAGTATGCCAAACCGCAGAAGTCAGCTCTCTCTAGATTTTGTGTGATGCCCGAGACACACACTGAGTCCACATCCCTTTGATAATATAGATGTTTTAGATCTTGAAATCTGTTCACTAATATTAGATGCTGTCTTGTTGTGACTAAGATCCTACAGTGTACTTACTCCCTAAAAGTGCCAACAGTCTCAGCACATTTTGGCAAAGATTACTGTGGTTATTGATGTGAAGCCAGAGTTGATAGAGAGAATATCTGTGACCAGATACTGAAGTAAAATACATTACGAAATCTAACAAATGCAGCAGTGGCCTCTGTCACAAAGGGGCCGAGAGATAAGAAACACATGATGTGTGTTTACTCACCAAGGACAGGGTCAAAGTCAAACATGCACATGGGCACACGTGGTTACATATGCACACGCATTAACCCCCCACCACACACACACACACACACACACACACACACACGCACACACACACCTACACACACACACACACACACACACACACGCACACACACACACAGTGTGGATCTATTAATAAAAATATTGATTGCAGATCATGGTTCATCAGTACTGTTTCCAGCCTGTTGTGTTGTGAGTGTAACTCTCCAACCAATTTGGCTGCTGAGCACAACTTACTTGTTCCAAAATCCAAACTTTTAAAGCCTTTGTAAAAAGAGGTTTTCTTCAAACATTAATTTAATACTGTGTTGTGTTCAAATAGTGAACGTGAGTTTGTTCAGAAATGAGCCAACTGCATCTTCTGACAAAGACAAACTAATGAGGTGTGTTTTCTCCAGATACTCTTCAGAACTCTAAACCATGTTCCAGTGACATTTAAGGGTTGACAAGTGTTTTTTTTTATTATTATTATTATTTCAACACATCATATTATTTTTATGCTTTTGTCCTCAAGTGCACTTCCCTGCTAACGTTTGTTGAGAATGATTGTACTGACTGTGCAAACTTTTGTGTAATCCAAAGTTAAGAAACTATATGACGTGACAATAGTTCTCTGGAACAGCGTAAAATGTAGAGCATGTTTGAAGAAGCTTTCTCTCACTGTATAGTGGTGCTAATAAAGACAAATAATAAGACGTTATCACTTGACCTCGAATGAAAAAATACAGTGTATTATAATTTATATAAATTGTATGTATTATATGTAATACATAAAGACTCAGTGCTACTTTTGTGGCAGTTCCCCAATGATTTTTCTCCTCTATATTTAACATTTCCCAAGTAATTTAACACCGTTTATGATAAAATAATCCTCTGTATTTTGCATTTATTCCATGAAAATCAGGTATTTCCCAATATTTAATGTACTGATTATATAGATGTTCATAAAATGATGGTTATTGTATCAAAAACATATAAAACTGAAGAAAAAGTGACTTTTTCAGGAGAATATATCATTAACTGAACATAAAACAAGTGTCTCCATCCAATGTTATTTGTGAAACTCCACGGGTTTTACTGCTGAATCAATGTTGTAGAAGATGATGGTGTTTCCATGGTTACTACGGAGCCTCTGAACGTCCAAATGGGTCATATCTGATGACCATGAAAAGACGACAAACACCATTTTACACCAATTATTTACATGTATTGATTGATAGGATTAGTGGATCAACAGGTATTAAACACTTTACAACAGTAGATGCTTTTAGTCGACAATGGATGTTTGAGTCTTTATTGGATATAGTCAAAACCAGAGGAATCGTTACATGAGACAGTAACCGAAATCCCATCAAGTACAATGCTGTTAAACCCCTCATACTCACTAGTGTGTTGTAAAGACTTTTGAAGAAATAGCACACTTACTGGAGGCTGAGTGAACTTGTTGCATATGCTAGAGCTGGAAGCCGAACAAGAGGGTCCTCAGGACTGTAGGTGACCCTCTGGTGCCTGATTTTTTTTGTTTTTATATATATCTGACAGTGTTGACAGAAATGTGGGACACATTTTAAGGAAACGCAAAATAATAGTAAATATTAATGAAAATTTGCTGCTCTTAGTTTTCAAGAGTTTTTTTACTCTGTTTTTCTCATTTGATAAGTATTTTATTCATTTAAAAAGAGTTTTCACTGTTTGTTATCAAATTGAAATGATAATCTCTCATCTGTGGACAAATCATTTTGTGGGTAATGGACTAACATATTATTATAAAATTCACGAAATTAAAAACAAACTTTTGGAAAAAGGCTATATTTGTGCAAAAGACCCTTAGAAGATTTACTCTGACTATTTTTATTACGAAAATATTATTCAATGGAATTAGCACTTGTCTGAGTTGAACATGTTTTTTCCAAAGTCCCAAGAATTAGTCGTTCACAAAATTTCAGCTACAATAAGAGTAGAATGTAACATTATAGCCCTTTTACACAGCACTTCTGTTGTAGGAATATTTCACCTTTATTCCAGAAGAAAGTCTGTATAAACGAAATGGTGGGATCGTTTGGTCCCTCTAGAGGTACAAACAGAGCCGTGATTAAGGTGGAATCATGATTCTGGAGCACTATGTAAAATGAACACCTCTCGTTCCTGCAACCAAGGTGTCGTTTTGATGACATATTGCGGGTGCAACCCCCACACTAGGGTGAGTTAAAAATGAGCGTGGGCTATGTACAGTAAACAAACATATCAATGGGACCAGAAAGATGTCGAACTGGGGAGACGCCGAGATCCGCAAACTATTGTGACTTCGGGTGGAGGACTCTATCCATGCTAACATTTGTGGAACAGTGAAAGACTCTAGACAGGTTAGCAACACCACTATGCTAGGGCTATTTCTGAAATGGACATGATACGTCACACTATTCTGCGCTGTGTCACTCCCCTTTTGATTCTGTAACGCAGGTCCACTGTGTATAGGGATGGGAACTGATAAGAATTTAATGATTCCGATTCCATTATCGATTCTCCTAGCGATTTTCATTGGGTGAGAAAATAAAAGAGTACAAATTACTGTGTTAGCATTAACTGTCTTTTATATTTCCACCTCTGCACAGAAAATATAACATATACAATATGTACAAACAATAATAACAGATGACGCTGGGCCTGCTTTGGGGGGGGAGAGGTCTACAGTGAAAGTGAAACTAAAGACGCTTTACTAATTCCTCTATTGCCTCATTTCCACTACATGGAACCGGTTCGACTCGTTTCCTTTTCCCTACCTTCGGAAACTTGTATTTGAGGGGGTACGACGTTTGTTGCCCGCACTGGAACCGGAACTGGACCCGGATGACGGCCTGGTGTTCACTCTGCCACTATATTCACAAGTGCCGCTAAATGGAACATCAAATACGGGACATTCCATAAAATGAATCACATGCTGTGGACAAATGTTTGAACATATTGGAGGTATTCCACCCTTTTGAAGACATGGAAGCTTTGCAAGTGTTACAAGTGGACCTGGTGTCGTCTTTTTAGACCTTTTCTGCCTCAACGCCATGTTGGCTACATTCTGACCAAAACAATGCAGCATACGCGTGACATCATCGCACATGCGCAACGAAGGCGGAATTGATAAGCAGAATCATTAAGCAGGCGGGCAAACAATTCCAAGGAATTGAGCTACTGGGATCCAGTTTTCAAAAAGAACCGGTTCTCGATTCCCATCATTAATTGTGTAAAAGTCCGGCCTGCCTCACCTCTGTTACTCCTTGGCTGTGGAAGTGGGTCAGTGATGGAAAAAAGGTGGGATCACCATCTCATCTTCTTTTCAGGATCTCTATCAGATTCAGCACTGATCGTCACATGGCAGGAAGAGCTACTGACAATCTGAAACACAGACCTGTCTGGACCTGCCTGCCACCCCTCAGGTTTGTACTTTGCAGGTATGCAGGCGTCAGCATGAGCCAACATGAATATTCCTCCGTCCTCTCCCTCCAAGCCTTGCTCATCTTCCACCTCTCTCTCTCTCCCTCCCTCTACTTTTGCTCCCTTTCCAGATCTCCTCTCATTATGCTCTTGAAGTGGCGCGTTGCTGGAGAGAGTGCTGCGCTGGTACTTTATATAACTGTGAAAAGGAGCTGAGGGAGTACAGAGAATCACAGTACAGTACCACTCACAGTGGGAGGACAGTGGTCGCCTAAGTGGTGCAGCAGCAGCCATAGCAGCTATTTACTGTAATTATTTGAACCCATTAAAGGAGCCGGCTACAGGACTCTGGGGTTGTTTGTCGATGTCATTACTGTAGCAAATGTAATTTATCTGTAAGAGTTCAGTCCTGTCAATCACGTCAGAGAGCACAGCCTGTCATTAAAAGACCGTGGAAACAGGACCATTACTCAAATAAGTCAGCGTTGCATACAGCGTAGTTGAATAGCACCATATTTTAAAGCAAAGCTGCCATCATTATGTTCACAGTAACCAGTGAAAAAGATTTAATACCACTTAATACCTATTGTTAATGATTTCGGAGCTGCTTAGATGCCTAACAGCTTCAATACAACGGTACATATTTTATCTGGAACAGGTTGACACTCGCAGTTTTCTTTGAAGAGGAAGTGTTAAAACCATAAATATCTCTGCTGCAACCTTTTGTTCAACCTTGAGACTATCTGTCACATCTGGCAGAAATGATTAAACATGTTAATTTCCGTTGATGCAGGTTTCATGATCAGTAATGTTTTCTAATACCTAGACCTTTATCCTGGATGTGTAGAGTGTTTTTAGCTAATTACAAAGTTTGGTAACCTGATTGTCTAAGACAGGGGTTATTGTTTGATCAAAAATTAGTGACAAAAAACATGCTTGACTGGGTTAATACGTAAGTGCTGCTTGATGATAATTAGGAAAATGTTGTGTTTTGTATAAAAGATTACGTGGCAATTCCAACAAAACATTTTCTGAAAAGAGCATCTGTTTAGCAGCTTTCATTCTGAAAGGTGCCTCTTCCACAGACTGTCATTTATATGGAGAGATTCACACAAAATTTTGTGTTTTGTGTTTACAGTTTAACAGTCTTAGTGTTATCTTGCATCAGCTTAATTCAACAGGCGATTTTAACCCTTTCATGCATAGTGTTCACTTCAGTGGACAGTTATTCTCCAGCTGTTCTCTGGTATATTCACAGGTTTTGCTGTTTTAGTTGTATAATCAGTGGACACTTATGCACCATCCATTACACTGACATTCATACCATTTTTTTACTTTGCTGTTCTTGATAAACCTAATCTGCAGTCATATGTCTGAGTGTAAATCAATTGTTAATTGTTAGACTGTAATTAACAGTTTAAAAAAAAAAAAAGTTTTTTTTTTTTTTTTTTTTTTGCATATTATCTCCATGAACTAGGAAGATTATTACTTTTATTAATTATTTAAGGAGAAGAGGTGGGATTTTATAAGTTATGCTTCTTCTCACTCCTTTTCAAATATGTATTATATGTCTTACGTGTAAGTGTTTTGTTTATTTATTTTCTTCTGTTTTGACATTCATATTTGAAATAAATACATCAGTCAATCAAATCAATCAATGAAGTGAGTCATTACTAGTATTAGAGTATGTTAAAATGTGAGAAAACATCAGATTAGCAGCATTAAAATGTTTTTATTCCATTGTATTCACATCACTTTCTGATATTGGGTTTTAAATACATGTTTCTGTGCTTCAAGAATAAAATGCATGGTGTAGCCAAGTGGACATTTTTGTAAATACATGAAAAAAACAAACAAACAAAAAAAAAAACCTCAATTACATTGTTTTTTCATGTCTAATGAGGAATAAAAACACTCAAGAAAAGATCTTGACAAAGGATCTAATAATGACTCTAACTGGTGAACACAGGAAAACATTTAGCAGACACACCATCAGGTATTTCCTCAGGAGTTACAGAAGTGAAAATGAAGGTGATAGAGTGAGTGATATGTGTGCGATAGATATTTCAAAATGGTGCCAAAAATGTATTTATGTAGCTTGAAGGTTGGGGAAACTTTTTGGTGTCAGGCTTTAACATAAGAAGTGATGGGTAACTGTTACATTTCAGCAAACAACCAATGACTGAATGGTATGTTATTAACTATCTTAGCAATTAGGCTTGATAAATTATCAATTTATTATGATATTTTGTGCCACTAAAGGCTGTAAAATGTTAGCTTATTTTTATATGAAAGAACATGTAACATTTGCAAAGACACCAGGTATAACTTAAATATACCCAATAATAAAAGAGAAATGTAGACATGTTTCCCCCAGGATGTACCTAGTGATGACCTCAGAATGCAAAATATTAAATGCAAAAAAAATTATACTCTTGCTCTGAGCCATCCCAAAATTAATGTTTTTTTAATAAAATACTGGGGCCAAAAATAGGAACAAAATTGGGACAGGAAAAGCTACCTAGGTGTCAGTGCATTTGATTTGGAAAACATGGCTTGAAATGGTCTTATATATCGCTATACATAAAGACACTGTGTTAAATTTGACGATCCTCGTGTTTTTTCTAATCCAGAAATGTGGGTTTTTCATGAATCGGCAGTCTCATTCCCGGTTTCCTATGTAACCCATCGTGTCCACTTGTGTTACATGCAGAACCTGCCCATTTAAACACAAATAAATCGTGAGTGATTTTGCAACAGCGGTCATTTTTGTGTAACACTCTGCCTTGCATTATTAGTTCAATTCCCAAAACGTACCTGTGAGAGAATAAAAAGGTAATAAAGAAAATAGTAGCGTATAATTTTCGGGTCCTTTTTACTGTGTTACAAGCTGATTTTTGTATAAAAAAAAAATATATAAAAAACTATAAAAATGTGTTTTATCTGAAAAATAGTTTCTCTTTTATCTCAGTAAGTATTTATTTTTAAAATAGACCCAAAGTGCATCCAAACTTGCTCCATAACACTAGTCTACATCTGCTTTGAATTTTTAGCCCCTCTGTCTTGTTTTTAGGGACCAGTGTCATAGAAGCATCCAAATACAATGTCATATTTCATATTTCATTTCATATCAGACAGGCCTCCTCTCTGTCTGTTTTTAAATCCCTTCTTAAAACCCATCTTTTCTCCTTGGCTTTTGAAACCATGTGAGATGTTTGAAGGTACAATCTTTAGTCTACTGTTTTTATTTGGTAGTGGTTTATTGTTCTTATTTATCTATTTTATTTATTTATTTATTTTGTTGTTTTTAATTGTATGGCTTTTTAATCTATGCTTGTATTTTATTCTTTTATTTGGATTTTATTTATTCTTCTGTGTAGCACTTTTTTTCTTTTTTGTACATTTTCTATGTCTTTAACCCTCCAGTATCTGGGTGTGCCTTTTAGGCACACTTTGCACTTTGTTTTAAGAAACTTCACATTATTTTTCACAATTTAAATAAAGTTAGAATTCAAAAGTGGTTCATTTTTACATGATCTTTAAAATTCTGGCCACCAACTAAAATTTGCACATTGTAAACAAAAGAAAATTACAAGACTAGCATCTGTCTCCCAAGTGTGCCTAAAACGCACTATTTCTTCCATTTGATATGTATGATTAGGGCTGACCTGGATTTACAAAAATAAAATCAAATTAGAGCAGAAATATAAATCAATATATAATATTTAATAGTTTGATTTATAGGTGTGCATTTTACGCACACTTGGTGACAAATGCTAGTATTTTTGAACATTTGACCTAGCGCCAAAAATAATAATGCAAATTAACCAATGTTGCTGTTAATCATTGACATATGCCAGGCTGCAAAAATCAAATAATATGTGATCCACTTTTTATGTAGTATATTGAAAAAAAAAAAAATTTGTGTGTTTTTTGCATCTAAAAAAATGGTTTGTTTACATTACAAACACAGCATTTAAAGGGTTAAAAAAAATGTGACAATTATTGAGTATTTGGTATGGTTATTAACGGCTGAAGTTGATGAAATAGAAAAAAGTGTAAAAGAATTAAAAACAACCTGTATGATTTTTTTTTTTTTTTTTGACATTATTCCACAAGTGTGCCAAAAAGGCACACTTGGTGCTTAGTAAGGGCCTTGCTAGACGGGATACCAGAGGGTTAAATCTATTCTGTATTTTATTCTCCTATTTTGATTTTAATTATTCTTCTGTACAGCACTTTGGTCCACTGCAGTTGTTTTAAAGTGCTTTACAAATAAAGTTGGATTGAATTGAAATGGATATTTCAGACTGAATCCTTGCTGGTGTTTCTTTTCGTATTAAAAGCCAAAAAGTCTGTTATCTGTAAACTATAACTCAACTTCCCCTCTCCCAAGTCTCAAGTTGATAAATTATTCATTCATTATAATATTTTGTGCCACTAATTTTTGTGTGTAAAAAGGCTGTAAAATGTTAGCTTATTTTAATGTGAAAAAACATGTAACATTTGCAAAGACACCAGGTATAACTTAAGTAGACCCAATAATAAAAGAGAAATGTAGACATGTTTCCCCCCAGGATGTACCTAATGATGACCTCAGAATGCAAAATATTAAATGCAAAAAAAAATTATACTCTTGCTCTGAGCCATCCCAAAATTAATGATTTTTTAATAAAATATTGGGGCCAAAAATAGAAACAAAATTGGGACAGGAAAAGCTACCTAGGTGTCAGTGAACACTCTGCCTTGCATAATTAGAGTAGGATTAAATAAGTTTATACTTCTTCCTACTCCTTTTTGACCATGCAAAATTCAGACTTATATGCGCTTGAAGAAAGATTCTGTTCATTTAAATGTTATTTTTGTTTTTCTTAATTTGCTTCGTTTTGTTTCATTTTGTTTATTTACATGTTTGAAATAAATAAAAGTAAATCACCTTCTGTAGTAAACCAGATATTTCCTGCTCAGTATGTAAAATGCAGTCAATTCACTCCTTTAAATGTTCCAGTTGAAGAAAACTTTTAATAATTTCAAATTAGAGAGGAAAACATTTCCTGTGTTACATAAACTGTCATGATGGCGATGATGAGTATGAGGGAAAGCATGTCATCAAGTTGCCAGGAAACTAGAAAGTGATCAGTCAGTGGTGTCTATCACGTTGTCCCCCCCCTGCTCGTCAAAGCTTAATTTCCGCTGTCACTGTAATATCCTGTGTGGATTACCATTAGGTGTGTGTCTGCGATGGTGCGACTGTGGCGATGAAGTCAAAGCAGGGTTGAGGGAGAGCTGTTGTTGAACGAGGTAACACCGGAGGAGAAGAGGAGACAAAAACGGGGAGATATTTATAGCCGGCTCGGCTCAGCTCACTGTGCTGCCTTTAAGACACTTTTTCTTCACAAAGCCTCCTTTTCACATCCTCACTTTGCAGATTCCCTTTGTCTGCCTCATCGCCGTCTCTCATGCACGTGCTCCATTACTACCCGTTAAGTGAGGGGCTATAGAAAAGCAGGGAAAGGTTATCTGTGAGCACACTTAATGGACATGCAGATCCCTCTAATGTGCACTAGCAGAATCATGAACTGTATTTTAATGATTATTTAACCCATAAAGATACCGGTGATTCGAAGTATCTACTGATCTAAACTCTTTAATAACTGCTGATCCACTAATTCTATCAATACATGTAAGTAATTGATGTAAAATACAGTTTTTCATGTTTTCATAGTCATCAGATATGATCCATTTGGACGTTCAGAGGCTCCATAGTGAACATGGAAACACCGACATCTTCTGCAACAGGGGTGTCAAACTCATTTTAGTTCAGGGGCCAGATTCAGCCAGATTTCATCTGAAGTGGGCCAAACCAGTAAAATAATAACATAATAATATATAAATAATGTCAACTCCAAACTTTTCTCTATGTTTTAGAGCGAAAAAAGTTAATTTACATTATGAAAAGGTTTTCATCTACAAACTATCCTTTCAAAAGACCTGAATAACATGAAGAAACTGAAAAAATAGTATAATTTTAACAGTATTCTGCCTCAGTTTATCATTTACACATGTACATTATAACTTACAGATCACAGTGGATTTACAAATATACACTAAACATTAGGTAACAGGGAGAATATTGTTAAAATTGTTCTTACTTCTCTTAAGACATTTCAGGTTATTCACATTTTTTGCAAAATTATACTTTGTTTTCGTGTAAATACATGAAAATATAAAGAGAAACATTTGAAGTTTTCATTATTTATATGTTATTATGATCGTATTTTACTGAATCCTGCCCACTTCAGATTGAATTGGTCTGAATGTGGAACCTGAACTAAAAGGATTGTTAATATTTTAGTGTAATTTTTGTATTTCACAAATTCATCCCAAGGGACGGACTGAACCCCTTGGTGGGCCGGATTTGGCCCCTGGGCCGCATGTTTGACACCTGTGATCTACAACATTGATTCACCAGTAAAACCCATGGAGTTGGATCTATGACAATGGATGGAGACACTTGGTGTATGTTCAGTTAATTATATATTTTGCTGAAGAAGATGCATTTTCTTCAGTTTTCTTTGTTTCTGATATAATAACCCTCAACTTTAATCTATGCTTTTATGTAACATTTACATGAACAGTGAATAAAATATAGGGGAATACATGATTTTGACTGAAACAATGCAAAACACAAAGAGTAATATTACAATAAATGGTTATAAATCACTTCTGAAAGGTTGAATTTAGAGGAATAAATCATACGGGAACTGACAGTAAAGTAGTTCTGGGTTTTTATGGGTTACAATTGACACCATGCAGATTTTGTTATGGAATTACACATGTATATTAAACTGAAGTGGTTGAGGTGACAGTACTGTGGTTTGTGACAGAGTTTCACTTTAAAAGAATGGAATGAGCTGTCAGAAACCTTCAAAACCAAACTAAAGACACAAAAAACACAAACCCTGCTTGCATGTGAGATCATGAAAGATTAGGGGAAAACCATTGAACACTATACTCCTGCTTTCAGAAGCCTTTCAGCATTCAGATTTCACGTGTAGCCAAATTTGGAGCAGATTAACAGATTATTTTTTGGCTGTGTTATCAAAGAAAAACAGTAATCTGATATACGTGACATCTCTTTCTCAAATCAGCGATAATTGCTTCATTTCTCGCAAAGTAAGACGCATCTTATCTGTCAATCCATCGCTGAGTCATAGCTTGTTGTGTGAAAATAATAGTCAAACATGTGTTAAAGAAAAAAATATTCAATATTTATTTGCAGTATAAACATGTCTTGTGTTGTTTCCATATACTGTACAATACATAGGGTCAATCGTATTTCCTTCAGTAGACAGAAAAGTGAACTGCCCTGGTTAACATGCCTCGTTTTTATACACAGACAGATTGCATCTTTTTTAAAAACTGTTTACAGCACAATACAAAACAGCTATTCAACATGTGTTTGAAGCTGTAACATGATGCAAGATGCATTGTCAAAAAAATCCCTGAAAAATTCCTCACTGAGGTAACATTTTTAAATCATTCACTTCTTCTTTCACTTTGTTTTAGCGCCTCCTCCTCCTCCTCCTCCTCCTCCTCCTCCTCCGTTCTCCCTATTCCCTCATTCATGGTTTTCCCTCCCAAGCACATTCTTACCAAAGTGTAGCTACAAGTTTAAGGACACAGAAACTGCCGTTCCCATGATCTGGCAAATTTACAAACAGAGAAAAAGACTTGATTTCTCTTTCATTATTACAAAGACACAAAAACACAAGAAAGCAGCTTGAAACAAACCTTTTTCTTTTAAATAGAAAAGCTCCGTACTGAAATATATTTCAATCCTAGGGTGTGAGTGATCAAGTTCTCAACATTTCGTTATTGTAGGTGGGATATGACTCCAGACGAGGGAAGTCCATTCAAGCATGGTATCATTTTCATCTCTGATGCTATAATAGGAGAGGAACTTTTGCATATAAATTCATAACATATATATACGTAGATATATATTCATATTGAAAGGCCACAGGAATAGCATAGAGCACATTATCAAAACAAGACGGAAAAACACCTTGTAATCGTATAAGCTGGGTGGTGTATTCATCTATTGTGAAACATAACTGGCATGCTGAAACACAGCTCTGGCTGTGTGAAGCAGTGTGTGTGTGTGTGTGTGTGTGTGTGTGTGTGTGTGTGTGTGTGTGTGTATCCGTGTGCATGTTTGTGTGTATGTATGTGCGTGTGCATATATGTGTCATTGAGGGCCTCTTTTGCGTTGGTACGGGGCACGACGGCCCTACATTTTGGACACCCCAGGTGAAATGTTACTTCAGTCCACAAGCCATATCGAGCTGGATCTTGTATAATTATAGAGAATAGATACAGTATAGTACAAAAGAAGAAGAAGAATTTAAAAATTTTGGATCTACAAAATACTGCAAAAATGTTTTGATATATTGCAGAGTAACAAAGAGGACCTCGTGTGACCCGTTACGGCAGAAGACAGCTCGCTGTCTGTTATCGCCGTGTTCTGATTCAAATAACAGATAACAAACATTTCTCTTTTTTAAACACATTTTTCTGAAGTGAGTTACAAAGAGTATTGAACAGTCAGCATTAGAAACAAGTTAGAAAGATTATATAAGGCCAGCTATAACCAACCCTGCTCAGATTCAACTGCTTTCCCTCAGAAACCCAGGTCTTTGTTTCTGTTTTGACCCCGTCCATATCACTGCTTTGAAGACGATTCCTCGAATTCGCTATAAACATTGTGTCTTGTCGACCTACAGACTTAAGTGCTGCCAATGCTGGATTGTTATTCCACCTATAAGAACATTAGAAAACATTAGAAAAGACACTACGACAACTACTACAACTTACACGTCTTTTTGGAGTCGCAGCTGTTGTTGCATTATTTTTCTACATTTTTCACACGTTTTCAAAGTGCTTCTGATGCGGACAGGGTCTTAGAAACTCCTTGGCCACATGCTGTGCACCGCTGTGTTCAGCGGCGACAGCAATTAAAAAAAACAGTCCTCATCAAACATCATCCCACTCAGTAAAGCAAAATTCAACCCATGGTTACATCTACTGTTAGAGAGCATACAGTACCACAGCATGCTCAGGTATACAAAATAATATAGATCTGTTTACTATTAGCTCTATAATATATATATTTATATATATCTATTTATATCATGTGTTTGTGTTTAATATATCTTTCATATAATATACCCAAGGCTTGAGGGTGAATCAACTCAGACAAAAGTTTCTTTGACAAAATGGGGGCTCCCTTTGCAGAAACACTTAGCTTCTGTTTCATCCAATTAAGCTATTGAAGTAGTTAAGTGCAGTCTGTAGCTGAGGCCAGTCCCAGGTTACAACAATATCATCACTTTGACACCCAAACCAGGGGCAGGCTTAGCCCCATACTTTTGATTTTCCTCTCTGTCTACAATCATTTTACCGTGGAAAATAACCTAACATAGACAACAAAGAAAAAAACTTCCTCTTGCAGTTTTGGTAATACTAGTGTTTCAGTGCTTTCCTCAGTGTTGCTAAGCTACCTTAAAGAGTTGCTAAGAGATGTTAACACTGCCTTAATTTTCCTAATACGAAGACCAAACTGTAAAGTCCGGTGGTAGTTGTTAGAGACAGTGAGATACTATTGTGTAAGATATTGCTGGGATGAAAGAACTAAGACAGTTTAGAAAAACAAAATGACAACATAATCCAAAGAGCTGGTGGTTTAAAGTGGAACATCTTGTTAGGCAACAGTCACATGGGGAAGGAAGTAGGAACTGGGAAGTGAACTTTTGCAAACAGTTGGCAAAATGTCAAGTCTGCTGTAGTATCTTCACACTCACCCAGCTACAACCCCATCCTCTAGGCCTACATTCTGTCTGTCTGTCTGTCTGTCCTCTCCATAACCCGTGTCTAACCCTGGTCCTCTGCCCAGGGCCCAGTTCCTGCTCTCTCCCCACCGCTCTGTGCAGCTGTTCGGACTCGTCGCAGCCTGGGACTGGCCTCTCCTCTCCACTCCTCTCCTCTGAATGTCTCTTTATCTGCCTGCTTCCAGCACTAGCTTCAAGTGCCAAGAAGTCAATGGCTACACCACTGTGCAAACTGCATTAGGTCATTACAAACCTAAAACGAGAGAAACAAAAACGAAACAAAAGCGGGAAAAAAAAAAAGACGACTAGAAATATCACAACAACGTTCTTCTTTGTTGGTGTCACCACACCCATTCCCCTTCTTTAGTTGTACAATCTTAAACCATTACTGGATTGGATTACTTTGTTTTTGGACAAAGATAAGATGTCTATGTGTATATATTTATATAAGGTATAGATTTGTGCGTAAATGTACACAAAAATATACAAAAATGCATATAGACATACTGAATTTGTTAAGGACTGCCCATACATTTTCTGCTATGTACGTTAACATACATACAGTACATACAGTACAAACATACATACTTTGTTTAGGTGTGTGTGTGTGTTAATTCCTTGGTTTTTAAAAACTCTACATTCAGTAGAGTGACACTTTCTATGAGTAAATCCCCGATTCTCCACTTGGCACCAGTCAGCTCAGCTCAAGAGCCGAGACAGAAAGACAGAGGATGTTGTCATCTCATAAATCAAGCACTGTAGTAGATTTTCTGTGTTCCTATCTTTGTATAAAGCTGTCTGTCTTGCTGCCCTCAGTTTCTTAGTCAGTTGAATTCCCTCTGGTCTTCATTACAAGACAAGTTGATTAGGGCTCTTTCACAAAATCAGTCAACTCTGATGGACCACCATTGTGACCTCACCCGTCAGTTCCCCTCTGGGTTTAAAAAAAAAAAACAAACTCCCCTTCCCCTTTCACTTGGCATCTGAGACCTCCCTCTCTCCTCAATGCTGTTCTGTGGCCAGGCTCTCAGACAACGAGCCTCAGGAGGCTAAAACATTCATTAAAACTGGCTGCTTCCTTCCAGTGCAGCCATTTGTTACCGTGGTAACAACACCACCTTGACCCCAGATGGGATGGTCCCCCCTTAATTTTCATGTGGACTCCAACGTGTCCAGCTGAAACACGTTATGATTGGTCGGGGTGGTGAAGAAGAGCTGGTCATGTGTCGGGGATGACGTGTGGTTGTCACAGGGACTGTTGAGGCCCAGCGTCCTCTCAAAGTCCAGGAGCTGGCCCATGAAGTTGAAGTTTGGGGAAATGTTTGACTTTTTTCGTTTGACAAAGTCGTAGGCATCGTTGAGTGACAGATTGAGCTTCTGCATCAGGTAGGCCACGGTGACGGTTACGGAGCGGCTGATCCCGGCCAGGCAGTGGACCAGGATGCCACACTTTTTAGAGCGAGCCTCATCTGAGGGAGGACAGAGGAGGGTGGAGAGTGAAGAGAATGAAAAGAAAACGGGGAAAGGAGAAAAGAAAAGAGCACATGAGACAGAGAAATAGATTCCTGTTAAACTCTGCATTTGATTCAACATATACTATCATGGAAAGAATTATTAGACCATCAATCCAGTACTAACTCCTGTGTGTGTCATGTGACTAAAATAGACAGAAAAGTAAACATGTAATGCCCAAAAGCACTGTTTTTGTCAGTACAATGCCATAGCTATTGATGTAAGAATTGAAGTGATTTTGGTTATTATTAAGAAAACATGGAAAATGGATAGATATCAGCTCTGAAATTAAACTATTATGAGCTACATTTGTTGTTATCATTATATTTGACCAAACAAATGTACCTTTAGTTGTACCAGGCATTAAAATGAACAAGAAATTGAAGAAAACAAGAGGTGGTCTAATAATTTTTTCCACGACTGTATTTAACTCATACAGTTCATTCAGTATCTTCAGATGGATCTAAAATCTTACTGTCGACATGAGTGTTTTTTTCCAAACAGGCATCATGCTCTTTGTCAACAAGACCCACATGGGGACAAACCACTTAGATTAAAGCATGGTGGTCAAATACAGACTTTTATTACATGGTTTTTGTTCAATAATTAATTCTGATAGGTCAGTGACGGCATGGCCAAGTTTACATCAATAAAATCACATCGGAATCAATAGTTTTTGTCAGTTTATCACTTTTTTTAGCAAGCCGCTACATAATACTGAATTGATTATTAGCGCAAAATATACCCAGACAGTGATTCATGACCCTAATAATCAGCCCATAGTGACCATTACCCTTAACAAACTGTAATATAATATAGTGTTAGTCTCATGACATAATTTTTAAAGTCATATTTTTGGCCAAATTGTGATAATTGAGTAACTTTACTCTATTAAGACTGCTAAAATATTTGTCATCATTGGCTATGACCTCAAAAAAATATGACTTAGGCAATTATGTTATGAGGCTACTGATATCCAGAAAACTAAAGCTCAAAGTGGTTATCTGTGTTATACAATATTGTTAAGCATAAGTTCTAGAGGTATACAGAAAAACATGAGATACTTGAAAGAGTTGATTAATCGGTTACCGTTGTGCTTAAATTTACTTGATAAATATATAATCTGATAGTGAAGTTTTGGGAGGTTTCATGAAAGCCATTACCTTGATCTCTGAGATTAATTCTGAGCAATGATTTTTACTAGTTTCTACCATAATGACACAGTAAATTGCTTAATATAACAACATAATCTGCTTTATAAACAGAATAACCAGTCAGATTCATATATGTAGGTAACAGGACAGTAGGACTTGACTGAAAGCTGATAAACAATGTTCATCATGATTCAAAGGTTTCCATAGTGATCTTTTCTTATTAATAATTTGCGTTGTATTATTTCATCCAGAAGCCATTTTTCTCAATGGCAGCGCAAAGTTATAAATGAGAACAACAGGGGTTGTTTCATTCTGCTTTCCAGCTCTCACTCAAAAGGAAAAACCTGAATAAGAAAACACCATGCATTATTTACAGGCTATATCCTTCCACCTTCACTCAGCTGCAAGGCCTTACACTTGCATCACTACAGACCATTAAAGCTGAGAGTTAAGTGCTCCTTTGCTTCCTCCTCTCTCCTTTATCTTGCTCTGCCTCTCCTCACTCTTCCTGCCTACATCTCTTGTTGTAGGATTGAGGTCAGCTGGCTCCGCTGCCAAGAGGATGCCAAATTAAATTTATATGTGATGTGTGCACACGTTCTACAATAAAAGGGGCCAAAAAATCCTCATCAGCATACCCAGACTGAACTCTACAGCGCTCACAAGTCGAATAAGTAGTCATGTAAACCTCAGCAGTTACGCCACACTGAACTTTACCTCAATGTGCGCAGCATTACATCACTTTACTTTTGCTTTAAACAACGTAAGAGCTGCTGCCATGAATCAAATCCCCGTCTCTGTCCGTTCTCTACAAGATAAATCTTACAAAATAATAATATGGGATATTAAAGGAAACTTTCCACAACCCGAGCTTGTTTCCTTTACCATAATTACCCTGCTGTTACTGAAAAGATCATCTGTAATCCCTGCACATTACAACTACCCGGCTTGCACCGTTTAACATCAGCGTGACCTAAATCTGCCATGACCCTTGGCTCTAGCATATGCCACATTTCCTCCTACCTAAGCAGTAACATCAGTGTGAAAAAAAAACAGAAAAATGTCAGTGGTCTGAATAAGATACCATAGAGCCTCACAACTCATCTAATCAGTCACAACATCAGTCTGCTCAATTATGTAACTGCAAAAAGGCTGCATTTAATTAACTAAAAATGTGCCACATGCTGGCGTGAACATGCAAATCTATTGTGTGTTTGTGTGGAGACTGCTCATTCTCCATCCACCTAATAAAGAGATGACAAATCACTCTCTGTTCAGGCTGTGGAGCATGTGCTGTGCATGGTCACATGACTGTCCGGTTTGGCAATATTTTGGATTGAAGCTCAGGGACATCGAGCACAAAGAGATACTGTTGAAAACATGCAAAGTTACTGCTGATCTGATCACACAACAAACACAACAAATGTGTCGAAGCGCTTTAAACAGCAGCAGCAATGCGTGTTTTTTCCTCACGAAGCAGAATGATTATTACACCACTTTCACAGTATTTTATCACCAATATCTGACACTTCAATAATCAGCGGAATATGACCAAACTGTGGAATAAACACAAACCCTTGATATCCTCAGTGGCTTTTTTTTTCTCTGGGAACTGTCAGAAGGAATCATAGGAAATACTAAAAAGGGGGTGAGATGATGCAGAAGACTTTAAAGCAAACTATAGAGGGCTGCAGTTCTTGTGGCTTCCATATGACCCCACTCTCGAAGAATCAATTTTCATGTTTTATTCAAGACTTTGCATGTTGCGACTGTACATTTGTTTTGTTGCACATAGTTATCTATTGGATACTGACTGGAATCATTTTACACTCAAGTTTTCTAAGGAAGAACAGTCACATAGTTGTATTATAAATGTGTTTGTATTGCATGTACGTTGTGTTTCATGTACTTTTTATGCTATGTACAAGTGCAGCTCTGCAAAGCATTTTCTGAGACACTTTAGTCCCAAAAAATGGAATCTGAACACATCTGATTCATTTAACCCTTTCATGCATAAATTATGAGCACCTTAGTCAAGATTTTTTTCTTGAGTGTTTTTATTCTTCCTTGGGCATGAAAAAACCAATGCAATCGACTTTTTTTTTTTCATTGAGTTAGAAAAATGTCTGTGCATTATATTTTTGAAGTAAAGAAACGTGTTTAAATCCCAGTATCAGAAAGTGATATGAAAACAATGAAATAAAAACATTTTTAATGCTGCTAATCTGATGTTTTCTCACATTTTAACATATTCTAAAGCTAGTTATTACTCACTTCATGGAGTTAATATGCAAAAAAAAAAAAAGCCAAACAATTAACAACCGATTTACAATTAAACATGTTAGTGCAGATCAGGTTTATCAAAAATAGGCAAAGTTACAGTAATGGCATGAATGTCAGTGTATGGAATGATGCATAAGTGTCCACTGGGTGGCTGATATGGAACTAAAACATCAAAACCCATAAATATACAACAGTTTTGAATAACTGTCCACTGTAGTGACCACTATGCATGAAAGGGTTAAAGACTTGACCAAAAACACAAGTAGATTTTAATCTAAGTTGAAAACAAACATTAGTTTCAATCCTCAACTAAACTCTAGCTAAATTAATAGACTGATGAAATGTGATGTTTAACTGACAGATTATTCTAGCAAATGTTCAACTTAAGCTGGTAGATGTTAGTGGTTAGAGCTGGATATTGTTATTTGTAATGTGTGATGATAAACTAAATATCTTTTTTAGTTTGATTGTTAGTTTTGATTGTCTGGATAAAACTGTATGTGAGCACATACTGTACATAGCCTCACACTGAAAACTAAATAATAACAAACCCTCCATTTAAACTTACCAATGAATGAAATGGCCTCAGGGAAAAACTGAGAGAGGTTTTGGCTCCAGTGATCGGAGATGGGGATCTGTTTGTACTTGAAGTCCCCTTCGTGTTCAAACATGTTGGGCAGGTTGGGCGTCACGTTGAGGATGTACTTGATATTGTATTTGCTGAGCACATCCAGGTTGGTGGAGTCTTTGGCACAGCCCAGGTAAAGGTACGGCAGGATCTGGACGGGAAATGCTGGTTGGTTGTTAGGGAGCGGGCTGCCCTCTGACTCCGTGGCGCTGCCTGGCTCGCGGTCAGATTCACCGTCTGAACAGTCTGAGCTGATGCGTAGTCCTCCCAGACCGAGGACAGAGGCTGGCGGAGAGCTGCTTGGACAGGAACAGTCCAAATTGGTCTCGCAGTGCTCGGGGTACTCCGACTGGAACTTGTTGAAGCCCCCTAGATTCACCAAAAACAAGATACAAAAAAATCTGGATTATAATATAAGAGTAGGGATGTAATGATTACCGGTATAACGATAAACCGCGGTAAAATTGCAGACAGTTAGTATTACCGTTAAAATTCTAATTATCATGATAACAGTGTTTGATTACCGCACTTTTCCGGAGAAAACGCCTATGTAAAGATCTGCTTCTATGTCAAATATTTGAGTATAGTTTTAATTTATTACAATTTTAATATTTGGAACCAATATTCACTTTTAAAGTCTTTGAAAAGGTTCCTTAAGCATCTTTGTGTTATTTATGCAATAAAGTATATACATTTTTCAAATCAGATTTTATATATATTTTTGTGTTTTTTAGCCTTTTATGTTGATATAGTAGGTTAAAGTGAAAAAATAATAGGCTGATGATATAAATGAAGTTGTGCTGAAAAAAAAGCTACCAAACATGGGTATGGTAAACATTTCTGTATATAGTATATAAAGGCAAAATCAAAAGTACTGAAAAACGGCCTAAATAGGCTCACACCACTAAAGGTTAATATTTGAATGTTTCTGCCGAGAGAAAGTGCATTGTGCCTATTTTTTTATTTGGTTTTATTGTTGTTGTTGTTGTGTTTTTTCAAAATACAACTTGGTTAAATTATTTCAGTGTGTGTATAAGTACTTTTTGAACATTTTGAGCACAATTTCAATAATACCGTGATAATTATGATAACCGTGATGATAATTTTGGTCACAATAACCTTGATATGAAATTTTCATATCATTACATCCCTATATGAGAGACATGCTTTTGGCTGCTGTTTAGCATGTAGCCTGGTTATAATGTAAACTAAAAAGAAAAAAAAGGCAGCTTGACACAAACAGTGGATAAGTGGTCTAAACTGAATTCAATAAATTTAATCAAAAGACACTAGAAAATAAAATGTGGGAAAGATTGTGATGATAAAGGTGATAAAAATGAATAATAGACATTATAATATAGACCAGTGGTGTCAAACTCATTTTAGTTGATCTGCAGTGGGCCGGACCAGGAAAATAATAACATAATAATATATGAATAATGTCAACTCCAAACTTTTCTCTATATTTTACAGTGAAAAACGTAAAATTAAGCAATAAAAATGTTCACATCTACAAACTGTCCTTTCAAACAATGTGAATAACATGAACAAACTGAAAGAATAAGTGTAATTTTAACAATATTCTGCCTCAGTTTATCATTTCCACATGTTCATTATAACTTACAGATCACAGTGGATCTACAAATACACATAACATTTAGTAACAGGCAGAATATTGTTAAAATTGCACTTATGTTTCTTAAAACATTTCAAGTTGTTCATATTTGTTCAGATTATTCCCATTTTTTGTGAAATTATACTTTGTTTTAATGTAAATACATGAAAATATTTACATTTACAAAGAGAAAAATGTGGAGTTGTGAGTATTTATAGATTATTATGATATAATTTTACTGGTCTGACCTACTGGAGATTGAATTGGTCTGAATGTGGAACCTGAACTAAAATGATTGTTAATTTCTTAATATCTATTTTTGCATTTCATAAATTCATCCCAAGGGCCAGACTGGACCCTTTGGCGGGCCGGATTTGGCCCCCGGGCTGCATGTTTGACACCTGTGTTATAGACACTGTTGCCCATAATGTTGAATAATTTTATTTTCAGACATATTCCTCTTTTCATTCCTATTTATACACATCAATAATCACCTTTAACCTGGTCTAATGATTACAAACTCAGTCCATGTTACAGTTTATCTATCAAGAATAAATAACATTATCACAATCATTGTATTAGAAGAGGTAAAAATATTTTAATCCAACTTTATGGGCAATATGTGTATTATTGTACTGCATCAAAGTTGTAATGGAGCAACCCAAGCAAAATCAAAGCACGTTTTCATTCATAACCATGATGAATGTAAAGCATCATTATAATAAGTAGGCCAACACTGACTATAATATCATTTTGAAGTCAAATGAATAAAACGTTTTTGTTTTTTTTTATAGTGATTACACGACCCCATATTTCTGTGACCTAAAAAAAAAGGACCAAAACGTGACATTTGCGTCATTCCGCATAAGTAAACAGCCTGGACAGATGTGCTCCATTGAGAAAAGTGGAGCCCTGGGGAGAATGAGCGCACAGAAGGACAGTCTGCTCTGCGCTGCACTCAGCTCAGCGGACTTTTTGTGAATGGCAGCTCGATTTGTGACTCCCAACAAACATTCCCTACCTCATTTATCCACATCTCTAACACACCGCAGTCTTCTAATAACATAGACGTCATATATAAACGCTGCGCTCGTTTTACCGAATCCTAACGCGCTGTTTTAATTCGCGTTGGATCATTTACGCAGCGCGTCGTCGTCGCTTCGTTCTCCCTGTTCATTCATGAAAAAAAACGCCAGTCTTTTCTTGAAAGAGCACAACATGGCGGGGCCATATTTGTAGCATTTAATTGAAAACATATTTGACACAGCTCTGCGCGTTGAGAAAAAAAAAAAAAAAAAAAAAAAAGGCTGTAGTGCGTCTCTTTGGAGGCGATAAGACGGATGGATCAGTAAAAGGGGCAGTCGTGCCAAAAGTCAAAGTACATTATGACTTCACACTCGCTGACCTGTTCCAGTGTGTTATGACAGGGATAAAACATGGCCATAAAACACGGAGCTTTCATGCTTATTTAGAAGGAAACATAAAGTTGTGATTTGGGATTTGAATTCGTGGGGACAGATGACTGCAGACGTGCGCGTCTGGAGTGAAAACCGCACTGTGACACTAAAATATAAATCAAACAAATACAAAATAATTAGGTTTTGTAGCCAATAAATACAAGTGGACAGTCGTGACTTCATTTTTTTTCCACTGTAGACTGTTCTTTAAAATAAATACAACACCAAAAAGACGCGTAAAATGACAATAACAAAGGGAATGGTACTGTTTTAGTGGGTTATAAATTGAGTGGAAATGTAAAATAACAGTGGAAGAACGGTCATGCTCCATAATTGGGACAAGCTGTGTTTCCAGTTGGAGTTTTTAGATGGACTCCAACCTCCAACCTGCTCAGGACATTGATCTTACCCTCCAGGTAGAAAGCTTTGCACCCGTCATCCCGCAGTTTCTGTAGGAGCAGCCCCAGGACAGAGCTCCCCAACCCGGACTCCTGCCTCTCCGAAGTGGCCTCGTCGTACAGGACCACCACGTCCGTCTTGCACCGCTTCACAAATTTCTCCTTATCCTCATTGTTGGGGATGATGGAGCGGATCGGCAGGTTGCCCTTCTTCAGCCTCCGGAGCATGAGGCCCGGGATGGCCAGGTTGATGGCCGACTCTATGTGCGAGGACTCGTACAGCTCATGGGGTCTGCAGTCCAGCAGCAGCAGAGAGGTGGCCCCGGTCTCCAGCTCCTCCTGCAGCCACTCCACGCTCTTACTCGACATCATCATCATAGTCACGATCACAGAGCCTCTCCACAGATGATTAATTTTCATCAGGGAAACCTTAATCCGCCTGTCCCCTGGTGTGACATGAAACTAAACACAACGGAATAGAGGCAAAGAAAAATCACGGCGCTAAACTTCCCTTCCCGTGGACACCACCACCTCCTCCTCCGCCGCCGTTGATGCTCCTGCTGCTGCTGCTGCTGCTCCGGCGGGCGCGCACACACACGCACCCAACACACACTTCCACACGCGCACACACATCCAACACGCACGCACCGATGCCCCTCCGGTTGGAGAAGAAAACTTAAACATGCAGAGATTTCTTTCCCTCCTTCCTTGAGTCCAATGGAAGTGGAGCTTTCATTCCAGTCCATCGACGTCCATTCGGAGGGTCCGGTCCGACTGTGGAGGCGTCCGCGCACCGACCCCCAAAAGGCCCCTGCCGTGCCCCCTTAGTGTCCTAGGATGGGAGTTTGCGATAAGTTGCCGCCGCTAAAGCCCATGGTTATTGTTATTATTTGACATGCTGGTCCGTGGAGCGCCTCTGGTTTGTCATTTGCACTGGATGCGTTAAAGAGGCTCTGCGGGCTTGTCATTCAGGAGGGAGGAGCGCACGGGCTTAAAGGCGCAGAGCTGCTGCAGCGTCACAGCAGGACGGGAGGGGCTCACCCCCAACTGTCCATTCACTGATCTGAAAACACACCTGACACAGGAGGCATCTGCACACTGCATGACTACCTTACACTTTTTCTCAGTCGATTTGGTACATTTCTCGAATCATAATCGAATCGGTGCATTTAAAAGGATGTATACATCCAGTATAATAACAAAATATGTACTTATACTTATATGAATAAGTGAATATTATTGAAGATGATTAAGAGCCACTGGAAAAAAATAAAAATAAAGGCCCAATATATATATTTTATTATTATTATTATTATTATTATTATTATTATTATTATTATTATTATTATTCTGAGAAAAAAGTCGGAATTCTGAGATTAACCCTTTCATGTATACTGGTCACTACAGTGGACACTTATTCTACAGCTGTTCTCTTGTATATTCATGGATTTTGTTGTTTTGTTTTGTTTTGTTTTTTTACACATATCTTTATTAAAGTTTTAAGACATTACATATCGTTTCTGACATGAATTGGTAACATTGTGTAGATCTCCCCAGAGTGTAATAGTTATAGTTTTCACGCAATTATCAGAAAATGCATGTTTCTTCGCATCAAAGATTAAATGCATGGTGTCCAGCTGAGTGGACATTTTTGCAACTTCATGAAAAATAGGTTCCTGAGAATTTTTTTTTTTATTATAATTACTACTTTTTTTTTTTTAAATGTATTATTATTATTATTATTTTTACTTTTTTAATTTTATTTATTTTTCATAAGAAAATTTTCAATCGCATTGTTTTTTTCATGCCTAAAGAGGAATAAAAACACTCAGGAAAAAAAAATCTTGATTAAGGTTCTCATAATTCGTGCATGAAAGGGTTAAAATCAGAATTCTGAGAAAAAAGTCAGAATTCTGAGAAAAAAGTCCAAATTCTGACTTCAATCTCAGAATTCTGACTTTTTTCTCAGATTAATAATAATAAAATATCTATCTATCTATCTATCTATCTATCTATCTATCTATCTATCTATCTATCTATCTATCTATCTATCTATCTATCTATCTATCTATATATTGGACCTTTTTTCAGTGGCCCTAATCCTTTTCCATATATCATAATACAGAAGAATGCATAAAGTAAGATATTATTGTGTATTGCCTATTTGTAATTAATTAATCAATTAATACAGATTATCATGACTGGCGGCATTGTACCCGTGGTGCCATTGTGTGTGAACAGTGCCTATACATTTTTGTAAATGGACACAGCAAGAGCAGCAGCAATTTTGTAAAAAATTGTTGTGATGTTATTTGTTCACATTATTTGGGAGTGGATATTTAAGGAATATTTTCAAGACACAATTATGCATTTAGGCAGTTTGCTTATTTCAGTACCATCATTGTACGATAGCATGATAAGTAGAACTTGTCTGCCACCACTATACATTTGTAAACTACCATTTAATCATGCATTGTGCAGGTAATAATTTGAGCCAACATGTGAGGCATGAAGGGAAGAGCATGTATTTGTTTGGCCTGTCAAGCATGATTAAATTCAGACAGCGGTAGTGAACTGCAGCCTTCACATTGTAGCATCGTCTGCTAGCGGTAGAAATTTCATGAACGCCAGCATAACCACCTCTGAAAATGGAGTATGGCGGCAGGGATGAAGAATTCAAAGAAGAGAGAGGCTAAAATCGCCCAGCATACCTCACAAGATGTGAATACGGACATAAAATTGTGCCTAGTCGATAGTCAGGTAATGTTTCTATTCATTTGGCAAGTTTGGTGGTGATCGGGCCAGTGAAGGCTGAGGAAAATCTGTACAAACGCCCTCCTGTGCTGCAACATTAATGGGACACAGAATGTGTATTATACTGTAGGATTCAAAGATATTATCACATTTATTAATTATTGTATTTATAATGAATATTTAAAGTGCATATAAATATTATAGTTTATATTAAAATGGTTGATTATGCAAATCTGGGGAAAAAAAAAGTGTATGTGAATGGTTTGTATGGATGCTTTGTGTTATTGTAAATATGTATAGAAAAAAAGTGTGTTAACTAAGCAAAAGAAGTGGAATTAATTTTATTATTAGTTTGTAAAAAGGGGGTGGGAGTCTATAAGTTATACTTCTTCCCACTCCTTTTCGAGTGCCAATTCTGTTTGACAAAGTTGTACGGTTCTTTGTCATCTAATGATTTTATGTGCTCAAAATAAAACTGAACTAACATTTGCAAAACAGTAAGTGCATTTCTCAAAACAGTTCGTACAAATAGCAGAACACCATGGATTACCTGCAAAAGCCAGTCTCTTGCCCCAAATCCTTAGTTCATCTGTCAAAAGTAAATATCTGTGTCGATGAACATGTCAGTGCCATCAGAATGACAAGTCCTTGTGTCATCATATACAGATAAGACAGTCCAACTGCTTAGTCATGTTGTCAATATAACAGTGTACTCTGGAGGGACGTTCTGATGTAAACTAGGGCTAAAGTTTGGATGATAATTGTAAATTGTAAGTCACACCTTAGTGTATGCGGGAAATAGAAACTGGACAAGATTGACATTTACATTCTTACTGTTTGTATTGTAATTTGTTGACAGACCATGTCATTGTGATACAAAAAGGAAAAGACAGCACTGCAAAGCACAAAGAAAAAAACAAAAAACAGTAGAAAGTAGAAATGGGAACACAGGACAATCTTCTTAGGGAAAACTGTTATTGAAAATGAAAATCAGTTCTTACTTGGTAAAATAAAGATAAAATAAATAAATAAATAAATAAAAGTGCAGTGCTGTAGGAATTACAGTGCAGTCTTGACATATTATGACAACTTGTTCAACCATTTTGCACGTAAAGACTTAAGCGATGAACTAATGCCTAAATATTGTGGGGGGTGAGACTATTCAACACAGACCCATTATAATACACTTTGATCAACATGACATAAGCAATTGATGATGTAGGAAACAGCAGAGAACTGTACGTAATCATTTGCATGGATGTACCAAAGCATTTGTAACTTGTTCAAAGAAATGAGAAACTGCTTTTTGTGATTTATGTGTGACTGATTCTGAATGTGATTTATTCTTAATAGATAAAGTCTAACTGGGACTTATTATGTAAATTTTCACTTTTTCATGGTCAGAAATATCAGATAGGCTACATCTAAGGCACTTGATTTAGCTTTCATTTATCATTTGTATAAAAATATGAATAATAAGAAAAGAAAAACATAACGTGCTGCACACTTTTAATCCCCCTCGGCCACATATAGTGTACGATTCTGTTGAAAGTTACTGCCTTGTAATTTAGATGAGATTGTCTTTGTGTAAAACTTATTACATACATATTTATGTTTGAAAGTACTCAGATATTATAACTGCACAAGGCCATTTGACCTTGAAAACGTAGGTCAAGGTCACCTATTTTCAATAGGCTTCAGCTCCATCCCAAGATGCATCCACAGTATAAATTTGGTGCAGATATCTCAATGCATTCTTCAGATAATGCAATTATGTTATTGAATGAGCAGACGACAAAACGATCGCAATACCCCTTCACTCGTTTCTGGCTGAGGGGTAAAAAGTGATGGAGGGAAAAAATATCCCCTTTATGAGTGTAATGTCTGCTGTTTTTAAACTAGAAAGTGAAAAATGTTCTATGTTTATTGATATTCATTAGTGTACATCACATCAGAAGCATTAACAACAATACGATCCATTAAATCCATTCTAACAAAGCAAATATTAGCACATATAGTAGTTACAGTGACAAATTTATTTAACATTTTATTTCATTTTGTCTTTGAGTAATGCAGCAGTTACTGCAGCTATTTCACAGTCAATGTGTGAAACTAAAAAGCACAGAAAAATGAAGACATATATTTAGATATTTAGAGAATTTGTTGTTTTTCTGTAAGATGATCCATCCATCAGCACCTCTATACAGCAGCTGAGACTATTATTATAATAGTTAATAATAATACTACTTTGTCTACTACTACCACTGATGATAATGATGATGATAATAATAATAATAGGTAAGCGAATAAAATGAACATAGGAGGGAAGTCTTGTGTGACATCTAAGTTGTTTAAGGCCAAGAATCCAATCACTCACAGAATTCAAAAGTAAAATTATATTCAATAGAAAAAGCAGTAAGTGGATACTATTGTGTTGACCAATCACTTGTTATTCACTTTTTCGACATAAATTATTGTTTTCTTATCCTTAAATACCAAAAAATATCATATAGTTTTGTGACGGAGTTGCCAAACTGTTATTACCGTATGTGAACTTCCTGTTTTCAGCCTTTTCCACTCATAATAATAAAATGGAAAATGTCTATACACCTGCTCCGCTACAAACACAGAGTGGGTGATCACTACGTATCACCATGAATGACCTAATAAGGCATGGGCAGGTTGTGACAGAGGCAGCGAGGGGAAAAGAGGAGCGTTTGATTTCCTCACAGCTGCACAGAGGAGGAGTGGGGGATGCACCAGCTGCAGACAATGGCTCTTTATCCCCCCCTGTGACTTACACACAAACACACAGTCACACTAACTAACAAAACACATACATACATGCAGAAACACAAGTACACAAACACACACAAACTTTCAGGCTCTTGTGTTTCTAGTCCCTTCATGGACAACAACAGGCTCTCTTAGAGAGTGTGTAGCCGCTCTGTGTGTGTTTGTGTTCGTCTGGAAGCTGCTCTCTGGTAGTAAACAAAACTATCATCGCATATTTTGAAACTTTCACCACTGAAAACTCCAGCTTTATGTCAGTGTTATGGACAAATTTAATAAAGTGGAACATGTGAAGCTTCACAAATTCATCACATCACTATAGAAAGTGGGTCTACTGAAGTTTTGTCACAGTCCTCAGAAACTGCCTTAACCAACAAACACCCAGTGCTACTTTTGTGGCACTTCCCAAGTTAAATTTCCTCTAGATCTAACCTT
The DNA here is from genome assembly GCF_902148855.1 of Sphaeramia orbicularis. NCBI lineage: Eukaryota > Metazoa > Chordata > Actinopteri > Kurtiformes > Apogonidae > Sphaeramia > Sphaeramia orbicularis. The sequence goes on from NC_043961.1 coordinate 36,484,170, forward strand.
TCTTAAGTGATTTATCACCATTTATTATAGTATTATCCCCTGTATTTTTTGTTTTTTTTCATTGAAAATCAGGTATTTTTTCCTATATTTAATTTACTGATCATGTAGATGTTTATAAAAACTCAGTTTAAAGTTGAGGGTTATTGTATTAAACAGAGAAGACTGATCGAAATGTTACTTTTTCAGCAAAACATATCATTAACTGAACATAAACCCAGTGTGTCCATCCACTGTCATTGATTCAACTCCATGGGTTTTACTGGTGAATCAATGTTGTAGAAGATGATGGTGTTTCCATGTTCACTATGGAACCTCTGAACGTCTAAATGGGTCATATCTGATGACCATGAAAAGATGATGAACTGCATTTTACACCAATTATTTCAATGCATTAATAGGTTTAGTGCAGTGTTTTTCAACCTTAGGGTCGGGACCCCACGTGGGGTCAAATGGAATTCAAATGGGTCGCCTGAAATTTCTAGTAATTGATTAAAAAAAAATAAATAAATAAAATTTACAAGTAAAAAATATATGGTGAGTTGACAGAGACAATCCCAATCCATAAAAGACATGACAAACTGTGAGGCTGAAGCTGAAGCACTGTGGTTCTGTTTATCTTTCAAATGTTCATTGTGGTTGGTTTCAGATGCTGCAGCTCTTTCATAATTCATAGTTTGAGTTATTGTTTGTTCAGTATTAATTGTCAGCCTTGTAAATACAAGCTGGACTGACTGTACATATCCTGACTAAGGAAAATAAAATTCTCACTTTATACAGTAATCTACACCTGGCTTTTCTGCCTCCGTCCATAATAATATACATTATATAGACTAAATGTCGTCTAATATTAAGGTTTATTTGCAACACTAGCAAACTATAACATGATCAGAAACAAATTACTTTTAGCAAAAAAATGTCTCCATTTTGAATGTCTGGGGTCGCCAGAAATTTATGTTAAAATGGGATCATAAGCCAAAAAAAGTTGGGAACCACTGGCTTAGTGGCTCAGAAGTTATTAACCATTTTAGATCAGTAGATGATTTTGGTTGTCAGTGGCTGTTGGGTCTTTATGGGTTAAATCAGAATAATTTCATATAATATTTTGGATTAAATATACACAAACTTCAGCAGATATTTGGACAATTTTATTATTACTTGTACACCCAACTCTTTCTTTTGCTTTATCTGTGTTATGGGGGTGTGGTTAGATTTTAGTTTGATTAAATTTTAGTTTGATTAATAGAGGCTCAAAACCCAAAAATAACCCATCAAGTCTCAACTGATTTTGTTTCAAATAATACGCATCTTCACAACTGAGTGCTAGATAGACATATGGCAGATATCCCACTACTTACCACAATAACATGCACAAATATGGATCTACTTGGTCCATGTACGTAATATACTGACAGATAAAAGTTGCTGGAATTGGATGCATCAGTGACCATCTGTCTTGTGTGTGGCGCCTATCATCGTATCAGTGTGAATGTTTGTTTGTGTCTGTTTCAGTGTTTTTCTATCCTCTCCTTCTGTCTAGGTCCCTTGGATAGAGGTGTTAAGTCCAGGTCTTGGACTAGTTCCTGCCTAAAAGCTGCTCATCACTACACCTACATCTAATACATTCCTGTTGTATATAGCGTTCATAAATCCTCTGTTTTTTATTTTTTTATTCAAATGTATGGACACGCAACACCTATTGCGTAGTCTGACAGTCTTGGAAAAGTGTTATGCATACTGTTGCCCATAAAGTTGGAATAAAATATTTTTATGCCTTCATGAAGTGATTGTGGCCTTGTGACTTATTCTTAATGATATTGAAACGCTGGGAAATTATGGTCTATTTTCTGCCAGAAAAAAAAAAAACAAACCAGTCATAGACGATGTGAAAGTATGACAGGGACTCAGTATGTAATCATTGCATTCCATTGTTAATACTTTGGGGTCATTCCATCCCAAATCAACCAGATTTCAGAAAGTGCCCCACATGACCCCCTCAGAAAATTCTGAAAAAAATCATACTTGTTCACCTGCCAGATAAATGAACACATCCAGAATTTTAATGTTATATCTGTAATAGTTTAGGAGATATAGCCCTTTGAATTTTTTTTTTTTTTTTATTTAATTTTGCAAATTTGCTTTTCGGCCAACTTTGAGGAGCTATATCTCCTTAGATATTCAAGCCACACTGCTGAAACTGGCTGTCTGGGGTGAAATCCCCCCTGAAAAGACCATATTTTGCATCAAAATAATTGTAGGTGCCTTCATGTTTGGTCCGTGAGGCCTTGAAATCAGGCGAAAAGGCTAATTCTTCAAAATGTCCTCTCTCTTCAGGCTTGCACTGTGCCATAATGGATGAATGTAGAGACCTATTTTTTTTTTGCATGGATTCTCATGGTCAAGATGCAATAATATACTGCAAAAAGACTATATTTCAATGAAAAGTGTTGCTGTGAGGTAATGAATAAAATGGGTCGATTTCAATTTTTCACAAAAATACTCTTTATTTGAGCACCCAAATTACCATGAGGCCAGTTAATGAAAATTTTGAAATTTTTACCATGTCTTTATATATGTGTCAAGATGTTGTACACAAAATTTTAGCTTTGGGATAGAACTGGTTCTATTTTTATTTTTTTACTGCATGACTATATTTTCTTCAAACTGTGTACAAACGTAGGTGTAAATGACATTTTTAGCAGTATAATGGCACTGATTATTGGACAAGTTATGATAATAATTGAGATATTTGAACTAGGGTGTGGAACTGCATGATAGTTCAGATAGAATAATTATAGATTTCCCAGAACTGGCTCAGGTTGATGCCTGTAGTAGAGACTTCTTGGAAACTGGATGGAGCTGGTCAGTTGACCCAATTTCACCAGGGCTGGCCAGCATCATGAAAATTCTGGGAAATCTTGGCTACATTTATGTCATTGACCCCGGTGAAATTGAGGGGGTCATGTGGGGACCATTGGTTGAATTGCCATGGAATGACCCTTTGTATGTAGTAGTAGTATTAACAGTCATGGACCTTTGTTCTGGTTTTTCGTACTTGTACTAACACCAGCTGATCTACCTTTGACAGTTCTAGTTCAGTTATCTGTGCATCAATTGCATCCATGTGTCTCCCCCTACTTCCCCCCTTCCCCCCCTCCCCCAGTCTCCCCCTACTCTTTTTCTCCTCCTTTACTCTCTCTCTTTAACCCCAACTGGTCAAGGCAGACGTCCATCCTCCAGGAGTCAGGGTCTGCTCCAGGTTTCTGCTGTTAAAAGGATGTTTTTTCTCACCACTGTCACCACTCACAAGTGTTTGCTCCTGGAGGATTCTGTTGGGTTTCTGTAAATTTGCTTGAGAGTCTGGTTTCGACTGAGTTGATATGTAAAGTGTCATGAGATAACTTTTGTTATGATTTGGCACTATATAGATAAAATTTGATTGACTGATTGATTATGTCAAAGGGGATTACTGATGTGTATAAATAGGAATAAAAAGAGGAATGTGTCTGAAAAACGAAATTATTCCAACTTTATTGGCAACAGTGTATATCGTGGGATTGAATTGAATTTTTGATGTAAGAAACTGGTCAAACTGGTTTGAATCATGTGGGTTCAGGTTTTGGGGGGGGGGGGGGGGGGGTTTGGTTGTTTTTTTGTTTTTTTTGTATTTTCAGTTGCATTTGGGCTGAATTAAAGCCATTTCATTGGGTTTAGGTAACATGAACTGGTTTAACCCATAAAGACCCAAACAGCCACCGGCAACCAGAACCATCTACTGATCTAAACTGTTTAATACCCCTAATCCTGTCAATATGTTGAAATAATTGGTGTAAAATGCAGTTTGTCATCTTTTCATGGTCATCAGATATGACCCATTTGGACGTTCAGAGGCTCCATAGTGAACATGGAAACACTGTCATCTTCTACAACACTGATTCACCAGTAAAACCCATGGAGTTTGATCAATGACAGTGGATGGACACACTTGTTTTTAAATTCAGTTAATGATATATTTTGTTGAAAAAGTCACTTTTTCTTCAGTTTTTCTCTAATTTGATGTAACAACCTTTGAATTAACTCTGAGTTTTTACGAACATCTACATGATCATTAAATTAAATATAGGAAAATAAATGATTTACACTGAAAAATGCAAAACACAGAGGATAATATTATAATAAATGGTGATAAATCACTTAAAATGGTTAAATATGAAGAAAAATTCATTTTGGAACTGCCACAAATGTACCACTGGGTCTCCATGGGTTAAAACAGACTGTTGTTAACTATACTATATGTCTGGAAGCCTTTCTACCAGAAGGCCTTCCACTCAGGTGTAAATACAACACCCCTGTGTTAACAGAATGGTTTTCTATGGATAGGTGAGAGCAGATTGCCCCATTATTTATATGGGTGCAAATAGTCACATGAGCTAGGCCATGCTGCATCTGAATGTCATAAATTGATGCTCAAAAACAGAAATGTCAAATAGCTGCTTTCTTTACAGCGAACCCTCCCCTGTGAGAGCAATAAGGAGAGGATGAAAGGGCTTTAATAACACTGAGCAAAATGCCTCGAGAATAAAAAGAGTGGAACTTTACCAAATTTGGGTCAATAGAAGAGAAAAATAAAGTCCAAAGTGCTAGGTCTCTGTAGTTTTCAAAACACAGTATTGGGTCAAAATATGATATTCTATGAATTAATTAGAGAATGGGTTTTACTCAAAGGCAATGTTTATCTCTGAGCTACCAGTTATACTTCAAAATACTCTCTGCACATTAGAATACATTCACTTTCACATTCTTTGTAGTGTAATATTTATATTTATATGTCCATTATATAAATGTACCTAAACAAAAGTATATACAGGGTGGGGAAGCAAATTTTACAATATTTTGAGGCAGGGATTGAAAGACAGTGTATGACCAATTAGTTTATTGAAAGTCATGAGAATTTATTTGCCACAAGAAAATTGACATAATAGAAAATGTTTTTATTCTATGTGTCCTCCTTCTTTCTCAGTAACTGCCTTCACACGCTTCCTGAAACTTGTGCAAGTGTTCCTCAAATATTCGGGTGACAACTTCTCCCATTCTTCTTTAATAGTATCTTCCAGACTTTCTCCTAATAGTTTTGCTCATAGTCATTCTCTTCTTTACATTATAAACAGTCTTTATGGACACTCCAACTATTTTTGAAATCTCCTTTGGTGTGACGAGTGCATTCAACAAATCACACACTCTTTGACGTTTCCTTTCCTGATTACTCATATGGGCAAAAGTTTCTGAAAAGGTATGGATAATAGTGTTAGGTATGATTATGACATCAATATATGTTTGGTTTCAAAACAATTGACGTAGTGCCTGCTGAGAAAAAACAACTAAATGTTCATTGTAAATTTTGCTTCCCCACCCTGTATATATGAAAACATATATCATATATAAACAACCAACACTTCTTTCATCTGTTTTCTGATGCATCTTGTCAAAGTATATAAGATTTAGCACATTTTATCCCTGAAGCAGATAAAAAAATATAATAAAATAAAAACAAAACAAAACTGTAGACCAGTGTTATTGTTAATGAGAAAAATTTTTCTGTCATAAAAAGATTAATGTCAAGCACCATGGTTTATTAAAAGAAAGCTGATTGAGAAATGACTTCAGGTTCTTTTGGTTTAGAAATGTTGTTAATAGTAAACAATCCAAGTTACAAAGTACTTTTAGAAAAAGTCCCCATAAACATTTACTTTAAATCTTCTCTAAATGAAGAGACATGATGTTTCACAAGTATTGTGCCACCACGGAGTACAGAATGTTTCAGTTTCCTGTTACATAACCAAGCCTTTGTCATCAGTATGGTCAACTTTAAAGAAATTGCCCTCTTCTAGACACCAGTGCAGCTGAGGGTTTTAATCATTTTTATGTTCTCATATTGAAATACAATCTGAAGAAAAGCCAGATGATAAACTGTGGCTGTACTGTATATGCTATTCAAACAGGAAAAGCAATATATGCAATATGAATCTATTTGCTATTGCTACATGGAAAAACTCCCTGTGCAGGATAGAAGAGCCCTTATTTCCATCTTAAATCTATCCTCCAGAATGGTAATGCAATTTAGTGAAGCGTGTTGTTGAGATGAGCGAAGACTCCCTCAGTCCCACTGGTAAATCCAAAGCTGGGAGTGAGCGCTGAGCTTATATGAAGTGTTGTTTCTGTGAATGAAACGCCACATTCCTGAAATATGACAAATCCACGCAGAACATAAACCCAAGGTCAAACATAAATCTTACTTCTTGGGGTTTGACTTAGCTGGGATTTTAGAAATAAAGCAGATGAGTAACAGTTTTTGTCCCAGAGGAAGGATTTTTATGTTTCCAGACTACACCTGAAGAAAACATCCAACCTGGATAAAAAAAAATTATAACTGAATGAAGAGTTACAAAATCAGTGAATGGGAGGCTAATCTGAGCTTTCATGTTCATGAATTACACTCTGCCGATCATTTCTGAACCAGAAAATCTGCCCATATCCCTGGAAAATCACTCTGGGTTGAGTCCAGTGTTCAGTAAAAGTCTCCCATTCATTGTCAGTGGAATGGCTCCAAAGGCCTTTCACACATTAAAATGTTTTTGATTCAAGCTTCTGCAGATTTAAACTTCATGTTCACAGGACTGAACTGTGCTTTGTCCTAATGACAACATTTGTAAAACAGCTTCGTTGTGGACCGGTAGGATTTGTATGCTTTGCTCCTGAAAAAACCCATGTCATAAATACAATAAGTCCTGTCTAGTGCCCTGTCTATTATCATCCAGGCACATGATGACAGGATAAGTACACCCCTTCTTTCTAAAGAAAACTACAGGAATACATACTTGGTCTGAAGTTGTTTCATGTTTGTGTGTTTGCGTCTGAGGTCTCTTTCAGGCAGACTGTGGTTGAAACCCACTCACCTCAGTGATGGAGTGAGGTGGCCACCCCTGTCCCACGCTAACGCTGGCATTTCCTCTGCTGTTTCCTTTGCCCTCAAACATGCAGGTCGCCAACACATAAAAACAGGCCTGGAAAACCTATCAAGAACTTTAGTATCTGTCTGCTTGTTTTCACTGTGACTCATTCAGTCACACATATGCAGGCACCAGCGCTGTAAAGATGAATCATTACAGATAAAATGCATCCTATTACGGAGGATTTTCAGGAGGAAATTATAACATATGAACAAGAGAGACTGATTTAAGTACAATTTTTCAAAGTGTCCAAGCTGCTTTTCATAGAAAATGACACATTTAACATAAGAAAAAGAGCTGAATAAGTGCTGAATTAGACATTACATAACTCAGACAGCACCTTTATAATGTACTGTAAAAGAAAGAACAGTGGTTAACACTGTTTTATTCTTTGTGGAGTATTCTTCTGTACATTTCTATATCAGCCGCAATGAAGTCACAACAAGAACTACACAGATCAAACTACTAATTAAAGTAAGCATATCACATTGAAAATATATTGAAACTGTAAAATATTGAGAGGTTTTTAAGTGAATTTCTTGAATACACTTATGTCCTGTGCTAATATGAGAACATTCTTGCTTTCTGCATTAACCGTGCATGACAAAAAAGTTGAAGAATGTTTGCAAAATGTTATTTCAGGTCTAATTTATATTTACTGCGGGAAACACTGGCCAACATGATGTAGCCAAACTCTGAGCTATGAGTAAAAAACCTTAAGCCGAACATGATGTTCATTTTCTCGCCGTTATGAGAATGATTACTAAATAGTTAATTTATCTTTGATTCATATTTCAGAAGGTTAAAAACATATTTAATATCACACACGTCCTATTTTATTGAAGACATAATTTAAAAAAAACAAATGATTTTTAATGAAAGTGAAAATTGTAACAGCATTCTTGAACTGTTGGGTCATTGAATACTGGAGTTCTCAATGCCATCCATCCATCTATCCAACAATCCGTCCATCCGTTCGTCTGGTCGTCCATCTGTTTGTCTGTCTGTCCATCCGTCCATCCATTCATCTGTCCGTCGATCCATCCATCCACCTGTCCACCCAACTATCCAACTATCCATCCATCCGTCCATCCATCTGTCCATCTAGCCAACTATCTGTCCATCCATCCATCCATCCATCCATCACCCACCCACCCATCCCTCCATTCATTCACCCAACCATCCATCCATCCATCCATCCATCCATCCATCCATCCATCCATCCATCCATCCATCCATCCATCCACAGTATCAGAAATAGTCCTTAATGGAGATTGTTGTGTATATTAACAATAAAATCCATTGGGAATCAGTGTAGAAATCCTAACACTGAAGTTATATACATTTCTCCAGTGTCTTGATCTTGTGTCTTCCTGCACATTTTCAAGCTCAGACAAACTGTACAAACTAAACAGAAACATACAGAGTTGAACTGATCTCAACAAATGACGTAATAAACCTAGCATGTACTACTGTATCCAAAAGTACTATGCGGATAAAAAGATCAAATGTCGAAGAAGGTCTGAAGGAGCAGAGAGCAAGATCTGACTGTAGAATTCATGTACTGTAACGCTGTGAGACAGGGGAGTTATACGAGATGATATTTGCAGCACATGTACAGAACATGTAGCTGCGTGAACCAAACAAAGAGAGCCAGCTAAGATGCTTCACCTCAGACAAATGTAATAAAATATCTGAACACGCTGTGAAAGGCAGCTGCTGAAATACATCACACGTGTGGAATGTGATCATTGGGTGAACTCGTGGAGGACTCTGTGCTCTTGAGCAGTACAGAGGAAGCCGGCGTAGAGTGGAAGTGTGTGAGCTTTGTCGGTTATGAATTTTTCAGGAACCCCAGAGATGGTTTAAGTGTGTCTGTGTGTATGTTTATGTGTCTAAACAGAGTGTGTGTGTGAGGCTAGAGAACACGTGCTTACACTGTGAACTGTGAGAAGTCGCTCAGTCCGTTTTATTATTAAAGACAAAACTAAGAAGATAGAAGAAGAAAACAAGGGGCTGAGATGGAGGAGAGCGATGAGCAGTGAGTGATGATGGAAAGGCTTTTGAAGAAACGTACGTCTGAGCTAAACCTCCTTAATGTACGTGTCCTTGTGAGAAAAACCGTTACATCCTTCTACGTTAGAAAGTGTTAGCGTTTCTGCTTCACATCCGTCACAACCGATCCAACGTCCCCTATGAAAAAACTCAACATGTTTATTTTTTAAAGAGCAGCAGACACAAGCATAGAACTCATGTCGGAGATGTTGCTCAGATGTTTGAACAAAGAAAAACACTTGAACCTTCAGACCAGTTATCATGTCCTGTACTGTATCTACGGTCATTGGTCAGCCACTGAAACCATCATATGAGTAACGTAAAAGTCCTCCTGTTCAGCGCTGAACAAAGTGTAGCTGTTGCGCATTTTTGCAAACATATGTACGTCAGACTTCTTGAAACATATCTACATTTCTATAAAACTATTTACCACTGTGTTTCAACTGCTCATAGGGCTTTTCAAGGTTGTCTCTCAAAAATGACATTCACATGCAACTATTGATGATTTTGTTGATTGAATTTAATCATTAATTCTATTTGTTGACAGCAGTGGTTATGGTTAGAGAAAAGGATGCAATGAAAACTGACTCTGATCATGTTCAGTTGTAATTTTTAAACCAAATCTAGCTTTTTTCCTAAACCTAATCAAAGCACCTTTTGGGTAAAACTAAATATTTACAGGAGTTGGGGTTCATACCCCACTCTTCATCCTGCCCAATAAATAAGGCAAATTTTTTTCCAGATTAAGAAATAATGTTGATGTACAAATGTCAAGAAATGTTGATATGCTATAGAGATTACATATTTACTGGGACGACACAGTGGTGCAGTGGTTAGCACTCGTGCCTCACAGCAAGAAGGTCCTGGGTTGGATTCCAACACCTTTCTGTGTGGAGTTTGCATGTTCTCCCTGTGTCTGCGTGGGTTCTCTCCAGGTACTCCGGCTTCCTCCCTCCATCCAAACACATGCACTGTTAGGTTAATTGGTTAATCTAAATTTCCCATAGGTGTGAATGTGAGAGTGATTGTTTGTCTCTATATGTCAGTCCTGCAATGAACTGGTGACTTGTCCAGGGTGTACCCCTTCGCCCCTATGTCACTGGGATAGGCTCCAAGCGACCCCCGTGACCCTAGTGAGGATAAAGCGGGATCAGAAAATGAATGAATGAGGATGAATGTATGTATTCATGGTACTGGGACATTGGATGTAAGTGTTTCATTGCTAAGAGGGGGCTGGGATACAAAATGATTATGACAAAATCATAATATAAATTTAGACTGTAAAGAACATCATTGCAATATTTTTTTGTCTTCAGTGTTTATTCTGTTTTCATTGTCATTTTCACTTAGAATTTTTTATCATTATAATTCTACCCCTACATTTCTGATATATTTGCTTTATTTATTTAACCTTTATTTAACTAGGAAAGTCAAGAAAGTGAGATCCAGTTCTCATTTCCAACAACGATCTGGTCAAGAAACAGCTGCACATTATACAAAAAACAATAGTAGTACAAAACCGCTCATAAAACCATTAAAAAGTTGAATAAACTAGAGTTCATAAGGAATTACTATTGAAGGTGGATAATGCGATGAAGGTAGGAAGAGGTTTTTGCACCTAATTCCATTAGGAACAACAGAATGAAATGAGGCTAAAGGAGATGTTGACTTTTTGGATGATGACGGTGATAAATTTACTGGATCGTATGTTGCGTTGTTGTTACTGAGTAGTGAGGGTTATGGAGGGGTTTTGCCAATGACAGTTTTGTAAATGAACTGGTACCAGTGGAACAACCAGTGTGAATGGAGTGATGGCCGACTGACAAGTGACTGACAATAGCTACTATTACACAGAGATCACGGAAAAAGTGATAAGATGGTGATCCCACCTTTTTGCCACCATTGACCGATTTCCACAGTCAAGTCAAAGGAGTAACAGAGGTGAGACAGGCTGGACTTTTACACAGTGGACCTGCGTTCTGGAGTCAAAGGGGTGGTGACGCAATGTGATGCAATGCAATGCAACACAACACAATGCAGCAAACAGTGTGAAGTATAACTTGCGCAGAAGTACCCCGAGCATAGTGGTGTTGCTAATCTCTTTAGAGTCAGCCTGTCTTTCACCGTTCCACAAATGTTAGCATGGATAGAATCCACCCCCCGAAGTGACAACAGCTCGTGGATCTCGGCATCTCCCCGGTTTGACATCTCTCTGGTCGCATTGATAAGTTTATTTACAATACACGGCCCGCGCTCATTTTTAAATCCCCCCGCATGCAATACGTCATCAAAATGTCACACCTTGGTTATGGAACGAGAGGTGTTCCTTTTATATAGCGTTCCGGAATCATGATTCCACCTTCATCACAGCTCTGTTACTACCTCCAGAGAAGTTACAGAGCTGTGACAGAGGTGAAACCAAAGGATCCCACCATTTTGTTCACACAGACGTCGTTCCGGAATAAAGGCGAAATATTCCTGTAACAGAAATGCTGTGTAAAAGGGGCTACTGATGAGTGTTAGTGCACTTTCACACAGCGTACTTGAGTCCATACTGTAGTTGAATATGTTCACACCTTTCCCGCAGATGTTGCATTCACAAGCACGTACTGCGGCCCGTGCCCGAGTATGAGTGGGGCCAAAACAGTAGGTGGCGGTGTGGAAGGAATTCTGTCGCGATCCAACAAATGTGGAAGTCAGAAGACAAACCCTTAAGTCATCACCCAAGCAACTGTTCTGTTCACAGGCACTACTTTTCTATCTGTTAGCCTGTCTGAGGCAAAGTGAACAAGAGTGACCTTTGTTGTCCCTGATATATCACCGAGTGGTTCGGTCGGTATGGCGAGCCTGTGCTGCGCAGATCCGAGGCTTTTTCAGGAGACAACAGGAGCGCCATCTATGGTCTCATGTTGATTAACTCTCTTCCATTGTCAGAATGGTGATTAGGTCATGTGCGGTCTTGGGCACGGATCGCGTTCACACGGCAACATTCCGTTTAAGAGTCCGGGGCAGTCCCTACCCAGGACTACCTTTTCAACTGGACTTGGGTATGGTACTTGAGCACGGAACATTTGCATTCACATGGATTAAATTAAGTGGACTTTGGAGTCAAAAGTACTTGGATACAGACTCAGGTACGCTGTGTGAAAGTGCCCTTAAAAGGTTAACCAGTGACAAAAGGAACTGCAGTATGACAGATGACTTCCAGTGTATTGAGAAGTTTTTAGGAAGCAGATCGATAGATAATATCTCCATGATCTAGGATGGGAAGAGATGTCATTTTGACCAGGATGTGCTTTGTGGAGTGTGTGAAGGGTGATTTGTTCTGGTACAGGACGCCAATTCTTGATTTGACTTTAGAGCAGGGGTCTCAAACTCATTTTCTTTCAGGTGCCACATTCAGCCCAATTTGATCTGCAGTGGGCCGAATAAGTCAAATAATAGCATAATAAGCTATAAATAATGACAACTCCAAATTGTTGTCTTTGTTTTAGCGCAAAAAAACCCAATTAAATTATGAAAATACTTACTTTTATAAACTATCCAAAAAAAAGTGAATAACCTTAAAAAACTGAAATTTAAATGTAAAAAAATTAAGAAAATTTAGTGTAATTTTAATAATATTCTGCCTCAACTTATTATTTCTACATGTGCATAATGGATCGGATGTACAAAGACACTAAACACTTAGTAACAAGGCAGAAAAACTGTTAAAATTGTGCTTAATTTTCTTTAGACATTTCAGGTTGTTCATATTTGTTCAGGTTATTTGTGTTCTATTGTTACAGGATAGTTTGTAAATGTGAATACTCCCATAATTCAATGTTATTTTTTGCACAAAAACAAAGAAAAAAATTTGAAGTTTGTGTTATTTATAGGCATGATGTAAAATTATTTTTCTCACATCAAAGCAAGAAGAAAATATGAAGTCATTTTTTGTAGGTTATTCTGCTGTTATTATTTTACTGTAGATCATATTGGTCTGTATGTGGAACCTGAACTAACTAATTCGACAGCCTTGACTGTGGAATTTTTGCACTTTACTAATTCATCCCATGGGCCGGATTGGAACCTTTGGTGGGCCACATGTGGCCCCCGGGCCACATGTTTGAGTCCCCTGGTTTAGAGAGTAATGTGTTGATGTGAATGTTAGAGTGAACTGTCCTCCCAGATACGGAACGCTCTACCAAGTGCTACAAGAACAGAGTCATCCCTGCCTATCTTCAAGAAGCTCCTGAAGACCCAGCTCTTCCGAGAGCACCTCCTGTCCTAGCACTTTCAGACATTCCATTTTAAATATTCTAATAAGGTTTTTCCCAGGACAACCACAGATTCTTTCACGATTATCTCTGGACCTGCTGCGGTGGTCCGGCCTCTTCCCTGCCCTCATCATCACCACTCACTTATCCTCAACCGCCTCCATGTGTCTCCCCCTACTCCCCCCTTCTCCCCCTCTCCCCCAGTCCCTATCTCTATCGCTCTCTCTTTTTCCCCTTCTCTACTCTCTCTCTTTAACCCCAACTGGTCAAGGCAGACGGCCATCCTCCAGGAGTCTGGGTCTGCTCGAGGTTTCTGCCTGTTAAAGGGAAGTTTTTCCTCGCCACTGTCACCAGTCACAAGTGTTTGCTCCAGGAGGATTCTGTTGGGTTTCTGTAAATTGACTTAGAGTCTGGTTTTGACCAACTCTATATATAAAATGTCAAGAGATAACTTTTTTGTGATCTGGCGCTATATAAATAAAATTTGATTGATTGAGTGATTTAATTGGTTTTCCCCTGTAAGTCGCTTTGGAAAAAAGCATCTGCCAAATGCGTAAACATAAATATAAACATAAACCTGAATACTTAAAGGAGCGGAACAATTGTGTTGATGTACTGTTCACGCAGATGTTACAAAAGCTGGAGGTCTGGGGTAAACTACGGTAGAAAAACATGAATTTGGTTTTGTTTGAATGTTTGTTTGCATGTTGAAGACAGTTGAATATGCACTGGATGTGTACAGGATGGTGTCATCAGCATATTTATCCTGTTTTGAACATAAATTATTGTTTAAAACCACAAGTAACACTGTGGTTTATTTTACCCTCAATCAGGAAGAAGACTCATCCCTTAAACTTTAAACAGGGTTCGTATACATTTTTCAAGGTGAAATTCAAGCACTTTTCAAGCACTTTTAAGGGTCATTTTGCAATTTTTCCAGCACATCACCTTATCACTGATGTAAAACACATATACTTGGGATTATTCTTTCACTTTTTATCACAATGATATACATTGTATTATGCTATAAACATCTAAAATTATGGTCCATAATAGCAAAAAGTTTAGAAATTAAAGAACACAAAGTTTTATCCAAAAAAGGGAAGCCACTTGGTGTTCTTCAGGCACACTCGCACCGAGACAAAGATTAAGATAAAACTGTACCTGGAGTCGACCTGAGAGCTCCCACTAATATTCTTTTTTGACAAGAAGTTTTACTTTTCAAAATGTATCACCTCTCTGGAAGATGCTTTGGCTTGAGTTAATATTAAAAATAAATAAATAAATAAATCACAGAGTTACAATTGCTAGCACTTTCAACACTTAACCTAAAATTAAAGCACTTTTCAGACCTTGAAAACACATTAAAATTCAAGCATTTTCAAGGATTTCAAGTACCAGAACAAACCCTGTTTAAGCCAATATTGATTTGACATTGTATGTGGTAATTATTGACAACAACTGACATGAACATTTTTATTATAACAATATTTCCCTTCAACAGGAGTAGAAAGTTGTATAAGCTGTAGGTATGATGCGTCTCAATATTTTTGCCCGTGTAATGTAACTGGAAACATGTTTTTTCTTGCAGCTGGGCTGGTTTCTCACCAAACAAGAAGGTACATGGATGAGTTGCATTTTCAAGCACGTTTAAAATTTGGATAGTTTTGCATGTACTTTGACAATAAAAGGTAAAACAAAGTTGAATGTGTGAAACCATTGGTAGGAATCCGTGCAGACAAGACACTACATAAAAGACACTTTTTTGTGAATAAATGTATCCTGGTGTGTGTAATCCAGCTTTGTTCATGGTAGGGATGCACCGATACCACTTTTTTCCAGACCAAGTACGAGTATGAGTACTTACGTTTGAGTACTTGCCGATACTGAGTACCGATACAAGTACTTAATAATCCCATTCCAGTTCTTAGTTCCTTTTGTAAATGTGCTTTATTGTCGTTGTCATTAGTCTGACTGGAAAAAAGTGCTGCTACTGACATTTAATGTGTTGGAATGAGCGTTTCTTAATTAATCCTTCAGTGGGCGCCGCTCTTAATTAACTATACTGGACAAATACCACGAAGAAGAGTAAAGTTTTTTGAGAAGAAGAAGAAAGTCAGTAATAACAAACATGGAGACGACACAGGTAACACTAATGTGATACTAATATTGCAGCGTTTTCACTGGTAAGGTTTAACAGCTTAGCTTCAGCAGGTAGAGAAAAGATAAAGGAGTGATAAGCTTCGTTTTCACTTCCGCTGGCGGGGGTCCGCACCGCTCTGTACTCCCGCTGGTATTCTCATTCTGGGAATGCATCCGCCAGCACCTGGAAAACGGATGGAATGTACGCAGAGGACGGACAGAACGCTGCGTCCGTATCTGTCTGTGTCTTTAATGTTACTTGCAGTCAGCGTTACTTTTATCACCGTCATTTATTTTGAAAAATCTCCACACTCTTCACACTCCCCACACTATTCCACCGCTGCATACCTGCTGCACTGAACTGTGAATGTCAAACGGCCATAAGTGGTATCGGTGCGTTTGTATCGGATATCTTTTACGAGTATGAGTACGAGTACACAAACTGAGTATCGGAGCCGATGCTGATACTCGTATCGGCATCGGTGCATCCCTAGGTCATGGTTTCCAAAATGGTTAAGAGAGTATTGTCATGAGTCTCCATTTATTTTCTTTTTAAATTTGTGAATTGCAACAGCAGGGCTTTAAATTGTAAAAGTCAGGCTGTGGTTTCTGTTTCCTGAATGAACAACCTGCTGTAAATAACATATGCAAACAGGCCTTCAGTCATGACATGAACTGTAGAAATCCACCTTAAAACTGACTCATCCAACATCCACAAAATCCCTCTGTTACTCCCTCTCCGACTTTGGAGCGGCTCCACAGAACACATTTGACTGGTTTTGTTCCCAGTTTGAGTAATTCTCCAATAAATCAGCGGGCAAACATGACAAAAGCGGCAGTAAATCTGTTTGCCTCATTATTTGAACATTAGAATCTTTTTTCAAATCACCTATAATCTCCACCCCTCCTACTGTATCTAATCACGCTGCAGAGCAAACATATTGTACCTACGTGGGCCAAGGCGAGTGAAAGCACCGAGATGAGTCACGGCGTGTAACTCAGTCCCCACCTCTCGCTCGTACACACACGCACCTTTTGCCTCACCCCATTATATCACTATGACAGCTGAGAGGCAGCACCATAAAGACAGATGGTCAAAGGTGACCAAATAACACACTAATGATTTGCTCCGTCTCCGGATGAGTTTCACTTTCTTCCTCTCTGTTACTGACTCATCTCTGATCAGGAGTCGACTTATGTCATATTAACACATTAAAGAAGCCTA
The DNA here is from genome assembly GCF_902148855.1 of Sphaeramia orbicularis. Lineage (NCBI taxonomy): Eukaryota > Metazoa > Chordata > Actinopteri > Kurtiformes > Apogonidae > Sphaeramia > Sphaeramia orbicularis. Next base: position 36,500,855 of record NC_043961.1, read on the forward strand.
TACACATAACCTCACAAATACCCTCTTACATAATTACATTGAAACATATGTCTGCAAAGGTTTAGATTTAAAATGTTCAGCTGGTGTGGATTTGTGTTTGCATAAAGCAGCTACAGACACTGAAAGAATATAAAAAAACACTGATTGGTCTCAAAAATAGATTTACTGTTGGTTAACCCATAAAGACCCAAACAGCCACTGGCGACCAAAAGCATCTACTGATCTAAACTGTTTAATACCTGTTGATCCACTAATCCTATCAATACATGTAAATAACTGGTGCAAAATGCAGTTTGTCATCTTTTCATGGTCATCAGATATGACTCATTTGGACGTTCAGAGGCTCTGTAGTGAACATGGAAACACCATCATCTTCTACAACATTGATTCACCAGTAAAACCCATGGAGTTGGATCAATGACAGTGGATGGACACACTTGTTTTATGTTCAGTTAATGATATATTTTGCTGAAAAAAATCACTTTTTCTTCAGTTTTCTGTGTTTCTGATATAATAACCCTCAGCTTTAATCTGAGCTTTTATGAACGTCTACATGATTAGTAAATCAAATGTTGGAAAATACCTGAGTTTCACTGAAAAAAAAACACAAAATACAGAAGACAATATTACAATAAATGGTGATAAATCACTTGAGGATGGTTAACCTCCTAAGACCCAGCTATGGGTTTTCTGTCCATATTTATGGACAAGAGTTTCACAACTTTATACAAAAAAAAAAAAAAAGAAAAGAAAAATGCCCAGCAAAAAGGAATCTACAAAAATTTTAAAAACTGCATTTGAAAAAACTGTTGCATCATGATGTTTCCAATATAGGCACTTATTTAACACAAAATTTAAAAAAAAAAAAAAAAAAAAAAAAGGCTTGTACTTTGCTGACATTTCCCGGGTCTTAGGAGGTTAAATATAGAGAAAAATTCATTTTGGAACTGCCACAAATGTCACATTGGGTCCTTATGAGTTAAAATATCTTCAAATGTTATATAATCAAAACATTTGTACAAATGTTTAGAAATGATCACAATTAATCATTAAAACAAGTCAACGTCTGTATTTTCAGCAATTTAAAAAAAAAAAAAAAATTTTAATCTTATAATAATAATAATAATAATAATAATAATAATAATAATAATTCAATAAATAAAAAAAATACATTAAATACAACAATAATTAAACTAACTGTAAAATCATTAAAAATCTAAGTCTGGAGTATAAGGAGTTTGATTGCTATAAAAAATGATGTCTATGCTTATTTTGGTTTGTTCTGGCACAAAATAGACCACAATTTCCAAGTATTATGATGTCACATCTGAAAATGCTGTTTTTTATTCCTATCTATATACATCAGTAATCACCTTTGACCTGGTGCAGCGATTATAACATGAGTCCCAATTACACTTTATCTATCAAGAATAACTCACATTGTCACAATCATTTCATGACAAGAGGTAAAATATTTTATTCCAGCTTTATGGGTAACAGTGTATTACCGCAAAGCAAAAAGTAAATCTACACAGACGACATGTCAGCGTCTGTGTGAGCGTAATGACTTCAATGGCTGATTCATTACCAGCTTCTACTGTGAACTGACAGACACCATCGTTTACAGTCTGAAGCTGCAGTTACATCTGTCATAAAAAAGTGTCAGTGGCCGTCGCTTTGACATGAGTGTATCACAGCAGGCTTCGTTTAACTGAACTATTAAGCTGTTGTATGAAGGTAAAAAAAAAAAAAAATGCAGTTATAGTGTAACGGCTGTAACACACTCCACAAATAAAAGTGTAACTGTCCATTAAATATTCAGAAATGATCAAATGCATCTCCATTACTTCAGAGTGAGTAAATGATTCATGATACTGTCAGATGAGCATATGACACACGAGTAAGACTTGAATTCATTTAAGTCCTGTTTGCTAATGTCAAGTTGTCATGAATAAGATCTGTTATGACTTTTATTAAAAATAGTACATTAACTTTATTATTACTACTATATTACTATTACATCTACATTTTATTATTGTGTTCACTATATCTTTTTCATCATAAAGACACTTTCAGAGATTATAGTTATATAGCAGTAATAATAAAGTTAATGTACTACTTTTAATTAAAAAAAAAGACACTTTCAGAGGTTATAGTTATATAGCAGTAATAATAAAATTAATGGACTACCTGTAATACAAAAGACACTTTCAGAGTTTATAGTTATATGGCAGTAACAATAAAGTTAATCTACTACTTTTAATAAAAAAAGACACTTTCAGAGGTTATAGTTATATAGCAGTAATAATAAAATTAATGTGCTACCTTTAATACAAAAGACACTTTCAGAGGTTATAGTTATATAGCACTAATAATAAAATTAATGTGCTACCTTTAATACAAAAGACACTTTCAGAGTTTATAGTTATATAGCACTAATAATAAAATTAATGGACTACCTTTAATACAAAAGACACTTTCAGAGTTTATAGTTATATAGCACTAATAATAAAATTAATGGACTACCTTTAATACAAAAGACACTTTCAGAGTTTATAGTTATATGGCAGTAACAATAAAGTTAATCTACTACTTTTAATAAAAAAAGACACTTTCAGAGGTTATATAAATACTAATAAATGCCACGTATTCAGCCCTTTTCTAATAAGTATTCATTACTAATGCATGAATTAATGGATTCAATTAAAGACACATCATTAATTTTAGCTGCTCACCATGAACTAATGATCGAGTCTGTGGCTTTAAGTGTTCACTTCACACTTATTTGATCTTCAGTTCAGGACTGTTGATTCTCACTGACTTTCATATGCGACCAAATTAATTGCAGTTGTTCCTTTCAGATCCATACATTTTGATCAGCTTCTGTGGAAGAAACACAGAACCTACACATGGTTCAGGAATGATGGAGGGTGTATGTGTCTTTATTACTGTGAGGCACTTTATTATGTTCATGTCATGCTTTAATCTGTAAATGTTTTATTCTTTAGAAAAGGTTCATGAGTATCAAAATAGGTGCTTCTTAGAGAGAGGCTGATCTAATGTATGGAACTAAAATACATGTTTGTGGAATCCAGCTGATTTGGTCGACCAATAAAAGAGTGAATTAATATTATGTATGAAGTAATCACATAAAGCTATACAATGATGATGATAAATGAGATGTTATGGCAGTGGTTCCCAACCTTTTTGGCTCATGATCCCATTTTAACATCACAAATTTCTGGCGATCCCAGACATTCAAAACAGAGACTTTTTATTTTTGCTAAAATTAATTTGTTTTTGATCATGTAATAGTTTTCTATACTATGTTGCAAATAAACGTTCAGTTTAGAGGACATTTAGTCTATATTATTATGGATGGAGGCAGAAAAGCCAGGTGTAGATTACTGCACAAAGTGAGAATTTTATTTTCCTTTACAAGGATGACAATTAACAAATAACTCAAACTATGAATTACGAAAGAGCTGCAGCATCTGAAACCGACCACAATGAACATTTGAAAGATAAACAGTACCACAGTGCTTCAGTTTCAGCTTCACAGTTTGTCATGTCTTTTATGGATTGTGATTGTCTCTCTCAACTCACCATATATTTTTTATTAGTAAGTTGTTTTTGTTTATTTTAATCAATTACTAGAAATTTCAGGCGACCCCATTTGAATTCCAGGTGACCCCATAGTTGAAAAACACTGTGTTATGGACAATCTTTGATTAAATCTTTGATTAAAATAACCTTAGTTATGCATTAGTTAAGCATTATTTAAGTATTTCATTTGTACTCTTTTTGTGTCATGTCAAAAGTGGCCTATAATAAATATTCCTGCTTCATTACAAACTGTCCCAGTTAAACTTTATCTATCAAGAATCAATCACACTGTCACAAACATCTCATGAGAAAAGGTAAAAAAAAATGTATTCCAACTTCATGGCTGATAGTGTAGTAAGAGTTAAACAAAACAAAATAGAAGAACTGTCAAACAAAATAGTATTTTCCATTTCAAAATACAGAAATTAAAAGGCACTTTTCATTTTCCTGGTCAAAAACAGCAGATATTATATTTGTAAAGGACTTATTTTTACTTCTTATATTTATAACAGAAAATTAAACATTTTTGTATCAGCAATAAAGTGTGTTTCTATGGTTCTAAAAGATACTCAACAGGCAGCAGTGGCTTTTTTCTCAATCCGTTTTTTCCTTTTCTTATTTTCATTTTTTTACCAACACAAATTCTGAATAAAAAAGCTAAATCAAGTGCTTTATATGTATCTGATATTTCTGAAAATAGTGAGTATTGATATAGTTTACACAGTACAAGTTACTTTCATACCCTTATAGCAGTGGTTCTCAACCGGGGGGCGCGGACACTCTCCTGGGGGGGCGCGAGCGCATGGGGGTGGGGGTGGGGGCATGCGTGCGGGTGCATCATTAACTACTGTTGTACATCACAACATTATAAATCACCTGGCACATACTCTCCCCCCGCTCACAGATTGAGGTCTGTGAGTGGAGAGGGGGGGCGCATATCATCCACCCACCCCCCATTTGCAAATTTGTTTTTCTGGGGGCAGTGGGTAGTCAGTGATAAGGTGAGTGAAGCTCCCTTTCACTTTCTCACATCTCTATCTACAGCACAAGTGTCAAACATACGGCCCGGGGTTGTAATCCGGCCCGTTGGATGAATTTGCAAAGTGCAAGTTAGAGCATCAAACTCAAAAATAATATTATAATAACCTATAAATAATGACACCATTTTTTTTCCTCTTTGATTTAGTACAAAAAACATTAAATTATTAAAATAAAATGTGAATAACCTAAAATGTCTGAAGTAAATTAAATGCAATTTTAACAATATTCTGCCTATTACTAAATGTTTTGTGCCTTTGTGGATCTGATCTGTAATGCGAGGCGAAGTCGAGGCAGAATATTGATAAAATTGTACTTATATTTCTTAACAAATTTCATTTTTTTCAGGTTATTCACATCATTTTTGTTTGGATAGTTTGTAAATGTAAATATTGGCATAATCAAATGTTATTTTTTGCACTAAAACAATTTGGAGTTGTCATTATTTATTGGCTGTCATGCTATTATTTTATTGGTCTGGCCCACTTCAGATGAAATTGGGCTGAATGTGGCCCCCGAAAGAAAATGAGTTTCACACCCCTGATCTACAGAGTTATATAACCCACCACGTCATCGTCATATAGGTCCGTCACATTACTTAGAATTACACCCCCCCAGTCCCACAAATTTTTTCGGGCATAGGCTAATGACGCAGTCAGTGAGGTGTGGTTCAAAAAAGGTTGAGAAACCCTGTCTTGTAGGAATAAACCCACAAAGCTAATCAGTGTGTAACCACCAGCGTTTTGACGAGAACCTTAAATCCAGGGTGTGTAACAGCCGCCGACCTTTAGAGAATCAGGTGAGGTTAAGGCGAGGCTTTGAGAAGGAGGCGGGTGTTTTCCCACTTATCATCGGGTTTGTTTTATGAGCTAACCTATTGTAAAGTAGGTCATTAATTTTACACTCTTAGTGCACTTTCCACACCCTGAAGCCTGTGTGAGCTGGTCTTATTTGTGTTGCCTTCATGGCCCTTCAGGTGTGGTGTGATTTAGATGACCTTGCAGTATTTAGGTTACTTAAAACACACTGTTGACTTGTGTTGTACTGAAAGGACTCCCTGCAACAGGACAGATGCAGTACTGACTATATTTAGTAGATCTAAATTATAATGTGTATGTGAAAATCATGGCTGAGCCACAGATGTGAACAAAGTTATGTTTTTGTTTCCTGAAATGACTAGATGTCCACTGCTGATAAGAGGGCAGCAGAAAAGGCTTTGTAGAAGAACTGCGGCTTCTTGTTCTGATTGGTATAACAGCCTAGTCGGTCAACAAGATTAAAAACCTTTTTTGATGTATCGGTTTACAACCAAAGAGGGAAAAAAAGGGAAAAAACGTATTCCCTTAATCCCTTCACTCCCTCTGGGATCAGATGGAAAAGATGGTTTTGGAGCAGAAGCTGAGGCGTGGGCTGGAGGAACAGGACGCCAAACCTCAGCCACTGCCGACAAGCGCAGCTCAGTCTCAGAGGGAGAAGGAGTAGGAGGCAACGAGGTGAGCGAAGGGGGAACTGGGGGGGGGACGGGACGGGTAGGGGGCGAAGCAGGAAATGAGGCACTGGGGAGTTCTGCCAAAATCAAGCAGTGGTCAGAAAAGACATGGAGAGACAGAGGCTCAAACTAGTTTCTCCTCCAAACTGGAAAAGGTTCTTGTAAACATGTACACCTGAACATCGACATGTTTCATATTTAGGTGAAAAGCGTCTGTAGGTTTTCAGACCCATGTCTTCACCAGCACTTGCACTTCTATTTCTTCAGCATTGACTGGTCATACTGTAATTAGATTAAACATTAATTTATTTTCAAGGTTTCTGTTTAGCAGAGGTGTTACATCAGGAAGAATCTGACATGGTCTATTATCTCAGCTAGTTAAAGAGCAATTTTACACAGTAAACTGTATTTTATTTGTGTGAGCCAGCAGTTTTACTTTTGTTTTTCTTATGTTTTTTAAGTATTCATACAATTCATGGTTATTGTTACTTGGTTATGTTGTTATTTAGTGATCACCTGACTTTTAATCCACCACTAGAGTCAAGTTAATTTGTTTATTTGTCCATGGCCTAGATGGGACTGAATGTTATTTCTGATTAAATGATTAGAGTTAAAGGTTGAGTATGTGTTCTTTAGTGGCACCTAGTGGTGAAATTGCAACAATCCTACTATATAATGCACGTTCTGTGTCCGATCGATCGATGTTGCAGCACAGGAGGGTGTTTGTATGGATTTTCCTCTGCCTTAGCAGACCCGATTGCCGCCAAACTTGCCAAATGAATAGAAACATTACCTGACTATCTACTACACAATTTTATGTCCATAACCAAATGTTGTGAGGTATGCTGGGCGATTTTAGCCTCTCTCTACTTTGAATTCTTCATCCCTGCCACCATACTCCATTTTAGGAAGTGGTTATGCTGCCGTTCATGAAATTTCTACTCCTAGCAGACGATGCTACAATCCGTGTGTTTACACCACAACTTTTATTCCTGGTTTAAACTGATTAAAGATTAGATCCTATTTACGATGCCCATGTAAACACCTTATTCCAGTTGAAAAAGAAAAGTTCGGATTAAATTTAAACCCGATTAAAGTCACTGGTTTAATCCACTTTTGAATCTGGTCTAAATTATTCCTCGGACATGTAAACCTTTTATTTTGTTTGGACTTTATTCCTTCCATTCTGCACATGCTCGTTGTCTTGTCCTGTCATGATGACGCACACATTCTGCGCTGGCGGAAGAATATGCAATGCACTCTAGTCAACCCAAACCGTTCCAGTGGACTATTCTGATGGGATCTACCAGCCTCTAAAACCCTGAAGGAAGAGTTCACCACTTGTTTTTTATTAATTCATTTGTCATGCACTGAGTTCGATAAGTGGGCAAATCAGTTTGCACTGCAGTGCACTGATTGCCTTGTTCTTGCAGCCCTTCTGTTAGCTTAGCTTAGCTTAGCATAATCACTTCATTCCTATGGTCAGACGTAGCCAGGCTTTTATAGGGGATTTGTAGTATTTTATGAGTGATTTTGTGAAATTCAGTTCTCCCTAATCATTACTTTAGTCCACTGGGGTCAATATGATCACAAACTGAGGCTCAAATCATGGCGATGTGACTTACTGCAGTAATAAAATCTTGGGAAATAAAAACTAATGCAAAGCTAAAACGGTAAAGCAAAGCTAATTTAGCACATGCATCCCTTCCAACAAAAAGATTTTCCAACTTCCGTCAACACAACAGTTCCAAGATTGTATGAGTGCAGTAAGTCGCGGATCTAAAGAAATAATTAGGGAGAATTGGATTTCACAAAATAACTTACAAAAGACAACAAATTACCTTTAAAAAACTGTCTACGTGTGACCATGGGAATGTAGTGACTATGTTAAGCTAAGCTAACAGAAGGACTGCGAGAACCAAATAAACATTTCTCATGTAAACCTTTATTCGGGTTTACTATTTCCATGTAAACAGAAGAGAAAGTACTTTAGTTCCGAATTAATTTCTTCTGGAAAAATAAATCGGATTTAAAAAACATCATGTAACTGTACTCACTGTGAAGGCTACAGTTCACTACCGCTGTATGAATTTAATCATGCTTGACAGGCCAAACAAATACATGCTCTTCCCTTCATGCCTCACATGTTGGCTCAAATTATTACCTGCACAATGCATGATTAAATGGTAGTTTACAAATGGATAGTGGTGGCAGACAAGTTTTACTTATCATGCTATCGTACATGAGATTTTCCTAACCTGGTTGCCAACACCTTTACCATTATAAACAAGCCAATGTCTGCTGATATTTCGTCCCTATTCTGCTTGCCATGCGACGCTGACACTTGAGTAAGCAATGTATGTTTATTTATCAACAGATATAGACAAATCAAGTGCCAACTGATATTTGCTGGTGGACTCTCACTTAAAATCTATCATTTACAATAACGCATAGGCACTTTTCACACACAATGGCACCACGGGTACAATGCTACTAGTATGAACAACCTGTGCTTCACCCTCCCCTAAAGCAGCTGCTAAAAATATGAGTTTCTAGTTTGATGTGATCTGGGCTTTTGGTTAAACGGATCCATTCTGGTTTACACTGACAGTAATGTAGCTTAACTCCACCCACTATCCACTTAGGTCTGACATCATGGCACCATAAAACTAATTTCCAAGTCTGGTACTACAAGTTTCCATAATCACTGTTTGACCTGTGGTAAACTGTATATGGGTTAGTTTTTCCTCTTTTTTTTTCTTTTTGTTTCACATACAAAAAGCTCCTGGTCTGTTTACAGCAGTACATCACTTCACTTTATGCTCAGTTGTGTGCGTGTTGACATAAATCTTTACTTTATTTACCTTTCCCCTGAACTGGACAGCACAGATAAACGACTGACAAACTGAACTTGAACTCTGAAGACTTGACATATTCTTTGTTGGGAGAATCCATGAAAATCAGGTTTGTCAGGTGCACAGAATAAATAAAATGACATTATTATGAATATGTTTATAATTACAAACTCTCCTCCCCCAAAAAATGTGAATATCCTGAATGTGAAATTTTGAAAGAAAAATAAGTGCAAATTTAACATTATGCAAAACACATAAGTGGGAAGTAGTCAGGGAAAATCAGGTAAAAGGGATTCTGTACTAATCTATGTTTTTATTTGTGATTTTTAAAACAAGTGAACATTGTATTTGAATGGGATGAATGGAGATTTCAAATCCTGTAATTTTTGCCACAACTAATCCACATTTTGCTCTCCAAATACATGTTTTGAAAGGGTGTGGACAAAATCAAATTTATTGTTTCTTCTATTTGTTGACAAAAAGAAAAATCCAGAATTTCAACAACTTTTTCTTAAGAAAAATAAGCACAAATTTAACATTATGCCTCAGCTTATCATTTACACATATACAGTACAGGCCAAAAGTTTGGACACACCTTCTCATTCTTCGCATTTTCTTTATTTTCATGACTATTTACATTGTAGATTCTCACTGAAGGCATCAAAACTATGAATGAACACATGTGGAATTATGTACTTAACAAAAAAGTGTGAAATAACTGAAAACATATCTTATATTCTAGTTTCTTCAAAGTAGCCACCCTTAGCTCTGATGACTGCCTTGCACACCCTTGGCATTCTCTTGATGAGCATCAAGAGGTAGTCACCTGAAATGGTTTTCACTTCATAGCTGTGCCTTGTCAGGGTTACTTAGTGGAATTTCTTGCCTTATTGATGGGGTTGGGACCATCAGTTGTGTTGTGCAGAAGTCAGGTTGATGCACAGCTGACAGCCCTATTGGACAACTGTTAGAATACATATTATGGCGAGAACCAATCAGCTAAGTAAAGACAAACGAGTGGCCATCATTACTTTAAGAAATGAAGGTCAGTCAGTCTAGAAAATTTCAAAAACTTTGAATGTGTCCCCAAGTGCAGTCGCAAAAACCATCAAGCGCTCCAACGAAACTGGCTCACATGAGGACCGCCCCAGGAAAGGAAGACCAAGAGTCACCTCTGACGCTGAAGATAAGTTCATCTGAGTCACCAGCCTCAGAAATCGCAAATTAACAGCAGCTCAGATTAGAGACCAGATGAATACCACACAGAGCTCTAGCAGCAGACACATCTCTACAACAACTGTTAAGAGGAGACTGCGTGAATCAGGCCTTCATGGTCAAATAGCTGCTAGGAAACCACTGCTTAGGAGAGGCAACAAACACAAGAGATTTATTTGGGCCAAGAAACCCAAGGAATGGACATTAGACCAGTGGAAATCTGTGCTTTGGTCTGATGAGTCCAAATTTGAGATCTTTGGATCCAACCGCCGTGTCTTTGTGCGACGCAGAAAAGGTGAACGGATGGATGCTACATGCCTGGTTCCCACCGTGAAGCATGGAGGGGGAGGTGTGATGGTGTGGGGGTGCTTTGCTGGTGACGCTGTTGGGGATTTATTCAAGATTGAAGGCAACCTGAATCAGCATGGCTACCACAGCATCCTGAAGTGACATGCCATTCCATCCGGTTTGCGTTTAGTTGGACCATCATTTATGTTTCAACAGGACAATGACCCCAAACACACCTCCAGGCTGTGTGAGGGATATCTGACCAAGAAGGAGAGTGATGGAGTGCTGCGCCAGATGACCTGGCCTCCACAGTCACCGGACCTGAACCCAATCGAGATGGTTTGGGGTGAGCTGGACCGCAGAGTGAAGGCAAAAGGGCCAACAAGTGCTAAGCATCTCTGGGAACTTCTTCAAGACTGTTAGGAAACCATTTCAGGTGACTACCTCTTGATGCTCATCAAGAGAATGGCAAGAGTGTGCAAAACAGTCATCAGAGCTAAGGGTGGCTACTTTGAAGAAACTAGAATATAAGATATGTTTTCAGTTATTTCACACTTTTTTGTTAAGTACATAATTCCACATGTGTTCATTCATAGTTTTGATGCCTTCAGTGAGAATCTACAATGTAAATAGTCATGAAAATAAAGCAAATGCAAAGAATGAGAAGGTGTGTCCAAACTTTTGGCCTGTACTGTACACTAGAACTTACAGATCACAGTGGATCTACAAAAACACAAAACATTCAGTAAAAGGCATAACAGTGTTAAAATTGCCCTTATTTTTCTTAAAAAATTTCAGGTTGTTCATAGCTTAATCACATTTTTTGTGAAAGAATATTTTGTAAGTATAAACATCTACAACATGTAAGTTTACTTTTGCAATTATTCACACTAAAACAGAAAAACTTGCAGTTGTCATTGTTTATAGATTTTTTTTGCTATTACTTTACTGGTCTGGCCCCTGAACACCCTTGACTGCTAATATCTTCAGTGTCATTTTTGTATTTCACAAATTTATCTCATGGGCCGGATCAAGGTTATTATTGTCAAAGGTCCCATATTATGCAAATCTCACTTTGTGAAAGTTTTCTTATAGTAGTGTGTGTTGCAGTAGCCTCATTATGAGGTTCGAATTTGAAAACTGTTTCCTCCCTGCCTTGCTACACCACATTTTGTGAAAATGCCTGCTCAAACGGCCGAGTTTGAGTTGGGTCCGCTTATGACGACATAAACGGATTTAACTCCTCCCCCTGACTGTGCCCCCACCCTGCATGAAAAGGTAAACCCCACCCTGGCAAAGTACCTCTTGGACAACAAACATGGCGAAGGTGAGACACGCAAGTTGTGGTGTTGTTGGCTGCACACACCAACACAATAGTTTATTTTTGCTCCTCACTTCTGAGCCTCTCCGAAAAAAGTGGCTGGATTATATCTTTGATGGTCATGTACCAAACAACATTCCCAAACGCTTGTATGTGTGCCCGGTATTTCACGGAAGAGTGTTTTTCGAACATGGGCCCATACAGCTCCGGCTTAGCACAAAGACTCCGAATCAAGAAGGACGCAGTACCAACGCTTCGTGACCCAAGTACAAGTGTGGGAGATGTAAGTTCTTATCATTTTTTTGTATCTTTACTGCATAACCCTACATTACGGATAAGCTGGTGGTTGTTGATGTGTACGTTTAACGGTAGCATGGCAGCTAACATAGCTCGGTTACTGCTGCTAACGTTTGCGTTCCCGTTAACATGCAAGGGCTGATAATATCAAGAGACATTCAACAGAACTACTTTGAACACGGGCCTTTTGTGGTTGGCATCAGTATAGTTAGCATCAAGCTTGTTAGTAGCTGCCTGCATTAGTGGTGGCAGGCGTCTTTCCGTGTCAGGTCCACGAACCCGACACAACACCGCCGTTTTCCGTCAGGGCTCAATCATACCTCAAGGCAAAGTAAGCCGGTGTTTGGAAAGACGTTCTGTCTGAGACATGTGTATTGTAGACGAGAGAGGGGCATTTCAGACAGCGCGTAGTACCGCTAGCGTAAGCCGCGTCCTCTCCCAGAGAGGGGAGGGGGAGTGGTCGTGGACAGATGCGTTCATTTGCATACCCAGAAGCAGGCCCAGAAACAGCCTGTTCTGAGGAGGGCTCGTGAGAGTGACTTTTTCGACCGCTGAAACTCCGAACAAAGGATGATTTTGGGGCGAACAAACTTAAATACTATGTTTTTGGGCTTCTGAGACCTATATGACGTGATTGAAAAATAGCATAATATGGGACCTTTAATGAAAACTAACGAAATGACGACAACTAGAATTGAAAAAACATTTTCGTTAACTGAAATAAATAAAAACTATAAATAAAAGAAAAAAAAGGATAATTAACTGAAACTGTATTGTGTGCTTACAAAACTAACTAAAACGTGTAAAAAATATGGATAAAATTCCCTTCGTTTTCGTCTTTGTCAATGTCAGATTGATACGAAATTGATTTATCTTGCTCTAGCAATTTTAGCTAGCAGCACCATTCAACACTTCACGGTCCATCACTTCTCGTCACTTATGGTTTACAGTCGTCTTCTGGTCCCCACTCTACCTGGAAACATGGAGACTAAAGTTGGGAGAAAGCAGCAGAATCCTGTACGGGATTTATGTGAATATGACGGCGAAGAAGATAAAAGATACGACAATACTAAAATTAATACTAAAACTAAACTAAAACTAAGCATTTACAAAAAAAAAAAGAAAACTAATAAAAACTAGCAAACCTGGTCTAAAAACAAATCAAAACTGACTGAATTAGAGAAAAAAAAGTCAAAACTAAATAAAACTAAACTATAATGAAAAATTCGAAACTGTTATAACCTTGGGCCGGATTGGACCCTTTGGCAGGCCAGTTTTGGTCCACCTGCCGCATATTTGACACTTCTGAGCTAATGTGTTAGCTTGTTATTGTTTTTCATTGCTTTAAAAATTGCAACTTCCCTTATCTCCTTACTTCATCTTCCTCTGCTCTTCATTTTAATGGACTCAGGAACACAAAGCCACAATATATCAAATACAAATAAATGAACACAAATACACCTGAATACAGAGATTAACGTCACAAATTAAACGTGGATAAAAGGGAAACAGAAGTGTTTTAAGCTAGTGTAGACACATAGCATCACAACACAACAGACTCCATGGAGGTAACCCTTTCCTTTCGTTGATATAAAGGCCTCTTTCTAAGGAAACATGATTCTTATTTGCAGGTTAAAGCCATAATTGTGATTTTCCATTCAATTTCTGCAGTTAAATCTCCATAAATCTTCCGCACTGAACCTTTAAGATCAGGATTTTAAGCCTAGCAGCATTTGTTTTGCAATGATCTCATGGCAAACATCAAGTCTAGCAGGTTTTTACATTATTTTCATATGTTTCTGTCTGTATTCATTCAAGTCTCCCCAGGCTTGTGAAAACTTACAGCTACTTCACTGTGACTCATTGGAAACTCTTCTACATCACCACCTATAGTTTCCAAACGCTGGATTATTCTCTACTGTTAAACTCTGGTTCCTCAAAGCTGTTCAGTGTATTTTCTGTTTTAAATCTGACATTTATTTCTTTCCTAGAACAACAACTCCTGCTTCCTCTCAGTTCAAAGAACAGAACACTGCTGAAATGATTTCAGGCTTTTTGCTTGAAAAAGACAAATTATAATGGAGTAGTAGTACAACTGGTAGTTCTATACATATATATATATGATGCGGTAACAGATGTTTTCAGAAAAGCAGTTTTTTCAACCCAAAACCACAGTGAAAGTATGGATGGCAGTGAAACCTCCACCTGCTGCAACTGGGCACAGCGGTCCGGCCATCACAGTGTCTTTTAAATCTCATAAATCTGTCGGAATATAACATAATGTTTGAGGAAACAAAGAAGCCAAGAGGAGCAAGACAGTACAAAGGCCTGACACACTGAACTAGTAAAACACACACTCACACAGGCGAGCAGTGGCAGCAACCACAGCGCACCAGGAAAAACATATCCAGATGTTCTCCTCATAGGATCACCAACCCCCTCCCACACACGGGCCACACATGGGCTTCATAGTCCTGCACTCCAGCTTCTCTTTTCAGCTTTTTTTCTGTCATGGACACTCAAACACACACACACACTTATGTACATCTACAGTTATGAGAACCCATGCTAAGTAACCTTAAACTTGATGATCTCAGATTAATGCTGTTTCTGTTTATACAATGTGCATTTAATGTGTCTATATGCTCGGTACTGTACCAGAAATTGCCTCTCGGAAAAAAGAAGTTCAAGTATCCACGGCTTAATGCCTAACCCCGACCCTGAGTGGGCGTTCAGACCTTGATCAGCCTCCAACTAGAAGCTGGAGGCTACATCTGCGGGGGTGTTAAGACATTAAATATGAGATTATTTCAGTGGCGGTCATTTTATCTTTTGCGTGATTGTTTTATAGATCAGCAGAAATGTAAAATAGTAGAAATGTGTCGGTTACTTGATGAAATAAAGTGTTGAAGGGCAGGTTCATATGTTAAACTAAGTTCAACTTTTTTGTGTCTTTGGTCTCATTATCATCCCCCTTGAACATATTCTAATTTTAACCCTCACGCCAAATGTAACAAACTAAACTCAGCGCTCACAAAGCTAGACGTACAAGAGGACACGCACACACACATTGTTAAACCTATGAAGTTATTGAACCCACTCTCAGAGCCCCTCCTCTTCCCCACTCCAGCTCCTGGCAGGCCGTCTGGTTGAGGCCCATAGTAAAGGGAGTCGTTTTCTCTGGCATGAGTGTATGTGTGTGTGTGTTCTCTGGCCCCAGACAGGAAGGAAGAGAGTGGGCCCGGCAGCACAGCTCCAGAATTCCGGTTTTGTTTTTCTACTTTTTCCATCGGCGCAGAGCCCGAGCGTGGTCTTAAAGAAACAGTCATTAATATTTTCTCAACTTAATGACGCCACACCGCTCTCCGAGTGACTCCACAGTCCACGTCAGGACTCAGAATAGCTCTATGGACTCAAAACAGAAAATCATTTCAACAAAATAATCAACTTTTTCTTTTATGAGTCTGTTCCTAAAACAATCAGCTCAATCTAATTTTCATTAAAGCTTCTAAAAATAAAAGCACTGATGAAGTATTGTGGGCTGGGTTACGAAAATCACTCCAGGGTTGAAGCATAAGTATTTTGGTAACAAGCAGAAGAGGCATACTCTGGTTCCCTCCTCTCACTTTGGGTAATAAATCATCAACAAGCAGACGGCAAAGAAAGGGGTTAGCATGCCTGGCTTTGAGCTACGGATGACAAAGCTCACAGCTCATGATCTTAATGTCTCTGCTGAGAACAATAAAAACAGGAAAGCCGTGATTTCTTGGCTAACTGCTCAGGCTCAACCAATCAGAGACGGAAACAGGCTCTTAAAGTAACCAGTGACCTCATCAGTTTGGCAACAAGCATGAAAACAAACTCACTTTCATTCACATCTGATACACAAATAGTGTGGATGTTAGAAAAAAGAAAGCAGAACGGTATTAAATCATTTGAAGCCTGTTGTGAGAATGGAAAAGATTTATTAAGAAAGAGCACAATAACTTAGTATCATATCAACATTCTGACACAGGATATAAAATGACTGAATAAGACGCTTATTTTACAAACTGCAGAAATTACAACTGAAATATAAAGTTGACGTGAGCCAAGTTTTTCTCTGAATTTTCATAAAGACACATAAGTGAGAAGTAGTCACGGAAATTCACGTAAAATGGGATCTGTACTAATCTATGTTTTTAGTTGTGATTTTTAAAACAAGTAAACATTGTATTTGAATGAGGATGAATGGAGAGTTCAAATCCTGTCATGTTTGCCACAACTAATACACATTTTGCTCTCTGAATGCAAAAGTGTTTTGAAAGAGTGTGGACAAAACAATCAAATTTATTGTTTGTTCTATTTGTTGACAATAAGAAAAATGTAGAATTTCAACAACTTTACACAAGAGAAGGAGTCAGCCTGGCTCTATAACAACAGTTATAGAGTTCGACAGAAGTTTGTACAATGTTTAACACGTGACCAAAACCAAGAGACTGTGGAGAAAATGGGGTCAAAAAAGTCAAATTAAGGCAACAGATCATTTTTTACTGGTACTCACTGGTCTGTGTGAGGCACCAGTTTAACAAATCTAAAGTAAGGATGCATCGATATACATCAGTAATGGCTAATATTTACTGATGTCGGCTAACATTGTCTGTCATACTAGATTAAATTTTTTTTTTTGTAAATATTTATGTTCAAGTCTGTGTTCGTTCAAAACAGAGCCGGGCAATTTATTGAATTAACTATTAATCGACTTTTTTGAAAATGGTGAAAAACACTTAAATGGAAAAAAACGACGATCCCCTGGAGCTCCTCCTGTTGGCTTCTGGAAATATATTAAATATGAAGGTGTTTCTCCAGTCAGATATGGCATAAAGTGTATTTTGTAATCATATTGTGTCTTTGGTTCATGTAGGCAGACATTAATACATTAAAATAGTAAATTGTTTATAACAGGAAAAAAAGATTCTACCCAGAACCCTTTGGCTCCTCAACAAAGGTTCAATCTCACTGCAAAAATCTAAATCTTACCAAGTGTATTTTTCTCATTTCTAGTCAAAATATCTCATCACTTTTAAAATAAGACATAACCACCTAAAGAGTTACTTGTAAGTGAGATATAAGAACTTATTTTTAGACAACAGACAAAGAAATCTTACCAAGATAATTTTCACTTGTTCCACTGGCAGATTTTTTTTTTGCTTAATTCAAGATTTTTTTTTTTTGCTTAATTCAAGCCAAAAAATTTGCCAATGGAACAAGAGAAAATTATCTTGGTAAGATTTCTTGAAATAAGATTTTCAAGATCTATCGTCTAAAAATAAGTTGTTATATCTCACAAGTTACTATTTAGGTAATTAAGTCTTATTTTAAGTGTGATGAGATATTTTGACTAGAAATGAGAAAAATACACTTGGTAAGACTTTGATTTTTGCAGTGCTATAAGCTTTTAAATATCAGTACCAGCCAGTCATTTTGTTTGTTTGGGTACATCCTTCCTCTAAACATATATGTGCAGAACAGAGCTAGTCTCTTGCGTGTGTCTACACTTTTGTAGAGACATTTGTGCAACACACATTCACAGACACACACAGAGTGACGGCAGAGGCAGCAGGTCCTTTGTCAGCAGAAAAGGGACTGTGCTCTCAGCACTGTTGTAGAAGCACAACTTCTCCAATATTCAACTCCTTCACTTGTGATATCTCTGTGAAATAACCACAGGGAATAAGCAGTAAGGCTCAGTGTGCGTTTAAAGTCCAGTAGTAAAATTTAAAAAAAAGGATTCAGGTCGACTCCTTGCTGATTGTGTGAGTTTCTGTGTGAGATCGCAAGAGGGAAGATGACTGTGTGTGTTTGTGTCTATGATGCGAGTTCATCCCGAATCCACCTCTCCCTGATGCCGCCATCTTTAGGCCTCCTCTCTCCTCTGCAGATGTAGACTGATCTCCATCTGGTTCTCCAAACACTCCTTGAGCTTGTCTTCGGTGAGCGTCAGCCGCTGCTCCAAGATTGAAACCGTCTGGATCAAAAAAAAAAAAAAAAAAAAAGACAAGGGGAGAGGAATAAGACAAAGGAAGACGGAGGAAGGAAGACGAGGGATAAGAGAAAAGGAGCATGTTAGAGAAGGCTGTACAGCGTCAGCCTGACAGTAATGAGCATATAATGGCCACTCTTGTGTATGTGAAAGAGGCAGTTTGTGTGCGTTTGAGACAGATGTTGTGCGTGCAAGACAATCCAGCTGATTATCGTAGAGAAATCTGCCGCTTGAGCCGAAAACACCAGAGTCTCTGTGTCTGGCACGCACGCTCTTGTTCTCTCCCTCACACAGTTGCATAAACACACTTAAACACACACACAGAGAACACAAGAAAGTGGCTTTCCGATACAGTCGGGCATGTGTGGGTAGTGAGATCACAGTGCGACATACTTTTCCTCTCAGCATCCTCCAACAGTGACAGTGTTTGTTGTGTTTGTGTGCCTGTACGTTTGAGTACTGAGTGATTCCATTCTGTTTATTAGAGGAGAATTCAGGTGTCGCATCTGTGAGACGACCGAAGATGACTGGAGACACGAGTGGATCTCTCACCTCTGCCCTGTGAGCGGAAGCAGAGGTGCGAATCTTCACTCACCTCATGATTTCAATCCAATTGGACGGTTAATGAGCCTGTGTACATGCACACCAATACCCTGATTATTACCTGATTTCTGGAGTTGTCAGATTATTCAAGTGACCATGTCAACAAAATAATCTGAAATGTTTTATCAGACAATGGCAGTAAACTGTTTATGAGAAATTGGATTAACACACCTGGATTTCTCACCAATACACTGATGTCTTTCTGCAAATATACAGGTTAATCTGATTTATTTCATTCTTTTGCATCTGTTCATGTGTATAAACTAGGGCTGCACGATATTGGAAAAAACTGACATTGCGATTTTTTGTTAACCCTATGATATGAATTGCAAGATTAAAAAATACTCAGAAGGATATAATATCTATGTGGTTCATTTGCCTCCTACATTGCAGGACCTCCAATGTGAGTACTGCGCACATGTACATTGTGATGATGATGCTCAAACGATATAATGTGCAGCTCTAGTATAAAAAATTAAAATCTTAGAGAAGGGAAGTTATGTAGTCAAACGTGAGCAGAGGACAACAGGAACTTTAAGTCTACCATCACTATATATGTACATACTTGGAAAATAATCCGATAATGAACTGGAGCATCTAAACCAAGATTTTTTGATTATCACATTTCTAAAGTGCATGTAATTGCGTTAGATCTTATTATTACAAGTGTCCAATTACTTCCTTTTATGGTCATGTAAACAGGTTCAATGATTTAAAACATGCAGTCAAGTAAAGCTGTGAGTCTGATTTTTATTTCTAGATAAAAGAGCTTTCATCCATCAGACTCCAACAGCCTTGAATTCAGGAGAGTCACTGCTAACAGGTGACTGAACCACAAAACCATAGTGACAAATGCCATGATATGATTTTATATTGCAATAAATATCATTTAGGGATCCACACTAATAATCACTTAATTGTTAAAATACTCAGCATGCTTTTGTCTCATTTTTATCTGGCCAGGTGATTGGGGGGGGGGGGGGGGGGGGTTTACTTGTACAGGCAGACACACAGTTAATGTTTATGGCACTGTTTCTGCCCAAGTGCTGTATTTGTTAAGTAAAGTCTGAAAAAGTGTTTAAAGAGAAGTATTTATTTGAATAGCAGATTTAATTGAAAAATGTTGAATAACTCCTTCGGTATTATTCAGCTTCAGCCTTCATTTACCCACAGATGAGGACTGTCATTCAGGATCTCTGAATAAACAACTAAAACAGTTCTTAAAATACTCATCACTAATATCACTGCAATACACATTTAAGATTTCATCTTAAAAATAATTAACAACAGTAATAATCTTCCTGGTCAAAACACACAAAAACAAAAATATTATTCTGGCATTTAGAGCAGACAACAGATGTATGATATATACAGATGATGTACCGAATGCGAATGTCTGATACTGAATGTCAAAAAAAAAAAAAATTAAAAATTAAAAAAAATAAAATAAGTAGCTCTTCATTTAGTCTTGCACTTTGAATGACTGTATGCAGCCAATTTCCTGGGTCTGATAAATAATATAAAATGCATATTTTGCAATTTCAAGTTCAGTTAGGAGGTTAAAGTGTGTGATATTTTGTAAATGATAAACTTAGCTTTGTCATAACTTTTGCTGATGAAAATGATTATCGTAACTTCAATAGTTTTTCTCTGGAAACACTCAAGTGGCAACAGTTCCCCCTACACTTGTGATGTAATGGTTTATTGAGCTAATGTTGCCTGGTGACAAACATAATCCTGGCTGGTAAGCACTTTTGAACAGCAGTGCTTGGCAAAAAACAAAACAAAACAAAAAATTCAGGGAAGGAACAATCAAAGAGTAAACATGTCATCCCTCTCCATGCTGGGGCCACAAAAGTGAAAGATATGTCAACATGTCTTGACCGGTAATTGGATGTCCCCACTTGAGCCACACAGTACAATTCTGAAAATGCTAGAGAGTAGCACAGAAATGAGTCACTCCTTCAGCTTTTGTCAAATATAACCAGCAGCATATGAGAGATCACAAGCAATAGAGCGGCACATGTGGTCGTGTAAAAATCAACCCAATAAAAGTGGTCAGCTTGTAAATGATTTCATCGAAAAAAATTAACTGATGTTTACCTAAACTGAAAGAAACTTAAAACTGCGATATAATGCACATATGGTCTAAATATAAATCTGTATTTAGATCCTTGAATATTTCTAGTATTCATTATGGATTCCAGTTTCATGGTACAGTTGTGCCTTAGCTCTTATTTCATTTCTCTTCCGGGAATGTTTCTGTTTATGGTCGTTTGATAGAACCTGAGAAGTGCATGAGTCACAAATTCCTTGTCTCAACTAGTCATATTTATTTGATTAGCTGAATTAACTGAAAAATGCAGAATAACTCCTTCAATATTAATCTGCTTCAGCCTTGATTTACCCACAGATGAAGACTGTCAAGCAGGATATGACTCTGGAATCATCTGATAAAGCACTTTATTTCATGTGCATGCTTCTAGTTTATATTCAGAGGAGAAAAGTCACCATTTAGAACAAGCTTTTGATAATCACTGTTTGTGTTTTCAGTGCTTAGGCTGTGTTTTTATCTCTGGTACATTTCTTTAGATGGTGGGATGAATCTCTAGT
This sequence comes from Sphaeramia orbicularis, assembly GCF_902148855.1. Taxonomy (NCBI): domain Eukaryota; kingdom Metazoa; phylum Chordata; class Actinopteri; order Kurtiformes; family Apogonidae; genus Sphaeramia; species Sphaeramia orbicularis. Next base: position 36,522,202 of record NC_043961.1, read on the forward strand.
ACCTACGTAGATGCAGGGAGAACACAAATGAACAAACAATATAGTTCACTAAATGACTTTCTTTCATAGACTGACTGTAAGAGACAATGCAATGGACCTTTTTCACACCTTCCATATTTTTGACTGGAAATATGCAATCGTCACAGAATTCTAATTCCTCGCCTATCAGGGCAACTATGGCGCAAGCAAAGAACAAGAGTTTTTGTAGTGATCCAGGTTGCTTGTTATGCCCAAAAGCATATCTGTCATTTCACTGTTTTCCTGTGGACAGCGAGATTAGGCAGAAACGGATTCCAGCGAACTGGCAAGATAGACACACTCGTGCATAAACACAAGCGTTACCCAAAAAAAAGGTTAACTGATGATAGCATTGGGCTAACATTTCTGTCGCTACATAGAAGACATCCACTTGGACAACCCTAAACACAACAAATTGATGCCATAATGCTTCATTCAAGGCAGACTATGATGCTTCAGTAAGGTCAACTGTACATTAGACATAAATTATGTCTAAGTAAACATGCTAATGACTTGTCATTCTAGCCAGCAGTTCAGTAACAGCCTGACCTCTCTCACTACTTACCTTGATACTTACGGACAAATTCTTCATGGAAAAATTTGCACCCTTTATTGATTTTGTTCTTTTTAGTAACGTAGTTTTCTTCAATGAACCTTGCAAATGTAATATTTGGCAAATCGGTCAGGCAGGTTATGTACTCTCTCTTATCCATTTTGTCTCATTGTGTTGACACTCAGCAGGAAGTCTTTTTCTGTGATGATTATGCATGTACACTACCGGACAAAAATTTTAGAACACCCCAATTTTTCCAGTTTTGTACTGAAATTCAAGCAGTTCAAGTCCAATGAACAGCTTGAAATGGTACAAAGGTAAGTGGTGAACTGCCAGTGGTGTAAAAAAAAAAAAAAAAAGAAAAAGGTAAGGTTAAACAAAACTGAAAAATAATGTACATTTCAGAATTACACAATAAGGCCTTTTTCAGCTAACAAGAAATGGGTTAACAACTTAAAGCAGTTCTGCAGCAATGGAGGTTGATCAAGCCTTGAAAGTTGGTGCTACCAATTCCTACAGGTGTCCCAACGTTTCTGAATTCCTTCCAACCCCCTCTGTCTGCATAAAAGTAGTGTTGGAACATACTTTGGTACCATACTGTTGTGAACATTATTTGAACAGTATTGTACTGCAGAAAGTAGTGTGTTACTATAAAAATGGTGAGGAAAAGGCAATAAACGATAGAAGAGAGACAGACCATCATAACACTTAAAAATGTAGGTCTGTCCTACAGAGAAAGTGCCAAGAAAGTCAAGGTGTCAGTAAGTCCAGTTTCCTTCACCATCCAAAGGCACTCAGAAACTGGGGGAAATGCTGACAGGAAGAGGTCTGACAGAACCAAAGCCACAACAGTATCAGAAGACAAGTTTCTGAGAGTCAACAGCTTGCGTGATAGGTGACTCACAGGACAACAGCTTCAACCACAGCTCAAAAGTGGTCGTAGTAAGCAAGTCTCAGTTTCAACTGTGAAGAGAAGACTGAACAGTTGCAGGTTTGATGGGTGGAGTTGCAGCAAGAAAGCCATTGCTGAGACTTCAGAATAAGAAAAAGAGTCTTGGCTGGGCCATGAAACACCACCAGTGGACTACTGAAGACTGGAAGAAGGTGTTATGGACTGATGAATCCAAATTTGAAATCTTCGGTTCATCCCGCAGGACTTGTGTACGCCGTTGAGTAGGTGAAAGGATGGTTCCTTAGTGTGTGACAGCAACTGTCAAACATGGAGGAGGAAGTGTACTGGTCTGGGGCTGTTTTGCTGGATCCAGGGTCGGTGACTTGTACAGAATGAAAGGCACCCTGAACCAAAACGGCTACCACAACATTCTGCAGCACCATGCAGTACCCTCTGGGATGCGCCTAGGTGGTCAGGGGTTCATCCTATAGCAACATATTGATCCAAAACATAAGTCCAAGCTATGCCAGAACTACCTTAAGAAAAAAGAACAAGCCGATACACTTAAAAACATGGAGTGGCCAGTACAGTCTCCAGACTTAAACCCCATGGAGCTGGTTTGGGATGAACTGGACAGAAGAGTGAAAGCAAAGCGACCTACAAGTGCTACACATTTATGGGAACTTCTGCAACAGAATTGGGAAGAACTTTCTGAAGAATTTTTGATTTCCATTGCAGAAAGAATACCACGAGTGTGTTCAACTGTTATATCTGCCAAAGGTGGCTACTTTGATGAGTCAAAAGTTTAGAATACATTTTTTGTTTCTAAACTGATTCCATGATTTCTTTTTTAACTTCAGCTGTTTATTTGTTCTATGCTTTGATTTCAGAGTACACTGGGACATTAAACTGCATCATTTTCAATGAAATTCTGGAAAAATTGGGGTGTTCTAAAACTTTTGACCAGTAGTGTATGTCCAGCAAGTGTGAAAAAGGTCAATACAAGAATGGAAGAAGTGACATGCAACATTAAAAATACCAGTGCATAAAAATTAACGCAAACTACTTAATACTCAAAAGAACTACCTTCACTATTGTGCCTCAGTCTGAATTTAACTGTATTAAGGTCACGATCAGCATAATCTGACTTATTCACTTATTTCTTGTAGAAATCTCATTTGGTTTTGATGAACAGTATACGTCTAATTTGATTTTCAGAGTCAATTCATCAGTGTCAAAGACGATTATAAACGCTTTACATTCTCCCTCATTCAATGTGTAACAGTAGTGGGATAGTTTTCCATGAACACATTCATGTGGTCAGGCAGACCTTTAATAGATTAGAAGCCAAAAAGATCAGCAAATTACTACAAAACATTCTAACTCTGAGCTTAGACTCATTCATGTTAATTCAGTTTCGGTATTATAGTAAGCATAGTAATATTCCAACTGTGTGTGGTCTCTGTATATGGCCTGTTCTATGAGCTGCTTCAGAGACCAGCTGCGATTGGTCATTGGCTATAAATGTCCTACACTGACCCCAACTGTGCTTCACAATGAGCTGAGCATGAATAATAGCTCATAATCATTAAGCAGCTGACAAAGATTGGTTGATCGCTTTGATAATCTGGCAGTCCAACGTACACAGCATACACCAATAAGTTCAACAGTGTGTGGGTGAGTGGAGTTCTTTTGGGTCATGGGCATGGATAACATCTCCTGCCGTTTCATGCATCGCAGGAGGGTAAGGGCTTGTATTTCCTCTCTTTCCCCCCTCTCTGTCTCCCTGTCTTCATTTTCTAGATCAATACGACCCTGTTTATCTTACCAACCTGATATGGCTACCCAGTCCTCAGCGCTTGTGTGTGTGTGTGATTCTGCACGTGTCCCCAGGCAGCGGCAACATTATACGGCCCTATAGTTTTCATCTGGAGTAGAAACCAAATCTTTATGCTCCTAAAAATAGAGCAAGCTGTTTTTCCTTTTCTCTCCAGAACACATTATACCCTCCATCGCCCTGAGCATTACTAGCCTATGTTACTAAGTCTCATCGCTTTGGTATGACCCACCCTGCCATAGTCTGACAGGCAGACAAAGACAAACTGGTGCTGAGGTTTAAGAGGCTGTGCCATTTCTTTATGCGTAATCTAAATAACTGATGCAAGTTATTAAAACACTATCATTAAAAAAACGTGGTGGATAATTAATTTAACTATGGCTAAATCACTGTTATTCAGTCATGATGTTAAAACACAGACGACTGATAGACTAATGCCACCATATTGTTACTCTAAGCCAAGTCAAATGGTCAACAGCTAAAAGCCACTGACTACTGTTAAATGGAAAGGTAAAATGTCAGAAGAATTTTAGCCTTTCCTTTACGTTGTATTTGAAGTTTAGATGCCAAAGGTTATCACAGTTTCTGCAAGGGTCACATTTGGCTGAGGTCACGCACAACCAAAGGTATTCAGACTAAAGACAAAAGATTACAATCTCTGGGTGTAAACACGTCATTGCCTCAGGGTCTTTGAATGCAGATCAGTCTGTTCTGTCTGAAAGGAGTCCAGTGGGAGACGTGGCTCAGTTCCCTGAATAAACAACTAGTTTGTTAAAAACTTTTCATTCCATAAAAATCAAACAACCTCTCTGATCCATAGACTAGCAAAATAAAATGCTCCCAGATAAGATATAACATAAATAAAATGACGATTTTTGTGGGACAGGTGACAGTTATGTGTTTCAACAGGTAAAGTCCATTTACAGCAGGTCTACAGTCTGTCATGAAGTGAAACCATGGACCAAATACACATGATTTTACATCTATTTTCTTCTTTATATCATCTAAACAAATGTTAACAAGTGGTGCCAGGCACAGCAAATCCCATGCCTTGCACGTATTGTAGCTTATTTTGGCCTCGATAGAGCTGATGTCATCATGTCTATGCATGTGCTGATGTCAGCATATCAATTGCCTCTACATATGTGCCAAATTTGCCAAGTAAATTGAAACAAAATTGATGTTTTTATAGACATTTGAAATTTCACCCATTATAAGTAAATTGGAGAAGAAAAAGATTTTAAAAATTCCTAAAAAATTTCAACTTCAAGCAACTTTTCCCAAAAGGTAATGACATCTATTCTCAGTCACTGACAATCTATAAACCTAATTTGGTATGAATTCAACCGATAGTTTTGCTACAACAGACATGTGAAATTTCGCTCATTATAAGTAAATGGAAAAAAAAAAAGATTTTAAAAAATTCATAAAAATTGAAACTTTGACCTATGTTTCCCAAAATGTAAACACATCTATTCTGGGTCACTGGCAGTGTATAAACCCAATTTGGTATGAATTCAACCAATAGTTTTGCTGCTAGAGTGTTAACAAACAAACCAAACCAAAAACAATACCCCTTGCTTTCCCTTCAGGAGGCGGGGTAAAAATAATCTAGCTCACCAAACATGCCATTTATCTCTCCCATCAAAGCTGAAAACTATAGGAAAAAGTTACATCAGAGAACTGATGCTATTGGCTCACAGTGATACATATGACCAAAGCTTAAGCTAATTAACCATTACCTTTTCTTCACTGATGAAAAGGGTGATGTTGGAATTCATCATCTTTAGTCAGAATACCTTTGACAGAATGGCAGTGTATAACTTCAGCATTTTACATCATCAAACACATATCTAAACACATATCTAAAGAGAGCTGTAGTGCCTGTCATGCAGCTGAAATTACCTTTATATATTTATTTCAACGTAACACTAGATAAAGGCACAGTTTTGTGTACTGCTGAGCTAATGGTTAAAATAGCTTCAAATATATATAACTATCTCATACAGTCAGTAGCAGCTCCACCAGAGACAGTTCCGGTCATTTGAGCTGTAGATCTTTAAGTGTATGTTATTCACTACTGTTGCACCCTTGGTCTATCAAGCAGTTTGTCATTTTGCTGAAATTCAAGTATTCATTTAACAAAAACACTCAATAGATGCTGCGTCTGTAGTGCTAAGATAATGTAAGCTAACAATAGCCCACTTTCTGAGTCAGACACTTGTTGTAATAACATCTGATTACATATTTATTTAAATTTAATGACTGAATAAAATGGTTGTGTAATGTTTCCACATGATTAAAATGAAATGTAGATACATGTTACCTCTACAATAGTATATTGTTTTAACCATTTATTTGACATTTGTCTTGTGTTCTCTATTGCTGTTGTTTTAACTGCATCACCAGCAGCTGCACAGACGTTAATAACTGTTGGCTAGGTCTCTAAATAAACATGAAGTGTAGTAGTGTTGGTTGTTATGTGCTTTGTGGGTTATTCAAACAGTCTGGTTAATGTGGAAAAAAAGTATTGCCAAGTGTCACAGCTTATATGATTTCAGCTGTTGCTAAGTGTAATTCTCTGGTGTCAAAATCAGGTCCATACAAGAGTGAGTAAACCTGATTCCTGGCTTTGGATCACTGGTTCTTTGGTAAAATTGTAAAAATCCCTGCTGCCTTTATTTAATGCAGATAAAAACTTGCTTTAATCCGGCATAAAAGTTTCTGCTGAGGTGCTTTGTGACTTAATTCCGACTGAAAGACATGTTAAAATGTATAGTTAGTTCTATTATTTTGCCACTACAGCTCAGAAAACCAAAGGTGAAATGGTTTTCATTCTTAAAGATCTCTATGTGAAACATACAAATCAGACTTCTAGCTCCTGTGAAAAAAAAAAAAAAAAACTCCCAAAGAAGAGAAATTCTTTGAATTTCTTATAATTGTACATGAGTGGGTGAGAAGATGGTTTAGTGGAATTTAAAAAATACATGAATGAACTTCTGAGAAACAGCTGTTAGTAAATGCACAGGAACACTTCTCTTTATGGCCTCTGCAGCTTCACTAGAACCTACTTAAACAGGAAAATGAATTCTAGGAACTGGTCTATTGCGATCAACATCTATTGTGATACATGTACAGTACAGTAGTTTGAATAAGAAAAGGTTTGTGTTGTAATTGGCCACTGTGATAGTTTGGCGGAATTACAGAGCAGGACAAATGTGTTTTCAAAGGAGAAAATATTGCAGCATTTTCCCAGAGAGCCACAGAAGAGGTTCTCAAAAAACTTCTCTAGAAAACTTTTGTCTAATGATATATTGAGGAAGAGACGGTACTGTGTGAACAAATGAAACTAGGAGGAACAGCCATTTTTCATCCAAGGCTCTGTAATTAAAGAGCAAGACTGTGAAAGAAGGAGATGTGTGTGGGTTCAACAGTCTTACTGTACATGACATGTTACAAAATAAGAGACAGCGAGAGGTAAAAAAAAGGGACATGGCAGACTGGGGGGCTGCGGTGGGAGAACTGAAAACCAGCTAACACAGCAAACTGTGACTATGGAAGCTTCAGTCTAATGCTGAATAATTCATCATCTTGCCTCTCAGTCTCTTCAACTATAAGAGTTACAAAAAGCTGTAATAGTGAAAAGTAATACGGGGGCAAAGACTTGTAAAGGAACAGGAATAAAGCACAGACATGTATAATGTTACTTGTTAGCCTAACCTCTTGAGGATGTAGTAATTTAAGTCTGCAAAATTAGCCAAAGATAAGCAGAAAAAGAGTATAGGACCACTTCCTGTTGCAATTTGTAATACAGTAGAAAACATCGTGAGTGCACTTTAAAAGCAATAAAAATAGGTTAAACTTGTCTAGGAATTACTCATACTGTATTCGAGATACCCAGCAAGCAGATTCTATATTTAGGAGGGGAAAGGGCTTCCTGAGTAACACAGTAGCATGACCAAATATGTAATTTACAAGTCAATCTTCATGAAACACTTTTTGTTTTCTTCTTTCTAAAGCTGCATTTTTAACAGGTGGGATGCTGGTCACTGATTTGTCAGTGTAAATATTTGTTACAATAGTGAAACCTGACTCAATCTCTAATGCTCAGCTTTGTTTTTTTATAGCTGTCTTTAACAATTTTATTTTTTCTCCCTTTACTTATTATTTTTACTCATCTCTTTTTGGTGAGATTAGGAACACGTCATATATCACAGTGTTGTCCTGGGCCAGTTCTAAATACTCCCACATGATGGACTGGAGTGCGATCCAGAGAGAAAGAAAAGCTATCTAGTGTGAAACCTCTGACAAGTGTTCCTGTATCTGTGCATGGCCATTAAGCATTTACACTTACTATCACCAGTGAGGCAGAGTGCTGCCAGTACTCACACATGAATGATGTATTTTCCTCAGGGCACATTCACAACCTTGAGCTAAAACTCTGCACTGCGTACACAAACCTCTACTCTGTCTCTCTCTCTCCTCCTGTTCATTCAACTCCTCCCATCTCTCTGCACTCACATCCTCTTGTTGACTCTTTGTTTCATTCCTTCTCACCTTACTCTTGATCTTTTGCTCCCATTTCTCAAATCTGTATCTTTTTACCCTCAAACCATTCTCCTCAGTTCAGCCGTCACCTAAAATATGTTCTTTGTTGTAACAAAAGATGGATTTCTGAGTCTTTCTCTGCTGAGACTAGGGCTGGTCAAAAAATGAAATCTCAGTTTCTTATAGTATCATGTTCTCTGAACTCTGCTGTAGTTGTCTCATCACTGCAGTAAGTCTGGTTTTAAACAGATGCTTTTGCTGGTGTAACTGCATAAAATACAACTGAGATTTCTGTGTAGCATTATAATATTATATAACATTGTAGTATTATAGCATCTGAGTCAGTCAAGTCCTATTTTATGTCTAAAATATAGACATAACCTTAACAGTTAATGTGTCTTATTGTGTTCAGTCAGTCTACATTGTTACTTATCTTTAATACTCCGTTTATCATGTTATGTGCTATTCACCTTCATGTTAAATTAGCAAAACTGTAAAAGTGTGAGTAATCTAGTATCCAAAACCATATGACTGTCGTACTGAGCTGAATAAGTTATGCTCTACCTGCAATCACACAATATTCACAATATTTCTGGTTCATTATGAATCTGTTCCGGGCCTCCCCTGTCTTATATATTAAAGGAGTGATATTTTGCTTTATTTAAATGGAATTATGCATTTTAAAACATTTCCCTGTGGTCTACATAAACTGTAAATGCTATGCTTGGGTCTGAATTCTTCGTTAATTCAACTCTACAGGTCCATCTTCAGCCTTATTTCTGAGTAATGACACCAGAGAGGTAATTTTGAGCGCTGGCCCTTTAAATGCAAATGAGCCACTTCACACCCCACCCCCTCCAGGCTGTTGACTGTGCTGCTCTGTCCCATTCAGCCACTTGTGTTCATTAATACAACCAACGACTGAATATTTTAGGTAATCATCTCGAAGATTGGACATACTTTCAGTATGGGCTATAACCGCTGCTGCTGATAAATTATTATGTCGTACTCAGAGAAATGTTCGGCGGAAGTCTTGACCTTATATGTGCGAATGTTGTGATGTAACTAGTTATAGATGCAACAAATTAAGCAGGAATTAAAACAGGGTGTAGAAATCCACTTGATTTTGCCAAAATGAATATAAAGATAGCTTTGCAGCGCCTGGAGGGTTCAAATTCAAAGTTTTGAACTATTGGGGTCCAAATACACAAATATGTGTACCAAAGACTAATAAAAGTGGGTTTAGCCAAAAATGACCTCTTTAAGGAGCAGAGGAGCACTAATATCAGTTTTGCACATTTGTTAAAAACAAAAATTTCAAACATATTCATTTTATTTATCAGCCACGCCTTGATCAGATATAGGGAATTGAACCTCTTGTCTGTGGCAAAGATTAAAAGTTGCGCATCTGTATTGATATAATGTTCAAAAAAGCATCTATGTTTTGAAGGAAAAACAAAAGGAAAGTAGAATGATGCAAACAAAATGCATACAAACAGCTCTTGATATGTTGGTATTTTGCTGATCTTAAAGATGAGCTTTGTCCATCACTTTGTATTTTTAATGAAGACCTGTTAATTGGTGATGTTGGGGAATATTGGCTTAGTTATATTATATAATATATTGTAAGTCTGTTTCTGGAAGGAAGTCACTTATTTGGTGATTTACTATTTGGCATTTCATAATGAATGATTATGTCAGGAATGTCAGTAAAATATTAAAATATCAAAACATAAAAAACAATATTATCTCTCCATCTGCAGTGACTTCATACAGGATAGTTATGTTAAAGCTTAACATGTTATTCCACAGGGTCCTAAATATCCGTCACCAACTATTGAGTTAACTGAAAGAGCACATTTTTTTTAAAAAAAAGAACATAAATTGGTTTACGTGGGAGCTGTTCTTTTCTGTTTCTCTTCAATAATCTATTTTTAGTCAAGCAGGCTCTGGTTTCATACCGTCTCTGGCCTTCACCAACCACAGAAGCACTCGTGCTAAGAGTAGCGCCGAATGCATGTATGATCTTCCATAGTTTTTTTGACTGTCCTCATGAAATGACTGGTTATTCTATGCATAATATAAGGACATTGTATTGAGGATTATATTAAGTAAATAGTTAAGTCTTCCCTTTCAGCATGTGTGTGTACCATAAGTGGGAAGATGAAATGTATCTTATTCAGGATGCAACAAGAGAAAATTATATGTGCAGGACGACCACTGTAGAAATGCAGTAAAACCCAATCTACATTGCCTCACCTTAATTAAATTAGTTGATCTGTAATTGTACCAAAAAGACCTCTTCTATGCAAACTGTGATTCTGGAGTGGATGTAGGATTCAGGTATGAATGATTCTAGTGTTTTGTATGTTATTCAAAATGTATTTACCATGAAAATCTATTAATTACATCTTCATAAACTCAGAGCAGAGTGATCTTTGGTGCCCCTTGAGAGGGTGGACACCTAAACTGGCAACCATGGCCACAGAAGAAGAGAGGTTAGCATTGGTTTGTGTTTACATGTATATGTGTTACTATCTGCCCTAGACACACACACTTTTACAGTTTAAGCTGACAGGTGAATTCAGCATCAAACAGTAGATATATTTATTATTTTGTATCTGAAAGCTCATTTCATCTGCAGGCTGTAAAGTAAGGGAAGCTTTTGTTCTTCACTGTGTGAGTGGGTGGCACAACCTCAGTACGGAGCTGTTTGTCATGAAAGATGAGTACATCTTCTGCTTACCTGAGTGAGAATATCCAGCTGACCTATGATGTGCTCCAGGGTGCTGGCTAAAGCAGGGGGTACCCCTTCATCTGAGGAGTTAGACTGAGCCTGAGTCTGGTGTGAAAGCTGCGGTTCAGTCCGGGTCTGTGTCTGCTGGATGGAGGAGGATGCGGTGGTGGGGTTTCTGTTGGTGTGGGAATGGGTCGTCCTGCTGTGGTTGACACTGCAACTGTAGCTCTGAGTGGGGGGAGTTGTTTGAGGGTCTTGTTTGTTCAACACCTCTGCCGCTTCAGAAGTCTAAAAACAAGGAAAATCCAATGAGCTGTTAAAATCTACAATGCATCCACATAAAATCCATATACAATATGGCACAGGGCTGTGTCATCGGCATATAGTAACACCCACATGACGTACATATTGAAACATTTTACAAACATTTCTTTAGCTGTACTTAATCATGACTGATAGAATGAAGCAGAAATGTTGTGATGTTCAAGTATTCTAAACTCTTTACAAGGATAAAACAATGTACTGGCTTTTTTATTATTGATTACATTGAAAGTTTTAATATTTCTTGAAATTGCAGTGTATCTTTTGAGAGCCTAGGGGGTTAATTCTGTCAATAAAAGTAAAGAAAATAATACTTTTAAAGATATTTGTATTGTATAAACAAACCTTTTTATGCTTAAGAGCTTAATCACTCTTTTTATGTAAGCAGAATGTGTTATTGATATGACACTAAAACAAAACAAGTTTAGACTGTAAATGATTAAAAATGCTATGTGTATAATGATGGATAATTTTCTTCCAGATACACAAATAACATAATGAAGAATCCAGAAAGTGTAGTGAGCGGACTCTGTCTCATTAATCCAGCTGACTTCACTGACTTCAGAAAATCTAAAGAGGGAAACTGGTGACTCTCTCTTTCTCTCTCTCTCATGCACAACTCGCCAGTCAGTCTGTCTGTGATTAATTCAATGAGACACAAACACATGAAGGTCAGTGACCACATCTCTCCATCCTGATGTCTATGTGACTAAAACTGACTGCACTCATCTACATCTATAGGTTGTGTCAATTTTCCGTCTGTCGCTGCTGACCTGTCTGGCAGCGGAGTATGGTATGGTTTCATGTGTATGTGTTTATTCCAAGACATCTCTTCTCCATCTCAGACAGAAAGGCAACAACTGTTTTACTCATCACTACTCAACAGGAAATTCACACTCAGCTAAACATGTCCACAGTGTCAAACTGGGCCGTTTCTGAAATGACGCCGGATGAGCTGAGCCGTCAGCTGTCGTCTGGTTCCATATATTTACCACAGACAGGGGTAATACATGCAGTATAACACCTTAATGAAATTAGCACCAATTCCCTGCAGACTGGTGTAATGAGATACTTCTGCTTATCTGGTTTTGTGCTCTCCTTTGTCAAATCTAATAAAATAAACAACACAGAAGCTGCTTGGAGAGAGAAGGTAACATCACATTATTGAATTAACAGAATTATCAATTGATGTCCATCAGTAGTTCCATATCTGCTGTTATTACACCTTTAGGTGTTGAAGTTTTTTTTCTCCAAAAAATATTCAATTTTGATATCAAGATTTCAAAAAGCTGTCTGTTTTGTTCAGTTATGTTGCTTGCTGCAATATTGTGATTTTGGTGCTTAATGGGTTAATAGATGTGTTAAATTGTGGCTAAAACAGAAACAATGCTATTCTCACATGACATTATCCAATAAATTGTACTGTTTTCATTACCTGTATTACATTTGTATTTGCTTTTTATTTTATTTTATTTTATTTTATGACAGCCTTCTATGGACAGGTGTAAACAGTGTTTTGCTACAAGAATTTAGGCTACATTCAGACAGCAGGTCTTAATGCACAATTCAGATTATGGGGTGAAATCCGATTTTTTTGTGTGCTCGTTCATATTACACATTAAGTGCGACCTCTATCAGTTTTGAGTATGAGCTAAATGCGACCCTGAAGTGACCCGTATGTGCAAAAGAGGTCCTGACATAATACGTGACCACGCAGGCACACACTGTGTTTATGGAAGTAAATGTTTTTCCCGCTGCTCCTCCTCCTCCTGGGACGCAGAATTGTTACATATGTCACATTTCAATGAAGTAAAGGTCGGATAAATGCGACCTGGCCATTCAGACTAAAGTCGCATTTCAAAATATCAGATACATATCGGATTTAGGACCACAAATGAAAATGGCCCGGGTCAGATTTGAAAAAATCGGATTTGTGCTGTTCTTTAACAGATCGGATACAGGTCACATATAAGCAAAAAAAAAAATCGGAATTGGGCCACATTTGCCTGCAGTCTGAACGTAGCCTTAATGTAGCACTTCTGGTACTTACTCATATTGTACATTTTAGTTCCAATGTTACAGTTATGTCCATATCAAATAAATAAATAAATGCCATTTGAATGATCTCTGCCAAGGTGGTTTAACTGGTGCAAATCATGGATTTTTTTTCGTCACTCCTCCTAATTTGTGATGGGTTAAAAGCAGAGGCTTCTTTTTGGTGTGTGCTGCATGTACAATATGTACTGACAAATAAAGATTTTTCTTTTAATATTGCAAGATGGGGCTTTTGAGCAACAGGTAAAGGTACTATATATATATACTCTCAGAGTGTCCTTTACATTTACTCCTGTTTTAATGTCTGTACGAAAGAAATGAGACAGAAAAGTCTGAACCTCAGATGGACTGGAGACTGGATTATCTTTTGATATAAGTATGACTCAGTCATACATATGCAGGGTTTTGTGTTTAAAAAACACATTTGCCATCCTACACCATGTATAGAAGTAATGAAAAATCTATAACAGTTTTTTTTCTGTTGACTTAATGACTTAATCAATATGTAGCCTAAACAGACTATATTATGCCATTATAACGCTTCACTTTAGAGATGGAAAACATTTCGACATGATTCCAATTAAATAGTAGATTGCTGCCTAATGTACCATATCTATTACATATATAGCAGCCACTGGAAAGTGACATGTACACAGTGATGCTGAAACATATCATTCGGTCCTCCTGTTAAAACAAACTTAACATGTCTTTTACCGCCACTGAATTACGTGAAGCGAGGGAAAACCCTGACATGCACAAGTGTACACAGAGAAGTACCACCCCCCTAATGAATCACCTGAAGTGGAAAAACCAACAGTGGAAAATTTCCTGAGGCCCAAATTAAACTTTTCGTCTGACACAGCTGGCTATCAATACACTCTGTAAACTGCATACAAAACCATTCATCATGCTACATAATCACACAGACAATGTAGGCCCCCCCACCTGATTTTTGTCTGAGAAATGAGTAAGAAAATAAAGAGGGGTGAAACATGCAGAGACAGAACCTCAGATTCCTTCTGTCGGCTTCAGTGGCTGGTACTGCCATCGTTTTCAGTCTTGATGTAATAATGTTTATGTAAAAATGGCCAAATCGATGGAGGTCTGGAACACAGTGAGTTCAGCTAATGCCTGTCCTCAGTTACTCCCGCAGAATAAAGGTGATTTTGCCTGCACTTGATTATTTCAAGTCTGGCAGCAATGAAAAGTACAAACTTGACAAGGCCTTAATGTTAGCAATGACATTAAAGGAGCAATAAAAATATACATACTGATTACATGTACCTGACGCACTGCATAAGTGACATATGAAAGTAAAATACATCCTTCTATAAGCGCCTGTTTTATGAGTCAGTGGCTCACTGAATGGAATAGTAACCATCATAGAAGCCATTACCTCCACCTGTTTCTTTATAAGCAAGAATGGGAATGAAGGAAATTAAGGCCAAACAGAATTTAATTAGATCTGACTACAGTTCTTTGTGTATAACGCTGTTGCTATATATTACAAAGTGAGGGTAAGAGATGTTACAAGTTGTTGTAGATGAATAAAAGCAACATGTGGATTGATTGTGTATTATGCCACACGTTCTTTAATGTGATTATTAAAATGACTGTTCATGAAGGTGTTTTCACTTTTGCCAGATGCACCAGCTCTTCCACACTGCTCCTGGCACAGCTGGATAGGAGTAAGTCTTACTGAAAAATCCTTGTTCTGTTTTCACATTCTGTCTTTTCCCTTCTCTCTTTGATCAAATAAGAGCATGTGGAAAATGTGAGTGTCAAATTATCACAATAGATGTATAAAATTCTTCTGAACCAGTGCTGACATATCTCCTAATTAATTGTAATTACACTGGAGCAAACACATTATGACAAACTGCTCGTGATGCTTTTTGATGAATGAAGTCTGTGATGTGAATCGGCTCTGACTTACGCCTCTGGACAGAGCTATAGCTTACAGAATCGATGGGGGTGGGGGGGGTGTTACTCATTAAACCCTTTTACTAATGCCTCTCTTATCCCTGTCTCTTCACTCCAATTTTCCACTTATCGCTGACCCCTCGCACTCTTTCTTCCTTGACTTTTTTTTGTCTAAGCTGTTCTCTTCTTTTAACTCCCATTCCTCTCTTCTATTCTCTCCTAGCTGTTCATCCATCTGCCTCTCTCTTTTGCTCCATTTTCTTCTCCTGATGTCCATTTCTTTCAATTCCTGTCTTTATATTTAGTATATTTACAGTAACTAGGATGAACAGGGGTCTGTTAATGGCACTGAAACATTCTCTTTTCATTAATCTCTTGTCTGCGCTCTCCTTTTCTATCGCTCTGGTCTCCAGTGTGCTCACGTTGTCTTGCTCACCCTGTTTTCCCACTTTCCTACCTTTTACTCTCTCTCTCTCTCTCGCCCTCTTACTGTTTCTTACTGAACCTCTCTCGCTCCAGTAGACCATTAGGCTCTCTTAACTCCACTGCTATCTTGTCTTCTCCCTTGTCACATCCCCATCTCTCTCCCTATTGCTTGCTCTGTCCCCTGCTGTCAAATACATTCTCCAGCTGTCAGTACAATACCACCTGCCATTCATACCTGCATTGTATAGATTCATACCCATACTTCATAAACTGTAACTATAATTCACACCTCTGGGGTCTTAGGTGCATTTATTCTCAGTGAAGAAATTCAGGTATAGTGTATTTAATTAAGGAAAATCCAGTAAACTTTTGTCTAGTTAATACTGTTTAGTTAAGGTGGTATATTAGCCCCTAGAAATGAATAAAATAGTACTGGCCAGTAAATAGATGGAGGTCATACATCTACTGCAGTCTCCGATCCCCCTCCCCACCCTTCACATCCTAAAGCCGAGCCGAGCAGTGCAGTGGTGGGTGTGTGTCTGTATGTGCATGTGTGTTGAGCTGTGAAGAGAAGCCTGCTGTGAGTGTGCTGCTCGTCTGTCGGCACACGTGAGTGGTAGAAAGACCCAGATGTGAAGCTAGAGACAGGGAAGGGGGGGTTGGGGATGGTGGAGGGATTAGGGCGGATGTGATCAGAGAGAGCTGATCTGCCTGTCAGCAGTGGTTGGCACTCACTCACTCATGCACACACACACACACACACACACACACACACACACACACACACACAGATGCATTTATTGTTACACACTGTAACAGCAGCAAATAAAGATTTGCTCAGCTGTGTTTAGCTGAGAGACAGCTTACTGAGCCACACACATTCTCAGTGTCTGGATGGCAAGATCACACTTTAAAGTTGGCTTATTATGTTTAGCAAATAGGTGCGCACATTCCTGGCATAATTTGTCATAATTCATAACATTCACGTACATTAAAACATGAGCATTTCAAATTGGCTGCTTAGGAAATCCCAGTGGACCTGACCAGCATCCATAGATGGCTTTTGCCTCTGTATGAATAAACAAAGCATTACTGTCTCATTAGTCTTTTTTTTACTGGTGAGATGAATTATTACCAAAGGCTTGCTGTGTAATGCTGGATATTCACTGTAAAGCAATGGGTTGAACATTTAGGTCCTATTATGTGGTTTAAACAGGCTGACGAGCTAATTAAAAATAGGACCAAGGGTCCTGTTGTCCAATGGCATATTTAAAGACATTAGTGGACATTTGTTTGACCTTTCAAGGTCACTCAAGATCAAAGGTCATGGCAACAAATGAAAGCCCATATGTGACTTCCTATTACCAATAGTAATTATATCAATACCTTCAACAGTTGAAGATTTATGTCTTTAAATTAATGTCAATTAATGTCTTTAAATATGCTGTTGGACTACAGGACCCTTGGTCCTATTTTTTTAAAATAATAAAAGTAATTTTTTTATGTGAAATTAATTATTCTAAGTGAATGCTTTAGAATAGCTGCATCTTTGCATCACTTTAATTAGGCTGCAGCCACACTTCAGGATGTTTAAGCGGCAGCAGCAATCCTTTCATGGTTGCTTTCAGAAAACATCCTATTTACTATATCCTCCTTCTCTGTAAATAAGTCAGTTTATAATAGTGCATTAGAACCATTCTAGCTATTATAAAGTAGCCCAGAAAAATCATGAAGTCTCTTTGACTATGCTTTCCAAGAGAGAGGGAAGTGAACATATTTACGCTGGTGACATTTTTCTCTCCTCTGCTTCCTCTCAGGCGACACGTGTGTGAGACTTGGGGGCACTTTACGAAAGATGAAAGGGCCTGTATTAATAATAAATTATGAATGACTAAATTATACATGAAAAGGAAAAATCTAGGAAGCTGGCACTTCCAGGTGCAGCTACAAGAATTAGCTTAAATGTAGCTTTTATAAGTGACAGATGACAATTTAAATGGTGATGGCAAAGTAAACAAACAAAGTCACATGAACGTAATCTGAAATTGTAATGCCCAGTAGATATCTGGGTAAATAAGGGTTAATATATGCACTGATGTGCTTCCTAATATTGGCTTTCCCAAACATAAATATAACAATTCTACAATGTTATTGTATGTATACAGGATACTAACATTCACATTCAGATTTTGTCATCTTCATTTTGAAAAGCTTCCTATACAGACGTCTAAGAATATCTCTGATCACTTTACACGCATGGATCACGCCGGATTTGCGCGTGGAGTTTTCACAAGCTCTGCTGCACACAGATCCACAAATGCAAGCTGTGTAGTGCACTGCCAGTTTATTAACATTATTTGATACACTGCTAAGTGCTGGTGTTCTCCTACTAACTACAAATAACATGAGTAACTGAGTACTGGCCAGTGACATTTATTTAGGTGTCATTTATTCAAATGAATATTGAATAGGTACCATAACTGTTACAACCAAATCAATCATAGATAAATTATTTATTAATACAGGAAAAGGTTAAATGTAATATTAATAAACTCAAACTGATTTACAGCATGTTGCCGTTCTGCATCACACCAAAAATGGATGGAATCAAATAGCAAACACCATTTTCCTACAGCTTCACCTACGTCAAATACCTCTTACCTCATTCACTAAAGGCCTGTGAGTAATGTTCATACACATATTTATGTAACTATGAAAAAAGTGTCAGTGAATATGCGGTGTTTTCCATGCTATAAATATAGGACCATTCTATAATAGAGAAATACTACCATGTTTTATCCTGATAGATAAACATTCAGAAAAGCAGTCAGTAAAGCATTAAGCAACTGTTGCTTTTATTCATGTTGCCAGAAACGAATTAAACACTGCAACATAAACAACATCCAAACGTATAACAATATTTTAGATTTTAAAAACAAGGGGGAAAATGAGATGAAAGAAATTCATACTGACACATAAATGTTAAACAGGTGTCAAAAACTTGTTTTACCTGATAAAGCTTTGAATATGGGTATTTTTTCCAATCAGTGACCACTGACTAAACCAACAGTGTAAGCTAAGTGACGGGGTGTCTCTGCCAGATATTAACATACACACTGCCAAAACTGTCTGGGTGGCTCTTACTATTCTAAATTAAGAAGTTGCAGCTGACAAGACATCTAGTGAATTACTTAGTTAATAAAACACAGTAAAATATATAAATAAATACATGTACTATCACCTGAGCCCGTTTGATACCAATGCATTTTTTTTTTAAAGATGGGAAGAGAAAAAGCCGACACAAACAACAGTGTTGAGTCACGTTTTTTTAACAAGCGAACAAGAAGTATTGCTTTTCCATTAGTGCTCCAGCTTCAGACAGCTGTATTTGAAGAATTTCATTTGAACTGAAAGGGTTTGCTGAGGTTAGACTGTACCAGAAAAGAAAAAATTACTTCTCTCACATCACTAATCATCTTTCTTCACGTGGTCCAGCTGCCCATTTTATAATTACCCTTAAAGACACATCTGCAATAATGCCTGTCGAGTGGAGAGTCTTTTAAAATATATTTACAGCAGTAGGAGAATAAAAATGGCATCTGATCAGAGTGTACGAAAAAGAGCCCTGAAAAGTCCATGGATGGCATTAAGACAGCAGCTGTTAAAAAGGTACTAAAAGCTTTGCGCTTACACTGTTCAAGTTAGTGTAAAGAAATTGTTAGGAATAAATTGCTCTTACATACACTTGGCTCCAAACTACTTTTTGCCACATTAGTACTAGATATCACTAGTACAGCTATTCTCCAAATTGTTTAAACCACTTGTTCTGACTGTAATATTATTATTATCACACACTTGGACCACAACACTGCAATTATTAAACTTTTTAATACAAACTACTCACGTATGTTAGCATTTAGTAGATTTAGTGGCAGGTAGAGGCTGTAGACCGCAACCACCTGAAAAATCATCAACTCACTCTCCTCTTCCAAGAAAGGACAAAACCCTATGAGGGTCCTTTAAAGGAAGGATGTTTTGCTTTTCTTTTAAAAATAGAATTATGCATTTTAAAACATTTCCCTGTGGTCTACATAAACTGTAAATGCTATGCTTGGGTCTGAATTCTTCATTAATTCAACTCCACAGGTCCATCTTCAACCCTATTTCTGAGTAATGACACCAGAAAGGTTGTTTTGAGCGCTGGCCCTTTAAATGCAAATGACCAACTTCAAACCCCACCCCCTTCAGGTTGTTGACCGTGCTGCTCTGTCCCGTTCAGCCACTTGTGTTCATTAATACAACCAACAAATGAATATTTTAGGTAATAGGCTCAAAGTTTGGACATATTTTCAGTATGGACGACAACTGCTGCTGCTGACAAACAATTATGTCGTACTCGGAGAAAGGTTCATCGGAAGTCTTGACCTTATATGCGCAAATGACATGAAATAACTACTTAAAAATGTAACAAATTCCGAAGGAATTGAAACGGGTTGTAGGAATCCACTCGACTTTTGCCAAAATAAATATAAAGATAGCTTTGCAGCACCTGGAGGGTTCAAATTCAAACTTTTGGAACTATTAAGGTTCAAATGCACAAATAAATGTACCAAAGACAAATAAAAGTGGGTTTAGCAAAACATGACTCCTTTAAGGAGTTAGTATTTGATTTGTCCCTTCTGGGCCACCATAGACGTAGTGTAAGAGAAGTAAACTCCTGCCCTTTCCTTAAGGTAGCCAAATTTCAGAAATACTATGAATGGCAGTCACTGACGAGAGGCAAATTATTTTTTGATGCATTTGAACTGTGGCATTAACTCCACATATGAGATTTGTCATGGTCACAGTCTGATCTCGTTTTGTGTCAAACAGCTCAGTGGACAACATCTCATCCCATATGGTACAAGTCATCCACATCAAAACAGCTGATACCTTCACCTTACCTCAAAGTATTTTTTACCTCCGCCAAGGAGGTTATGTTTTTGTCAGTGTTGGTTTGTCTGTTTGTCTGTCTGTGTGCAAGATAACTCAAAAAGTTATGGATGGATTTGGATGAAAATTTCAGGAAAGGTTGATACTGGCACAAGGAACAAGTTATTAAATTTTGGTGGTGATCGGGGGTGGGTGGGGTGGGGGTGGGGGGCACGGAGGCCCACTGATCTGCCTTGGCAGAGGTCTGCGCTCTCCGAGTGCTTTTCTACTTTAAGTTAAATTACTAGAGTTAGTTTAATGTTGAAGCTGTAGAGACATCTTGAGTGAGACTCTTTCAGTTGTGAAGTTTTTGTCTTTACATACTTCCACAGTCTGATACTTAAACAGTTTTATGACAAACTGCAAAATCCTTGACTACCTAAATGATCTCCTATACTGATCTTTGCCTCTTGTCATTGACATCCATTTGTCCCCCCCCCCCCCCCCAAGATATTTTCCCACGGGGCATCAGAAGGGACAGGACTTTACCCCTCTATTCTTATTTTAGTTGATTATATGAAAATGAAAACATCACTTTGAATATTATATTCCATTTATAAATAGTTCTCTCTAAATCCTATATACTGCACCTTTAAGCTTTTCCAATAAGTCACAGGTTTGTCTGTTCATCCATTTTACTGATAACTAATGAATTTATTTTGTGTAGTTTCACCTTTAACAGCAACAAGAGAATTGTTTTGAACAGTGAGGGAACATGTGATTATGCGCAGCAAAGAAAGTCTAAAAAAAGTTAACAGATACTCAGTTACATAGCACATTGGTTTCATCTGTAAGATACATGTATTTATAAGTCTTGTGTGTTTCTGAAATGTCGATAAATGTAAAGCAGCATCACTGTGGGTGGACCTTCAAGAAGAACAATCAATAAGGGAAAGCAGAGACAGGGAGGACCTTGGCTTTGCCCTTGTTGATGTAACTAACACTGTAGCAGTCAAAAGGTTGAAACCTAAGCTGTCTCTCAGTTCCAGAGCCAGACTATGACACCCTGCCCCCTCTGTGTGTGTGTGTGTGTGTGTGTGTGTGTGTGTGTGTGTGTGTGTGTGTGTGTGTCAATGTGGATGTGACACCTGACAAGGCCTTTCAATATTTAAACATCAGTAATGGCAGCACTCCTCTCTCACTTTCTGTTTGGTTCTAATGCTTGATACCTGGGTAAAAATCTTTCTCTTGCATCTGATCCCTTTTTTTGCCTTCAGGTTTTTTAAACTCATTTTTGAGTTTCCCTAAATTGATATGTTGAACTGTTACTGAAAAAAAATCTGGAGATATACCATTATGTACCATTAGTCTAATTAACATTAAGAAAATAGTATTACACTGTCCTGTATTTCTGACATGTCAAAATAATTCAATTCATCCAGGATTTGCTCTCTGAAAAAATTGCAAAGAAAAAAAATTAATCACAAAATCAAGATTATTCCTCTGGAGCGCTTTCTTGCTCAACAAAAATTCAAAATGTGATCAGCTTGCTTCTTTTAATTTATTATTGAGTGTGTTTCTCCTGTCATATGTGGCAGAAAGTTTTAGTGAAATAAAATGAGTATTTTCACAGACACAGCCAGAAAACAATTGCTTAAAATTGTAAATTGTCAATAAGATTATAAGTAAATAAATTAATATTGACATTTGATTTTGTGGCCATATAGCCCACCTCTACTGTATTGTTCTGGTTCAGTGTTCCCTATGAAACACATTAACATTTATTTCATCTTGAACAGCTTAAGGTAAAAAAATTCATGATCATTTCTAATCAGTCACTCATGTTCCATGGAAGTCTTGCCATATTTCTACTCTGTATCCAATAAAAAATACAAAAGGACCTCAGTCTTGCTCCATGTATACACGTGAACCAGGCAAAATGTTACAACCAACCTAACTGTCATGAAAATGACATAATGGTGACTTCATTTCTGTTTAAATATCTTATATTATAACTGGCTCTGATATTTAATGACCTCAGGATTTTGCTCACACCTAGTTGTCAAACTTCATGAAACAAAAGCCACATGTTCTGTTGTGACACTAGGATAAATATCACTAATGTAGTGTGATTTATAAAATTTGGCACCGTCTGACACCACACCAGCTCATTATTCCTGATTAACTTCAGTAGCATTCATTCATATTCAACATCTAAAGACACAAATGCAGTGAAATATTATAATTTTTAACTTAGCCATCTGTACTGTGGAATATTTCTACATTCGTTTAATTAGAGTTGAGTATTTCATGTGGTTAGGTAGAAGGGAAAAAACTTTTTTTCCATATCAAAGTGAACATGCAGGAATAATTTCATTCCCAACAAGCTGCCCTGTATGCGAGATACAAGTGCAGCTCTGGGCCACTTCCAGACATCAAAGAAAGGAAGCCACCCAGCCACTGCTCTACAGCATGTAATAGTAAAAAGCATCCGTATGGCTATGTTATGTACATTTATCATTTAGGAGTAAAAAAAATAAAATTAAGTGTAAAGTTTCAAGTCAATGTGTGATTAATTCTCTGATATAACTACTGTAATCCATCAAAAAATTCCACATATAGCACTAAATACATTATTCTTTAATCATATTCAAAAATGTAGATGGTTATGTGTGTGTGAAAAATTAATGTTTTATGTGAAAGATGTGAAACTGTATGAATAAAAAGTTGTTTTGTTTCCCATTTCCTGTGTGAGCTTACCTGGCTGTGAAGCACAGTTGCCTCTGAGGTAAACTGGCGGTGAGTCGTGGAGCTGGCTTGTCGTACCTGAGCACCTAGAGTATTTTTTTGTCGTAGCCGGACAGCATCACCACTCTCTTCACTGTCAAAGTTGCTCTTCCACACCATTACCTATAAGAGGAATATGGATTGCAGGTTTTTGCAAAGAAATTATTCTGAAGCCAAATCACCAACAATCTCCTATAGGATAGAAATGCTGCAATACAGTTTGTTTTTCCTAATGTTTTGAATAAGAATCCTAATCCCAATAACAGGCTAAATTTGATTATTAGTCCTAACCTGTTCATCGGAGCCTCCAGAGGCAAAGTAGTCTCCTGCCCTGGAGAAAGCCACACAGGTCACTGGGCCCTGAACAGGAGAAAGGAAAATAGAGGATGGAAATAAGATCACCTACACCTACCTTGTTCTGAAAACAAAACATTAGGTTTCTGACTCTTGGAAGGATATCAGTATCTTCTGCCAACAGAGCTGTTTAAACCATCTAAAGAAAAACAGTGTGTGATGCATCTGTGAATGTAACCAAAAACAGGGTCTAGTTTCTTAAATCAGAAATCACGCTTTCCCTGTCTCTCTGTTGGTTTATTGTTTTTTTTTTATACCTAACATTGCAAAATGGGGTCAACAATTACTGCCTGAGCCTTCTGACCGCGTTCAAACAGAGGGTGAAGGAGAGAACAAACAAAAGGAGGGAAAGAAATGGACAGGGAGGGTGCTGGGAAGAAAAAAAGAGCTGTGTCCTGTGGCTGGCACCCAGACACGCTGGTTTGGGTGAGGAATGGTTTCCCAGAAGCACCTGAGAGAAGCAGACAGTGTCACTATGGCAACGCGACGGTCTGACAGACAGCATGTTCTGTCTCTGCTCTGACTAATGCCTGCTGCCAGGCTGGCACTTGCCATGGCCACACACATGTATGTGCACGCACACACATGCACATGCGCGCACGCACACACACACACACACAACACAGTCTGACAGGGCAATGAACCTAACTGGCACATTTTATGTACTGATAAATGAAAAGGGCTGGATGAACCAGACAGGCCCCACATGGTGCTCCACATGAAGTACTGAATAACAAAAACAGTGCAAATGCTTGTATTAGGGAATAATCTGCACTTTCAATTTGAAGTATTATTTTTGATAAATGTGCATACACTTTTACATCAACTTTCCCTATGCATAGAAATGATACCTGTGAAATAAACATTGTATGACACTCTCCTTAAATTGCTTTGTCACAAGTCGTAAGGAGACATATCAGTTATCAGCAGAATATTTCAGCATCATTTACTTTGTAGAGTAACAGACAATTCAGCCAGAGAAGACAGAGGGAACAAGAGATGAGAAGCAGAAATACATTTTTTTAGGGTATATGCAACTGGAAATGTGTTTGAAATCATTCCTTCACTGACTCATTCAGTCTCTCTATAAAAAAAAAAAGAAAGAAAAAAAACACACAAACTTGTTCACTTAGTAGCTCGCATTAAATTTCAGACACTTCATCATCATTTAGCATCATCTCTGCCATGTGGACTCACATGGGAATAATTTCCACAGCTGTGAAATGCAGTGCAATGCAAAAGCAGTTTACATGTCATGAACTGCTTTTACTTACCCATTTGCACACTCAAAAAAAAAATCAGCAGCATTTAAATATAGTGCATATACTAAAACAGGGAGCAATTTCATCCATTTTTAAATATATACCGACAATTTTTAGTCCTTGTCATGTGTACTTCTTTACCTCTGTAATCAAGCTGTCTCCTGATATTATGTCTCACACTAAATCCTGTTTTAAACCAAAAGGCACTGAACTATGACGAAACACTAGCATTTCATTTCTTTCCTAAGATTCTTTAACAAACAACTTTGTCGAGGACACAGAGTGCAGGTGTCAGACAGAGGAGCTCAGAGACAAATTAAGCTAAATTAGTTCATTTAACTCGCCTCTACATTCCCTCAGAGCCCACGTGGGTTTTCAATTATTGTAGAAGCGCATAAGTCTACATACGTCAACGAACAAACACATGCAAAAACGTGCAAAAACACAAATAAACGTACAAACCCACACTGAACAGATGGGGTCTCTCCCATCTCTAGGTATGCCACCAGAGAGACAATTAACACCCTGAGCGCTCCCAGCATTAACAGATTGGCAGAGGCACCACTGAGCCAAGAAGAAGGACAACAAAGGGAGACGAAGTGCAGGTGATGGCAAATTTTGAGGTGTGAAGAGAGGGAAATGTGTTTTTTTTTTTTAACTTAAACAGAAGAATGCTGGCAAACAGAGAGAAACTCAGGTGATATCAACAAAAAAAAAAGTAATGAAACAAAGGCATCATGTACAAGGGGGCAGAAAAACAGATGGGCCACATGTGGTACTGGTAATCCAGTGATTTCCACCACTAGCTAAGGCAGGCTATTGGCTGTTCAAACAAGCAGGTACAGCATGCAAGCAGATAGGATGTGTGTTCGAAAAACTAAGGAAGTCAAATTAACAGAACAAAGGACAGCAAAATAGGGAGATGGTAACAATGGCTGAAACATCCTTAGAACGTATTAGGGCATAGTAAAATAACTGTTACATTTGTAGAAGATGACAGACAGAGACAAGCAGAAAGAGAAGAAGAGGCGGAGATGATCCAGGAGAACGGAGGCAGAAACATAGCTCTGTTTCCTTCCAATAACCCTGAGATGAGTCATCATGAGTGGGCCGCCCGCTCGCCAGGCAAGTACTAAAATACACCGCATACAAAAAAAGGCATCATATGCACTCACTCACACAGATATTTCAGAGACTCAAACACGCACAAAGATGTCAAACACACTTGCACGTACTGTCCACACACCGACCATCCACAGTCCACACAGAGGAACAGCGGGGCAGAGAGCAGACATGACCTCGCTGGGTTAACTACAGACAGAGGCCTGTGGGATATCCAAACTGTACAGAGAATAAAATGTATTCTGTGTCCATCTACCTGATGCCCATGCAGTGTATACAGTAGCTTTCCCTCTACAAGGTCTAGTATCTTCATTGTGGAATCGCTGGATGCAGTGATGAGGAAATTACCAGCCGGGTGGAAAGATAAACCGTTCACCACACCACTGTGGACTGAAAAAAAAACAGACAAAAATACACTTTATTTTATAAAAAAAGGACAAGAACATGCATTTGATAACTTTAATTAACACTGGAACATACCCCTCATAAATATAAAAAAGTCATAAGTATCATAAATATTTGTCTTTACTGTATTCTTTAGTGAGGTATACTGTATTATGCAGCTTCAGATGTTCACATTTTTGCCTGCTGAGATGAGCATATATTCTTGAGTGCTTGATTTCACAATTACTATTTAACAAGTGCCGTACTCCACACATCCTTTACCTCCATATATATAATTTCCTTATTTGCTCTAACATGTGGATATCAGAGGATTACGTCTGGTACCTACCAAACCTTGTTAAGACTTCAGATTTGTTCAAGGACACCTGAGCTACACCAATGCAGCTGATTAATGCAGCACCTTATACTGCCCCAGTTACCACGTAACATGGGAATGGTTTAACATGAGGTTTATATCAGCATAAATCATTACGTCAAGTATGGCATCCTATAGCAACTAATGAAAACTTCCCAGAGTTGATATTATTCAACCGTGTAAGAACTGAGTTCTTAATGGAGAGAAAATGAGGACAGAAGGCATTCGACATGCATCATGGTCCCTCTGCTGGCTGCAAGATGCAATAGCAAACATTAAGACTGAAAATACTAGTTGCAAAAGATGCATAGTAGTTGCAACCAAACTAAACACTGAGCAAGGTTAGCGCTAATAAAATATGCTAAATAAATCACCCAGAAACACCCAGTTGCTCTAAAACAACTGGATATGGTGTCACTGTGGTTTTCAAGTGCCTGTTCATAAATAATATCTAAATGATTCCAACAAAAGACAACTCAAACCGTACATTCTAATAATTTAAGTGCAAGTTTTATTATTAAAAACCAAATCATGTTTTTACCCACTATTTTAGACAAGGAGGTTTACTGCTATTGAAACTGGCTACAGTATGTGCAGTAAAGCGCAGTGCAGAGGAGAGGGGAGGAAACAAGAGAGGAGATGAAAAACCTTTTATCTTCATGCCCAATCTCCTCAGACAGATGTGATTATCCATTATTAGATCTCACGACTCAAATCCATTTAGAGAGCTGATTAGAACAATCAGACAGAGTGGCACACTAACAAAAAGCATCAATGATTCAGTTTATTGAATATGCAAGAAATCATGAATCTTGATTACCACTTAAATTGTGAGCTTTAAAGTTTAATTTTATCTTGGGGTTATTTCTATAATTTTTGTTAAAACCACAAGGTGTGACTTCACTTCAGCATTTCTGCAGGGTTGTTGGAGTAAATGGAAATCATTACTGCAGTAATTGCAGTTCTGAAAGGCAACACAGCAGATAGTACACAGGTTTTTTCCCCTAATAAAGCATAATCTGTGCTGTATGTACCAAGACAAACATGTATTTCTGATACGACAATTTCCCAAATATGAAAACAGATTTGTATTGGTTATTTAGCAAAATTTTAATGTCTCACATAAAACTACACACAAACGCAACAATAATTTTATAGACACGAGTCATCCTTACTTTGGTAGTGTTGTAGCATCTTGTGGGATCTGATGTCCCACACCTTGACAGAGTTGTCTGTACTAGCTGCAGCAATGCATGTTCCACTGGGGTGGAAGTCGACATGGCTTGCGTACCTTGGGAGAGAAAACACAAAGACGTGTGAAGTGAGGTGTTTAGACGATGTTTTACAATTATTCCAAGCAATATAAAATGTGGGCTTTTTGGTTGTTTTTGCTCTAAAAAAGCAGTGTAAATATGCATCTGTTACCCATTAACTTAAATTTTGTTACTTATGGTGGGAAAAAGTCACATCCAGTGTTATCACATAAAGTGGAGGCTAAATGTTTAAATTATTAAATAATATATAAATTATCCTGGTCCAAACTACTTACCCAGCATGTTCATAAAAAGTGTGAATGCATTCTCTGCTGTTTTTGTCCCACAGCTTTATAGTCTTATCATCACTGGTCGACACAATCAAACGATCATCAGGAGAAAACCTGAGCGAAATCACAGTTATTTCTACATTAGTTTTGCATGAAGTTCATTCATTTAAAATGTGAATGTATATCACTCTACCACACATTAAGTTATTTACAAGATTTATACTGAATGAATAAAACCAACAATCTCATAAGAAGACATTTGTGGACTAAACTGTACACTTTACTGAGCTGTACGGTGACGTGTGCTGTGTACTTGTATAAGTGTCATACTTGGCACAGCGGACCCAGTTGATGTGCTGGTTGAGAGTGAACAGGAACTTCTGCCTATGAACAGTCCACACTTTGATGGTCTTATCATCAGAGGCTGTGACCAGAGACTGTCCATCTCCAGAAAAATTAACGCTGCGCACAGTGGCTGTGTGAGCCTTGAAAACCGTTGACTCTGCTTTCCTGTGTACACAAACACAGCGAGATAATACAAAGCTTAGACAAACAAGACAAATGTCAGTAGGTGTTCAGAAATGTGTGTCTTCCTCCGTGCTGGCAGAGGCTCAAAAAACTGTATTCTGTGCAAGACTCCCGTTTTGATGTATTTATGAGTCAGCATCATTGTCATCTGTTGTAGCTTTCTAGTGGAATACAAAAATAACAAGAGATAAAAAGACAAGAAGTGAAGAAATATAAGTCTAATACATCAAAACCTACATGCTGGGCACCCAAAGTCGCACAGTCTTGTCTCTGGACGCAGAGACCACCAGATGACCAGAGGGAGAAAACTGAACTGAATTAACGGCATCTTTGTGGCCATCAAAACGATATGCTCGCATCTGAGGTTTCATGTTCCAGATCATCACACAGGAGTCCATGGAGCCTGTGGCTGAAAGACGAGGGAAACAAGGAAAACAGAGGCAAAATTAAATATATGAAAAATGTAATTAAAGCAAACCATCAGCCGAAGATAAATCAACAAAATGATACAATCCAACTTGAATTTTTATTTAAAAAAAAAGCATTGATAATTACCAATCTGCTTCATGCTGTAGCTGAAGTCCACACTTGTCACAGAGTCCCTGTGACCCTTGAAATGTCGCTCTAGTGTTGGATCAGACTATATGGAGAAAGATAGTCTCAAGAGTCTGCACAGAATTGGTATTATATATAGACTAAATCTAATTAAAACCAATCATTACTGACAGACAGACAGAGGCACTGTTTTTCCGTTTGTGTAGTAAACACTAAAGCCCTTTTATTTCAACATAATTCCAAAAAACACATTTTAATCTTAACAGTAAAGTTGACTTAATCGTCATCATTGCACAATTAACTGGAAAAAACACCAGATAACTTCACTTTGTCTTTTGTCCAAACGTTTATTACCCCTTAGGGCAGTGTTTTTCAACCTTGGGGTTGCTTGGGATTCCAATGGAGTCATCTGAAATTTCTAATAATTGAAAAAAAAAAAAAAAAAAGAAATTACTAATAAAAAATACTTTTTAATGATTCAATATTTATTTTATAATTAAAACATCACACACTTTTCCTAAAAATGGAGTTCAAATAAAATGCAGGATATAATATCTGAGAGGGCATATCTTGGTTGACCTGATCATGTGACCATGTGCGTTACTACGCTTCAACCCCACAGTCGCAGTCAGAAAACTGGACTGAACAGAGAATGGAAAGAATTCTTCACCTGCCTGGCCCCACTGAGACATCTCCAAACTGAGAAGCAGACACCAAAAAGGTGCATTATATAGCCTAAATATCATCTAAAATTAACATTTATTTGCACCATAGTAAAGCAAACTATTACAAAAAAATGTCTCTGTTTTGAATGTCTGGGGTTGCCAGAAATTTGTGATGTTAAAATGGGGTAACAAGCAAAAAAAAGGTTGGGAACCACAGCCTTAGGGCCAGTTCTAATATCAATCACACTCATACCACTAACCACAAAAACTGTGCTTTTAAACACGTTATGAAAAGTATTGTACATTAATATTATATTATACTTTCATTGAGCTATTTTTTTCACCTACATTTGACCTCATTATTGATATCAAATTTATTTTTTAATGTTTTAACCCTTTGAATGCTAGGTTTTGTCATTATTCTACCATGATTTCAGATGAAGGAAAAAAACTGAAAATATGAATTATTTTCAATACAATGAATGCAAAGTAGATTTTTAAAATTATTATTATTTTAGCCTGGGATATGTCAGTGAATAGCACCAATATTTATTTTTTGTGGATTATTATTTTTTGTGCAGTGCCAAACACACTCATGCCGCTAAGCATAAAAACGTGCTTATTATTTATAGACTGATTTGAAATTCTTTGAATAGCATATTTTTGAAACCAGTGAAAACCACAGTATGTGTGTAACTTTGGCCTTTACACAGTGTATTTTAGACATCCTGTAGGAGATGGAATTGACAAGATTAAATAAAAATACACAATCTTGCTAAAATTCACACCACATACATGACCAGAGCCACAACTATTAAAAATTAACCCTTTCATGCATGAATTATGAGAACCTTAGTCAATATTTTTTCTTTAGTGATTTTCTTCCCCTTTAGGCATGATAAAACAATGCAACTGAATTTTTTTTATGAACCTATTGTTCATGAAGTTACTAAAAAGTCCACTTAGCTGGACACCATATATTTAATTTCTGAAGCAAAGAAACATGCAGTTAAAACCCATCATCAGAAAGTGGTATACTGTGAATGAATGTATGAATGAATGAAAGAATGAATGAATTTATTTTGATTTTACATCAATCATTACACTTAGTACATTAATCGTAATAAACATAAAAATCAAAAAAGGAATAGGCTAGAAGCAAAAGCTTATTTTTTTGCCTATCCTTTTCACCTAATACACTGCTTACATCAACTTAAATGTGTACAACATCGAGCATTCACACCATAAAAAAACAAAAATCAACAACAAAAACATATCTACCATCTCAATTCAATATTTCTAAAGAATTTAAACTTAAGGCATTTTTTAACTTCTATACTGTGTGAAAACTATGATATAAAAACATTTTTAATGCAGCTAATCTGATGTTTTCTCGCATTTTAATATCCTCTAATACTAGTTTTTACTCACTTCATGGAGATAATATGTAACAAAAACAAACAAAAATCAACACAAAAACATATCTACCATCTCAATTCAATATTTCTAAAGAATTTAAACTTAAGGCATTTTTTAACTTCTATATTGTGTGAAAACTATGATATAAAAACATTTTTAATGCAGCTAATCTGATGTTTTCTCGCATTTTAATATCCTCTAATACTAGTTTTTACTCACTTCATGGAGATAATATGCAACAAAAACAAACAAAAATCAACAACAAAAACATATCTACCATCTCAATTCAATATTTCTAAAGAATTTAAACTTAAGGCATTTTTTAACTTCTATACTGTGTGAAAATTATGATATAAAAACATTTTTAATGCAGCTAATCTGATGTTTTCTCACATTTTAATATCCTCTAATACTAGTTTTTACTCACTTCATGGAGATAATATGTAACAAAAACAAACAAAAATCAACAACAAAAACATATCTACCATCTCAATTCAATATATCTAAAGAATTTAAACTTAAGGCATTTTTTAACTTCTATACTGTGTGAGAACTATGATATAAAAACATTTTTTATGCAGCTAATCTGATGTTTTCTCACATTTTAATGTACTCTAATTCTAGGTTTTACTCACTTCATGGAGATAATATGTAACAAAAACAAACAAAAATCAACACAAAAACATATCTACCATCTCAATTCAATATTTCAAAAGAATTTAAACTTAAGGCATTTTTTAACTTCTATACTGTGTGAAAACTATGATATAAAAACATTTTTAATGCAGCTAATCTGATGTTTTCTCACATTTCAATATCCTCTAATACTAGTTTTTACTCACTTCATGGAGATAATATGTAACAAAAACAAACAAAATTCAACAACAAAAACATATCTACCATCTCAATTCAATATTTCTAAAGAATTTAAACTTAAGGCATTTTTTTAACTTCTATACTGTGTGAA
Source organism: Sphaeramia orbicularis (assembly GCF_902148855.1). Classification (NCBI taxonomy): domain Eukaryota; kingdom Metazoa; phylum Chordata; class Actinopteri; order Kurtiformes; family Apogonidae; genus Sphaeramia; species Sphaeramia orbicularis. The sequence continues at coordinate 36,554,385 of NC_043961.1, forward strand.
AACTATGATATAAAAACATTTTTAATGCAGCTAATCTGATGTTTTCTCACATTTTAATATCCTCTAATATTAGTTTTTACTCACTTCATGGAGATAATATGCAACAACAAAAAAACTTTTAAGAAAACTGTTAATTACAGTCTAATAACAATTACCAATTGATTTACACTGAAACATGTTACTGCAGATCAGGTTTATCATGAACAGCAAAGTTACAGTAATGGTATGAATGTCAGTGTATGGGATGATACATAAGCGTCCACTGTGTTGGCTGATATGGAACTAAAACAACAAAACCCATGAATATACAAGAGAACAGCTGGAGAAGAACTGTCCACTGTAGTGACCACTATGCATGAAAGGGTTAATAATGAAAAGCGCATAAAACGCACACATCAGTCACTATGGGTTTAACATATCTTTTAACCGGAAGATACGTAACACGGACCCTTATTTCTGCCCTACGCTTTGCCTGTCAGGCATAGAACCCTGGGTTAATTCCGCCCGCCGCGACCTCCTTTAGTCAAACAAATGCTAATATTCTATACCCTACATAATGTTGAAAAAAATGTAATTTAAAACGCTTTATTCTCTCGGTCCTGCTGGAAGAGGTAAGCCTATCCTCAGAAGACCTTCGCCTGACAGGTGAAGCTCGGGGAATAAATTCCGGAGTGTCTGCCAGCAAGGTTACCAAGGCGACGTGAGCTGTGGTGTTAGCCGTTAGCTGTTGACTTCGGGCGGAGGGGACTCTCATGTTTGTTTACAGGAGCACTATTCGAACATGGCGGAGCTGCATATCATAGGTCAGATCGTGGGGGCCAGTGGTTTTCCGCAGAACAGCCTGTTTTGTAAATGGGGAGTTCATGCGGGTGGAGCATGGCGTCTTCTGTCAGGGCTGAAGGAGGGGCAGACTCAAGTGGATAACCCCCAAACAGGAGACATGGCCTACTGGAGCCACCCCATTGACCTCCACTACGCCACCAAGGGGCTCCAGGGGTGGCCGAAGCTTCACCTCCAGGTCTGGCACCAGGACTCTTTCGGCCGCTGCCAGCTGTACGGATACGGGTACTGCCACGTCCCCTCCAGCCCCGGACAACATCGGATAAGCTGTGCGACATGGAGGCCGGTGGGCACCTGGCAAGAGCAGCTGTCCCGAATGTTTGTGGGTGGAGGTCCTCAGCTGAGGAACCCGGACTTGATCTACACTGGGGCGGACAGATACAGACTGCACACCGAGGCCATGGGGGTGGTGGAGCTGGAGCTGGGCATTATCCTCCGAAGATTTGACAAATATGGCGTCGAGAGCTAACACCATGAAACAAAAGTGACTACACTAAACTCTGATGGAATTTGTGCTTTACCGAGAATTTAAGTGACGTTGATTTTATTATTATTTTTTACTTTCGTTGAAATACGTTTGTGTTTTTATATACGCTAAAGACAAATAAACTGTTATCTTCATGAAGTTAGTTTCTCATTGGTGTCCAGTTCCCCCAATATAGTTTTTACACAATCAAGAATAAATGTATGTAGTGTATTCATAATTAAAGAAGTCATACTAGTTTAAGTTTAAAGACATGTGAGTCTGCAGTGTAGCAGGGAGAAAAAGTGTATAGTCTATGAAACACACATAGGGATGGGTATCAAAACCTGATACTAAATTAAAGACTAAGGCATCTCCAACAGTATTGTTTTTGTAATGGTACGGGAGAAAGAACAGGCTTCCTGTGTATTAGAGCAACATGAAAGTTGACTTGCATATGTTTTCACCAACTCAATTTCTAGGACATTCATCTGTGATTGAGTGTAGCAATGCCAATATTACCCTGCCTCACATTAGGGAAGCAAAGGGTATTGTTTTTGGTTTAGTTATTTGTTTAACAGTCTAGCAGCAAAAACTATTGGTTGAATTCATACCAAGTTGGGTTTATATATTCCCAGTGACCCAGAATAGATGTGATTACATTTTGGGAAATGTAGGTCAAAGTAAAAAAATTTTATGAATTTTTCAAATGTTTTTTTTTTTTACCCATTTACTTTTAATGGGTGAGATTTCAAATGTCTATAAAAACATCAGTTTTGTTTCAATTTACTTCAAACTTGGCACATATATAGAGGCAGCTGATATGCTGACATCAGCACATGCATAGACATGATGACATCAGCTGGATCGATGCCAAAATAACCTACAATACATGTGAGAGGTGGGGTTTGTTGTGCCTGTCACCACTTGTTTATTTTCAGCCCAATTTAGAGTTCAGGGGTCATTTCTCTATCACACACTGAAGCACTTGTAATCTTGTAAGATTATCCTATAAGAGAATCCTGTGGTAAAGTGAAACGGGTCAGGGCTGACAATCATAAATATTAAACTTGTTCAATATTTACAACCAAAAATCTTCATGTGTGTGGGGAAAGCGGATGACTCCCGAGTCATGACTGTGAATTGTGACGTGGAACAGAATGCAGCCAATCAAGAAATGAACTGACTAAGGAACAAGTTAGTACTTTATTTTACCAGGTAAAATCAATTGAGAACAGCTTCTCACAAGGAAGCAGGCGTAAAATAAAAACAAGCATGGCCGACCTGAAAAACACAAAGTTCAGCGAACCTCAGAAATGGAGGACCAGCTTGTGGAGCTGTGGGAACCCTGAGAATGTCTATTCAACGACTCTGCCAAGTCATACCACAACCAAAACGACATGTTGCGTGTTGTGTTTTCCGACTGTTGCTATGTTTCTTCTTCTTTGTTTTTGTTAGATCAGGTTTGATCTACATCTCTGGCTTGGAGGATTAAATTCTAGATTGGTGGTGGGACAGAATCATTATGTGTGTGGTGTGCTGTGTTGAGATTACTGGAGCACACCACACACAGTAGGATCAAAACTGTTCAATGCCTGATTTTTTATCTTCATGTGTGGGGTCTGTAACAGATACAAAAATCTCTTCAGATTTGGAAAATCCTTACATGTGTATCTTTTTTTCAGGTAAGGCCTATGTATTTTGAGTATTTCTGTCATAAATATTAGTCAACAATTAAATTGAATTGTGTTTAGCAAATTGAATTTGCAGCTGCTGAGCTTATCTACTTATTTATTGTTGTGCTAATTGGAACTTCATTTAATTGATTTATTTCAGTTTGTTAAAGTATTGTGTGTAATATACAGTTATGTGGAAAAGTGTGCACACCCCCATTAAATATTTGTTTACTTTGCCATATGTAAATGTCTGAGCTTTCAATTTTAATTTTAACAATATCAATACATGGAGAAAATATTTCTAAAGATATTGAACTAAAATACTTTTTAAAATGTGTTGGTAAATTCCAATTTAAAAATCTGAAATTTATTTTGGAGAAAGAAATTATCCTGCATCCTTATGTTCATCATTACCTACAATGCCTGAAATGAAAATGTAATGCACCTCTATGTGCAGAGGCATGGAAGATCACTAGAGATTTTTTGAGGATTCTGCCCTTTAAAAACCTCAGCCATTCAGTTAGTTTTCTCTGGAGTGCATGGTATAACCATGTCAAGTTAAAAACAGCTCTCTTCGGCCCTCAGGAAGAAGGTTGTACATGCATACAAGTCTGAGAAGGGCTGTGATACAATCTGCAAATAACTACAAATCAGCCATTCTACTGTGAGACAAATAATCTACGAATCTACAAATACAGCAGTCTCCAGCCAATTTAAAAGCCTTCAGGGGACCAACAGGTAACTCTTGCCACAGGTGAAGTCAAAAGGATATGTGTCTACCATCAGAAAGACCTTTACAAGTTCAGCTTTCATGACCAGTATGGAAGGTGGGAACCATTGCTTTAAAAATATGCCTTAGATCCAGTTAAAAAAATTGAACAAGGATTCATCAGTGAGGTTTTAACAATAATAGAGGTCATTAGTGCCCTATAAATGAACTGTACAAACAGTATTAAATGATCTAAAGCAGGGGTGTCAAACTCATTTTAGTTCAGGGGCCACATTCAGCCTAATATGATATAAAGTGGGCCGGACCAGTAAAATAATATAAATAATCGGATAAGAACTTTTGGGTGAAAAAAGTAAATTCCGTAATGAAAATGTTTACTTCTACAAATTGTACTTGAACATAACATGAACAAATATGAACCTAAAAATTTGTTAGTAAAATAAGTGCAATTTTAACAATATTACACCTCAGTTTATCATATATACATGTGAATCACAAGTTAGAGATCACAGTGGATCTACAAATACACAAAACATTAAATAACAGGGAGAATATTATTAAAATTCTACATACTTCTCTTAAGACATTTCAGATATTCACATTTTTTGTAAAAGGCTAGTCTGTAAATGTAAACATTTTTGTGTAATTTTACTTCTTTTTACACTAAAACACAGAGACAAATTTACAGTTTTCATTATTTATAGGTTATTATGATAGTATTTTACTGGCCTGATCCACTTTAGACTGAAATTACCAAAAATGATTTTAACATCCTTGATTGTTAATATCTTCAGTGCCATTTTTGCATTTCACAAATTCACCCCAGGGGCCGGATTGAATCCTTTTGGCGGGCCGGATTTAGCCCCTGGGCCGCATGTTTGACACCTGTGATCTAAAGGTACACCCTTGTGTTACAGAGGCCTACATTTGGAAAGTCTCACAGAGAATATTCTGGCATAATAAAATGTTTGTGTTGTGCAAAGAATCACTCTGAACTGGGAAATCACAAAATTTTCACTCATGGGGGAAAATTTTGGTCCCATAAAATCTCACTCCAAGGATGTCTGAAAAGTTGGCAGCTCTGGTTTAACTTTTACCTATAAATGAACCAATAATATTAGTCTTATTAGAAGTATGTATAAGAGGAGTAAAACTAAATATCACTGTACAGATAAAGTTAAAATCTTAGCAATACTAATCCCTACACATGTATATTACACTTACTTTAGTCAGTATTGTTTATTTCCTTCATATTAACTTACACTACCTATGTTTAGGAGCCTGTTCCATAGATTATGACATTTACAATAGGTTCAAATAGGCTTTGAGACTAACTTTGGTAAATCAAGGTAAGTGTCACGGAAGATTCAGTAACCATGTATATACTATCACAATATTTTGACCTTTTTGGAGACTGTTGTCATTTAATTGTCTCCTTCTACCTGAGAACTACAAATGCGAAACTAACTTCATCTGAAAGCCTTACTAGTGCCTTTCTCTTCACTGTCACTCACCAGTGTAGAAGTCATATCTTCAGATACTTTACTCAAACACCCGACGAAAGCCACTAGTTAGCTGCTGCTCTGCCAGAAATGTAGAGCAGGTTTCCGGCTTATTTCAGCAGGTAAACTGTGCTATTCTCCTGCCGGTTTGCCTAAATGCTAACGTTAGCTCTTTAGCTGTTAGTTGCTGACAACAAAGTTCAGTTTACGCGCCGCGATTGGGCGCGAGCATCCGGTGAGTTCTTAAAGGGGAAGTTACAACTATAATAATATTTATGCCGACTAAATACTATAAACGATGTCTATCATTTACGTGTGAGTGATGAACCATGTGTGTAAGAGACAGGGTTAGGCACTTAATTATAAAATAAACGGCAGATATTTAAGTGAAAAGTTTTGCATGACGTCATCTTAATTTGTAGTTACACAAAGCTACCACCAGGGGTCAGCACTGTATCACAGGTTTATCCATGGTTTGAACCCACATCATGATGGCAGAGTTTCTATCCCAGAGGTTACCTTAACCCAGGGGTGTCAAACTCATTTTAGTTCAGGGGCCATATGCAGCTACATTTGATCTGCAGTGGGCCGGACCAGAAAAATAGTAACATAATAATCTATAAATAATGACAACTCCAAATTTTTGTCTTTGTTTTAGTGTAAAAAAAAAAAAAAAAAAATGTAATTATGAAAATACTTACTTTTATAAACTATGCAAAAAAAAAAAAAAAAAAAACCCTGAAAAAACTGAAATTTAAATGAAAAAAACGTGAGAAAATTTAGTGCAATTTTAACAATATTATTCCTCAACTTCTCATTTGTCCATGTGCAGTATGGAAAAGATCTACAAAGACACTAAACACTGAGGAACAGGCAGAAAAATTGTTAAATTTGTGCTGAATTTTCTACAGACATTTCAGGTTGTTCATATTTGTTCAGGTTATTCACATTTTAGTGTTACAGGATAGTTTGGAAATGTCAGTATTTTCATAATTGAATGTTATTTTTTGCCCTCTAACAAAGAAAAAAAAAGTAAGTTGTAAATTCTAGATTTTTTTGGCTTAATTCAAGATTTTTTTTACTAATTGAAGATTTTTTTGGGCTTAATTCAAGATTTTTTTTTAACTTAATTGAAGACTTTTTTTTTTTGCTTAATTCCAGCTTTTTTTTTACTTAATTGAAGATTTTTTTTTTCTTAATTCAAGATTTTTTTTTACTTAATTGAAGATTTTTTTGGCTTTATTCAAGATTTTTTTTTTTTAACTTAACTGAAGATTTTTTTTGGCTTAATTCAAGATTTTTTTCACTTAACTGAAGATTTTTTTTGGCTTAATTCAAGATTTTTTTTTTTTTTTACTTAATTGAAGATTTTTTTTTTTTTTTTTTTTGGCTTAATTCAATTCAAGACTGTGGAATTTTTTCACTTGGCAAAAACATCCCAGGGGCCGAAATGGACCCTTTGGTGGGCCGGTTTTGGCCCCCGGGCCACACGTTTGACACCTGTGCCTTAACCCTTTCATGCATACTGGTCACTCCAGTGGACAGTTATTCTCCAGTGGTTCTCTTGTATATTCATGGGTTTGGTTGTTTTAGTTCCATATCAGCCAACACAGTGGACACTTTTGCACCATCCCACACACTGGAATTCATACCATTACTGTAACTTTATGTTCTTGATAAACCTGATCTCCAGTAACATGTTTGAGTGTAAATAAAATACTAATTGTTATTAGACTGTAATTAACAGTTTTCTTAAACAAAAAGTTAATTTTTTAGTATATTATTGCCATGAAATGAGTAATAACTAGTATTAGAGTATGATAAAATATGAGAAAACATCAAATTAGCTGCATGAAAAATATTTTTATTTCCTAGTTTTCACACAGTATATCACTTTCTGATATTGTGTTTTAAATGCTTCTTTGCTTCAAAAATTAAACTCATTGTGTCCAAATGAGTGGACATTTTTGTAACTCCATGAAAAATAGGTTTATTATTAAAAAAAAAAAAAATCACATTGTTTTTTTCATTCCTAAAGAGGAATAAAACACTCAGGAAAAAAAATTTTGACTAAGGTTGTCATAATTCATGCATGAAAGGGTTAAATGGCATCTGTTGATAGTCAAGAAGTTAGTTCAGAAGTTCAGAAGTTAAACTTTTATCCAAGGACTCATTAACTCATAAAGGTCCAGCCCTGCTTTTGTGTCAGTTCCTAAATGAATTTTCTCTGTATCTAACCTTTCGTAAGTGATTCATCATCCTTTATCATAATATTATCTTCTGTACTTTGCATTATATCAGTATAAATCAGGTATTTTCCTGTATTTAATTTACTGATCGTAAAAATGTTCATAAAAACTCAGATTAAAGTAGGGGGTATTATATCAAAAACAGAGAAAACTGCTGAAAAAGTGACTTTTTCAGTAAAATCTAACATTAACTGAACATAAAACAAGCATTTCCATCCGCTGTCATTGATCAAACTCGATGGGTTTTTCTGGTGAATCAGTGTTGTCGAAGAAGACTGTTTCCACGTTCACTACGGAGTCTCTAAATGTAAAAATGGGTCATATCTGATGACCATGAAAAAATGACAAATTCCATTTTACACCAATAATTTACATGTGTTGATAGGATTAGTGGATCAACAGGTATTAAACAGTTTAGATCAGTAGATGGTTTTGGTTGGTGAGTTAGGAACATTTGACCGTATTATCTCAGCTGTTGACTCTGTTGACTAACAAGAAGAAACAACTGAAATATAGTAATTCTGAGAGGCCTATAAAAGCTCCATTCAGAACCAATGGGGAAATGATTCATTTGCATTAACAAATAATTCAAAAATTCAGAAAAGGCTGATCAACTCAGACAAAACATCTTTCTGTTGGTCAAGGTACTGTCACCAAATGCAACAAATACATGAAAAAAAAAGAAAGAGAATCCTTTGTGTTGACCAAGTCATGAACAAAATCTCTTCCTAGGTTAATTGTTGGTCATTTCAGCTGTGGTTCGCTTGTAACCCTGTAAGAAAACCAACAACTCATACCACAAATGTTCTTGAGTCCCTTCTTTCTATTTGTACAGCATGACTGTCTGTCATTATGTTGTTTTCAATTTAAAAAACATATTGTCATGTTCCTGTCTTAGGTACATATTTACTACAATACATGCCGGACAAATCCTTTTGCACTAATAGTAATAATAGGTCACCAACTTTATTTTCTTAGGTGTACTTGAATTATGTATTATTATCTGCAAAACGGCTGTACATGTATTTGTTAAGATCAAATAAAATTGGTTTGTTATGCTGTATACCACACCTATTTTTCTAAAAGCAGCCAACCTTTACTTCCTTTTTCCGCATGGTATGCATACATTTCAAGATTCACATTCCCTGTTAGTTACACAACATAGCCCAAGAGAACAAGAATTCCCCTACTACAATAAACGTAGGTGGTGGTTTTGATTAATTGTTTTCTTGGAAGAAAGAAAATGTCAGTCAAAGTTGTGCAAGATTTATCCTTTGTATGAAGTCACAGGTCCATGTTTTCATGAGATCGTGACATAAATGTAACGTTATATGTTGTATTTATGGTTTTATGGTCTGAACAGCTCATAATTCCTGATAAATGTCAGCAACCTTTTCCTGACAAATGATGAAGAGAAGATGGAAGGAGGAAGAGAAATAGACAAAGTAACTGGCACATGTCACCCACAACGAGTGATTCATAGAGTCTGGAAAAACACAGGAGTTTTGTGATTTAAGTAACATCCATTTCACATATACAAACAAACTGACCCTTTTCATTCTCTTTTCTTTGTAGCAGAGGATTTTATTGTTTGGGAACAGCTGATGTTTGTATGTAGGCTGTTGAGAAATGACTATATGTCTGGACATGTCGTGCCCCATGTGTCTCAACACCAATCTGCACATTATTTATGATACATTATCTGAGACACATTCTAGATTATAGTAAAAGAAAACAAACCTTGAAAGTGTTCCCTACACACACATAATTGTAATGCAATTTGTGATATCTCTTTCCTTGAGTCCTTGATTAATTTATAACTAGTTGAAACTACAAAAACCTTATCATATCCTCTTTTCTCTGACTGCAACTTTCACAAGGATCAGAATCTGGAGTCATCAGTTTAAAATGTTTCTTTACCTCCATATGCTTGTTTCTACTTCAGTTTATTTTTTTTTCTTATTTGCCAGTATTACATTTCATCACAGCTTTATATGCCATGATACAATTTAGTTAAAATCACACTTTATAATAATAAACATTTTAATTTAACCCATAAAGACCCAGCGCTACCTATGTGACAGTTCCCAACTATATTTTCTTTATATTTAACAATTTTTAAGTGATTTATCACCATTTACTATAATATTATAGTCTTTATTTTGCATTTTTCAGTGTAAATCATCTATTTTCCTATATTCAGTTCACTGATCATGTAGATGTTCATAAAAACTCAGAGTAAATTCAAAGGTTATTATATCAAAAACAGAAAAAAAATGAAGAAAAAGTGACTTTTTCAGCAAAGATATCAGTAACTGAATGTAAAAACAAGTGTCTCCATCCACTGTCGCTGATCCAACTCCATGGGTTTTAGAATATAGAATAGAATAGAATAGAATAGAATAGAATAGAATAGAATAGAATAGAATATGTGGTAACACTTTACTTGAAGGTCTAGTTTATAATGCATTAAGCGCATATTCATAAGACATTATAATGCATTTATAATGCATTATAAAAGTCATTACAACAGTTTATGATCATGTACAACAACTTATACCGAGGTTAATAAAGTATTATAAGTGTAGGCATAATGTATTATAAATTCAGAGTTCATAATGTTTTATACATCCATACCAAAGCAATGTGAAGGAATTAATTTTTTCAGGTAGAGAACTTTTATTAGGTTTTGTCACTGGTCCCTATACCCATCTATTTTAGGGATTTCATATTTATTTAAAAAAAAAAAAAGTATGTGTTTGAATTAACAAAGATTTAGAGCTGCCACATTATTTCTTATTTATGTATAAAGCAAAACGTAACACTTGTTTTACTGACTCTGTTCTTTTAATGTTTTGTTTTTGCAAAATAAAGAGTTTTTAAGAACACTTGGATGTATAATTTTTGACTTACACTTTACTTAGAGCAGCAGATACTGTTCATAAGTCATCATACTTGTGTTATAATATCATCAGTCATCCTGTAACTTATTATTGATGTTTCTAAGGCATTATTCAGTTTCAGAAACTACATGTCAGAGCAGTTCTCTGTGTCTTTATAACTGGCTACAGTTCTGATGGTTAGAATGTGTTCTGTAACCCAGGACTGGAGATTCTTCCTACAAACACTGTTGTCACTTTGGTATGGATGTATAAAACATTAATATTTAATAATATAATTAATTAATAAATATGAAATCCCTAAAATAGATGGGTATAGAGACCAGTGACAAAACCTAATAAAAGTTCTCTACCTGAAAAAATAAATTCCTTCACATTGCTTTGGTATGGATGTATAAAACATTATGAACGCTGAATTTATAATACATTATGCCTACACTTATAATACTTTATTAACCTCGGTATAAGTTGTTGTACATGATCATAAACTGTTGTAATGACTTTTATAATGCATTATAAATGCATTATAATGTCTTATGAATGTGTGCTTAATGCATTATAAACTAGACCTTCAAGTAAAGTGTTACCTATATATCTTTATTGTCACTGTACAATGAAATTAAAAAGTGCAATCCTAAAGGGTACATTCATCGGACATAAAAAAAAAAAAAAACACATACACTATCACGCTCGCATAATAAACAGATTAAAAAAAGTAAAAACACACAGACACAATCACACTCCCATAATAAATAGATTAAAAAAGTAAAAACACAGACACAATCACATTCTATTACACTATCTTTTAGCAGCATTGAGTGCATTTACTGCAGTGGGGTGGCTGGTGAATCAATGTTGTAGAAGATGACGGTGTTTCCACGTTCACCACAGAGCCTCTGAACTTCCAAATGGGTCATATCTGATTATGATTTAAAGCTGAGAAACTGGATTTTACCTTAATTATTTACATGGATTGATAGGATTAGTGGATCAACAGGTATTACACACTTTATATCAGTAGATGGTTTTGGTCACCATTGGATGTTTGGGTCTTTATGTGTTAAATCAATATTTCATACCATAATACATCTTTAATTCTGTATTTTCTCTTAATTCTTTGCATTTAAAAGTGACAAAGGCTGTCTTTTTTATTCTTATCCTGTGCTCCTGTTTTTAATCAGAAATAGAAGGTGATTCAAAAAGTTATTCCACATTAAAGATATTATTTTGAAAAGTATTTTTGTGAAATACGTATTGAGCAAGGAGCCTAAAGTCTTGTAAATTCAAGAACTTTAACTCTATTCTATCAGTTAACTCAGACATCTGTTGTTATTTTACAGATGGAAGTAGCTGAATATACTGTATTTGAACCTACTTCCTTTAAAATACAATAGATTAATCAAAGCTCTTATGTAACTTGGATGTGAGTACATGTGTTTGTTACTTAAGTATTAAATGGCACACCCTCCTCTGGGTATGTTTGAAAGCCAAACAACCTGAAACAATGAATTCTGCACCATTGTTTCTGCAGCTTAGAGGCACCAGCGTCTGACAATACTAGACACGCAAGGTTTATTTTTAAGTAAAACTATGCAGTTCATGAATGCGGAAAAGTGAGGAGTTTTATTTCCACTCAACCACAACCAGAATGTAGGATGCAGGAAGAGGAAGAAAAATGTGTTGAAGTTTTGATAAACACGTTATGTAATAAATAATGTGCAAATGAAAATGTTGCAAAATATAACTGCAAGTCTCACTAGTTGACCCCCAAAGACCTAAATAGCTGCTGGTGACCAAAAGCATCTACTGATCTAAAATGTTTATTAACCTTTGTGCCACTGATCTTATTAATACACGTCAATAATTTAGGTAAAATACAGTTTTTCAGCTTTTCAGCTGCATCAGATATGATCTATTTGGACATTCAGAGGAGCTGTAGTGAATGTGGAAGCACCGTCATTCTCTGCAACACTGATTCATTAGTAAAACCCACGTAGTTTGACAAAGTTGCACTGTAACAAAAATCCTGTTGTTTTTACGGAAAAAAACTGGCAGCTGTGGTTTCCAGAACAATACTGTAAAAAACACATCCAACTGTAAACATATTTACAAAGTAACATGTAGATTTAACATTTTAAACATGTAGATTTAAATGGTAAATGGACTGCACTTATTAAGCACATTTTTTACACCTTCATGGTGTCCAAAGCACTTTCCAACACCACCAGGTCCCACTGGGAACAATTTAGGGTTCAGTGTCTTCCATGGACACTTGGACATATGGAACCAAGATTCGAACCACCAACCCTTTGGTTACTGGACGAGCCGCTCTACCAGCTCTACCAACCCATTAATTTACAAGTTTAAAAGGTTCCATTGTTAAATGTTTACTTTTTTTAAATAACTTTTTTATATACATATAAAAAAAAGCAAATAGGCCGTTATTTCAACATTATGGTCTTGCATTTTAAACGGCACCACATTGTTTTTCAATTTACAGTTTTATTTTCTAAAAACAATAGAAATACATCATTTCTACATCCAAATCTGGTTTTGTTAACATACTCTTCCTGTAAAAACTACAGCTATATTTGATTTAATCATTAACACAAAAATCTTTTCAAATAAACAACTTTGCATTGTATTGTCACTTATAGTTTTTTTATGTTGCAATTTTACAATTTTTTGTTGTTAATTCTACAGTCATTTTTTTACAGTGTGTAGACACTTGTTTTTACATTTTTTATTTGTTTTTCATTACAAATGTAAAATGTAGAGGATAATATTGTAATAAATAGTGACAAATGTTTGCCTCAGAAAATAGTTGTGAGTCTTCGAGGATTGAATAAAGTCATCACTGGAAAGCATGAGATAAAACCACGGCGGTCTGAGGTACTTTATCTGTCTTTATGGAGGTAAAGGTTCAGTGTCACTCATTTGCCTTTTACCTGCATTGTGAGGAAATCAGTTGGCTCTGAAATGCACCCAACAGTATTAACAAAGTCATGATGGCGTTGCAGGTAGTGTTGCCTTCTCACCTACAACCTGTTCAAATGACAGATTTTCTTGTCTGTTTGATACCTCTCACACACGTTATAAACACTCTGCATTAAAGAAGAAATCAAAACTTTTTTAAGGATTGCTAAATCTAACTAGAGTATAGTGTACTACGTATATACTTGGTCAAGCAGAGTTGCTATTACGTGACAGATATGTTCAATTAAAGTCTGCTTCCTACGTCAAATCCTATTCTCTTATCAGCATGCAGGCAGCGTACAAAAATAAAAGGAAGACTGGGCTTTTTCTGCTCAGCCATAAGGGAGGAAAAGGCATGAGTGACCTCATCGACAATTATCGTTCTCTCGGCTGTTATCCACTGGTGTCACGCACATGCAAACAGGCTGGAAACAATCATGTCTTCTCATCTGTGCTTTGTATTCACCAGAAAAAAATAAGTAAAGATAGAAGATTTTACTATACTCCCAAAACATCCAAGAACTCCCAGGCACTCTCCTTTTAAAACTCTAAAAATGACTTTATTGTCATAGTGCAGTCATCTTAGACCTTTTAAAACTATACTTTGATCTGTGTCTGGATCAACCTTTCATCCGGAAGACAAACAGAGTGAGAGGACCGGCAGCTCTGTTTGTTTTGATCTTCCACCAATAGGAATCTTCCACATGGAGTTGTGGGCAAAAAGGGGGGAGAGAGAGAGAGTGTGGACACGGAATGAATCCTCCAGCATGTTTTAATGCTTTAATGGCTGCAATGAAATAGTAAATTATCCACAGTGGCACATGTTAAATTATACTTAGTTTTAATAAGACCCATCTTTTACTAAAAATGCTAAAATAGTGGTAGTCATGTTTCTACTGAATTTATTTCAGTGTTTGTCCTAAAATACTTATGGTTAAACCTCCTCTGATGGTACTGACCATCTACACCATGGGTGTCAAACATGCGGCCCAGGGGCCAAACCCAGCCCACCAAAGGGTCCAGTCCGGCCCTTGGGATGAACTTGTGAAATGCAAAAATTACACTAAGATGTTAACAATCCTAAATACTATCATAATAACATATAAATAATGACAACTCCAAATTTTTCTCTTTGTAAATGTAAATATTTTCATGTATTTCCATTAAAACAAAGAATAATTTCGCAAAAAATGTGAATAACCTGAATAAATTTGAACAACCTGAAACGTCTTAAGAGAGGTAGGTATATTTTTTAACAAGATTCTGTTATTTTAAATGTTTTGTGGATTTGTAGATCCACTGTGATCTGTACGTTATAATGTACATATGTAAAATGATAAACTGAGGCAGAATATTGTAAAAATTACATTCATTTTTTCAGTTTGTTCATGTTATTCACATTGTTTGAAAGGATAGTTTGTAGATGTAAACTTTTTCATAATGTAAATTTACTTTTTTCGCTCATAAACATTGAGAAAAGTTTGGAGTTGACATTATTTATATATTATTATGTTATTTTGGTCCGGCTCACTTTAGATCAAATTTAGCTGAATGTGGCCCCTGAACTAAAATGAGTTTGACACCCCTGATCTACACTGTTGCCCAAAAGTTGCAATAAAATATTTTTATCTCTTCTCATGAAATGATTGTGACAATGTGATTTGTTCTGGATAAATTAAGTGTAAGTGGGACTCAGTATGTGATGATTGTACCTGGTCAAAGGTAATTACTGATGCGTGTGAATAGGAATAAAAAGAGGAATGTGTCTGAAAACAAAATGATTCCACCTTTACGGGCAGTCGTGTATAAATCGTGCCAGTGGTAAATACGGAAAGTGAGACAAGGAAACCCGGGGGAATATTATTAGTTCCTTGCAATGTTGTTGAACAACTCATGGGACAAATATAGTGACATTTACTGTAGGTATTTTACCTTCACACATCCGTGTTCCTGGCTTTAGGCGTGAACAAAGTCTGACGGAGTGAAGGTTGCAACATGTGATATGTTTAAGCAAACACAAAAGATACTGGCAGTGAGTTCTGTCTCCTATTACCAACAGCAAAAGAATCAATCGATTAACAAAGCAAATAGAAAACTTATAAGTAAATACACTAGAGTACCAATGAATAACTAAAATATCTACGGTACATGTATACAATCTATCTGTAACTATTACTTTACAGCTGCAGATTAAAATAACGTTTGTATTATGACAGAGAATCTACCAGTGTTAACCCTTTCATGCATGAATTATGAGAACCTTAATTGAGATTTTTTTCTTGAGTGATTTTATTCCTCTATAGGCATTAAAAAAACAACGTGATTAAATTTTTTCTATGAAGCTAATTTTTATGGAGTTGCAAGAATGTCCACTAAGCTGGACACCATGTTAATTTTTGAAGCAAAGAAACATGTTTTCACTGATATACTGTATGAAAACGATGAAATAAAAACATTCTAATGCTGCTAATTTGATGTTTTCTCATATTTTTAATATACTCTAATACTAGTCATTACTCAATTAATGGAGATAATATGCAAAAAAAAACAAAACTTTTGTTGTTAATTCCAGTCTAATAACAGTAACAAGGAACTGATTTACACTCAAACATGGTAGATCAGGTTTATCAAGAACAGCAGTTACAGTAATGTCATCAATTGCAGTGTATGGGATGATGCAAAAGCGTCTAATATGTTGGCTGATATGAAACTAAAACAACAAAATCCATGAATATACAAGAGAACAGCTGTAGAAGAGCTGTCTACTGTAATGACCACTATGTATGAAAGGGTTAAGTTACTGTTCGGACATGTTCCTATCTAAGTACTTTAAAGGCCACAGAAGGAGGTGGATCCAGGTGCGAGTTCTGATCCTGGTCTGTGTCCATGAAGCAATGCCAAACTGATCCTAAACCTGCAGCCTTCAAGGACTAGCTCCTTGTGCAGATAACTGATTTGTACCTTTCACTGGAGATGTCAGATCAAGACCAACTCTCAAAATCATTTACCAAAGCAGTGGATTATTTGCCTGATGTTGCAGTGTCCAAAGAAAACTGAAGTAGAATAATCAGCTTCCAGCCTGTTTTTGCACTGTTTATAAAATGACAGCCGCCATTAGCACCCAGAGGCAGAGTGTGTATGTGTGACGCCAACAACAGTGTGTCATTTCTTCTATAATATGATTAACAATGGTTTCATAAGCCGTTAACACCCTCATTCCTCTCTGATCTCATGCTCCAGTAAATCATAGAGGAAATGTCTACTGTCATATAATCACTGACTGAAACTAAACAAAATGGTCAGTTTCCCATATGTTGAACACAAAAATATTTTGTCAGAATGGTAATCAGCATAACTTGTGTAAATATGAATTGTTAATGATATATACGGGGTGGGGAAGCAAAATTTACAATATTTTGAGGCAGGGATTGAAAGACAGTGTATGACCAATTAGTTTATTGAAAGTCATGAGAATTTATTTGCCACAAGAAAATTTACATTTTATTCTATGTGTCCTCCTTCTTTCTCAATAATTGCCTTCACACACTTCCTGAAACTTGTGCAAGTGTTCCTCAAATATTCAGGTGACAACTTCTCCCATTCTTCTTTAATAGTATCTTCCAGACTTTCTCGTAATAGTTTTGCTCATAGTCATTCTCTTCTTTCCATTATAAACAGTCTTTATGGACACTCCAACTATTTTTGAAATCTCCTTTGGTGTGACGAGTGCATTCAGCAAATCACACACTCTTTGACGTTTGCTTTCCTGATTACTCATATGGGCAAAAGTTTCTGAAAAGGTATGGATAATAGTGTTAGGTATGATTATGACATCAATATATGTTTGGTTTCAAAACAATTGACGTAGTGCCTGCTGAGAAAAAACAACTAAATATTCATTGTAAATTTTGCTTCCCCACCCTGTATATATATATATATCTATATATCTATATATCTATATATCTATATATATATATATATATATATATATATATATATATATATATATATATATATATATATGTTTATGTTTACGCATTTGGCAGACGCTTTTTTCCAAAGCGACTTACAGGGGAAAACCAATTAAATCACTCAATCAATCAAATTTTATTTATATAGCGCCAGATCACAAAAAAGTTATCTCTTGACATTTTATATATAGAGTTGGTCAAAACCAGACTCTAAGTCAATTTACAGAAACCCAACAGAATCTGAGAATCTTTTATATATATATATAAAAGAAAGATTAATTAAAAAGCAGGTGATCAGTAAAAAATACAATAGATGGGAAAATTAAAGGCAAGGCAAGTTTATTTGTGTAGCACATTTCAGCAACAAGGCAATTCAAGGTGCGTCACACAGGACATTGACATACAACGACGGGGAAAAAGAAACACATTTAAAACATTATAAAAGAAACATGTAAAAGGTGATTAAAAACAGCAAGTAAGAAAACAACACATAAAATCCAAAAATATAAAAACACACACACATTAAAGTAAGAGTTGCAGTGCAAAGTTTTGAAAGGGAATATCAAATTTAAAAAGTAAAAAGCCTTTTAGTCAAAGGCAGCAGTGAACAGGTGAGTCTTTAACCTTGACTTAAAAGAACTCAGACTCTCAGCAGACCTGATATTTTCTGGTAGTTTGTTCCAGATATACGGAGTATAGAAACCGATCGCTGATTCTCCATGTTCAGTCCTGAAAGCAGACGTTTCATATAAAACAATAAAAAGTGATATGTTTAGGAGAAAGAAACAGTTTTTTTGTGTTGCAACATTTCACCAAACATGGATGGATGAGTAAATTGCCTTTTAGTTACTTTAACTGAGAACGTTTCAACTATGGCTTACTGGAAGTTTTTGCTACTGTCTGTTGCTGTTTGGCAACCACAGACATGACTCTTGTGAAGTTTTTGGCCACAGCAGAGGTAATTGTGCAATAATTAGTGCAATAGCCACTTGTTCTTGCTGTTCAGTGTTAACACATATGCACCAGGAGATAATCATTGAGGCTTGAGGTTGACTGAAAACTCCCAGTTATAAATGGGTGCTTCTATGAAACTGGGTTCATTTTGGTACATCGCACTATTCCAGCTTTTTAGACCCAACAATAGAAGAGAAATTTAGACATATTTCCTCCCAGGATGTACCTAATGATGACCTCAGATAAATACAAAAAAATTATACTCTTGCTCTGAGCCATCCCAAAATTAATGAATTTTTAATAAAATATTGGGAACAAAAAAAAGGACCAAAATTGGGACAGGAAAGGCTACCTAGGTGTCAGTGCATTTGATCTGGAAAACATGGCTTGAGATGGTCTTATATACCGCTATAAATAAAGACGCTGTGTTAAATTTGAGGATCCTAGTGGTTTTTCTAATCCAGACATGTGGGTTTTTCATGAATCGGCAGTCTCATTCAAGGTTTCACGCATAACCCATCGTGTCCACTCACATTACATGCGGAACCTGCCCATTTAAACACATATAAATCGTGAGTGATTTTGCAACAGCTGTCATTTTTGAGAAACACTCTGCCTTTCTCTTCCAACATGATATCATGAAATCGCATAAATATACACACTACTTTTAATTGATGTGTTATCTGTATGCATTATAAGCTTTCCATGTGTATGTTAAATACCATACACTGAGGGTTAGGGTTAGAGGTTACGGATATGTGAACTGGAGATCTTGGCGTAAATTGACACACAATCAAATGGCGCTGAATAACATGCGAAAGGACGAAGATGTGTACATACAGTTTGCAAAATGCCATAAGAACTGGTGTGACATACAATGCAATTTCATAAGATCTGTCTCCTGCCTTGCATAATTAGTTCGATTCCCAAAATGTACCTGTGAGAGAATAAAAGGATATTTAAAAAAAAAACTTTAAATTTCATGTCCTTTTTACCGTGCTACATGCAGATTTTTGTATAAAAATAATATAAAAATGTGTTTTATCTGAAGAATAGTTTCTCTTTTATCTCAGTAAATATTTCTTTTTAAAATAGACCCAAAGTACTTCCAAACTTGCTTCATTACATTAGTCTATAGCTGGTTTCAATTTTCAGCCCCCATGTCCTGTTTTTAGGGGCCAGTTTCATAGAAGCACCCAAATCTTAAATACATTTTCAGGTAGTAAATTTACTATGATCATTTCGGGAACTTATTCTATTTTATCTGATAACCTCGCTAAAACTCACTTTTACTCATTTTGCTCTTTGTGAATCTGAACTGGGCTGTTAATGTCCTGCCTGTGACATAACATAGACCTCATATCACCTGAAGGCATCTGTCTTCAAGTGTATGAGCACAAACAGTTCATGTAGAAACATGCAGATTTCACTTTTCTAGCTAAAAAAAATGAGAGAAAGTAATTCCAGTGTGTTCTTTATATCCTTTTAACAGTTAAAATTCAGTCATTTAATCAGTTACACAGCATTATTTAGAGTAGGATATCTGAAACTTTAACAGCTACAGAGTAAAAGTTAAATAACTACATTTTCTTGAACAGCTTTATTTTGAAGACATGCATGAAGGGGAGCAGTGGGCAGCTCAATAAAGTAACACCTCCATCCATAGAAAGCAGAGAGCTGAGGCGATAAGGTTCCATTTCAAAGAGAATTAAACTTCAAAGATGACATTGCGCTCCTAACAAGAGATGCATTATTTTCCAGAGCCAGCTGCAGAGAGGACTGCTCCTCTGAAAACACTGAGGAATGTTTAAAACTTTGAAATTGAATGCGGTTTTAATCAGTTTCATACCAGGACAGTCGCACAGACGAATGATGACAGGACACAGACAGTATCTGCGGAGTTTTTATGACATTCTGATGGCTCCTAGAAGCCAATTCTGTTGGTCTTCACACACCTTTTTTCTCTCCAAGTAATGAGGAAGTGACCTTTGCAAAAGAGATAAGCGCTAACCAACCGTGGCCTTCAATCAGCCTCACTGTCTCGTGTAGCAAGGAAATGGAGAAAAAAATAATGTCGGTACTGGCAGACTGCTTGTAAAGTGCTGTTTTTGTTCTTGCACAACTGAAGGGTGTCTAGATTTTCCCATAACAGACGGCCATTGTTGAGCTGTGATTGTGTTCATTTCAGTTGTCTTTTGTTTGTCTAAATTTCAGCAGCCTTTAAATCATTACAGTAGTCGGAGGAGATACATTTATTACACTGGCCTGTTCCTACCTACTGTCCGATAATTAGATGAAACCAGGGGTAACTGTAATTGTTTCATGGAAAATGTTGCCTAAATTTAATTAGTTTGAAAGCAGACTCCTGGCTGTCATTGTAAGCATAACGGATGTCCTTTTTGGTGCGTGAACATCTGGTTTCCCATCGTAGGTCTGATTCAGCTCTGTTACCAAGCAGATAAGCTGAATAATTCCATGTGAGGAGTATTTGACTCTTTAAACCTCAGCTGTAAGCCTGCAAGTTTCAATAGACCTTGCTTTTGTACCGACCATGAGAGTTTGGCAGCCATGTTAGAAACAGTTGCCTTGGAAATCGTGGATAAAGGTAAAACACATGAAGCCAACGGGGTCAGGGAGATCACACGCAAACAACTCAGACAAGCACAAAAGGGATTTCAAATAGGATTAAAAAACCACATGGAACTGAACCCAAACATGCTTATCACTAAGTTTACAGGTCAAACAAATAATAGGAAATAAACTATTAAACAATGGCAACTGTTGAAAATAGCATCAAGGAAAGATTAAATTATGCACAGTTTACTAAAACACCAACAATCAATACTCAAAACCTTTGCCCACAGTTCTGTTCCAGTTAGTTTTCCTTAATATATTTAAGTCGTGACAACAAATGGATGTGACCTTTATTTTTCTTCATTTAAACTCAATGCATTTCAAAAAAATATATATACATACATACATATATATATATATATATATATATATATATATATATATATATATATATATATATATATATATATATATATATATATATATATATATACTTTTAGTTTAAACATGAACAAATATCAGGAACAATGCAAATACAGGATGTTACAGCAGCCCTGAAGGGCAAACCACAACGACAAATTGCAAAGCACACAAGAGAAAGAAAGACACAAAAGAAAAAAAGACACACAAGAAAAAGAAAATCACGCAAACAAGAAAAAAACACACACAAGAAAAAGAAAATCACACAAAAAAGGAAAAAAAAATACACAAGAAAAAGAAAATCACACAAACAAGGAAAAAAATACACATGAAAAAGAAAATCACACAAACAAGGAAAAAAAAATACACAAGAACTGCTGTGACCAGGATCTGGATGCTGATTTGATTGTCTTTCTGACAGGTGGGAAAACCAAAAGTTTATATTAAAATATGGCTACCACTGAAGAAATGATCAGGGATTATTTTGATGCAGGGCATACTTATGCCAGTTTTTGTCAGGTAGCCATATTTAGATATAAACTTCCAATTTTCCCACCTGTCAGAAAGACAATCCAATCAGCATCCAGATCCTGGTCATGGCAGGTACCTACCATTTCCAGGAGGACCTTTTTCTTGTTTGCATGATTTTCTTTGTGTGTGTGTGTGTGTGTGTGTGTGTGTGTGTGTGTGTGTGTGTGTGTGTGTGTGTGTTTGTTGTCTGCGTGATTTTCTTTTGTGTCTGTTTTTCTTGTTTGTGTGGTTGTCTCTTTCTTGTGTCTGTTTTTATTGTTGTGTGCCTCTCTTTTTCTTGTGTATTTTTTTTTGTGTGCCTCTCTTTTTCTTGTGTATTTTTTTTGTGTGCCTCTCTTTTTCTTGTGTATTTTTTTTTGTGTGCCTTTCTTTTTCTTGTGTATTTTTTGTGTGTGTGCCTCTCTTTTTCTTGTGTATTTTTTTTGTGTGTGCCTTTCTTTTTCTTGTGTATTTTTTTTTTGTGTGTGCCTCTCTTTTTCTTGTGTATTTTTTTTGTGTGCCTCTCTTTTTCTTGTGTGCTTTGCAATTTGTTGTTGTGGTTTACCTTCAGGACCACCGCAGTACATTGATGTTAACAAACAAACCCATTAGTTGCTTCATAATGGAAGTTCTCTAACTTCTAACCTTTGGCCCTCATAGTCAATAAACTGATATAAAGTGACCATATTTGGGCAATGGAGACATTTGGAATACCTTCTGATCTTAGTATTTAAATGTGAAAATGCTTTAAATAAATGGTTTATATTTGCTGTTTTCAATGCGGAAAGTAACTAGTTTGGTCAGGCTGTCTCTTATAGGTCTGAAATAGATATATAATGTATGTCTTATGTTTCCTTTTTGAGATGAAGAGTATTTGTGCATGAGGATTTATTTTTGTCCATGTATATCTGAGTGTGTGACTTGCATAGTTTGGAGTGTAAAAATAGCTGAACGCTCAATTAGCCTGAGTGTTATATGTGGCTGAGCTATCCACTCTGTGCAACAGTACACAGTTCAACACTTTGCAGGCTTGAATGAATCTGCTCAAATAAAATCAGAAATATTATTGTGGACATGCGACATAAAGGCACTGAGAATAATAGCATTTTACAAGTGGTAATTTAATTACACTGAATGGATTTGCACTCTAATACTAGTTTGTCTTTAGTCAGTCAGAAGAATAAAACTGAATTGACATACATAATTATTGTATTATTATGTAGTATTATTGTCATACTTTTATTATCTGTACACTGACAGTTCAAGGCTTCAGTATAAGACAGAGTTGATGAAATATTTGGAGTACAAAAAGAAAAAATCTATACACCAGTACAGCTCCCATGTTGGGATTTATTTCATCTGTGACATTTTGGACACTACTTTTCTACTGACCTCTGGAGAAGCCATCTTTAAAACCTCAAATCCCTTGGTGTTTCCTGTGTGATTATAAATTATCTTATAAGTATATACATACACTGTTGTCCATAAAGTTGGAATACAATATTTGTGATATCTTGTGACAATGTCATTTACTCTTGATTGACAAAGTGGTACAATCATTGCACCAGGTCAAAGGTATAAATAGGAATAAAAAGAGGAATGTGTCTGAAAACAAAATTATCCAACTTTATAGGCAACAGTACATAAAAGCAATTAGCATTAATTTAATGTACACAGTTTGTCAGAAAATATGGTCCTGCTTACTATAATAAAAATAATATATGAGAAATATATACACAAAAATAGATATACACAAGAAAAATGGGATATGCCCAATATTTTGTGATATATTTATGTGATATATTTTGGAATCATGTTACATAGCTGTCATAAATACTAAACATACAGAGTAAGCATGTATTAGGATGGTTAAAATATAGAAACTAAACTTCCCTACAGGGATATAAAGAGAGTTCACCTCAACCTTAACCTTTTGTCTCTGTGTTATGAGGAACTTAGTAGAGATGACACTAAGTTACATTTGTTCTAAGTTAGGAATAAAAGAAAAAATAAAAAAAATTATGAAAAACATATAAATAGTTTTTAATCATTAATAAATCTTTTTTTTTTCTTTTTTTTTGTCATTTAAGTTTTTATTGATTCTATTATATGTTCAGTCCTTTACAAAAACGAACAAAATTTAGTGGGAAAAAAAAAAAAATAGAAAGAAAGATAAACTTTTTTTTTTTTTTTTTTTTTAAAGTTGTGGGTTGTTTTGTTTTTTGTTTTCCTTTTTCATTGTTTCAAATTTCATATTACTACTGAGGCTCTTATAAGACTGTAGATCCAGAGAGTTTTATACCAATATCCTTCCCTCTTCTTGGTCCATATCTAAATCATCAGCAGTGACATAAACTATTTTTTACACTATTTATTCAGATAAATGAGGTGAACAATATCTTCAACCCCCGTGTAAGGTTACAGCTAAGCCTTTATGCTCTATTTCCTCTTCCAGTAGCATTTCATCAGCTGAATGAGCCTGTCTACTGAAGTACGAGTAATTTGAATTATAGTCAATATTTGGCTGCACCCACATACAGAATGTTTTTATTAAAACCGTTATATCTGGTCAGTGTTACTTATATTAACCTCCTAAGACCCAGCTATGGGTTTTCTGTCCACATTTATGAACAACGGTTTCACGATTTCATACAAAAAAAAAAAGAAAAGAAAACTGTCCCCCACAAAGGACATTACATAAAAATTTTAAAAACTGCATCTGAAAAAAACTGTTGTTTCCAGTATAGGCACTTATTTAATAAAAAAACAAAAAAAGCTTGTACTTTGCTGACATTTTCTGGGTCTTAGGAGGTTAAGCCTTTTTCTTGGAAACCTATTACAATCCAGAGGTGTCCTTTTCATCACTTTAAATGAGGGTTACACGTGAGAGATCATGTTCTTGAACCAAAGTTGATGCATAAAGTTTCTAAATATATGTTTAAGTAGACCTTGTCACTGAAGGCACGCAGAGATCAACAAAGAGTAAAGTTAAAAGTGGAAGTGCCTTTATTTAGACGAAGCAGTGGTAACATCAGTGCTGTGCAGTTTTTTGTTGTATTTTTTTTTTTTTTATCAGTGCTGTGCAGTGGTTTAAGAAGTTTCTCACTTCCATTTACAGAGCAGTCTTGCATAAT
Organism: Sphaeramia orbicularis; assembly: GCF_902148855.1. NCBI lineage: Eukaryota > Metazoa > Chordata > Actinopteri > Kurtiformes > Apogonidae > Sphaeramia > Sphaeramia orbicularis. Next base: position 36,579,284 of record NC_043961.1, read on the forward strand.
ATGAAGCAACAGTGTCTTTTACAAGAGTTGTCTCAACAACTACCTTTTTAACTTCCCCATATACAGGGGTTGGACAAAATAATGGAAACACCTTAAAAAAATCAACAAAATATAATTTAAAATGGTGTAGGTCCGCCTTTTGTGGCAATTATAACCTCAATTCTCCGAGGTATTGATTCATACAACTTGTGAATTGTTTCCAAAGGAATTTTAAGCCATTCTTCAGTTAGAATACCCTCCAACTCTTTTAGAGACGATGGCGGTGGAAATCGACGTCTTACTTGAATCTCTAAAACTGACCATAAATGCTCAATAATGTTGAGGTCTGGGGACTGTGCCGGCCATACGAGATGCTCAACTTCATTAGAATGTTCCTCATGCCATTCTTTAACAATTCTAGCTGTATGGATTGGGGCATTATCATCTTGAGGTGAAGGTGTTTCCATTATTTTGTCCAACCCCTGTAATTCAGATTGTTAGTAGACCTGTTTACCTTTACCCATTCACTTTTAAATTATAACAAGTAAACAGGTAACAAGTGACTGTGAAATGAGAGTGGTGGACACCTGCTGCTTAACATGAGCCATCTGGTTAGCCCCTTAGGTAGGCTTATGTGGATTATGTTATTGGGTTCTGATGTATGTTATGACCACCATGCCACTTTTTTCTTTTTTTGTGAATCTAGGTCATCGCACATCTCTTAGCAACAACATGTGTGATCTCCTGTTGAATTACCAGGACAGTGGGTTACTAGGTCTCCCTTTAGATGTTTTCATCCAGTATGTCCGTTACCTCATCCAAGGTTATGTTTCTATTCTGTCTGTGAGCAGGATCATACAAGCACTGCTACACGAGTCTTCATTAAAGTCATTAGGGGGGCATGAACTGAGGATGTACCCATTATATTTTGGAAAAGTGGCCTGAAAATGAACAATTTTACCTCCTTGTTTTTTAGAACATAAGATCTCTGGAGGTCTCGGTGTGTTACTCACATTCAAAACTAACACAGTGGAGAAATAATTAAGTTACTTATATGTTTGTTCATATTATTTCTTTGTGAGAGGGTCTCCATCTCCAGGTGTTTATCAGAGACACAATACAATCCTTCTAGTGCCCTACATTTCTCACAAGCACAAGTAGGTCACTTCATCAAAAATAATTAGCTTTCTTAGCTTAAGTGCACACAAGTCAGTCATTTAATTTGCTGATGTGGACCAGTTGTTGTGACCTATTTTTGGTTTCTCACAAAAGCTTATTCTGCCTCTGAGTGTCAATAAAATATGACTGTGTCAGTGGGCCACTTTATGGTAACCACAATTTTATGTCATCAGTAAGTTCTGTTTTTGTAAAATCACAGTATCAGTGAGCCATATTAGATAACAATGGATTTCATTAAATACTTGTTGCACGCCAAGACCTTACAGTAAGAAAGCTGGTCCCAAAGTTCAAGAGGAAAGATTTGATTCAAGATTTCTACTTTTTCCCCTTACAATGATGACTGTATTAACATGTTTCCTTATTTTCATAGGCTAATGAATGTTTTACACTGCATTTTCATATAAGTATCCTCATTAACCAATAAAGACCTAGTGTTACTTTCGTGGCAGTTCCAAAGAAATTTTCTTTACTCTGTACTTAACTTTAAAGTGATTTATCACAATTTATTTATATTACCCTTTGTTTTGCATTTTTTCAGTGAAATAATGTATTCTCCTAAATTTTATTTACTGATCATGTAGATGTTCGTATAAACTCAGATTAAAGGTGAGGGTTACTGTATCAAAAACAGAGAAAATTCAACGAAAAGTGACTTTTCAGCAAAGATATCATTAACAGAACATGAAAGAAGTGTGTCTATCCACTGTCACTGATCCAACTCCATGGGTTTTATTGGAATCAATGTTGTAGAAGATGACAATGTTGCCACAGTAACTATGGAACCTCTGAACATCCAAATGGGTCATATCTGATGACCATGAAAAGATGATAAACTGCATTTTACATCAATTATTTACATGAAACGATAGGATTAGTGGATCAACAGTTATTGAACAATTTACATCAGTAGTTGATTTTGGTGGATGTTTAGGTCTTTATGGGTTAAAGTTTACTTTAACAACCCCCCCACCCCATTTTTTTTTTTTTAATCATCATTCAGAATCAAGCCTTTTTAGTCAGAGAAATGACAATTTAACAAACCAGACAGACAGACATTCATTTTCTCATGATTTATTATGGGCATAGAGAACATCTCAACATATAATATCTTAAATAATAATATGTAGGAGGACCTACCAAAGAGAACAAATACATTCTATCACAGTGACAGAGGAATGGGTGCTGAATGTGCATGGGCCTTCTCTCGCTTGCTGTAGTGATTAGTGTTATGCACAGGCTGAGATAGGGTGGCTGAGGCCACTAAAGTAAGACTTTTCTCTTTCACTCATCAGCTCAAAGTGCAGTGGCTGCTGGCAGAATGTACACTCTGCTGATGAGTGGGGTTTCAGGTCCAGACCCACCTCCTTCCATGTGTGCACCAGCCTCTCTGTACAGGGAAAACAGAACAAGTGGAAGTCAGTTAAACTGCATCACACCCAAATGAGTGATTGTACATTTTTCTCTCATGTTTCTTAATCTAATTGATTAGAAAGTCCTTGCCCTTATTCAATAGCTATAGTAGAGAGGGGACAGGAAACAAGAGCATAAAGAGGAATGACAAATGTTTATCTGGACTGGGCACCCCAGGGACTTCTACCATTAAAGTATGAAACATCATTAAACTATCTTACCAACAAAATATTTCATCATCTCCGGGGTGTGATGAGGAGTTGGGGCAATACGTAGAAGCTCTTCTCCCCTGGCTACAGTGGGATAGTTGATGGCCTGCACATATATGTTGTGGCGACTCATCATGATGTCACACACTTCTGTGTTTTTCTCTGCATTTGAAACCTAAAAAAAAAAAAAAAAAAAGACATAATGAACCTCAGAATACAGAGACAGTCTGATTAATTCCTAACTTGGCTACAATGTTCACAACACTATGTCATAAAATAAATCAGAAATTACCCGGACAGGGATGATGTGGCTGGGGCAGTGCACCACTGGTAGGCCTGAGTCCATCAGCATTTGTCTGAGCAGCTTGACGTTGCGTTGGTGTTTCCGTCTTAGTGTACGGCCCTCTTCCCCTTTAAGAACCTGGATTGACTGCCTGGCTCCAGCTAAGAGCATTGGAGGCAAAGAGGTGGTGAAGATGAAACCAGCAGCGTAGGAACGAACCGTGTCAATCAGGGCAGATGTACTCGCGATGTAGCCACCCACACAGCCAAAGGCCTTGCCTAGATGAGAACATGGCAAACGTTCTTTAATTTGGGTTGTTAAAACAGATCAACATGTTTTTTTCCCTGTCCGGTTTTAAAAAAGCTAATCACATCAAAACATTCAATGGTGTGATTAAACAATGCCCTCCAGCGGAAGCAAGCGTTCAGAGAATGGAGAACTGTCAGTTAGAAATTATTGTCCCTCAGCATGACAGTGACAGAGACACTTAATGTGATTCAATAAGAGCTCAACAAGAGCCCCACAGTCGCCTAGCAACAGCAGAGCTGCTTCTACTTCCCAAGTCCGCTGGTGTATTGGGTGACAAAACAGAAGCCTGATCCTGGTTACAACAACAACCAAAGAGCAAGGAGTGTCCAGGTAGTTGGGAAGAGTTGTTTTGATACATATAAAAATATATGTCAAAAAGGAGGAAAACAGTAAAAATAAATTGATAATAAAAATGCTGGCACCTATCAACAACTACTTAATATTTTAGTTTTGAGTTATCACTAATGTGTTTACTTGACTTCAAGACTGACCTAGTGTCCCTGATATGATATCCATCTTATGCATGACGCCATCCCTGTCTCCGATGCCACCTCCTCTGGCACCATACAAGCCCACAGCATGAACCTCATCGACAAAGGTAATGGCGCCAAATTCATGGGCCACGTCACACATTTCTTCCAGTGGACATACAGCACCTGTCCAAGACAGAGAGTTTAGATTTTAATCAACAAAGGAGACATAAAAAAGTAATTTATGTGTAAATTGAGTATTACTTTACAGACAGCTATGAAAAGAACTATTTGCTGGCATTTAATTTAAACTCCTTGACATACGCAGGACTAATCACAATTATACAGGAACTGCCTATAATAAGATTTAAGGCATGAAGGGGGGGATCACCCCAAACTTACCATCCATAGAATGGACAGTCTCAAAGGCCACAATCTTTGGTTTAGTGGGATCTCCCTTCTGCAGCAGCTCTCGAAGGTGAGCCACATCATTGTGGCGGAAAATGAATTTCTTAGCACCACTGTTTCTAATACCCTGGATCATTGAAGCATGGTTTCCTGCATCAGAGTAGATCTCACAACCTAAAATGGATCAGAACAAATAGAGTAAGAATGAGAGATATTAAGGGTTCAGTATGTATCAGAAAACTTTAGTGTCCGTTATTACTGAACAATCAACAATAAATGCACAGACACATTACGCATGTAATAACTGCATATTAATTGTATCATTGTTTTTCATACCAGGCAGCATTTTGGCAAGGGTGAAAAGGGTAGAGTCATTGGCGACAAAGCAGGAGGTGAATAGAAGTGCTGCATCCTTTTTGTGGAGGTCAGCCAGTTCTTGTTCCAGTTCCACATGGAATTTACTGGTCCCAGAGATGTTCCTGGTACCTCCTGCTCCAGAACCATGCCTCTGTAAGGTATCCCTGGAAAGGCAGAAAGACAAAATATTAATTTTATTTGATCATTTTTAAATTATATACAAAAGGATCCTACACATGTCTGTGTCAGATTTAACTTTGATGAGGCCTGAGACTACAGGACATAAGAAATATTAATAATGAAGTAGTAGAGGTGTGGTGAATGACACTTTGCTGCACAGGGAATGTGAGACCAGGGCAAGCTTAAACAAGTTGAAGGGAGGAGAAGAAAAATAACACCTTTACATGGGCCCCTGGAGGTGATGTTGTAACCTACAGCCAACCATCACTCTACACCAACAATAGCTGGATTACCCATGGGTGTCAGGCTGCATTCAATTATTTTGTAGTTTGTCTACACCTTTGTCAGTTTCCACTCTCTCACAGGGACAAAAGGAAATGGACAAACAGCGGGTACTAACAACAAAGAAAAACACTCGTTTCCCACAGGAGTGGACAAAGAACAGTCTTCCCAACACTAAACACAAACAACTCCTTCATTACTCACATGATGGACTGCACGACTCGTGGATGTCGGCTCATGCCCAGGTAGTCGTTACTGCACCACACCGACACCTCCCTCTTTTCATCCAAAGAGCCTGTGAAGTCATCTGCCATGGGGAACTCATTGGCCAGACGGTTCACAGTTTTAAACACACGGTATGTGTGGTCATGCTTCTTCTCTTCTATTTTCTTCTCGAAAAAGTCATCATAATGGATGGGTGACACTGCAAGAACAGGAAACCAAAGCTTACTTGCAGTGTGATGGCTACAGCAATTCTGAAGGAAGACTCCTTTGTCTTTAAATAATGAAACTTCTCCACTTGCTTGAGTTACGGCAGTGCCTAAAACAATTACCTGGTAAATTGTCCTTCAGCAAATGAGAGACCCTTTTAGGTCGTTGTTTCAGGAGGGTTTGCATCAGATTAGTCTGCTTTTCTGGGCTTCCCTTGGTGGTGCTGGCTAAGGAAGGCTGCTTCATCTGTGTAGTGGACACTTCTAATAAAGGTAAAGAGAGGACAATGTAGTATCAAATTAAATAGATATAGGAGCTTCCAAAAGTAAACGCCAGTGAATTCCCGAGGGAGTCTTACCCTTCTGCACAGTGCGGACTTCTTGAACATCCTCTTGGAACTCAATGCCAACTTGGCGAACCACACTGCTGTTCTTTTGGCCCATCTCAGCTGCTAGGAAAGGGCATTTAGAGGCCATCACCTGGCCTGAGGGTGGCATTGGATGGCCAGCGGGGATCTTAGGCTCCTGTTCCTGTTTGGGAGCTGTGAATGATAAGACATACACGATGAAGAAATTGATAATAAGCAGATAATATAAGTCCAGTATTATTTATATTTGGATCAGACTATGTAAAGATTATATGTCTATCACTCTCACCTTCAGTGCCAGACACAATGTTTTCTGTCTTCTGGTGGGAGGAGGAGGAGGAGCAGAGGGCCCGTGCCATTGATGGAGCCATCGGTTTTGAAGCCAGCTCCATCATGATGGGGCATCGCTGAGCATAAACTACCAGAGACTTTTTGGGCTGCTGAAAGAAGGCCTGGGGCACACGAGCCAGGAATGGACAGCGACGCACTATTACATCCATTATCAGCAGTAATGATGATTGTCAAGGGGTCTGAAGGAGAGAGACAGTTACATTTAAATATTTTTATACATTTCAAGAAATTGTTGGGCATAAGGCACAGCATGAATATACCACTTTTTCCTTTTACCTGCAATGCTTTGATCTGTCCTAACAGTTTCAGTGTGGTTTGAGACTAATTTACAAAACAACTGAAGAATGCACAACAAAAAACCTGAATAACATTTGAATACTATTGAATACTATACCTGTTGAATACTATTACTACTGCAGCCTCAACTATACACATGGTCTTCAGTCTTTTTCTGAGCTGCATTACTTAAGAAAAATGCATCATTGAGGAATGCGAGCGTTATCGCAAATTTTTGTAAGGTCACTATTTGGAACATCTGGTTGTGTTTGTATGTAGTCTACATCTTTGCAGATATCAGTGAAGGTCATGAAAACACCAAAGCCCAAGGGAAATTCCACTAAGAGGACCTTGTAATATATTGAAAAACAATGATCTGATATCACCTAGGTCAATAAACGGTGTTAACACGTAGACTAAACTTTAATCCATTTCGACACAAAATACCATACTACAGATATATTTGATGATTGAGGGGAGCGCTTAATGACACAACCTACGACTCATTTTAAGTGTTTGAGTCTCTTTAAACAAAATCGCACTTCTATTGTCACAGATGAACTATTAACGTCAACACAACAGACTTCCGATCATAACACCGCAGTGAGTATGTTACTACTCACTATTTATGTCGTAATGCCAAACCCTACCGTGTCTCCGTGTATTCACCCTCCCCATATTTTACCCGCTAACTCTGCCGGAACCGGCTCCTCACATTCCTAAAGTACTCACTCACACACGTTTTCCTAGAAATCGTGGAACGAGGAAAAACCTGGAACGGAAAATGTGCATTCTCTCTTCTGGGTGGAATATGATCCTGGAGGAAACCTTAGCAGCCATGAGAACTACTGACAACAGTTTTACACTTTTGATTTCATGCAACTTTTCTTATTAAAAATGAGAGGCGTTAAAAATTCAATCAAGATACAGATCACGGTAATTGTTCAGAAAAATGAGAGGAAATGAAATAGTCTTCAAATTACTTTAAATTTCACTTCAGCCATTTTCACAAGAAATTTAAATCACCGGCACGGACTTAATCCTATAGTATAGCAATCGTGGCTAAAGTTAAACAGTGACTTCCTTTAGATAAACTTTAAAGGCAGCGTCTGATTCAGTGCGAGAGGAGACACTGTTTGGCATTCTCGAGAGTCAACTATTGAAAATAACCTGTTACGATAGCAGCTTTTAGGAAAATATAAATTAAAGTCGTGATCTTGCCGGATGACCGAGCCTTGCTAGCTTAAGGCGGCTAGCATTAGCTAAGAGGCAACAACCAGAAGTGAAGATGATGGCAATGAAAGTGGTAAATAGAAAACTTACACTTGATAGCGAAATCCTCCCTTTTAATCGTATTGTACGTAGGACTCTGCAGTGAAGCTTATCTATCGTGTCCCAAAGCCAAATACTCGTTTTCGAGAAGGTACAGAAGATGACTGCCTCGTTATCCTGCACTGAGGACGAACGAAAGGACGAGGAGAGGCAAGAGCTTATATGAGCCGATTCTATCGCCGACGCCACATGGAAATCTCGCGAGAATGTGACGGTGCAATATACGTCAAAAGGTCAGCTCAGTTGCTGTGTCGCGTGACTAACTGTATATGCGTCACCAACCTGTGGAAAAACTTGGATTTTAGAGTGTGTTTAGTCTCATCTCAGACTTCTCATATGTAAACGTGGAACTCAACCTGTAATTAATATAGTTTTTGGCACTTTTTGAAATGTGAGCAGTAGGATTTAAATGGTATTTCATAAACACAGAAAACTTACAAGGACCATTATGCTCCGCTCCGCTCCTTCAACTGTTTACACCTATATCTGATATTTAACATTTAGATGCTTACAAGAATATAGTATGCCAGAAATAAATTGCCAGTTCAATGCACAGTCACCTTAACCAAATAAGTACAGCCTGTTTTCTATCCACATGCGCCCTCTGGTGTTTAAAGACTGAATAGTAAAATCTGTTTGTGTGGCAGTAGGTCAGGGGCGTCAAACTCATTTTGGTTCAGGGGCCACATTCAGCCCAATAAGATCTTAAGCAAGGTTATAATAGTTTTGGATTTTTCATTATAGTTTAGTTTTATTTAGTTTTGACTTTTTTTTTCTCTAATTCAGTTAGTTTTAATTAGTTTTTAGAGCAAGTTTGCTAGTTTTTCTTAGTTTTCGTTATTTTCTAAATGCTTACAGGGTGGGGAAGGAAAATGTACAATATTTTGAGGCAGGGATTGAAAGACAGTGTATGACCAATTAGTTTATTGAAAGTCATGAGAATTTATTTGCCACAAGAAAACTGACATAATAGAAAATGTTTTTATTCTATGTGTCCTCCTTCTTTCTCAATAACTGCCTTCACACGCTTCCTGAAACTTGAGCCAGTGTTCCTCAAATATTCGGGTGACAACTTCTCCCATTCTTCTTTAATAGTATCTTTCAGACTTTCTGGTAATAGTTTTGCTCAGAGTCATTCTCTTCTTTACATTATAAACAGTCTTTATGGACACTCCAACTATTTTTGAAATCTCCTTTGGTGTGACGAGTGCATTCAGCAAATCACACACTCTTTGACATTTGCTTTCCTGATTACTCATATGGGCAAAAGTTTCTGAAAAGGTATGGATAATAGTGTTAGGTATGATTATGACATCAATATATGTTTGGTTTCAAAACAATTGACGTAGTGCCTGCTGAGAAAAAAACAACTAAATGTTCATTGTAAATTTTGCTTCCCCACCCTGTAGTTTTAATTTAGTTTTAGTTTCTTTATATCTTTTAGCTTCTTCACCGTTGAATTAAGATAAATCCCAGACAGGACTCTGCTGCTTTCTCTCAACTTTAGTCCCCATGTTTCCAGGTAGAGTGGGGACCAGAAGACGATCAAACGACAAGTGACAAGAAATGACAGACTGTTAAATATCATATGGGGCCAGCAGCTAAAATTGCTTGAGGGAAATAAATTGATTTTAGATCAATCTGACATTGAGAGAGACGAAAATGAAGGGAATTTTATCCAAATTTTTTATTCGTTTTAGTTAGTTTTGAAAACACCAAATACAGTTTCAGTTAGTTATCGTTTTTTTCTTTTAATTATAGTTTTTATTCATTTCAGTTAACGAAAATGTTTTTACAATTCTAGTTTTCGTCATTTCGTTAGTTGTCATTAACGATAATAACCTTGATCTCAAGTGGGCTGGATCACTAAAATAATAACAGTGACGAAAGTAAAATTAAATGATGTCAGTGTGTACATCTATAACGTTTCCTTAAAAATCTGAATAACATGGACAACTTGAAATGTCTTAAGAAAAACAGGTGCAGTTTTAACAATATTCTGCCTCAGTTTATCATTTACACATGTGCATTACAACTTACTTTATAATCACAAAAACACAAAATATTTACTAACAGGCACAATATGGGTAAAATTGCACTTACATCTCTTAAGACATTTCAGATTGTTCATACTTGTTCAGGATATTCACATTTTTTTGAAAACGGAAAGTTTGTCGATGTAAACATTTTCATGTGATTTTACTTTTTTTTTTTACACTAAAACAACGAGAAAATTTGCAGTTGTCATTATTTATATGTTACTACAATAGTATTTTCCTGGATTGACCCACTTGAGATTATATTTGTCTGTATGTGGAACACAGATTGAAATAATTTTGACACTATTGATTGTTAATATCTTCAGTGTAATTTTTGCATTTCACAAATTCATCCCACGGGCCAGATCTGACCCTTTGGCGGGCCGGATTTGGCCCCCGGGCCGCAATTTTGACATCTGCGCTGTAGATTGTTAATAACAGAAGAAATTGCAAATGTATTAAACGACAAGTCCATTTATTGTCCCTTTCCTCATCACATATACTATGGAGGCAGGATAGTGCTATCAGTTTTGTAGTACACTTATGAATACACTACTTATCCACATTCCAGTCACAATGATACAATAAAACAAGCAAGTAATAAAGAATGTGCAGGATTTAAAATGCGATCATAACAGTAAAGTATTGCATAGCAGTTCTACTTAAGTGGTAGCCTTTACAGAGTATAACTGCAATACGTAAACATGTAATCATAACATTCTCACAAATCTTACATAATGTTTAGGTTACAGCACACATGTATTTGTATTTTTATACCACATTGTCCCTTTATTGGAATGATTTACAAAAGGATCTGAAACTGTCAGAACTCATTACTTCGGGTGAATTTTAATATTAAAAAAACAACATAATATTCTGGGGAAATATGATTGCTTCTGAATTTTGCACTGAAATCATTCTTGAACTGGTCTGTTTTTGCACATAACCAGATATTGTATTCATTTGTAATGTATAAAAGTTGCTGGTTTGTTGTGTCTTTGTTTGTTGTAGATACTCCTATCTTGGCCAGGTCACTCTTGGAAAACAGATTTGTATTCCAATGAGGATTTCACCTGGTTAAACAAAGGCAATATATCAATAAATAATATACTGTATATGTGTGTATAGTGTCCCTTTTTCTGTGGCCTTTTCTGTGCTCAATTGAAGCATAAGCTGCATATGAAACATTTACCAGACCTCCTCATGCATTGTACATCCTCAGTATTGCATACCTTTAACTTAATAAGTTTGTCGACTGTGCAAACAAATGAAAAACTGTACTTGTTCCTCTGCAAGCAATAATTTCAAACATCTCAAAAATAGCAATATGGCCAATATCACAACTGCTGTCTTTGTACACTTTCAGTTCTGCAGCTGTTAAAACTGCCCTTATCTGACATCTGAGCATGTTTCATGTTTGAATATCCTGACATGATGTTTCCATCTTTAACAGTACTTTGCTGCCCTCTGCAGACCTCTTTAGATTTTACCTTGGTTAATTATACAGTTGCAGAAAACATTATTAGACCATCCTTGTTTCTTCAATTTCTTGTTCATTTTAATGCCTGGTACAACTAAAGGTGCATTTGTTTGGATAAATATAATGTTAACAACAAAAATATCTCTTAAGAGTTTAATTTAAGAGCTGATATCTACCTAGATTGCATTAACCCAGTGGTTTTCAACCTTGGTGTCAGGACTCTATGTGGGGTTGCTTGGAATTCAAATGGGGTGGCCTGAAATTTCTAGCAATTAATAAAAATAAAAAAACAACAACTTACAAATAAAAAAATATATGGTGAGTTGAGAGACAATCCCAAACTCTGAAGCTGAAACTGAAGCACTCTGGTACTGTTTATCTTTCAAATGTTCATTGTGGTCGGTTTCAGATGCTGCAGCTCTTTCATAATTCATAGGTTGAGTTATTGTTTGTTCAGTATTAATTATCAGCCTTGTAAATCCAAGTTGGACTGACTGTACATATCCTGACTAAGGAAAATCAAATTCTCACTTTGTGCAGTAATCTACACCTGGCTTTTCTGCCTCCGTCCATAATAATATACATTATATTGACTAAATGCCATCTAAAATGAATGTCTATCTGCAACATAGTATAGCAAAATATTACATGATCAAAAACAAATTAATTTTAGCAAAAATAAGTCTTTGTTTTGAATGTCTGGGGTCGCCAGAAATTTGTGATGTTAAAATGGGGTCACGAGCCAAAAAAGGTTGGGAACCATCGGCATAAGTATTGTTTTTGATGACTTTTGATGGTCTAATAATTTTTTCCGCATCTGTATGTCCATTCCATCTCAAACAGATTTAGCACTTAATTATGCTGCTATTTGTATACACATTAATATAGCCCCATTGCTAATTGTAATAAAATAGGCAAATGAAACTTTATGATTTTAAAGGTGTTAAACCACTATTTTTATTGTGCGCAAGTAGCATTCTCCTTAGAAGAATCTTATTTGCATTTTGTCACTTTTGGTGGCACTACCAAGTAGAGCATCTGAATAAAAGTTTCGCCCAAGTAAACGATTTGAATAGAAGTTAATACTTCAATGAAAGTATGGAATGTAATATCTATACCAGTGGCGAGTTCTCTGAGACTGCAAGGGAAGCTCGGCTTCCCCTAAAATTACGAAAATTAAATGGTTAAATATGTACGGTTGTGCTGACATTTCATTGACTACAAATATGTTAGAACACGTTCATCTCACAGACGAGTTTGTTCAGAATCAGCTTTATCACAAATCAACAGACTCGATGTTGTTCACTTCTCATACATTCTGTTGTGCTGTTTTCTCATATGATCTATGGTCAATGCATTTGCCCGTAGAAGCCCGGCGTCTGTGCACTTCAATGGGACTGAGTGGAACAGGTTTTTTCATTGCCTCAAAACTGGACAGTAATTGGATAAATGACATGATGTTGTCCCGCCCCCAGACGTCCGGTGTCTCTGGGGGTGAATGGAGCTGCGTGGGCCGAGCTCGGCTGGGCTGGACGCCAAGCTTCCACATGCTGATTGGAGGATCAGTCCAAAGGCTGAATCCCGTTTGATTGACAGCTATTTTGAGATATACTCCTTCACTTGACATCGTTCAGTTTAATACCGTCGCACATTCTGCTTGTGAAATCGAGAGAGAAACCACTACGAAATTACTCGTTCATTTCTTGCACTGTAAATAAAACACACTCATTGTACTTCCTTGTTTCAATTTAACATAGTTTCAGTGTTTTCTTGTTTACTTGGTACGATAAGGTCACTGACCATTTTCTTAAAAAGGAACGGAGGGCTGAATTTATGTTTAAATAACTTGATCATTTTTTTATGTAAGCCGACAATGAGCTTCCCCTTTCTGAAAGACGAGCAGCTGCCACTGATCTATACCCATTGCCACAACAACATGTAATTTCCATTTGTGGCTTTCTGTGTCTTTACAAAGACTGTGAACACACTCCTGACAAAAGAGTGTCAAAGAGTAGATCAGTAGTGGGGAGGGTGTTGGCTGGAAACTACAAAAAAAAAAAAAAAAAAAAAAAAAAAAAAGAAATGCCTCTCACTATTGTTGCTGCAACAGTTGCCCTTGTGCAAAAAGGGTCTGCTTGTTGTTTCATTTCCTCTACAATGAAATGCTGGTTTGACTTTACAGCATTATGCTCGGTCTACCAATCAACTGGTAGTAAATCAAATAAAAATGTGATTTATTACAGCAAATACCAGACATTGAAAGTTTCCTGTGGGCTCAAAGGGGTTGTGATATTCTTTAATACTATAATCAGTATTGCAGTGAACTTTTTTAATTAAATACCCAAGATGTTTTAGGGTTTCTCACTAATGAGGAACAGAGGAGATCTAGACTGATTGAGACATAGCCAATAACCTAACAAAGGTGTGACAAACTAAACAAATAAATCTAAAACAAATAATTAGTCAACGTCAGAGCTGATCTACAAACCATCCAAGTCATACCTTTACAGAAAGGCCAGAGTTGAGGTCAGAGCCGGACTGAGACTCATTTTCAGCCCTGGAGTTTCATACCTCAGACCGGCCCACTTTAGATCACGACCGATTATTATTAAAATCATGCAATTATAACCTTACATGTTAGGTCTACACACTGTTCTGCAAAGCCTTCTAATTCAGTGTATTTTCTAAAATGTTTCCAATTCAGCGCAAATAAAGATTGCTTCACAATGTGGATTTATTTTAACAGTGAGTGCACATCGACATCTCCAACATTATTATTCCTCACAACACAACAATAACAGAATCTATATTTTTGTTCTTATAAAGTGTTAACATTTTTCAAACCTTTAAAACGTTTGAAATGAAAGAATATATAAAAAAATATTAAATAAAAATAAATAAATAAAGCTTGCTGCACTTTCTAATAACTATTATATTTGTATCCTCTGCAACAAAAGATTTCCATCACAACTTACTTGCGGTTTGTTCCATCGTTGCTATTGAAAACTTTTGGTATAGTGATATTAGGGGTTTGATGAGGATGATAAGAAAAAAACATGTGTATCCTGTGACTGAGGGCGATCAAAGCTAACGACAGACTCATCTTCATCTGTGTCATTTGTGCCTAGTGGTTCAGGGTTGTGCTGCTGAGCTGCTCCTCTGTCATAGACTCTGCTCTCCCTTTCACACTTCCTCCAGTTTCCCTAGACTCTCCTGCACCTGGATCACAATAAAAATAATATCTACAGACATTTTGACTTACTTAACTAATTAAGATATTTACATTGGCTAAATATGCAGGCTTATTTAATATGACTTTATGCTATTGCCTTTCAGTTGTGGGCTTTGTGTATTTACTGTCTCACTTTTAATAATAAAAATTAAAATAGGCCAGTACTATCGTTTAGGTCTAGAAAGTGGTTTTACTGGAACTAATGCTTGTTCACACAGTCTGTTCCAACAGCTCACCTGACCCGGTTCATCGTCCTCATTAGTTGTTTCCAACCGGAGGTCGTTTTTGTGAAAAAGTTGCAGATTTTGTCACATTTGGCTGCGTTTGCTTCCAGAACTTTCCTCTTTTTAATTCTTGCCTTCTCCACACCACCCATGCTCTTTCTATTATCCATGTTTCAAACAGCAAACACAGCTGACCATCCACAGCCTACAGAGCACAGATCATATCTGCTCCACAGCTGCAATGCAAGGACATGTTACGCCAGGTCACGGTGCGTCTGCAAATAAGAGGAAGAAAACAAACAGTTTGCTCGTAGAGGGGGTGTGGCCCAGGAACAGCGGCTGCAGATTACGTGTTCAAATCAGTGCTATGACTGAACACCGGCCCCCCAAAAATAAATAAATAAAATATTAAATACATATTTAAAGTGAACTCCAGCCCTCGCGGCCCAAATGTTATACCGGCCCACCGGGAATTGTTCCGGTCCTCCCGATTCGCCAGTCCGGGCCTGGTTGAGGTCATGCCAGAGTCAGTGACAGTGCAGAGAAAACTGATCCAAATATTGTGGGTATCAATTATAAGTTCTTCTCTTGAGAGAGTGTAACTTCATGTGCACATAAGCTACTGGGAACATCTGTGGTAAATGAAGTATTTGGATTCTTTGCTTGAGTAGAACTACTAATACCACAGTCTGCACAGCCCTGGTTTCAGCTTTGTGGTGAAGTTTTTCCCAGTTAATCCAGGAGGGGTTTAAAGAGGTTTAAAGAGTTTATTTAAGTTAAGAAGTGGGAGAATTCTCTCACTCCATGAAGGAACACCTACTCCTACAGTTAATTATAAACAATCAAGATAAAAACATTTAGTGTTATGGTTTTTCAACAGACAGGAAGCTGCAGTTAACTAAATAGCAACTAAGAACTACGCTTACTGGGCACTTTGTTGGGTGTATCGTTCACTTACCATATGTACCTAATAAAGTGGCCAGTGAGTGTACATGCTGCTACTGTTGCCCATCTGTGTCAGGGTTTGATGTGTCATGTGTTCAGAGATGCTGATGCTCGCTGGATGTTTTTTTTTTTTCTTTTCACGGCTTTTCTCTGTGAACAATAGAAATGTAATCACCTTATGTGTAGATCAGCAGTTTCTGAACACTCAGACGCACTCATCTGGCAACAATCATGCCACATTCAAACTCACCTCCCTTCCCATTCTAACGATCTTTTTGAGCTTCAACAGATCATCTTGATCATGTCTATATTCTCACATGCATTCAGTTATTACCATGTGATTAGGCTATTTGATTTTTGCATTCGTGTGTAGATTAACAGATGTACCTAATAAAGTGTATGTCCAACAAATGTAGTGGGGTAGTGCAATATTTGCCACTTAGAAATAGTGGTGTAGTAGTAGGTTATGAAGTTGTAAGAAAAAATACAAAAGAAATGTTCAAATATAGTACAGTATGTACTATTCAACAGTAGCTGTGACATGTACAAATAAATCCCTAAAAGCCTTGATGTGGACCCTCCTGCATTCCTCCATTATCTGTTTAAGGTAATGAAAAGGAGTTCTGTTCCAAAATCTAATTTTAACTGAAATGTTCTCAGTGTCAGATTTTTCAAGTGGTGTAAGCAAGAAAATAAAGTCTTTCCCTTCAATCACTGTGATACAGATAGTTTACTCCTTCCAAAAATGAGCTATAGCTTCCAGGAGACAACTACTGTGTAAAAAAAAAAGTATGTTCTTAGAAAAAATAATCCTTTGGGTAAATATGCAAAATGTATAATTTATGATTGAGAGGGAATAGAATAGAATAGAATAGAATAGAATAGAATAGAATAGAATAGAATAGAATAGAATAGAAATATTTGGAATACATATTACACATACACTGTTGCCCATAAAGTTGGAATATTTTTGTTTTCAGACACATTCCTCCTTTTTATTCCTATTTATACAGGGTGGGGAAGCAAAATTTACAAAGAACATTTAGTTGTTTTTTCTCAGCAGGCACTACGTCAGTTGTTTTGAAACCAAATGTATATTGATGTCATAATCATACCTAACACTATTATCCATACCTTTTCAGAAACTTTTGCCCATATGAGTAATCAGGAAAGCAAACGTCAAAGAGTGTGTGATTTGCTGAATGCACTCGTCACACCAAAGGAGATTTCAAAAATAGTTGGAGTGTCCATAAAGACTGTTTATAATGGAAAGAAGAGAATGACTATGAGCAAAACTATTACAAGAAAGTCTGGAAGTGGAGGAAGCAACAAAAAACGTACCAAAGCTTTTATTAAAGCTCTCAAATCCAAAATCAAACCAAAACACTTATGGTCAACAAGTGTTTTGGTGTTCTTGTGTAAGATTTTAACTTCAAATCATATTTTACTGCATTTCTAAAGGTCTTGTTGTCTACCTCAAGTTCAATTGCCATTTTTCTCATGGATTTGGTTGGATCCTTAAGGATTTTGGATTTGAGAGCTTTAATAAAAGCTTTGGTACGTTTTTTGTTGCTTCCTCCACTTCCAGACTTCCTCGTAATAGTTTTGCTCATAGTCATTCTCTTCTTTACATTATAAACAGTCTTTATGGACACTCCAACTATTTTTGAAATCTCCTTTGGTGTGACGAGTGCATTCAGCAAATCACACACTCTTTGACGTTTGCTTTCCTGATTACTCATATGGGCAAAAGTTTCTGAAAAGGTATGGATAATAGTGTTAGGTATGATTATGACATCAATATACGTTTGGTTTCAAAACAATTGATGTAGTGCCTGCTGAGAAAAAACAACTAAATGTTCATTGTAAATTTTGCTTCCCCACCCTGTATACAATGTAATCACTCATGACCAGGTGCACGAGTCCCTGATACACTTTATCTATCAAGTATAAATCACATTACAATCATTTCATGAGAAGAGGTTAAAATATTTTATCATATTTCATTATCATATTTTATATATTCATTCATATTGTAATAACTTAGATGCTACTGTGTTGCATATGTCATACATTACAGTAATTCATCAAAATACAGCTATGTGTTTCATCAAGGATGCACATAGAACACAATGAAAGGAAGTGTGATAGGGCTCATATAGCCGTATAGATAGCTAAAGTGTTGACCCTTCCAATGTGCCCCATGGAAGCTAATTTCAGAAAACAGCAGTCAATGGCAAGAAACACATTTTTGATCCACGTGTATGGTGTTTGTCAAATTAAATATATATTTAGAGAGAAAATTGTACTTTGTGCAAAAATGGCAAAGAGACGTCTAGTTTTGTGATTAAGAGCTCAATGGACTGCATGTCCTGTGTTATACATGTTAATAATACCAAACCAAACTTAGAATATTTCTCATCTATGTGATTTTCAAATTGAATTTGAAAAACATATTAAATCATTGGGATTTGTCTTTAACAAAAAAAATACTAATAGTCTGGCAATTCATAAGGAATTCTTTAAAATGGACTGAACTTACTCTCTGATGTATTTATTTTTCTTATATCTGTGTATTTTTAGTTTTTATTATTATTATTATTATTATTTGTCTATTCTTCTTTGTGTTTCTAAGTCTTTGCGCTATTTTAATTTATTTGTTTAGATGCTTTTTCCTTTTGACATCTTGAAGTTTGTTCAAAATTTCTTTATTCGGTATACCAATATATTTTCAATTGGAAAAAAAAGTTTGAAAAAAAAGTGAAAACAATATGAAAAATAAATAAATACACGTTTAAAAGCTAAAAAAAATAAATAAATAAGAAAAAATTCTGATCTATGTTCACGAGCAGGATGTATAGGTATTAACATGAGTGAAAATACCTACAGGTTTGGTCATGTTGAAGCTGCAGAGCCATCTACAGCTCTGAACTAGTGATGTGACATTCATGAACGAATCAAGTCTTTTGTACGGCTCTTTGAAATGAACAATGGGAACTAAGTCTTTGTAAAGAGCTGTTCATTTTTTTAAAAATTTTTTTTAAGGAGGGAGTGTCTGATTGCCTGTCAATTTAACATCACTGGGGAGGCATTGGGCAGGAGGAGAATGTTGGCGCAGAAAAAAAAGAGTGCTTGTGCATGTCTCATGGTAAGAAGTTAGCAAAAAAAACAACAGTTTGAATCATGAGGTGAGCATACTGGAGGAGGCAGAGCTGGAAGAGGGGTCGAAACCGGAGAAAAGTTTGAGAGTGGGTGAGTGACCACCTGTGAGTAATGAGCCAAAGAAAAATGTTATTTCATAAGAAAATGTTTTATTTTCTTCTTCATTTTTAGGCTACAGACTAGTCCACATCAGTGGCAGCTGCTCATCTTTCAGACAGGGGAAGCTCATTGTCGGCTTACATAAAAAAAATTGTCAAGTTATTTAAACATAAATTCGGCCCTCCGTTCCTTTTTAAGAAAATGGTCAGTGACCTTATCGTACCAAGTAGGCGTCTTTTCCAGGGACTGGACCAGAGTCCTCTCAATGGCCTTCAGCCTTTTTAAACTAGAGATGCTCCTTTCACTCCGACCTAGCCGACAGTTTAATTGCTTTAACTATCTATAAAACGATATTAAACTCAAACAAGAAATGATTAAATTATGGAACTGAAACAAGAAAACGCTGAAATTATGTTAAATTGAAACAAGGAAGTCCAATGAGTGTGTTTTATTTACAGTGCAAGAAATGAACGAGTAATTTCGTAGTAGTTTCTCTCTCCATTTCACAGTAGAATGCGTGACAGTATTAAACTGAACTGTGTCAGTGAAGGAGTAGAGCTCAAACTAGCTGTCAATCAAACGGGGTTCAGCCTTTCGACTGATCCTCCAATCAGCACGTGGGATTCTGGCGTCCAGCCCGGCCGAGCTCCGCCCACAGCTCCATTCACCCCCAGAGACGCCCGGCGTCCGGGTGCGGGACAACATTGTGGCATTTATCCAATTACCGTCCAGTTTTGAGGCAATGAAAAAAACTGTTCCACTCAGTCCCACTGAAGCCCATAGACGCCCGGCGTCCACGAACAAATGCACTGAGCAGAGATCGAATGAGAAAACAGCGCAACGGGAATGGAGGAGAAGTGAACAACATCGCGTCCGTTGATTTGTGATAAAGCTGATTCTGAACGAACTCATCTGTGAGAAGAACGTGTTCTAACACATTTGTTGTCAATGAAATGTCAACACAACCGAACATATTTAACCATTTAATTTTCGTAATTTTAGGGGAAGCCAGGCTTCCCTTGCAGTCTATGAGAAATTGCCACTGGTCCACATAATGTACCGTGATGTTTTTGGTCAAATTCCAGCATTTGCCTAATGTCACCTCTCATGTCATGGATTTAGCCCACACATTTGAACTAACTATTCTTTTTTACGGTAAGATAATATTTACTGCCGCGCCAATTAAACACCTTTAAAATGTTATGTCAATCATCACATGTAGCCTATTTAGTCATTAAAACATTGGTGTTTCAAAAGAATGCAAAAAACATAAAAGAGCCAAACTCTTTGAACTGTTCTTTTCAGTGAACGGCTCCTGATTGAACGGCTCCCTTCAAAGAACTAAAAGTCCCATCACTACTCTGAACAGAGCGTGAAGAGACGCCGTCTGATGACGTCATCCACGCTAGCCACGTTTGTTTTATACTTTTTCTATTTATGAATTTTCACAGCTTCAACAATTCAACAATTTTACAACAAACTCTCATGACTTGTAAATGTATGTTTTGAACTTAAAACAGCATAGGTGTAAATAGTATAATTCAAACGCCACTGATTGTAATGCATTTTTTCTCAGAGTAGGGCAGATATAGACAGACAACCGGAATCTCCACTAAGATAACCCAATAGCCGTTAATGCTCAGGATCATTAGGGAGAGAATATGGTAGGCACAAATCAAGATAGTTCAACAAGGGGGCGTAAACTCCTCTGTGAATAGATGATCTCTGTCAGACCCTCCTCCTTTCCATCTGTGACAGAGGAGGAGCAGCAGCAGGAGGAGGAGCAGCACAGTGTGCATTAGTTAGCTCCCTGCTTTCACAGTGGAAGAAGCCATGGCGTCTGCCCTGTGCACTGTTGTCGTGTGTGCTGTGTTTGTGTTCCTAGCCCCGGGTGTATCTGGTAAGAATCCTCTCTAATCACTCTGTACTGTCTCCTTTTACTCTCACATTATTCTCGATGTTTTTTTGTAATGCTGAAGGCTCACTGTGGCTCAGGTCGACGTGTTTTTAGCAGAAGCCGGACTCAGACACGCTGACGGGGCGATGTCACTGACGCTAGCTTTGTATCCAAGGGCTGGGTGGTTGTGTGTTAAAGTTAAAATATGTTAGTCAAACTTTTTTTTCTTTTGACTTTCTGGTGTTTATTTCAGCTAGCTAGTTGGAAGTAAATGGTCCTTCTTTTTTATGTAAAGGTCAACATTGACAAAGCAAATAAGCTCCATACCGATCAACACTGCAGGGAACACAACAGTAAGCTAGTCATGGTCATTCCAAGGATGGTTTCTATTGTCCAAAACTCCACTGAGTCAATTGTTATTCATTGTATAGTTAAATTAATTAGAATGTCATTGTTTCAGTAATTAGAATACAAGTTGACATTACATATATGTATTTATTACCACAAATTGACATACCGAGTTACTACACAGTTGGTTGTCACCTCTTGAAAGACAGTTGTACAATATAATACAAAAGATCAAATTAAATTGAACCTTTTTAAAGTCTTTTTCCAACCTACCAACAACTAGCTACTTAGAATTATTCTCAAAAGACTTGTAGATAATATAGTATTGATATCCCAGACTCAGTGGTTAGGGAAGTCACATGACAGAACACGCATGTGATTACAAAATCACCAATGAATCAACAGTATGTGTCCACCGAATAAAGTGTGAAGCTCATTGTTTATAACAGTGTCATCAAGTTTTCTTCTCTAAACTTAAACTCGTAGCGGCCTATTTTGACAGTCAAAATAGCACTGTGTCTTATAATTTTCATGTGCTGCGACAGCTGATAGTTTACATTATTGCTCTGTTTGCTTTGTTGTGTTTTTAGACATCAAAACGCTGTTTTCTGTTTAGTCTGTGTTGTCAATAGCTGCACTAAAGTTATGTTTGGAATCATCCAAAGTCAGAACTGACACAGTTTAGCCTGAACCATGGATCAACAAATGGTGAATTTAGCAAAGATGATGTCACACTATAATTTTCTATCTTTATAAGCCTCATTACCAAAAAATCACCTGTGCAAAAGAAACACTGATTCCAGCCTCAAACTCTAGTCTTTAAAGTTAGACCTGTGGTGGTGAAAACAACAATGCCTCTAGTTTTTGTCACTTTCACTTTCTTTAAATCTGAATAGTGTTGTTTAGCAGTTCTCATCCCTTCTTATCACTTTCTGACACATTGATCAAAGGCCCTGTGGTGTTAGTTTTTGTCACCATGGGAGACCAATAGAGTGAGTCGCTAGTCCCTCTAGTACTCACATAATTCTTGTGGTTCATCAGGGTAAATATATTCACTAATATGTTTCTCTACAATCTACAGGGTGGGTGAAAAGTAACTAGGCAGTAAAAATTGGTTATAAAGTCCATATTCCTTTTACAAATTTATTGAAACAAATGATACATGTTCTTTATTTAATTGGAAAATGAAAGTAAATCTTCATATTTCAATGTAAGCACAGGTGTCAACCAGTTTCCTCAAACAACCAGGGGGATGGAATGAACAACCTACTGAAAGACGTCATCTGCGATATCATTGAAAATAAGAAATAAGGCAATAAGAAAATAAGAAATCTCATTAGTGTTGTCTGTTTAAAAAATGTTTTTGTCATGACTTCAGTGATACTAAAAATTATATAAGCAGTTTCTAATGCCTAGTTAGTTTTCACTCACCCTCTAATACACTGGCATCTCTGCCAACACTCTACTGACACTTTTTTTTTTTTTTCAAATATTTTGAAGTAGAAATACTACACATAGGCTAACCCCTTTTAAGTGAGGTGGAGGTGGCTCCATCCTGTCAGGTTCACATTGTCCTCAGCTTAGTTTTTTTGTTTTTTTAAAGAATTCTAATATTTATACAAAAGTTGAGGAAAAATTACAATTATCCTATTACTGTATGATTAACTAGGTTCATTGCTGTTTGATCAAACACTTCATCAAGCCAGCAAAAGCAGGACATATTAATATATTCCAGACAAAATTACTCTAATTACTGTTTCACTCATCTAATTTTTTCTATGTCTTAAACCAACAGAACAAATTATTGGAGATCTTGAAGAAAACCTGAGCAATGTGATAAACCCATTGGCAGATAATAAGAATATTTAAAGCCTCCTTTTTAGACCAACAAAGGTTAAAAAAAATCCTGTGCCATCACTTCAGCATAATGTTATAACCGAGTCAAGAGCTGCATGTCACAAAAATTTGACAAATGATGCCTCCTCATAATTCTTCAGGAAATACCCTGCAACATCTGTTGATGACACTTCTACTCAAATTATTATTGAAGGCTGTGAAGTAGTTGTATATTCTGTTTTTGATTTATTAAATCTCTGCACGTACAAAATAAAGCTTAATCTCTACAGCTTTATCTGCAGTCATCGTAATGGTAACTTACCCCTCTGCTTTCTGTTTCTTGTGTAGCAGGGGGCAAGTGTGAGGCCTACACCGATTTGACCAACACCTACCACCCATCTCAGCGATGCTACCTTGGATTTTGCTGTGGTTCTTGCTTTAATAGATACTGTTGTCAGGACAGTTTCTTTCGCCTCAGTGAGGATAAACAGGAAGAGTGGTAAGCTACTTGATTTTGTAATTCATGATAAAGTGTACTACAGTAAAAACTAAACTAAAAAATTTGGTCTCAAAACCTTTTGTCAATTCCTTCTCAGTCTTGTTCTGTGCATGTGTAATCACAATAGAGGTGTGCATTTGCAGCCTCTAGTGCAATGATTTTGCAGCCCAAGCACAAGAAGTCACATCTTCCTGTTCAAGACCACCAGTATGGGAGATGTATTTGTCAGTTACAGCTAGAAAAACAAGCCTGATATTTATACAGATAGAGATGAAAGTCACTATATATATATATATATATATATATATAAATGAAGAGTTAATTTTATATTTTTAAATAATCACCAATGTCATCATTGTACTTCATTGTTTGCTCCCACTGATCTGTGATGATGATGATTGTTACTATTGTTATTAATATTTTTGATAAGATTGTTTTGTGTACATATTTTGTTTCTTTTTCAGTGATGAAAGATACACATATTCATCCACGGTGCCCTTGGTGTTTGGTATAACTGGCTTCATTGTCTTTATACTCATCGTCATCTGCTGCTGTGTGTGTCCCTGCTGCTGTTTGTACAAGATGTGTCGCAAACCACAACGTAAGTAGACACTTGCTATAAATAATTCAGTCCATTGTCGCCCATTATATTTTTAGATGCGTATGTGGAAATTAGTTCTTTGGCTCTGAGTACACCTGCCCTGATATTTACTGTAGCTCTAGATGTGGCCTTATGTATTGAATTAGAATGAGTAGTTCCAGATAACCTGAATTGTTAAATGTTGTTACTTGTAAATACTGTGTCGGAAGACTTTTTTGATGATTTGTTGCTGTTTTCAGGCCAGATCATCAAAAAAATGTAATATTTTATGTAGTGACTTTTATTTCTGTACATTCTGTGGAGTAAATAGTTGTAATTTTCAATCTTGTATAAACGTATTCTAATGAGAGGTGCTTTTCTAACATAATTGTGTTAATATCTTAAAAACCTAAGTAAAGGACCGTAGGTTAACTTTAGGTTAAATGAATAAGTATTCTTTTGGTTTCTAGTGTGTTGGAGTATTTGTCTGTCAAGTTTTCATAAAACATCATCAGGAGACTCATTTGAGATGGAATGGCCCACCCACCACATGACTTTCATTACTGCAATTGCTTGGACACAGTAACAGTAACGCAGGCATTTGAGCACAAGCTGATTTGGGGTGCACAAATTACCAGTGTTTCACAAAGTAATTGTAACATTTATGAGAGATCCAAGCTGTGACGTTCCTTGTTTGACATTTTTCTTAGTTCTCAGATTTGCAAGGTTTCACATCTCTTTTTTTTTTTGTGGTATTTTGTGGTGAGCAGTGTTTCTCACTCATTCTCATTTTCTCTTAACTGATATTTGATCTTCGAAGACTAGAACAAACACCTAATTTTTACTACCGTTTTAAATACGTCAGTACATTTATCCTGAATGTAAATAAATCTGAAATAAATACGACTGTTAATCCAGCTATATTTTTCTATATACATTTGGATTTACTCTACTTTTTTGGGTTAGCTAATCATAAAAAGCCCCCAGCACTGTTCTCTCTCCTTGCTCTCTCCAGCATAGATCACATAAGGTCCTTTTCCCCACAGTGTCCCTGCCACAAAATTACATTCAGCATCCTGACTCTGACAATCCTTCTGCCGCTGCTGTGACCACTCCCATGTTTAAGCAGTTTGTGGTACATTTAGACCAGACTTTTACGTTTGTTGAGACAGGACGTCACAATCAAAATTATACGTTTTTGTGTGCCAAAGTCCCCCATCATTAAGTAACACCACTGAAATACTGTAGATTTAGGAACTAAGCTCAGTGTCATGCTTGCAAACAGTTCTCCTATATTTTGAAACAAACCGGTGTTCACCATAATTTCATTACTCTGGCTTTATTTCAGTCATATTTCTAAAACTATACATAAGGAAAATTTACTTAAGTAGCTCTTGATACAAACTTCATTCATTACTACAAATATCCATCAACACTGTTGAGTGAGGTAGCATATCGGAATAGCTAAAGTTTAAACAGAAGAAAGAAATCTAAATAGGGCAGTTTATTAACATGCGCTCTGATGCAGTGTGCAAACACTTACACAAACTCATCACAGGAAGTATGTACCCAGACAAGCACAAGCAGAGCAGTTTTGTGGTTATTTGTGTTGTTACCACATAATGTTTAATGCCTCTCGGATGCTCAGATTACCTAGGTTAAGGTTTGCTGTGCAGCAGCTAAACTCTGGCACAGAACAGTAGGTTAAAACAGTACAAGAATGTGGATTCCCCTGATCGAGACTGTTGCATGTTGGGATCACGGCCAGGAATGTCAGAGCTCCACCTCATATGACTCACTGCTTCCACAACCAACAGTTGGGAAAACCAGAGACCATCACACGTCATTTACAGGAAATGGTCATGTTGCCTCCCACTCTGTTAAGGAAAAAAAAACATGGTTGGGAAATGACTGACTGACACACAAACATCCACCCATGCCTTAGGTGCTTCTTCTTTTTTTTTTTTTTTTCTTTTTTTTTCTTTTATCTTTTGTTTAAATGACAGTGCCAGGTTAACACTTTAAAACTCCATTTCCTAAATGAAAATGAGAATAGTAATGGAGAAAGAATTATTTCTTGTAGTCATTTTGACTTTGTTTTCCTAGTAGTAGGGTCCAGTACTGTTTTTTTTTTTTTTTTTCTTTTTTTTTTCAGTTGCTAAATGCAGAGGTGATGTTCTACAGTTAAGCATAGTCACATATGTTGACCAAATGACCTGTCTGAGTCAAATCAAAACTTCCCTTTGTGTAACGGGTTATTTTGGTCATGCGGTAAAAAGGAAATAACATTTAAGATGGTGACTACTTCAGTGTTTTTTTTTTGCGGGGGGCCAGTTGTATGCTGATGTTAGTGGACTGTACGCCTCAGATGTCATTTATGAGATGTGAAAATTAGGTCTGTGAACTGTTTTTAACTCCTGTTTATCAAACAGATGGCAAGGACCACAAAACAGCAGCTGTTAGTCAAGGCTAATTTTAGTTTAGTTTAGTGTGGTCATTTTTTTTAACTGGTGCACAGTTCCTCCCACATCTGTACTTCCTCTTTTTATCTGAAACTGTGGCCATGAAAAAGAACAATATTACCAGTGTCATAAATGCATAGGTAACCTTTTATTTCAAAAACTGAACAAAAACCTAAAATAAACAAAAAAGAATAAATATGCAATTGGGGCATGTGCAAAAGTCTGGGCATCCTACACACTTAGTACCCAGTAAGGGGACCCCCCCCACAGCAAACATCACAACATCCAAATGTTTTTCGTACCAGCTGAAAGTCTTTCAGTTCTTGTTTTTGTGATTATTCTGCCATTCTTCCTAACTATACATCTCTAGTTCTCAATGAAATACTACCTTCAGGATTTCAATGATGTTTAAGTCTGGGGCCTGTGACAACTGTTCCAAAACCTCCAGCTGTCTCCTGTGGTAGTCCACGGTAGATTTCAAAGTATGGTTCGCATCATTAATCTGTTCCAAAAGGTGTGATGTTGGCTTCCAGAATTCATCCTAATGTAGTTATAGTTTGGGCAGTTTGAAATATGCAGTGAGGTATGATGTTGTCATGTAAGCATTGTTTCCAAAGAAACTCTCAGACCAAATACTTGACTCTCAGCTGTTATATTAACTGAGCATCTTACAAATGTTCAAACCCGGGCCGTGCTTCCTATTTATAAAATAATTAAGTAATAGCAAGAGTCATGTTATTTTAAAAGACTGAAATTCTTATATACATATACATCTAATATTTGATATATCAGCCTGTTTCACTTTTCACTCTCGTTGACCACCATGCTGTCATGTAAGAGAAACCAGGATTATTAATGCTAGTGGACATGATTAATTAATCAGTCAACACTAAAGCTCTAATGTGGAGTAAAGCTCTTGAGATTCTTTCTGTTTCTATGACATGAAGTTGCAAATTTGTCAGTTCTGCTGTGAGCAGTGCACCTTGGGAAAACTGTAGTTATTGTAACTCTAGCTTTGTGAGTATGTGCAAAGTGCTCTAAATAGATTTTAGATTAGGATTTTCAACAATACAAATGCCTCAAGTATTGGCAGGGACAGTTCTGTCCATTAAAATATGCATCTCCGCTTTATTGATTTTAATGTCTCTTGTGTTTCTGTGTTGTTTGCTTACAGCTGTGATAGCTACCACCACCCACACCACAGTGGTCACCAGCACTCCTCAACACTACCCCCAGCAGCCAACTGCAGTGCCTCAGTCCTACCAGGGGGCGCAGTACCCAGCCTACCAGCCTGTACCTGTCCAGCCTGGTTACGGAGCCCAGCCTATGCCCACGATGCCCTACCAGGGACAGCCGTACAAACCAGGACCACCACCAACATACCAAGAAGCCAGTGGGTTTACACTCTTTATCATCAAGTGTCACATGACTCACTGTAGTAACTGTCAGTCGTCTATAGTATTGCTTCTTTGTGTGTTAAACAGATTAGTATCAGAATAGCTAAAGCCAGAAGCTGAGCTGTAAAAACTGCCACTGGTTAATATGTTAGAAAGTCAGTATCAAATTTTAAATTGTGATAAATATATATCGATCAAATGGGAAGAAAAATGGTAAGCTGTCATATCGCTCAGTCAGCTGCCATGTATTTTTGCAAAGAAATTGTTAAATAAAAATGGATATAATGGTTTGGAAAATCAATGCAGTATTGCAGAACAATGTATTCAACTGTATCTGCATTTACTTATACCCCAGTGGTTATTTTGTTTGACAAAAGTGAAGATGTGCTTATTATCAAACCTCTCCTAATCCTGTCTTGTTTTCTTGCTGTGTCCAGCTGGTCCTGCCTACCCTGTCAGCCCGATGCATTACAGCCAAGCCGCATTCACCCCTGGGCAGCCGTCGTACCCTCTACAGCCTCCTGTCCAGCCGCAGCCTGTTGCTCCACCCCCACAGCCAGACTACTTAGCCCAGCCAGCATACAATCCCGATTATGTAGCACCTCCACCCTAGATGGGATAAAGGACCAGACCCCTGGTTTTCAGCCACTTTAGTCATGCTACAACATTTTGGAACTTGGCAAAGCTGGAAATGTGTAATCTGAATTGAGAGGAGGTTCGTTCTTAAGCATCTTAATTCACATATTTTCTTGGTTAATATGTGAATGCTATGACACATTTGTTGCAGATGTCCTGTCAAAAAAGCTGCCAAGTGAAAATGTTGATGCTTCTTGGTTCATGTTGCATGGACTGATAAATCTTCTTTGTGTATTGCTATATCTCAGTCATCTTAGTCATAAAACCACTGAGTGTGATTTTAAAGAGTAGGTCAAATGCTCTGTCTTTCTTTTAACCTCCATTTCCCTTTTTGCTGCTATCTATACTGTGTGTACAGGCTAAACTTGTTTGTTCTACTTCTTCACCGTCTACCTTTAATACAAAATACTCAGTGGTCAAACTTTGGCAAAGTGCTGGTGACTGGTGCCATAATCTTATTTTACACAGTACTTTTTATTTCTTAGACTCTAGAGGGTTTATAATTCTTTTATATGTATAATACTTGGGAACAAAAAGTCCAAAATGTTGTCTCCCTTTGCCCCTATGAGGATAACGAACTGAGTGGAGACAAAAAGCCTTTCTTTTTTAAACTCCCAAACTTAGGGATGCACTGATCTGTTGGCTGGTATATGCCTTTTTGACTACCATTGGCCTATAAATCAATAAATGATAAATGAGTCAATAATGTAACACGGCGGTTACCAATGGAAGTGGCCGATGACCATATGCTCTTACAAAAGACTTCCTGTGTGATAATGTAGCATCTTGACTGCAGCCACGCTCTCTATTCATTCATTTCCATTGCTGTTGTACTAATTTGGGTTTAGTATGTTGCAGATTGTCTTGTCTTGAATTTCAAGTGGACCATGTTGTGTCCTGAACTATGTGTCTATGTAAGTGTACTGACTAAATTATTAGTTAATTTAAGTCTAGCTCAGTGATGCAAACTAGAATTTAGCTTGCTAGCAGTTAGCAACAGAACACCATAAAAACATAGTAAACAAATATAACCCTAACCCCCTGAAAAACATCAGAATCAGCTTGGGCTAAACTGGTATTTTAGCCATCGGTATCAGGCCAGAATTTCAGGATCTGCACGTCCCTTCCCCAAACCCCTCTGTGAAAAGGGAATGTTTGTTCTACGCTACACAGCTTTTTATATCAATACAGCAAACACTTTGCATACACTTCCGTATGTTCAGGCAGAAGGGAGATTTTTTTTTTTTTTTTTTTTTTTGCTCAGGTTGTGTGTTTTTAATTAGTTTAGATCTGTATGTTTTTCTAAGCTGAAATGCATCGGCAGCTTTGAATGATGAAACCAAACGAGATTTATTTCTTTACAGTTTAACATTTGCCTTGTTGAATCCAAAAAAGGTATATCCAGTATACAAAATGCAAGAGCACCTGTGCCTTCTCTGTCATTTTACAAAAAAATTCATGTATATCATTCAAAAGTAAATTTCATCTGTTTAATTATTAAAACATTACTTAAACCAGCAACAACTAGTCTGTCTAGATAAGATAAACAGCGTTGCCTTTTAGCTTTAATTCCGTATTTATATCAAACTGTTAGTGTTCTGTTCTTTTTGTTTAGGTCATTTTTTTCTTTTTCAGTATTGTATCATTTGCCTTGTCAAATGTTAATGTTCCTATGTATAAATTGGTGTCCTTATTAGGCTGTTCCAACAGACAATTTGAATAGGTTTCATTTAGTGACTTTTCTTCTCAAACTTCACAAGAACTCCTCCTTTCCTCTGCTCTGTCACATGTTTTGCTTCAGCCTTGCCATGACATCTGTTTTTTAGCTGAAATTACTTGAAAATAGTTTCACTCAAGTGACTTCTTTTGACCCTGCTCAAAGACAGAACTCATGACATTCATATTTTGAGCCACATTGGTTGAAATCTGTCACTTTTATTTCTTTTCAATAGCAGTGGTCCGTGAATTTAATAACATACTTATCAATATTTACTGTCGCTGAGGTTAATGGGTACAAGTTTCAGAATAACATTCCATCCTGTGACTTATTACCCATTCAAGTATGAGATCACTGCTAATAAAAAATAAAATGATCTTTTTTTTGGGTCCAAGTAGGTGTGTGATCCTTTCATATTTTACATTTGCGACTGTTTATGAGGAATGTACATGCATGTGTTCCAATCTGTGTAGTGACATTGTTGTAGACCTGCATTTTCTGTGAATCCTGTCTTCATAAAGGCATCGTGCCTGCGATACCAATCTTGGCCAGTGTTCAAGGCGTTTGTGTCCATTTTGTGTGTATGGATGACATCAGTTTATGTTTTTCTGTGTAAAAGTTAAAAAGCATTTTGTTCTTGTTCCATCTGTGCTTCATGTTCAAGAACTGTCACTGTTGCTACTCTGAGACTATCTGTACATTGCTTTTATTCTGTTGAAATCACATCTTTCATTCAGCTGATGTCAATAAAAAGTATATTTTCTGTTTTTGACAGTGTTTATTGAAATATCAGAACTTGAGGCAATAAGTAGTTTTTGTATCAAGTATAGACTCAATAAATGATAAATAGATGACTAAAAACACTTGGATAACAAAAAATTACTTAAAAAAATAACAGATGGAATGAATGTAATTAGGTATAAGAACACTATTTGCAATACCTGTGAATTAAACTGAGAAAATTATAACTTTAAATATGAAAATATCAAATTATTTCAATTGGTGAGAAGTCTGGATTGCAGACAGGCCAGTTCAGCACCCGGACTCTTATACTACAAAGCCATGCTGATGTGGTGGTGGGGGTCTTTCTAAAATATGCAAAGCCTTCCCTGAAAATAAGTGACCTGGATGTGCACATGCATTGGTCTAAAACCTGTACATTTCAGTGTCACTGGGGCCTTTCCAGACATCTGTCAGCTCTAATACACCCTCATATCATCAGAGATGCACGGTTTAAAATGAGAGCTGATAACACACTGGATGATTCCTCATTTCAATTAATGTGACCACAGAACAGTTTTCCACTTTGCCTCAGTCCATTTTTTATGAGCTCTGGCCCAAAGAAGGCGATGGTTTCTGGATCATGTTCACATATCGTTTCTTCATTGCACTATGGAGCTTTAACCTGCATTTGTGTTTGGCACAGCAAACTACATTCACAAACAGTGATTTAGGGAAGTGTTCCTGAATGCATGAGTGATTTCCATGATAGCATTTTACTTGGTTTTATTGCAGTTGTTCCACAATTTGCAGACAGGTTGTTTTTTTTCTGCAGTGAACCTCTGCCCATCTTTATGTTTATGTTTATGCATTTGGCAGACGCTTTTTTCCAAAGCGACTTACAGGGGAAAACCAATCAAATCACTCAATCAATCAAATTTTCTTTATATAACGCCAGATCACAAAAAAGTTATCTCATGACACTTTATATATAAAGTTGGTCAGAACCAGACTCTAAGCCAATTTACAGAAACCCAACAGAATCCTCCAGGAGCAAACACTTGTGACTGGTGACAGTGGCGAGGAAAAACTTCCCTTTAACAGCAGAAACCTGGAGCAGACCCAGACTCCTGGAGGATGGCCGTCTGCCTGGACCAGTTGGGGTTAAAGAGAGAGGGTAAAGAAAGAGAAAAAGAGAGAGCGATAGAGATAGAGACTGGGGGAGAGGGGGTGAAGTGGGGAGTAGGGGGAGACACATGGAGGCAGTTGAGGATAAGTGAGTGGTGATGATGAGGGCAGGGGAGAGGCAGGACCACCGCAGCAGGTCCAGAGATAATCCTGGAAGAATCTGTGATAATCCTGGGAAAAACCTTATTAGAATATTTAAAATGGAATGTCTGAAAAGTGCTAGGACAGGAGGTGCTCTCGGAAGAGCTGGGTCTTCAGGAGCTTCTTGAAGATAGGCAGGGATGCCTCTGTTCTCGTAGTACTCGGTAGAGCATTCCACCAACATGGAACGACCCATGAAAAGAGCCTGGATTGTCTTGTACAAGGTCTGGGGACCACCAGACAACGTTCCCCAGATGACTCTCTTTACTTCAGAGAGTCACTGAGATGCTCATTGTTTACATCCAGTCATATCACTAACCCATTGTCCTGTATCTTTTTTCAGCTTATTTTTCAAGCCAATTGCTTTCCCTTTCTTAAATGGTACCTTTTCCAAGCTTAAACATTTGATATGTTTTCTATGTTGTGTAATGTATAAAATACGGGCAGTGTTCTGTTGCACTGGAAAGTCATACTAGAGTAGAAGTACAGGTAACCTACCAAAAAATGACTCTGGTAGAAGTTCAAGTCACCAACTGAAATGCTACTCAAGTTAAAGCCTTCAAATATCTAGTATTTACTAGTATGTACTTTAAGTATATTAAGGGATTAAATCAATTCAGTGTACTCAAGTAATGAAAGCAAAAGTACAAGTAGATGTTAATAACAACCAAAGGCAGTCAGAATTCTGAATATTGTGAAGTTTATCCAGGATTTTAAAACATGGTAAAGTAAAAGACAAGCAGTCAAAATATTGAAAACGATCACACACTTAAAAAAAAAAAAAAAAAAAAAAAAAAGGTTTGAAAACCTAAACAAGAGTAGACTACTGCTGGTATTATAAATGTCAGAATTTTGAAAAAAAAAATACAAAATAAAAATACAAGTATTAAGCTTACGTGGCTCCTCAAAACATGAAGCCTACATTACACTTCATAAACAAGGAATCCAAAGTTTAAACCAGGGGTGTCAAACATGCGGCCCGGGGGACAAATCCAGCCTGCAAAAGGGTTCAATTTGGCCTGTGGGATGAATTTGTGAAATACAAAAATTACACTGAAAATGTTAACAATCAAGGATGTTAAAATAATTTTAGGTCAATTAATTCTAAAGTGGATCAGAACAGTAAAATACTATCATAATAAACTATAAATAATGAAAACTGCAAATTTGTCTCTTTTTTTTTAATGTAAAAAATGTAAAATTACACAAAAATGTTCACATTTACAGACTACTCTTTTACAAAAAAAATGTGAATATCTGAAATGTCTTAAGAGAAGTATGTGGAATTTTAATAATAGTCTCCCTGTATGTTTAATGTTTGGTGTATTTGTAGATCCACTGTGATCTCTAAGTTGTGATTCACGTGTATAAATGATAAACTAAGGCGTAATATTGTTAACATTGCACTTATTTTACTAAAGAATTTTCAGGTTGTTCATATTTGTTCATGTTATGTTCAACTACAATTCATAGATGTAAACATTTTAATTACGGAATTTTAAGTGTATTTTTGCGTGTATTGTAGGATATTTAAACATATTTAAGTGCATTCTTGCGTGTATTGTAGGATTTCTGAGCATAATTAAGTGTATTTTTTCATGTATTGTAGGATATTTAAGCATATTTAAGTGCATTTTTGCATGTATTGTAGGATTTTTGAGCATTATTAAGTGTATTTTTGCATGTATTGTGAGAGTTTTGAGCATAATTAAGTTATTTTTGCATGTATTGTAGGATATTTAAGCATATTTAAGTGTATTTTTGCATGTATTGTAGGATTTTTGAGCATAATTAAGTGTATTTTTGCGTGTATTGTAGGATTTCTGAGCGTAATTAAGTTATTTTTGCATGTATTGTAGGATATTTAAGCATATTTAAGTGCATTTTTGTGTGTATTGTAGGATTTTTTAGCATAATTAAGTGTATTTTTGCGTGTATTGTAGGATATTTAAGTGTATTTAAGTGTATTTTTTATTTTATGGAATTTACTTTTTTCACTCAAAAGTTCTTATGCTATTATTTATATTATTTTACTGGTCAGGCCCACTTTATGTCATATTAGGCTGGATGTGGCCCCTGAACTAAAATGAGTTTGACACCCCTGGTCTAAACCATTGACATAATACCAACCTGTTTCTAGGCATAGTCATTCAACTTTTTTTTTTTTTTTTTTTTTTTTTTTTTTCATTATTTGAACAATTAACATTGAACAGTAAATATACATAATAGTATACAACAACAAGGGTAGAAAGTTCCATAATTCACAAAATCTTGTACATTATATAGAGAAACACATGTAAGTAAAAACATTAGGAAAGAAAAAATAAATAAATAAAAATAATAAAATACAATAAATAAATAAAAATAAATAAAAATATGTAATAATAAAAAAAAAATGCTCGAGGAATAAATAGAGATTATACAAAATGAATAAGATTAAATATTTGACATATTTTTTTGTTTTATTTGCTTTAGAATTTATACTGTTTCTCAAATTGTCTACGTAATTGGAAAAAAGGGCTTTGAAAACAGTAATGCTTGGACATTGATGTGCAAATTTGGAGCAATGAATGTGAAATTTGGCAAAAATAATCAAAAGGTCGATAATATATCTTTTTTCTGGAGTTATTTTATCAATGCGTGATAGGCCAAATAAAATGTGTTGAAAATTCAATTTACACGAAGAGTCAATTTTTGTGTTTATAAAATTATTTAAATCAATCCAAAATATATGTGTGTAGGTGCAATCCCAAAATAAATGATATATTGTTTCCTCTGCGTTGCTGCAAGAAAACCAAAGAGTATCAATATTTCTTTTATATTTAATCATATAGGTCTTCACCAGATAACATCTGTGGATCAATTTAAAAGTAGCTTCTCGTACCTTATTAGTAATAATAAATTTCTTTGACAGGATCCAAGTGTTTTTCCAGTCTATGTCATAGTAAATATTATTCCAATAAAAAACAGCTGCACGTTTGGAAACAATATCTCTTTGAATTATTTCTCTAATACAGACCTGATCAAAATCTTAAGACCAGTTATAAAATAGCTAGAATTTACCTTTTGCACATTTGGATCTTAATGAGGTTTTAAGTAGAGCTACAATATACAAAAGCAAGAAGGGGGAGTGAGACAAAAAGCACTTTGAGAAAGTAATTTATTGAAAACAAGTAAACTGAAATAGGCTGTTTATCAGCTGATCAAAAGTTTAAGACCGCAGGCTATAAAAGCCAAAATCTGCTCAAAATTCTCATTTTCTGTCGGGCATTCACACGGTCATGCCCTCCTGATGGCTAAAGCTAAGAAGCTTTCTCTTCTTGAACGTGGTCGGATCGTCGAGCTGCATAAGCAAGGCCTCTTGCAGCGTGCCATTGCTGCTGAGGTTGGACGCAGTAAGACAGTCATTCTAAATTTTTTGACAGATCCTGAGCATTATGGAACAAAAAAGTCAAGTGGTAGACCCAAAAAAATTACACCTGCGCTGAGCCGGAGGATCCGATTGACTGTCCGTCAAGACACGGGGCGGTCCTCGACCCAAATTAAGGCCCTTACTGGTGCCGACTGCAGCGCAATAACCATCAGACGGCATCTGCGGGAAAAGGGTTTCAAAAACAAAAAACGAATTCAAAGACCTCGTCTCCTACAACGCCACAAAACTGCCCGTTTAGACTTTGCCAGGGAGCATCAAACATGGGACACTGAAAGGTGGAAAAAAGTTTTATTCTCTGATGAGAAAAAATTGAACCTTGACGGTCCAGATGGCTTCCAACGTTACTGGCATGACAAGGAGATCCCACCTGAGATGTTTTCTACCCGGCACAGTGGAGGGGGGTCCATCATGATCTGGGGTGCTTTTTCATTCAGTGGAACACTGGAGCTTCAGGTGGTGCAGGGTCGTCAAACAGCGGCTGGTTACGTGCAGATGTTGCAGCGGGCATCCCTCATGACTGAGGGCCCTCGTCTGTGTGGTAACAGCTGGGTTTAAAAACAGGACAACGCTGCAGTTCACAATGCTCGCTTGACGAAGGACTTCTTCAGGGAGAATAACATCACTCTTTTGGACCATCCCACATGTTCCCCTGATTTAAATCCCATAGAGAACATCTGGGGATGGATGACAAGGGAAGTTTATAAAAATGACCATCAGTTCCAGACAGTTGATGTCCTTCGTGAAGCCATCTTCACCACTTGGAGCAGTGTTCCCACCAGCCTCCTGGAAACACTCGCATCAAGCATGCTCAAATGAATTTTTGAAGTGATTAACAAGAACGGTGGAGCTACTCATTACTGAGTCCTAATGAGAAAATTTTTTGTTCTGGTTTGGAGAGTTTTTTATAATTTTTTGAGCGATGGTCTTAAACTTTTGATCAGCTGATAAACAGCCTATTTCAGTTTACTTGTTTTCAACAAATTACTTTTTCAAAGTGCTTTTTGTCTCACTCCCCCTTCTTGCTTTTGTATATTGTAGCTCTAATTAAAACCTCATTAAGATCCAAATGTGCAAAAGGTAAATTCTAGCTATTTTTCAACGGGTCTTAAGATTTTGATCAGGTCTGCACATTGGTTGCATAGTCATTTAACTCTCTCTCACATCCACAGAATGGTGACGTTGTGTGTGGACCGTCGTTTGCACATGCGCATTACACGACTAGGTCCGATGACAGATTAGCTCCTTGACACTGTTGCAGTCACCGGTGATCTCAGTAGTGATAACACCAAATTTACTTTGATTTATTTGTTGTAACGTGCAACGATACTGTGCATACACATGTATGGGGGTAGAAGTATGAAACTGCGTTAGAAAATGTAGTAAAGTAAAAGTAAACAGAATTTAAAAAATCCTCAGTAAATTACAAATTCTCCCAAAACTTTCTGGAGTCCAGTAGTGCAGTATTATTTCACCACTGAATACAGGTTTATGGGATATGCACATCATTGCATTCTGTTAATATTTATATTTTACTCCACACTTACTTTTTTGTAGCAGATTGTACCTGGTTCAGAGGAGGTAAACTATGAGTACAGGTGAGGACAGAGCAGGTTCAGGCTTCTGAGGAGGACCCTTCTACAGCAGGGGGCCTCAGTGGTACAATCACACTGGGGTGGAGTTACATGTCTTTTTCTTTTTTTTTGCCACGGAAGCTACAGGTTGCGTAAGACTACAGGAACAGAAAGTAAAACTTAAATCTGGAAGGTTTTCCACGCATTGCTCACTGTGATTTTTTTTTTTTTTTACTCCATATGGATCAGTAAGTAAACGTGCTGAATACTGACTGATGTGCTCAAATAATACTTACACCTGAATAATGGGTATTACCTCCGCCAAGGAGCTTATGCTTTTGTCAGCGTTGGTTTGTCTGTTTGTCTGTGTGTGTGCAGGATAACTCAAAAAGTTATGGACGGATTTGGATGAAAATTTCAGGAAATGTTGATACTGGCACAAGGAAGAAATGATTATATTTTGGTGGTGATCGGGGGTGGGGGGCACTGATTTGCCTTGGCGGAGATTTTCGCTCAACGAGTGCTTTTCTAGAAAAGACAACGCATACCTCCGCCAAGGCAGATCAGTGCCCCCCCCCCCCCCCCAACCCTGATCACCACCAAAATCTAATCATTTGTTCCTTGTGTCAGTATCAACATTTCCTGAAATTGTCATCCAAATCCAGGGCACTGATCTGCCTTGGCGGAGGTCTGCGCTCTCCGAATGCTTTTCTTGTTTATATCTCTGTCTGTACTTCCTTGTGGGGCTATCCATGTGAGAATATCCTTTTATGGCGTTTCACATTCATTGCTCTTACGTTGCTCTCTATATTGAAGTGTATTTTGCGCAGGTCTCTGTTGTGCAGACTAGTGCAGTATAGAGGCTAAAGGATGGCACAAGTGGAAAGGAAAGATTAAAGCTGTGGCATCTGCCGTTGTAACTATTACTTACAGTCAAATAAGCCTCATAAAGTATGGAATGTATCTGTTTTATTTGCTTCGGGGTGGGACTGTAGGCAGATTTCTCCCAGCAGAGTCTGGGAACATGTTTTGTCTTTTAACTTTAAGTAATTCTGCAGCAGGTTTCTTCACTCATATTCAGCTACACTGTGATTTTATGGATGTGAATCTATATAAAGGGATTCACTCAACAGTATAGGCTCACAGGGTAAATGTACTGACTAAGACTATTTGTGTGGGTTTATTTAATACTCATGTATATGAAGTAGGTGTTAGAATTTAGTTGTTTTTTTTTTTTTTCATTTTGAATCTCTGACCCTCAGCTCTTTTTGTGTTTAACAGATGATCCCTGTAAAGGTTTTCAGGACACTACAAGTCACTACTTATATGGTGTTGTGGAAACTACAACAAGAGATACATCTGCACTGAAAACTAACTCAAGAATTAGAATAACTCTCTTCCGGAAGGTGTGTTCATTTTTTATTTCTGTTTTTCTTGCTCTATAATGCAAAATCTGAAAAACATGATATTTTGAGTGATATCAGTTTCCTGATCACCACTCAGTAGTCAGTATAGTTCTACTATCAAAACTATCTTCCTGTTATTTGTAATCTTTGTTTTTGTGTTTTTTTGCAGAATATGGCAATGAATGCTGCCATCCTGGGTGGTGTGATCGGGGGTATATTCCAGTTAGTCCTCTTTGCTGGGGTTGTTGCCTTCTTGGTGTATCTTTGCTGCTGGTGTCATAAGAAGTGCCGCAAAAGGAGAAACCGAGCTCAGCTCAGTAAGATGCATTTTCTCAGTGCAGTTCATTTTGTCCAGGCAGCTTTGTGATTAGTTATTTGTTTGTTTGTTTCGAGCATTTACAGAATACATGCAAATTCAAAATTCCAAAAATCATTCATCTATACTCAAAAAGGAGTGGGAAGAAGAAAAACTTAGTTCTTGTGTATGTGCAACTCAGACGATGATCTGATTATTTGGTTTGTGGCATTTTATTTGTGGGCAACAGTAAAATAAATAGTTTGTATCAGCAAAGAAATCATCAGTGAATCAAATCAAATCAAATGGGTGATTTTATTTGCTTCTTTTGATCAGCTCGCACAGAAATTTAATCTTCCAGCATCACATTTCTTCAGGTATCTTCAGGTTGGGCATTATGTGAAAAACACTATAGTAGATATTCCAAACAAGCCAAATATTACCGTGCTAGATGATGTCTTTACTTCTGATTTGAAGAAAAAGGGTGCCATATCTTTTATAATGAGGAGAATATCTGTTATATCTCACCCTCTCAATTTAAAAACACTGCAGTTGTGGAACAAAGACCTACAGGTGACAGTTAGACTGCGGTTTTGAAGCAGATTCATTCCTTCTCTATGTGTGCACACCATTCTCTAATTCAGTTTAACATTGTACATCGGGCACACATATCAAAGTCCAAACTGGCTAAAATGTTTCCCCAAACTGATTCTACCTGTGATAAATGTAAAACCAGTGAAGCGACATTGTTACACATGTTCTGGTCCTGCTCCAGTCTTGAACATTACTGGAGGAGTATTATTGAAGCGCTCACTACTGTACTAGGAGTCAGGATCATCCTTGACCCTTTTACTGCATTGTTTGGCATCGCTCTTGGAAGGCCGCAGCTACCTGCAGGTGGACACAAGGTGATTGCCTTTAGTACTCTTTTGGCACACTGCCTTATTCTTACTAGGTGGAAGGGACCTGCCCCACCCTCTGTTGGACATTGAGTCAGAGAAGTGATCTTCAATCTTAAACTCGAAAAAATCTGATATACATTACGTGGATCTGAACACAAGTTGCATGAAGTGTGGACATCTTTCTTAACCTTTTTTCACAATCCTTTGACGCATGTACAAGGCCCTTAACAAGTTAAGATGTATGTGTCTATGTAATACTGTGATATGCAATTTTATTTATATCTACAGTGTCATATTGTATATGCATACACATCTGGTGACAGCAAGGTGTTTGGGAGGGTTAAGTGGGTTTTGTTTGATTTTTTTCTTTTTTCTGTGTGTATGAGTACCTGTGTGTATTCTGTATTTTGACATTCAATAAACATATCTAAACAATTAAAAAAATGAGTGATTTTCCCCTGTATTTCTATTTGTATGTGTATCACAGTCTTTGCCTCTGCCTTTTATTTTAGATGTGGTAAACACGTCTACTGTCGTCCACGTACCTCAGCCACTTCCCCCTGCTGGATATCAGCCATCCTACCCAGGGTACCAGCCTGTATATTACCAACATGGATACACTGCCATGCCCATGCCCATGCCCATGCCCCCTGGAGCTCCACCATCATACCTGGAAGCTAGTGAGTTTGTCTTAAATTACTCATTATTTTGATGTAACATCTAAAATTCTAAAGGACGAGTATTAGAGCTTGACTCGTATCCTCACCTGACCTCTTCCACAGCTGAATAGGATGCTCTTAGTCACTATCCTGTATACTTTGGGGGTTACCAGTTATGACTACAGGGTGGGGAAGCAAAATTTACAATATTTTGAGGCAGGGATTGAAAGACAGTGTATGACCAGTTAGTTTATTGAAAGTCATGAGAATTCATTTGCCACAAGAAAATTGACATAATAGAAAATGTTTTTATTCTATGTGTCCTCCTTCTTTCTCAATAACTGCCTTCACACGCTTCCTGAAACTTCCTGAAAGGAACAAGTGTTCCTCAAATATTCGGGTGACAACTTCTCCCATTCTTCTTTAATAGTATCTTCCAGACTTTCTCCTAATAGTTTTGCTCATAGTCATTCTCTTCTTTCCATTATAAACAGTCTTTATGGACACTCCAACTATTTTTGAAATCTCCTTTGGTGTGACGAGTGCATTCAGCAAATCACACACTCTTTGACGTTTGCTTTCCTGATTACTCATATGGGCAAAAGTTTCTGAAAAGGTATGGATAATAGTGTTAGGTATGATTATGACATCAATATATGTTTGGTTCCAAAACAACTGACGTAGTGCCTGCTGAGAAAAAACAACTAAATGTTCATTGTAAATTTTGCTTCCCCACCCTGTATATAAGTGGGAAACCACACCAACTAACAGTTATGTTTTTGTCTTTTTAGCTGATCCAGCTCACGCTCCACTCTCAGTGGCTCAGGGTCCGCAGATGAACCCGTTTCCCAACTACCCCCAGCCAATGCAACCATATTCAGATGAA
The DNA here is from genome assembly GCF_902148855.1 of Sphaeramia orbicularis. Taxonomy (NCBI): domain Eukaryota; kingdom Metazoa; phylum Chordata; class Actinopteri; order Kurtiformes; family Apogonidae; genus Sphaeramia; species Sphaeramia orbicularis. Next base: position 36,620,862 of record NC_043961.1, read on the forward strand.
AGTGCACAGAAACCCTACAACCCTGCTTACTGTCCAAATGTCTAAACCAGACAGACCAGCCATTCCCACTCTGACTGCAGATGATGTGTGTTAAACTATGTGGATGTGCCTATACAGGATGCTGCATTCATTTCTCTTTCTTGTCAATTTTTTATTATCCATGTTTTAATGTGTGCAGCTTTGCTATAGGCCACTGTCTCTGATGCTGCTTGTCATGGGTTATCATTTATGGATAAAAGCCATGACCGTTTTGTTTTCTATAGTGATCCAAAACCACAAATATTAATCTCAGCACTTTGACAAAGAATCCCTTTATTGGATGTTAAAAATACAACTTAAGAGGAGTAATGCAATTACCAAAACACTATTTAGGAAACAGTGAAAAAACAGAATATTAGAAGTGCAGGTTAAGCTACTGTTAAAGCATTTTCAGGTCAAATACAGTATAACTAGTTTTTGCACCTTTTTTGTATAGTAAACTTAATTTGCCACTAGAGGTCGCCTCTGTGTCTCTAGTGAAAGCTCAGAGATGCAGTTAAACTCCTTAATGTCTTGATTCTGTGTGGCTTTTATCACTGTTGTGGAAATGACATTGACAGGTACTGCTACACAACAAGTAATGACCTCAAGAATGACCATTACACTGTCCTGAAAGTTGCACTCCTAGATCTGTTTTTGAATCAATTTTCTGTCTCTACGATGGGAAAAAAAAATCATTACAGTCACAAGATAAGATGTTTTCTGGTTGTATTTTGTAATATGTTTAAAAGCTGTCAGTAAAGTTAGTTTTTTTTCTTTAGCCTCAGCTTGAGTTTGAGAAGAGTCACAACCTCTTATCTTTTGAGCCACATTGTTTTGACATTTAGCTTCCTTTCTTTAAAATGTTATAGTGATCTAAGAAAATAAAAAACAACCTGTTTGGCATTAAAAGTTTAACTACCTGTGAGTTTTTGGGAGCAATTTTCACAACAAAATCCACTCATTTCCTTTGTCCTTGTGACTTATAACCAACCTAAGTTTAAGGCATCTAAAGATTTTGGATGTTTTGATCATTTCTGTCCAAGTTTATGTATAATATGTTCATTTTTTTTGTGTGTAACAGTTTATTTGTGAAGAGTGTGCTTGAGCTTCATTTTTGTAGTTAAATACTCTGCTGTCCACCTGCGTTTTCTGTGAATTCTGTTTTTATAAAAACATCAGGTCTGTTATTCTGGCCAGCGTTCAAAGTGGGAGTGTTTTTGTGTTTATAGATTACACCCATTTTCTATTAAAATAAAGTTGTGTTCTTGTTCTGTGTGTGTTTCATATTTGAGAATTTTCACTGGTACCCCTCTATGAATTTGCATATTGTTTTTATTGTGTTTTTTCACCATTTTTATTTTATATGTTATATGCTTTAATAGATGAATTTAAACAAATATCAGTTCACTGCAGGAAACAAATTTCTGAATAGAATGATTATAAGTACTATGTGATGAAAAGTAAAACATGCTATGCATATTTTATTGTGAATTTTGCAAGTCTTATACAGGGGTTGGACAAAATAATGGAAACACCTAACATTTTGGCGACTCTAATACTAGTTTTTATTCATTTCATGGAGATAATACATACATACATGCATACATACATATTGGGCGACCAAGTTCATCCTATGGCTCAAGCACTGTTTCCGGAGGGGGACGCCATCTTTCAAGATGATAATGCCCCAATCCATACAGCTAGAATTGTTAAAGAATGGCATGAGGAACATTCTAATGAAGTTGAGCATCTCGTATGGGCGGCACAGTCCCCAGACCTCAACATTATTGAGCATTTATGGTCAGTTTTAGAGATTCAAGTAAGACGTCGATTTCCACCGCCATCGTCTCTAAAAGAGTTGGAGGGTATTCTAACTGAAGAATGGCTTAAAATTCCTTTGGAAACAATTCACAAGTTGTATGAATCAATACCTCAGAGAATTGAGGCTGTAATTGCCGCAAAAGGCGGACCTACACCATATTAAATTATATTTTGTTGATTTTTTAAGGTGTTTCCATTATTTTGTCCAACCCCTGTATGACCTATAAGGACATCAGAAAAATGTGTATGAACCCTGTAGATAACTAGAGCAGAGGAAGAGAGACTGTCCACAATTACCCAGAAGGCTCAGGGGCAGTGACACGTTTATTGTCTGTACAGCTCAGAGGGATGAAGAGAAAAAGTGAAACAAAGTTCTAGGTTTACCAGTGGAACCTTTAAGGACCAGGGGCGTGTTGAAGGGCAGGAAATCACAGCGGTTACCTACGAGATCCATGCTTCTGAACACAACACTGACACACTGATGACACAATGGTCTGGTAGTTCTAGGTCTACCCTGTTTTGGATCAACACAACCGTTTTTTCCTTCCATGTCAGTGAATACATAAATGTGCATGACACACAGTTTTACACAAAAATTTGGTAACTATATTGTTAAAATTTTAAAGTTCGAAACTAAAATAACATTTTCTACAATATTTCATCTCAGCTTATTATCATCACAATTTACAGATCACAGTAGATCTACAAATACACAAAACATTTAAGAACAGGCAGAATATTGTTCAAATTGCACATTTCAGGTTGCTTGTATTTACTTTTATTTATGTATTTATTTGTATTTTATTGTGAAATGAAAGTAAGTAAGTAAGTAAATTTTATTTATAGAGCACTTGTCACAGACAGAGTCACAAAGTGCGTTGTCAAATCAAATCAAAATCAAATCAAATTTACAGAAACCCAACACAATCCTCCAGGAGCAAACACTTGTGAGTGGTGAAAGTCACCAAGAAAATTGGTAGTTGTCCTTATTTATAGGTTATTATCCTATTGTTTTACTTGAGATCACATTGGTCTGTATGTAGAATTTTGACACCCTTGACTGTTAATATCACCCCGCGGGCCGGACTGGAACCTTTGGCAGGCTGGATTTGACCCCTGGGCTGAGTGTTTGACACTCCTGGTACTAATTGTGTCAGTTGGCCTGCATGGCACTAATGCACCTTTTGTATCACAACCCCTTGTGTCAGACCTCTGTATACTTCATTCTCACTATACAGTCGCGAAAAATTTTTTTAGACCATCAAAAGTCATCAAAAACAATGGTTATGCAATCAAGTACTAACTCCTTTGTGTATCATGTGACTAAAACAGACAGAAAAGAAGACATGGAATGCCTAAAAGCACTGTTTTTGTCAGTACAATGCCATAGATATTGATGTAAGAACTGAAGTGATTTTGGTTATCAAGAAAACATGGAAAATGGCTAGATATCAGCTCTGGGGTGGGCTGGCTCCTTCACTGGTGACGTCTGGATCCTGAAACATAACAAACATCTCCTCCTCCTCTACCTCCTCCGGCCTCTCCTCCTCCTCCATCTCCCTCTACCCTCCCCCGCCATCTCCTCCAGCCATTCCCCCTCTACCTCCTCCATCACTCCTCCTCTATCTCCTCCTCCATCTCCTCCAGCCACTCCTCCTCTGCCTCCTCCTCTACCTCCTCCTCTATCTCCTCCACCACTCCTCCTCTACCTCCTCCTCTACCTCCACCACCACTCCTCCTCTAGCTCCTCCTCCATCTCCTCCAGCCACTCCTCCTCTACCTCCTCTTCTATCTCCTCCACCACTTCTCCTCTACCTCCTCTTCCATCTCCTCCAGCCATTCCCCCTCTACGTCCTCCACCACTCCTCCTCTACCTCCTCCTCCATCTCCTCCAGCCACTCCTCCTCTATCTCCTCCACCACTCCTCCTCTACCTCCTCCACCACTCCTCCTCTACCTCCTCCTCTATCTCCTCCACCGCTCCTCCTCTACCTCCTCCTCTATCTCCTCCACCACTCCTCCTCTACCTCCTCTTCTATCTCCTCCAGCCACTCTTCCTCTACCTCCTCCTCTATCTCCTCCACCACTCCTCCTCTACCTCCTCCTCTATCTCCTCCACCGCTCCTCCTCTACCTCCTCCTCTATCTCCTCCAGCCACTCTTCCTCTACCTCCTCCTCCATCTCCTCCAGCCACCTCTGCACCCACTCCTCCCTTACCTCCTCCTCCATATCTTCCAGCAGCTCCACCAGCTGCTCCTTCACTACCTCCTTCTCCATCTCCTCCAGCCATTCCCCCTCTACGTCCTCCACCACTCCTCCTCTACCTCCTCCTCCATCTCCTCCAGCCACTCCTCCTCTATCTCCTCCACCACTCCTCCTCTACCTCCTCCTCTATCTCCTCCACCACTCCTCCTCTACCTCCTCCTCTATCTCCTCCACCGCTCCTCCTCTACCTCCTCCTCTATCTCCTCCACCACTCCTCCTCTACCTCCTCTTCTATCTCCTCCAGCCACTCTTCCTCTACCTCCTCCTCTATCTCCTCCACCACTCCTCCTCTACCTCCTCCTCTATCTCCTCCACCGCTCCTCCTCTACCTCCTCCTCTATCTCCTCCAGCCACTCTTCCTCTACCTCCTCCTCCATCTCCTCCAGCCACCTCTGCACCCACTCCTCCCTTACCTCCTCCTCCATATCTTCCAGCAGCTCCACCAGCTGCTCCTTCACTACCTCCTTCTCCATCTCCCTCAGCCATTCCTCCAACCACTCCTCCTCCATCTCCTCACATACTTCCTCCATCCTCTCCTCCTCCCTCTCCTCCAGCCACCTCTCCAGCCACTCCTGCTTTACCTCCTCCTCCATATCCTCCAGCAACTCCATCAACTCCTCCAGCTCCTCCTTCTCTATCTCCTCCTCCATCTCCTTCACCCACTGCTTCCTCATCTCTGGCATCTGAAAAAAATATATTGATGCATTACATAAGCTGTGGGACAATCATTGATTTTGATAGTACGGTTATAGTCTGAGGAAAAAAGTCAGTTTCACAATTCTCATGAGTATGGATGTATAAAATCACATTTGTAATCCAAAGTTTTATTGTATTTTTCCCTAAAACTTTCATTGTTGGTGTTTTTTAAATAGTTGCTGCCTTTTAATACACAAATAATACATGAAAATAATAAATAAAAATAATCAAAAGTGTATCTCTTTGGCATTAAATGTAAACTTTTTAAAAAATCTCTGCATTGTTGAGGCTCTACAGCTATAATAACAACAACAACAACAACAACAACAACAATAATAATAATAATAATAATAATAATAATAATAATAATAATAATAATAATAATAGTAATAATAATAATAATTTTTTTGGTCAGCACTCAACAATAAAACTCAGACACTTTACAAGATTATTGAGAGCTCCGTAATTGACGAGGAGGATCTTAAAGTGGATACGCTGCTTTATTAGGTGCCAGTGAAGGTGTTGCGGGATGGGTGTAATGCATTACTTTGAGTAACTTGCACTATGAAGTCTCTAACATTGACTTTTATTTTTTGGGACATCCTGGTTGCGCCTGATTACCAAACACACACACACTCACACACATACTCACATCATGTGGGCACATGGACACCGATTCAAACGTTAATGTAAATAAAATCTTTAATTTTAAAATCCCTCTAACTGATGTGACCCAGGCAGAACAAACGACTGACATTTTAATAAAAACTTACAGTGGCAGATTAACATGGAGGACAACTAGCAAACCAGTCTTCAACCTGATGGAGTGACAGTGGGGACAGCCAATCACATAAGAAACGGCAGAGCCAATGGAGGAGCTTGTGGGCGTAACATTGTTTTTGGAGGCAAATCATAGCTTTCTTATTAAAATGTGTTATTTAACCAGGCAATGAAAATGTCTTTATTAGTGATGGGACTTTTGGCTCTTTGAAGGGAGCCGTTCAATCAGGAGCCATTCACTGAAAAGAGTCGTTCAAAAGACTGGCTCTTCTATGTTTTTTGCATTCTTTTGAAACACCAATGTTTTAATGACTAAATAGGCTACATGTGATGATTGACATTACATTTTAAAGGTGTTTAATTGGCGCTGCAGTAAATATTATCTTACTGTAAAAAAGAATAGTTAGTTCAAATGTGTGGGCTAAATCCATGACATGAGAGGTGACATTAGGCAAATGATGGAATTTGGCAAAAAACATCACGGTACATTATGTGGACTAGTCTGTAGCCTAAAAATGAAGAAGAAAATAAAACATTTTCTTATGGAGTAACACTTTATTCTCCTCAAAACAAGAACAATAAATGTGTGTAAACATATGGAAAAAAAATGCACAAAACACAACAGTGATTAATCAATGCAATTACTTAAATACCTGAACTATAATGCAATTCTCAAGTTGCATGCCCATCTTTTCTTTCTGAAAAGTGCATCCAAATACTCCTCCTTTTTCTTTGGCTCATTACTCACAGGTGCTCACTCACTCACTCTCAAACTTTTCTCCGGTTTAGACCAGTCTTCCAGCTCCGCCTCCTCCAGTATGCTCACCTCATGCTTCAAACTGTTGTTTTTTTTGCTAACTTCTTGCCATGAGACATGCGCAGTGCACAAGCATTCTTTTTTTTCTGCTCAAACATTCTCCTCCTGCCCAATGCCTCACCAGTGACGCTAAATTGACAGGCAATCAGACACTCCCTGTCGAGCCGCATTATGTAATAAACTCCCATTATGTAATAGAAGTTCAAAATGTAATAAGAATGTCACGTCATCTTGTATTAAGTCGCATTATGTAATAAACTGAAGCATTTTGTAATAAACCACATCAACGCATTACATAGTAAATTTTTTCACATTATGTAGTAAGTTATTACAATTTGAGAAATTTAATTTGCCTTAAAAAGGTTCTGTTTAGAAATAAAGCCATTTATTGTTCAACATCAGCATTTTCTACTTTGTGTGTGCATGTTGGAGTGTGTGTACTAATTGCGAATGTAATGGTAATAGGTAGGCTATCATTACCACTATTACAACTACTAATCTGCAGGGCTACTTCAATTAAAGAGGGGGAAAAATCTACTTGAGTGTCCTTATTATGTAAAGAACCATGTTATTACATTTTCCTGAAAATAAAAATGTGTTAAGTGCATTTTGTAATACATTTCTCAAATTGTAATAACTTACTACATAATGCGAAAAAATTTACAAAATAATGCACTGAAGTAGTTTATTACAAAATGCGTCAGCTTATTATATAATGCGGCTTTATTACAAGATGACGTGACATTCTTATTACATTTTGAACTTTTATTACATAATGGGAATTTATTACATAATGCGGCTCAAAACTCCCTCCTTAAAAATAAATAAATAAATAAATAAAAATGAAAAAAAATGAACGGCTCTTTACAAAGACTTGGTTCCCATCATTCATTTCAAACAGCTGTTCAAAAGATTCGATTTGTTCGTGAACGTCACATCACTAGTCTCTATCGAACGGTCCTCCTAACATTAATTACATGTAGGCCTGTATTTTAGCCTTAGCCCATAGCTAAAATCTGGTTATGCAAACATAGCTGACTGTAATATTTTTTAAACTGCTGTCATTTATCTGTGCCACAAAATGGAAGCAAGGGAGTGTCCTTTGTCCTTTCTGCTGGTCCTCGGTGGTGGTGGGTCCTCTACGATGATCTACGCTGGGTTCGGGTCTCCGGTTCTGGTCGGTGCTGCTTCTTCTTGATGAAAGTCGCTTTTCAAAATCTCGCTCAAGCTCAAGTGTAAGGCAATTAGCTCTTGGGATGAAGATTGAAAGGGGACGTTTAAATCCCGTCCAGGGTTTATATCAGGGGTTGACGTGGAAAACCCATCCGTCAAGATAAGACCAAATCACTAAATTCTAATACTAATTCACTGTAACTTAATATTAAGTCCTGTTCCTAACAGAAGTTAAAAAACTCACACTTGGAGTCAAAAAAGAAGAGTTGAGTCAGCCAGTCTTCAGCAGCCTTTTTCATGTGTTTATTCATGAAGCTCACAAAGTAAACACATGGGACGGTTCTCCGGAGAAGAGCCGACGTCGTTCTAAACTCTCAAGCTTTTATTCCCTTTTGCCCATCCTTCTAGAAGGTTCGGGGTGTTTTTCCACTGGCAGAAATTATCTTATGATTTCTATCACCTTCAGAAGCTCTTGTTTTCTTATTAAAATTATCTTTGGTCTGGCACATCTGTGTTGTGTTACTTGCTACATACACACACTAGGTCATTGTCAGTCTTCTTATCACTTATTTTGTTTCTTCTCTATTAGGTAGTGCAGCTGTGCGGACACCTGCCCAGTCATGTGCCAACTGTGCCACTAGTAGGTCACTAGCATACTGTCAGTGGCCTTGGGCATGCTGCCCAGGAGTCACAAACCCTCTAGCATCAGTTGCATAAGCCAGCACCTGCATGGTCTATTAGTTATATAAGCTGGCACCTGCAGGGTCACAGAACTTCACATCACAAACAGCAGAGAATCCTTCTATCACAAATCGTTTACTATTAGTTACATAAGCTAGCACCTGCAGGGTCACAGAACTTCACATCACAAACAGCAGAGAATCCTTCTATCACAAATCTTTTACTATTAGTTACATAAGCTAGCACCTGCAGGGTCACAAGCTGGCACCTGCAGGGCCCACTCCATGAAGAAAACAAACAGCGCATCCCTCTACAGCACAGGTGTCAAACTCCGGTCCTCGAGGGCCGGTATCCTGCATGTTTTAGATGTTTCCCTCTTCCAGCACACCTGACGGTCATTATCAGGCTTCTGCAGAGTTGGATGATAGGCTCATCATTTGAATCAGGTGTGTTGGAAGAGGGAAACATCTAAAACATGCAGGATACCGGCCCTTGAGGATCTGAGTTTGACACCCCTGCTCTACAAGGTCTCAAACTCATTTTCTTTCAGGGGCCACATTCAGCCCAATTTGATCTCCAGTAGGCCGGACCAGTAAAATAACAGCATAATAAACTATAAATAATGACAACTTCAAATTTTTGTCTTCGTTTTAGTGCAAAAAAAACCCCCATTAAATTATGAAAATACTTTTATAACAAAAAACAATGTGAATAACCTGAAAAAACTGAGATTTCTTAAGAAAAATAAGTGCAAGGTGAAGGGACTGTCAATGCACAAAAAATACAAAAACCAAGGCATTCTCTCATAATTTTAAAATTCCATTATTAATTATGGCATATATTAATGGACCACACTGAGCCCCATCGTGTTTCAGCCTGCTGACCTTCATCAGGGGGACAAACAAGATTCAAATGTACCATGTGAGCATATACAAGTATCCCACCAACAGGGCTTTTCCACCTGTCAGAGGAAGTGTGGTAACAGGGTTTCTGCGGGTCATTAAGAAGCATTAAAAGTCATTATATAGATTTTGTGAAAATAAGGCCTTAAATGGCATTAAAAAGCATTAAATTCGATGTCCAGAGGCATTAAAAAATTAAATACACTTGATGGAAAAAAAAAACATTGTTGTTGATGACTCACTTTGATTATATAAATATTTAGTCATTTTGATGGGAACTATAGTGTGATGATTGACAGGGCGAACCCTTTAATTGGCTATTGTTTATGGCCGATACACAAAGTCACAACACCGGATGCTTGGAATGCAACGTGCTGTGAGCGTACTCATGCCATGGCGAAAGAGTGGAGGGAATATTAGCAAGTGTGGGAAAAATGGGAAAATGCAAGTTTCAGCAGAAGTGATTGGAGGAGGAACTGTTTAGAACCTGGTTAAGCCTGTCGACGGTAAACTGTCATAAAACTATACAGGGTGGGGAAGCAAAATTTACAATATTTTGAGGCAGGGATTGAAAGACAGTGTATGACCAATTAGTTTATTGAAAGTCATGAGAATTTATTTGCCACAAGAAAATTTACATAATAGAAAATGTTTTTATTCTATGTGTCCTCCTCCTTTCTCAATAACTGCCTTCACACGCTTCCTGAAACTTGCGCAAGTGTTCCTCAAATATTTGGGTGACAACTTCTCCCATTCTTCTTTAATAGTATCTTCCAGACTTTCTCGTAATAGTTTTACTCATAGTCATTCTCTTCTTTCCATTATACACAGTCTTTATGGACACTCCAACTATTTTTGAAATCTCCTTTGGTGTGACGAGTGCATTCAGCAAATCACACACTCTTTGGCGTTTGCTTTCCTGATTACTCATATGGGCAAAAGTTTCTGAAAAGGTATGGATAATAGTGTTAGGTATGATTATGACATAAATATGTGTTTGGTTTCAAAACAATTGACGTAGTGCCTGCTGAGAAAAACAACTAAATGTTCATTGTAAATTTTGCTTCCCCACCCTGTATATATAAAACTGTATCTGCAGTTGGATATGAGCATTGTATTTGTTTAAAGTGGCATTAAAAAGCATTAAATTAGATTTGATGATACCTGCAGAAACCCTGTTGTAAGTCACAGCATTGTTTTGACAAAATAACCAGCTATGAGTTTTTGTTTGACGATAAAAACTTGATGATGCCATAGTACAGATGTGTGTAAACAATGAGCTTTATACTTTATTCAGTGGGTGATACAGTCTGTGGATACAGTGTTGTGGTTTCAGTAGCGATGAGTGTGTTCTGGTACGTTGACTGCCCCCTTCTGTTGAGAGGTTGGAATATTAATACTACATATAAATGCCTATTTTAAAGTTATACTGTATGATGTGGCATTTTTACACTTTTCTTTTGTAATCTTAAAATGCTCCTCATAAGCGTGTGCAACAATACAGTGGGGAGGGCAAAGGGCCTCTCCTTCACTGTGTGAGTGAGGGAGAGGGCCTCTCCCCGTGGACTCAGTCCTTAATAACGGTGAGGACAAACACAAAACCTGGGGATGATGACGGTCAGAGTCCGTGCAGTGAAGGATGAGTCCGGGTTATGGAGAGGTGGAGTATAGTAAGACAATGATCCCGCGCTGTATGGCTGCGGAACCAGGCCTTAAATAAGGCTGATCCTGATGCGCCGCAACCATGCAGTATGTTAAAGGGAAGTCACATGATGGACAGAAGAATGGAGAGGGAGGAGGCGGCGGCCATGCTGGAGCAGACGTGACACAGTAGTCTTTCACGTTTAGTGGAATGTAGTTCTGCTACATGTTTGGGGGTTGGACAGAGTTAAATAAAAACAGTTTCCCAACTTTAGACTCAGTGACCATTATTCTGGAGCGAGGGTTTCAGTGGTTTTGTCTAATTTAATGTGTGTTTTATTTATGTGTGTCCCAATCCTGGTGGTGTAAGGTGAGTTCAGTTTCAGTGTTTATTATTATTAGGAGGACCTTATAGGAGGACCTGTCATTATTTTAACTGCACTATTTTTTGTTTGTTTATGTGTTCATTTATCTGCACTGAAAATAAGTTACATTAAAAAAAAAAAAAGTTCCAAATTTTGTAATTTTTTAGGTCATAGATTCATAGACCTATGACCTTTAAAAATCAGGATTTTAAAGAAAGTTCAGTTTTTGAATCATTTTACCAACTTCCTGTTTTCTGTTTTCTTTTCCAGTACAAGATGATCGATTACTTTTTCACAGGTTCTGTCATTTGGGCTGTTGTTGAGACAATCATTTTTGTGGCATTCATTGGTGGTTCTATAATTCTTTGCTGCTGGTGTTGCAAGAGGTGCCGCAGAAGAAAAGCCCAAAATTACCAAAGTAAGAAACATGTTATCATATTATTTAAGTGTAACTTCACTTACTGCATGATTTTGAAAAGTGTGACAAGTCTCTGTTTAATCATGTGAAGGGCTCAAAGGACTAGATTGGGGTTGTTTCGTATTGATTTATCACCTAAAAAAGACCACATCACCCCAATCGCACCAAGTCATTGGCTTATTGGTTCATTTCTGAGTTGATTTTAAATTCTTTTATTTGTTTTTAACCCATAAAGACCCAGTGTTACTTTTATGGCAGTTCCCAAATGATTTTTTTCTCTAAATTTCTCTAATCTTTCTGAAGTGATATATCATAATTTACACTAATGTTATGGTCTGTATTTAGCAATTTTAGGGGTTATAAATAGGTATTTTCCTACATTTAATTTACTGATCATGTAAATATTCATAAAAGTTCAAATTAAAGTTGAGGGTTTTATATCAAAAACAGAGAAAACTGAAGAAAAGTTGTTGTTTTTTTTCTGAAAATCTATCATTAACTGAACATAAATCAAGGATGTCCACCCACTGTCATTGATCCGGCTCTACGGGTTTTACTGGTGAATATATTTAGTAGAAGATAAATTGTTTCCGCAGTATCTATGGAGCCTTTGAACGTCCAAATGGGCCATATCTGATGACCATGAAAAGATAACAAACTGTATTTTACACCAATTCTTTACATGTATTGATGGGATTTGTGGACTGACAGATATTAAACAGTTTACATCAGCTGATGAATTTGGGCGCTGGTGGATGTTTGGGTCTTTATGGGTTAAATGCCTCAGTGGCCTTGCCTTGCAGTATCGATCTGCCCTGCTCCAGCTGTACATTCCTTCATGTTCAGATTGGCAGACAAGTCACTATTAGTCATTCCTAAAGCAAAGAGGAAGCTGTGAAGTAACCGGGCTTCTTCAGTCACTGCCCCCAAACTGTGGAATGTATTACCTTTGTACATCAGGCAGGCCGATTATTTCTGTTCTAAAATCCTCTCTGAAAACATTTTTTCTCTTTGGCGTTTCCCTACTTTTATTGTTTTTATTAATCCTTTTATGTGTTTTATTAGGGACCGAGCTGAAAGGTGAGGCCCTCTGGCTCTGTGTGAGTAAGAGGCCTCGCCTTGAAGACAAGGCCCTATTGTATTTGTTTCTTTTTCTTTCTCATGATGCTTTAAAGTGGAATTTGATCCCCTAAACATGCTCAAAAGCTCACCAAATTTGGTACGTATGTCATGCCTGGCAAAAAATTTGACAAAATGTAAAAATGAACCCCATAGATGCTAAAATGTGCTATCTAGCACCACCTATGTTAAAAAAAAAAAAAAAAAACAGTGACAGCCCCAGTGGCCAATAGGAATGTCATACAGACATGGAACTAACGCCAAAATTTTTGTTTGATGATCCACTTCAGCCCTGCAATGAACTGGCGAAATGTCCAGGGTGTACCCCGCCTTCGCCCGTAAGTAGCTGGGATAGGCTCCAAGTGACCCCTGTGACCCTAGTGAGGATAAAGCGGGTTCAGAAAATGAATGAATGAATGAATGAATGATCCACTATAAATGATATGCTCAAACTCATGAGCTAACTCCAACAGGAAGTTCACAATTTGCCTTTCAAAATCAAATTTCTTAAAACATCTCCTCTAAAGCCATTTGTCGTATTATCTTCTCAATAGCACCAGAAGATAGAGTAAACCCTTCTTAAGAAAACTTTTATGTAACTTTGTGATAACTGTCTTATTTTGTTTTTTTATAAGCCCGGAAATTTGTGAAGTCTGGAACAGATTTTTCACTTCTCACTTTTTTCCCACATGTTATATATCTATATGTTCACGGGACTCACCACAACTCTCATGTGCAAAACTTTTTGAGATTGGATGTACGGTTATGGATGTATTGAAATTTGTTTATTTTTTATACTTTTTCCACTTTAAACTGCCATTTGACTCCCTCAGCATGCTCAAAAACTTACCAAATTTGGCATACATGTCATGGCTGGCAAACAGTTTGATACAATACCAAAATTAACCCCTTAGGTGCCAAAACGGGCTCTGTAGCGCCACCTACGTACACAAATACAAAAATGCCCCTGGCGGACAGTAGGAATGTTGTAGAGACATGAAACAAATGCCAAAAATGTGTTCTCATCAAGCCCGACAAATCATGCATTGACACCCATGAGCTAACTCCAACAGGAAGTTGGCAATTTGCCTTTCAAAATGACTCCACATTCCCGTGATTACTGCTTATTCATTTTGGATTTTTTCCACACATATTATACATCAGTACATTCACAAGAGTCTGCAGAAGCCACACGTGAAAGAACTTTTGAGATAGGACCTATGGTTATCGAATAATTGCAGTTAGTTTGAAGAGTACTTGTACTTTTGATTTTAAAAAATCCGATAAAACTCTTACTGGTCAAATGGTTATTGTTTATGTGGAGAGTGCAGTGGTTAGCGAAAGGGACTAACAAATAGTGTGTGTGTGTGTGTGTGTGTGTGTGTATGTGTTATTATATCAGTAACAGAGAAAACTAAAGGGAAAGTGACTTTTTCAGTCAAATCCATGATTAACTGAACATAAACCCAGTGTGTCCATCCACTGTCAGTGATCCAACTCCATGGGCTCTTTATTTCGAGTTTTTTCAGTATAAACCGTGTATTTTCCTACATTTAACTTACTGATCATGTAGCTGTTCATAAAATCTCAGTGTAAATTCAAAGGTTATTATATCAAAACAGAGAAAACTGAAAAAAAGTGACTTTTTTAGCAAAACATATCATTAACTGAATGTCAAAACAAGTGTCTCCATCCATTGTCATTTGTCAAACTCCATGGGTTTTACTAGTGAATCAATGTTGTAGAAGATGACGGTGTTTCCGCGTTCACTATAGAGCCTCTGAACGTCCAAATGGGTCATATCTGATGACCATGAAAAGATGACAAACTGTATTTTAGACCATTTATTTACATGTATTGATAGGACTGGTGGATCAACAGGTAGTAAACATTTTAGATCAGTAAATGATTTTGGTCGACAGTGGATGTTTGGGTCTTTATGGTTAAACCATTTTGAAACAGAAAGTGATATATTATTGTCATGCTATTTTCTTGTATAAAGTGCTGATTTTTTATAAATGTGCCAATGGTATTTGTGTTTAACAATGGGTGAAATTGTTTCAAAGACATAGTTATACATTGTTGTACCTGAACTTAATTAATACCTTTGTCTTCAGTGAATGTAAACCCCGCCATCGTATTCCACGTGCCTCAGCCAGCCTCCCCACCTGTGTATCAGCCGTCCTGCCCGGGGTACCAGCCTGTTCCGTCACAACCTAGACACAACAAGTCCACCCGACCACCACCACCATCATACCAGGAAGCAAGTGAGATATTTCCTTTTTTTAATTTACACATTATTTTACTGTCAAATTTAAAATGACAAATCTGGAAACAGTATAGCTAAGACTACAGCAGTTAATTCTGTTTAAGGAATGTGTAATGTTGTTTTTGGAGGGGTTAGAAGACTGTGACACTTATCTTAAAGGACACGTGTCAATGTGTTTACATGGAGTTTGTGTTGGAGTCTTTTATATTTGTGGGAGTTGGTTGTTTCACAGCTGATTTAGATCAGAACTGAAACACTACTGTGTTACTGCAGCCTTCTTCATGCACTTTTAGTCACCCAGTACCATTTTCTGTTTTAATGGTTTTATCTTTAAATACTCTTTTTTTTTAAAATACTATTTTGTCTTAATTCTATGATTTTATTTCCTGTGACTCAATGTATTTTCATGCCTTTGTAAAGCACTATACACAAGGTGCTATACAAATGAACCTTATCCCAATACTGGCTATATTTTAGGCTGTGGCTCAGTTGGTACAGTGGGTCGTCCAATGACCAAAGGGTCGACGATTTGAATCCTGCCTCTGACTGTCCACATGTCGAAGTGACCTTGGGCAAGACACTAAGCCCTAATTTGCTCCCAGTAGGGTCTGGTAGCGCCTTGCATGGCAGCAGCCGCCTACTGGTGTGTGTGTGTGTGTGTGTGTGTGTGTGTGTGTGTGTGTGAATGGGTGAATGTGAGGCTTTGTAAAGAACTTTGCTCACCATAAAAGTGTGGAAAAGCACTATTTAACTACCGACCATTTACATTTATTTACAATAAAAGAGAAAAATAATATTTGTGTGGTTGACGTGATACAGATCCAAAATTAGGTGGAAATTGGTCATTTGAATATATCACCTACACCTACCTACCTATTAGGCAAATAAATACCATTAGGTATGATTTTCGTAATAGTAATAAGACAAATTTTGCAATCTCAGGTATGTAGAGGATTTTACTGATGTTGCTGTTGATCAGCTATTCCAATTAACAATCAAAACAAAACAAAAATTATCCAAAAATCAGGAGAATGATGTGAAATTAAGAATACCATTATAGAAACAGGGTGTTGAAATTGATCTGTGAACGTCAGGGATCATAGATAACCAGGTAACATTTGTTTTTATCATGAAGTACTGTTCAGCTGTACTCTTAATGTACATATCATTAACCTTGTAGCATAATTGCCAAAATCATATTTTTGGCCAAATTGTGATAACTGCATTACCTTACTCTCTTAACACTGCTGTTCATGTTATGCAGATATCACAATCCCCCACCACCACCACCACCACCAAAAAAAAAAAAATAAGACTTAGGCAGTTATGCTATGAGGCTAATGTTATGTACATTCAAAGTGTTGAACAGCACCTCATTACAAAACTGTGGAATATTGAGGTGAATTTGTGACAGTAGTCTACAAAGGGTTAATACAGCATTAGCAGACTGTATATGTAAGCTAATGTAGCCTGTGTTGCACAGCAGAGGAGCAAAAGAAAGCCACTGTACGGTACATTATGGATTGGGAAAAAGCAAAGAAAAAGGAACAAGCATTTGTAAATTTCTTCACTTATGTTTCATACTGAAACTTAAAACCTGAGTAATATTTGGAAGCGAAGTACAAACCTTCTGCCATAATAAACTAAAGTGTTTTTTTTTCTTGTCTTTTGAGGTGATCCAGCTCTTTCTCAGATGAGGCCACGAGTGGACAACAAACACAGCCTTAAACTGAAGGATCTTAAACGGGAGGATCTTAATGTCTAAATCACTCATCACACTTGAAATGTAACACCAGACAATCAACAAATACTGGCCTAAAAAAAAATCAGGTCTCCATAGATGTATACTGAACATAGATATTTATTCTTTGTGCATTTGTATTTACTAATTTGTCAGTGAAGCTAAGAAAATACTGTATGTCCATTAAAGCTATACCTACCGATCTGGCATGTTGCACAGCACTTTGTAAAAATTTCAACATAAACAACCCGCCTCCCTCCAAAGCCCCGCCCACTTCCTGGTGCCTGAACTCTGACGCTTCCCTCCTCACCTGACGCACGCGGCGCAAGCGGAGGTGTGGTCTGCTCCGGCACAACATCGTCCACCTGTGGACTCCTTTATCATTAGGAGACCCTGTATTTAAAGGTCTGGTCTGTGCAGTGCTGGATCATTGTGTTAACTGCCCCTCATCACCTACAATAAAGGCTCCAGTTAGGCGGATGGTGCCATACTGTGAGCGGCGCGGAGTCTGCACATTGTCCTTAGGCATTTGAGGTTTCATAGTTCATACATTTATGATCCTACATCATCTTAGTTATTGTGACGCCAAGTACAAATTGTAAAAATTGAGCTATGTGCAGACCCGTCTGCAGAGTCATGTACACCCGGCTTCTGGACTTTTGTCTCCATCCTTCATACACCGGACTCTGACTGCTGCAATTGGGTTGTTCTGTTTGTTCCCCATGGTTGTTATTTCTGTTAATAAATGCATTTTTTCCCCCTTCAACACGTGCATTTGAGTCTTATCCATTCACAGCTCTAGACAGGAGACTGCAGTCAGTGACAGGAGGAGCAGCGAAGTGAAATGTCAGATTCAGAGGTACCGGTATCGGATGAGGGACGGCTGTAACGGATGACTGACAGGAGGCTCAGCCAGGCTTGCCCAATTATTTTATTCGGACTGAAAAAAATTGTTGGTCAGACTTTTATCAGAAATATATGAGAATTAAACATTTTTGAGTTTCTAAACCTGTTGGATTTCTTTCACATTTTAGTTTATCACACACTTATTAGAAGTATTTTAAGATTACAAAAGACAAGTGTAAAAATACCACATTGTATGGTTTAGCTTCAATTCAGTGGAGTCTAAGGAAGAGTACTTGTTCTACTTTTCTTCAAAATCTGATTATTGATGTTCTAAAGGTGATGCTGATGAAAAAGTCAATCAAGCTTGTAGCAAACATGAATTGTTGACACTAATGAAAACACTTGAATGTAAAACAAGCAGTTAACTTTACTGCAATACATCATATTATCTAATAACAAAAGTACATACACTGACATGTAATAAGGTTTATTTTTAACTGTTAATCAATTTGAGTAGTACGGAGCCTGTAAAGGGACATTGAGAGAAAAAAAAACCTGGGTCAAGTTTTCCGAAATTTTGCAAAAGTATTGCAAGAGACTAAATGTTGATATTTGTCCGCTGATGTGTAGTATAAACATATTTTCCATGTGATTCCAATAATTTGGATTATTTTTCAATTCAAAATCGTGGAATTTCCTGTTCAAATACAGAGAAGTGCTGTGTGGCAGCACCGAGCTGAGCCTCACCTTGAATGTGTAACTGCGGTCAAGCCAGCCCTGATTCTCCTCTGCAGCCCCAAGGGTTTTTCATGTGCGCCATATATCTGATAATTACGATAAAGTAAGTTGGCTAAAACGGTTTTAAGGCTATTTTTAACATGAAATAAAATCTTTTTCCAATGTAAGTATTTCACAAATCTGGTATATTTTTGTATTATTACTTCATATACTATTTGCACAAACACTGTGAACTACTTTTACTGTGTACTTTTGGAGTAGCCTAACTCCAAAATCCCTTCCAGGCAACAAATGTGTTTGTTTTTGTGTTAAAGACTAAATTCAACGATGAATAAAATTAATTTTTCCAATAACTACCCCATGAATCCAAAATACTGTATTTGGTATCAGTACTTCATATATTATATGCACAAATATTATGAACTACTTTTACTGTGTACTTTGGGAATAACCATACTTCCAAATATACTTGATTCATGAGGTACTTATTTTATTCATCATTGAATTTGGTATTTAATACTATTTCAGATGAAAACAAAGACACTTTTGTAGCCTGGAAGGGATTTTTGAGTATAATTATTCCAAAAGTACTCAGTAAAAGTAATTCATAGTGTTTGTTCTTTACAGTAATTATCAGATAAATAAAGCACATGAAAACACTGGGGGCTGGCTCGACCATGCAGAGGAGAATCAGGGCTGGTTTGACTGCAGTCCTTAGTCGGAGATTCCACTTTATACTATGTTCTCCATAAAGTCAGTTGGCTAAAATGTGTCCAAACAACCTACATTATTTTAAATAAGCCTCTGCAAGTAAATACATAATGAAATCATCCTGTTGCAGTGACTATTTCTGATTAATAAATGGTGAAAAAATAATCACTCGCATTAACTCACAGAAAAATTAAGAGAGAAAAGACTAATGTAGTGACGTCTGGTGCTTTAATCACAAATGACACTGTAGAAAGTCTTTCACATGAGGTGTGGAATGTAGTCGGGTTACTTGCTTTAGGGTGGGACAGACAGATAGACAGGTTAAAACGGTTTTCTTACACCAGAGTCAGAGAGCTCTTTGCTTTGGATCAGCGTAAGCATGGAGTCGAAGGTTTTGTCCTGTGTGTGTCTCTTGTGTATGGTTCTGTTACCGGTGGTGTGGGGTGAGTTTAACTTTGGTATTTATTCTACAGGTTTCTGTTGCTTCCTCAGTCACATGTCAGGTGTAAAGTGAGACCAAGATTATCCAGTCAGCATAGCGTATATAAGTGGTCCAGTGATGATCAGGTATCATATTTACATGTTCAACCTTAACCTGAGAGGGACTTATTATTTTTTTCCATTAATTTATGTATGTGTTTGTTTGAGGGTTATGCATGCATGTATTTGTATTAAAAAAAGTGCTTATTTGTAGCTGCTGGACTCTGAATCTGCCATTAAATCAAGTCTCACTCTGTGTTCTCCTTATGTTAAACAGCTAATGACTAAAGGTTTTTGGGACGCTGATGGCAACTACGTAGAATCTGTTAAGTGTGGCTGGAATCACTGCTGTGGAAGCTGCAAAGTCAGATACTGCTGTGATGACAACTATCTCCTCCTTACCCAAGAACAACAAGAGCGGTGCCCTGAAAGGTGTGCTCCTCTATTGGATTTCTGTCTCCATACTAAAAAAACCTTATTATAATCATAATAATAACCATTCTGTTATAAGACGTTTTAAACAGTGGCATCAGCTCTCTTGCTATCTCACCTCTGAGTCATTTCAGTTTTAAAGAGAGGGTCATTGTATTGTTGAATTCTGGATAAACCGGTACGGAGAAACCAGTCTTTATGTTCTGTAAGGTGTGGATATTTTAATAAACTGCCTATCATATCACAGATAAAACTACAACTTTAGTAGTTAGGTGGTGAAGGACTATAATGTTGTTGACAAAGGATGTACTCTGTCGCCCATAAAGTTGGAATAATTTTGTTTTAGACACATTCCTCTTTTTATTCTTATTTAAAAACATCAGTAATCAACTTTGATCTGGTGAAATGATTACATACTGAGTCCCAGTTACCCTTTATCTACCAAGAATGAATCACATTATCACAATTGTTTTATAAGAAGAGGTAAAAATATTTCATTTCAATATTATTGGCAACAGTAGAGGCTTTAGGAAGCACTGTACTGAGTGTATTAAGACAAGATACAGCCTCAGTGTATACACCATTCATTTTAAAACTTATAACTTCATAAGACAACACTTAACCCATAAAGACGCAAACAGCCACCAGTGACCAAAATTATCTACTGTTGTGAAATGTTTAATACACGGTGATCTACTAACTGTATCAATTCATGTAAATAATTGGTGTAAAATGCAGTTCGTCATCTTTTCATGGTAATCAGATATGACCCATTTGGACTTTCAGATTCTCCATAGTGAACATGGAAACACCGTCATCTTCTACAACATTGATTCACCCGTAAAACCCATGGAGTTGAGTCAGTGACAGTGGATGGAGACACTTGGTTTATGTTCAGATTATACTGAAAAAGTCAATTTTTTATGCAATTTTTGATATAATAATCCTCAACTTTACTCTGGTGCTTTAATGAACATCTACATGATCAGTAAATTAAATATAGGAAAATAAATTATTTTCACTGGGAAAAAAAACACAGAATTCAGAGGATAATACTGTAATAAATGGTGATAATCCATTTAATAAAGGTTAAATCTAGAGAAAAAAATCATTCAGGAACTGCCGCAAAATACCACTGGGCCTTTATGAGTTAATACTATTAATATTTTGTTTTAAAATGACACCGTACTTAAGTGTTGAGTTAGCTATTTATTTCTCATTTCTCTTTTTTTTCTCTTACATTGTAGATTAAGAAATAAAAATCTTACTTTCAGCAACAATTTCATATATACTAAACACCTCTTCATGTTATGAGTCCAAGCAAACCTCATATTAATCAAAGCCATCATCATATCTGAGATGAAACTATATATATTTTTTAATATTCCATGACAACAGAATAAACATATATAATGGACCAATATCATTAGACCTCATAGCATTATTGCCTAAGTCATATTTTTATCAGGGTACAGCCAATGATGCAAAATGAAGCAGTGTTTGGAGAGTTATTTATGCAGATATCACAATTTGGTCAGAAATATGACTCAAGTAATTATGCTATGAGGTAAATGAACAATATGGAAAAAAAATCTAACTGCCAGAATGTGTAAAGAATTATAATACCGCTGATCTGATCATTAAACTGAAATTTAACATTTGTTTTTTTTCCAGTAATGCAAAAATGAAGTCAAAGAACATCGGCACACTTACAGGTGCCATCATTGGAGCTGTCCTCCTGTTGCTGCTCATTGTGTTGGTGATCATCTGCTGTGTGGTTCCATGCTGCTTATGTTACAAGTGGCGTAAAAGAAGACAACGAAGTAGGATGGACTTTTTATAATGACTGCAGTTTATCATTGGGT
Organism: Sphaeramia orbicularis; assembly: GCF_902148855.1. Lineage (NCBI taxonomy): Eukaryota > Metazoa > Chordata > Actinopteri > Kurtiformes > Apogonidae > Sphaeramia > Sphaeramia orbicularis. The sequence continues at coordinate 36,642,642 of NC_043961.1, forward strand.
GTTCAATACAATCACAAAGTCGGATGACAATCTGATTGACAATATACTGACTAAACTTATTCAATGCTTCTTTTTTTAGATACGGTAAACACCACCACTGTAATCCACGTTCCTGCTTCAGTTCCCCCTGCTCAGTATCAGCCCTCATACCCAGGCTACCAGTCTGTACCTCTACAACCTGGGAGCACCATGTCCTTCCCAACAGCACCGCCATCATACCTGGAAGCTAGTGAGTTTGTTTTTAACCACTTTGTAACAGGACTCACCTGCAGTATCAATTTAAGACATTAATCCAACTATCAACAGCAGAGGAAGTTGAATAACAGTACCCCCCCCACACACACCAAAAAAAACAACAAACAAGTGGTGCCAGGCACTACAACGCCACCCCTCACACGTATTGTAGCTTATTTAGGCATCGATCCAGCTGATGTCATCATGTCTATGCATGTGCTGATGTCAGCATATCATATGCCTCTATGTATGTGCCAAGTATGATGTAAATTTAAAAAAAAAAAAAAAACTATGTTTTTACAGGACATTTGAAATCTCGCCCATTATAAGTAAATGGGAGAAAAAAAAGATGTAAAAAAATTCATAAAAAATTTGAACTTTGACCAACTTTTCCCAAAATGTAATTACATCTATTCTGGGTCACTGGCAATCTATAAACCCATTTGGTATGAATTCAACCAATAGTTTTGCTGTTTCAGACATTTGAAATTTCACCTACTATAAGTAAATGGGAAAAAAAAAAGATTAAAAAAAAAAAATTCATAAAAAATTTTAACTTTGACCTACTGTTCCCAAAATGTAATGAGATCTATTTTGGGTCACTGGCAATATATAAACCAAATTTGGTATGAATTCAAAAGTTTTGCTGCTAGAGTGTTAACAAAGAAACAAACAAATAAACAAAAACAATACTCCTTGTCTCCCCTTCATGGGGCAGAGTAAAAAACACTAACAAATCAACACTATGTATCCACAGACTGTATCAGTCACTGTAATAATGTATGAAGGTTATTGCATTAACCTTTTATGACTCTGGAGGTCACAGTGACTGTTCCAGTGCATCTCTGCAACACAATACAGTAACATCTTTGATGAATGCATTTATTAGAAACATGGATGATACTTTTAGTTGTTTTTTTTTTTTTTTTTTTTAATTTTGCCATTGAAATACAACATATCAGTTCTGTTAAAGGTGCAAGATGCGTTCATTTATATGTGTGCATGTGTTTAAGTGGAGTTTGTGTTGGATTCTGTTTTGTGTAACAAAGCAGTCATGTGTTGACATCAGCTAACTCTACCATTGAGCTAATGGGAAATAGTGTGGTACAGTAGAGAGGCACTGAATCAGTTGTTATCCAAACTGTGTTACACCTAATATATAGAATCATTCCAATGTCCTCACATATATCATGTACCTTTTAAAAAACCCCTCATGTGACTGGGAAGTAAAACTCAGTTTTTCTGTTTCTATTTTCGTCTTTGTAGCTGATCCAAGCTGCTCATCACCTCCAGTGGATCATGGACAGATGCCTCCGTACCCTGTCCACCCTCAACCAACAGATGAGCGTATCCAGCTGCCCTACAACCCTGCATATTGTCCAAACCCCTAAACCAGACTCCAAATCCAAATAGTTTGGTAGAACTCTATATTTTCAATCTATGGCTGGACCACCGTTGTCTCCACAAGACTACAAGAGGTGTGTATTCCATTACATGTGGATTCACATTTTCTGGAAATTACAATAAAATCATTTCTGTGTTTAGAATTTTTTTTTTTTTTTATCATACTCCATTTGGGAAATGGATTTGCTTGAAGTACTATTTCTTTGGTGCTAATGCTGTTTCATGGATACAATGATTGTAATTACCACTTATTTCGCTGTGCATGTTTTAAAAGCACTTTTACTGGTACTTTTAGGTATTCATATTTAAATATGTTAAATGTAAGAGGAGTACTATAATTAGTAAAACATATACAATACAACCAGAATGATATTGTTTGTAAAAAAAAAAAAAAAAAAAAAAAAAAAAATTACAAATTGATTAAGCTTTGACTCAAGAGTGAGAGCTAATTTTGTTCAGTTCTGCTGTACTTCCTTGTCTGTGTAATAAATTCTGCCACTAGAGGACACCTCTGACCCATTTTTATTTTAAGAAAAGGCCAATAGTTGGGTTACACTACAGAGTCAGTGTATTTGTGATATTGTTTTAAATGCAAGACATTAAAGATATGCATGTGATTTTTTTTTCTTTGATTCTTATAGTTTATTGTTATTGAATTTTTATTGTTTAATTACCATTGTTTCTGCCAGGCGTCTGTAACCCATGGACCAGATGTGGCTCTGTAGCTTCTCTGCATTGGGTCCTGTCGTTTTGTCAGGAAAACATAAAGAACATTTGGAAATAAAAAGTAATGCACTTTAACATGTTAACATATTACTATCATTGTTGTAGGCTCAAAGTCATTCTTCGGTTTATCTGTAAAACTGTGCAGCCCGCACACAGAAACCATGCAACTTTGCTTTTTAATATTGTATCGACCAACCTGTCATCTGCTTTACTTTCTTTTTTGTTTTTCCTCAACCTCATTTCAATCAATGTTGCCTCAAATACACAATAAACAAGTTTTGTGTTTAGTACATAGTACCACGCAGAAAAAATATTAAAAATCTCTTCTTTTTCTTTGCTGTTGTGAAGATTAATAAATGCATCAAACACTGAATTATTGATATATAAAGTAAAAAAATGATGAGCTATACCAGAGTAAGAACCTTATGGGCATCTTTGAATGGCTTCAGACAGATATTATTTTTTCTCCTTCAGGTAAAAAATAACAAAAATGTACTTTTGTGATGATTCATTGTTTGTCTTCATTGTAAAGAGGGCCTTAATTTTAACCCATAAAGACCCAGTAGTACTTTTGTGTCACTTCCCAAATTAATTTTTCTCTATATCTAACTTTTCTTAAGTGATTCATCATCATTTATTGTAATGTTATCCTCTTTATTTTGAGTTTTTTCAGTATAAACCATGTATTTTCCTATATTTAACTTACTGATCGTGTAGATCACAAGTGTCAAACATGCGGCCTGGGGACCAAATCTGGCCCGCCAAAGGGTCCAGTCCGGCCCTTGGGATGAATTTGTGAAATACAAAAATTACACTAAGATATTAACAATCCTTTCAGTTCAGGTTCCACATTCAGATCAATTCAATCTCAAGTGGGTGGGATTCAGTAAAATATGATCATAATAACACATAAATAATGACAACTCCAAATTTTTCTCTTTGTAAATGTATATATTTTCACGTATTTACACTAAAACAAAGTATAATTTCGCAAAAAATTTTAATAACCTGAACAAATATGAACAATCTGAAATGTCTTAAGAGAAGTAAGTACAATTTTAACAAGATTCTGCCTGTTTTTAAATGTTTTGTGTATTTTTTATATTATAATGTAAATGTGTAAATGATAAACTGAGGCAGAATATTGTTAAAATTACACTTATTTTTCAGTTTGTTAATGTTACTCACATTGTTTTAAAGGATAGTTTGTAGATGTGAACCTTTTCATAATGTAAATTAAATTGTTTCGCTCTTACATGTAGAGAAAAGTTTGGAGTTGACACTATTTCTATATTATCATGTTATTATTTTACTGGTTCGGCCCACTGCAGATCTAATTTAGCTGAATGTGGCCCCTGGACTAAAGTGAGTTTGACACCCCTGGTGTAGATGTTCAAAGGTTATGATATTAAAACAGAGAATAATGAAGAAAAAGTGACTTTTTTTAGCAAAACATGTCAGTAACTGAATGTCAAAACAAGTGTCTCCATCCACTTTCATTTGTCAAACTCCATGGGTTTTACTGGTGAATCAATGATGTAGAAGATGACGATGTTTCCATGTTCACTACGGAGCCTCTGAACGTCCAAATGGGATCAACAAGTATTAAACAGTTTAGATCAGTGGATGGTTTTGGTCGTCAGTGGCGGTTTGGGTCTTTATGGGTTAATATATTCATCAAATTCTCATGTTCTTCATATCATAATGAAGTGCAGAAGGTTTTGGAGAGTAAATGTTTGAGACTCTATAAACAATTTTAAAAAAAAAGAAAATAATTATCAGCTACCGTGGAAATCCAGGCTGCTTATTGTAATAACACCGCTGAATTTAAATTAGTTTTTTAGTAATGTTATAAATGTTTATTAACCACGTATCTGAAACTGACCACATGAAGTTTAGCCCTTCCTCAGGGACTGTGTGCAGCGTAAGTGGCCATGCTTGCATTTAATCCAATAATAAGCAGAACCACTCCCTTGTACAGCATCCCGCTCTCTCCATTAATCAATACAGTAATAGTGCTGACTGTGGCTATCTCAGAGGGGGGCTAAAACAGGAAAAATGACCCTGTCCATACACCGCTGCCTGCCATCTAAAATAAGCTCTATCCTTGAAGTGTGGCTCCGACTGCTAATGAGGACGGGTCTGAAACTCCCAGCGTCATGGACAATGAGGCACATAATCTTTACATCCAGCCATTACTACTGAAAACAATCCTCTCCACTTTCTCCTTTGCTTTTTCTTTCTTCCATCCTTTTCTCTGACTGTTCTTTGTTCTCTCTGAAGGCATTCACATCTGGCCTCAAGCCCAAGCTGCCATTAAGATGTTTTCAGCATTTTCTTGACATCCCACACCATTCCTTGTTCATTTTCCCTTTCTTCTGCTTCTCCCATAGACTCTTGGTACTTATATCAAATCTAAACAGCCTCCTAAATGTACAGCAGACAAGGGACACATTATATTATTGGGTATCAGATCGGAAACCAGGCTTTTGATCAGGATTTAGATAATAATTCAGGATTCTGCAGAGAGCCTTGTGTGGGAGCAGCTGCTGACACAAGCACACACTCCCCGGCCAAGATGCTCCAAAGAGATACAGACATGCCGAACTTTCCCACATATTTGGAAACACAAACAGATGCAGCAACATAATTCATACTTAGGTTATTTTAAGTCTGTTTTGTTATTGCTGATAAGTTTATAAAAAGTTTCCATCATTATTTATAAGTTTATATCTTCCATTAATCAGAACATGTGGTAAAACATTTCCTGTTAAGGTGCAAAAACTGAACTTCTGATTTCCATTTACGGAAATATGTTGACATTAATGTAATTAAAATTAATTTCAAGATTCACACTTGTTATATATTTGTCAAAAAATGTTTTTGCGTTGATTTGTATTAGTCTCGATTTTACATCTGTTACACCTCTAGGTATAACTTTGTCAGGCTAATTAAATAATTTGAATACATTAATTAATTTATTTATTTTTTAGAAATTTTAATCTAGTTATTAACACTGTGTGTTATTGTTTTGTCATAATAATGATGCCCAAATTTTATTCATGTGTATTCTTCTACTCAATAGAATATTGATATTGTTCACCAGACAGACAGAAAAGACAGACAGAACCGCCAACTGCTATAAAAAATATAATATATATATAAAAAATATATATATATATATTTAAAAAGACAAACAAAAAATGATTAAAATTAATGACTTTACATACATCTCATTGTTCTTGAATTATTAAAATCAATTTATTTATTTATTTTCTGTCAGTTGAAATTATGTAAAATTGCATCAATAAACGACTTCTACATGTTTAATTCCACTTTATATGTGTTGAAAGTTCATTTATCCTGCTTTATTAAGTAAATGCATTATATTTACTTATATATATTATAATATATATTTACTTATATATTATATTAATTTAGCATGGTATTGCTTTTTCCAAATATTTTAAAGGTGTATATATACTGAAAAGATGAAAGTACTGAAAAGATAAAAAAAAATCATGACAGTTCTCAAACTGATATAAAGATTAGATACTTAATTAATTTATTTATAAATATTTACTTATATATTATATTAATTTAGCATGGTATTGCTTCTTCCAAATATTTTAAAGGTGTTTATATACTGAAAAGATGAAAATACAGAAAAGATTAAAAAAAAATCATGACAGTTCTCAAACAGATATAAAGATTAGATACTTTAATGAAGCAAATTCATCGTGCACTGAGGTTATCTCCACACTGTAGATACCAGGTCTTCTTGTACCACATGAAGTCTTATTATTTAATAATTCCCGACTGATCACATGAAACAAAATTATCCTCATTCATAGACGTTTGTGGACACTGATGCTGGTGCCCAGAGACACTAATCTCAGGTCAGTATTAATCCTCATAGACGATTACATTTCATGAAGTCTCTTTTGTCATCTGTTGGACACACTTTTTCAAGGTACATAAATCACAACCACCCCTCCTAAGTCATTGAAAATGCAGGGATGATGTCCTCCCTTAAACCCTATCCATCAAGCATTTCATCTGGTTGAGTCACTGGCATGCAACTGTTGAACGTATGTGAGGTTTATTGCGGTGAACAGTTGAGGTGACACACTGACAGCTGCACGCAGATTGAGTCAAGAGAGACAGAAATCAGATGGTTAAAACAGAGCAGCTGTTGGTGAACTCACGCATCAGGGAGACAATGCAGCGAAAGCATAACTGAGAAAGGCTGACGTTGTTCATCTGAGATATTGGCATGAGGAAAACATGGATGTTAACAGACAATAAGAAATGATTGAATGGAATTGCATGAGAAAAAACAGCAATTTTTCTAATTATGTCTATGTTAACATTGCTCTGTCACTGCACATACATCTCTCCCACTATCCCTTTTCTGAGTAGCAAAGGGTCAGTAATAAAGTTTCCTGGGTCACTGTGCACATTTAGACTTCTTTTGTCTCCCAGATTCTTCCAGATCACTGCCACATGAAGTCTGATGCTTCAAGCTTAGTCTTTAGATTTCCATGTGTGTGGCTTTTTAACTTGCAAGAGTTTTTTTTTTCTTTTTTTATTCCCTATTATGTGTTTAAGACCTACATGCACCTGCACCAACAAGTGTCCAGAGAAAAAAAAAAGCAGTTTAGACCGTGTGAACTCAACAGATAAAACAGTCTGGTGTCTTTTCACCCTCTCTCTCTATTCAATAGCCTCCAAGTATCTTGACAACCTTGCCTGGTATTTGGCAGCAGTCCCTTGAGTGTTGATGTCAGCTGAGAGAGGGGAGGAGGAGATGGAGAGAGGGGTGGGTGGGAGTGGGGGGGGGGGGCTGGGTGGAGGGACTGAAAGGGGGGGGGGGGGGGGGAGGGAGCGGGCTATTCAAGGCACTTGTCCTCTGTCTCCCTCTGAGCATAGAGGAGGGGGAGGCGCACATGTATTGAGAGAAACACACTCACATAGTAAGCCACCACGACCACATTTTCACAGCCTGCTCTCCAGACTGACAGCAGCAAACGGAGAGCCAGCACAGGACAGCGAGGCAGAGGGAATGACTGGAAACAAGGGAAGCATCCACTGAGGCCAGAGACAAGAGGAAAAAAAGAGGACACTCACACAGGATTTGCCTTTTATTCCTTCCTTTTAGCTCAATCACTGCACCCTTGGGAGCTAGAAAAAAAAGAGTCTTCTTGAATTGAACTTGCTCTGCTGTAGGACCTGCACCCTGCTATGGCAGCCCAGATGGGACACGGGAACTCTATCTCCCTCTTATCTTGTTCTTCTTTTCATCGGACTACTGTATTCTGGGCTTTTCCTGACTCTTTTAAACCAGGTCTGGGGTTTAACCTGGATACTACTCACACACTGCATAAGTTTGGAGACATGGCACCTTTTTTGGTTTTTCTCTAGCACTTCATCAGCAGCTTACACCAAAGCCTCAAAGCTGGTGAGTGACTGAATGCGGCACTGAGCTTGTCCTGTTTAATCTTGACCTTTTACATATTCAATTTAATTATGAAATATCTGGTACCTACACCCGATCATCAAAAGCATATTCCACTAAAAAAGAGCAACATATTACTACCATAGAGGCTTAAAAACTTGAGCTTTTTATCCTGCATTCCTCAGATTTGCTAAATCATTGCTAACCACATGTAGTTTAATCATATTTATGGGACACATTAACCAGGAGCAAAGTGAGTTCAATTATTACAGCATGATTTATGGAAAGTGAGAGTAGGATGGTGTTCAGGCAGACAGGTAATGATAAAGGGGTTTTTGGAGAAGGTCTGATCAACATTATTCAGCACTTCACACTGTCAGAATGGAGATAGTAAGTGACCTGTGGTGTACTGGTCTGTGTTCATGGATGAGATATGCATATGTGTGTTAACTTGCCTATGTGACTTTGTTTGTTCTCTGATCTGCTGTTTGCCAACAGCTGTTTTGATGCATCTTTCAGTGTGACTGGAATACTCATAAGCCCTGTTCCCAACCTCCAAAGGGCATACATAAATTATGAAAGTAGATCTGTCTGTAAATCTTTGGAAATACTGCATGACTACAGATATAAGGTGGCCTGATTTTACCTTTTAGTTTCCCTTTGAAGTCAGTGGTTAGTTACAGATTTTACTTCCATGAGTGAGCTAAGAGTTTAGTTTTTACCTTCATGTACTGCCTGGATGGTACATTCCTTTTCAGTTAAGTTGGTTGCGGTCCTCATAGTGCCTGTACACATTTATAAGTTTTAAAAACCATGCAGCATAAGAGCAACAGGAATACACATATCTGCACATAGATATGTAATGACATTTATTTAATGTATATCATTTAGAATGAATCCACTACATATCCCTGTCATGCAGCTCCATATTTACCGTTGGCTCCTCAGTTTACCCACGCTGGAGTCGTCCTGTCGCCTGTTAAGACCAGGGGAATGACATCAGCATTAGAAACACAGACGGTTGGAGAACCAGGACAGCGTGTCACCCCTCTGAAACGTACTGCTGCTCATAGTCCAGTGGCATTCCTGGAACATATTCTAAAAACGCCACGTACAGTTGTGCTCAGAAGTTTACATACCCTGGTGGAATTTGTGATTCTTTTACCATTTTCAGAGAATATGAATGATATTACAAAAACTTTTCTTTCTCTCGTGGCTAGTGGTTGGATGAAGCCATTTATTATCAAACAAATGTGTGTTTTCTTTTTGAATCATACTGACAACAGAAACTATCCAAATGACCCTGATCATAAGTTGACATACCCTAGTTCTTTATCTTCTGTATTGGTCCATTTAACATCAATGACAGCTGGAAGTCTTTTGTGGTAGTTGTAGATGAGGCACTTAATTTTCTCATATGGTAAAGCTGCCCATTCTTTTTGGCAAAACACCTTCAGTTCCTTTAAGATTTTAGGTTTTCTTGCATGAACTGCATGTTTGAGACCTCCCCAAAGTGGCTCATTGATACAGAGGTCAGGAGACTGAGATGGTCACTCCTTCACCTTCACTTTTTTCTGCTGTAGCTAATGACAGGTCAACTTGGCCTTGTGTTTTGGGTCATTGTCATGTCGGAACATCCAAGACCGTCCCATGTGCATTCTGTCAGGGTATGTAAACTTATGAGCACAACTGAATTGTATCACTCGCTGTTGCTGCTATACTCCGTATCAAAGTGCATCAGATGGAGCACCTCCAGAGAAAATGCTTATGCTACATCAGAGTCACCTGCCAGAAGGGAGCCAATGCACTAAATCTGCTGATAGGAACTCTACTGGAAATGCGTGGGATGAATAATGCTGGTGCCAGTACACTCTGACATCACACCAGCTTATGCATAGATGACTTTATAGTGATTTCATCCTTCTTCCAGCTTTTTCGGCATGACATTTGCGCACTTTCAGGCAGAGAAGTGCATTCTTCAGACAGCCATTATGTTTCCAGTCTGAATAATACATTTCCATTAAGTGTTATGATAGTGCCCTCTCTGTGCTGCTGCAGTTCAGTTCTGGGAGTCTGGTTTCCAAGGTGGTTCTTTTACAATCTCTGCAAAAGGCTGCTCTTCTGATGTACTGTTTTGAAATAATTTGCCTGAAACTTGTAATTAGAAGCTAGTGACACATCATTTCTTTGTGTTAAAAAAAGGCTTGGGTTACTGTCACCAGTAGCCGTACTGTTTTTCCCCCATTGTCTGTTATGTCAACTCATTCAGTATTGAAAATGATATTACCACTTTGATCCTCAGTGTGTGCTTACTCATGACTGTATCATCACACCACATATAACATAAAAGTGCTTCTTGAGAGAGAATTAGTCACACTGTCACCCTCAGTAAGTTGCATCTTCTTTAGTTTGAGAGTTGCAGAGTTTTAGAGTCATTTCTGTTTCAGGGCGCTGTAATTCAACTTCACAGCTGTCAGGTTTATGAAATGAATCTTTGTAATCTTTAATACAGACTCATGCCTGTCTGAAAACCTACAGTCTCTTTTCAGTACGGAAGCAAAGGCCAAGGCAAAGGTCAACCCATGTGACACAAGGAGCCCATAATGACTGATGTGCTGTAAGAAGATCTTAGTCGCTGGCATGTTGGGAGGAAGTAAGAGTAAAAGTATGCCACACTCAGAGGAGAACCTCGGAAAAGTTTCCATATTATTATCTCTGTTGATTGTTGTCCTGCAGCGAGGCCTCAAAGCGGTCTTAGGGGTCTTCTCCTGCTGCTGCTGATGCCAGACGAGGGGATGAGATGAGGGGGTATTTGAGTCTGAGTTATGTGTGTGTCTGCTATTTATACTGCTATGAGAAGTGTGTCCGCTAATAGTTCACTGCCTGGTGAAGACAGGAAGCCCCCTCGGCTTAATCCCAATGCTGTCAATCTTTTTGAAAACAGCTCCCACATATCCGACAGCATTGTACAATATCAAAAAACAAGAAACTGTGCATGCTGACAGTCTATACAGATCAGGATAAGCTCATTCAGACACACTGCATATTTCATACTATATGTCACACATCAGATCTGTGACAGCATGATATAGCATGAAGTGTCCCGCCAGAGGCATGTAAATTAGACTTTACCCAACACATTGGAAAGCATCCAGATTTACAGTTAGATGTCATTTCTGTACATTGATCTCAGGATTAAGTGCAAACATACGTTCTGCTTTAGATTACTTTCAAAGAGATGAGGCTGCTCCAATAGAGGTCACAAATCATGTATTATTGTTGTTGTTGAAGGACCTCTGTCTGGCCTTGAAAGACATCTATTGTGCTTTTCTTCAGTTCGCCAATTGCAAGCCTCCCCTTCTTTTGTGTTGAAGGCGGTGGCAGAAATTTCCTCGTCCTCATGTGTGTTTTCTCTTTGGTAAATGAATAATAACAGTGTTTATTTTCTATTTCTGGGTGCAGCACATGCTGATAACTCAGATGGGCAGCATAGCTGTAAAAAATCAAGGGAGAAAGTCTCAGGTTGCACTACTTTACTTCACTGTGGATCTACTTTGGTGTCTTTTTAAGGAGGAATACCCAATTCCAGACATTTCTCCGGCTGACTAGGTTCTTAAGGAGAGCTTTCTGAAGCTGAACAAATCCTCTCACTGAACTGGAGGCTTGATTAACACAGCTTAAAGACAAGAGTGGAGGCATGGAAGTTGATTTTTGGATGACCCTCAAAAGGTTACAGAGAGAACAGGAGAAGTCAAAATGCGTTTAGTGGCTGCATTTATTTGTGTTTTCAATTCATGATGAACTCTTTTGCTTATTTAACAGTAATATGTGGGTTGATGCAGTCACAAAGTCAAATAAAATATGTGCTCCTCCTTTAGATACAGAAATGTATGTTTAAGTAAGGTCCAGCATAAGTCCTACACACATTAAACACCACAAAGAAAATTTCTGGGGCCTAATTTGCATTAAAATAGCCAAATGAAAGCAGCTTTAAAGCCTCGGCTTAAGACTTGAGAATGAACCTTCCCCTCTTCCCTCTCTAATTCAATTCATGATTTTTCTCCCTCTCCTTCACTCTTCGTTTTAGTTTGTCCCACAGTAACTCTTGTTGCTAAATCTCCCAGATGCCATTCATGTGAAAGCCTTATAAATGTAGGAACTCAACCTTTTGCAGCGCTTATTTATATGAGAGATCAGGAAGAGCAAAAGGGTATATAGCATGAGTTTTACAATCTCACACGCACAGTCACACACACACCACTCACACAAACACACGATTAATGCTCTTTACTACCACCCACTTACTCTCTGTCTATTTAACATTCTCTCATTCCTCCACTGGCCTGCTAGTGCAGACAAAAGCTCGGTGGGAAGCAGCGCTGCCTGGGCCAAAGCTTTCAGAAATATTGCTCTGCAGACCACGTGCTCACTGGAGGGAGAGGGACATTCTGCAGAGTCAGGAGGAAACATACAACTTAGATCTGATAGAGATGCATAAAAAAAATGCTCACTTTGGCAATGAAAGAAGAACAGGAGCTGATTCCGCATCTGCACCTCACAGATACTTAGCAGATAAAATCCTGTGCCATACGAGAATCTGTTTTTGTTGCATTATCGTATGTACTATCATCATCTATGGTGCAAATGTCTCAGGTGTCATTACAGTATTTACCTCCTTTCACAAGTATCTGATAAAAAGCACAGCTTGAGGTGACTTCAATAGCCTCTGAATATTGGATGATATGTATGTGGGGGTGGGGTAGAGGGACTGATGGTGACTCGAACTGCGGGGATGAATAAATCATGGCAGGCCCTGCTTTTGATTAAATATGTGTGTGTGTCCATGCTCGTGTGAGTGCATGTGCATTTGAAGACTGTTAACTCTGAATGACGCAGTTTAATCAATCACCTGAGAGCAGCTCCACTGTACTGATCCAGAGCTGATACTGAAGAAAACAAGAAGAACAACAGGATATTGTAATAGATAAGCAGGGTTTTTGTTGTGTGTAATGAAAGATTTGTTGATCAGAGAAGCCATCCTTTGCAAATGTCATGTTTTTTTTTTTTTAATTCTTGTAATAGATTCATAAATTATATTTTTGAACTCCTCTATTTTTAACACCTTTGCTCACAACCCCAGTCTTAATACTTGTATCTTATATCAGCTTTAACCCATAAGACCCAGTGCTACTTCAGTGGCAGTTCCCAGATGAATTTTTCTCTCTATTTAACCTTTTCTTAAGTGATTTATCACCCTTTATTATAATATTATCCTCTATATTTTGCATTTTCCACTTTAAATCATATATTTTCCTATATTTAATTTCCTATATTGGATTTAGATATTTATAAAAACTCAGGGTTAATTCAAAGGTTATTACTGTATGTCAAAACATTTTTTCCATTTGCAGCAAAGATATCATTAACTGAACATAAACCAAGTGCCTCCATCCACTGTTATTCATCAAACTGCTTGGGTTTTACTGGTGAATCAATGTTGTAGAAGATGACATGTCTCCACATTCACTACAGAGCCTCTGAACGTCCAAATGGATCATATCTGATGACCATGAAAAAATGACAAACTGTATTTTACAACAATTATTTATATGTATTGATAGGATTAGTGGATTAACAGTTATTAAACAGTTTAGATCAGTAGATGCTTTGGTTTAACAGTAGAGGTTTGGGTCTTCATGGGTTAAAAAAACCCCACTGAAATGACAATGCTCCGAGCAAAGCAAATAACATCAGCTCATATTTCACAGATGTAAAGCTTGTACAGATGATCCCCTGCTATGATGTTGAGAATTATGTTTCTTTAGGGCAATGCAGTGTACAGTAGAGTATATTTAACAGAGGATGTTCATTGTAACTAAACCTTCACTCATTGTTTGGTGCATCTTCAACCTATTATGTTTTCATCACCAACAGCTGACATATTCCCATTTTTAAAGCGTTTTTCATCCAAGTAAAGTCAATAGAAATAGACACTGAGTTGATCCTTCAGAAGCACAATAGTACCATTAAGGGACCTTGTTTGTCAACCTGACAGTGTGCCCATTTGTCTTGTAAAGTTCTGACTGCACTGTGGAGAGGAGGCTGTTTAGGGGCTGATGTGACCTGAATGATAAAGAAGTAGTCAGTAGTCACTGTCCTCAATCTAAATGTTGTCATTAAGTGAAGTGTTCATCTCTTTCCTTTGTTACCTCCCCTAATTTTTTTTCTACCTTTATTCTTTCCTTCTCTTTACTGCCTGTGTTTCTCAATTTTATTGTTTTTTTTCCCTAGATTTCTGTATAGGGGACATTATATTCAATTATACTAATTTCCCAGAAACATAGCCTATCCAAGATTCTTTAAAAAAAAAAAAAAAAAAAAAAAGCATATCTTAACCCTTTTTTCTTTTTTTTTTTTTTTTTTTTTTTTACTTTTCCTGTCCATATGGACCTGAGTCTTCACTATTGACAGTGATAACATATTTTCATCCATATCATATAATAAACAGACACTGTCCACTCACAGTCCACAGACATGCAGATCAGGTGACCTAAAAATGAAAAGTCATTTTGTCACTTAATGATAGTGTTTCTTTGTCTGTTTGTGAGATCTGTCCAGTGTGTTTCCTTTAGGCTACATTCAGACAGCAGGTCTTCATGCACAATTTGGATTTTTTTGTGAAATCTAATTTTTTTGTGTACTTGTTCATATTACACATTAAATGGGACTTCTATCAGTTCTGAGTATGAACTGAATGCAACCCTGAAGTGACCCGCATGCGCTAAAGAGGTCCTGACGTAATACGTGACCATGCAGGCACGCACTGTGTTTATGGATGTAAATATATTTTCATGCCCCTCCTCCTCCTGGGACGTGGAATTGTGACGTTTATCACATTTCAATGATGTACAGATCGGATAGATGCAACCTGGCTGTTCAGACTGAAGTCGCATTGCAAAATATTGGATACATATTGGATTTAGGACCACATATGTAAGTGGCCTGGGTCAGATTTGAAAAAAATGTTATTTGTGCTGTTCAAACTGTCTTTAATAGATCAGAAAACAGCTCACATATGGGCAAAAAAAATCTGATTTTGGCCACTTTTGCCTGGTGTCTGAAAATAACCTTAGACTGAATGCTGCATGTTATAACCTCAGAGAGGTAAAGGGTTCATCTACATGACTAACATTAACAACCAAAGCAAGGCAAAAATAAAAATCTCTTAAATAAAGTGGATCTTGAGAATCACAAATAAAAAAAGACAAATCAATAGATCAATGAGTGGATAATGGAGGATAAGTAAGTAGTAGATAAAGAGGAACCAGGGAAGATGGTGTAGGGTTGTGTCCTCTTTACACTTTGGAACCTGAGGGCCAATCATTACCCCATCCCTGCCTGGAAATGGCCACCCACTTATTGATCAGTAGTGGGTCAGGTGGTGGGCTCAGGGTTGTTAAAGATGCATGTGAAGCGAGGATGGGGTTACCATTGTCCTCTATTCAAAGAAAGCATATTATGTGTTTTTCTGTTTTTATGTACTGTCAGTGTGTTGCTGAAGTTCTATATTTTTTGTTAAATATGTTGTATTTCACTAAATATACTACAGTCTCCATGAGGTGTCACTGAAGTCATCTTTCAGCAGGAAGTTGAGTCACATCCGTGGGCAGTGAACCATAACCTCCCAAAGGGGTTTTTGCCTGGACTGGCAGCTGTTTCTGTCTCTCTCTCTTTGAGGTTTATTATGCGTTGTCTGCCCATTTTCTGTCCTGTACAGAGCAGGAGAATAGTGAGGGCATCACAGTTGAGATGTTCAAGAACATGATGATTCACAGCTCCATCACCTCATTCTCAGCTGCTGTTTTTTATCTGTGCATCTGAGAGGAGAAACTGAGTGAGGTGTGAAAGGGGCATTTTCTGGAACAGGCGCTTTAGCTCCGTTTTATTAGCGTAATAGTCACAGTAGATGTTGTTAGACAGGCTGCAGCCAGTATGTTGATCCATAGTTTACACAGTTGTTGCTCTGCCTTCTGTCGTCTGTTGTGTGTCCGCACATGTGCATAAGTGTGTGTGAGTATGTGAATAAATACACAAGCCCATTTGTACACTCAGGTCTTTATCATCTGCGTGCTTGCACATGTTTTCCCTTGAATTTATGTCGGCGTGTGTTTGTAAATGTGTGTGTGAGTTTTTGTGTGTCCGGGTCAGAGGTCACAGTCTTGCCTCAGGGTAACAACAGAAGGTCTAAGCACCCCTGGCCCCCATGCTGATCTTGTACAGCCACTGTGTATAGAACCCGAGCCTCACGCTGATCTCGAATGGACAGATGTTAACGGGTGTGAGCAGACAGATTAAATGAAATGGCGTTAAACTAAACATTAGAAATATGCATCTGATTCAATGTTTTACAAACTTTATTAGGCTTCAAAGTCCCACGCCTGGAGCATTCCACAGAAAGGGTTGGGTTTTTACAAAGTTTTGATTACTCTATAAGTGAAACTAAAGTCACGTACACACAAAATGCTATTGTCTCTTTAACTGTATTGTTTGGATGATGTTCATTCGCCCTTCAGCCACATAATGCAACTTGTGTGGCCACTTCATTAGTATCTGTAGTGCTTCCCAGTCTTGTCTATTTCACATATCATTTGTTAAAACATTTTTCTTCCTATTTAACAAACAAAACTGGTGGTGAATCCTCAATAGGGATTAAAAATGCTTTTCTTCAGATGTATGTGTCTCTTGCTTAAATCTGCATTGTTGCATTTATTACCAGACAGAAACAATATAAACATTTTAACAAAAAAAAAATCATTTTATTTTTATTGTATGCCAACAAATGTCAATTTATGTTGGAAATCCACCAACAGAGGGCATTTCAAATTGTAAAAGTCCTTATCTCTGCTCTGTTTTCTGAAAAGTATGCACTGACTGGACCCGAGTTGTGCTACAAGTGTGATGCATTGTTGTCCAGTGTTTTGTTCTCACGGTCACTGTGCCTACTGGGCGGCTGTACTCAGGGATGTGACTCCTGATGCGGGGGGAGGTGTAAAGGAGGATGTATGATACTGGGTTTGGGTGGGGGAGGAGTGAACAGAATTGTGGTAAAATAAATGTTGGGGTCACTGCACATACTCTCCTATATAAATATGTGGTATGAGAGCGGTTAAATGAGGATACTGCATTTGTTTGTGCTGTGATAAGCAGCGAGAAAAAGGTGATTTTGATCAAAAACGGAGCATGTGAATTTCAATGTTCAATGTGTCATTGTAGTGATATTACTGTTTTGACAGCAGTTAAAACACTTAGATTTGAATGTAATGTAACTCAACACATGCGAAACAGCACAGAAGACATAAAAAGACCTTACTGATTTGCAGATACACACTTATGTCTCTACATAATGAACAGTAAAGACTCAGTGCTACTTTTGTACCAGTTCCCAAATGTATTTTTCTCTATATTTAACCTTTCTTAAGCAATTATCATGATTTATTCTAATATTATCCTCTGCGTTTTGCTTTTTTCAGTGAAAATCAAGTATTTTACAATATTTAATTTTCTGAAGCTCAAATTCAAATTGAGGGAAATTATATCAAAAACAGAGAAAGCTGAAGAAAAAGTGACTTTTTCAGCAAAATCGATCATTAACTAAACATAAAACAAGCATCTACATCAAAAGTCATTTATCAAACTCCATGGGTTTTTCTAATGAATGAATGTTGTAGAAGATGACAGTGTTTCCACGGTAACTATGGAGCCTCTGAACATCCAAATGGGTCATATCTGATGACCATTAATAGATGACAAACTGTATTTTACATCAGTTATTTACATGCATTGATAGGATTAGTGGATTGATGAGTAATAAACAGTTTAGATCAAAGGTGTCAAACATGCGGCCCGGGGGCCAAAACCGGCCCTCCAAAGGCTCCAATCTGGCCCGCGGCATGATTTTATGGAGTGCAAAAATTACACTGAAGATATGAACAGTCAAGGGTGTCGAACTGGTTTTAGCCCAATGTGATCTAAAGTAAATACTAGTCTAATACCCTTACAATAAAATGTGAACAACCTGAAAATTAATTACAATTTTAACAATGTTCTGTCTGTTACTAAATGTTTTGTATATTTGTAGATTCCATTTGTAAGTTGTGTTAATAAGTTGACACATAATATTGTAGACATTCTTATTTTAGTGACACATTCCAAACTTCCAAATGTTTGTGTAACATTGTGTGTAATGCACATGTACAAGTGATAAGTTGAGGCATAATATTGTTAAAATTTTGCTTGTTTTTCTTACGAAAATACATTTTTTTCTGGTTATTCACATCTTTTTGATGAAAAGATAGTTTGTAAATGTAAATATTTTCATAATTTCATATTTTTTTATTAAGAAAAACTGGGAGTTGTCATTATTTATAGGTTTTTATGCTATTATTTTAATGGTTTGGCCCGCTTGAGATCGAACTGGGCCGAATGTGGCCCCTGAACTAAAATGAATTTGACACCCCTGGTTTAGATGGTTTTGATCGTTAACGGCTGTTTGGGTCTTTATGGGTTAATTACGTCAATGAGCAACAACTGATAGATTTATTGGAGAGTGTGACTGACCTGCTGAGCTTTTTTTACCACCAATTAGTGATGGCTGATGGTACGTCCTTTATTTTGAGTTAATATTAATGGAATTAATGGTCAGTCCATCATGTTATTATTTTATTAAATGTATGAGCGTGAAGTTTTATCCAGAGATGCAAGGTGTGGTAAATTGGACTTGAGCCCTAAAAATGAGCTGATATGTGTGCTTTTCAGTGGCTATGACAACTGTTGGACTGACCACTGTGAAAGTTTCTACAGACATTTTTTCTGTGGATCTCCACCTTAAGACCTCATCATTAAACCCTCATAGACTTAGTGGACATCAGCTGGTAAATGGGTGAGTGTGAGAGGCTGTGAGAGCTCAAAATGGTATAAATAGAATGGGAAAGCACTCTGAGACATATCATGTGACGTTACCTTGATGTCACCAAGATATATCTATTACTGCTGTGAGTTTGTGATTGTTTCACTGTAGTTTCTTTCTTTATGGCAAAGTACTATCATTATGTCTTTCAGGCTTTCATTGATAAAACATCATATATTTAATTTAATCAAATTTATGTCAAAACAATAACCTCAAACAAACATTAAATAAACAGGGTCTGTAAAATAGGATATGCTTGCTGATGTAATGTTTTTCATTTGTAATTTAATCATAAATCCAAGTGCATAAGGAGGATCACGGCAAAAGGGAAGAATAATGTCGAGACTAAATCAGAATATATTAAGAAAAAAGTCCAAATACCATGTGAATGAGTCATGAGTCATTTTGAAAAAGCATATATTTTCATTTATTATAATAATGCCATAAAAAGGGGGAAACAGAGGAATTACCATGCAGCTTCAGTTGGTAAGCCTACATTTTTTACTCATAAATATACAACTTTTTTACTCATTATACGTTTTGTTGAAATATTCCAATTAAATTTTCCTCATATTCTCCTTGTACTCATTTTGAAACATATTTATTTTAAAGGGGTCATATTTTGCTAAACCCACTTTTAGTAGTCTTTGGTACATTTATCAGAATCAGAATCAGCTTTATTGGCCAAGTATGTGAACACATACAAGGAATTTGGCTTCGTTTTTTTATATTGCTCACGACACGCAGTTCCGACATGAACCCAGACAACATGTGGACCTAGACACAATATAGACAAACAGTCCACTGGAGACAGAGGCAACAATGGGTTGAGATTTACAGTGGATTTACAATGTAATATGTACAGAGTGCAAACTGAAGATTTTATACAGTGAGTGGGTGTGTGGGTCCGGTCTATTAAAAATATATGTATATGCGTGTATTATTTACAGTGGGTTTTTACATTGTAATATGTACAGAAAGTGCAAATTGAAGTATTTATACAGTGAGCGGATATGTACAGGAATACAGTCTGTAAAAATATATGTTTATGTATATATATATATATATATATATGTATATACACACACACACACACACACACACATATATATATATATATATATATATATATATATATATATATATATGTTATATATATATATATATATATATATATATATATATATATATATATATATATATATATATATATGTATATATATATATAAATTATTGTGGCACAAATACAGTTTTTTACATAGTGCAAATTAGACAGTTTTATAAAGAGTACAAAATATAAGTTTGTGAGTTGGTGAATTGGAGTCAGCGGGATATCGACACTGGATGGATCATGAAGTGTTCATCAGAGTGACAACCTATTTGTGTATTTGGACCCTAATAGTTCAAAAAGTTTGAAACCCCCTGGTGCTGCAAAGCTATCTTTATATTCATTTTGGCAAAAATCGAGTGGATTTCTACAACCAGTTTTAATTGCTGCTTAATTTGTTACGTTTTATAACCAGTTACGTCACGATATTTGCACAAATGAGGTCAAGACTTTTGACGAGCATTTCTCCAAATACGCCAGAATTGTTTGTCAGCAGCAGCGGTTGTAGTTCATACTGAAAATATGTCCAAACTTCAAGCTGATTACCTAAAATGTTCAGTTGTTGGTTGTATTAACAAACACAAGTCTCTACACCGACCTCCAGCCTCTGAACAAGAAGGGCCTGGGTGAATTTTATTTTTTATGGGAATATCCCTCCAACTGTTGGAAAATCCCTTCTTGTCTGTGCTAACCACTTAGAAAAGAAGTGTTTTAGCAACCTCAGGCATTATTACGACAGCGTATTAGGGCCACATAAGGAAAAAAAATGCTTGTCACTACGAGAATAGAGTCATTATTTAATGAGAATAAAGTGGTTGTTTAACGAGAATAAAGTCGTAGTTTTAAAAAGTCATTATTTAACGAGAATAAAGTCGTTATTTACCGAGAATAAAGTTGTGAATGAGAATAAAGTCATTATCTAACAAGAAAAAAGTCATTATTTAACAAGAATAAAGTCGTTATTTAACAAGAAAAAAGTTGTAGTTTTAAAAAAACTCATTATTTAACGAGAATAAAGTCGTTATTTTACAAGAATAGAGTCATTATTTAATGAGAATAAAGTTGTTATATTTTGAGAATAAAGTCATAATATAGTGAGAAGTTGTACCTACTTATCGATGTAGAACTTGGAACATTTAGTGCAGTTCTCCTTTCATTTGGGGGGTTCAGCACAAAGGCCAAACACTGAGTCTATCCTCTCATCAACACATTAGTCTGAGGACTTTGAAGAGAGTTTGCACACATTTAGGTTTGTTGTAAGAACTGAACTGATTTGTAGTAAATTTCCTTTTTTGTGGAAGAGAAACTGATGAAGTGGTCATCTGTAGGACTATCAGTGGTTACACCAGAGAACTATACAGAGAGGGTTTGGTGTTTCTGAACAAACTGTGGGGATGATACTGTGAGTTTTTGAGTCCATCAGAAGGGAAAGTTGCTGCTTCGTTTGTTGCCTTTGCTGTAAAACCAGAAACTCTGTCGAATTTTCAAAATAGTGATGGGAATTCCAGCTCTTTTTAGAGAACCGGCTCTTTTGGCTCAGCTCACTAAAAAGAGCTGGCTCTTTTGGCTCCCAAGTGGCTCTTAAGATTTTTTGGTGCTTAAATTAATTTATTATCAACAATAATGTAAAGTTATGCGCAATATGAATTACTAATGTAAAAAAAACATGCACTATATCAAATGTTTATGTAAATACACCTTTACTTATACACTCTACAGAGTGATTAAAAATAAATAAATTAGAAAGTGCAAAAAGAAATGCTTAACTATTTACAAATGACCTTTACTAACTTTTAGCGATTTAAAACTTTTAGCTTTCACTGTAGATACTGCAGCAGCAGCAGTAACAGTTGCAGTAGACTCACTGGCACCTGCATTAATGTCACTTCACTTGCTTGTGTTTTTTCTTCCAGTTGCTCTGATGGATGAACAGTCCTCATGTGTCTGTGCAGGTTGTTAGTGGAGCCAGCTCTGTATCAGATTTGTGTCTTGCACACTCTACATTCTGCCTTAGTTTGGTCAGTGTCATTGAAATGTGTCCAGATTTTGCTGCGTTTCCTGTTGTCACTGATGTTCTCAACTTTTTTTTATCTTTCCAGTCCGTTTGCGTTGTGGTCCCTGCGCTCTCTCTCTCTCTCTCTCTCTCTCTCTCTCTCTCTCTCTCTCTCTCTCTCTCTCCCTCCTGTTCGTGCGCTTGCTGTGTGTGTAACTCCGCCCCTCTCCCCTCTGGTCTGTGGTGGGGGGGGGGGGGGGGGGGGGGGGTGCGGGGCGCGAACGAACGAACGAACGAACGAAGGAATCAATCAGGAAATAATCAGGAACCGGCTCCCGTCGTTCACGTTAAAGAACCGGCTCTCAGAGCCGTTTAGTTCGCGACCGACACATCACTATTTTAAAATATTACGAGTTTAATCTCATAAAAGTACGACTTTATTCTCGTTAAATAATGAGTTTTTTTTAAAAACTACGACTTTATTCTCGTTAAATAATGACTTTATTGTCGTTAATTAACGACTTTATTCTCGTTAAATAATGAGTTTTTTTTTAAAACTACGACTTTTTTCTCATTAAATAATGACTCTCCTAATGACAAGCGTTTTTTTTCTTATGTGGCCCTTATACGCCGTCGTACATTACAGACAGGGATTTGCCTCAAAACTGCGTTTAATTGAGCGGTCTTTTCCAACTGTCTACAACAATGGTGGCGACAAGCAAGTGGTAACAGTTACAGTTACAGTTACCCCTAAAATGACAGTGAATTGTATTTTAGACGCTATCAGTATGGGTATGTGTTTACATGACAGCATTAGCATTCTGATAGTGCTACTGGTGGTGATAGCACTGAGCCTGTAGATGGAAGATGGAAACTTTAGCTTGGTTTTTGTACTAAGCTGCCATTTAGCCGACAGGTAACCCGCAAAAACATGCTGGAACTTATAAAAAAAAAAATAAAAAAATCTAAGAATTTGCACGGGCAAAATTAAACAAAATGCAGGGGCAGCGGGCAAGAAAGTGAAAAAATAAAAGAAGATTCATGGATGAAAATAATTGTCAGGACATTTAATGATGATGATCATCTAATTTCATTGTGGTTTGTTTTATTGTGAAGTGAGCTTCACCTGTGTTTACATCAGCCACAGACATCATTGAGCAGCACATATTAGACCAGTGGTTCCCAGCCTTTTTTGGCTCATGACCCCATTTTAACATCACAAATTTCTGGCGACCCCAGACATTCAAAATGGAGACATTTTTTAAATTAATGTATTTTTCATCATGTAATAGTTTGCTATACTATGTTTCAAATAAAGGTCAATTTTAGACGACATTTAGTCTATATCATGTATATTATTATGGACGGAGGCAGAAAAGCCAGGTGTAGATTACTGCATGAAGTAAGAATGTGATTTTCCTTGGTTAGGATATGTACAGTCAGTCCAGCTTGGATTTACAAGGCTGACAATTAATACTGAACAAACAATAACTCAAACTATGAATTATGAAAGAGCTGCAGCGTCTGAAACTGACCACAATGAACATTTGAAAGATAAACAGTACCACAGTGCTTCAGTTTCAGCTTCAGAGTTTGTCATGTCTTTTTTGTATTGGGATTGTCTCTGTCAACTCACCTTATGTTTTTTATTAGTAATTTTATTTTTTATCAGTTACTAGAAATATAATATAATGAAATATATAATCAGGTCTGCAGGTATGGGTGGAAAAGTTAGAAAAAAGTGGACCTGTGCAGGACTCTGGTACTCACCCTAGTCACAGCCTGTGCTCCTTCTCTCCTCCACACTGATTTTCCCTCTGAAGCGACATATTTTATGTACTGTCACATTTGTGTAGTTTGAAAAAGTAACAAGCCTACTCTGAGAATGTAAGGAGTATAAAGTACAGATATTTATGCAAAAATGTAGGGAATAAAAGTAAAAAGTTGCCAGAAAAATAAATACTCAAGTAAAGTAAGATACCTAAAAAATCTACTTAAGTACAGTAACGACGTACTTGTACTTCATTACTTCCCACCTGTGGATAAGTGACTTTTGGCCTTCCTGCATTTTGTGTATGTTATTTTATTATAGACAATTTTTTAAAAAAAACATTGAGATGTAGAGCTGCAACCGATTAATCGATTAGGTGCTGGAAGCAAATGCAAAAATGCACGATTCAATTAATCGACTCGAATTGATTGAAGGGAAATATTCTATCGCAGTTTTCCTGAATTGAAGCTTCTTTGTGCGTCACAATAAGCGTCTGTGTGAAACACAACAGTGGAACCAATGTTTAACAGCAGAGAAATGAAGGAAACAAAGTTCTGATTCAGGTGAATTGTGGTTGAATGATTTTTTGGATCACTTTGAGTCGATTAATTGGTTGCAGCTCTATTGAGATACGTTCATTAGAAGTTGTGGTTCTACAGGTTCTTCTTTGCTGTCCTCGTGCTCCAGGTCAGACTCTAGCTCATACCTATAAGGCTGAAGGCTACAGTCTGCCGTTGTTGCCATTATTAAGTACAAATTCTGCTAAATTATAATTTCCAAAAAGTTTTAGTATCGCTAGATCAGCATACTGTATCTTGAAAACTATAAAGATGGCTGAATGGGGCAGAGCAGCACAGTCAACAGCCTGAAGGGGATGGGGTGTAAAGTGGCTCATTTGTATTTAAAGGGCCAGTCTCATGTCATTACTCAGACATAGGGTATTAATGAAGAATTCAGACCCAAGCATAGCATTTACAGTTTATGTAGACCACAGGGAAATGTTTTAAAATGCATAATTCCATTTAAAAAAGCAAAATATGACCCCTTTAATATTCAGTGTCGTATATCTAAGTATATTCTGGGCTACACATCACCTCTGCAGCAGTATCTGGACCAGCTATGACCAAAATTAAATTTTTTTTGTTATTATCTGGTACAGTTGTGATCACTCATTCTGTATTTATGGGCATATACTAGCCTAATTCTGCATCCAGTTAAATGCTTTCTTGAATTTCAGTGTCCCTGAATTGAGTAACATGAACTGTGGGTAATTCCTGTAAGAAGTGGTCATAAAGAGCTGAAAGTAGCTGCGAGAGAGCTCTTACGGACATCACGATTTGATAATGTAGGATAGACCTGCATGGCCTGGGAGTTACACAAACATGAATGTGGACAGTCGGATCCACTCATCTACTCTATCTGGACTGATTTTGTTGACTAAAAATACTCCTGTCTCATTCTAATCAGGATGATTGGGGTACATGTGCATTATCTAATCACTGTACACAACCTGCCGATGTACTCTAAATCACTCTAAAACACTCACATGTCATCTGATACCATCTATGGCATCTGGTTCAAGGAGGTTTTTCACCAGACACCATCACATTCACACTCAACACTCTGCTATCTCCTCCAGGCTCAGGGTGGAACAACACATCCGCAGCTACACACACACACACACACACACACACACACACACACACACACACACCACCCTGACTCCATGTCCAATGTGGGTTTACTGAAAGATGAGCAGGGCAGCGGAGATCATGATCATACTTTGTGACTCAATCCTAAACAACGAAGTGAGCTACCAGCAGGGTAAAGGGCAAACAAAAGAAAGCATTACTCATCTACAGCAGCATATCTATCACATTCTTGACATTTACACCTGTCTTTTGGTGTATTAATCAGCCTGTCATTAATGTAATGCATTAACTAAGAGTTTTTATATGAAAATAAATTTAACTTCGCTAAAAGATAAGAAATAATCAAATGTTTCTTATTCTAATTCTAACTGGAACTGGAAAAATTACCATATGTTGTCAGGCTTGGAAGGACAATTTAACTGTAAAATTGCCTAGTGTGAAATCATTTGTTTAGTTCTCTAGATAAACCTTGGGTCTATTAAGGTGTTTCATTACTGAGAGAAAAAAAATGATCGGACCCGGCTGTAAGGCTGACTGAATATTATGTCTTTCTGTGTAGATGGGTTGGGAGCCATTCATATCTCATCTCTAAATACTGGTGGTATAACAGCTTAGCAGACCTCCCACCCTTACACCCTGACACCTGCCTGTGCATCTGTACATGTGGGGGGGGGGGGGGGGGGGGGGGGGGGGTATCGCTTTAACTCTCAAACATACACCAGAGCCCCCAGGAATGCAGAGTGGAATCAGATTTTATCAGTATTTAAGTGATTTGTTGTGTTTCTTGACCAAATCACTTGTTTAACATGTGTTTGCATTCGCTTAACACTGTTAGTGATTTTTTTTTTTTGTGGACCACCATCAGTGATGTGTAGTGTTCATGATTTAACATGGTAGGTCTTACATTGGGTGGTTGTTTGGGTTGGTTGTTCACTCACTCGTTTCACTCATTAGGGTGAGGGGAAGCATTCTTGAGGCATGTGGGGCTGCGCTTCAACAGCATTTGTCATGAAAGAGAAGACAGTGGCAGAAAATAGAAGGTAGAGTTGTCTGGCTCCCTGGGTGGTATTGGCGAAAGTTTGTGTGTCTGTGTGTAGGGTATTAGATAGCATGAAATTAGGGGGAGTGGAATTTACAGACACTTGAGGGTACGATGGAGGGTCATCTTGTGATTCTGTTGTTGTTGTGTAGTCTGGTCCATCATGGCATCAATTTCCAAACACCTAAAAACTATCTTTTTCCCTGAATATCTTTTGAATCCCTGACTTTAACGTTTAATCATCACCTTTCAAAATTTTGGATTGAAGAAAAATAAATAAGGAAGAAACTAGGTATGTAACGATTACTGGTATAATTAAACCACGGTAAAATTGCAGACGGTTAGTATTACCGTTTAAATTGTAATTATCATGATAACTGTGTTTGATTACCGCACTTTTCCCGGAGAAAATGCCTATGTAAAGATCTGCTTTTATGTCAAATATTTGAGTATAGTTTTAATTTATTACAACTTTAATTTTCTATACCTAATATTTGGAACCAATATTCACTTTTAAAGTCTTTGAAAAGGTTCGTTAAGCATCTTTGTGTTATTTATGCAATAAATAATGTACACTAGCAGTATTGTACCCATGGTGCCATTGTATGATAGCGCCCTCCCGTGCTGCAACATCGGGATGTGTTAGACAAACGCGTCAGACACAAAAACGTCCATTAGAGTAGGATTTTTCAAATCAGATTTTATATTTTTGGTGTGTTTTTTGGCCTTTTATGTTTTTATAGTAGGTTAAAGTGAAAAAAATAATAGACAGATGAAATAGATGAAGTTGTGCTGAAAAAACAGAACCCAAACATGGGTATCGTAAACATTTGTTTATATAGTATATAAAGGCAAAATCAAAAGGACTGAAAAACGGACAAAATAGGCTCAGACCACTAAGGGTTTATATTTGAATATTTCTGCAACAGAACGTACATTGTGCCTATTATTTTATTTTATTTTTTTTTGTTATTGTTGTTTTTTTGTTTTTTTTTTTCAAAATACAATTTGGTTAAATTATTTCAGTGTGTGTATTAGTACTTTTTGAACATTTTGAACACAATTTGAATGAATGAATGAATGTTTATTTCAGTTAAATACAAGATACAAAAACACACACATATAAAAAAAAAATAAATAATAATAAATAAATAAAAAAAAAAATTTCAACAATACCGCAATAATAATGATAACCGTGATAATTTTGGTCACAATAACCATGATATGAAATTTTCGTATTGTTACATCCCTAGAAGAAACTTTATTTTGCTGCATATATTCGGTATTAGTACAAAAACATGAGCAAACATAATCAGCAAACATAATAGCATTTCATATTCAATACAATCCTCCAAAGAAAGTCATTTTTCAAATTTTTTATAAGCTACTTTTCTGCAGCTGAATATATATACATACATATATATATATATATATATATATATATATATATATATATAAATATATATAAATATATATATATATATATATATTTTTTTTTTTTAATTTTATTTATTTATTTATTTATTTATTTTTCGTCACAAATGCTAAAATTGTTGACTGCTGATAACACGTTGGAGTAAAGAAGACACATAATTCATATAAAGTAATAATGTTAATGTCATATTGGAGCTGATAGTTTCAGATGTGTACAGTCCATTTGTACATGTGTTCAAGAAAATCCCAACCAACAGCTCAAGAATAAATTGGAGTAGTTGCTGTGCAGCCAACTGTTATGTTATGGCTGCTCTGTGTGTCTGTCTGACCAATCAGACATCCACCACTCTCTGTGTTTCTGTGCATGTCCCACACAGTGCTATCAGCTTGCTACACAGTATTTATAGGCAAAATACTTCCCAGCCACCAGAGATAGCTCTAATTTAAGCATGTTACCAATAACAAGGTAGATATGCCAGGGGCGGTGCACGGTGGCAGCTTTTCTCATTGCTGCTACTGGCAGTCAGACAACTGAACCAGGTACTTTTACGTGTCAGATTCATTGTTATAATTACACTTAAGTAGTCAGTATATTCTAATTGATAACTTAAGGTCGTTTTTAATTGCTTTCTCCTTTCATCTTTGTCCTCCTTTCTGTTTCTCCATGTCTCGCTTCCATGCATATGCCGTGGCTGACAGTGTTAGGTGGAATGTGGCTCAACGTTCAGTTTTTAAATAGCATCCTAGCCTGAATCAGGCACTCCTAATAAGGCAGAGGGCAGTCACTCTGGCCCCAAAATATCAGCAACCGCCTCACTGAGAATAAAACTTTTCCTTGCCTAGATAGTAAAGGATGACATGTGATACATACAGTGTTACAGTAGAGATCAGAGAGAAGGGATGTTGGAAATTAATGTGAAGTCAAGATAGTTCAACGTAATGTTTGGCTTGGTGGTCTCAGGAGGTTTTGAATGGTTTTGCAGATGCTTATACTTTACTTTAACAGTGACTTAGGACAGCTGAGGCTATTATTGTGTGGGGTCTAGAGTGTAAGCTATAATATGTAACATTTCCACATTAAAATATCTATAAATGTCTCAGTCTGTGTTATGTATTTTGCTGACCTTTGTGCTAACAAGTGCCAAATGGTACAGAGAAATCCCTAATCCATAATCCACATCCCCTTTACTAATGCTGCTAATCATTTTAAACATCACTTGACATTTGTGGCTATTTCATCAAAATTAGTCACTACAGTCAAGTAATTCTGTGATGGTGGTGAAAACAGTAACTCCCATGATCCCACACTGTTTTGTGTTCATGAAAGGAGTTTGAGGTGATGTTTTCACTTCATTTATATTCGCCTCTTTTTCCTTTTAGAATACGTTTTGTTAAGGAAACTGGGGGTGTGTGAAGTTATGCCACTGTAAAAACCCTTTACTATAAATTGTACTTACTTTTGTATATGTCTGTAACTAATATAAATATATTTACTCATCTGTAAGCACACTTTCTGTCTAAGTCATGTCATATAAATTTTCATCAGTAATGGTTGTGAAAACGTAAGCTCCCATGATCCCATACTGCTTCATCTTCATCCACTACATTGTCTTTTCTTGTTTTTTGAATGAGAGACCCCTTTTCACCAAACATACAGTACATGTCATGCACTGAATTTCTATTGTTTGTACTTTTATGAACATCTTTGATGCTGGTTATATTTAACTATCGCTAATGTCACTTCAGGGTCCTGGTGGGGGCGCCGCAGGCTGCAGGGCAGGGCTTGATGCGGGGAAGTCGACCAGGGGCGTTGTTCAGGTGTCCAATCACACCTGAGGAGTATGACTGCGAAAGAGTGGATATTGATGGAGAAGGTGAGTTTGAGGTGTTTTTGTGAATTTAAATTTTTCTTTATTGAGGATAGCTCCAAGGCAATGCTACTGGAAAAGCCATTTAGTTTTGGGGGTTTTTTTGTTATTAATTTGTCAATAAATTTCTCTATTATAAATTATACTTACATGGGTATTTTGCCATGCATTAGAGAAAAGGCATCTGAACTTGACCTGTCTCTATTGCATGACAAAGTGCAGCTTTCTTGTTGAGACCCAGTTCCTAATTAGTTTACAATATGGAAACATTTTTCCCACTATGTTTTTCTTTAGTGAGACTGGATAGAGAGAGCAAAGACAACCAGTGGCTGGGAGTTACTGTCAAGAGTCAAGGGATCGGAGGGAAGGTGGTGGTAAGTAGAGACCACAGACTGTAAATACATCAGTGAAGAAGCTACACCACATGCTTGAAATGACACAGTAAATTACAAAATATTTGCAAAAATACAATAGAACAGCGATGGATTTTCCTTTTAATTGCCAGACTTGTGCTCACCTATATGAGTTGAGGCAACGTGTGAACCAAGCCTCAGAGACAAGGGACCCCATTGGACGCTGCTACGTCCTGAGCGAGGACCTGACAGAGCGAGACGACCTCGATGGAGGGGAGTGGAAATTTTGTGAGGGGAGACCACAGGGACATGAACAGTTTGGCTTCTGTCAGCAGGGCCTGTCTGTCAGCTTCACCCCAGACAACAACTTCATACTGTTTGGGGCTCCAGGAACATACAACTGGAAAGGTAATATTATCAGCACAACTCTAGACAATGTTAAGAGATATGAAACAACAGAAGACAAAAACCAATATCAGTACAACTAGAAGCTTATTATTAAGTGTTGCATCTGGTTTTATTAAAATTAATCTGTTATATATATTCTCCCTTGAGATTTTGTATTTGTCACCCTTTTTATTATCTCTGTGCATGTATTTCTGTATGTAAAGATGTTTATGATTTCTGGACTAAAAAAGAGAAGTAATTCTATGTCTAATTTTAATGTAAGCAGGAAGAAAGACAAGCTGTGTAAACTAAAACACTACTGACAAACAACACTCAGCGGCAAAAGACAGAATTGATTTATAAGCCAATCTAGTAATTGAATACAGAAATTATGCTAAATAGTGGCATGCACTTAATTAGAGAAAGCACTCTTTCTGTGGCAGTAATACTGTAAATTACTGGATTGATTTATATTGTTTTCTCAACCAAGCTCAATGTGCTTTACTGTGTAATTGCATAATATTTCAGACAATTCATTAAAAGCACAATTATGTTCTGGCTTTTCTTAGAAGATACTGAGATTCTGAGTGTTACTCAATGTTATGTAAGCTACTTTGCACAACATTGTTTTCACAGTGTCCAAAATATGGTCAGCACATGTTCAGAATTTGTGTTAAAATGAGCAGAAACTGTGTGATTGTATGTTTTTAAGTCTACCTCTGATCCTACAGTACACGCCCTCTGTGTGTAAGTATGCCATTGTTGTGTTGTTACTTTGCTGTGCCCTCACCCATTTCCATTCCAGGTGAGATGCGTGTCCAGCTCCTAAACCAGACTCTGCTTGACCTTGGTTTCTATGACGACGGACCATATGAGGTGGCAGATCAGAAACAGCTTAATGCCCAGCTCATCCCTGTGCCCTACCACAGTTACCTGGGTAGGATTCGCCCTCCCTGCTCACTGCTGCTTGTGCACAGGCGAGAAAGAGAGGGCTGGGGGAGAGACACCAACGAGCTCAGACCCTACCCCAACATGGATGAAATATCTGTAATAACAACTGACTAACCGCCAGTTGACCAGCTTGGGGAAAAAAAAACCCCAAAAAACTTGTTTTGGTATTCCTGCTATTCCCTGCAGATTATTTCTGGCTGATCCTACCCAAGTGTGACTCACTGAGCCCTGAATGTGGCTCCACCTAAATTTTTTGAACACTTTCTCATGTGAATGTGCGTGGATGTTAAAAACGTCCTGGAGCTCATTCTGTCCTGACATCAATGTGTATGTTGTGCCAGTATCTGTCAGGAGCTTGGCCCCGCTGCCCCTAATAAAATGTTTACCAAAGAGCCAATCCAACAATGATGGTGTGATCCACCCTTTCCCAAAAATGAAGTCACATCGTTAAGTGGGTGGTAAATAAACGTCAGGGTGCTGTCTGAGCTTGAAATGTTGTCTCTCCCCAAGACACCCAGTGGTTTTTCACCAACAAACCACTGTGGCACCACAAAGACAAAGCACCAATCAATCACAGCCTGTCTCACCTGCACCTCCCTCTCCTCTTTTTTTTTTCTCTCTTTTCACTCTTTTACCCCCCTCCCTTCACCATCACTCCCCTCCCACACTCTTCCGCCTGTCTCCCTGTCTTTCTTTTTCTGTCTCGGGCCATAGGGCTCTTGTTCATGGCTAGCCCCATTGAAGATGCACTGCTGTACAAAACTCTGGAGCCCTCCAACCGGCCCACACCGTTTGAGGATGTAGCTCATAATAGCTACTTAGGTTTGTAGGCGTGAGGTGTTGTTGTTTGAACCGGACTGGGCTTGTAGTGGAAGTAGTCCCACCTTCGTCTCCGTCTTAATCCTTTCTGCTAATTCCACGTTGCCTATAGAGTTTTAGTTTGTAATCTATGTACTATGTTGGTCTTTTCACCTTCACTGTTATAAAGAGACAGCCATCCTAAAAGACCTCATGTTCGAGGAGTTCCTTATGATTTGACAAGTCAATTTAATTTGAATCATTTTTTAACTGTATTATTAATTTTAGTCTTTGATTTCTTTCTTTTGCCAGTTGCTGGTTTATAAAGATGGCTGTCTCTTTGTGTAGCAGCAGGGTGTGTGTCCAGTCTGTCTTTAGATCTCTTTTGTCTGAAGTGTGTTGGACCAGTTTGCTGGTCTGCATGTGTGAAGCTTTCCAGGGTTTCTTGGTGGTGGTTTTTCTTGTTGAGTGTTGGTTTGATCACACCTTTAAAGTATGAATCTTTAACTATCACTAAACCTACATTTAGAGATAAATAATGTCTGGGTTTTGTCTGTAGGTTGCCTAGTGTTCTTGGGTCATCACCTCCTTTTCAGCACCTGAATTTATTGTTAATGTTGGGTTCCAGTTATTAGCTTTTACTCAAAGTGTGGATCTACTATAAATCTCTTAATTCACATACCTTCAAGCTTGCTTTACCCTCCTACTCACCATATTGAGCCGTCTCCTTGACGACACTAATTCCCATACGACCTTTTAGCCTTCATGTATAACTCACATGCTTCCATTGATCCTAACCAGATGATATGCCACACCTGTGCATGCGTACTAAAACAACAGAGACAACGTATTTCTCTTGAACTTGATCAAATCCATCTATTTAGATACTATGTGCTATATTACTGATAGAAAAATTCTGAGACAAGAGACATACACAAAAAGATATTTCCAAAGTGTGTTTTGCTAAATAGAACATATATTCCTTTTTTAACACCTGCATTAAAGCCACATGAAATCCTGAAATCACTTTATTGCAGTTTCGGTGTATTGCTTTGTAAATCCCAAGGCTTTAGTGGCTTTTTGCAACTTCCAAGTCAAAATATAAATGACTACAAACACACAGAATGTGGGAAAATACCCTGTGCTAATGCTATGTATGTCATAAACTGTAATTTACTCCCATAGATGAAACAACATTTAGACTCATTATCTTAGTTTTGATTGTTCAGTGCTTAATTTTTCAACAAAAAGCAAGAAAACAGAAAATCTTTGTAAAACTGTTATTGTGTGCCCCACCTTTGTAAAGCTGAAGCAAAGACTCCACCTTTTTTTTTTAAAGGCTTTTGCAGCTTTAAGCTTCCATTCCCCATTTAGCTTAATAGACACGACCTTGTAGCGAGCCTGTGTGTTAAAAGCCACCCCGTGTGGAAAAAGTAGCACCTCATCCCCGTTTGCTGGTTTTTACAGGAGCTGTGATGCAGACTGTTGCATTCCACACCTGCCACCCTGGAGCTGCTCACTGTTTGTCTCTGTTTTGTCTCCCTCTGCATGTTTACTCAGGACTAACAAATGCCCCCCACCATGTCCTGATAGATGATCCCCCGTTTTCACGCCCTGTGCATGTTTTACACGAGAGAAGCGAATGCATGCGGTCGCTTCTCTTTTTGTTTCTCCATGGGAAATGTTTGATATCATGTGTTATTTTTCACAGCTGGATAAGAAAATATGAACACAATCTTGTTGTGAAGCAAACACACACACACTCCCCTTTCTTGTTGTTGCTCTTAGCTTTACCTGATTAAAATTCAAGCACATCCTCACATTCCTTCACACACAAACACACATGCACTTCCTCAATACACACTCCCACAAAGGAGGAATTGCTTTAGGCTATAAATCTGATTAATGTCCATTCACTGTGTTTACATACTACCCACACCAGAGGCTGCTGATACAGAGGAGTGGCATCATGAATCTCATGAGACATTAGCCAAAGGGCAATACATCTCCAGGCTTTTTGCTTTTACCAGTAGAAACA
Organism: Sphaeramia orbicularis; assembly: GCF_902148855.1. Classification (NCBI taxonomy): domain Eukaryota; kingdom Metazoa; phylum Chordata; class Actinopteri; order Kurtiformes; family Apogonidae; genus Sphaeramia; species Sphaeramia orbicularis. The sequence continues at coordinate 36,676,822 of NC_043961.1, forward strand.
CAACCGTTCCCTCTCCGTAGACATCTGTCCACCAGCAAAAGCAGCACACAGGACATTTAGTCCCATCATGACTTTGGCATAAAATCAATAGTCACTTAAGGCACACATTTCATTAGTAAGAAGGGAACATGTTACTCTGGGAAGGGATGAGTTGCGGAGCTCCACAGTCAATGCTAACCTCTGACCCATCCTCCTCCTGCCCCCGTCTTCCCCTCGGGCCCTGCCTCGCTCCCTCCTCCAGGTTTCTCTGTGGACTCGGCGATGGGCATAGTGAGCCTTGGGGAGCTGACCTTTGTGGCAGGTGCACCACGGGCCAATCATACAGGAGCGGTTGTGCTGCTACGGAAGGACAACGTGTATCGACTGGTGCCGCAACATATTTTCTGGGGGGAGGAACTGGCATCTTCATTTGGGTACTCAGTAGCCACCACAGACCTCAACAAGGACGGGTGAGGAGATGAACGCTGAGTGAGAAGTCAGGCTTGGTCATCGTCACGCGAACAGAGTCAAATTTTTTTTTTTATTATCAATTCACAAGATGCACAGGACATACAGAAAATTGAGACACTGATTCTCTCTCACCTTGGTATTAAATGCCATACAACTACAAAAAAAAAGGTAAAAATAGAACAGGAATAAGTAAGTGTTATAAAGGGGTGGTGCAGTGGATAACACTGTCACCTCACAGTAAGAAGGTCCTGGGTTCAGTTCCAACACCAGCTTATGGGGATGGGACCTTTTCTGTGTGGAATTTGTATGTTCTCCCCATGTCTCTGGCTTCCTCCCACCATCCAAAGCCATGCAGTAATTGGTTAATCTAAATTGCCCCTAGGGTCAAATGTGAGAGTGATTGGTTGTCAGTCTCTGCAATGAACTGGTGACTCGTCCAGGGTGTACCCCGCCTTCACCCATAGGTAGTTGGGATGGGCTCCAGCACCCCCATGACCCTCTCAAGGATAAGTGGTTCAGAATGAAAGTGATATAAACTATAGACTATAATAGAATATTTAAGATATGAATCAAACTTATTTACAATAGCAGCAATAGTGCAATACAGCAGCGGTTATGAGTAGAGCTGCAGCTATCGATTATTTTGGTAATTGATCAATCTATCTTCTTCTAACTGATCAATCTGTCTTCTTCAATTCTATTTGATTAAATGATTGAATAGGTGAAAAAATAGTAAAGATGTAAAACAGACGTGTCTGAAAATGACAAACAGCTTGCCCTTTACTCCAGAACCAGCTGAAACAGCCACAAAAAGTATAAAAGTAAAAGGATATACAAAATATACAGGAAATAACAACAAAAACAACAGTATAAAAGCATATATAAAATATCTACAGATAACAAAACCAACAACAAACAAGTCAAATGACATATACAAACAATATGTGCACTGCAATCTTCGACAAATTTGTATCCGATTTACTAACTTACTAACAGTTTAAAATGGAGCTAACATACAACTTTGTGTTAATCCTGGCGTCATGTGCGTCACAATAAGTGTCCGTGTGAAATACAACAGCGGAGCCAAAGCTTAGTGGCAGCGAAATTAAGATAACAAAGCTTCAATTCAGGAAAATTGTAATTGAATATTTTTTAACTGATTTGAGTAGTCGGTTGATTAATCATTTCAGGTCTAGTTATGGTGAGAAGGTGCATAATGGAACAAAACAGTAGCTGATATGACAGTAGTATAATGTGTATTAAAGTGCAGCAGACAGTCAGTATCAGATGTGAGAAACATCACAGATTTGAAGTTTACTGAGTTTAACTGAAGGGTAACATAGATGAGAAGGATTAGAGTGGATTAAAGTCTATGAGGGTCCAAGTCTCAATGTGGAGTTTTGCGAATGTTTACAGTGAAATTCTAGTAGTGGAATATTTTAGAGTACACTTACTCTAATATACAACTATAAATCTGAGACATTCGTACTTAACTTGAGTATTTTCCCATTTTATATACCTTTATACTTCTGCTCCACTACATTTGTCAGACAGCTTTAGTTATTTTTCAGACAATTTTCATTCCCATCCTGTCAATGTCAGTGTATTTTTAAATATGTTTTGAAGATTTGTTATAAAAAAAAATAGCAGGAAAATGCGTTGTAACATTGTACAAACCTGAAAATAGGGTAATTTTTCTAAGATCATGGAAAGCTTCTTACAGGACCATAGCGCTACAAACGTAGTTATCTTGTATAATGCGATGCGTTGTTGTCAAACTGACCAAAGTAAATAAAATTGCTGAAATTAGCAAAAATCTAAACATCTTAAGTGGAAACCTCAGACATGCACATTAATATAGTAATAAAATAAATCCATACAATCATATATAATGCTTCATACTTTTGCTGATGACCTTCTCTTAATGATTTATGTACTTTGTCTAGGTCTAAATGCAGAATACTGACTTGTTCTAGAGTATTTTCACTTTGTCATATTAGTGCTTTTGCTTAAATAAAGCATCCTACTAACTCAACACCTCTATTAAGTTCTGTTTCTTTGTTGCCGCTCATGTCTCTGTCTTCAGCTGGACCGACCTCATTGTGGGAGCTCCTAATTTCTTTGATCGTAAGGCTGAGATTGGAGGCGCCGTTTATGTTTACCTGAACCCATTCGGTCACTGGGATGATCAAGCTCGGCCAATCCGCCTCAACGGGACCTACGACTCCATGTTTGGGATGACAGTCAGTAACATAGGCGATGTGGACCAGGATGGATATGGAGGTGAACCAACACTATCAGGACATTATTATTATCACCCTGCCCCCCCAAAGGGGAGGCAAGGGGTATTGTTTTTGGTTTGGTTTGTTTCTTTGTTTGTTAACACTTTAGCAGCAAAACTATTGGTTGAATTCATACTAAACTGGGTTTATAGATTGCCAGTGACCCAGAATAGATGCCATTACATTTTGGGAAAAAGTCAAAGTTTAAATTTTTTATGAATTTTTGAAATCTTTTTTTTTCCCCATTTACTTTTAACAGGCAAAATTGCACATTTCAATAAAAAACATCAATTTTGTTTCAATTTACTTCAAACTTGGCACATATATAGAGGTAATTGATATGCTGACATCAGCACATGCATAGATGTGGTGACATCAGTTGGATCCATGCCAAAATAAGCTACAATATGTGAGAGGGGTGGGGTTTGTTGTGTCTGGCACCACTTATTCTTATTCTTATTCTTATTCTTATTCTTATTCTTATTCTTATTCTTATTCTTATCACTGAGATTAAAAATCTATTTTTCAAGAGTGTCCTGGCCAAGACAGCAGCAGCAGAAGTTACACAAAATAGAAATCACAGCCATACATCCATCCACACAAAAAATATACATAAAACACAATAAAAGTCAGTTCTAAAACCATACATAAAACATTAAAATAAGAACATACATATAAAACACAACCTTTTTTTTAAAAAAGGTACTAAAAGTATAACAACAGTGTTCCTTAAAAGCATCTCAAAACAGAATCTGATTCAGTCAATTGGAAAAACATCTACATCCATGTTTTATGTTTCAACACGTTTCTCTTTTTGCGTTACATTTTTAACTACCATAGAAACTGAATGTAAAATTATAGCTGTAAGTTCATATTTCCTGCATCTGTTTAGATATTGCTGTCGGAGCTCCATTTGATGGAGATGGCAAGGTTTTCATCTATAGAGGCTCAGACGCTGGAATTGAAACTAAACCTGCTCAGGTGAGTCTCCTCCAATCTTTCTAAGACAAAAGAATGAAAAAGATATGAGACTGAATGAATGACTAGATCATTACGCATACTGATAGAACATTTTCCAACAGGTATTGGACGGTCGTGATTTTGATGTGAAACGTTTTGGATACTCCATCTCCGGTGGTTTGGATATAGACAGTAATCAATACCCAGATGTAGCAGTGGGATCCCTCAATGATTCAGTCGTTCTCTTCAGGTGAGAAAAGAGAGAAAAGACATATTTTACATAAAAATATCAGGAATAAAAGTCATACACCACTACCATCCACTTTCCACATGGAAGTTTGTCATAATGTGTTCTGTGTTTCTGTTTTTCTCCAAGGTCTCGACCAGTCATTCATGTGGGCAGAAAAATATCCATCGACCCTCAGAATATTGATCTGGGGCAACATAACTGTAAAGGCAGAGATGGAGTTTGGTAAGAGCTGAAATTGAAACAAATACCCAACAACTGGTTTTTATGCAATGTACAATAAAATATAACAACATTTAAGGTACTATACAGGGTGGGGAAGCAAAATTTACAATGAACATTTAGTTGTTTTTTCTCAGCAGGCGCTATGTCAATTGTTTTGAAACCAAACATATATTGATGTCATTATCATACCTAACACTATTATCCATACCTTTTCAGAAACTTTTGCCCATATGAGTAATCAGGAAAGCAAACGTCAAAGAGTGTGTGATTTGCTGAATGCACTCGTCACACCAAAGGAGATTTCAAAAATAGTTGGAGTGTCCATAAAGACTGTTTATAATGTAAAGAAGAGAATGACTATGAGCAAAACTATTAGGAGAAAGTCTGGAAGATACTATTAAAGAAGAATGGGAGAAGTTGTCACCCGAATATTTGAGGAACACTTGCGCAAGTTTCAGGAAGCGTGTGAAGGCAGTTATTGAGAAAGAAGGAGGACACATAGAATAAAAACATTTTCTATTATGTCAATTTTCTTGTGGCAAATAAATTCTCATGACTTTCAATAAACTAATTGGTCATACACTGTCTTTCAATCCCTGCCTCAAAATATTGTAAATTTTGCTTCCCCACCCTGTATATATTTGTATTTGACTATATATAATGTTTTTATTGGTCTTGTGTATCTTTTATTTGTCCATTTATTTCCTTTTACACTAAATAAGGGAGCGGAATGATGTTCTACTCTGTTTATATGATGGGGTGGGGTGGGGGGAGGGCATACCATGAATTTTCTTTCAAAACAACACTGTACAAGTGAATACTGGATGTTTAATATGTAGCAAAAAGTCCCAAAGTCCAATGAAGATATTGTAAAACAAAACAAAACAAAAACAAACCAGAAAAGTACTCAGAGAGCGCAGACCTCCGCCAAGACAGATCAGTGGGCCCCCCCGTGCCCCCCCCTCCCCGATCACCACCAAAATTTAATCATTTGTTCCTTGTGCCAGTATCAACATTTCCTGAAATTTTCATCCAAATCCGTCCTTAACTTTTTGAACTAGAAGCACTCGGAGAGCTCAGACCTCCGCCAAGGCTGATCAGTGGCCCCCCCCCGTGGGCCCCCCCACCCCCGATCACCACCAAAATGTAATCATTTCTTCCTTATCCCATTTCCAACAAACCCTGAAAATTTCATCCAAATCTGTCCATAACTTTTTGAGTTATGTTGCACACTAACGATCAGTGCCCCCCCCCCACCCCCCCGTCGTGGGCCCCCCCACCCCCGATCACCACCAAAATTTAATCATTTCTTCCTTATCCCATTTCCAACAAACCCTGAAAATTTCATCCAAATCTGTCCTTAACTTTTTGAGTTATGTTGCACACTAATGGACAGACAAACAAACAGACAAACAAACAAACAAACCCTGGCAAAAACATAACCTCCTTGGCGGAGGTAATTATCTTGCACACAGACAGACAGACAAACCAACGCCGGCAAAAACATAACCTCCTTGGCGGAAGTAAAAAAAACACCTCTGTAGTATATTTATTAATGTTCTCATCAAAGTAGAGTGTTATCCCAGTTTGCTCCGTCATGAGTGTAAAAACCATAACACTGTTCTCTCTCCGCTGTGTTTTCAGTGTGGAGGTCCAGGCCTGTTTCAGCTTCACAGCCCACCCAGAACACTACTCACCCCACATCAGTAAGTCACCCTATGGTTTTCCCGACCTTCTGTCTTCTCTCACATGGGACCTCATATCAACCCCCCCTCAGTGACAGGAGTCGTTTCTATTTGCAGTGTAGAGAAACCTTATCTGTGGGGTAATGGTAGACTTCATTATGATAAAATAGAAGCCATGTAACACTGTACTCTCGTATATAGAGGATTAATATACATACTGATCCTTTAAGTGTTCCCTGTGTGTGTCCTGATCTGTCTGTGTTCACTCCTTCACTCTCCTCTAGCCCTGGTGGTTCACTTTGAAGCTGATACAGAGCGCAGAAAGTTGGGCCTTCCGCACCGTGTTAACTTCCTGGGCCGAAGTTCCCTTGAGCCAGAGTATACCCAGACAGAAGAAGTGGAGCTGCATCGCCAGAATCATCCTGTGTGCACTTCTGCTGTCTTCCAACTCCATGTCAGTAACTTAGATTTGTTGTCATCATTTGTATTAACATTAGAAAGATCCACTGGTGTTACTTTAAGAGCTTAATTATGACTTTTGTTCAGTTAAGGAAGCCACTCCCTAAAAATAAGTAACAATCTTCATTCTCCTTCTTCTTACACATTTCCTGCAAGCTTATTTATTTACTATTAAACTCTATTGGCCAGGGACGATACATATGAACATTGTTACATTTAATGGTCCCATATTTGAACACTTATCTATACTACTTAGTATTAATAGTATAGAGGATAGATTGGATTTTCCCTCTCTGTTCTGTGTCTCAGCCACAAATGTCTTATATTACACTGTCACCACCCACTTTTCATCAGCTGGGGCCAGATTTAGACATAAAGCCACAGTATATCGTCACCTTCCTAAAATAGTTGCCAGTCATTTTTCTCAGATTTTTCAGGAAACACAAAAACTTAACCAGAAATTGAGTATTTGATGATTTAGGCAAAAAAAGAAAAACAAATGACTTCAGCAGTTATTCTAGGAAGGTGATGATATGCAGTATAATGTATGTACATCTACATTAACAGTTTATCCCCCTTGTCCAGCTCTGCATTGACTGAAGCATTAGCTTTAGCTGTAGCCTGCACCAAGGTTATGATCGTTAATGAAAACTAACGAAATGACGAAAACTATTGAAAAAACATTTTCGTTAACTGAAATAAATAAAAACTACAATTAAAAGAAAAAAACAATAACTAACTGAAACTGTATTGTGTGTTTACAAAACTAACTAAAATATATATAAATTCTCTTCGTTTTTGTTTTTGTCAGTGTCGGACTGATATGAAATCGATTTATTTCGCTCAAGCAATTTTAGCTAGCAGCACCATAGGACACTTCACGGTCCATCACTGGTGGTTTACAGTTGTCTTCTGGTCTCCACTCTACCTGGAAACATGGAGACTGAAGTTGGGAGAAAGCAGCAGAGTCCTGTCTGGGATTTATTTGAATATGATGGCAAGGAAGATATGAAAAAACTAAAACTAAATTAAAACGAAGGATTTAGAAAAAATAAAAACTAATAAAAACTAGCAAACCTGTTCTAAAAACAAATTAAAACTAACTGAATTAGAGAAAAAAAGTCAAAACTAAATAAAACTAAACTGTAATGAAAAATCCAAAACTATTATAACCTTGGCCTGCACTCTGCAGCTAAACATAAGTGGTAAATAAAGTATGAAAACTGAACAAATGAACATTAATACAACTTTTTTTAACTCATACAAAGCTCTCAGAATATGTTCACACACACATGCAAAAGCATCAGGTAACTGTTAGCAACAACAGAACTGTCATTTCAGTCACTATTGTGTTGTGCATATCCAAAAAGACACAAGTTACACAAGATTAAATCCGTCTACAAAAGTAAACTCCAGCCACTGATCTGAAATATCATATTTTGATGCACTGAAACAGGAATAACTTTTCAGAGTTAGTTGGTCAGTCACTGCCCTGTGGTAGTAACTGATGGGGGTGGGGCTACTAAATTTGACTTTGAATAGGATTAGTTCTTTCTTATTTCTTAATACATCACCAGATGGGGATTTTGTAATACACAGGTGAAGTCCTACTCCTTCCAGTTGTGTCTCATGGGACTTTACATAAATAGAAGGACAACACACACAAAAGTCACATAGTCATCATAACTGCCTCTACAATCTATTCCAAACAGATTGAGGTAAAATGTACCAAGGCAGCAGCAATGTTAATGTATCGTGTTCAACAATAAATGCAGTCTGTTAAGCTGTTTAACATAAGACTAGATGTTTCTTCCTATCTTTGCACAAACCATGACTTTCTTGGATTGTAAAATTATATTAGAAGGTGGCAAACATCATACTTCTGCAGGTAATAGTGTAGAATATAGAACCGCTTACTGGCTTGGAATAGCAGTAGTATTTAGAAGACAACAGAGTAATATCAGTACTGTGTATGTATTTTTCATGTATTTCCACTGCTTTTATTTTTCACACAGTTTATATATAAACCTCAAACCACAATAAAGATGCACTGTTATGTTAAGGGACCTTGATGAACAATGCAGCTGATGCACTGTATAATACAGAGGACTTGTCAGCAGAGCTAGGTGGTGAACTAAGTTCATGGTTAGATTTTTAAGAAACACTCAAATAAACATAAATACTGAGGTTTGGCAAAACACATACACTTTGACACAGATTAGGAAACAGACATAAAAACAACCATGAGTCATAATGCTGGCTTCTGCTGTAATTTACACAAAGGGGGTCATTTTAGTTCATGCTGAGTTCAGTACAATGTAAGATAACAGACATAATTCTCTTGTTTTGGATTTTGTTTAAACTGTGAAAGTCAAGTAACTTTTCGGACACTGTTACATAAAGAATTAAACAATTTATCTCCTGAACTGTGTGGTCCACAAACATATGACTGAAAGATGAAGATAGAATATAGTTATAGAAAATGTGGAAAAATAATTAACAAGTGGTGCCAGGCACAAGAAACCCCGCCCCTTGCACATATTGTAGCTTTATTTTGGCATTGATCCATCTGATGTCATCATGTCTATGTGGTGATGTCAGCATATCAGTTGCCTCTATATATGTGCCAAGTTTGAAGTAAATTGAAGTAAAATTTGTATTTGTAGACATGAAATTATAAGTAAATGGAAAAAAAAAAGACAAAAAAATTCATCAAAATTTGAACTTTGATCTACTTTTCCCAAAATGTAACGAAATCTATTCTGGGTCACTGGCGATCTATAAACCCAATTTGGTATGAATTCACCCAATAGTTTTGCTGCTAAAGTGTTAACAAAGAAACAAACAAACCGAACCAAAAACAATCCCCCTTGCCTCCCCTTTTGGAGGTCGGGGTAAAAAAATAAAAAAAAAGGAAAATCAGTACAATTTGTGCACAAGTACAGTGATTTAAGTTACAAGTCCAGAGTTCTTTCATAGCATGCAGAAATGAAATAACACAAATCCTATACAGTGTTTTAGTTTAGTTTTTTTTTTTTTTTTTACTTTTTAGACAAACAATCCACAATTTCACCTTTTTCACATCTTAACCATTGAACCATATCTTTTCTCGACCATATGTTTTTTTTATGACCTTTCTCTGTGCAGGAGGGCCTTCGTGACAAACTGCGGCCCATCTCCCTGGCCATAACCCACACTATCAAGCCTGTGCCACCACGCAGACACTCAGGTGCCAAGAAGCTGGAAAAGCTGGCGCCAATACTGAGTGTTACCCCGTCTAATACGCTGCACTCTGAGGTCTGTACCTTGAAAAAACAGGAACCTGAAATGCTTTATGATCAAGATTGATTTTAATGAGCTGTTCACAAACTATCATTAAACAAACTGAGCTTTTATGCAACTGTTTACAACATCAGTTTTATGTCTTTCTGCTGTAATTTAGGTTAGTGGAGTTTAAGCCATAAATATTACAAAACATTCAACTCTGATACTAATTTAAGTTTACAGCATGAAAATATTCAGAATCGACAAGATGTTTATGGAGTAAAGGTTTTGAGACTGTGATTGTGCCATTAGATTGTTACTTCATACACCTTTCTGCTAAATACAACTCAGCTCCTTTTTGCACACAGGATATGTTTTTTTTTTATTGGATTATTATGATGCACATTTACTAAAGATTTTCCAAGCCGGTGCCTTTTCCTGGAGCTTTTGCAGAGTCATCGTTCCACTTTTTTAAGGCCTCATTGTGGATTTGCATTCACTGCAGTTTTCTCTCTACCTCTTAATGGCACTGATATGGAACAATCCATCAGAAAAAACACACACTCACACACTTACCGTTTGATATAAATCTGTTTTAAGATAAAGTAGCGAACGACCTTTAGATAAAGCAGTTACTTCATGTCTTTCTCGTTTACCCCCTGAAGGTGAACTTCCTACGGGAAGGATGTGGCAGTGACAAAATCTGCCAGAGCAACCTGAAGCTGAGCTACCAGTTTGGAACACGACCCGTGAACTCTGACCTTTTCACCCCTTTGCCAAAGTTAGTGTCTGCTTCTCTGTGAGCTGTTGGATTTGATATTGACCTTTAGCAACCTTTAGCTTGAAACAAAGAGTAATTCAGTAACATATTTTAGCAGTCTTTATCATTAATTTTTGTAATTACGCAGTTTTCACTACTGTCATGTGTTTTTTTCATCTCCTCCTCCTCTGTTTTTCTGTCTTCAAACAGAGATGAAGATGGTGTGCAGGTGTTTTCTTTGTCAGACCAGCGGGTGGTGGTTCTGGAAATCACTGTCACCAACATGCCCTCTGACCCCCTGTACCCTGAGGAGGATGGAGATGATGCCCATGCCGCTCAGCTGCTCATAACTCTTCCAAACACGTTGTCGTACGCTGGCTTAAGGATCCCACCTCAGGTTTGAAGAATCATTCAGCAGAACCTTGGTGATGCAGAGTATTTGAGCAATCAATACTTGAGTGTATTTGTTTTAAATCCTGTCTTAATTTAGATGAGATGTCAAGCAAACCAGAATGGCTCTCAAGTTGAGTGTGACCTGGGAAATCCTCTGAAAAGAAACGCTAAGGTAAAAAAAAAAATGAATAGGTGAATTTACTCATAGTCTTTAAGGAGATGAAAATATTAAAACCACATTATCATTGCATTGTCTTTTAACTCACTGTTTGTTTGTTTTTTAGCTGAAATTCTCTATCAACCTGAGCACGTCTAACATAACAATAGAGACCACTGAGTTGACTGCAGATCTGTTACTGTCGACGTAAGTCATGGGTACCATTATTTAATTGCAAAAAGTTTTTTAATTTGTTGTTTTTTTAAGTATATGATGGGGCTACACAGTGGCGCAGTGGTGAGTACTGTTGCCTCACTGCAAAAAGTTCCTGGGCTTAACCCTAGTGCCAGCCTGTCCAAGGTTAAATTGCATATAGGGGTGAACATTAGAGTCAATGGTTGTTCATCTCCCTGCAATGAACTGGTAACATGTCCAGGGTGGTCTCAGTGGTCCCAGTGCCTCCACCCATGACCCCCAGAGTTATAGAAAATGAACAAATAAAAGTTGATAATAGTTTTATTTGGAATTTCAGTCATTTTTTAATGTGAGTGTTTCTTCATTGTTTTGTCCTCAGTATCAGTGAGCAGTCTGACTTGGACCCAGTCACTGCCTTTGCTAAAGTTGTGATAGAGCTCCCTCTGTCTGTCAGCGGGTGAGTAACACCTTCACAGTTTTGTCTAGTTTGTTGTTACAAGAAAAAATAGTTTATCTTTTGGTAATTTATGAAAGAAACATTCTCCCTCGCTCAAAGTTGGGTGAAATACAGTTTTATACATATTTTGTGATATGGATGTAGTTTCAGCTCTTTTTTTAATACTAATGGTATAAACTCTAAATATTTTAGACACCTTTGTTTTAATTTAGTCCCTGTTTTAAGTATCCTCATTTCAAGATGATATAACTGGTATCTTTCAATCATCTTCATGAACTTTGATATCATCAGTGAGTGATAGTGTTGAACGGGACCATATACTATGAATGAGCTATCACTGTTGTACACACATCATAAAACCGCATTCTCAAACGCACATACAATGGCTTGTAATTTTAGTTTACAGTTTTGATTTTTTAATTTTTTTTTATAACCCCAATTCTTCCTTTTCTTAGTTTAAATATTTGATATATTATCTATGTTCTATTGTGAATTATATATTATATTTTCAAATCATTTTAAATTTTTCATAGTTTTGGGATTTTGTTTTTCTACTTGTAGTCTTATTCATGACTGACCTCTTTCTCTCTTCCAGTATATTCATTATATTGTACTTTTAACCAGCATAAACATACATATGACCAATAAAACCAAACTGAACTGGAAACACTGGGATCTCCGTCAAATGAAAAATGAAAAGGACTTTAATTGGACATGACAAATGTTAATGTTTTAATTGTAACCACATATGTTGAATATCCAATCATGTGTAAGTGCGCATGCAGATGTCTAACCCACTGATACGTCGCTGTGTAGGCTGGCCCGTCCTCATCAGCTGTTCTTCAGTGGAACCGTGAGGGGTGAGAGTGCCATGACCAGTCTGGAGGACATCGGCAGCCCTGTGGACTTTGAATTTGTGGTGAGAAATGAGACTGTCTGTGTTTCCACTAAATTGACCTTATCCATGTACATGTAGCCTTGTGGTGGCTGACATATTATCTGCATGGCTAATTATTATTTATTTACAGTCACACATTCACAAAACTGACAGTGATATATCACCTATAAGAACATGTACTGAACATTTGGATGTCAGGTCTCCAATCGAGGACAAGCTGTGCAGACGCTGGGTTCTGCCTTCCTCAACATCATGTGGCCTTATGAGTTGTCCAATGGGAAATGGCTCCTGTATCCTGCCAGCTTGAAGTTTGAGGGTCATCCAGACACCCAGTGCACTCCCACAGGGGCCTTAAACCCCCTGAAACTACAAAGCTCCTCACCAGCACATCATGTGGTAAGTGAAGGAAAACTGATGCAACTGCAACGAAAAGACTCAACATGCATCTCCCTTTGTGTTACATATTTATAATTTTTTTGGCATCATCATATGACAAGTATTCATATACGCTCAATGATGAGACACTCAACCCTTTCTCTTCATACCATTAGATTAGAAAGATGAGCCTTTATGCTAAAAATTATCATTAAAAAATAAATATTTCCCTGTGTGATCATTCTGTGACAATTCATTTTTATTTCAATAGAGGTATAAACAATTATTTCTAAATAGGTATATGGAAGATGAGGGATACAAATAGTATTGTCCCAAATACCATTTGTAATTTCTTGGAATTAAGAAAGAGTAATTATAATTTCAGAGATCTTTATATTTTATGAATGGACTATAGTGAGGACAAATGTGAAGTCTAGATGGACTGGGGTTGTGGGTGTGAAATTATGGAATGGACCTGATGATGCATGTGAGTTATTCACTCCTTTGACAAAGTTAAAAAAAAAAAAAAAAAGCCTCAAGTTTAAAATTATTTAGAAATATTGAATTGAGATGGTAGATATGTTTTCATTATTGTTGATTTTTTTTTCTGTTTATGGTGTGAATGCTTGCGACTCGATGCTGTACACATTTAATTTAATGTAAGCAGTGTATCAGGTGAAAAGGATAGGCAAAAAAATAAGCTTTTGCTTCTAGCCTATTCCTTTTTTGGTTTTTATATTTTTTTTATGATTATTGTACTAAGTGCAATGATTGATGTACAAACCAAACCAAAAATAAATGAATTCATTCATTCATTCATTATAGTAACTTGTTATTTCTTATAAAATGGTTGAAACAATAGAAATGTAGAGGGAGTGGTCATGTTTTGGGGTCCACACTGTATTTTCCCCCTGTTTGGTTCAGAATCAACTATGAGTAAACTGTGATTTGCACATCAATCCCTTGTTTCACATCTGTTCCCCTTTACATCAGTGACAGCACATAGACACAGTTCTTTTCTCCAGCAATGTCAAGTGACTATTTCATTATATCAGACAGGGAGGACGCGTCGCTCACATCCAGAGGAGGAAGGTCAAGTGATGACCAAAGGCAGCGTGGGACGAACCACCCCAGCTGTGGCTGCCTCAGAGAGACGCAAGTCCCTCAAACTGGTAAGAGGAAACAATATAACACAGGGTGAGAAGAGACAGATGCAAAGGAGGATGGAGGAAATTAAAACAAGAGAAGGGAGGAGGAATGGGTCACTGTAAATCACCTTTTTAGATTGCTTTTCACAAACAATTACACAGACCTGATAAATCGGTGTACAAATGAAAATGTGCAGAGGCTTTGTTGTTGTTTTCACTAGAATAAATTGCCTTTGTAACAGCTGCCACCAGTTTAATTAACAGCACATCGCAGACAACTCAGATCTCATTTTGTTTTTCTAGGACTGCCTCCTGGGCTCGGCCCGTTGTGTTCTGTTCCAGTGTCCCCTCCACAGCTTCTCTGGTCAGGCTGTCCTGAAAATCAACGCCAGACTGTGGAACAGCAGCTTCATTGAGGTAAAACACCATGTCATCCTGAATGTTAAACTTCAGCTGTTACAGCTGCATCTGGCAGTTTAAGAGCTGATTTAAGAACGTAACTAATGACACTGAATGAATGATGGCTGTAGAAAGTGCATTCACAGGATGATTGATGAGAGACGTTGAAGAGCTTTAATGTCAAGCAACTGCCAGCTTTAGACACGGTGTCCCCTGTGGTTACAGGTTAAATAAAGACAAGTCCTGTGATATTATAGCTGTGAAATGTTTTCTTTCCTGTGGTTTTGCTTTTTTCAAGTTCAGTGAACTAATTTGAGCATGACTTTAGAAATTATTTAATTATTTAATATATTTGTTGCTGCTGGTTTGAGTGAAAAGAGCACTTAAGAACGTGTCTTTGTGAATTCACTCGGGATTTATAAAAATGTAACACATGTCAGCTGTTATGACACATATGTTATCACTGCATTTCCCTCTGTGTCTCAGGAGTTTGCAGCAGTTAGTGCTTTGGAGCTGCTGGTCAGAGCCAACATCACTGTGAAGTCCAGCATCAAGCATCTACTCCTGAAGGATGCTGCTGCCCAGGTACTGAGCCACTGTTAAATAAAAATCCTAATATTTGATCAAAGTGTTTTTACGGGTTTCTGATTTCATGATGGTTACTGCACTTAACCTCCTAAGATCCAGGAAATGTCAGCAAAGCACAAGCTTTTTTTTTTTTTCATTAAATAAGTACCCATATTGAAAACATCATGATGCAACAGTTTTTTCAGATGCAGTTTTTAAAAATTTTATGGAATGTCCTTTGTGGTGGACAGTTTTCTTTTTTTTTTTTTGTATGAATTTGTGAAACTCTCGTCCACAAATGTGGACAGAAAACCCATAGCTGGGTCTTAGGAGGTTAATAGCTTTATCTATGTGTATGAAACTCTAGTACTTTCTATTCAGCTAGCATTAGCAGCTGGGTGCTTCTATGAAACCGGTCCCTAAAAACAGGACAGAGGGGCTAAAAATTCAAACAAGATGTAGACTAATGTTATGAAGCAAGTTTGGAAGCACTTTGGATCTAATTTAAAAATTCATATTTACTGAGATAATAGAGAAACTGTTTTTCGGATAAAACCCATTTTTATATTATTTTTATACAAAAATCCACGTTACACGGTAAAAAGGACTTGAAATTTACACGCTACTATTTTTTCAAATATCTTTTTAGTCTCCCACAGGTATATTTTGGGAATTTAACAAGGTAAGGCAGAGTGTTTCACAAAAATGGACACTGTTGCAAAATCAAATGAGATTCATATGTGTTTAAATGGGCAGGTTCCGCACGTGGACATGACGGGTTACACACAAAACCTGGAATGAGACTGCTGATTCATGAAAAACCACTAGGATCGACAAATTTAACCCAGTGTCTTTATTTATAGCTGTATATAAGACCAGTTCAAGCCATGTTTTCTAGATAAAATCCACTGACACATAGGTAGCTTTTCATGTCCCAATTTGGTCCTATTTTTGGCCCCAGTATTTGATTAAAAATTCATTAATTTTGGGATGGGTCAGAGCAAGAGTATAATTTTTTTTGCATTTATCTGAGGTCATTAGGTGCATCCTGAGGGGGAAATATGTCTCTTTTATTTTTGGGTCTAAAAAGCTGCCAAAGTGCCAGGTACAAAAATGAACCCAGTTTCATAGAAGCACTCAATTATAATCACAACAGCAAAAAAACCAGTATGTTAATTTCAAAAGCACCCACTGAAAGGGAATCAAGGGGTAAATGAAAAATAAAGCCACTGCGGAAGTGTCTTAAAGTTGTAACACCACTGACAGCAATCATCCAATAGACTTAGAGTGGACTTCTCTTTAACCCTTTCATGCATTAATTGTGAGAACCTTAGTCAAGATTTTTTTCTTCAGTGTTTTTATTCCTCCTTAGGCATGAAAAAAACAATGCGATCGAGTTTTTTTTTCTTCTATGGAGTTACAAAAATATCCATGCATTTAATTTTTGAAGTAAAGAAACGTGTTTAAAACCCAATATCAGAAAGTGATATGAAAACAATGAAATAAAAACATTTTTAATGCTCCTAATCTGATGTCTTCTCACATTTTAACATATTCTAATGCTAGTAATTACTCACTTCATGGAGATAATATGCAAAACAAACCTTCTTGTCTAACAAATAACAATTGATTTACACTCAAACATGTTAGTGCAGATCAGGTTTATCAAGAACAGCAAAGTTACAGTAATGGTCTGAATGTCAGTGTATGGGATGGTGTGTAAGTGTCCACTGTGTTGGCTGATATGGAACAAAAACATCAAAACCCATTAATATACAAGAGAACAGCTGGAGAATACCTGTCCACTGTAGTGACCTATGCATGAAAGGGTTAAAAATGCTAAGTCGCTAATTTTTTCCAGGGGTCATTCCAGTCTCATCCGTTTTATTTTATTTGGATCCTCTGTTATGACCTGCTGGCTCGGAGGCCACAACAAAGAAGGGGAACACACCATAAATGAAGTTTAACACGAGAATGCTTTATTAAGTCAAATTAAGCCAAATTAAGCCAAATTAGACCAAATTAGGAAAAGACAAAAGTATACTACAGAATGTAAATGAGCCATCAGTAATGTCAGTAGTGTAAATGTGCACGGGTGAACGTGTGTTGATGTGAATGTTGAAAAGTGCAGAACAGAACAAAACATTAATGCAACATAATCAAACCAAGGGCTGAAGAACCAAGGATCTGTGAGGGCAGCAAGCAGAGAGAGAGAGAGAGAGAGAGAGAGAGAGAGAGAGAGAGAGAGAGAAAGAGAGAGAGAGAGAGAGAGAGAGAGAGAGAGACTACTACAGGCAGACTATTTAAGGGCAGGAACGCTGGGCGCCACAGGTGTTCTTGAACTCCCCATCGGGTGCCTGTTAGAAGACAAGAGCTGGAAGAATACATAGCACCCCAAGAGGACCCCAGGGGCCATAACACCTCTCATAAATGATCTGATGATCCACCTTAAAATGTTCATCCATTAATCAGATCTGAGGTTGAATAGAGGGTTTGAGTGTCCGCCATGTTAGACTTTGATTGACAGTTGTGTTTGACAGCTCAGTCGCTTGTTGGATCAATTTAATAAAGGACAATGTTATGGACTGTAGTTGTCGTTAAAAGTTAGTAAAGTCAGAGAGACAGCACTTAGCATTAGCTCACCTCTGACCCTTTGGGCTTTCACAGCTCCACCCCTTTTGTTTTAATATGGTCACCTCTGGCTCAGCCTATGGTGGTAATTGATAACTTACTGGAAGCATCAGAATAAAGTGTCTCCTACTTGCCTTTTAATTTTTAATTTTGCCTTGATTCTCTCTGCACATCCAGGTTCCAGTCATGATCTATCCTGAACCTGGTCTTGCTGATCAGTACTGGATCCCCTGGTGGATCATCCTCATAGCCATCCTGGCAGGCATCCTGCTGCTGACTCTACTTGTTTGCCTATTGTGGAAGGTAACAAATACACTATATTTTTCTACTGTAGCCTACTTGTCTTTGTACTTCTCCACACTTATCCTATATTTTTAAGGAATTTTGTGGTAGTAATACTAGAAATACTTTTGTCCAAGAGACAATAATGATGAAATATTGAAAAAAAAAATAGTCGGTGGCCTGTACATAATGGTTTTGTTTACTTCATTCTTGACTCTCCTCAGTCATTATTGTGACATTTTCTCATTCTGTTCTGTCCTGTAACTTTATTCCTTCCAACTCATTCTCATCTGTTTCTTTCCTCTTTTTTACTTTTGTTTGTCCGTGCCCATCTTTTCCTTTTGTTTGGTCTCCTCTAATTTCACCTTGGGACTCTCTGTCCCTAAATCTACTTCTATTCCAATTTCTTTTCCCTTGTTCCACCCTGTTTTTCTGTTCCCTACTCCCTTGTGGTTATCTGTTGCCCCAGTGTGGGTTCTTCAAACGCAGTGAACGGCGTCGACACTATGACACGGAGTACTACCGCGCCCATTTGGGGGTCCAACCCTCGGAGGCGGAGAAGCAGGCATCAGAACTTTAATATAAAAGATATTTCACTCTGGCCTGCTCTCCCCTCCTCCTCTCCCTCCAAGCGGTAAAAATGCTCACCCACTCAGTCGCTGTGTTTCTCTTCCCGCTGTGGAGTAGCTGGTGGCGTTCATTCTAACTGTTTATGAGGCTTTAAGTCTTATTAATCAGGCACTTGGTTTAAGCAGGTCTACCATTACTGTGCTACTGTGTTTTATTAAATCATGAATTGTGTGTTTTTTACTTTTATTCATTTAAAATTATGTTTTAACAATTTATTTCCCCATTGAATCTGCCTGTTGAACACCATCAGCCACTTCTCCCTCAGGGCTTTGAGACGCTTGCTGTGTTGTGCACTCTGCTTTTGTTCTGTTTAATAATGTGCACTTGTTCATTCTGGCATCAGTCAGTGACAACTATTCACTGTCATGATGTGCTTTTCGTGCCGTTTTCAGTCTATACACACTTCTATTTCACTTTGATCTCATGACAAGCTGGATGTTTCAGGTGCTAGAATGAACCTGTCAGGTGTTTTTTGTGGATATTAATGTGTGAAACTTTTCCTAATGGCAATTTGGCAGCAGACTGGTACGTTAGTCAAAGACACTTTCGACACTGTTTGAAGTATAGAGCATGTGGATGTGCTTTTATCACAAAGTCACCTTAACCACACAAATTCAGTGGATTTCCTTTTCCTTCTCATCTATCTAAGATAAAAAAGAAAATATATATAACCTCAATAAATTAGTTTGTGCGTATCTTATTAGGCATGGTGTTCAGAGTAAAAGTAGTGCATCTAATTTGAAAAAAATCTGGTAATCTGCAGTGGCTTTAAAACATCTGGTGTGAGCTAATTCTGTATTCTGTTTTTGTTTCCTCCCCTCCTGTCTGTGCCTCATCTATCATCTGTCTGCAGTGTGGCTTCTTCCGTCGGGCCCACTACAAAGACAAATTGCCTCAGTACCACGCGGTGAAGATTCCTCGTGAGGACCGGCCACAGTTCCAGACTGAGAAGTCGGGGGTTGTCCATAAAAAGGAATGGGCCACACACTGGAGCGACGGGACCTTGTAACTCGCTTGAAGCTCAGACTGACTCAGTTCATTTGAAATCACCACGTGTGGTTCGCATCCTGTCTTCGCATTGGAACTAACTGACTAAAAAAAAAGTGCACATGGACTGAGACCATGAAATCGTGTGCATGTTGTACTGTGTCAGTACTTATTAGTGGCCTGTTACACTGACTGGATCTATATTCTCTTCTATCCCCATCCTGGCTGGCCTTGGATAGCCTATTTATAAGGTGCATCTATAGTGGTGTTTTACAGTAAATACTGAAGGTCCATAACTACAGCAGAGCCAGTCTACCTGCTCAATAAGTTCTAAAACCTGCAGAAGGAGTACTGACGTGGACTTCAGTGTCTGTCGGAGAACAGTTACCACACACTGACATGCATGAATGCACAATGATACAGTATAATAATAGATGCAACCAGACACACAACGTTATTGATGAAGAAGCCACTGCCTGTGACAGATTACTTTTTGCCTTAACTACTGCAAGACTGACGACTGATATGGGCAAGGAAAAAAATGAGTTTTTTATATATTAATGGTGTTTGGGGGATTTTCTTTTAGTTAGCACTGGTGGGGAAATGTCAGTATGTATGATAACAGTAAAATAAGATGTTATGGATTAAAACACTGAATGTGTTGATTTCTGGGCTTGCTGATTTCTTGGAGCTGGAAAGAAAACCTTTAAATAAGTTCACATAATGGTTTTATATATCCTTTCTTAAAAAAAAGCCTTTTGAAAGAAGAGCTTTTTTCTGTGGATATATCTTTTCTGTTAAACATGCCAGTCAAACACACTGTATATTGACAGTTGATGTCCTGAGTGAACTTGAATTAGAACAAGAAACCACAGTACAGCCACAGCAATACTGTCACATGAAAACCAAATATTTCACAAAACTAAAGCATTTATCAAAGTGAGTAGTTTGCAATGTGAGCAAAGAAACAGTGCATTTAAATATTATGTGACCACAAAGTGTCAACATCTAACTGAGCTGCTCTTCTGAGTTGAAACACCACAAACAGGTTTTTTTTTTTTTTGTTTACGGAGATATATTGTAAAAAATATTTTGCATAATGATGTTTTTATTCAGTAAGATTGTATTAACCTGCTTGCTGCACTGTTCCTAATGTACTCAAAGCAGTCAGTGCTGAATTATTTTCAGCTGTGGTGTTTCTAATAGTCCACAAGTGCCTTATAATAAAAGTGGTAAACTGAGCCACTGATTATGAACAAAAGGCATCTTGCAAATGAGATCACACTGTTCTGAAGCATTCTTTGGAAACCTGTGGAAAAATACTCATCCTTCCATCTTTCGCCAACGTGTTGAGAGGACTGAAGCGTTCTTGAGAAGCAGAAAATGTAAAGAACAAGCCGGACTTTTAGATTTGGGTCAATGAAGTGGCTGTAAAGCATGAAAAGTCAGCTTGTTTTCTTTTTAGATATTGCTGGACAATCTTGTATTAGTTGCATGAGGCTCCCATTACTGTTCTGATGTCCCCCACTTTTTCTGTTGTCATTCGGTGTTTTTATTTATTTTATTTTGTTTGGCTGCACTGTTAAAACATTGTAAATAAAAGGTGACAAAATGTGTTTCAGTTGAGGCTGTAGTTCACTTGAACAACACAAGGTGGAAGCAAAGATTTGATTTGACTTGGTTTAAAGCTGAGATTCTGCATCGTTGCTGCAACGTTTCAGACAATTTTCAGCAGGAGGCTGTGATGCAATTCAGTAATGACATATTGTGTTAATACTGGAATGTTTTAAGCAAAGAACACATTACCTATGTAATTTGTTTGCATGATGACAAATAAGGAGACATAAGTTGTGTCTTCTTTTTCACATAATGACGTCATTATACCAAGCATTTACTCTGTTAATTAATAATGTTTGGGTGAAGATGCACATATATTTTGTTCTGTTTATCCTCTCATAATATATACAAATAATTGTATGCACAGCTTGTAAAGTAACATAAACAGTCAACGCTCACTCTTCATTATTATCCTGCAAGAGGATATTTTACGAGCCACTACTGTGGTTCATAAAACGACTAAAAGATTGGTCATATAAACCTTAGCATCTCACTGACCTGAGCTTTAAACCTTAAGCTCATTTCTGCACTAACTGGCTTCTAGCACAGAAGTAACAAGGAAAATGTTGCTCCGACATGCTCTTTTTTTCCTCATTTAGATCTAGTTAAAACTGCAGCAGCTATGTTCTGAACCAGCAGGGGGTGAGAGAAAGATACATGACTGTGCAAGATGACAGGATGCTGCAGCAGACTAAAAAAAGGTTTGATATACAGTAAGAGGGATGACCTTCCTCAGGTGTGGAGAAGAGGATCATTAGGACTATTTTTATAGCACAAGATTTAAGGTACCACTCCCTTCATCTGGTACCAAATGAATTTTGTATTTTTGATTAAACATCATAAATGACATTGTTTTAGCATCTTTAGTATCAAACTTGTATAATGTATTATATATGCAATAATCAGTAATGCAATAACAAGCATTGTAACATTTTTCTATGATATGATATCTGTAGAACAAAAAAAAAATACACATATAGACCAATGAAGAGGCAGGGCTCTAACTGTTTATTTCAATTAAAATAATCACTGTATTGGAAATACTAATAACTGCGCAAAAGCCCAAACTACAGTACATTTAGTCTCATTCTATGATAAAATGCTGCTGTATGTGCATTTCCACTATCATCATATGTTTAGTAATAAAATAATTCAACATTAGCCCAAATTTTGGAAGAACACCACAGGCTAAACATAAAAACAGGATTTTATTTTCAAGTCTGATTTGTCTTAAATCCAAATGCTACTGATGTTATTATAGTAATAAACACCAATTCCCCCCAGAATCCTTCCGATGCCATGGTTGCTATGGCGTTAAGCAAAGGCCAGTTGTACAGCGTGTGTTTTGCAGTTTAAGCGGATTGTGACCCATTAGGCACTTTGATGAACTAAATGTGTTGATGCCTCATCCTATATTGAGAAGTGACTAATTATTAAATACACAGTCAGAACATGCACACACATTTACGAACACAGAGACAGTGACAGAGACAAAGCACATCTGTGTCACTGTCATCAGTCAAGCCTGTTGTTTTCTTTGTTTGAAAAGAACAACATTTAACAAAAGAAGATGTTTGGACGTAGATGAATCTCCATTTGGAATATCTTGCTCTCCTTCCCTTTAAGCATCTGGTTGATGACTTGTAATTATACAAACCCAAGAAGTAACGTGGCAATGCAAATTAAAAAAATAAAACTGATAACATCGGTCTACATTTTTATGCATTATATTTATTGATTTACACTTACATTTATGCATTTGGCAGATGCTTTTTTCCAAAGCAACTTACAGGGGAAAAACCAAAAAATGAAAGAAAAATACAAGAATAGATTAAAAACATAAAGCAGCTGTACAATTAAAACCCTGTTATACAGAAGAATAAAAAGCAAAATAATAGACTAAAAAAATGATTTTAGAAATGATCTGCCTCAATTAAATGTGCTAAATCTTACATACTTTAATAAGATGAAATGAAAAACAAATGACAAAAGTGCTGTTTTCAATGTATATGATGTGTTATACATATTTATTGGTTTATGTAGATTTATACAATAGATTTATAAATCTTACAATAGAAAGTGAATGTATTATAATGTACAGACAGTGTTTAGAAGTAAATGTAGTAGATCTGAGACAAACATTCCTTCTGAGTAAAACATCATTAATTCTCAGAATTTCACAATTTGACCCAAGACTGTTGTAAACTACAGCAAACCAGCATTTTGGACGTAATTTTTTCTGTCTTTTCTGTTACTCAAACTTGGTGAAGTTTCACTACCTTTATTCTGGATGCATTTTACCTGTAGACCAGTGTGATATCATTTTAATTTCAGTGTAGACCGTATAAACACAGTATATTCTACATCCTCACATCCAGGTCTGAAGAAAGAAGGACACGTTAAAGGCAACAATTAAGGACAAATAATGAGTTAAAATAATGACATAACATGATGTGAAACAGGTGAAAAACAGCATCCAGGAGAGGTCTAGGACTTCAGGAGCAAAAATGGGTCATGGATCACCAGTGTCAACAACAGTGTGAGTTAAGTCTTGAAATATTCAAAATCAATGTTCCTCAAAGACAGGAAGGGATTTAGAGATTTCACCTTCTACGGTGCTGAACAGGATTGAAAGATTGAAGGACTCTGAATGTATTTCACCACATAAAAGGCAATGGTTCAAGACTAAGCTGAGCACAGTGATCTCTGATCCCTCAGACAACAGCAAATCTCCATCTATGATTAGAACCACATGGGCTCAGGTTAACTGTGACCTCTGTCAAACACTCTAATAACTAGTTATATCTACAAAGCTGTTTGAATAGAATAGAATAGAATAGAATAGAATAGAATAGAATAGAATAGAATAGAATAGAATAGAATAGAACAGACTTTATTGTCATCGTGTAAGAAGTTTGTGCATTAAAGGGTCAATTGATTAGATGAAAACAGACACACATCTAATTGAAAAAGTAATTTACATAAAACATTTTATCTTGTGTAAGATCTTCAACTATCCAAGTTACACATGCAAAACAAATCCAACTGTACATAGAATTTCTTCCTGTAGTTATGAGTAAGTCACTAACTTTATTAAAAACCCTGAGGTGAGATACATAATGCCTTACTGTGATATATATTTAGGCTGTAGTTAAAAAAATAAAGGGTGATACATTCATGACAGTAAAATACATTTCTTGTTTGTGACTGTGTTGTCTATTAAGTTGTTAAGACTAATCTTTTTCCTATTGACTCATGATTAAGTGTCTTCCTGTCTTATCAGTACACAGATTGTGGACCACTGGACAACAGGGACTGGTGGGTCAGAGACCATTTGCAGGGATTTATCTGTTTAATAACATGAACTCTTTGGTAGTACTACCCTAAGGGCCTCATAATAATACACTGTGGTGCTCAGTCATCACTAATGCCCTGATCCTGCTAAATGGACCTGGTTAAGACACATATTAGGGCTGGTTCAACCCCCAACCTGTGCCTGGTTCCCCTTTGTACAGTAACATCCTTTTCAGTCTCTCTTGGGTTTTCGCACCACTTACACTGAGGTGTATATAAGACCAAGCTCAGATATTGCCACCATCAAAGCTAAGCAGGACACTGTACAAGTAGCACAGGATAAACCTGACCCGGACTGGCACAGAGTCCTTTTACCTAAACAGCCAAGCTTTTGAAGTCTACAGGCGTAATCGGCTAACCAAGGTCTTTGCACTCAGCATTCATCTGACCTTCTCCACAGCCTGAGATCATGGACACAGCAGCAGTAGTGACTCTTCTGGCTCTGGTTCTGGCCATGGCTGGCATCAGTCAGGCTCTACACATCCAAGGCGGTCTAGATAAAAGTGACATCTTGCCAGGAAGCACAGAGGACAACATGGCCGACCACCTGCTGGGAATGGTGAGACAACACAGCACCCAGAGACATTTAATATTTTAACTCTCACAGCTTCTCTTTTTAATAGGATTGAACCCATGGAAAATATGCCATGAAATATGAATATCAGTCATCTGTTTTCTACCATAGGCTATATTTCATAACAAAATGACTTCAGCATTTAAATACAAATCCAGTTATGAAGTGTATCTCAGGCGCACAGTTCTGTGGTAAATTATACTGTCTGTCTGCAGGCAGGATTAAAATATACTGTCCGCTGTGCCACATTAATAGGAATGTAATATTTTCTGCACAACAAAACGTCACGCCAACATATTTACTGAAGTCTGTCACTTCATGTGATGAAGTATGCAAATGGTATTTGAGCCTTTTATCAAGTGAGACAGGCGAATCACGACCCATTAAGATTTCAGATAGCACTCCTCTTCATGCAATAGTGTGAAATCCGCTGTAATATGAAGTAGGGTCAACAGACAGAACAACCAAATGCAGGGTTTCAGAACAAAAGCTGGAATATAAGGTTCCCACATTGACGCATCCAAGGATAGATGGATCTGGGTTTTGCATTACATAAAGATAAGGATGACAAAAAAATTTGCATGACCATGAGAAATATTGTTTTTGCCTTTGTACACTGTTTCTGCAGCTCAAGGTCCCCTGTCACAGCAGGATGGCCGGCTGAAGTTATCACCCCTGGGGCTAATGTAGCAACCTAAGCAGAGTGCAGTTATGGCTCTTGATGTTCCCAAGATCTATTTGTGGATTTTTGGTCAAAAGCATAAAAGAAGCTTTTTGATGCTTGGCTTTGCTCTGGTGTGTGTTTGGTTAAATGGAAATGTGTGTGTGTATACTGTTGTGCTTCAGGAAAGTGAAAACATAGATAACAGCATTGACGATCGTCTCCTGGCCTCGGTGTTGAAAGCTCTGCTCCTCGGGTCTCAGAGGGAAACCAGGAACTCTGTCCTCCATCAGCCACAGAGGTCAGTTCCATTACAAAGCCTCTATTTCTTCACATGTGTTAAACGCTGGTCATGGGAACGGAACATTTTAAACCTATTCTATAGCAATTTTCTATCATAGTGCAGGAAAAAAATAAATAGACACCAATTCTACTGCAAAAAATGAAATAAAATGAACTAAACCTTCACATAAAACAGATTTATGAAAATACATTTGGGCAAAACTCACCCTTTTTCATAGTCATGATTCATAACTAAATCCCAAAGTGTACCAGTATTTATTATTTTAACATTTTCAATCTTGTCTTGTTGTTCCAGCTTCATTTCATCATTTAATAACTGCTGTAAATCTCATGTTTGTGTTTTCCCTCCTCTTGCAGGTTTGGCCGAAGCTCCAGAGGGCAGGTTGTGTCAGACGATCAGATACTTTCCCGTGACTGGGAGGCCGCCCCTGGCCAGATCTGGAGTATGGCTGTGCCCCAGAGGTTTGGCAAGAAATAGTCTGGCAATCAGATCCACCCACCCATCACTGTTCGGCACAAGGCCAAGAGGCACGTGGATGAGGAGAGACTACCTTTGAAAGAATAAATCTGAATTATAATAAAGCTCTCCCATTCCCTTCAACACTGTGCCAGACCATTAAGCCTTATTTGAAAACCCTTATTCAGATAAGATGACACATGCTTATTTTAAGGATTTTTTTTTTCTCCTTTCATTTTGGGCTGACTCTGCAAATATGTTGACTGATTAAGTTTTAATGAGTATATCTTATGTTGTCCAGAATGAATGTTATTTATGACCAAAATGTTTGCTGTAAATTGATCGCTACTCTTTGTTATTAATACTTCCTTTCTGGTCAAATAAAAGAGCTTGGACAAACTAGCCACATGTGTATAAGCTGAGTATGAAGCAAGTCAAAAAGGTTTTAAGTCTATGTTTTGGCATGGTTTTACATCAGGAAACGAGGAGATGGTAAAAGTTAAATTTGGGGGAAAACACTTTCAACAGCAGCGTTTTGATTCGGTGTTTGTAAAATGTTACTGCTGCTGTAGCTGCACAATATGGAAATAATATCTGACGAAATTAAAAAGCATGGATTTCTTACAGTTTTTCTTGAACCACCAGCAGCCATTAACATCTAACTACATCCCACCCAAACATATTTCCTCTGTTTCTTTTTAATGATTTATTAAATTTGCCCTTGTCGACTCTCTTAGACATCAGAGGAATACAAATTTGGTGAATGATACACTCACAGCACTGCAGTATCTAAGTAATTATTAAAATATCACTAGTTAATCACTTCATTTCTACCACTATAACATAATCCAACAATCTGACATTAATGTGAACTACAGGGTCTCTGAAACTACATCCAGATCCTGCCGTCACACATTTAATGTAAAGTGATGCACGGCATTTGGAAAGGCTGCCTGGTTTTGTGTGTGGTGGATTTACAGGCCACCTGGGGAAGCAGCATGCAATAAGCTTCAGCACTAATTAAAACACAGCAACATGCAATTACTGCAGCCAATTACTGGGAAAGGAAGCACGTCAATCCCTCACAGGAGCAGTCTTTTATTAGTCTGACCTCCCATTTCGCTTTATGAGGCCAAAAGACAAAGCAGAGAATAACTAGTGGTGATTGGACACATTTGACAGATGACCTCTCGATTTTCACTTTAACTTAATCCTACTCTGTATCTATTTTTAGACTTTTTTTTCTGATCATTTGTGATTCCATTAAAGTTCACCGTTGCATGTGCACATCACACATGCTTTATGAGTATAATTGACCACATACTGTAGGACACTAATCAAAGACACATAAACACTACCATAATGTTCATAGGTTTAACATGACTATGTGTCTCATGCCTGAATCTGTCCATGTTTGACAACAGCAAATCCTGGAGCCTCCTTTCCATTGGAAATCATGTTTTTTTATGGTGTATTTTGTTTCAATTTGTTTGTATTTCTTATCCAATACAAGGCCAAGAATGATGATTTTAAACATGTCTTTGACTAAACAGTATCTCAAAAGGTAAAATAGTGGGAGCCACGGAATGTCACCGCTGACTTTGGAAAAATAGGCAAAGCTACGTCTTGGCATTCATCAGTCACTGCCAGAACTGATACACAAAATGAAGCTAATGTAAAGGACAAAGGAATCATCATTAGTGCCAAAACAAAGGCGAGGGGAACTCTCTAGAAACCACCCTAGAGCAGGAATCCCCAAGCATTTCAAAGCACACGTACAATACACAGTGAGATGTAAGAAATATATATGCAGTGACAAGGATCATAATGAGACAAAGAAAACAAAATCAATACAAAGAAACAAGCAGGCGTGGGTGCTGCTGTCCACGCAGCTGTAGCCCCTGATCAACACAGCTGAATTAAAGACAGACTCATCTGAATTTCATGAGTCTGCAGGGGTGCTCTGGCAGAAAAGTCTGTGTGTGCACCAATGATACCAGACAGAAAGAGAGCAAGAAAAGACATAAACAGACTGACAAAATCAAGATTTTTATCCTGCAACTTCACACTGAAAAATCTGACCTGCATCATATCCCAGTAGCCTTATTGCTCTATGGTTGTTGACCTTTCCTCGACCCCCCGCTCTCACGGGCGTCATCTTGGAAAGTAGCCATCGTAAGCAGCAAAGGGGGTGGTCTCAGCTTTTACTGGCCATGGCCATGACGCAGCACAATTTGTCACACACAACAAGCTTTAATAGCTACAGCCTGAGTGAATGATCCCCTTTTACGAAAGCAAGGGCAGTATGACATTCAAGGTTAAACTGCACTGTGCACCATTCCCAAATGAGTACAGAGTGAATGTTTATGTGTGGGTAATATATATATATATATATATATATATATATATATATATATATATATATATATATATATATATATATATATATATATATATAGATATATATATAGATATAGATATAGATATAGATATAGATATATATATATATATATATTCAATGTGCGTGTGTGTAGATATATACCAGTAAAGTGAAGAGATGGCTGACATTGACAAAACATACCACAGGCACAGAGGCACTACTCATGGCAGCACAACAAACAGGCCCTAAAGATCAATAGAGGTCTACCACACCAGACAAAACCCCAGGTGCAGGCTATGCAAAGAAACCCCTGAGACAGTGCATAACCAGCAAGGCATACATGGAACGGCATAAACGGGTAGCGGGCATAGTGTACAGGAACATCTGTATATGGACTGGAGGTCCTAGGGCCAAGATAAGAGACAACTCTGAAGGTCACTGAGAACAAACAAGCCAAGATCCCGTAGGACTTCCAGATCCAGACCGACAAAATGATGATGGCTAATCAGCCTGACATAGAGGTGGTCAATAAACATCAGAAGACAGTGTTGGTGGTAAATGTAGTAATCCCAAATAATAGCAACATCAGGAAGAAGGAACATGAGAAGCTGAAGACATACCAGTGCTGACAGCGGAGCCAGAGAAAATGTAGGATTTGAAGGCAAAAGTAGTGATTTGGGCACTAAGGGCAGGAACCTCCAAGTTGGTTGGATGGCTCCAGCAGATGCCAGGAACCAGGAATATATGTGCTACAGATCTGTACGTTCACACCTACACAAAATAGAGGAGTGTAAGGCTGTGGTCGTGACTGCTGAGTTCAGTTATCAACAGTTTATAATGAATTGCTTTCTCCACCTGTAATGAATGTAACCAACCTTTAATACTCAAATCTAACATAAGATGTAGTATAACTGAATACATCTCACACTCTTCAGCACACCATCAAATGTGGTAAGAAATAACTGACTGGATGAAATGAAGAGATGTGGAAGTCTCTCTGAAAGATAAATGTAGCTTGGTTTGATTCTGCATAGCGCTCTGACTAATATTGTACTGTGATGTTCTGAACACCCAGCCCACCTGGTACAGAGACACATGTCATCCCCCTCATACCCCAGCATTTCCTGCCTCTTTCCATCATATCTTAAGAAAGCAGATACTGTATGTAAAAAAATAAAAAAATAGTGCTGTCAAATGATTCAAATTTTTAATCAAATTGATCATGATGATGGATTAATCTGCATCAACGCATTCATTGTGACAGCCCCAGTAAAAATGAAAAATAGAAAGAAAAAAAAAATCCATAATGCACAATATACAATATATAGGCTTTTGTTTTAAGCTTCCTCCTCCAAAGACACAAACTATATGTGAGTATAAAGAAATATGGCAACCAAATTTGTACAGCATAAAGGGTGCACAGACAAAACACTGCTAAGGATCACAGCTTCTTTAACTCTCACACACACTCACTCAGAACATGTGGCCTCATATTAACACTACTCTCTGCTTCCATGACAGAGACATACTTTTAGAAAAGCTCTTACAGTGGCAGCTTTTATCTTTCAGCTGTTGTACTCACAGCCTCAAGAACAAGAAAATGGGTCTTTTGTGGATTGGGTTGTGTGTATTTCTAAAAGAGCAATACAGTGACTATAATAAAAAGGGGGAAAGGACGCTCTAATGTTTTCATTTAGTTATTTTATAAACAGGCCTTGAGGAAGAGAATTCTACACATCAAGGTCCATTCCTCATCCACCTTGTGTAAGTCTTTCTTGTCCCTGTGATTTACACTAAAATGAAGAGTCATACACAATGTAATAGCAAGTTATGTAGGTTCTTATGTCCTCATACCCTTATATGTATATATCCTTATATCCTCCCCTTTCAACTGCCTAAGATGCTTTTCTTAACCCTTACACCAGCAAAAATACTGCATAATGCATGTTGTAGTATTAGATTTATCAGTGTTAGAGTTTTAACTAACCCAGTCATCAGAACTGTTATGCTTTTCTGTCTGCAGATGGGCAAAACCAGGACTTTTTACATGTCGACAGGTACACAGGAGTATATATAACCTACAGTACAAACCAACCCCTATTTTTGTTGATTTCTGCAAAAAAAAAAAAAAAAAAAAAAAAAACTTTTGTTAGGGCTAAGAAAAGATAATGAATGATAGGAATGGTACTCTGCACTGTGAGTCATTCTTTATCTGTGGGCTTTTCTTTATTATTAAACCAAGCTCTAGTATCCATAATCCTAACCAAGCACTATTAGTTGATAATATTTACATATGGTTATCATCCTAAAATATTTACCTAAGTTATTTCTTGACAAAAATGACCACCTCTGATAAAATTGCCAATGTTCTCAGTTGTGATCAAGATTCTGTGATTCTACCCCTTAAGATAATTGCATATGTCAAGAGTGTGACTTAAAATTACTTAGGTAATTACTTTAGGAAGGTGACAATATGACAAAATGAGCACACATTCATCTAGATGTATAACTTGGCAAAAAAAAAAAAAAAAAAATTGCAACCTCCATTTAACTAAAGAAATTAATCCTAGATCCTTCCATTTGATCATTACTGCAGTGATTATAATGTTCCAGCTGCAACAAGTTCTTTAACTGTAACTCAGGGGTTTCCAAAGTGGGGGTTGCAAGATGATTTTCAGAAACCTCTTGATGTAATCCCTGAGGTGGTTATGACTGATTAAAGGCAGTACTGTTGCACATGTACTTTGAAGGAAGGATATTGATATTGTGAGTTTCAGGGTGTGTAGAAAGTGCTTTTTACCCTTGGCCACACTGTCCAAGGGTAAAAAGCCGAGGGACAACAGTCATCAGTTCGTCATCCATCCGCCCGTCCATCTTTCTGTCTGTCCGTCCGTCCATATGTGCAAAAACTTTGGCACGCTCTGATAAGTCAGGCCACTGGGTGGCAGGAATGCGACAAATGAGTCAGGGATTTCAAGTTCATGCATGGTATGCTACTTTGAAAGATTAAGCGATCTATTACTGCAATGTGAAGAGCAGATTGACAGCAACAAAAAGGTTCAGCCTACAGATTTGACTAATGGTGTTACATTAATAACTAGAAGCACTCGGAGAGCGCAGACCTCCGCCAAGGCTGATCAGTGCCCCCCCCCCGTGCCCCCCCCCCCCCCCATGCCAAGGAGGTTATGTTTTTGCCAGGGTTTGTTTGTTTGTTTGTCTGTCTGTTTGTCTGTCCGTTAGTGTGCAACATAACTCAAAAAGTTATGGACAGATTTTGATGAAATTTTCAGGGTTTGTTGGAAATGGGCCCCCCCGTGGGCCCCCCCACCCCCGATCACCACCAAAATTTAATCATTTCTTCCTTATCCCATTTCCAACAAACCCTGAAAATTTCATCAAAATCTGTCCATAACTTTTTGAGTTATGTTGCACACTAACAGACAGACAAACAGACAAACAAACAAACAAACCCTGGCAAAAACATAACCTCCTTGGCGGAGGTAAAAATAAAAATAAACATATAAAAACTTTGTAAAACTGACACATTAACCTAAATAAACATTAACATAAACCCCTCCCTTGAACCCCTGCACATAAAACAGAACACAATGAGTAAAATGGTAAGTACCCACAATGCAATGTGGCTAATTTGCCACTTGTGTTTTTAATGTTTCAGTCACTTTGGGGATGGTGGGGGTCTATCTATCTATCTATCTATCTATCTATCTATCTATCTATCTATCTATCTATCTATCTATCTATCTATCTGATGCAGTTAGTACCATTTACTTTCTTAAACAACAATCAGTTTGATAGAGAGCATAAAGATTAGACTGTGTTTCTATGGAAATAGGTCATGTGGTCTGATGAGTTCAGATTGACCCTGTTCAAGACTGATAGGTTTATCATGGTGAGAAGAGAAGTGGATGAAGTGATTACCCATCATGCCTACTGCCTACAGTACAAATCTGTGGGGGTAGTGTTATGATCTGGGGATGATTCAGTTGGTCAGGTTTCAGCAATGTTATGGGTCAAAAAATTTTAAATAATCAAATGAATCTGAATATATGACCAGGTCCGAACATCAGTGGATCTTATTCCAAGATGACAATACCAGGATTCATCAGGTTCAAATTGTGAAAGAGCGGTTCAGGGAGCATGAGACGTCATTTTCACACATGGATTGGACATCACATAGTCCAGACCTCATGGACTCATTGAAAATCTTTGAGATGTGCTGGAGAAGCCTTTACACAGAGGTCAGAGGCTCCTGTCATCAATACAAGATCATGACTAAAAATTTGAGATGGAAACAAATGTGATATTTACTGTGACATTGCATGAGCTTTACATGGCAAAAATAATACAGCAAATGTGTTTGGTAATCAAAGCTAAAAGCCATCCAAATAATATAATGTGTGTGACTTTTGACATGTATTTTTGGTTCAAAAACACTAATATTAACTTTCTGTGATTTACGAAAATATGCAATAGCAATATTTTTACCTGGCAATTGAGTTGCATTTTTAGTTTTTAAGTAGTGGGAGCTTTTAATTCTACATTCTGTAACTATTAAGTAAACATGTTCCCTAAAATGTCCTGAAAATCAGAAGCAAAACCCCAGTCTTATGCTTCTTGGCTGGTGTCAGGTAACAGGACCCAGTAAATGCATGATGTAGGGACACTCAGACTAAGAAGCAATCAATAAAAACTGTGCTGGCGAGGCGGCAGTGAGGACAAGCTGAGTGAGATATAACAAAGCTGAGATAATCATTTCACAGCTTGACTTTAAACTGCCATTACACTGCCTCCTTAAAACTGTGGTAGCGTATTTGCCCGTGATTCACTGTGATTGCATGTCATGATAAATTCAGTAGTTTTAGCAGGTGCACACTCGTACATAAGTCTGAAGGAGAGTCACTGTTTATATGTGCGTGTAACATCCTGAGTGTGATGCTTTGAAATGTAGATTGTGTAGGTTGTACAGGAGCATGTGTGGGCAGGTGATGTCAAAAATACTTTCTGTTAACGCAGGAGTCAGATGATGCATCTTTCGTACTCATTCAAGAGGGAGAGAATGTGTCTTTGTCATCCTCACTCTCCCATCTGTGCAGGGGATGCTGCAGAACAGCCCTGGGCTCAGACAGCCAATACAGGGAGAAAGAGATGTGAAAAGTGGGTGGGGCTTAGTGTGAAAGGGAGTCAGGCTCAGCAAATGAGAGTGAAGAAGGGGTGTTCCCAGCTTTGAGTGCCCTTGCCTCAGCACTGGGAACCAGGAGAGACCGACAGGAAGGAGAGTGAAACCACAGAAGAGACTGTCTCACCAGCAGGTGCCGAGGATATTAAAAAAAAAAAAAAAAAAAAAAAAAAAAAGGGTAGAGTAGAAATCGGGTGCCAAAAAGCAATACAATTAGAGCAAATGTGCCAACTGTTTTAAAAGGACAGAAAAATAGACAGAAGCCCTTTTCTGAACTGGATTATTAACCACTTATCATCTGTCCCAGTCATCCTCATTGAACCTCTTACTATTCACATCTCTTACGGATTGTCTTTGCTCGGATCATCCACTTTACCTCCTCCTCCTCCTCCTCTTCCTCCTGCCTTCCTCTTCACCAGCTACTGACAAACAGTGCCACCATGGAAACTGGGAGCCCCAGGAAGATACAGTTCACCGTCCCCCTACTGGACACCCACCTGGACCCAGAGGCAGCTGAACAGGTAAGGAAGAAGGAGAAGAGGCAGGAAGCAAGAGGGAGGGTGAGGGGGGGTTAGTTTGGGTGCTGCGGGACTTTTGAGCTTTTAAGGGCTTCTTTATGCATCAGTGACATGACTGCATGGGTGATGAAGTGCAGCTACTTTTAAAGGGCAAGATATAGGAGGGATCACAGACTGAAATCGTCAGCTTTGGTGATGATTCCAATCACTAAAGCAAGCAGGTGCAATCAAAGCTTAACTGAAATAGAAGCT
Source organism: Sphaeramia orbicularis (assembly GCF_902148855.1). Taxonomy (NCBI): domain Eukaryota; kingdom Metazoa; phylum Chordata; class Actinopteri; order Kurtiformes; family Apogonidae; genus Sphaeramia; species Sphaeramia orbicularis. The sequence continues at coordinate 36,711,586 of NC_043961.1, forward strand.
CAAATATGCCCAAAGTGTTCTCTGATGACAAATGACTGCTTTAGATCAACCAGATTTTCAGTATCTTATTACTTCTGTACCTAATGAGTTAACTGTTTCCTTTGACAGCAGCCCTTAAGTGAATTTAATGAATTTAACAATGATTTTTCCACCTCCATTCACAGTATAGTCCGTACATCAGCTGTGTTAAAAAGGGATGTTGCAGTGTGGATGTGTCTCCAGGGGTTTGCTGTTGTTTTGATTGCATCCACAGCAACAATACACTAAAAGAGATTATCTAGTATCTCAAGAAAAAAGCTATCCTATGTGTCATAATCTCTCTTCAGTGATCTCAAGTACGTAATCTGACCTGGGGTAATTGACCTCTGCAGACAGCCCAAGAAGTCTCCTAATAAGACGTAACTTAGTATCTCAATATGACATAAGAGGAAAAACACTCTAAGCTTATGTCTGTAGAGAATAAAGCGAAAGGATGTGTCCCACTTTTACATTTTTATAAGTATAACATGAGCAGGACAGGTCATTTATAATAAATGAGCCTCGAGAAAAACCAGCAAAAATAAATCAGTCTGACTTTGCCCTGTCAGTGTCTCTCCGCCTTCTTCTCTCTCTACCGCTGAGGCTGAAAGGCTCACTGCTGAAGTAAGAGGATGTGTGTTTCTGTGAGTGTGAAATTGTCCTTGTAAAGACATTTTATTGGATAGTTATGGTCAGGGACAGGAAAAGTCGATTAACACATTTGTAAGAACAGATCTTATAGGTGCATTAGACTTGGATGGTGACATAGTGTGGGAGTAAGAACTTTGGAGTGGAATTTATATTGAATTTACAGTCTAGGGCCCCAATCCTAATTCACCCCTTGGCCCTTGCACTTGGCACTACCCCTTGGAATGGAGTTGCAAGGGGTAGGGTTTGAAATATTCCCCTATGAAATGGGATAACCCTTCGATCCCAGATGCGACAGCTTCGTTTGGGAAGGAATTCACTATGCCGTCAGCAGCTGTGCTCTGTTGCATGGGCTTTGGTCATCTTTTTGCGGCTATCAACCATAAACCGCAGAAATGTGGTCTATAACACATTGAAACAGCGTTAAACAGTTGATCAAATGATTAAGTTTACAAAGAAAACTCCTACATTTGTGTGTTTCTTTCATCACACTGCTGCACTTTTTGCTGTTTACCCGATGATTCGAACAGAATTCTGGAAGATTTCTCATACCCTTCCATTTGTAGAGTGGTCCTGAAAAATCTCAGTTTCAAGGGCCAAACAGCCCTCCCCCTCAGCCCTTCCTCTCCAACTCATTGAGAATCAAGACACCCCTACCCCTTCATGTTTATGCGGAAAATGGAGGGGTAGGGGTAAAGGGGAGGTCCAAGGGGTGAAATGGGATTGGGCCTAGGTTTTCCTGCAAACTGTGATTTTCTTTTCTACACATGAAAAAGTAACTATAACCATAAACCTAAAATTTCTGTGCCCAATTTCATTATTTTATCAACTCTAATATAAAATTATTTTCATATTCTTTGACAAACTAAAGGGAAAATCCATAAATGTTCACTGATTTTGCTGTTTGATTTCTCCAAAAAGAGCCAAACTAACTACACACCTCAGTCCTTAATGTCAGTCTGTACCTGTGTAACATCATAATTTCCAACTATTAAAGGCCACAGTTAGAGGAGATTTTAATTGTGATCAAAGTTAATTAAACCTAATCAACTTCTGTCTGTATGAAGAAAGAAGTATTGTTAATAAGTCATGAAAGAACTGACAGACTATTGAAAAAAAACATGAGATGCATCAAGTCCTTCCTGAATAAACAGTCATCCACACTCAGCTTTAAAAATAGTTTGGATAATTATTTTCACTCTGACCTTAAGTGCTCAGCCCTCATCTTGTAGCAGATGGTTAAAAGTGGGATGGTGTAATTATCAAGACTGGTACCTCATTAGTTTGTGCTGATAATGTGTAGAACTCATTACAATGTTATTTGTACTAAGAACCAATATTCTGTGCGTAATTGGCCAAAAGATATTGTGTGTGTAAATTGGTGTCTGTGGAGCGTTTACAAAGACGTAGATGTGTGTGCTGTGCATACCTCTCTCTCTCTCTCTCTCTCTCTCTCTCTCTTTTGTAGCCTCTTTTGTCTTAATATGTGTCTGAAATACTGAGATGCAATTAAAGTTGCACAAAGCTTTGTGTTTTACTCATGTTTTCTGTCAGGAAATCAGTGTCCACTGCATTTATTTAGTCACACATTGGATCTGCAGGTGCTCTGTATGTTAAAGCCTTCTGTCTGAGTCTAGTTTTTTTTTTTTTTTTCAGATGGTTGACAGGTTTCATTTTTCTGTATACACTCTAAATTCACTTTACCATTTTCTTCAGTAGCTCAAGAGAGTTCTTAGCTCTCAGCCTCAATAAGCGTGACCAAAGCTTGGCTGATTTCCACTGTGCCTTTACCATTTTGGGATACGTACACTATTTCTTCAAAGACTGCTTTAAGTGGCCACTGCGGCTGCATGGCAGGCTGGTTCTGAAGTGTGTGTGGTTTTGTGTCAGTGCGAGAAAGAGTGATGACTGAGACAGACAGTCCAACAGAGCAACGCTGAGTTATGACGACAAGGAAAAAACGGGATGTCTTCCTGTTGGAGAAGAAAAAAGAAAATGTGTGAGTGTGCGTCTGTCTGTGTTTGCAAGCACACTTATGAATGTCGCGGCAGGGGACTTCACCCATGGTTCAGTAATCCCTGCAACCTGACACCTCCCAGCATGGTGAATCAGCCTCCGTGGAGAACTGCATGTCAGTCAAAATAGCCTCCCGGAGGCCTGACCCTCACAACAAAAGCACACATTCACACTGTTATCCTCTCATCACCCTTATCAAAACCTTATATTTAAAGCCAGTATGTGCTTTCAATATACCTCTATTATGCCTGATAGAGGACAGGAAAATCTGGCTTTTTTTTTTTTTTTTTTACAGCTACTGCTACGTATTCTTTGACTGAATGTATTTCAAACTGACTCATTAAATGTACCTAAGAAATGAAAAGATCAAAAAATGCAGAGAATATTGATACCATACAGTATATGTCTGGTAAAAGTTATTTTATCTTTACTTATCCACTATGTATTGTAATAGAATAAAATGTAACATATAACATACTTAATAATGTTGTCACTAATAAGAGCCCTCTGTTTTCTTATATTAGAACCAAGATCAGGATATGTTTACATGTACAAACACAAAAAATGGTAGCATACAGCATTAAGGTTATTATGCACCACAGTTATTATCTCCTTAAGTAAAAGCCAGAATGGACAAAACAAACAATTTTCTGGCAGGCACTGGAGGGGATAGTGAGTACAGCTTCAGCCTCAGATGCAAGGGAGGATTACACAACAAACCCAATTAAAGGTTGAGTAAGTAAATTGTGTGCAAGCTTGTGGGTATTTTTTATGCTGAGACCCAGATGGTTGTTGCCATTAGCTAACTCCATTTCTAAGCAAATGAGTCACTGTCAATTGACTAGAGCCATGACTTACTCACAAACTCATCTGCTCCTCTACAGCAGCAACAGTGAGCAACATGAGCCTCCAGCTGTCAGCTTAGAGAAGGAGTTGGTGAATGTCCATAAACAACCCACACTCCTGCACAAACTTTATATAAGCACAGAGACATGCATTAACCCTATAACGCCAAACGTATCATATTTAATACATAAGTTTTGAAGCCTTCTACATGATCAGTGTGATGTATACAATTAAATACATGCAGTACATGGATAATCCACCAGAGGGAAGGAATTTGTTCATCGGAGACCTTTCCAGTGACACTACAAGATTGTCATTAATATTGAAGGAGGCAGAACTTTGTCAATTTTGAAAAGGAATTACCAATTTGTTAGACATGTTTGTGTTTTATTATGATTTTGTTTGTTCAAATTGAGCATTGAGACCCGATGTATGATGTATGTATGATGCAATGTTGAAACTCATACATGGAGACTGACATTTGAAAAAGAAAATCTGGGTTGTTCAGAAAGACCAATAAAGGCTCCAGTTTCAAAGAACTGGAATTTTCTGTCAATTATTTAGTGGTTCAGGCTTTACAGGATTAATCTAGCATACTGAACCTGCAAAGACTAAATGGGGCACAGCCTGCCTATATGCACCATATACCAACACAGTGAAAAAATACAGCCACAATACTATTTTTAACAAATTTAAAGCCCATTGATATATAAAGTCACTAGGCTGTATTTTCGTAAGAGGTTGGAACAGGTTAGGATAATTTCTTGGCTACCTGGAATCAGTACTTGTTGCCTGGCAACCTCACAGTGGCTATAGTCTCCAGCAATTACTGACAAGTGCGGTAGTGTTATTGTGAAAGGATCAGTTCATGTCATGTTGCGAGCTATTTGACACTGTTTCTGAACAGTAGGTAAATGTTTTATTATTGTGATTTTTACTTAGAGCATGGAGGTAAGATAGGATAATGTAACCTTTATTGTCCCCACAGGGAAATATGGTCTGGGTATTAGTGCCGCATTACAGCTGAACTGACAAAAATAGAAAACATAAAAAACCTAATACAATACCATATCCAGACAGTGGAGTGCAACATTAGGACATGACAATGAATGCAAATAACAACATAACAACTTTTTACAACCATCACTAAAGCTACACTATGCATTTCAGTGTGAATATATACAATGCACAGCTGGGAATCCTGAGTGTATGCAAATTGAGGCTCATCCTAGTTCTGATCATATTACCAGTAACATATTACTGATCCCTGCTGCTGTTTATTCAGATTCATTATAGTAACTGCAAACTCCCAACTTCATATTAATGTCACTGTAGCTACTGAAAACAAGGCTTTTTATGATTTATAGCAGGATAAGCACTACTGAATATCAACGTCACATTGTGGATTTGTCTGACTGGCATTCACTCTTGTCAGCAACGGTAGATGAAAGCAACAGGTAAACACGTCCTGACGCTGACATCTATCTGCCACTGTCTTCATGTAAGACAAGGGAGTGGTGAATGAAGCTATGCCACTGTGACTGATGGTAGACGCCTGTCATGATGCAGTCCAGTGGCTGTGTTTGATGCTTGGTCATGTAATAATGTTTCTTTAATGTTTTCCACTGTGACCTGACCTGCTGCACTGTACATATTGTTATAAGTCAATGCCCCGTGGCTTGTTTTATATGGACATGAATGGATCAACATGGCATTGTGTTTCTCATCTAAACTGAAAGGAGTGCTAGTTTTACTGTATGTATTTCTGTCATGTTATTTGCCCAGTGCACTGGTCTGCATGTAAACACAGTCCATTACAACCAAAGTGAGGCACTCATCTGATTATTGCATCATTTTATGTATGTATGTATGTATGTATTTATTTATTTATTTTTAATATGAAAAACCAAAAACAAGAGGAAAAATGTAAAAAAAAAAAAAAAAATTCGAAACGGAGTGGGATAAAGTATAACTTGTATACTCCCACCCCCTTACCCCATCTTTTTCAACTGATCACAAAGTCCCATGTCAGTTCCTCAAAGTAACTTAACAAACCTCAATCAAAATAAATTCTAACTAATCCTGCACAAAACACAACAAAATCATACATTTTAAAAATGACCTCCGTCCATTTGATAGCCGTATTACACATATAGATAGACTTCATTTCAAATGTATGTAGGCAAAAGAAATTCCAGATCCAAAAGGACACTCCAATATATGGAAATAAATCAACCAAAAAAAACCCAAATATCACACAAATATACAACAATTTCACCGTGACTCTCATCATTGCAATAGTTTGCACACATTACATCTATGAAGCTAGTTAACTCCATAAGTGAAATGTAATTTTTATCTCCAGCTTAGTAAGAATTTACAGTAGGGTAGAAAGGAATGAATGTACAGCAAGTAACCAACACATTCAACATTTCTAAAGAAAAAAATTCTAGTTATATTTTTTAGGCCGTAACCTGCGACTTTTGTCTTGTTCCTTGAAAAATATATTTTCCTGTATCAGCTTTCATGACTAAAACCTGCATAACATACAAACACTGATGAACTTACTAAGACCCTACAACTATGTCCATTTTTTTTTAGATACAAGGAAGATTTTTGTTCCATTTTGTTGATTTGTATATTTGTTTCTGAAATATCATTATGTTTTGCACTTCTGCTTCAGACAGACATTTGCATCTTAACAATCTACACTTACAGATGACGACGATATATCCATTCCTGACATGATGAATCATTTCAAGTTATTATTATTGCAGACATTTCAGGACTGAGTTAATGCCCTTTTCAATATGCTCTTTGCGGAGGTTTCATATTAGCTTTGTCCTTCACTAAGAGCTTAACAATCAATCTTATTGGTAGGAAGGCAATTTTCAGTATCTTTGCAGTAAATTACTATTATTATTATTGCACCATTCAAATCTATTGACCTGTGAGTGGGTTCTATCCTCAAGTGCTCGGCTATTAACAGCTTGAAAGGGCAAATGCTGTGTTCTACTCCATTTGGAGCGTGCAGTAGGGTGGTTTTTTGCAGTTTGCCTATTATACCCTTTTTTTTTCTAAAAACTAAAATCAAAGCCTGAATACATGGTGCTTCCCTGCTGGTTTAGAACTGCAGCTGTTGGGGGTGGGGTGGGGGACTGAAAACTACCATGACGATCCTCTCAAAAATACCATTTTCTTGGATCTGTTACAGAATTTAAATAGCATCACATGTATCGTCATATAAGGCAAGTTGAACAGTTAAGGTCAATGACAGAGAAAATGATAGAGAGCACTGTCGTAAATGGAAGACATAGAATTGATAGAAAATGAAAGTGAGGCAGAAAACAAAGCAAACTGCAATAGAGGAATGTTAGAGTCAATGATCTGGATTTTCAAAGTCATGTGAAGATAATAATTCCATCTATTCATCGCCAAATGAGACCGCACTTGGAGAGGGTTTTTGATGATTTATAATGGATGTGCACTGATTTTAGCTCTTACAAAACCAAGATAATATTTCAAGCGACAGGATGAAGGATGAGACGTCGTGTTTCCTTGTGGCTGATAGGCCCTGTGCATTTTACTGAAGCCCACAGAACAGACTCCCTGTCTTTTTAGAACCACTTTTGCCCACCTCATACTAATGTTTTGGAAAGTTTTCTTTACCACTCACTCCTGCTGCAATTTCCTAAGCATGAATGTCCTTTTCTCACTCAGGTTGCTGACCAGTGCGAACACAATGTTCTCTTAAAGGTCACAGTGCAGATTTGCGACACGAAACTACCAGTGATTTTCTCAAAGGCAGCGAGTGTAAAAGCATAAAGTATGAAAGGACGATAAAAATCAAGCGACTCTGGATACCTCACTGTCTGATCTCTCTGCTCAGTTAGAGGTTTGTGTGTTTCTGTAGAGAACTCTATGTGGCCTCTCTGACACAGGACGAAGTGTGTGTTTCAGTTCTATTCAATCAGAACCCTCCTATAGATTTGTACAAAAGTGTGGATGTGTGTATTTGTGTTTTAGAATCCAACTGCTGTGAAACTTCATGGTTTGTTTTTCAGTCTCTGATCGACATAGCAAATAATACGCAGGACACAGTATATTTAATACTTTTACCAGTTCTGTGTGTATGACTGAAGGTGACGCACCTGCAGAATTGGATTAAAATGATCATAATTATGTTTTGGTCAATCGAACAGTGACCTGACATTAATGTGTGTTTTTTCTCACCTCAGAATCTTCCTTTTTTCCATCTTTTATGACAACTGGTGTTAACATACATTACCATCACCTGCTGTCTGTGTGAGTCAACCAGAGTTACTATATCCTTGACCATGGAAGTCATAACACTCAACCCAAACATTGGCTCTAAAGGCAAAGACACACCAAGCCAACTGCCGATCGTCGCCCGAAAATGTAGCCCGTCTGATCAGTTGGCTCCTGTCTCTCTGACTCGGTCAAAAAAGTGTGAAGAACACATCAAATCGACTACTGACTTGAGCGTACATTCTGCCTTTGCACGAGACGGAAATGACGGAACATCTCTCTAGATCAAAACACAGAACTCGCTGTCATCAGTCATTGTTGTCAGCAAAGAGTGTTGAGTAGTCAAGAAAGGTTGTTGTTGTTGTACTTGTTGAACGGGTGGCTAGTAATAAGAAGATATTGGCATTGTCAGCTCTCGGGTTTCTTCTTGTGGATGAAGAAAGATATCACAGGTGAAAACTAAGGAGAAATCGCACTATGCTAACAATGCTAACAGTGTTCACTTCATGGAATGAATGAATGAAGTCCATAGGCAACACTGACTGGATACGAGCAGTGAATGGCCTATTATAGAAGACCGTAATAGTGTGAAGTACCTTGGCATAGCTGTATAGAGGGTATGCACGTGACGTCACCGCTAGTGGAAGTCACCACAGTTATGTCCACTGAGTGGCAGAAAGAGGGAGATGAGTAGCGGTTTTGGCTTGAATACTGCGAAAACTTTAGAACGATCTAAAAAATGGGGAAGAGCTGTTGTGCCATTGATTGCACAAATAGGTTTAAAAAGCAGTCTGTGCTATCGTTTTAGCGGCTAACTAAAACCAAAGACAGGAGAAGCAGATGGATCGCTGCAATTCGTAGAAATAACTGGAATCCAGGCAACGAAACCTGGATTTGTGGTTGCCATTTCGTGTCAGGTAACGTTAATTTATGCTGTATTCTTGCGTAAAATCATACCTTAAATTACATATCGTTTTGGCTAACGTTACTTCTTAGTAAAGCTCTTAATGTTAGCATCTGTCATTTAGTTCTATATTTGATAACTGAAACGTTTTTGTCTTCAATTGTGTGATTCTGAACCTTGTGCTCTACATGATTTGTAAACTAGCTTAAACTGAGGCTAACCTAGTTTTCCAAATAAGGGGGTACTCTAGCACAAAGCTGTTGTAGCTGTGTTGTATCAAGTATTTGATGTTAACTCTACTTAAATCTCCACAGTACCACTAGATCATCCACTCACTTGGGTCAATACTAAGGGTTCAACTCCAGTAAATCAGTAGTGAACTGTGAGCACTACTGCTGGGCCTTTACCTTGGCAATCACCGCCAAGAAAATACGTCTGCACTGACAGAAAACCTCAAAAACAATAGTATGTTGAACTGAAAGCACTCACCAGCTGTAATCCTCTAATTAACAATGACGAGGATGTCAACAACTGTTTGGCTGTTGTATGCTTTCAGCCTTTGCATTGGGTATTTTCCCGGCGTTGAAATCAGGTTCATATAAATGTCAGGATACGTGATTTCTGGCCACATATCAATGTTCGTAGACCACTTGTTGTTTAGTAGCTTGTATGGATCCGTATTGAGTCCAGTTGTCTTTAATTTCATGCTATATTCCACATTTTCCCGGTCTGGCTGTAGTTACTGCTATGCTCCGCCATGTTGAGCCGGTTTGTTTTTGCCACTCAGTCTGACTTAGAGGGGCGTAGCCCAGGGGGGCAGTGACGTATGTGCATTCCCTCTATTCACATGGAAACTTCTCGTTCACTGATTCACTAGTCAAGGGCTATCCCTCCACCAATCAGACTGGTCCGACTAAACGACAGGTAGTAATTGATTACACATGTTGAGTCGGTTGAAAAGACTGGTAACGGAACACACCAACCAGACTCATGTCACCGACCTCGCCAGACTGCCTGATGACGTCTGACCACCGAAATTTGGACTGGTGTGTCTTTGCCTTATCAGAAGACTTCCTAGGGTTTTTTTTGGTGACCATAGGGGAATTTGTGTAGAGTATATTTATTCATTAGAGATCTGCAACTTCACCACTAGATACAAACACTGAACGTTTAATTAATTCCTGCTAAAACTCAGATGTGATTATATGTAAAAATAGAATCGAATGAAATTCTGAATATCACTACTGAGGCACTTATAATATACATATTGTCTATTGTCCTGGCCTATATTTTCCAGTCAAAGGTATTTTTCCACTGCTTCACACAAGAAGAATATCAGGCATCCAAAGCTTTCCTCACCGCCCACCACTATTGAAGGCTGTTGTTTCATTGTTGTGAAAAGTGACTGAACTGTTTTTCAAATGGAGCGTAGGTTGAAAGGCAGGCTTGGTGGTTTGAGGGGTGGGCCGGTCCAGTAGCGGTGGTATTTCTGTGTGCGAATGATGAGTTTGCTCTGCCGCGGGCTGAGGAGAATAACAATGACTCTGGGCGTAATCAGTTCTACACAGTTACAGCTCTGGTTTTTAATGTGGGCCAGGGGGTGGATTTTCTAAATTGGCAACAAAACACAACACACGCCTGAAATATCAGTGCATGGATTTTTACAGTATGTTCAAGAATTAAAAAAAAAAAAAAAAAAAAGAAGAGCAGAGGAAGAGAAAGTTGACCTGATATAAGCAGAAGAAAAACTCAACCTCCAGCTTTGTTTTAACACTATAAAAATAAAACATCACATTCAGCTTAGATATGAGCATTTTTACAGTTGTGGTAAAATATATCCTAATCCAAGCAATATGTTTTACTACAAATGCATGCAATAGGATTGGGAATGGAGATGAATTAAAGGCTGAAAAAGATTTGTGTATGTGCTCATGCATATACACGAAATATTTTGTTATTTTGCTGGAAGCCTCACTAATGTTAATTAACTCCATTTCTAAGCCAACAACTATTACATGTGCCACTATGATAACAGCCTCCATACTGATTTCTTTATGTAGAGGAATCGGGTCAGATTATTTCAAAGAATGTTGGGTGGTTTTAAGACTCCAGACCCTATCTTTAAGGGTTTTTAGCGTTTTCAGGCCTTTGTTTATAGCCAGAACCCCACAACATAACACATGGGCATACGGATCTGGATGCTTCTATGAAACTGGTTCCTAAAAAACAAGACATGGGGGCTAAACATTCAAACCAGATGTAGACTAATGTTATGAAGCAAGTTTGGGAGCACTTTGGGTCTATTTTAAAAATAAATATTTACTGAGATAAAAGAGAAACTATTTTTCAGATAAAACACATTTTTATATTATTTAATATATATATATATATATATTTTTTTTTTATACAAAAATCTGTATGCAACACGTTAAAAAGGACACAAAAATTACTATTTTTTAAATATCTAATATTTTTTCAAATATCTTTTTATTCTCACATGGGTACATATTGGGAATTGAACTAATTATGCAAGGCAGAGTGTTTCACAAAAATAAAAAAAAATTTTTAAAAATTGCAAAATCACGATTTATGTGTTTAAATGGGCAGGTTCCGCATGTAACGCAAGTAGACACGATGGGTTATATGTGAAACCTGGAATGAGAATGATGATTCATGAAAAACCCACATGTCTGGATTAGAAAAACCACTAGGATCCTCAAATTAACACAGTATCTTTATTTATAGTGCTATATAAGACCATTTCAAGCCATGTTTTCCAGATAAAATGCACTGACACCTAGGTAGCTTTTCATGTCCCAGTTTTGGTCCTATTTTTGGCCCCAATATTTTATTAAAAACTCATGAATTTTGGGATGGCTCAGAGCAAAAGTATAATTTTTTTGCATTTATCTGAGGTCATCATTAGGTACATCCTGGGGGGAAATATGTCTAAATTTCTCTTTTATTATTGGGTCTAAAAAAGCTGGCAAAGTGCCAGGTACCAAAATGAACCCAGTTTCATAGAAGTACCCATCTGCACATGCAACTGGTGAATGTGTGTGTTAATATAAGTTTAATGTATTTTCAGTGCAATCACCAGTAGGACTGTATCATAATCTGCATGTATGGGGTATATACAGACCTGATCAAAATCTTAAGACCAGTTGAAAAATAGCTAGAATTTACCTTTTGCACATTTGGATCTTAATGAGGTTTTAAGTAGAGCTACAATATACAAAAGCAAGAAGGGGGAGTGAGACAAAAAGCACTTTGAGAAAGTAATTTATTGAAAACAAGTAAACTGAAATAGGCTGTTTATCAGCTGATCAAAAGTTTAAGACCGCAGGCTATAAAAGCCAAAATCTGCTCAAAATTCTCATTTTCTGTCGGGCATTCACACGGTCATGCCCTCCTGATGGCTAAAGCTAAGAAGCTTTCTCTTCTTGAACGTAGTCGGATCGTCGAGCTGCATAAGCAAGGCCTCTTGCAGCGTGCCATTGCTGCTGAGGTTGGATGCAGTAAGACAGTCATTCGAAATTTTTTTGACAGATCCTGAGCATTATGGAACAAAAAAGTCAAGTGGTAGACCCAAAAAAATTACACCTGCGCTGAGCCGGAGGATCCGATTGACTGTCCGTCAAGACACAGGGCGGTCCTTGACCCAAATTAAGGCCCTTACTGGTGCCGACTGCAGCGCAATAACCATCAGACGGCATCTGCGGGAAAAGGGTTTCAAAAACAAAAAACGAATTCAAAGACCTCGTCTCCTACAACGCCACAAAACTGCCCGTTTAGACTTTGCCAGGGAGCATCAAACATGGGACACTGAAAGGTGGAAAAAAGTTTTATTCTCTGATGAGAAAAAATTGAACCTTGACGGTCCAGATGGCTTCCAACGTTACTGGCATGACAAGGAGATCCCACCTGAGATGTTTTCTACCCGGCACAGTGGAGGGGGGTCCATCATGATCTGGGGTGCTTTTTCATTCAGTGGAACACTGGAGCTTCAGGTGGTGCAGGGTCATCAAACAGCGGCTGGTTACGTGCAGATGTTGCAGCGGGCATCCCTCATGACTGAGGGCCCTCGTCTGTGTGGTAACAGCTGAGTTTAAAAACAGGACAACGCTGCAGTTCACAATGCTCGCTTGACGAAGGACTTCTTCAGGGAGAATAACATCACTCTTTTGGACCATCCCACATGTTCCCCTGATTTAAATCCCATAGAGAACATCTGGGGATGGATGGCAAGGGAAGTTTATAAAAATGGCCATCAGTTCCAGACAGTTGATGTCCTTCGTGAAGCCATCTTCACCACTTGGAGCAGTGTTCCCACCAGCCTCCTGGAAACACTCGCATCAAGCATGCTCAAACGAATTTTTGAAGTGATTAACAAGAACGGTGGAGCTACTCATTACTGAGTCCTACTGAGAAAATGTTTTGTTCTGGTTTGGAGAGTTTTTTGTAATTTTTTGAGCGATGGTCTTAAACTTTTGATCAGCTGATAAACAGCCTATTTCAGTTTACTTGTTGTTTTCAATAAATTACTTTTTCAAAGTGCTTTTTGTCTCACTTCCCTTTCTTGCTTTTGTATATTGTAGCTCTCCTTAAAACCTCATTAAGATCCATATGTGCAAAAGGTAAATTCTAGCTATTTTTCAACTGGTCTTAAGATTTTGATCAGGTCTGTATGTGGCTTTTTGCAGTGGTACAAAACTGAAAACTGTATTTCTGTCTAATTAAAAAAGAAAAACAGTCTTTTTTCTGCATTTAAGTCAACCTGAGCACAATTATTAGACTCTGACAACATTAACATGAGTGGCTGAAATCCTGAATAAAAAACATAAATCACAGTTGTAAAGCGAAGGTAGCTGTACCGCAGGGAGGAAGATGACAAGTGACTCAGGATATTAGGTCAGCAATTTTGTTGAAAAAGTACACAAAGCACTATTGCTTCTCTGCTTGCTTGTTAGTGGAGAAAAGAACAGGCACTTGCTGCCTTTTCCTATTCATTCAACCTTCATGTGCTTCACAGCTGGTAATGAAGCTCCTTCAGTCTGAATGCTCAGTTAGACTCTATTGAGAAAGTGGTGACTGCTCAACTTTCATTAGAGAACATGATTTCCACACTTACATCTGTATTTCACATCATTATATTAAATTAATCAGTCTTTGTGGTTGCTCTCTGACATTTTTACTGTTTAATATCTTAATGTTATGCTATTTTAGTCCTAATGTTGTTGTCAGAACACAGACAGAGCAGCAGGAAGCACAAATAGGAAAATATGCTTTTTTGAGTGATTATTAAAAAAGAATAAAAATCCAATTCACCTTAACCTTGTGAGAGAAATTGAGGGCAATAATGTAATGGCTGTTTGTCATCTGTTGCATTTAGGCTTTATCTTTGAACAAAGTCACAATGAAAAGAATCCACACTCTTTAGTTTTTTAATTGTAAACTCAAGCATTTGATTATTTCCTTGCAATCTAGTTTTAATCTTTATGGAAAAGACTTTAGCTCTGCTTGAAATATAATTTAAAATTCCCTGTGAAACTGCACTGATGGGTAAAAAGATACTGATCGAAAGTTGTGCTCAGGGCTGCACGGCTGACTGAATAGCTTCATAAATGCACAAGTAACATCCACAGAAATGCAGGGGCTGGAGTTAGCGTCTGAGCAATGTAACGGAGTGTGTGTATGTGTGTGAGCTGTCTATTTGGATCCTGATTTCACATCTTTTATGGAGCAGTAAAATGGAAATGTAATCACCAGATCCTGCAGGGAAGTGGAAATTAATCACTGCTTCCCCTTAAATTATTTTGTTTTGGTGCAGAGGTTTGGCTTTAGAGTGTACTTCAGAGTTACAGAACCACATGGTATACAATATTTTTGACTCTCTGTTAATTATTCTGAAGTCTTTAACAGTTACAAGTCTTGCACTGACTCTGAAACGTTGGTAGTGGTCTTGAATAAATTGTCACCCTCTGTAATTTACTAATGTGGCCAAATGTTGTCTATTATGCAATGTTTCCAAAAGTTTTTCTTTTTTTTTTCTGGACAATAATTGTTTTATACAAAAATACACCATCACAACTCAGTTGACAAAAGACAATATACTCTATATCTATGAATATTAAGAAGTTCCAGGTGAATTTACTGCCTTTTCCACATCACCTTATAATAGTTTCATGAACAGGTAGACCAGCATTTGAGGAGATATATGTTAAATAAAACACAACTTTGTTTCATTATTGAAAATGTGGTGAATATTTTATAAATGAGACCAAAAAAACTGCATTGAGGTTGAGGTAAGAAGCTCTTTTTCTTCTCAACAATAAAACAAACTATAACAGCATATGGTTCATTCAGAGTTGTAAGACATGCTAATGCAAATGGCTGCTTCTGTGAAACTGGTACCTAAAAACAGGACATGGGGGCTAAAGATTCAAACCAGATGTAGACTAATGTTATGAAGCAAGTTTGGAAGCACTTTGGGTCTATTTTAAAAATAAATATTTACTGAGATAAAAGAGAAACTATTTTTCAGATAAGACACATTTTTCTATTTTATTTTATTTTTTTGCATTATTTTTATACAAAAAACCCTGCATGTAATACAGCAAAAAGGACATGAAAATTACACGCTACTATTTTTTTTGAATATCTTTTTACTCTCTCACAGGTACATTTTGGGAATGAAACTAATTATGCAATGCAGAGTGTTTCACAAAAATGACCACTGTTGCAAAATCACTCCCGATTTATATGTGTTTAAATGGGCAGGTTCCATGTGTAACACGAGTGGACACAAAGGGTTACACACAAAACCAGGAATGAGACTGCTAATTCATGAAAAACCCTCATGTCTGGATTAGAAAAACCACTAGGATCCTCAAATTTAACACAGCGTCTTTATTTATAGCGCTATATAAGACCATTTCAAACCATGTGGTCCAGATCAAATGCACTGACACCTAGGTAGCTTTTCATGTCCCAATTCTGGTCCTATTTTTGGCCCCAATATTTGATTAAAAATTCATGAATTTTGGGGTGGCTCAGAGTAAGAGTATCATTTTTTTGCATTTATTTGAGGTCATCATTTGCTTCATCTTGGGGGAAACATGTCTAAATTTCTCTTTTATTATTGGGTCTAAAAAAGCTGGCAAAGTGCCAGGTACCAAAATTAACCCAGTTTCATAGAAGAATTCAAATAACTGTTGTTATTTTTATTATAAAATTTCCTACAATCAACCTGTGGGTATGATCCAACCTCTCAGTAAAGGGTGGCTAAACATTATACACTGTAATTCTTGTCTTCATATAATACTTTATTTTTCATCCAAAGGGGCAGTTGGTCGTGTAACAGCAGCTACAGCACACACCCAACAATACATCTTGATGCTAAAAACCAGTGAGAGTATCATGCCTACGTTATTCTAAAAGCTCCTTGGCTACCAAAAATCCTTTATTCCTAAGCCAAGAAACAATGGGTGGTGTGAGGCTGCTCTGCTGAGCTCACTGCTTTGCTCCCTCTCAGCTCAGGCGTTTTCACGATGCAAAATGTCTATAAAGTCATCCCCCCCAAAAATATGCATCCCTCAGCCTCTGCCGTCAAACAGCATCAGTACTGTGAGGACTCGACCTTACTATGTAAAGGGTGATTGAGAGGATTTTGCTCAGATTTGATGCTGTGTAAACAAATGTGAATTGTGCTGAATAATCAGAGGATGTGAAGTCTGGGTTTGGTTATGAAAGAATAAGATGGCAAGACTCACACTGAGATGAAATGATGATAAATAATATATTTTTCAGTGTACTGCTTGTACTGTATAATGCTTTAGAGAGTAACGACACTGTGAAACTAACAAGTGGAAGAGCTGGAGCTTCATCAGGCATTATTCAGAAAGCAGTTCTTTTTTTTTTGCAGGTAGAGGATCAATGTTTATAACAAGTCTCACTAATGAAACCTCTGTTTTCAGATCAGACGACGTAGACCCACACCAGCGACTTTAGTGGCATCTAGCGATCAATCATCTCCAGGTAAGACAATTTATCGCAACAACACATACACTTGTTGAAATTCACATTGTTATTTTAGATAAATAATTCAAGGCTTATTGTTTCACCAGGACATCAGTTTTATTAGCAGTGATGCAACACAACTCGCTAATACATTAGTCTACAGTTGTTCAAGGTCAAGGTTACTTTATTTATACCCGTAGGTAGATTTGTTTTGCAGTCTAGGTGATTGCCTTGGCGTTACAACAACACATACATTGAACATTCAAGACAGGCACTTGATCACGCCTACAGACAGGACAAAAAGACAGGACAAAAAGTGCTCAGTGTTCCACCATTCATCTGTATAGCAGCATGGATAAGTAAAAGAATAAAATAAATAAGATCAAATAAATAAAAACAAGATGCAATAAAACACAATAAAAACCAGAAAAGATAAAATAAAAAACAATCTGGGATAAAAACCAGGATAAGAACATAACATTAAAAAATGTAAAAATTTGAAGTCACAATAATAATAAATAGAGCAAATAAATGGAATACATAACTAAAAAAGTTAGTAAAGTGCAATGTCACTGTTTCTTATTGAGCTCAGTGACGGTGACAGGAACAAAGCTATTTTTATAACGCTGTGTCCTGCACCTTGGGACTAAGAACCTCCGTCCAGAGGAAAGGAGTTGAAATTCACCTGGTAAAGGATGGGAGTCATTGTTAAGAACTGATGAAGCCATCCTCTGTACCTGTTTAGTGTACAGGGAGGCGGGATAAGACTGGGACTCACCAATCAGGCGACTGGACCTTCTCACTATTTGATTTAGTGAGTTTCTCTCTGCAACTGAGGTCTGACCAAACCACGCCACCAGACAAAAAGATAAAACAGACTCAATAAAAGAACGATAAAACAAAGTTAAAATGGTTCGGTCAATGTGGAAGTGTGCCAGTTTCCTAAGGCAGTGGAGGCGCTGATGGCCCTTTTTACACACAGATCTACAGTTTTCATTAAAACTCAGTTTTTCATCAATTGTTGCCAAAAGTTCTGGCAGTGACACAAATTAAATCTTGACATAAGTATGATTTATTTGCTACTAAAAGTCATTGTGTCTTATTATATGCTTATAATTGTTCTTCAATGTGGTGGTACGGTGGTGCAGTGGTTAGCACTGTCACCTTACTGTAGGATTCGATCTCAGCACTAGCCAGGGAGTTTGTATATTCTTTCTGTTTCTGGATGGGTTCTCTTTGGGTTCTTAAAATGAATGAACTGAGGACACATCCGGTGTATCACACCTTCACCCATTAGTTACTTGGATAGGCTGTGCAACCCTCTCATGGACTAAGCAGTTTGGAGAATGAATTAATAAATGAACAAGTAGTGCCAGGCACAACAAACCCACTCTTTGTATGTGTTGTAGCTTATTTTGGCATCAGTTCAGCTGATGTCATCATGTCTATGTGTGTGGGGATGTCAGCATATCAATTACCTCTATATATGTGCCAAGTTTGAAGTAAATTGAAACAAAATGTATTCTTATATAGACATTTGGAATTTCACCCATTTTAAGTAAATGGGAGAAGAAAAAAGATTTTAAAAATAAAATAAATAAATAAATAAATAACTTTGACGTACTTTTCCCAAGATGTAACCACATCTATTTTGGGTCACTGGAAATCTATGAACCCAAATTGGCATGAATTCAACCAATAGTTTTGCTGGTACAGATACTTGAAATTTCGCCCATTACAAGTAAATGAGGAAAAAAACAATAATAATTTAAAAAAAAAAATTATAAAAAATTTAAACTTTGACCTACCTTTCCCAAAATGTAATAACACCTATTCTGGGTCACTAGGAATCTATAAACCCAACTTGGTATGAATTCAACCAATAGCTTTCATGCTACAGACATTTGGAATTTCGCCCATTATAAGTGGGGGAAAAAAAAATAATTCAAAAATTCATAAGAAATTTTAACTTTGACTTTTCCCAAAATTTATTCAGATCTGTTCTGGGTCACTGGCAATCCATAATCCCAATTTGGTATGAATTCAACCAATAGTTTTGCTGGTAGAGTGTTAACAACAAAGAAACAAACAAACCAAACCAAAAACAATACCCCTTGCTTCCCCTTCAGGGGGTGGGGGAAAAATGTTCTGCAATGAACTGCACAAACAAGTGGGGAAAATGGGATAAATCTTGTCAAAACTAAATTTGAGTTAGCACAGTTTATAAACAAACCAACAAAATATTCATTATGTCAAATAGATAATAGATACCCCATACCTGCTGTTTGACGAAGTGATATGTTTGCAGCTTCACCAACAAAAAAGGGAAAGAAAAATGTTTTTTTTCTCCTGTTTTTCACTTGCTTTATTATTATTAACCCTATTAAAAATGAAGACCAAATCTGATCAACCTTAGTTGACCTGACCTCATCCCTTAGCCCAGTCATCTGACCTTTCATCTAACCTTTCCTTTAAACCAAATCAAATCATGGAAACCATTTTTTTCCCCATAATAGTTTGTGTTTCATATCCACACTAGGCGACAACTAAAACATCATGTGACCACAAACAGTCACAGTCTGAGTAATTCCAATTTATTACGTGATGTAGCATCTCAGCTCTATTACGGTATCCACCAAATGAAACCTTCTGTGCAAAAACACCCAGAGTGTGTATTCTCCTGAGATTTGAATGATCAAACACAGCAGCAGTCCTCTGGAGAGTTATTCTGCTGTATGAGTCATCCAGTCATCCCTGCTCCCCTCGCTGCCGCTGCTATACTTTGGTGTGTGAAGGCATAATTTCACTACTGAATTAGGAAATAATCAACTGGGAATTTGGGGCGGAGAGTTAATTTTCTTCAGATGAAAAAAACCAGAGGGAGGTATTCACCGTTTCTTGTGAATAAATAAAAGGTAATGTGTCGTCGATGATCTCAGCAGGGACTCCAAATGTCAGAGTTTTAAATTACAGCATTTACCAGACTATAAATATATGAGTTTTTAATCCATGAAGGAAAACTCTTTTTTTCCACATTTTGATCGGTGTCTTTTCTCTTCGGCTGAGCTCTGTTTACATCCCTACTGTACGTGAGCATGCTTCTGTGTTTGTCTTTGATTTAATAATTAGATGCAGAGCATGTGGAGTGTTTCACAGTTTACCTTGATCTCTGAAAGTGTAGAGAAGACCCTCAACGATCCTCGGTGCCGCAAAGATCAGAGATAAACGGAGAAAAACAGAAAAAAAAAAAAGAATGTGAAAGAGTCTTAGAAGTGGTGCAGATGGAAAACTAATTGTAAAGTGAAAAAAATAGAATGTGGCGAAGAATACCACAATATAGAAAAGGTAAACAGTAGGTAAAGAGTGGGCTTTGAATGAATTTGATTCTATGTTTTGGTGTCACCATTTGTCTGCTCTGATCAAACAGTTCTGATTCAATAAACTGTGTTCTTTACATAATATTTGTGTTACTTTACATTAAATGCAATATTCTGACTTTGAATTTAGGTCACGTTTCACTTTAAAAAATAATCACTTTGCATGCACTACTACGGCCTGTATCCTTTCTGTGGATTGATGGCCAATTAGTTTCCCTTCTAGACATCAACAAACTATTTTAATCTTAGTCACTCTATTTCTATCCTGCCGTAATGAGGGTCAAAACACTTTAATCAGTATAAAATACTGAATCTGGTGAAGATTACCACCCTAATGAAGTCATGATAGACAAAAATGTTTGGGGATGGTTCAATGCAAATGTAAAACATCTGTATACAGTGCAATATTTGAAGGATTTGTATTTATTCTTACACCTCACTGACATATATAAAACTGTGAGTTGTTGAGAAAGATAGAGACATGTCTGCCATGAAAGGTAACGGTGATAGTGAAACAAAAATAGAAGCTGAGACAGAATGACTGACACAGACCAGCAGAGACAGAATCAGACAAATCAGACAATGCTGTTGCCACAATCTGAGACAGAGACAGTTCTAGTGCCAGATCGAGGGGGGATGGGTATGAACACATGTGATGAGGCTGTGCTGGTGCACTAATGGTGTGCCCCACATCAGACAGAGCCTTGCATTATTTAATGCTTTGCAGATTGCTCTACCCTGTGCACTGTGAACCCCAATAGCAGATCAGAAGAGCAGACACAGATGTACAGACAACTGGCTTTGAGCTAAATAATGAGGACACAAACTGTACAAAGGAGTGGTCATTTAAGTCTTCCTTATAGAGCATAGGTGTCAAACATGCGGCCCGGGGGCCAAAACCGGCCTGCCAAAGGGTTCAATCCGGCCCCTTGGATGAATTTGTGAAATGCAAAAATTATAATGAAGATATTAACAATCAAAGATGTGAAAATCATTTTAGGTCAATTCAATCTGAAGTGGGTCAGACCAGTAAAATACAATCATAACAACCTATAAATAATGAAAAACACAAATTTTTGTCTTTTTTTTGTGTGTGTAAAAAAAGTAAAATTACACAAAAATGTTTATATTTACAGACTATCCTTTTACAAAAAATGTGAAGAACCTAAACAAATATGAACAATATGAAATTTCTTAAGAGACGTATGTGGTTTTTTACCAATATACTGCCTGTTACTAAATATTTTGTGTATTTGTCGATCCACTGTGATCTGTACTTTGTAATGTACATGTATAAATGATAAACTAAGGCGTAATATTGTAAAAATTGCACTTATTTTTCTTAGGAATTTTCAGGTTGTTCATATTTGCTCAGGTTATGTTCAAATACAGTTCGTAGATGTAAACATTTTCGCTACGGAATTTTACTTTTTTCAGTCAAAAACAGAGAGAAAACTTTGGAGTTTACATTATTTATAAGTTCTTAACCTGTTATTTATATTATTTTACTGGTTCGGCCCACTTCAGGTCATATTAGGCTGAATGTGGCCCGTAATCTAAAATGAGTTTGACACCCCTGTTATAGAGGATGAAGGCTTGGGGTGAACTTTTACTGATTCTTACTGATATTGGAGACGGAAAAGCAGAGTGACATAAAACAAATAGTTAATTAATTATGTATGAACTTCTTTGTGGTACATGTCTTTTTTAATGATTCTTGCCCTGACAGTGCTTTGTCCTTATCATTGTCCTTGTCCACAGCTCCATAATGTAACTTAACATGTAACATCTATAAAGTGTATTCACCTCGTGTTCACATATAACGGTCACAAAGTATAAAGTGCCATTTAAGTGAGCTACTTCACCTACATACTCTCTGACAGCTGATCTGTGCAGAGCTGGCCAACTGTGGGATACAATATAAAGCCAGGCTGAGTAAAATTCAAAGCACATCCAGACCAGAGGGGCACTTGCAATGTGAGAAAAAGTGAAAAACTAAATCAAGCCTCTGCTGCTTTTTGTGCATCTGGCCACACATCTAAGGAGTTTGTCCTTGGCCCTTGTCCTACTAAGTTTAATAAAAAACAGTGTTGTAGTACAATCCTGCTGACAGACAAACCAGCTGATATACAGTTCTGTGTAAAAGTCTAACTAACATAAGGTCTGTTGTTTTTAAAATGATCACTCATATGCATTTCTCAGTCTCTGGAATAATATACGCACAATTGGAATATACAGCAGACATTCTAAAAAGTACAGAGAGCAACAATACATTTCAGGCAAATGTTGTAGAAGCTAAATGTGATCATCTGGACAGAGAAAAGGACAAAAGACCATGAAAGCCTCCGGACATTCTGAAGGTAACTTGGTGTGCAATATAAAACAAGATTATTTAAGACGACATCCAGACAGAGACTTCAGAGAGCTGAAGTCCCACTGAATCCAAATGGAGGTCACACTAAATACTGACCTTATCTGCAGACGCTAAATTCAGATTTTTGTGTATGTGTGTTTCAATACTCTGAACATATTTCCTGCATATTTATTTTTAGAGGAAAAGGTGCACTTATTACAACCCTGCAAAAGCAACAGAAATAAAGACTTTTGCACAGTGCCCCCCCCCCCCCCCCCCCCAACCATACCATTCAGTCAGTGAAAAACACTTCCAAAACACTGAGTCTACAGCTTAAGAAATGTTCGTGTGAGCTGCTTTTGAATTTAATCAGGATTTGCACTGGTTTTGACACTGAAAATTGAACACAAACTTAATTTAGGAGGACAAGAAGGGTTTTTTTTAGTAGGCTGTATTAGCTATTAGGTTTTTCATTTTAAGGTTGTTGGTAAACAAAACACGTCATGTGTAATCGTGCTGCTGTGTGACATTTAAATGGCACTGTTGAACACGCTGGCTTATTATTATTCAATCTAAGACAACCAAGGCACTCATTATTTTTATTTTACACGTGAGCAAGTATGCTTTATTTCTAAAATAAAGTAGAATGCTGTTGACTGTCTTGAACACATATTTTGAAGAAGTCATTCATTTTTCTTTACAAGAAGATAGCTGTATTAAATTACATGTTTTTGATTGTGTTCCTGAAGACTCAATGTTGTGTCCAATTTGCTTAAACTAGGATGAAAGTGTTACTTTACCCTGTACCTATACTACATTAACCAGCCTTTTTAAAGGCCTGACATAAACCTGCAACTAACACCTGCAGGGGTTGCAGGAGTTATTCTATTTTTCTTCACTGAAGACAGTGCAACAACTAAAAATTCACGCCAACTACATCTCACTGCAAATTTAGAAAGGCTTATGAATACTGTGGAGTCAGTAGAGCATCTCTGTTCTCATCTGGCTTTGTGTCAGACACAGTCAGCTGGGAATTGGAGTGATAGACTCATCACTGCTGGAAAGGCATTTTCATTGGCCTTTTCTTTCATTCTGAGAGCACAGATGGACACAAACACAAAGAAACCACCAAAAATATCAGCCAAGTGAAAGCCGTATGTCATATTTCTTAACCCATTTGTTCTTGTATTATTACAAGACTATCGCTGTTATATATGATACTGGTAATGCTGTTTGTTCAAATCGAAGTGCGTGCACACACTGTAAACATGAAATAAACGTGACAAAACACGTATATTTAAAACTTTCATTTTATTGCATTCATTGTAAGAACACATCATGGTTGAGATGGTGTTTTCGGTCAATGACCTGTGCATGCCTAGTAGATGTGTCATGCTGTGACACCAGATGTTTCAAATGATTCCTGTAATTTGTGATGGTGGGAGTGTCCTTCCAGACTGACATTCTTCGACTACTGTCTGTCAAAAAACAGTTTACGCTGTAGATCTTAGGCTCTTCCAGTGACCCTGGGATGGGCCATCCAAACTGGCTCATTTCCTGGGATTGATTTGTGACAAAATCCATAGTGTCTATACTACCCAAACTCCTGGAAGAGGCTCAAAATAAAACTCAGTCGATATGCGCATCAGGAAGGTAAATCATCCTCAAACTGAAGTTTAGTGGTTTTTGATTCTGGTTTTATATACAACTGAGTTTGTGTTTGATGCAAGAAGAGGGAGCACATCACTGGCATGTTGAACAGCCTGGCGCATACTCGCATACTTTTAAGTAGGAATAATATATTCATGCACACACACACACACACACACACACACCCTAACACACACACACACACACACACACACATACACATACACAGTGCTTTCCTTGTGCCTAGGGATGCGTAGGTTGCCAAGCAACAAGGTGGTGTCCTAGAAAAAAGTTCCAAGCCTGGAAACATAGAGTTAGATTGGGGTTCATAACACATTCACTATTGATCACAGTTAATGGTTTGACTGTACATTCAGTGTTCTATTCCCCTCACACTGTGACCACAGAGTCATATTTCACATACTGTATTGACAAAAGATGATAAACCTCTCTGTTGAGTGGGAGTCATACAGTATGAGCTTCATAGTATGTGTGTCATATTATGTAAGAAACTCTTGTTCTCATTAGTAATATAAAGTCTCCTGTGTACAAAGTTCATGCACTCACTGTATCTTTAAAAATACTGCAACTTCAGTGAACTTCTACTACTATGATAAACCCTTACTGCACATTTTTAGTCATAAATAATAAAGTGTTGCTGTTTTTGTGGCACGTGGGTGACTTTCAGGATGATGGCAAGAGTGAAATAGACTTCTTGGATCATTTTTTGTAATAGATGTTAGCAAAGAGTAATGAAACATGAAATAAATCCACCCACCAGGCTCTGAAAAATTGAGCAGGCACTAACAGCACTTCAGTGCATTGCTTATATGTCGGATAACCATCTGGCTGGAGGTCACCTTATATCCACTCTGTGTCAGGTCACACAGCAGCACTCCAGCCACAGTGCACTGACAAAAAGAAGAGATCAGCTGTGCTTTTATAGCCAATAATTAGACCACGCAATATGTGTAGCTGATGAGAAAAGAGACCTGAATGACATTTATTGTTTTGGTTGTTTCCCTGTTTACTCTATTTGTCATGAACTGACTGCATCTTTGACTCTCTCACAGAAATAGATGAAGATCGCCTCCCAAACCAGTTGTACAAGGTAATTACATTACCCCTTGATTACTGTTTTATTGAAATAAGATTACAGAAATTAAATTATGTGAATTCTGTTTTCTTTTTAAAATGCCCTTCAGTTTTATCTACGAAAAAGAAAAGAACGTCATTCAGCTTAGCGTTACTTGCCTGACTCACTGGTGTTTGTCTTTTGCAGGCAGCTTTGTTGAATTCACCTCGACAAAGGCGGAAAGGGCAAAAGGGAACACCTACGATGAAAGGTAAAGTCAGCTATTACTCTTGTCACAATGAGTGATGTGTGGCATTTTATGTGCATTAATGTCAGCATGTGTTAAATCACACTGTTGACACCAATAAACAACTAAAGATTTATTATAAAGTAAATATTCCTTTAGATCTGTACTCAGTTTGGAAGGTCTACCTTGAACCTAGCGTGCATTTTGCTATAAATTAAAAAAGAAAAAACTATTAAAACTAAAACTAAGTTATTCTTTCCTTCTTTGTCAGTGTCCTTAAGATACAGCTGCACCCAAACAACCTTATCTGACCCTGACATACCAACATTAAGTCTGCTGACATGAGTTCAGTGTTAAAGGATGCATGTAGAGGAGATAAACAGGTGTCCATGTTCAGACATACAGGTGAAAGGAAAACAACAGAACTACAGGCTTATCAAAAGTATTAAGTTCTGACCTAAGTTTAGTACAATATATTAAGTATCCTGTCTCTGCAGCACTCCTATAGATGTCAGTTAATCTGAATTTACTTGGAGAAACAGCTAAAATAATGATGGAAGTTTCGTTCTATCTTGAGTGACCTATTTCAGCTTCGGTGGTGTATTTTCCTCTACGAGGTCTCATTATCCCAAAACTTCTGACCAAATTTCCATGTTTTGACTTATGTGAGACAGTGCACACAGGGATCCGTCACACCTAAAAAGAAAAAAAAAAGCCTCCTGCATACAAAATCAGTTAGGGAAGATGAAATGTGAAATCGCATACTGTATGTCTTGAGATGTACTTTTTCTGGGAATAACAAGTCCTATTTAAAACTTAGAAACACAACATATAAATCCAAACTTAGATTTCAGGTGTAGAAATTGTAACCCAGAATGTGCAGACGAATAGATAATAATTTCCAACAAAGAAATGAGCAAACAATAAGAAGAAGATGCTCAAGGATGTTTGTTCTTCATTAAGTTCCACAGATAAATGGCTCTTAAGTGTGATGAGTTTCATCTGAGAGAAAACCAATCAGTGCACTTTACTTTCCCACTACGAGAGGATTAAATGTAATAAAATGCAAAGTAAGGGGGTCATTTAAAAATATCAAGGCTTGATTAAACTAATCATCTCCAAACTCAGGCGTGTTTTACTCAAAGCTGCACTGGGTGTTAATTAATGTTGGTTCATTAAAAATGCTTAACCTACAATATGCCTTTGAAGTGCAAGATAACTCATCGCAGTGCACCGACCCTATTCTTTCCATCTGTTTTTCTCTTACACTTTTATTTCTTTGCTCCTCCCTCTGAAGCATCCATCCCCCTAGTGACTCTAGGCTTTTTACTTCTCAGTCTAACTCCACTACTGCATCCCTAAAACTGTCTAAAACTCTTTCCCCCTTAACAAACATTTTCTGTACTTCCCTTTGCAGAGCTGCAGTTTTTGGTTGAGCACCACCTATACAGGCAGCAGCAGGGAGCAGGCGACGAGTGCTCCTCAGAGAGCTGCCTGTCAGACCGGCCCAGTCCTGACTCTGTTCCTGCTGGGGAGGAACTCCCACATGACGACGAGGCCACTGCAGAGGCCTTTGAAAAGCTGCGCTGCCAAATGGAAGGTATGTTTTAACCCTATGACACCAAATGTATCGTATTTACCTCCGCCAAGGCGGTTATCTTTTTTGCCGGCGTTGGTTTGTTTGTCTGTCCGTGTGCAAGATAACTCAAAAAGTTCTAGACGGATTTGGATGAAAATTTCAGGAAATGTTGATACTGGCACAAGGAATAAATGATTACATTTTGGTGGTGATCGGGGGGGAGGGGGCGGGGGGGGCACTGATCTGCCTTGGCGGAGGTCTGCACTCTCCGAGTGCTTTTCTAGTTGATACATGAGTTTTGAAGATCTCTACATGATCAGTGTGATATTTTTACTTCTGCCCAGTGTAACAGCAGGGGTTATGTTTTCATCGGGGTTTGTCTGTCTGGGGGGGGTTGTTTGTCTGTCTGTTAGCAAGATCACTCAAAAAGTTATGGACAGATTTGAATGAAAATTTCAGCAAATGTTGATACTGGCTCAAGGAACAAATTATTACATTTTTGTGGTGTGTGTGTGTGTATGTGTGTGTGTGTGTGTGTGTGTGGGGGGGGGGGGGGGGGGGGGGTTGCTGATCTGCCTCGGCGGACGTCTGTGCTCCTTCAGTGCTTTTCTGTTTTTTTTATTGAAAAACCTGATGTATACAATTAGATACATGCAATACACAGATAATTCACTAGGGGGGAGGAATGTCCAGTGACACTACAAGATTAAACTGGAAAAACACTCAGAGAGCGCAGACCTCCACCAAGGCAGATCTGCCCCCCCCGGTCACCACCAAAATGTAATCGTTTGTTCCTTGGGCCAGTATAAACATTTCTTGAAAATTTCATCAAAATCCTGCCATAACTTTTTGAGTTATCTTGCTAACAGACAAACAAACAAACAAAAAATCTGCCCAAAATTTCTAGAAAATTTCACCAAAATCTGCCCCCCCACCCCAATCACCACCAAAATTTTATCATTTGTTAAATGTGCCAGTATCAACATTTCCTGAAAATTTCACCCAAATCCATCTTTACTGAATTTTTGAGTTATCTTGCTAATAGACAGACAACCCCCGATGAAAACATAACTTCCTTGGCGGAGGTAATTAATGAAGAAGGAGACAGAACTTTGCCAATTTTGAAAAGGAATTACCAATTCGTTAGACATGTTTGTGTTATGTTTTTATTTGTTCAAAAATAATAATATTTGATCATTGAGAACTGATGTATCAAATATGATACAAAATTTAAACTCATACATTGGATTTTATATTTGAAAAAAATCTTTTTTGGTTGTTCAGAAGGACCAATAAAGGCTGCAGTTTCAAAGAACTGGAATTTTCTGTCAATGATTTAATGGTTCAGGCTCTACAGGGTTAATTTACATGAGTTCATTTAGCTGCTTATTCAGAAACACAGGTGCTACAAATGCAGACTCTCCTCTAGATGTGTATGTGATGATACTCTGTCGCATCACATTTTACTCAGTGTAAGGCAATAATAAGGGTAAAGAACATGAATGAATGTATGAACAGAGTCAGAAGGAGGTCTTCCAGAACACTGTCTACTACAAGGATGGCATAGAAAATAAGAAAATCTCACAAAGAATGAGAGGAGAAAAGAGAGATTATATGGATGCTTGAATGAAAGCAGAGGATAAGAAGGTCACTGAAAAATGAATGGTGTGGTGTCAGGAGATGAAAGCAGATGGATAGTGATGGAAAAAAAGAAAGAGGAGATTTTTCAGAGGCAAATTAAGAAAGAGGAACACAGCAAAATACAGCTTATTAACATAAGGGATAGGTTTAATATTAGGAGGAAAGGGGATAAAAGGGAAGCAGGGAATGAAGTAGGAAGCATGAAAACAGCTGGAAGGGATATATGTAAATGCACATTGGGGTTAAGGAGAGGAAGGGGGCATTAACATCAGTCAGACAAGGGAGAAAGAAGCAATCACAAGAGTACTGCCTTGGCACATGCGTTCTCCTTTCTGTGCCAAATACTTTACATGTGACGACTAAAAACAGAGGTCAGCCTTTCAGGCCGGGCCACATAATTCACATAAATGGCAGGAAAATACAGTAGATGGTCATAGAGGACAACACATACACACACATACACATACACACACTCCAGGACTAATGCATCATGAATGGACAGGGGTGATTTTTTAGCACAAAGTGACTTTTTTTTGTTGATGCAGTTATTGGTTTTAATTCATTATGGGATGCAGGTGACCTTTTTGGTGTAAAAGCTTTTAGATTAACAAATACGGCAAAATAACAGGATGGTCGCCTTCTTTTTTTGTGGTTTGATTGTGTAGTTAGAGGATCTGCAAATTAAGTTTTCAATCCAGATAAAAGGAGCAAAGAGGAAGCTGAGGGGAAACAAATCAATGACCATTAACACCAGTCCAATTGAGTGTAGCTTTATTCTTAAAGATCACCCTTTTGAAATCACGCAGCATGAGTAGGTAACACGTGAGTGCAAATGTCAGGTGGTATTGATTGATGAGACAAGGTGAACTAAGATCTGGTCTCGGTGCAGAACATGTCATTTATGGTATGGTCTACCCATCCCTGACTTCTCTTCTGCTGGCTTCTGTTGTGCCTCCTACACAGTAAAAAAATGCAGTTTCATAGATGCATATCATGCATATTTCAGAGTCTAGCTATTTTAACCTAGATAGAGTATTTATAGCTCTATGGAGAGTAAACCAGCTCTAACAGTAGAGTACGAGTCAGTGTAAAGTTCTGCACAGATGCAGTGTAAAATTCAACTCTACGGAGTGATGATTAGTGCCAGACTGCCACATTGCATTGTGGGTACCAGACATTTTACTCATTGTGTTCTGTTTTATGTGCAGGGATTCAAGGGGGGTTTTATGTTAGCGTTTATTTAGGGTAATGTGTCTTTTTTACAACATTTATTGGCCTTTTTATGTTTATTTTTGTATTAATGTGACACCATTAGTCAAACAGTGCCTTACTTGATTGTCGCCATGAAATTATAACTGTATTTCATGTAGGGAGGACTTTGCTCTATCAAAGTAAAATCATGTCCTTGAGTGTTTGAAACTCATAATGCAAACTTATGCTCTTCACGAACCCCACCTTGGGAACCTTTGCAGTTCTACAGGGGTTGGACAAAATAATGGAAACACCTTCTATGATGCCACAATGTTAGGTGTTTCCATTATTTTGTCCAACCCCTGTATACTAACAGTCAATAGAAACTTTGAGGTAGACATGTGTGCATATTTCTACTTGTAGGGGGGTTGTAATTATTCATTGTGGATTTATTGATGACTTAGTGCTCGAGTAGTTGAGATAATGATGAGTTGTCATGTTGTCACGGTTCATTGCACATGGGTTGGTCTCTTTGCAAAAGTGGACCAAATACACATTGAGCAATACTCAGTGGGTATCTGCACAATTTGAGGATTGGTTTTGAAGGCCTATATAAAGGCCCAAAAAAGGCCACCATTGTTAGTCCAGTGAACGGCATCATGCCACGTCTATCATGTGAACAACGTCTCCGGGCACTGGGTATGGTGGAGGCCGGTTTGAGCTCCAGTGATATAGCCAGGCCTACGTATGGGCTGTTCCCAACCCACAATCACAAACCTGGTTGAACGCCACAACACCACAGGCTCTGTTGACGATAGACCGCGTCCAGGGTGAGAGAGAGTGACAACTCTCGACCAGGACCGCTACTGTTGTGACTTTGTGTTTGGCAGGTGCCATTTTCTTTTAAGTTTTTTGTTTTGAAATTATTCTTGAAACTTTACATTTTTGTTTCTGTATGGCAATATCCTAAACAAATGAGTCATGTAAAAAAATTCCAGTTTAGGTTTTCAAAATAAAAATTATGTCGAAAAATATGGTTTTAAGAGTGTATATTGTTTCAATATTATTATAAGGTGCAAACTGATGAAGAAAATAACACTGCAGAGAAATAAATATTAACACTTTATAGAGTCATTTTGAAACTAAATCTGGAGGAAAAAATAGCTCTATAAAGTGTAATCATATTACTCTTAACAGTGTGAAAACACCACAGTGTTAAATATTTTTACACATTTCATTGTTAATGTTGACACTGAATTGAGTAGAATTAACTCTGAAAATTTGACCCTGGCCATAGAGTAAATTTTACTCTAATTTTGAGTGGGACCAAATCTTATCTGAAACAGAGTTAAATTCAACTCTGTAAGAGTTAAATTGACTCTGTTTTTTAATGTGTACAGAGTTCTCCAGGGAGAGTTTATTAGAAGCTGCAGGAGGACTGGAGTGTCCTCTCTCCAAGGAGACAGAGGACTGTTCCAGCGTCGCCAGTGTAGCAGAGCCGTCATCACAACAAAACAACGCACAACCAGGTATGTTTTAGCCTGCAGAGCCACGGACCCTGAAGTCCTTTGCCTCTCATTTCTCCCCTGCGGTCTTTCCCAGGGGGCTCCTCATCATTAGTTCATTTCAGCGGGTTTATTTATTTAGATATGTTAAACAGTTCAACAGGCTTGGCTTGGCGTCATGTAATCATGGCTTGTGAACAAACATCTGTGAAGTGGCTTTGATCCGCACTTCACAGAATCCTGCAGTGGATGAAATATCCAGAGAGGCAGCCGCAGGCGAAAGTGGAAAAACGGGTAGAGACGAGTAGGGGTGACCTGACTGTCAGAGCCTGTTAGTAGTTAAAACTGAGTTTGTTTTGACCAAATACTAGTTAATACTTTTCATAGAGCCAGTTAATTATAAAGAGTAAACACAGCTGTATTATATCTTAACAGCTTCACACAACTAGAGCTGCAGTTTTTTCATAATTCAGTAGTGTATAGGCAACTTTTTTCATATCTGATCATAAAATACAAAAATTCAAAATACCTACTTACAGTTTCTTATCTGACAAAGCAGCATCAAATAAATCTTTAAAGAACAGGGTATTGCATGTGTAATATTATGTTTTAATACAAGTCATATCTGTTATCATGACCAGTGAACTCATCAGCTGCTCAGAGGAAAAGCTCAGCAAATCCTTCAAAGAACATGTGTTATTATGTAGGTCACTAATCAGTCATCATTAATACTTCAGCTACATTCACACTTCAAGCCTTAGAGCTCAGCTTCTGCTCACATTCTGTCATTTTTACATGCATCTGTAGTGGAAATCACTAAATTTAAGAGCAAATAATTGCATAGAAGAAGAGAAAGCGAGGCTTATCTTTTCGCCAAGTGTCACTAAATAGAACGATGTTAAACTGCCATGATGTGTTACAATGAATTGTCTCTTTTATGGCAATGACAATAAACTGAACTGAATAAACTGAAACTGAGGTTGCATTTCAAAAACTGGGATCTGTTTCTGATTTATGGCTGCATTGCAGTGACCCAAATCAGAATCCAAAAGACCAGATTCCATGTCATTTATGTTGTTGAAACCTTCACAAGAAAAAAAAAAAAAAAAAATCTGGGTCACTTTGACAAAAAAAAAAAAAAATCACATTTGGACCACTTGACTTGCCTGCAGTCTAACTGTAGTCACAGAGAATGAGGAAAAAGGTTTTCCTTTCTCCACATCCTCTACAACAACTCTACAAAGACTGTATTTACTGTTGCAGAACATTTATTGACTCTTAGAGATTCATTTTTGTTCTTTGTAGTGTGTTTTTTACATGGTATATATATATAGTGTCAGTGTTGTTTTCATATTTGGTGGAAAATTAAGCAGTACTGTTCTGTTTCAGTACGGTGTTTCAGTATGGAGTAAAGGCACCATCTAACTGTCCACCTCCTATTATTTAAATTAAATTACCTTTACACCATATATTGACTATTTAATGACCTATAGTGAAGCATAGAAACAGAGAAAATCACATTTTGCATGTCACTCAGAGGAACACTCCACAGACGAAAATAATAAAAGCGCTGCCAAGTGTTTATTT
The DNA here is from genome assembly GCF_902148855.1 of Sphaeramia orbicularis. Taxonomy (NCBI): domain Eukaryota; kingdom Metazoa; phylum Chordata; class Actinopteri; order Kurtiformes; family Apogonidae; genus Sphaeramia; species Sphaeramia orbicularis. Next base: position 36,744,511 of record NC_043961.1, read on the forward strand.
ACCGTAGTGCATTGTTCTCAGAGATTCTGTTTAATTCCTCAGATTCAACCTCTTGTCTCATTGTCTGTGAGTCTTTTATGTCTCTGTCTGCATTTTTGCAGACACAAAAGCAGCAGCATCCAGTGCAAGTCAGCCATCAGAGGAGAAGACAAAGAAATCCAGCCTGAAGAAGGGCAAATAGAGTGGTCTTCTGTACAACACAATGCTGCTCAGTCTGCTCAGCCAGCCCAACACAATGACAGAAGATTGTGTCTGTAAATCCACTTTTTCGATACATCAGGGCATATATTATATTCCTCTACGGTCAGGCCTTAGTTACCACCTCAACAAAGACGTTTCTACACTTATTTTGTGTCAACAATCTTGTGTCAAGGGCCAATTACTACTTCATTCTGATTAAATTGTTTTCTATAATTTACCCTGCACTAAACATAACTAACCTATTGAACCAGACTTCCTGTGTACAAAATGGGAAAGAGGGAATATTTATAGCGGCACAGTCACACAATCATTATCACAAGCTACCAAAACTCACTGGCTTCATGTCCCATTTTAATGTTCAGAGGTAACAAATATACTTGCAATCTGTTTTTATCATTAAATATGTGCCATGAATTCTGCAATTGTTGTTCCATCTCAGAGCAATAACATTACATCTGTACCTCAAAAACACTGGAGCAGAATCTGTCACCCTCAAATATCACAGCATCGTGTAATATACAGGGTGTATCAGAAAATAGTAGACTCTCAGAAAAAACAACATAAAACCAAAATGTGAAGATATTTTGAAAATGTGGTCATATGTGTTTATTAACTGTGTAATTCTCCCATGACTGACACCAGTGTCCTAGGTCAGTTTTCATGCTTCAGTGAACAACGCTAATTTGAATTGTGCAAAATAAAAGTCTTTTATGCATGGAAGTGTAAGAGTTAATAGGAGATCTGTCGCCATTGGATGACAAGTTCCATTGCTCTTTTACTTTCCAAGGTTATTATCGTTAACAAAAACTAACAAAATGACGAAAACTATAATTGAAAAAACATTTACGTTAACTGAAAAAAAAATAAAAACTATAATTAAAAGGAAAAAAATAATAACTAACTTAAACTGTATTGTGTGTTTACAAAACTTACTAAAACGTATAAAAATTATGGATAAAATTCCCTTTGTTTTCGTCTTTGTCAACATCGGATTGATATGAAAGCGATTTATTTCGCTCTAGCAATTTTATCTGCTGTCACCATACGACACTGGACGGTCAGTCACTTGTGGTCACTAGTGGTTTACAGTCGTCTTCTGGTCCCCACTCTACCTGGAAACATGGAGACTAAAGTTGGGAGAAAGAAGCAGAATCCTGTCTGAGATTTATTTGAATACGACGGAGAAGAAGAGAAAAGATACGACAAAAGTAAAACTAAACTAAAACTAAGCATTTAGAAAAAAATGAAAATTAATAAAAACTAGTAAACCTGCTCTAGAAATGAATTAAAACGAACTGCATTAGAGAAAAAAAGTCTAAACTAAATAAAACTAAACTATAATGAAAAATCCAAAACTATTAGAATCTTGTTACTTTCATGCATAAAACAGGACAAAAATAATTACATGTTAACCCCTTACCATCAATACAAAGATTTCACATCAACGTCAGGTTTGAGTCTGTCATGACAAACGCAAGGGGTTAATGCTGTTAGTGAGGATTCTTTAAACTTGTTTTGAGCTGACCATTTGAAATGTTAAATATTTCAGTCAGAATATGTAATTCATTGCATCATCTGAGTGTTCCCGCTTGGTAATTTCAGTAGTTAGAAACAGACCAAAAACCATGCAGATATGTTGAGGGGGGCACAAATTTGCGTGGCAAGGAACAGGCCCATGTGGAAGACTGAACATACCGGAATCCTTCGACTAACAGAAGTGTGTGCCTTCAAATAAAATCCTGAAGTGTAAAGCCCAAATCTTGACACTGAGCAAATTTTTCTATTAATTTTCAGTTTCTCAGCGATGTGTGAAATCTTTGTATCAATGGTAGGGGGTCAAGATGTTACTATTTTTTTCCTGTTTTATGTATGCAAGTAAAAGACCAATGGAACTTGTCGTCCACAGTCACAGATATCATATTAACTCTTACACTTCCATGCACAAAAGACTTCTATTTTACACAGTTCATATTAGTGTTGTTCACTGAAGCATGAAAACTGACCCAGGACACTGGTGTTAATCAAGGGAAAATTACATGGTCAATAAACAAAATGACCACATTTTCAAAATGTCTTGGCATTTTGGTTTTATGTTGTTTTTTCGGAGAGTCTACTTTTTTCTGATTCACCCGTAGATGCTTGGTCAGTAAACAGCACATCATCATTTAGAGATTTTAACAAGTGCTTTTGATGGAGTTGGATATAGCCACACACAATGTACTGTATGTATGTGCTCGAAAGTCACGTAATCATGGTTTTATTTTAAATTAATGATGCTTTTTGAGCAAAGAATTAAGGTTGAAATTACACAGAAAACTAGGCATTTAATGTCTATACAAATGTTGCTGTAAATGTATAGTTCACAAGCAAAACCCAGTAAAAATCATGTGTCTGCAGATATACAGTATTTACAGATTTTGGATGAACAACTATTAAGAGTGAAGAATTCTTCTGCACTTCAGTATCTGGCACGTGAATGCTTTTGGGAGTCAAAGTCTTTGTCATAAAACACTTTCCTGCATGGCACTGAATGTACAGTAACTTTTTTTTTGAAGCGCGGGATCTTTCCAGTGCTTCTTTTTGTACGTCGAACAATTGAAACAGTCCATTTTAGCATCGTCAGACTCAAACTGTACTCGCTGAATTCTCTTTTAAGTCTACTCATTCACAGTCATATATATTTGTCATTATCATTATTTGACATCAAAATGTACTTAGATTAAGTGACAATCCTTCCGTAGCCTTCGTGTTATATTTAACACCCCTTGAAACAAATATAATAAATGAACAAAACCCAAACAGAAAGACACCTTGTTAATATTACTTTACCGGATTTATGAGCAGCTTGTTTCCCAGCTGCCGACAAAGACCACTATGTCCACAACGAACAAAAAAAAGAACAGAAAACATTCCTGTGCAAACTCTAGTTTTTCCTCTGCAATGTATTTATGAACCCATGTAATGTTTGTTCTGTTTTGGATGGTAATACTGTACTTTACATTAATTCAATCTGGGGCGTTTCGTTTCAGTTTTACTTGATTGATGATTATGTCTGTAATCTAAATTTGTTTGATACAATAAAATCTTTAAATTGGTGATTGGCTGGTGGTTTGCTTCACATATTTTCAGATGAGTTTTAGAAGTGCATGCTCACCTGACAACGTGACACCCTCTGCTATTTTTAGAAAACACTTATTTTTAATGCCCACGGCAGAGAGAACTAGGGTTTTCTTTCCTCATAAAATGTCAGAAATGATGTGTGTAAATGGAGGTGTTTAAGTTAAAATGACAGTATTCTGACACCATTGCACCACTGGTCACATACTTAGTTGAGGTTGACCATATCCTAAAAATAGGCCCCCAGCCAGTAAATAATTCACTGAACTAGGGGCTGGAAGCATAAAACACATACATTTTTCATAAATATGACTGGTTCTCACAAATATATTTTTGATACACTGCAGCAATTTGAGTTATACATTGTGATATCTATACACAGGCTCCCAGTTGGTCTTTGTTAGTGTGCCCTGTGTCAGATTTTTTATTTGTATTGCAATGCCATAAAAGTATTTTCTGTTCATCACCTGAGGCAAATATGCAGCAGGGAAAAGCATTAAATTGTTCACCTTAATGCTTTTCCATGTCAGGATGAGAGAAACAGCTACTGCTTTCACATTTTTTTTACTTGAGTGTGAAGGTGAATGTATGACGTCTATGTCTATAAATGTATGGTGACATAAATATACATTATGCCTGTTTGTGCAGGGTTATTCTGCTGATATCACATAGAGTAGAGGTCCCAAACATGCGGCCCAGGGGCCAAATCCAGCCCACCAAAGGGTACAGTCTGGCCCGTCGGGTGAATTTGTAAAATGCAAATGCGATATTAATCGTTTTAGTTCAGGTTCCACATACAGACCAATTTAATCTCAAGTGGGTCAGATCAGTAAAATACTATCATAATAACCTAAATACTCACAACTCCAAATGTTTCTCTTGTAAATATAAACATTTTCATGTCATTTTACTGTACTTACACTAAGACAAACTAACATTTCACAAAAACGCAAATAACCTGAACAAATATGAATGTTTTGAAATGTCTGAAGTGCAAGTTTACTAATATTCTGCCTTTTATTAAATGTTTTATGTATTTGTTGATCCACTGTGACCTGTAAGTTGTAATTTACATGTGTAAATGATAAACTGAGACATAATATTGTTAAAATTGCACTTAGTTTTCTTAAGAAATTTCGGTTCATTCATGTTATTCACAATGTTTTAAAAGATAGTTGATAGATGTAAACATTTTCATCACATAATTTTACTTTTTTCGCTCTAAAACATAGAGGAAAGTTTGGAGTTGACATTATTTATATATTATTATGTTATTAGTTCACTGGTTCGGTCCACTTCAGATCAAATTTGGCTTAATGTGGCCCCTGAACTACAATGAGTTTGACACGCGTGACATAGAATATGTTTGTGTGTGTTGGACTTAAGCCTGCACATTAAAAAAACGAATCTGTTCTCACTGTTGTAGCACTGTCTCTTTGGTCATTTACATTCTTCCAGATAACCTAAATATAAATCTGGTCATTTGTCATGTCTGTCTTAATGCTGAGAAAACAAAAATGCAAATGCAAAAACAAACTGCCTGTCTGACCACTGTTATAACTAGAAAATGGATCTGATGTTGAATGCCCTGGGTCACCCTCATGGCAGTTGTGTCAGTTTACTCAACATCCCCTCCTGCTGGCGGAGCAGAGAATTAAAGACATAAGTTTATGAGTCATGCTACAGCTTTTAACAGACTTACGGAAGATAAACTCACCTAAATGCCACCAACTTTACAATCCACTAAAAGGTCAAACAAGAGGTCTAACAAAGATAGTGTAGGCTGGATGGTTGGAAGCACACAAACATGTTTTTGGATGGAATGGAGACTAAGTAAAAGAATAAAATCCAGATACAATTCTCATTTTTCTGTGAGTGAGTCAGTGACAATAAGAGCGTTTGGTCTATAAATCTGTTCTGACCTTCAGTGACCCAAACACCCGCAGGCTAAAGAACCCGGTGGATAACTTTTGAACCACTTATTCTATCAATACAATGACATAATTCAGGAAAACTGCGCTGTCTCTGCTTCACATCATCATCAGATATGACCCATTTAGACATTCAGAGGCTTTATAGTGAACGTGGGAACACTGTCATTTTCTGTAACATCGATTCATCAATAAAACCAATGTACTTTGACAAATAACAGTGGTTGTAGATTTGTTTTGATGTCCAGTTAATGAAATGTTTTGGTGAAAAAATTATATTTTCATTTTTTTCTGTTCTTATTTAATAGCCTTTGTGTTTACTCTGAGGTTTTCTTAACATCTACATGGTCAGCAAATTATATAGAGGAATATAAGTGGTGATAAATCGCTGAGGGAACGTTAAATGAGAAAATTTAATTTGGAAGCCACCACAGGAATACTTCTAGGTCTTTAAGAATTAAAAGTATGCACTAGATCAGTTAAATTCTCTATTTTTCAATTGTCTTTGTCTCATAGTAGTTCTATATTAGTTATGACTTTTTTTTTTTTTTGTAAATGTAAGACTGCACCCACCTGAAAATGTCAAATGGTGTTAACTACAAAGCATGAAAAATGTCAAGATGTCCCCAATAGTCTCTCTCAAATTGTATTAAAACCAGAAATTTTACACTGGTTTCCCTACAATGACATATGTACAAATAATTTGTCTGTTTATTGTAAAAATGTACCACTTTGAAATTTATGAACGTATGGACACACACACATACACAAAAAATAAAAGTACAGTATATTTACACCTTGGACAGTCTTAAGCCTGTTTTGAACACATTAAACAGCCTTTACTTACCATACAGTTGCTGCAGATGGATTGTTTTCTGTAACTCAACATAACACGTGGCTTTCGAAGGACACACTCTGCCTGAAGGGACAGCTTCTAATAAGCTCCCCTGTTGGGTCACTTATGGTCTATTTAAACTCTCAAATGGCAATGCGCAGGAATAGGGTAGTGTTTATATGGAAGTAATTTCCCGTATGTGCCGCATTGGATCTATTATAAAACTATCGTCAGTACTTTCAAGCATAAAATACACAGATGTGTATGAGGAAGTTCAATGAATATGAACCATCATTTCTGAGAACAATAGTGTCCTTTTACTTGTCACATAATTCCCTGGTTTGCATGTTAAGAAACACGTTATACTCATTTCACTTGCAAATAAATAAAATAATGGAGACAGTTACTGATGGAGGAAAAAGATGAGCTACAGCCACATGCGGTATCAACACTTTCAATCATTACATAGAAAGAAAAAAATCCTTTAAGGGTTTTTTCTGTTCCATGTAACTGAAAAGTGTGCATCGGTAGAGAGGATGTAGGATGTAGGGTACATCGTGAAGGGTGAAACCTGTAAAAGCACGTATTACCTCAGTAACATATTAAAACAAGTGGTGCCAGGCACAACAAACCCCACTTCTTGCACATATTTCGCCCATTATAAGTAAATGCAAAGATTTTTAAAAATTCACATAAAATTTAAACTTTGAATTACTGTTCTCAAAATGTAATGAGATCCATTCTGGTCATTGGCAAAGTACAAAGTCAATTTGGTATGAATTCAACCAATAGTTTTGCATCTACAGACATGTGAAATTTTGCCCATTATAAGTAAATGGGAGAAAAAAAAAAATTAGAAAATTCATAAAAAATTTAAACTTTGACCTACTTTTCCCAAAATGTATTGAGATCTATTCTGGATCACTGGCAATCTATAAACCAAATTTGGTTTGAATTCAACCAATAGTTTTACTGCTACAGACATTTTAAATTTCGCCCATTATAAGCAAATGGTGAAAAAAAAAAGATTTTAAAAATTCATAAAAAATTTTTTAACTTTGACCTACTTTTCTCAAAATGTAATGAGATCTAATCTGGGTCACTGGAAATCTATAAGCCAAATTTGGTATGAATTCAACCAATAGTTTTGCTGTTAGAGTGTTAAAAAACAAACAAACAAACAAATAAACTGAACCAAATATATTACTCAATATTACTCAACAAGAAAAGCACTTGGAGAGCACAGACCTCCACCAAGACAGATCTGCCCCCTACCCCCGCAGTCACAACCAAAATTTAATCATTTCTTCTTTGTGCCAGTATCAACATTTACTGAAAATTTCATGAAAATCCGTCCATAACTTTTTGAGTTATCTTGCTAACAAACAAACACGCACACACACAAAGCAAAGCGCTCACAATGCTTCCTGGTGGAGGTAATAATAATACTTGGTAATAGAATATATTTCTAATGTTTCTTGAATGTCACTGCCTACAAAAAAAAATAGATAGATAGATAGATGGAGTATGCTGCTGCTGTATTATATTTTACTAAAAAAATATAATGGCTTTTTACATCTTGTAAGGCTGGACAAAACTCTATCAAGTATTACTTTCAGCTTTACTGGATGATATGTTTACATTAAAAAAAAAAAAAAAAGAAAAAAAAGTGAAGTGAGCAAGATGAAACAGGTTTCAGAAAGTGTTATGTGAGACAGATGATTGTGTGACTTTAGCAGCTACCAGGGTGCTTTTTGGATCACACAGAATGACTGTGTAGAAAGAAGAAAAAAATTAATGATGGATTTTCTGTTTCGAGTAATTGAAAACTGCAAGTCATCACTTTCTGAGAAAATGGACAGCACTAGTTTCATGCAGTGACACCTTGGTTATTCGGGGTTCACTGTAGAAAACTGCACAGAGACAATATTGGGAGAAACCAAGCTCTGTACCGTTTTTCTATTTGTCATTTTGCCAAGAACATGTCATGTACTTTACAGAATTTTTTGCGGAAAGTGCTGATGTGCAAATTTCAATTATCTGAAACAGAAAAACCACAAAAGTTATTAAATGAACAGCTCATGAATGAACTGAGAGCTGTATAATTCCATTGCACCTTAGGCGACAACTTATCACCCTTCACACACAAAGACTTCGTAATTGGCATTTTGACAAAAAAAAAAAAAAAAAGTGCAGTTATGAATTCAAACCAAACCTTTTATGATCATACTTCCATAGTTTATTGCACGGTTACTTGATGGTGTACAGTATAAACTACAAAAAGTAAAATGCTCTTACAGGTGTTTAGGTGGCAAATTAAATTACTGCTCTAGACTATACTGTATAACATGGCCAGCATGTACACTGTTTAAATTATCTTTGTATACTACATTTAAAATAAGACATGAGGACAGTTTTCTGTGATTACGCAGCATCTCGTGTGGGAAGATGATCTTAACTTTCCTCCTCCACCTCAGTTGTCACCATCCTGTTTTTCTAACAGTTATAAAAAAAGCATTGTGTTTTCATCATAAACAGTGACTCAATGCTAAAGTCATTTTACCTTTATAGATATCCTATTAAATAACACATGTCACAGATGAAGTCCTGTCTACTGTGTTGTAGCTTTAGTGGAGTCTTGAAGAGATTTTTCTGACAGCTCCTCGTGTCTGGATCTTGCCTCTTTTGTCACACTGGAATCTGAAAATCCTGGAGGATATTAAAAAAATTGGAAAAGACATTGGAAAATGTTAAACTGAAAAGAAAACAATATCTGTATCTGGTAATTAGTCTATGAGATCACTCAAAAATAAATAGAGATAATAAATCAGATCAGGGAGATTGAGAATTTTATAGCACAAGCTGGAAAAACTTTATTCAAAATCAGTCACACATCTGGAGAAAAAGGTGTTAACCATATTGTTTCATAGGTGATCATTTAAGATAAGATAAGATAAGATAAGATAAGATAAGATAAGATAAGATAAGATAAGATAAGATAAGATAAGATAAGATAAGATAAGACTATTGATCCCACTGTGGGGAAATGTCACAGTTAACAGTAGCAACATACAACAAGAAAGTGCATCAGAAAAAGATAGGTAGAAAAACTACAAATGAGTGAAAGATGAAATATAAAAGAAAAATAATACATTTGGTACATATAGAAATATTTATATTAATCTAATTCAAATTAAATAAATATTTCAAGTCTCAGTTAATGAAATAGAGAGTGAAAATGACTAGAGGTAAGAATAACTACGTATGTATGTCTAGTTAATTTCTGAACAATATTAACATGCGTCACAGTGTATTTTTGGATGAATGTCGTACCATTGGAGCTAGTTTCTTTCCATTTGAGCTTGTTGTCCTCAGTGTGTCGTGTCCAAGTGGAGCGGAAGCTCACCAGCTCGGCTGTGATGTGGGCGAGACTCCACTGCAGACCTCTGGAGCTCTCCTTCCAAAGATTACTGTTGAGAAATAACAGAGCTGTCATAAGAGCTCATGTTTCTAGTTTTACCCTAAGTTTCTGGCAAACAAACCTGTTTCTATATCAAGATGTTTAGGTATTTTAAGAATTTTTGCGTCTGTGCTATTAAATAGTGGTTCATAGGGGGACCAGTACTGCTGGACTGCACTTAAAATTACTTAGACAAGAGGAACTGTTAATAATCATAGTACTTGGAGCAAAAAAAAATGTCTCGGAAACAAAATACACTGTTGCCCATAAAGCTGGAATAAAATATTTTTACATCTTCTCATGAACTGATAGTGACAATGTGATTTATTTTTGATAGATACATTTTATCTTGGACTCAGTATGTAATTATTGAACCTGTTCAAAGGTGATGTGTATAAACAGGAATAAAAAGAGGAATGTGTCTGAAAACAAAATGATTCCAACTTTATGGGCAACAGTGTGTGTCTTAATTATTATGATATACCTGATCTGCATCTGTATATCATGGCAACATTTACTGAAAAGGTTTTCAACTGCATTTAGGTCATTTCTGTGTGAATATGTTTCACTTTCTGGTCCTAGACAGCTGGACTAAGGAGTATGTGGCTCTGAAAACCTAAAGAATAGGTGACATCGAGCTGTAACATTACTGGAGGATTAAACATTCGACTCAAGGTGCCAGTTTTTGGACCCCGTAGCCAGTCAGAATGGCTTCTTCTCTATTTCGTGATTGGACACTTTTCCTTAGGTTGTGGCCTTAAGTGGGATACAGATTCTTTCAGGACTCCAGAATTACCAGAAAGTAGATGTTTATCCACAGGTAACAAAGTTTACTCTGTCCCAAGTATCACGTCTCAATGTAGTCTAATCCAGTGGTGTAGTGGTCCCTGGAGAAATGGGTCTACTCTCAATTTTTGCCTATTTTTTTAAGTAGCCCAGAAATATGCCCTGTTTTAGAAACAGTGGCATGTAAGACTATTCTATTTAGTTTACTCAAATATCCGTCAGTAGTATTTGCTCACTGTTATAAAATTATCATGACTTGATCAGGAGCAATTTGTAGGTTTTACTGGTTACACAAGCAACTGCATGAATGTAAATGTATTCAACATGAGGCGAACATAGAATAACGTTAGCCTTTCATAACATTAGCCTTTCATAACATTAGCCTTTCATAACGTTAGCCTACTCACACAGTTTAACTATTGGCGACAGCATCAGTTCTCTAAATGTGCAGTCATGTGGCCAGTAGTTTAACAGTGACTCATTCTGAAACCACCTTAAAACTTACCACATAATTTTGTATTCCATGAAAGTAGGTTCTCTCGATATGTGTCACTCACTTGAAAGACGTTTCTCGTTCACATTTCCAATAACCGTGTATCTTTCAATGAAATGTGCAGTGACCTGTCAGTCACCTGGGGTGATGCTGGCAGCTGAGGTGTCCAATCAGGTTCCAGAGGTGGCTGGCGCTAAATTACCAATATTTTCCTCGGCATGACCTACCCTACTCTGCCTCTGATTGGCTCATCAGTCCTCATGCCTAAAGTTAACCAATCTAATCAGTGAATGTACCCAGTACTAGCCAATTAGAGACAGAGTAGGGTGGGTCAGGAGAAATTATAGGCTATTTGGCTATTGGCTCAGATACTACTGAATGGTGCACATCGTGGGGATTTAGAAGTGAGTATATGCAATGCTGACTGAAAAATTAGTAGGTATACACCATATACCCTGGACCACACCACTGGTCTAATCCACATTTGGGTTTTACACAAACACTTTAGTTTAACAGAGTGTGACACCAAACACCCCTTGGCCATTCGGCTGCAAAGGTAATACAGGGCAGCAGGTGACTAGTGGTTAAGTAGTTGTGTGGCGGGTTTGCAATGTGCTGTCACGAGTTTGAATCCTGCAGGTAAAAGTGTTAAATTTGTCAAAAAATGCAGGTGGACTTTAGCCAAATATTAAAATTGAAAACATTATCTACAACATTAAACTGCTGTATTCATATGGTCTTGTGTCCCTCCAGTCTTGTAGATGCTCTTACCTGTGTCTGTTGCAGGGGTCAGGTGGACCTGGGTTCTCCTCCACTAATGGGATAACAATCTTTTCAGCCATGTCCGTCAGCAGAGAGAATGTAGGGTACACAATGAAGTCTATGAAACCTGCCACAGCAAACATAAGCTTATTACTACGACATTAAACATGTTTATAAAGTGATAGCTTGCAGAAGTGTAAAACTATGAGCAGTCAGTAGGGGAGAATGGGGTTTGTTGTCACAATTTTGACTCATTTGTGAATATCTCATGATCAACATAGAATAGTCATTCCTACATTGCAGTCAAGCTTAAAGTCTTGGATTGTAATAGGCATCCCTTTCATTCTTTTAACTTATTTTATCAGTGATTATTCAACCATCAAAAACACTCTGACACATTCCATGTGTTTACATGACAACTTTTATTCCTGGTTTAAACTGATTAAAGGTTAGATCCTATTTCAGATGCCCATGTAAGCACCTTATTCCAGTTGAAAAAGAAAAGTTCGGATTAAATTTAAACCCGATTAAAGTCACTGGTTTAATTCACTTTTGAATCCGGTCTAAATTATTCCTCGGACATGTAAACCCTTTATTCCATTTGGACTTTATTCCTTCCATTCTGCACATGCTCGTTGTCTTGTCTTGTCTTGTCGCGATGACACACACATTCTGCACTGGCGGAAGAATAGGCAATGCAGTCTAGTCAACCCAAACCGTTCCAGTGCGCTATTCTGATGGGATCTACCAGCTTCTAAAAGCCTGAAGGAATAGTTCACCACCTGTTTTTTATTAATTCATTTGTCATGCACTAATGAGTTTGATAAGTGGGCAAAACAGTTTGCACTGCAGTGCACCTATTGCCTTGTTCTCGCAGCCCTTCCATTAGCTTAACTTAGCCTAGTTTAGCATAATTGCTTCATTCCTATGGTCAGACGTAGCCAGGCTTTTATAGGTGAGTCACACACTATGGGGTTGGTTGTCCCATATTATTTCAATAGGAAATAAGGCTATATACATTTACTCTGTTCCCAGTTCTGGTCATTTCACCACTAATATTTTGTGACTGCGCCCCCTGTTGACTTAGATATGATGAGTGTGACAACCAACCCTTGTGACAACCAACCCCACTCTCCCCTACACTAACAGCACGATGGCACTGGTCTGCTTGTTGCATTTGCATGGCCAGGCAAACACACACGTGTTTTCAGTGCTATTTTTAGTCTGAGCACAATGATTTGTTCTATCATACCTGGGAGCAGCTGTGAAACATACAGGCTTTTTTTAACACTCATTTGTGCAATGTTTAATTTTTTTTTTAGCTTCACTAAGCATGAGATTAACAGTAAGGAATTAAAAATGTAGAGGAAATTGCTGCTTACAAATGAACTCAGTAGTAGCAGATTTTGCAAAGTGTTTGGTGATACATACCAATCTGGGACTCAGCTACCAGCGTACTTTTTCGATCACACAGAGGAGAGAAGGGCAGGCCGAGCTCCGCCTCTCTATCACCCTCACAAAGATAGAAAGACAGAGAGAAGATATCTTAAAATGCCTCCCACATGCAGCCTGAAATAACTTTTAAGGTGTATTGATTTTCACTACCTGAGACCTTTAGAAAATATAATACCACAGAATGTTTTTACATCACAATACAAACGTGAAGAAGCTTTTACTGAGAGCTGATATTCACATTTAAAGACATTAAAGCTGCCCCGCGCCTCCTTTATTTCTCCATGCAGTGGAAATAGACAACAGAAACACAAGTTTTTGCGGTATTTCCACTAAAAAACTCAATGTTCTATCCTCTTACACCGGCTTATTCTTGCTCAGTCTGGTAAATCTGATGAAAATACTGTAATGACATTTCAAGTAGGTGGCACAAAGTATGATTGACAATTTCTTGTTTTCTTGCAAGAATCCAGACATCACAACATAAATGCTTCCTACACTTGATTGGATGATTGCATCTCTTGCTGAGCTGCTTTTGTTCAGGAAAAACAAAAACAAAACAAAAAAACATGACAAAAGTCGTGAAAAGGTTGTATAGTTATCATCACAGATATCTTTAAAACACATTACTCATCCTGGGAGACTGGGGGTATTGTACAAACATAAGTTTTAATCACCCAAAAATAACATCAACCTGTTAGTTTTATCCCTGTTGCTATGGGAAACAGTGTTAAATGCAGCACCGCCTTAAACCTATGTCATCTTAAATATGCTAAATCTAAACTCTGGTTTTAAGAATAGTGAGGGTTTAGGTTTGGTTTAAAAGGATGAAAAAATTAGGTTCATATATGTTGATTTTGATGAGCTGGCCCTCTTGGATCATCTCACTACTAAAATTCCTGACACTGAATTAGCTCTTGGCCGTTTTTGCAAGCCTTTTAACACAATAGTTGATAAGCACACAACCTTTAGAAATATTGAGTATAAAATAGGTCAAGTCTCTGGTTCTCAGCAGAAATTCCATCCTTACACAGAGACAGAGACAGAGAGAAAGAAATAAAGCCTGGATTCCTGCCAGGCCTGGCTTGCTTTTCAGCAGCTTCAAATATTTTCCTTAGCTTCAATAAAATAGGCAGAATAATTATATTTGTTTTTAATTCCCTTATCACATTAAAATCCAGCAAAATCTTCAACAGCAATGCATTCCCTTAACTGTCAGTCTTTTGTCTCATTTCTGCGACAGATTTGTGTAGATTTTCATACCCGTGCGTCTGTTGGTATCCCCTTTGATTAAACTCATTTTATGTTACAGCTGTAGCTCTAGTTTTATATAATGTCCTGTGAAAAGCCTATGTTTTTATCATCAACTACGTCATATACAACATAACTGTACTTTTAACTTGTTAGTTTTGACTGATGCTCAAAACATCTGATTTCAACTATCAGCCTACTCTTAAATTATACCTCCTTGCAAATATTCTAGAATGACTATTGAATGATCAGATTAAACCATTTCTGTTAGTACATTTTATTCTATATATACATTGTTGGGATGTTAAAGAAAAGCTTATTACTATCACCTCTTGTTTTAAATGACATTAACATGACTTTGGAGAAAATGAAAGAAAATTAAAGTTTAATCCTGCTGATCATATATCTCTTCTAGAAAAGCCTCAACACTTCGGATTTGATAGTTTTGCTTCCATGTGGCTTCAGTGTGACTTAACCCATAAAGACCCAGTGCTACTTTTATGGCAATTCCTGATTTATCACTATTTATTTTAATATTATCCACTGTATGTAGCTTTTTTTTCCAGTGAAAATGATGTATTTTACTATATTTAATTCACTGATCATCTATATGATCATAAAAAGCTCAAATTAAAGTTGAGGGTTATTATGTCAAAAACTGAGGAAAAGGTGTTTTTGTCAGCAAACTATATCATTAACTGAACATAAACCAAGTATGTCCATCTACTGTCATTGATCAAACTCCACGGCTTTTACTGGTGAATCAAGATGATAGTGTTTCAATATTCACTACGGAGCCTCTGAACGTCCAAATGGGTCATATCTGATGACCGTGAAAAGATGAGAAACTGCATTTTACCTCAGTCATTTACATGTATTGATAGGATTAATGGAACAACAGGTATTAAACAGTTTAGATCAGTAAATGGTTTTGGTTGTCGGCTGCTGTTTGGATCCTTATGGGTTAATAAACAGAAAGCAGTGTGTGACTACTTCGTTCATTCTTTATACAGATGATACTGTCTCTTCTGTCTAATAAACATCTCTATGCTGATGACACCATATTATTCTCTAACGTGGATGTATATTCAGCTGTATAATTCATCCAAACTGTTATGCTGATTGAAAAACTCTTCTTCTGTGATTATGAATAAATTCTTCAAGTAGATAAAACTGAATCTGTTTTTCTCCAGAGGCAAAAAAAATTGATTGTGATGATCAGTTCATTTCCAATAAAAGTAGAAGAAATATTGAAAGGGTCACAGGCTACAAATATCTTCGGGTCTGGATTTTCTCTACATTAGAAATAGGAGCTAATGTAGGTAATTTTCTTATCAGCCTTGGACTATGATGATGTTCTATATGTATATATCTCAGCTGCAATGAACACTGTTTTTCACTGAGAATAATCAACAGTGATACTTATCTGACGAGGTGAAAGGGTTAGGTTTTATATATAAAATGATTACTATATTGTGTACTCCCTACATCACATCACTACTGTCTATAAATGTGGGTTCTTATCATACATGTGTAAATGAGTCATTATGTTCAGCTTATTTTTTTTTACTGCAATAGGAAAATCTAGTTTTAGTCACTGTCCACCTGCAACTTGGTCCACATTATGTACAGAAACTTACTTCATTTCATTCCTTTGCTTAGAGCATTTTGTTTGTCTAGCTTTTTAATAACTGCAGTTATTCTTTAGGTTCCTCTTCTCGCTAAACAAAACATTCTGAATCAAAATGTAGGTCAAATGAATGAACGTCATTCGGTTACAGAGCCTTGTTTCAGATGTTGCACTGCATTGCAAACTTTTAAGTTGAAAACCTAACGTCATACTTCTTGGTAGTTCTTCTCAGTTCAACCACCAAGAAGAAAGATTACTTGGCAAATGAGAACCTACACAGACATCTAACATCACACTGTAAATCTGAGGGATCAGATCAGAAAAATGAATGAAACAAGACACAGATACATGAAACGCCTCTCTGTTGCTGTTTTTCACACTCTGATCTTGTTGAAAACAAGACACAGATGATTCATTTCAAAAACTGTTAAGATAGTAGTTGCCTCTCAACCATTTTGGCAAAGTTTCACCGAGACGATAACAATTTAAAATAGAAAACCGCAGGAGTAGGTTCAACATGAAACAACAGCAGAGAGCAGAGTTCACATCACCTGTTGGAACACCAACAGAAAAACGCTGAGACATAAGAACTGAAATATGAAATGAACTGATGAAAAATGAAGTCTAACTGCAGATAAAAGCAGAATATAAACAGGTGCTTAACTCACTTTTATGGAAATACTGTATAGATACACATTTTTATGTTTGCTCTTTATTTGTAAGTAAATGAGCTGAAATCAATGAAGAAAACAAAAAAAAAAAAACTATTGTCTTCTCAGATCTATTATGGTTCCTACCTGCCTAAAAAACTCTTCCATCAAGGATTTGGTCCAACGTGAATGCAGTGCCCAGGGCTTGGATGGATGGCTTATGTCAGCTGTGTGGAGTAACAGAGACAGTGCTTTGGGCTTGTCAATCCTGTTGGAGAAAGCGTAATGCACTAGTTGTTGCTGAGTTGTGCCTCAAGACCACAGTACTGTATACTCAGTGAACAGACAAATCTTAAAAGCAGACTAAGACACTGATATACTCGACCCTTTGTGCAAGACATTTAATCAGCCGAATCTGCTTTACACATTTATTCATTGGTTTTAAATTATGCATCAGAGCATGAACGACAGTGCAGGCCATTAGCATTACCGTTCTTGTTGCTGTATACATGATTTCATTGCTTTGACTTGGAGTAGGTGGGAGGACATGTCTGTGGACAACACCATCTCTATTACCAGCGATCGCAGTTCCCTGCAACGCAAGCAAACACACACATATATAGAGAGGGACATACAGTTATACACACTGGTTGACCTTGGATCATGTAAAAAAAAATGCATGAAGCAAAAAGGCAAGCAGGAAGACTCAATAGGGTTGTAACCTTCTTAGATTCCCTGATAGATTTTCCTGTTCCCATGGTAACACTGACTGCAAGAAAAGCACATTATACTGCTGGTGTTTATCTTCGGTGATATCCCCAAAGCTCTTCCATTTACCATGAAATATCGTCACATGATAGATTTATGATATAAGCATCTGCAGCCACCATATATCAGCTGTATAGGCGGCATGGACGCTTTCTCATCACAAACTCTTATCACTGAATTGTTTACATCCACTAGAAAATACAAGCAGGTGAAGTGAGCTGGTGCTATTTTTGTTTATCCTCCTGTGAGATCCAGGAAATGTCAGGAAAGACCAAATTTTTGCTTTTTTAATTAAATAATTGTCTATATTGGGAACATCATGATGCAACAAATTTTCAGATGCATTTTTAACAAGTGGTGCTAGGCACAACAAACCCTGTCCCTCACATGTTATAGCTTATTTTGGCATCGATCCAGCTGATGTCATCATGTCTATGCATGTGCTGATGTCAGCATAAAAACTGCATCTATATATGTCTATATAAGTTTGATGTAAATAGAAACAAAATTGATGTTTTTATAGACATTTGAAATTTCGCCCATTATAAGTAAATGAGAGAAAATAAGATTTTAAAAAATTCATTAAAAATGTGAACTTTGACCTACTTTTCCCAAAATTTAACCACATCTATTTTGGGTCACTGGCAATCTATAAACCCAATTTGGTATGAATTCAACCAAGAATGTTGCTGCTACAGACATTTGAAATTTCATCCATTATAAGTAAATGTGGAAAAAAAAAAGATTTTAAAAATTCATTAAAATTTTTTTTTTTAACTTTGACCTACTTTTCTCAAAATGTAATCAGATCAATTTTCGGTTACTGGTAATCTATAAACCCAATTTAGTATGAATTCAACCAATAGTTTTGCTGCTACAGTGTTTACAAACAAACAAACAAAGTGAACCAAAAATAATACCCCTTGCCTCCCCTTCAGGGGGTGGGGTAAAAAAAAATTATCCTTTACGTAGGACAGTGTTTTTTTTTGTTGTTGTTGTTTTTTGTTTAAAGCTGTGAAACTCTTGTCCACAAACGTGGACAGAAAACCTATAGCTGGGTCTTAGGAGGTTATCATGATTTTTTATTTTGTATCAAATACTGGATACTGTTCAGTGAGGAATGCATTCTGATCATTTTACCCCTTTTGCTCACATCTTGGACTGAGAAGAAGTGTTTGCTGGTAATTATCCAGTGTCAGTAACATGATCCTTTATTGATTATTAAAGTAGTAATGTAAGACCAGTAGTTCAGAGGTCAGGGTTAAGGGTGTGGTCATGGTGATTACCTTCACAAGGTCCTCTTTTGTCACTGTATCCCTCCCTCATCCTTGTGCCATTTGGAGGATCTCAAGCTGTGTTTCTCTATATTTACTCCATTTAAGATTTAGTTTTCTAGGGTGGAACTAATTCTGGATCTGCTCTTGTTTTTCCTTGAATACCCTTTTAAAGCCTGAGATGCTGCTTTTTTCATCTCTTTCTATTTTAGTAAGTGATTTTCCCAGAATGCACAAAAACAGAAGGTTAAAGGACTTTTTGCTTTAAATAAACATGTAGGTGTACAGGGCTGCAAGATTTCTGAGGAAAAAATATTTGCCATGAATGAGACATTTTAATGCAACATGTCTTTTCATTCGTATAATGGATTATTCAATGCTTTGACTGCTTCATGTGGTCCAAAAGCACTATGGCTAGCCACCTTTATGTACTTGTATTGTGTTGTCCTGTTGCATTTATTAATTTTAATCCTCTTATAAGCAGTAAACATAATAAAAAAAAATGACATAACTACATAAAACATGATATTGATCAAACCAAATGCCTAACTATTGTCACAGTAGTTGATTTATTTATTAAATTATCTGTTATTGTAATGACTTAGGATTACTTTGGGGAGCATTCTAAACAAAAACAAGTTTAAAGAAACTAAATCTAGCGTTTAATGTTAGTTGAAAGAGTCAAGATGTTCATGTTGAGAGAAAAATGGAGAGAAGAGGAACCTTTTCAATCAGATCTTCATTCACTAATAATTACCTCCGCCAAGGAGGTTATGTTTTTGCCAGGGTTTGTTTGTTTGTGTGTTTGTTTGTCTGTTTGTTTGTCTGTCCCTTAGTGTGCAACATAACTCAAAAAGTTATGGACAGATTTGGATGAAATTTTCAGGGTTTGTTGGAAATGGGATAAGGAAGAAATGATTAAATTTTGGTGGTGATCGGGGGTGGGGGGGCCCTCGGGGGTGGGGGGGCCCTCGGGGGGGGCGCAGACCAGAAAATTTCATCAAAAGCTGTCCATAACTTTTTGACTTATGTTGCACACTAACGGACAGACAAACAGACAGACAGACAGACAGACAAACAAACAAACAAACCCTGGCAAAAACATAACCTCCTTGGCATGGGGGGGCCCACGGGGGGGGGGGGGCACTGATCGGCCTTGGCGGAGGTCTGCGCTCTCCGAGTGCTTCTAGTTAGATATGCTATGAATAAATAAAAGTGTCTCTGAGTGAAACAAAGAGCTAAAAGAGATGAAAAGAGAAGAAAAGACTATCAATTTCTCATTCATTTACTAATAATTACATGCGCTCAGATATCTGTGTCTCTGATTAATATGAATTTTAGGTTTTAGAGGCTCTATCATCTTACATCCATTCCTCCCGTGACAAATTAACGAAGATGTTCATTTGGTCCTCCTGCAGCAGACGAAACGCTGCACTCAGGTGATGGCTCTCCTGTACCGACCGGTCGTTGTAGATCAGTGCAAATTCTGACCTGGCAGAAACACAGAGGCAATAACACAGGAGAAGAAACATAGATGAATACATGGAAATGCTTATAAAGTACATTTGCAAAGTGTGAAAAAGCGTGCCTCTCTTATGAGCAGTACGGGGCGAACGAGGTGCAAAGGAGATAAAGGGAGAGTCCTCAGGGTGTAATTTAAGTCCTATGACTGTAGGTGTGTAATGATGATTTTAAAAGTGGTGAAGTGGGAGTGGAAGGTGATAAAAAGCTGGCACCATGTGGGTATTAATGACTCAATATAGCAAGTTAATTAACTCATTTCCCAATCAGACTTCCTGTGTCCACTCATTTGCATAATCTACTTTATTACACACTTAAAATAGGCAGCAAAGAGTATTGTGACAAGTTTTCCAGCTGTGATTATTATGAGGCTTAACATCCTCCACAGTAAACAAAATCGGTGTGTGTATATTACAGTGCACATCCCAGATTAAATTAACATAAGTAACAAAGTATTCCACTTCTTATAGATTTTATGGTGGAATAATCCCTTTGCTGCAGTTTTCCCAAAAAAGAACACATCCTAGAAAGCTAATATTTGTTTTAATTATCAGGGAAAAACAGACACCGTTGTGACATATTTATTTTTCTTGGGGCTTATTGCATCTGGATGTGTGGACTTAATGAGCAAATGTTCATTTACTAATGGTGTCACTGAAAGAATGTCTCTATTTGAAACCATTTAAATAACAGTGCATTTTTATTTATTATTGGAACCAGTAAAAACCATCTTATCTGTTGAAATGTGTCCAATTTCGTCGAACATTTCTAAAAGGCCATGCACTGAATCAGATTTTTTTATGCCAATGGAAATTATACCAGCCATTCACTTTTTCCATTTTCCCTGTAAAACCAATGATTATAAAAATGTTTCCAGGAAATCTCTGAGCAATTTCAAATGGCATATGGGTAATTACAATGACGCTTTGCGATCCAGTGGTACCGCATCATCTACAACCTCCATTCCATCTTCAGAGCTGTTAAGAGCTTCGTGCTGTACAACACAAAGCAGTCCATACTGACAGTCTTTGCATAAATGATAACAACTTGAACATACTGAGCACACAGATGGTCAGCGGAGTACACACTTTGGAGGGAGGAGCTTGTGAGTTTCCTCTGGATGGTCTGATAGTTTGATTAGAATCATTTGCAGAAATTGTGGCTGCTATTCTCTGTGAAGGTTTTCAAAGCCACCCAGCAAACCCTCACAAGATGAAAAAAGCTGCGGATTCAGTATCACATGTAATTTGATATGCGGACAAGCATCTTTGTTCTTAACTCCCAAAATAAAGCATGATGATGATGATGGGTGCCAAGAGACCGTGTACTTCAGCCTTCCTATGTGGAAAGTCCACATCTAAAAATACAGTGTTCCCTCCATGAAGATGTGTTTGCTTTAGATTGCACTCTTGCTCTCTGTCTAAAAGTGCACATCTCTTACTTTTTATTACCTCACAAGAGGATGAGGTTCGTATAGTCGGTGCTCATGGGTTAATATAACACAAAGCACAAAAAGAACTTACTTTGTGTGAATGTGAAAGTTGTTTGTTGTTCCTGTGTGTTCGTAGTCGTGGATGGCTGCAGCAAATAAAGATGCCATCACCTCAAGCTCTGTCAACCAGTGCTAAGTAAACACACACAAAAAAAACAAATATATGTAAGCAACAGGAAGGAAATTCTTTATATTTTATCTTTTTTTAATCTTTTTTTTTTAAGTAATTCACAGTAACAATACCTTATCAGTGATATAATGACTCAATAGAAACAACACATCCTTCTATAGGACCAAAGCAACAATTAAATGATGTTTTCCATTAGTTTAGTTTAGTTTATTTAGTTATCAGGGACATAAATACATTAATCTCAAAGAGAAGAGATGCTTTGCAGCAGAGTTAGCTACAAGCTACTGTCCATCTGCTGTCACTGGGTAGGTGCGCACACAATATAGAACATTTACATTACATGCAATACACAACTAACCTCAGCTCATAATTCCACTAGTTAAAAACTTCTATATTTAGTTGAATTTCATAAATTTCACATTGTTTCCTAAAAAGCAATTTCATTATATTCCATTCCTATAATGCAGGTTTTAAAATCATGTTTAAAAAGTCAATTTGTCTTAATTCATCAACCATTAAAAATATATTAAAAATATTTACCAGTGAACATATAACACTACTCTATATTAAAAACATGTCAGTGCATCTCATATTGGCACAGTCGGGAATTTACGATATGTTTTTTTTTTAATTTTGTGAATAACTATTCAGATCAACAGACAACTTCAAATTGTCCGGCAGCTGGTTCCTTTGTTTGATGGGTTTTAAAAGAAAAGGCCGACTGCACAAAGGCAGAACATCTTTTACGGATTACATAGTTTCTGTGCGCCATGGATCAAGAACTTTGGGTCGTTCGTTACGAACAAAGTTGAATAAATTTTGTTAACAGAGGTGAAGCAGTATTATAAATAATTTTGAAAAGGGCTTGTAAATTAGAGTATAAAATTAGATTGTCAAAACTTAGCATTTTGTGTTTGTTTAAGATGCTACAATAATGTTAGTGAAGGGCTTCTTTATCGAGTACTTTTAATGCCTGATTATAGGGAAACCTGAGTGGTTTGATTGTGGTCTCACTGACCTGAGACCAGCTGGACATACAGTAGGTCATGTGTGGAACAATTATGGCTGCATCAAGTGATAGACTATTTCTAACATGTCTAAATATGAAGATACTATATTTTACTAAATTGCATACTTTTTTATTATGTTTTTAAAACCCTAGAGTAGGGTCCAAATGCACTCTTAGGTATTTAATTTCTGTTACAATATTTAATTTGTCACCGTTTACAAAAATATTGGGCATGTTTTTGAGTTTGTTGGTCTTGGTAAAATACATTCCTACTCTTTTATTTATGTTCGGTGTCAGGCAAGAAGATTTTAGCCACTCACTTCTTCTCTCCATGGCCAGAGACAATTTCAGAGCCATGTGATCAGTGTCCTTCCCATGTATGTAGATGACAGTGTCATCTGCGTACATGATGATGCCTAAATCTTTGCACACAGAGGGCAGAGCATTAATGTAGATGGTGAACAACAGGGGCCCAAAAATTTACCCTTGGGGGACCCCTGTTGTGCAGGGCTTTAGAGGGGACAGATTGGTACCTCCGCCAAGTGTAACGGCGTTTGTCTGTCTGTCTGTTTGCTTGTTTGTTTGTTTGTCTGTTAGCAAGATAACTCAAAAAGTTATGGATGGATTTTCAGGAAATTTTCAGGAAATGTTGATACTGGCACGAGGAATAAATGATAAAATTTTGGTGGTGTTGGGGGGGGGGACTGATCTGCCTTGGAGGAGGTCTGCGCTCTCCGAGTGCTTTTCTAGTTATTTATTCATGCACATTGAACACAATCTGACAGGTACGATTTTAGCCACTGCAAAACATCAGAGGACAGATTATAATGAGAGAGTTTGGACAGGAGTACAGCAAGTCTTACCATGTCAAAGGCCTTTCTCAAGCCTAAAAACACAGCACGCACTATGCCTCCTTTGTCCAGGCTTGCTTTAATATTTTTTGTGAGAGCAGCAGCCTGCTTCAGTTGAGTGATTCACTCAAAAACTGAACTGCATGGAATGTAAAAAACTGTTACTATTAACACATTCTGTCAGTTGCTCTGTTATGACTCTTTCTACAATTTTAGAGACCGTAGGTATTATACTAATAGGTCTATAATTGCTAACTTCAGTTTTACTGCCAGATTTATAAACAGGGCTGTTTATAAAATGTTTGGGAATACACTGTCTTCAGTTGAGTTATAAACAATGTGAGTCATAGATGCTGTTAATGTCTCTCTGTGTTTTTTGATGAAAGAACAATCAAGTCCCCAGTAGTCTTTGGTTTTTGAATTTCATAAGGACAGTTTTATGTTATCTGTTTTAGCCGTGTCAGTGATTTTAAAGCTTAGCACGTCACCGTTAAATGTTATACCAGGTGTTAGACAGAGACAAGGGGAATGAGCAGTTTGTTGGTTAATTTCAATAACTGAAGCCAAAAAATAATTGCTGAATTGATTTGCAACTGTCAAACCATCATTAGCACTCATCCCATCTGTTTTGAGCTCTATTGTTCCACTTTTTGACCGCTCTCTACCACTCTCATTCAAGGTGCTTTTCACCTTACTGATCAAAACCGCATTAAACTTATTGTTTGTCAGTCAAAGTTAATTGTACACTGTTCTGTAAATATGGACTTGCACAGAGAACCAATAATCCTAATAAATAATCTGTAGACTTGTCTGAATAGGATTTAATAAAATTCCCACTAAAGTCATGAAAGTATAAATACTTTTACTATACCTGTATCCAGAAATCTCTATTTACTCTACTAGTATTTATTAACGTTATGATGACTTCTCAAAACAGGCTAGTTATGTTTGTCGGGATAGTTGACTATTCTCTCATTTTATATCACAACATGCTTCTGTCTTTCATCTCAATGGGATTTTATATGGTTAAATAAAAATGAATGAATGATAAATAATTCCAACACCAAGACGGAATGGATGGAACAAAGAATGCATGGAAAAGACAGATTTACAAAGTTATGAGTTTTACATAAGTGCAAAAGGTGTTGTCTGTTTAATGACATGTTAAATACCAGGAGAACTAATACTGACTTGAATAAATGCAGGTCATGGAATGTATAGGACTGGCAAACAGAAGAACCATAACACCGTCCTTTGGTTTCCGAACAGCCATTTAGATTTTTTTTTAGACCATTTTTGGACAAAAGGGGTGGAGCTACAGTGCCCTAGCAGTCTGTGGTGAGCTAATACCAAACACTAGCCAAACATTTACATGTACATTTATAAATCTTTCACTAGAAAGAACCTGAAAATTGATTGTATTGTAACGTGTAGACAGTGTTTTGAAGTAGATCTGGTACCTCTGAGACAAACATTCCTTTTTAGTACAACCTATTCTCTCATTAATTTCCAGAAATTCACATTTTGACCCAAGACCGTGTCTTGGAAACTACAGCCAAGCAGGATTTTTGACTTTATTTTTCTTTATTAGTGACTCAAACTTAATAAAGTTTCAATACTTTTATTCTGGAAGCATTTTACTTGTAGACCAGTGTTATTGGAACCTATTAAGCAGAATCCTAATGCAGCTGTCTGTCAGGTAAAAATGTGCTTTATTGAATAAACTAAAACTCTGCACGTTTGACATGAAACCCTTTACATCCTATACTCAAAGCTCTACACAGCAGACATCAAAACCTTCTTTTTGACCTGAGATATGATTAACTGAGGAAAAAATTAATTGATGGACCATCCAGTCACCAGGTTACAGGTTCCAAATAAAATAGATGAGACTGGAATGAGTGCTCGAAAACAAATTATTAACTTAGTATTTTTAGAGACAAATTCAGTCTAATGCCGCGTTTCCACTACGTGGTATCGGCTCGGCTCGGCTCAGCTTGACTCGACTCGGCCTTTTTGCGTTTCCATTACGAAAAAGGGCCTGGAATCTGGTACCCGGTACTAGTTTTTCGGTATCACCTCCGCCAAGGTTCCAGGACTGGGGACCAGATACTAAAATGTGACGTGTAAACACTACAGACCACTGATTGGTCAGAGAGTTGTCTCTGTGACCTGCCGTTTTAGAAAAAACAGATGCGGAAGTTTACAGTAAATATAGCAGTATGTTAATCCACATGATGACAGCCCGCACAACTACACCATGGTTTGTCGAGGAGATTCAGATGTAAAAATTCAGTATGAGCTTGACGAGACAGCACGCGACGAGCGAGTTTATCAGCGACTCTGAGCAGACAACACGGAAGTAATGCGTTGCATTGCTATGATGTCCAAGTACTGTAAAGTCTGTAGTATCCTGTAATGGAAACGGTCTCCAGGAATAGGACCTGGTACCCGAGTAGAGACGAGACGAGCCGAGTCGAGTCGAGCTGGTTCCACATAGTGGAAACGCAGCATAAGTCTGTAGGAACCAGGACTTTTACAAGCCAACTCAAGTGGCCATCAGTGGTATTACACCTTTAGGATATTTGCGTATTGGCTTCATTTTTGCTTCTTGGAAGTTCACTAGTTTTGCCAGAACAAGTGGATTATATTTTATCTTTCACAGCTTGTATTTATGTTTTGTTTTTTGTTTTATTTTTGGACCCATAAACCTGTACTGATATCTAGTAGTAGTTAATACAAACACTCCTCATGTTCCTGGACTGTAGGACACACACACACACACACACACACACTGTTCACATAGCACTTTATCCTTTGCACAAACTCACTCATCGCACAAACTCTCTAAACACAGCAATCTCCTTTGCACTGACTCCTTATGGAAATTTAAAGTGTTTTTTACTCTTGTGTTTTTACTTTTGTTGTTTTAAGTTTTTTTTAAGTTTGTGGATACTGCTGGAACCTGTACATTTCCCTATGGGATGAATAACGTGTCTGTCTGTCTGTCTAGTAAATGTGTAGTCTATATTGCCATCTCTGACTTGTAATGTGTAAAGCATGTTTTTACTTAACAAGTCAAACACTTAGAGTCTCCGGTAATATTAAAAGAAAGAATAAGATGTGTTTTTGATCTTGATCTTTCCATTTCATGGCCTTCTGATGAGATAAACCAGTTGACTAATGATAAGTACTGAGGCAGGTCGACTGTACCACGAGTCCAGATCGCAGCAGGAGGCAGTGTAGCGTCTGAGTCACATCTGCAGCGTGAACATGACTGTGGTAGGGGTTGTTGTATTTGCAGTATCCTCTCTCCAGTGCAGACAGGAATTCTGTCAAGCTCGAGATTGGGATCTGCAAAACACATAATGTAATCGTTAAATCTAAGGTTGTGTTTAGAAATCCAAGGTTCAAAAGTTTGTGTCAATAATCAAAAAGCTCAAACTATCTCAGTATTACAGGATTGTAATTAGGTTGTGTTTAGGACCGACGGGGCTTGCACACATTACTTTTGCAGCTCATTGTTCCTTCGCACAGCAGACATTTATAAATAAACCCATATGTCTGATTCTATCAACAAATTACAACACTTGTATTCACAAATGTTGAGTGTACAAGGTTAAAGAGTATGATTGCTTCCTTCCTGACATTCTTGTATAGCTACAAAAGCATATAATTAATACAAAAATGAAGGTAAAATCCATAATTGAAAGACCTTGAAACGGCTGTTGAGCTCGTATCTGGTGATCAGCTCAAAAAACAATGTGTGTAGTGCATGATCGGAGCTGGCAGAGTTCAGAGCAAACACGTCAAAGCTCCAGCGGTCAACATCCTGAGCAGAAAGAGACAAAAGTTACTGTATTATTGACACATACTTGCAGTGTGTATGTGAGCTCTTTGTGGTGTCCGATTTATTGCACAAACGCATTCAGCACGGTGAGATTTACGAGTAGACACGGCTTACCCTGAGGCAGTTTACGACCGCTGCAGGTTGGTCTGGCATGGCGGCTGTGTAGGCCCTCTTGAACATCCTGGAATAATGTAATGTTTATGTTGAGTTCAGTTAAAGTTCAGATGTTGACACTGTACAGCGAACTCGTCTCAGGAGCTGTTTATATAAATCCTCCAAAGTCCCCATCCCCTTTGGAAGGATGTTTTAAAGAGAAAAGGAGGCTAATTTTTCACATTGTGGTGTAGCTGTCTGTAATTTCTTTGGTTGTAATAGTAACACTATCTTACATTAGAGTTATAGTAGAGAGTTAAAATCAGTTATATACAATGGGTTTTTACTATTTGAGGTGGTGACGTAATTATTTCACCTATGTATTCTGTAGTTGCAGGACAGATAGATAGATAGATAGATAGATAGATAGATAGATAGATAGATAGATAGATAGATAGATAGATAGATAGATAGATAGATAGATCACCTCTCCACAAATATCCCAGCTTGCACTGCGTGTACGATGCTACGGAACTTGGGTTTCTCATCTGACCGTCGTACAGGTCGTCGGATCCTCTGGGTGAAAGTGGACGCCAACCAATCAGTGACCTCCGAGGGCACCCCATCTGATTGCAGCCGCTGAAGGTCGTCCTCTGTGTCCAAGCATTGCCTGAAAGGTACAACATAATTACAGGCAAAAACTGTGAAGCAGAAAGAATGTGCGCACTTAAGGGTCAAGCACTAGATGTGTAATTATCAAACCAAGTCATACAGGGTGGGGAAGCAAAATTTACAATTAACATTTAGTTGTTTTTTCTCAGCAGGCACTACGTCAATTGTTTTGAAACCAAACATATATTGATGTCATAATCATACCTAACACTATTATCCATACCTTTTCAGAAACTTTTGCCCATATGAGTAATCAGGAAAGCAAACGTCAAAGAGTGTGTGATTTGCTGAATGCACTCGTCACACCAAAGGAGATTTCAAAAATAGTTGGAGTGTCCATAAAGACTGTTTAGAATGTGAAGAAGAGAATGACTATGAGCAAAACTATTACGAGAAAGTCTGGAAGATACTATTAAAGAAGAATGGGAGAAGTTGTCACCCGAATATTTGAGGAACACTTGCGCAAGTTTCAGGAAGCGTGTGAAGGCAGTTATTGAGAAAGAAGGAGGACACATAGAATAAAAACATTTTCTATTATGTCAATTTTCTTGTGGCAAATAAATTCTCATGACTTTCAATAAACTAATTGGTCATACACTGTCTTTCAATCCCTGCCTCAAAATATTGTAAATTTTGCTTCCCCACCCTGTATAGTAGATTTTGATAATGATGATTAAAGATCTAAGAAGTACAAGTGCAGGTTGTTTTAGATATTGGTCAGTTTAGTTTAACATTCTCATTTGTGACATTTGTATATAATGTGGCATCTGATTATCAGTGTTTTGTGCATATTTAAAGGTCAGTGCTCCAGTTCTAATTTGTTTATTTCTCCATCACCTTTTTTTTTTTTTTTTCTTTTTAACATTATTTGTAATTTAGTCTTTGCTGCCTTTTTCAGCTAGCACCAAATACTTTCCCTGGACAGAACCCTTCGGTCTTGTGAATACAAACATGAAATGACACATAAGTCGATGAAAATCCAGTTGCTAGCTTGTGTTTTCCAATATCAAATTATTAAACTGTATTGTACCTTGTTCCGTCGAGATATACAGCCTCGAGCAGCGATGCAGTGACGTCCAGGTTCTTTTTTATTTCTTCAAAGTCCACATCTTTCTCCTCCAGCTGCTTCAGCATACTCCTCAACCTGAAAGAGAACATAATCATTTATTTGGACAGGATCAAAACCTCATAAAATGGGTGATGCCCTTGTTGAAAGCACTGGAAAGACGTTAAAATAGAAAATAACTGACAGAAGTAACGGGGGTGTGAAAAAGGGTCGAAGGCTGGAGCAATTTTACAGTGAAGTGTTTACAGCAATAAAAGTTATAGCTACAGAGGAAGGTCCATTTAAACAAAATGTGTGGTAAAAGGATTCTAAACAAGCTCTTAAAATAGCAGCGGCTTGTCATTGTCATGAGTGAGTGAGTGAGTTGATGCTTGACTGCTGAGAAAACAAAGTTTAAGAAGGGCTTTAACAACAAGCTACGAAATCCTTGTGAATGGAAAGAGTTTGTTTGGAAGTGAATTCAGTGCCAAGCTGTCCAAAGGAAGCCAATGGCAAAAGGGCATCATTAGTGCCAAATATTCCATGAGAGGAAAACTTCCCATGGTTGGGGTCTTATGTAACCCGTATTTTGTCGAAGGGGGCTTGGTGAAAAATGTTGAAATTTTGAAAGCTTTGGCTGGAGTCTGATCTCATCTGAGAACATGTTGCTCATTCTTGGTTTTGAAAGTTTTAATCAAATTATGATAGAGATCTGGTGGGAATGCATTAATCTCCTGCACTATAATAAAAAACAAATGCGTGACCCATATATCACTTCCAGTGCACCCCACCTGCAGTTTTTCAACATAATCTCATCCCAGTAATAAATCCAAATGCGCTCAAAGCCTTAAACATCCCAGATGAGAAACCTGACTTTGGGGTAACCTGATTTTCCCTCCATCTGACTGAGAGAGACTCACATTTCATATGATAACGCATTTGTACTGCATATGATTTCTTTAAAACATTATGCTGCCGTGACAGAATGATTGTGTACAAACGGTACCAGGCCACGCCATGGAGCCAACTCCTGGGGATGAGACGCTCACAGCTTTTCAAGTGTTTATCACGCTGGCAAGGGCTTTCAAAAGCTGTTGAGTCATAAAAATAGCATGCATCTGAATGCCACAGCTCCCTTTTAATCTCAAGTAATCTTCGTGATAACATAGTCTTTTTTGTTTCAACTCTTTGCACTAGAAGGGCCTTTGACAGGAGGTTTACAGGAAATATCTCGTCAAGTGCACTCATGAAACTTTGTTTATAGAGACAAATGACAAATTTTCTTTTGGCTCAGGCTGTGTTGAATCTACACACTGAATAGGACCGTCCTTACAAAGTGTCCACGGCAGTCTGAAAGGTTTTCAATGTTAAATCAGCTTTGTCCGCACAGGTTTTATGTTAGATATAGATATAGATATCAATGATGTTCACAAATTGTCGGAAGAGAAACGAGTCTGATTCTCATGAAAAATGACACTACACAAGTGGGTTAACCAAAACAAAACCACATGACCTATCACCCTCCCCAGCTCATTTCCCTCTTACAGCAAAAGTATGAGTAAGACAAGTGTTCACACAGCTACTTATAGTGACAAGTGTTTGTTCACATGGAGCCAATAAAATCTTAATGAACTTTAAAATGTACATGTCAATTGTCTTCCTCTTTCAAAAGGTAAGAGTGCATTTGTTAATCATTACTTTGCATTGTTTACTCATCACTGTAGAAATATGTCAAAACGGCTACATTATCACTCATTGGTGTGTCTGTCAGGATGTTATTTTGAGTCATATGTTTCCATTGCTGCAAAACAAGAAAACAACTCCTACATCTAAATAAACCCTTCCACTGCTTTACTAATGTTAAAGATGCTGCATATTCTACAGTTGTATTCGTGCTGTCAGAGAAAAGCTCAAATTGTGGGTGACTAACTATGCTGTAAACTGTAATTTTAACCCCCTGCCTTACCTAGAGATGGGGATCTGCAGCCGTTTCTTACGGATTCGCACCAGTTCAGCCATTCCACACTCAAGCTATGCTCTAATGGACCCCAGAGTTCAATAAAAAACAATAAAAGAAAAAAAAAGGTAAATTGTTGAAAAGCAATAAGTAAGCAGAAAAGTTCTCCCAACCACCAACTCAAACTTGTGTGCCCTGAGACAGACTTCTGTTTCAACAACTCTCCCACCCACTTCAGGGGGGACCTACTCCACTTCACTCTGATTGGTTAAGCAGGCCCAAAGTGTGTCAGTGTGTGCGTCTACGTGTATGTGTGTCTTTGTCAGTGAGTGTGTGTGCATATGTTTAAACCTGCGCTGTGAAGTGTGAGTGAGTTAACCTCACTGATGAAGTGTTGACTGCGAGGTTTTCAAGCAATGTGTACTCAAATCCCAAATGAGAATTTTCCACCACAGCCGCAAATCAGAGAACTACAGAGAGGGTCTTTCACTGAAACCCACCAGAGTCACCCGAACCAAAATACATAAACAAAGCTTGTCCTCGAAAGCCACCCACAACGGGTCGATACATTAACTTCTGTTTTTGGTACGGCAGTGCACAGAAAATGTGATAGGTGGTGGCTCAGGCATAAAAACAACAAAAACAATAAAAATAAATAAATAAAAAAAAGCAACTTAATAAAAATCCAAAATAAAAAACTGTGATTTCTTTAGCAGATGATATTCTTTGCTGTCCTATTTCATATTAAAAATCTTCATGCAAACTGTTATTTGAATTAATATGCAGGTATTAATGCACTTGATCTGATGAAAAAAATAACTAAATAAATAAATAAAAGATAATAATCAACAACACAAAAAAATAATAAATAAAAACTGAGCCTAACAGCAACATTTTTTTTTTTTTTTTTACTGAAAATTGCACATGAGTAAATGCCAGAGTAGTGTTTTGTGAGCAGTGAAAGGAACGTCTGGCCAAGAAAAGGAATTTTCTTTCACTCGAGATGCCATAAAAGGCAAATGCACAAATGAACAACATCAGAAAAAGACAATGAATGTCATCCTTTTCAAACTTTTACAGTTCAAGGTCTTAAGTCCAATACTAGTCTTTTTATAGAGGATTGTGAGAGCTGTGCTAGAACGTGGCTTGGGAAAACCCCTGCCTGTTGTCTGTCTCCCTCCTCACTTGTTCTGCTTTGGCTGTTGGGTCAAACTGACTCTCATGCTCCCATGCTCTTTGACATGGCACAACGTATCGCAAAAATGAAGAGAAGTAACATTAGGACATATGATTCTGCATCTCATGTGTCGGTTGTTTTCGTCCGTTTGTTTTTTTTCCATCTTTGATGACTTGCAGCGTTGTTGAGAAAAAAAAAGTGAAAAAACCAATTGATACATAATCGACAAAGAAAAATAGATTTGCGCAATAATTACGTTATTTCAAAGACGGTTGAGGAATAGTTGATGTAGTCCATATGTAAAATATATATTATAAAAGTTATGTAATTCCTCTGTGGTTTGCTTTATCTAGTAATTTATTTTACAGACTGAGTTATTGTTTCTTTCATTTGTGCACCATCCTCCGTCGTCTGATAGTGAAGAAAATTCACTCTCTGATCTCTCTCCATCCACTGAGTGACCTGAGCCAATAATTACTCACAGACTCCACACTTCAAAGGCTGAAATCTGACTTTGTGGTACCATAAATCATGTCTTAATGTTACATTTCTCCGCATGGGAACTAGACTTCCAAGGTCTGATGGGGCTGAGGGGCACAGAGAGTGGTCATTTGTGTTTTTCACCCAGGTCAAAATATTTTTTACTTAACACATTGGTCAAAGGCCGTGTACTGAGGCTAAAGGCTCATCTCTGACTCAAGTTTCCCTGGTATAAATCCAAGTGTTGAAATTTTCTGCCTCTGCTGAGAAAGTGAATGAAATTTTATTTGTTGTGCCCACAGTACTTGAAAAATAGATTTGGAATTTCAGTGACAATCAGCATCCTCACTTATACCTTAAGTATGTCATCATCCAGAGGAAACATCAGTATTATAAAATGAATTTTAATAATTGTGAGTAGGTGACTACAAACAAAATCAAATTGACCTTCACTGCACATGGAGGCATAAACATCAGGGAAAATCACTAAACTGAAACTCTCTGAGCCTTAAAGGTACACTGTAAGACCGGATAAGTTGGGTTTACCTTAAAATTTTAAGGAAACCGGTTGCTTTAAAAAATTTAAGTAATGAGTAATGAAAACTTGAGTGTATTAAACTTAAATGCTTGATTTGAATGGAATTGCTATTTTAAGTACAACACACTAAATGTCAAGTTAATTTAACTTCAAATGTGTTGCAATGTCAATTGCTTGGTATAATCATTAACTTAACCCTTTCATGCATGAATTATGAAAACCTTCATCAAGATTTTTTCCTGAGTGTTTTTATTCCTCTTTAGGCATGAAAAAAAAACACACCAATTGAATTATTTTATGAACCCATTTTTCATGGAATTGCAAAAATATCCACTCAGTTGGACACCATGAGTTAAATTTTTGAAGCAAAGAAACATGTATTTACTAATATTCTGTGTGAAAATTATGAAATAATTTTTTTAATGCTGCTAATCTGATGTTTTGTCACGTTTTAATATAGTCTAATATTAGTTATTACTCACTTTATGGAGATAATATGTTAAAAAAAAAAAAAAAAAAAAACTTTTTGTTTTAAAAAAAAAAAAAAAGTTAATTACAGTCTGATAACAATAACAAGGAATTGACTTACACCCAAACATGTTACTGCAGATCAGGTTTATCAAGAACAGCAAAGTTACAGCAATAGTATGTCCACTTTATTGGCTGATATGGAACTAAAACAATAAAATCCATGAATATATAAGATAACAGTTTTGAATAGCTGTCCACTGTAGTGACCACTGTGCATGATAGGGTTAATATCATCATTTCAGTGTACTCAATTCCAAGTTGATTTAAATTAAAATCTTTCGCAATATAAATTGCTTTGTATGGTTATTCCACTTAATATATTATAGCGTGGATGGAAGTTAGGCAGGATGTTAGTTCATTTTTAATTTGCCAATACAGGAAGTGCTTTTGATTTGGCAAGGCATAAAGATTTACAGTGGAAAATTTCAAATTTGCATGAACAGGAAAGCAATTGTTGGGCCTATGGCTCTCACTCATGGTGCAGCTCTACAAAAATACAAAAACAAACACAAAAAGGCCAATAAACATTGCCATACACACATTAAGTCAAAATTAACACTAACACCACAACTCCGCCGAACCCTTGCACATAAAAAGAACACATTTTCAACAAAATGCCCAATACCCACAATGCAATGCAGAGATAAAAAGGTGTGGTCATGACTAAAACTTAGTGATTTAAATCCACTCAGTTTAAACTTTTTCATACTTTCGACTATGTCTACAAATTAGTAGAATATACTTTACATTTTATAGTAATGTAATAAAACTTAAAACATTTAAATACATTGTAATTAAAGCATTTTAGTAAAAACAAAGTCTGGGCTTACAGTGTAGGCGAGACACTGGACTTAATCACCTTAAACGTCTTTTTTTTTTTTTTTTTCTTCAAATACCCTTTAAGGGACACAAAAATACATTGAGTCTGCAGCTCCGAAACTGTTCTTACATTAAATAAGCAAATCTAACTATTCACTGTTGTTACGGCCTGTAATCCCCAGAGACTGACACTAAAATCTGTCCAGCTGGAAAATCAACATGTAAAATAATATAAGCAGTAAGTGTAGAATAAATAAATAAAGCATGAGAAGCAGCCTTACCTTCCCTCTGTGGTTTTCCATGTGATAAGACTGAGATGTCTATCAGGCGGTCTGCGTGTCTTACGCTTCGGCGTCATGACCTCTGGCTCCAGTGCAGCTGTGCAACATGTGTGTTTGTACCTCAGTGTTTTCCCTTAAATGTAATGTCTTTGACTGTATAAATGTGTACATATAAGGCTGTTGTTTAGGTTAATCTGTGTGACTGCGCATTAATGCCCACAGATATGTCTAGTCCTTATGTATGGTGGATTGTATATGTGCATTTGTATGTGTGTGTTTGTTTGTCAGTGTTCCAGTAGTCAGCAAGAGAGTGTCTGCGTCACCGACGCAATCAGCAGAGAGCCTTTATATCAGGAGCAGAGTTTCCACCATTAACTGTCCTCTGTGTCTCGGGACAGGATCCACAATGGAGCTGCAAGGTAATAGTTCATTTACATGCAAAGCCTCTATGTAAGGTAAAGACAAATTATAGCATCACTACAACTTCCACTACGTATATGAACACCACAGATATAACCTTTTTTTTTTTTTTTTTTTTTTGATAAAGTTTTTTCACAATTATCTACAATTATAGGGGTAGGATAAATAAAATCTCCCACAATCTTTAACTTGTGAAATCTATAAAACATTTAATATATTATAAATTAGCTGAAAAAGTCCCACATAATACTGGTCTACAGTTTTTAGGATCCTGCTTTGATAAAGGATGAATTAAGAAACAAAACAAAATTTACTGTTTGACCAGTGTTTTCAAGATGTATAACAAAGTGTAGTTAAAATATACACAGGTTAATATAGATTTATTTAATGGATTTATTAACCTTACAATGGAAGGAGTGTGAAAACTGAATATATTGTAATGTGACTGTTTTGAAGTAGAACAGCTCAGTTTATAATTAATTATTCCTTTTGCCATTCTACCATTAATTCATACAGTTTCACATTTTGACCCAATAATGTGTTTTGGAAACACACTTTTCTTTACTAGTGACCCAAATTTGGAAAAGTGTCACTACTTTTACCCTGAAGTTTTTTTTTGTTTTTTTTCTTGTAGACCAGTATATTGTGCTTTTACCCAGTATTGCCAAGTATTGATTTTTTTTTATAATGATATTTTTATTTTGCCTCAATTTTATTTTCTGTCACATATTTTAAAAACGTCTAATGACCATAACATACATGTTGATCCACTGACACTTAAAATCATTATTATTATTATTATTATTATTATTATTGCTGTTGTTCTTGTTGTTGTTATTATTATTATTATTATTATTATTATTATTATTATTATTATTATTATTATTATTATTATTATCATTATTATTATTATTATTATTATCATTATCATTTAAGCATATTGCCCTGTTTTTATGGTAGTCAACTGTCTATTCATGTATGTACAACGCTGTGTTTCCTGTTGGGGGAATTAAACCTCTGGAGCTCTTATGTGAAGACTGTATTCCATGCCCTGAATAAAACTAGCACACAAACACACACAAACACACACACACTAATGCATGTGAACATTCATATCTCCAGTGTGACAACCAAACAGAACTTCAGCAGAACAGTAAGGGGTGAGAAGGAAGGAAGGAAATGAAAAAAAAAAAAAAAAAAAAAAAACACAGAAAGCGAGGGAAACTACTGGTTACAAACTAAAATCACTAGAAGGCCTTCTAAAATTAGCAATGAGTACTTTCACTTCTGTAAAACAGGAGTGCATTATTGAAACTGTGCATGAAATATCCAGAGAGGATGGGAGGGTAGAGTGAGTGGAGGACAGATTGGAAATAGACAAGGAACACATGCTGAATTTGAGGGAAAAGAAAACAACCAGCGTATTATTATCTTTATTCATGAAAGATTTGCGAGGAAAATATACACACGTTATTAATAAGACAATCAATAAAAATAGCTGCTTAAATGTAGAAACGCTGAAAATATTTGTCTTAGGATGTGATACTGAGAATAAAAATAGTATTTGTTCAAACTGATTTAATACTTGACTGAGTTTACATTTTAACTGTAATACTATTAGACCCAAAGTCAAGTACATGTACAGAAAATAAAATGAGGAAGGACATGTTAAATCTGGGTGCATGAAGAGCAGTAGCAAACAGGAAGCACCGTGAACAAAAACGGTTCAGTTATTCATGGTTACGGTTAAAACCTAGTCTTATGTGCAGAACTGAAAAATGAGAAGTGAAAAACAAGACAGACTTACACTATATATATGTACGCACATCAAAAGCAGTGTTGATTAATTTAATAATGTTTAACAAATATTTCAGCCCAGAGTGATGATGAAGGACCTGTACACCTCTCTGTAGGCGTTTCGGAGCAGAACGTAAGGGAAACAGCTCTCCAGCATGTCTTGACTCAAGAACGGAGACTCCTCCACAATCTATGACAATTACAAGTATTAAACACAATCACAATTACTTAATATTTAGCTTTGAATAAGAAATTATGTTCTATTAAATTTACTGAAGAAGTTAAATATGGAATTACAGATTTTTCAGTAACTATTACCTTACTATTATTATCGTTATCTATTATCTTTTTGTTAACATCTGAATAATCAAGAGTCATGAGTTTTTCATTAAGACCTTACTGTAATAACTCACCATGTGTAAGAGCAAGTAGACGGATTCTCGGTTTTTGATCTCCACTCTCTCCACATTTTGGCCCAACTGAAGCAAAGCAGAGGACGCCATCTGTGGAATAATATTAAATTAAAAACAACTGGAATGACTTTGTACTGAAGGTCATAACTGCAAAAACTGGCAAGCTCTTAAACTCTACGATAGAAATGCAGAAAAACCTGCAAAAGAAACCATTTGTCTCTTATTATATGTCATTTATACAGTAGTTAATGATATTTCTAAAGTAATGTGAAACATGTTGAGATCAAGAAAGCCTATTTGAGAAGACCAAAGTAAACTCTATGAGGATAAAATAGTAAATAACTGTTCTGAAATATTTGCTACTCACCAGTAGAAACTCTTTGAGGTGCTGCATAATGTTCTTGTTCTGGACGGTGAACATGGCAGCTGCCACCTGGTTGATAGCTGTAGCTAGACAGTGGATGTTGTTGTTGTGGCCTTGCAAAATGAAAACAAAACTCATTTCAGAAACATAAACACCTGAGTGCTAAAAATATAGAACAGATTAGAATTTTCTATAGCTGGAAAAGAGGATGTTTTTATGACTCTATAATTACAGAAATTTTCTTAATGATCCAAAACACTAAGAGGAAGTATACTAAGCATGTTTCCAAAACCTTACCATTGGAAAGTAGAGGAGAAAATAATCACCACCCTGTGCTTTGATAGAAATCTGGGCTATTTACTGCTATTTACTCTTAATGTCACACTCAGGGCACTGGGCCAAGAAATGAGGGTCAACGCGGCCACATGCCAAGAGTAACTGTATCGATGCACGTCAAACAGACTTATCTGTAAACAAATGTCCCTCTTAAAAATGTGTTTCTCATTTACCGACATACTTTTCTTCAGACCACGTCAGTCAGAATGGAAAGTATGAAACACAAAGATGCTAATAAGGCTCATTTTCAGGGTGGAGTACCTTTTTATACACTATCGGCAGCTGCTAAGGAAAGACTGGAAGAAGCAGTCATTAGTGTTCGACTGAGGGCTTATCTTGATTCTAATTACACCCGATGGCTGAAAGTGAGTGGATGAAGAAATAGAAATGTGCACCTCCATGCTCTCGTGTGTAGGAGGAATTGGGGTCCAGGGCCAGACTGGGCAGGGACACAGCGATGTAGACGAGCAGCAAACAGGACAGCTTGTACTCCTCATCAATGGACGTGTTATCTGCAGGGTGTTGGAAGAAAAGATGAAGGAACGCTCTCTTCCTGATGATGAAGCCATTAGAGGGCACCGTTAAGTTTACTGAGGTGACGCTAATGATATACCTGTCTGCATGTTGGCCACAGCTGTGACGAGGGCAGGGTCAATTTCACAGGCGAGTCCTGCTGAAGAGGCCAAGTCGAACACACTCAGAGTCACCTGTAAAGTCACAGAGTATAGAAGGAATCAGACTGAAATAGACTTAGAGGCTGCTGATATGTGATGTGCAAAGCAGTGGAAAAGTGATGAAATGATAACCCATAAAGACCCAGTGCTACTTTTGTGGCAGTTCCCAAATGAATTTTTCTTTCTATTTAACCTTTGTTAAGTGATTTATCGCTATATACCATAATATTATCCTCTATATTTTGCGTTTTTTCAGTCAAAATCAGGTATTTTCCTATATTTAATTTACCATTTCAGTGTTTTTCAACCTTGGGGTCGGAACCCCACTTGAGGTTGCCTGGAATTCAAATAGGGTCACCTGAAATTTCTAGTAATTGATAAAAAATGAAAACTTACTAATAAGAATTGACATTATATAGTCTAAATGTTGCCTAAAATTAATGTTTATTTGCAACATATTATAGCAAACTATTACACAATCAAAAACAAATTACTTTTAGCAAATAAAATGTCTCCATTTTGAATGTCTGGGGTCACCTGAAATTTCTAATAATTTATTTTAAAATAAATTTAAACTTACTAATAAAAAAAATTATATTACACAGTCTAAACGTTGTCTAAAATTAATGTTTATTTGCAACATAGTATAGCAAACTATTACATGATAAAAAAAAAAAAAAAAGTTTAGCCAAAAAAAAAGTCTCCATTTTGAAATTCTGGGGTCGCCTGAAATTTGTGATGTTAAAATGGGGCCATGAGCTAAAAAAGGTTGGGAACCACTGTACTATTTAATTTATTATGTACTTTAATCACCATGCTGACATTACATTTAAGGGTTATTATATCAAAAACAGAGAAATTTTAAGAAAAACGGGACTTTTTCGGTCAACTCTATCATTAACTGAATATAAATCAAGTGTATCCATCCACTGTCATTGATCCAACTTCTTGGTTTTACTGGTGATTCAATGTTGCAGAAGATGACAGTGTTTCCACATTCACTACGGAGCCTCTGAACGTCCAAATGGGTCATATCTGATGACCATGAAAAGATGACAAACTGCATTTTACACCAATTATTTCAACACATTGACAGGATTAGTAGTTTTAAAGTTATCAAACATTTT
The DNA here is from genome assembly GCF_902148855.1 of Sphaeramia orbicularis. Taxonomy (NCBI): domain Eukaryota; kingdom Metazoa; phylum Chordata; class Actinopteri; order Kurtiformes; family Apogonidae; genus Sphaeramia; species Sphaeramia orbicularis. The sequence goes on from NC_043961.1 coordinate 36,784,698, forward strand.
ACATCAGTAGATGGTTTTGGTCACTGCTGGATATTTGGGTCTTTATGGGTTAAATCCCTTGTCAAATAGAGTATTTTATGTAAGTAAGAGATAACATAGGAGATAAGAGGCTTTACTCTCATTGTATTTTCATACAATGCAATCTGGATGCACCTCCATAAAAGATACTCTAAAAAGCATTCATACATACATTTAACATATAACATGTAGCACGCAGCACATAACACACAAGTATTGTAATTACTTCAGCAAAGTAATATAAGTTATTATACTGATAGGGAGGTGTCTACTGTATATGTTTAATTTACTACCTTACTGACACATTTCCAACTAAGTAATAAAAAGTTAATTGCATCAAAAGTGTTATAAATGTTCATTTTTGTCTGATTTCAGAGGGAAAATATTGTTAAAATTACCACAAATTACCACCTGCCTTGGAGTAGTTAGAATAATAATTTATCCACTGTTACCCATGAAGTTGGAAAGAAATATTTTTACCTCTTCATGAAATGATTGTGAAAATGTGATTTATTTTTGAAAGATAAAGTGTAACTGGGACTCATTGCACCTGGTCAAAGGCAAAAAAACAACAACAAAGAAACAAAAACTATTCCAATTTTATGGGAAATAGTGTAATATGATGTAGTCAAGTGTAACTGTATTTTAATTAGATAATTTTCCCAATATTTGTAAGTGAATACAACTACACACTTTTGTACACTCCTCAACCACAGATGTGCAATTAAATATAGTGCACAGTTATGTTTTGATACATTTTTGCTTTTTACTGTCCCTGTAACACAGTGACAGACACAGACAGTAGGATACTGGAGTGTGCTGTCCGTTTCATGTGGCGGCCCTAGAAGTGACATACTGTATGTTGTAGAAGGAGTGACACTAAATTAGTGGTGGGTGTCTTTGTCTTGACATACAGGTTTTGATCTTGCCCTATTTCTGGTTGCATGCATGGTTGGCCTGTCTGGGCAGAATGTTTCCACTGATGTGGTTTAGAGTGCAGCGCTGCAACAGCAATCAGACTCTCTCTCACGGAGGCATGAGGAGGCTGCTGACGTCTTTGGGGTTATCCTGGCCCGGGCTATGGCACGGCTGTCATGCTTCACTCAGAGGCCAGACGTAAGTAGGGAGGGGGAGTTCATGAGTCACATGCGCACAGATTGCTCCAAAGGGAGATAAGGAATTTAATTTAGCCTGCTCTAAAAAATTCTGAAATTGGGTATATGTATATGTGGCTCCATCTCGATCTTATTTTACATGCATCACATATACAAGGACGTTTTATTTAAATAACTTGTATGCTGTACTGATTGTGCTATATTTTGCTTTCTTAACCTCTGATGGAAATCAGTCAGTTCCCCAACGTCTTGAATATAAATATACATTTGGATAAATGTCAGTACAATGATATGTCATCATTCTGTAGTGGCATTAAATTTTCCATAGTAAATTATCCCTGTGAAAATAAACTGCCAATATACTGTTGATAAACTGTGAGAAAATGATTCATGCACAGTGAAACTCTGAGTAGTGCATATTTATTCGTCAGTGGGAACGCAATACAATATATCAATGTTTTTTTTTCAGTGTGGAGTTGTTTGTGCTCTTTTACCTTGATGTCGGCTTCAGGTGTGAGGAAGTCCCTCAGACACTCAATGGGTCCCATCAGGTACGGACAATGCTTATGTAGGATCTGCATCATTGGATTATGTGACAAAATATAATTTAGGTCATTTGAAATGAAGAAATATTGCTGTATAAAATATAATATTCAACTGACCAATGTTCACATTTCACCTTCCAAAGGCTTGGAAATCTGCAGCTCTAACTCTTGCTTTTATATCTAACACACTATGACACAAATTTATGCAATTAAACCACTGAAACTTCACCGATAACATCATCATCCTGTCAACTTCTAAACAAGACCCAAGACTCTGACTAATTTCTGGGTAAAGTGACCTATTACACATTATTGGCAACACTTTCATCATAACAAAAACCAAGGAGTCATATTATTGTAAAAAAAATAGTCATTACATCTTTCAGACTGTCCATTGCCATTGATCTGAACGACAGGATAACCCCGATGATCGTCATCCTCTTCAGCACATTTTCTCCTCCTACAGTAAGACACGAATCAGATGAAAGAATAAAGACATGGTGTTAATGTGAAAAACAGATAACAGTGTTCGATAGCGTAATCCCAGTTTTGACACTTTCTTTAGTTTTTATCTGTTTCTTGGTCTTTCACTTTGCTTTCTGATTTCCACTGAATTTTAGTTCAGTTTTACAAGTGCATTTTGTTTTACTTTTAGTTTGAGGAACTTTTAGTATAGTTTTGATGTAGTTTCAGTGTTGATTTTTTAGGGAATTTTGAGGAAGGTGTTGAATTACAGAAACCAGAAAATATAGGATGAATGTATGAAATGTATGAATGTATGAAAATACTTTGTTTATAGAATATAAGAAATAGATATTAAGCAACAATAGCAGTAGAAGAAAATTAAAATGAAACTAAATTGCCTGAAATATGACTTCATTTTAGTTAATGTTTCATTATCGGTTGTAGTTTAATTTAGTTTTTGGTTGTTTTGTTTTTTATTTCAGTCCATGAAATTACTATTATAAATATTTGCTGTGTGGATCTACACTGTAAGCCTGGATAAGTTCAGTTTACTTTAAAAAAAAAATGAGAAAAGTGGTTGCCTTAAAAAAAAAAAGATTAATGAACTTTTGAATAGTTATTACACCTAAATAATTAACTTCAATGCACTAAATTCAGAGTTGATTTAACTAAAAATATTTAGTAATAATAAATAAGCAGTTGATATCACAAAAAATTTAAGTTAAATGTACTTAAAAAGTTAATTAATTATTACTTAATTTTTTTAGGCAACCACTTTTCACATTTTTTTGAAGTAAACTCGACTTATCTGGGTTTACAGTGTAAGAAAATACACAGAATTTCATGAGTGCTACCTCAGAGGGGAAAGGATGTAATGCGTTGTATTGTACATTGTATTGTTATTTGGTGTATTTAGCGCTGCGGCTACTCTGCAGGAATGTATTCATTAATTATTTATTTGTGATTTATCAGTATTTGTTGATTCTAATTGATTGCTCTGAATCATAATCACATGATCTTTAAATTAGCATCTGTGACAACTGTCTGTTCATCTCTCTTTATATAACAAACATAACCTGCTCGTCTGTTGGACAGCCAAAGTCAGGCTTTATATCAGACAGCAGAGACTTGATGACTGCCTCTGCATGGAGCCATTAATCTACACGTTTCCTCACTTCGTCTTTTTCTCAATCCTCTGCTACTTTTCTCCATGATTTGTGTTTTGTTCTTTTACCAATTCCTGATTTAGTCTTTTCTCCTACTACACCTACCTCTACCTTTCACACCTTTCCCTCATTTCAACCACTTTCCTCCCCCCACTTCTCACCTGTCAGTCTCTTTTTAAGACTGGCCATTTCTTCAGGCTTGTCAGAGTTGTTCCTCATCTGCACCAGGACGTCCATATTCTCGATCACCAGTTTCTGACAGAGGAGAAAGAAGTGATAAAAGTGTTTAAAACCACCCGGAGGTGGGAGTAATGGATGAGAGAGGTCATAACTCTGACAGATCTGCCTGACAGTGAGTTCAGAGCTGTAGCTTAGAAACTCCTCGCTTTTATCGTAGGTGTGGATCCTGACTGAAGAGCCTGTTGTGGTGTGTGATGACTCGCTGTTTTTAAAGAAATACAAGAGCTAAATCAGTCAATCCCTGACAAGATCAAGTTAACATGCAAGCTCCTTATGAGGCATCACATTTGTCAGCAAAAAAAGAAGACTCATGTAAATTCATCTTTTTTTTTTTTTTTTTGCTATACAAGAAACGTTGCATAAATCGTATATGTTATATCATCTTTCTCGTGTGAAATCTAACAGTATCAAATGGAAGTTGCATCAAAATATTTAACAAACCATTCTGTTACTAGAAGCAGATTTCCTTAGAAAGTTTTCTGATTAACATCTTTTTCTTTAACCCATAAAGACCCAGTGCTAGTTATGTGGCAGTTCCCAAATAGATTTCTCTCTATATGTAACCTTTCTTTAGTGATTTATCACCATTTATTGTAATATTATCCCCTTTATTTTGAGTTTTTCAGTATAAATCATGCATTTTCCATTATTTAATTCACTGATCATGTAGATGTTCATAAAAGCTTAGATTAAAATTGAGGGTTATTATATCAGACACAGAGAGAAATGAAGAAATAGTGACTTTTTAAGCTAAATCTGTCATTAACTGAACATAAAAACAAGTGTTTCCATCCACTGACATTTATCAAACTCCATAGGTTTTACTGGTGAATCAATGTTAAAAAAAGATGACAATGTTTCCCTGGTAACTACTGAGCCTCTGAATGTCCAACTGGGTCATATCTGATGACCATGATAAGATGATAAACTGCATTTTACACCAATTATTTACATAGATTGATAGGATTAGTGGATCAACAGGTATTAAACAGTTTAGATCAGTAGATGGTTTTGGTCGACAGTGGATGTTTGGTTCTTTATGCATTGAACATCAGGATATTTAATGCTATATAGTCAATTTGCTTCTAGGAAAAGGTTCCTGTTAAAGCCATCTGTGGCGTCATACTTTACCTTCAGCTCGCTGATCTGAGACGTGATGTGCCACATCAGATTCTCACTCAGAAACTTGAGGCCATATGGACCGATTAGCTCCGCCAGGGCGCGTAATTCTGTTTAAAGGGTGTGATATGAATAATTTAACAATGATTAGGGAATCACAGGAAGTCACAGAAGCTTCATTTGAATAGACATGTGTCATCATTAATGAATAAACAGGTTTACATAAATTCACAGAAGAACCCTACGTAGACCCTACGTCTCTATCAGAGAATTAAGAGGACATTAAATTAAATTTGGTTTGTGAGTGGGACTGAATCAGTGACCTAATAGACCTCTCACACATCTCTGCCTAAAAATAGATGAATACGGACATGTGTGGTTAAAAGTGGCAGTGGTTAATGGATGAGCTGGTGACTCACTGGGAGGATGGCAAACACCTCATAGTGAAATAAATATAGACCATAATGACGAAATTGTGAGGGGGTGTGGTGAGGTATAAGTGATTTCCAAGGCACTGTGTCTTTGCATCCTATATGACCGCATCTCTGTGCATGTAATATAGACCATAATATTGTCCTAAGGAGGTTCACTGTTCCCCTAACAGTATAGAGGTGGAGTGGGAGGCAGTGTGGAGGAGAGATAAGTGATGCTAGAATAGTTATGAGGCAGGGACGGAAGAGCGGGGGAGATGCAGTACTGAAGTTTACATTAGCCAGGCAGTGTCAGAATAAACTGCAGTGTGAAAGAAAACACCACCCATCACCACAGTAACAAACCCAAGATCCTCTTCTTGAGCAACAATGTTCCTTCCTCATATTCCTTCCTCATATTCCTTCCTCACGTAGAGTCACAAGAGTGAAGGAGCTCTGCAGTTTATGTTTTTTGAATAGACTGAGTCATCCTTTGGATCTGTGTGTCAAGGATCATTAAACGCTCCTGAACAGGGAAACCTTCTACACTTTTTTGATTCTGTCTAAATGTAGAGTGCATTTCTTCCGTTCTTACTAAGTCAGTCCAGCACTTGTTATCAAAACAGTCCCAGAGAATTGCACATATGGAAAAATCTGCATCTTAGGTTGCACCTATGAAATCCTTCATAATTTGCATTTACTACTAAGCAGTGGTGGCTGGTTCATAAGCATAAAAGCTGTTAAAACAACACCACAAAATAAAAAATAACAACAGTATATATTTAAATCATTATGTACTGTCTCTGTGTCCTGTAGTTCAACTAAGTCAGCGTTTATCGAAAATGTTTTTAACTGTATTCAATGAATTTCTAGACTATGTTTATTTCCTGGTCACAGGGTGATGGTGAAATGAGTGTGTATGCAGTTCCAAAAACCTTTGGAGCTGTGTTCTCATTGGAGGATTAAATATTGTTTTAATATTTGCACTTATGTGATTGGTTGATTTTCACAGGGTTGCCAAAACACTTAGAAAGACATGAAAAACAAACTACAAAATGAATATGAAGCAGATGATAAACCTGTTCCCGATGTAATAGAATTATATCCTCTTCAGTCCATTACATCAGGACAAATACCACTTCACTTTTTGGCTATGTCGGTAACTACATAAATAACGGCTCACTGATGGTCAAGTGGATAGGTTGCAGGTTTGCCATGTGAGATATATGAGGTCAGGTCTGACATGTTAACAATATGGGAAAAAATGCAGTTGGACTGTAGTTAAACATTAAAATTGAAGGCTTATGAGGAGCATTATAAGATGACATTAAATTTTGAACCAAGCAAAGTCACAGCTGTAATATTAATCTGGCTTATGTGTTAAAGTATACTGGTGCAGAAGTGTGACACCAGTTCTGACAGAGGTGGAGGGAACGGATTAAACTAGTAGCATTTGAAAAGAAGTCCATTAACATAATTTTCATAGATAAGATTTTTGTATGATTACAGGAAAAAAAGGCATTTTCTTTTTTTTAAGTGTTCTTGGGAGTCATCAAATGAAAAAGTTGATAGCGACTTAAAAAAGATCAGAAACCATTAAACGACTGATTCAACTTGTTTCTTAACTTTCTGTGTTTGAGCTAAGTTTCTGACCTGATACATCAGAGAACTCCTCTGCTCTAAAACTGGGTTCAGTGTCTGTAGTCTGGTTGACAAAGCAGTGCATCGTAGGACAGTGGACGATGAGGGAGTTACTGGCCTGACGCAAAAGACTCTCCAGGATCCTAGGGTGCACACCAAGCAAAAAAAAATAAATAAATAAACAAACATTACATCCTTAATACAATGTCACACAACACTTGTCTCTATCAAAGAAAACATGAAGGACAGGAAACAATTTCCTACTTGTGTGCTAAATGCATGCTTCCTGGGTCTAAATGATGATTAGTGCATTGCAAATGACACAGTGTGTTGTGTTGTGTGTGGACTGTTCATCACACACCAGTTTGTGTACAGAGTTGTAATGGTCTGTCCCCCACGTGAGTCCAGCGGCTGAGTTTGCTGCAGCAGGACGCTCTTCACCAGCCGGGTGACGTCCACACTGATGTAGCTGGAGAGGCTGTGCAAGCTGGCTGTATAGGCTCTTATCCCTGCCAGGAGGTCCGAGGGGCGGGCTATTTCCTGGGTGGTCTGGTTGTAATTGGCCATTCTCACGATGATCCTAAAGAAACATGTTTTACCAGAGTCACTTATTGATGGCCTGGAGTAGACTGGGGGTGGACAGATGGGATTTAAAACAGTTAAACGAGCCATGGTGGCATGGCACCACTCTCATTAGGTCAGCACATGCACCGCTCTAGGGCTACACTGTCGTTTCATTTATTTATTTTTTTCCATCCTTCTTTCTTTTCCTCTCATCCTGACAGAGCTGTTTTCACAATTACAGCTATAGAGGGACCAATCACTATGAGTATGCTGCTACTCATGGGTGCTAATTTTAGGGTGACAGGGGAGATAATCATCAGCTAAGACAAGGAGACTGAGCAGAGCATATACACAGAAACATGAGGTTGCCCTGGTACCAAGCCTAATCTAAATATGAGTTAACTCTGAAATGACACAGAGCAAGGGAGTGACATGATGAATGTCAGCTTGAATTTTTTTAAGGGGGTACAACACGACTTGACACAGAGGAATCAGATAATAGTATATTGAGTTCATTATAGTGATGGAGCAGACAAGCTTCCCTAATTATCTGGTGGAGAAAAACTCAATGAATAAGTGACAATGTGGACAGAAGGCATCTTGGAGTACTTTTGAGGTTTCCCAGTGCTCTGTCACGGCATGTCAGGGTGACTTGACATTTTTACAGCCTCAACTCTGTGTGGAGGCCAGCCTACTGCACCATAAACATATGTGTGCTAAAACTGCCAGTAATTACCATGATAAAAACAATTAAATTGAAATGGCTTGACAAACAATTATGCCATTACATATTGCACATTTATACAGTGAGTAACTAGCATACTACTGATTCTTTTTATGGTGAAAGTCGGTTTTATTTAATCCCTAAATGCAACTCCAGGTACTTTTTATACACATCTCTGTATCGTCTGCATATATCATTCAGCATACTCAGCAAGGCGTGTCTCCAGATGTGAAAGCAGGAACTCCGTGGGAACAACGATGTGGTCGAAGACAATAAAGTCAGTGCAGAGGCTGTAGGTGGAGCAGAGCTCTGTCAGCATCAGATGCATCTTGTCCACGCTGTAAAGTAAAATAAGAGAGAGGAGGAAAGATGTAAGTCTGTGAAGCTTAGTGCAAATATTTTAGCTTCTTTCAGACTAATACAGTTAGAAATATGTTTAGCAATAGTAAAATATATTCCCAGACTAAGATAGAGCAGATAGGCACTAAAAGAAGGGAGAAAGACAGAATTATAGCTGTGCAGACGATAGCCAGAGCAAAATAAAAACTGCTCCAATTTAGTATTTCTCTCATAGATTGAGTGTATGATTCAGTCAACTATGGGTTTGCCTCTGAGTTTACAAACACTGTCATCATTTATTCCTGATATCTTTAGAGCAGAAATGTATGATTTTTTGAAGGAAATCATGTTTAAAATGTCAAGAGATGCAGTTTTTCTATCAGCATTAACTACATCAAACTAAACCTAACCTTTTGTCACTGCTGCCATGCAACGTGTGCCCTTTAAAACCAGAATAAATTCTAATAATATTACTTCACGTCTCCAGAAAATAGGGAAGTACAGAGTTCACACGCCTGTCAACTCAAACTAATTAATAAAGAAGGAGGTAAAATAACATAAGAGAAAGGAAGACACTTATATAACTAGTGAAACAAAGACAGGAGCTGACTTGGTGGCGACAGTCCGGTCTTTCCTCAGGCTTTCAGCCCCTGGTTTTTCTTTTTGGACTTCTCCCTTCTTTGGCACTGGCTTCTTTTGCTTTCTATGCCGAGCAGCGCTGATGGACTCAGCACAGTGCTTGGGCAGCAACTAATGAGTTATTGAGTGGAAAGAGATGGATGTAGAGAAGGGTGACAGACACAGAAGAAGACACATTTAGTACAGGGAGCAAATAATGGGTGACAAACAGGGGAATTTGCATTTTTCTGAGAAGGCCTCACAAAATAAACAGTTTCATTATATTTTCCTTAGTGGATTACAAAAAAAACAGCATTAATCAGCAAAGTTCAAGACCTGAGTTATCATTTAATTCTAATACTGAGGACAAAACCTACCAATGCCAAACTGCTGTCATCATATTTATAGTAGATACTTGCATTTAGAAGAAACAATCTCTAATAGATTATTCAGTTTTCAGATCTGAAACTCAGACTTCACCTGGTCATTCAGGTTACACTGCTCAGCACATATCTCTAAGACAACATTGCTGGTCTGTTTGGCTATCTGCTCCAGGAAGGTCACACAAAGGCGTAGACTTTTCTTCTCCATTGTCTCTGCCTGAACACATAAACATGCAGTGTACATATATGTGACTACACAACAAAAAAATCAATATATATGAAAGGAAAGTCATAAATTATAAACTCAATTTATCAATAGTATCTCCAAGGAAATCCTTTCCTTTGGGTATAAATATGACAAACAGAATGTGTTATGTAGCTGTTATGATTCTGGGGGTGAAGTGAAAGTGTTACATTTCAGCGTTTCCTTAGTGTGTAACTGGTGTCTGCTCTGCCCCTCCCACTGTTGACTGATAGTTTAAGTAACAAATGACTGAACACTGACCTCTTCTGGGCAGTGAGGGTGCCCACACTGGGTGAAGTGGGCACAAACGCAAGGAAAGGACATCAGGTAGCGCTTCATGGTCATCTCCTCACTGCTCTGAGAGAACATCTTCTCAAAGACACGCGGGTAAAAGCTGGGACCAAAGAAGAGTCTGTTCATCAAAAATGTCGACTTTATCTCGAAAAAAATAAACAAAGAGAAAAAGAGACAAAAGACTGACCAGAGTATGGACACCTCAGATGATTCTAGTAGCATTTCTTCCATACTGTCCACCATCTTGGTGTGGAACTGGATCACATTCATCACCTTTGCTAAGTCAGGGTAGTCTTTTATGGGAAGGGGGGCCTTATTCACACTCGTATAGGCCTAAAACAAGACATAGATTTCAATTGTTACATTCATAATTGAATTTGTTATTTGAGTCAATAAACCCGTGTACCTGTAATCTCAGCCAGTCCATTCGAAGTCCTCTGAAGTCAAGCTCTTCTTTATCTTCAACTGCAAAGTAAAATTCAACAAAATATTAGCATAGGTTGTTTTTAGGGTTGATTATTGAGAATTTTACATGTTAATCTTGTCTTCACTGAGCATTATGCATCAAAAACCTGTAAATAATTTCTGTGTAGGAAACTAACTTTTGTTTGCTCTACAGGTTTGCTACCATTGGACTAGAAATCTTAATATTAAAAAGAGGTCTGGCTTCCAGCACAAAACAGACATAAACACATGCATGCACAAATATTACATATTGCACCTTTACAGTGAATTTGTAGTATTTTGTTGCCATTACCTTGCTTGACTGAAAGAGTGGACAAGGTTGAAACGAATGAACTCAACAGCACTGACTCCTCTTCTGGACACACATACATGTTCTGTAGAGAAAGGGGAGTTGAGTGATATCAATACAAGCACTTGTACCATTGTCTATACAGTTTAGTTTTAGTTTTAGTTTAGTTTAGTTTAGTTTATTTCAGACACAGACATAATACCAAACACGTGGAAAAAAAAATAATAATAAACAATACACAAATAAAAAATCAAAAAATAGAAAAAAAGAACAACTGTTGTGCCTGAAAGGGAGTAGGAAGAAGCCACTGCTTATCCAGTCCTACCCCCTGATTCCAGTGCTCAGACTGTTAGTGCTTAATCACTTGATATACAACATAAGATTGTGATTATCCATAAACACACCCCTCCAAACCTGTACACACATACACATAGTCACATACACTTATACATACACACCAATTTATCTCTACAGCTGTACACCAACACACATCTGCACCCCCAGGTTTATACACACACACACCATACAATATAACAACCTGACAATCCAAATAATGATCACACCCTTCCTTGAGCCAGATATTGTGAAAAAAACATATCTTGGTGCATTTTTTTGAATTTTTGAATGTTTGGACACTGCTTGAGGTCTACTCCCAACCCATTCCAAAGCTTGACCCCACACACTGATACACACAAGCTTTTCCTCGTGGTCCTGACTGCTGGGACTTTGAAATTCCCACAATATATAGCACCCACAGCAAGAAAAGGCAGGTTTCAACAAAACCAGTGGGTGAAGAAAATCATAATAACCGACTGAAATGTGAGCGAAAGTACAGTATTCCACTGTTACAGTGAAATAAGAAAACTGCACCATCACAGACACATGAAAATAATTTTTTCCCCCTGGACTTCAAGATTGCTACCTTTCCAGTATTTCTAAGCTCTACTGGCTAATTCAGATACTTGCTGATGTTCAATGTGTTCCAGTTCACAGTTCATGTTCAACATCCTAATTCTCTTATTGATGTACATTCTGAGTGCCTTATTTAGTAAAAACCTCTCAAACTTCAATTCCTGTCTTTGTCTTTTTAATAATAATGATCAAATTTCTGTAGCACATTTCAAGGCACCCAAAGTGCTTTACATTATTGATCCATTATTCATTCACTCTCTGGTGGTGGTAAACCTTGTTTGTGGCCATAGCTGCTGTGGGGCAGGCTGACAGAAGTGTGGCCGCCAATTCGCACTAAACGGCCCCTCCGACCACCCCCGAACATTCATACACCAGTGTGAGTGACATTGGAGGCAAGGTGGGAGAAGTGTCTTGCCCAAGGACACAACAGCACATGACTAGGACAGAGCTGGATTCAAACCCTCAACTCTTCAGTTATTGGACGACCTGCTCTACCTCCTGAGCCATGGCTACCTCATCTGTTATTCCACCTCGTTTTGACCCTAAAACACACAGTAAAGCAAAACCACAGAAGAAAAGGAACACAAGCACATATTCACAGCAGCTTTAATGTTACCTGTATGGTGTCATTGAGCACCAAAGCATCAAACTGCGCCAGGTACTGAACATGGTAACGCTGTACTACATGGTTGAACTTCCTCATCAGGCCTTGTAGCTTCTCCATGTAAAACAACAACTCAGCCATCTGACTGCGAAAAAAAAAAAAAAAAAAAAAAAGAATTGAAACACCAAATACAGAAGCACTACTAACAATGTCGCTTTAGAGATGTGCACAAAATACGCCACTGTAAAATAGTTCAACTCTAGTTATCTAGTTTTTATTCATACATGCAGGAGATCCTAAAATGCAATTGCAAGCAGAGAAAACCTTCAGTAATAGAACAGCTGTTGCTGCTTTTTGGGAATTTAGACTGTTGACTGAGTACCAAAAGAAGATGTTGTTTCTACTGTTACAACTTTTACACACCAATATAAACCAGTGTGACTCAGCCGCTCTACCAGTCCATGCTTTATCTCAGGTGTATGACCTACTTGTCGACGTAGTCTTCAGGTGTCTTTAACTTTGGCATATTCTCAGAGTGTCTGACGAGCCACAGCACCTCATCACGTGAAAATGACAGAGCCATGAAGACAAACAGGGCCTTGGGAGGTTGATTGACAAATGGAGCACAGAAAAAAAGAAGACTTTTAGGAAGACATTTCAGCTACAACTGGTAAAAGCCATGATTACTATGAAATGATGGGTTATTCAAATGAATTTCCCCATGCTATCCAAATATTCCCCAAATACATTAGCAAGTTGGAGGATGGAAACCAGAAGCCATTTTTCAGAAGTCACGTGAACAGAATTTCATTTCGGACAGATAACTTGCAGTAATAAGATGATTTATATTCCACAAGAACCTCTGTCATGGTCATTACTGAGCGTCTACCTTTGGTCCCAGGAGTCCAGGTTCATCCTCTAGTACTTTATATAATTCCTTCATCGCTCCTCTCAGAAACTGCCTTCTCTCTCTGTGCATAGCCCCGCTGTTAATAACATGCACAAAATGTAAAAAAAAAAAAAAAAAAAAAAAAAAAAGTAATTACCACTGGATATTTATGACACAACTTGGTAAAAATTCTGTGGTTTTCCATCAGACTCACCAGTTCACTAAAACATGCTCACGGCATTCTTTGATATCTGCAACTCTTTTGCTATATCTGAAAATAAAACAGGTGAAATTAGATGCTAAATTACAACCTTAAAGCCTCAGTGAACAACAGTTTTGTGTAATTGGGTAAAAATGCCATAATGATCTTTCAGGATATTGTAATTCAAGCTGCATATCAAACCTGTGTCATGTCATAAAATTTGGGGCATAGTTAAATATGAGATTGACAGCTTTAATCACTGCTATACAGTTCTGCAGTTCTACTCATCATAGGAGCAATATGGTAGCTTCCCTAACTGTAAAATTGTGGCTTTCCTTTCCCATGTCTTTTGATTAGGACACAGAGGAGAAAGCTGCAGGAGGAAGGTGTGTATTTTCACATTTTGACTCCATACATGAAAGTAATGTTAACATATTAATTATGACTTAAATGTAATCACTACTACAGGGTATACAATACATTTCCTTCATCACAAAAACAGATTAAACACTCAGAGGCCACTTTATTAGGTACCCCTTGCTAGCACTGGGTGTACCTAACAAAGTGGCCACTGAGTGTATATGCATGGTGCTGCTGTGGCCCATCTGCTCCAAGGTTCAACGTGTTGTACGTTCAGAGAAGCTCTGTATTGGAACCATTGGTTATTTGAGTTACTGTTGCCTTTCTATCAGCCCAAACCAGCCTGGCCTCTGGTATGAGCAAGGCATTTTCGAACTTTTGCACACTGGATAATTTCTCCTTTTTTGGACCACCATCTGTAAACCCTAAAGAAGGCTGTAAGTCAAAATGCCAGTAGATCAGCAGTTTCTGAAATCCTCAGGCCAACTCATCTTGACTCAACCATGTTCAAAGACATTTAAATCATTTTTCCTGCACAGTCTGATGCTGGATTTGAGCTTCAGCAGATCAGTTAGACCAAGTCTGCATTCCTAAATGCATTGGGTTGCTGTGTGATTAGCCTTTTAGATATTTGAGTTGAATAGATATACCTAATAAAGTGGCCAGTGAGTGCATGTCAGACTCATTTTGTTATTTTCTTTATTCCTTATTTTCCCTCATTTTATTATCATACATATTAACAACATCAGCAATTTAGGATACTAAAAAGTTTTGAAAATGTATTGTTGACTAACATAGAAAACACAATATTTTACCTACTAACGGAATAATTTACAACTCAATTCTTTCAGTCCACAGTGTGTATTGTGTACTGTGTATGGTGTACTATGTACTGCATTGCAGCTTTTACCCTTTGAAGCTGTCGAAGAGGTCCTCAGAGACTTTGTGTATGTTGAGTGTTTCATCTCTGGTGAGGGTGAGGTAGAGGCCGCTCCGCAGAGCCATCTTCCACAGCTCCTGAGAGGCCTGGTGGGAATTCAGGCTGCTGTGACACAACAGGAAGCCGACTACAAGAGACAAAGTGATAGTCACAACAGCCACAGTATAGTGGTAAGAACTGCTGCTGCATGCATCTGCATCATTGATGAGGTTAAAAAAAACAAAACAAAAACAAAGCTTGTTTTTTGGAGATGCAAATTTTATCTTTCACATGTCAAAGTTTTGATGAGTTTTGCAAAGCATTTATACAATGACTCGTGATTCCCCGCAGGCTCTTTCATTGAAATGCAGTCTTATAGTTGTCTTTTTTCATAGTGTACCTGCAACATTTTACTTAAATATTTAGGTTTATAGTTGAGAAAAACTTACTAATAATCCATCGTTCCATCACCTCCATAGACAGATATTCACACGCCATCTGTCGAAGAACAACCAGTTGAACTGTATGCAGCAGCCTTTTTTTCTCTTTTTTTGCAATTACACTGCATTTTCATCAATAAGTTAAAAGCAAAAGCTTTCAGTCATTATTTGTATATGAAACCTTATTGCATTGTTTACTTAATAATATGGAGGGAAATGGTATGAAGCAATACACCAGTGTTATTCAGACATGGGGGAGTGTGAATCCTTGGCTTTCAGATGTATTGTGTCTTTTTATAACGTAATAAATGCCTGGAGGCCTGTTCCTTAGTGGTTCCCAGAAGACAAAGCCAGGGCAATAGGGATCATTACATTGCATCACAGTGACATGAAATGGTTGTGTTCAAGATGGTGAAGAGGATGAGTGTGGACGCTGGCCATGCAGAAAATGGAAATGGGTGAAAATGAGAGGTCAAACAGGAGCAAAGAGGTTAAAAGAAGAAAATTCATTTTATAAAGGACAGTTTCATAATGGGAGGTGTGGGAAAAACAGGTGAGAAAGCTACTGGCCTGGAAAGTGACCTGTGCATAACCTGGAAAACTAATATATATGGTATATGGTAACTGAATATTGCCACATCTTCTTTTATTTCTAGGCCTAACATTACTAAATACACTCTTTTTTATCATCATTTACTCCATCTTTCACTGTGTGATAAATAAATAAAGGAGGATAGGCTCACAGTGTCACAGCAGGCAGGGTCCAACATGGTAGCTGGAGCACTCAGCAGGCTGAGGAGCTGGGCGCTACGCCACTGCTCTGCTGGCAGGTTTCTGCGTGGGTATACCATCTTCAGAGACAGCAATGCCGTCGTCACAGACTAGAAGAAGGACAGAGAAGGAGATGATGAGTGTAGGAAATGTATTGTACATTGAATTATTTTAGAAAAGTGATGAGTCAAGTTTTGTTTGCCAGTTTGGAGAAGGCCTTTTTCCTTTCAACAACACACTGCAGCTCTGAACCAGTTGAGGTCAAGAAAAATATTTGTAATAAGTTTATTAAGAAATAACTTGATTGGGCTGCACAGATTGCACTGATCTCCATCCAACTTCATCCAACGCCTTTGAGAAGAGCCAGATGAACACAAATTGTGGACTGTGGCCATATTTACTGAAGCGAATAGGAACAGAATGAAATGTTCAGCAATTTGATTTGGCGTAATGTGGTCTCTAAACACATAAAGAAAAGTGTACAGTCTTAGGGTGGCACACTTTGAGTATACTAGTCCTTTACTGTGTACTGAGTATCACAATATCTCATGAAGGTGCAGACAAACTGTTATGTGATTCTGTTTTGAAAGTGATCTGAATTAGTTTTTTGGACAATAGTGACAGAAAGGTTTACCCTTGTGTGAGGTCCAAATTCCTCAGTAAGCTTCTTCCAGGGATGGTCATACTCTACCAACATCTGCCCAAGCCGTGGATAGGAGGGGTCACTGCAGAATTGATTACAACACACAATGAAAAACAAAGGCACAAGAACAAGAGGAGGAAGTTCTGATTTTATTTTACTGATTACAATTTTAATTATCGCATCATTGTATGCCTCTTATTCTTGCTACAAATGAATTATGAAGGGTAGTTGTGTCAAATGTGACATAAAATGTGTTGTTTTCCCTGTTTGTGTATCAAAAATCTCCCTCTTATTTTGGAGTGAATAATAAGTTTCTGGTGCACAGAATTTAATTTCATTCTAAGAGTCAAAAATTTTGTTGCATTAATAAATGCGAAAACATGAATTGTCTAATCAGTGCATAAAACTTCTTTGCCTTTTTCATACAATGTCTTATTTAATGTTTTCTCACCTGCTCCCATTTGTCATCTCATGAGCACAGTTGAACATGCCCACCAGGGCCTTTTTGTCATCGATGCGAGACAGGGTAATAATAACGGAGGTGTATGTGGTGATCAGGTCCAAGTAGTTCTTGGTGAAGTCAAAGTTAAAAGCCTGAAAATAAAGAAACATTTAGCTTTTGATACTGCTGTGTCAGTGTTGGTCAAGGGGGTTTTAAATATGTACATTAATAATCACTAAGGGAGATATAAAAGACAGTTGAGTGGGGCAGCGAAAGACAGTTTTCAGTATATCTGTCCATTTTAAAACAGACTAAAAATGTGAAATACTGTTTATTTAATGAACAATGTGTTACCACAGTAGTAACTAAAATTAAAAGGCCCAATGTGCGAGTCATTATTTATTACAGTGAATAAGTCTGAGGCTGTTGCACCACTGGGATGCTTCCAGAGTAAACACAGTAAGATGCTGCACGAAAATACTCCCATTAAGTGCACAGATCTTACCATAGGAGACACAGATCAGTGAAATGTACAGTAGAATATGCATTAGGCATAAAATATGCCATTTTAATTATGGTAGTAAAATAAAACTGACAAAACAGAGTAGTACAAACAGGAGGAGGCAGAGATGGCAAAGAGAGAAAACAGCATATATTGCAGACTAAAAACAGAATGTAACGGGTTGGCACGAACAACATATTAACAGATAATGTTATTTACCATATAAACAGAGGCAGTGTGAGATGCTTAGATTATCAACAGATGGTGGGAGCAACTTCAGTCTTTGTCCTGACTTTAAAAACTTAAGAACAAAAAACACCATTTATACTTACAATATCAAAAAAACACTGGCAGGCATCTATGGTGTTCAGCAGCTCATACACATGGTCCTGAATAAAGATAAGACACAAATGAGAGACATAACCTATGTAAAACAGTATTTCATGTGATGAACATATTATCATTTTTATAGACTTCATGCCTTTATAATCATACATATATTTGCATTTTACTTGAACATTGATATTAAGTTATTTGCTGTCTTATATCGGTAATGTATTGACCTGACTGCGACCCCATCACAGAAATATGCAAATGACCAGCAAGGAGTAACCAATAAACTACACGGGGGATGCACTCAGCCCTCAATATTTGGAATGAAATGGAATGTTTACTATATCAGTATAAACCACTTTATATGCAGATTCATACTGGAAGGCGATAATGTCTAAAATAATGAGAAAGATATAGAGAATTCTGCCAATGCATTTCAGTATGAAAACAATAATGACTAGTTTTGATTATTTTTAGTTTTTTTGTTTTTTTTTAATATGGACATATGTTTTGTTTCAGCAAAATTTTATGCCCTTTGTGCCAAAATTTTTTTATAAATAAGTAAAAGAAAAGGTATATCACCCTGAACTCTATGACATCCAGGAAGGAGTCATAGTAGGTTGAAGTGGCTGTCAACACTTCAGATTTCTGTCGCTGAATACAGGTCAGATTTTGCTGCAACACACAAAAGACAACATATTTATTGCTGGTAATTATTCTCGCTTTATAAAAGCAAACCAAAAGCACATCTTTCTATTATAAACCTTTGCCAAAGCTGCATTCAGACTTACAATATTCCCTCTGAAGTCGATGTTGGGGAACTTTTTATTGATGTACTTGATGGCGGGCTCCATGACTTTATCTGTCAGGATGGAAGGACGTAGTTTTGGGTCTGCACATGTCTAGAACAGATGAAGGACAGTGAGAAGATGTGATGTGTACAGTTTGTGCGATGGATTTGTTATCTTTGACCTTTTTGATAAATCCTATATTTTCCGCACATGTTGTACGTTGTGTTGATATTGTTTGCAGTTTCTCCTGAACATGATTTTATTGTAATTTATACATTCTGAGTGGTTCTTAGAAAACAGGGCTGTCAGCAGAAAGTCAGTAAATCCTGATACTGACTGTAAAAAAAAATCTGTGCAGAGTGAATAAAATGGTCCCTCCCTCAAGGTGACCCTGATAGTTAACATCCAGCTGCTCCCATGTGAAGCTCACAGCGTTAGATTGTGTACTATCTCCCATGTGTGAAGTCTAACTGCAAAAACCACATGCATCATCAGCAAATCTTAAATAGGTGAGGTTTAAAAACAGCTCCCTGCATACTGTACAGTGCACACACAGAGATGCTCACACTGTGTCAGAAAGAGATATGTGTGTTTCGCATTAAATGTTATTTCTCATGCGAACACTAGGAGAATGTCACTTCCTGAATGAGCAAATGTCTGGCGTGCAAATACACCAATCAGTCCATCACTGCTGTCACTTGACGATATATTGAACACGCCGACAAGGTGACGGTTGAAGGTTAAACGATCAGACGGGGTTATTACATGTTAGTGTGGTTCACATGTGAGTTTCAGCATTCAGTTGAAAATAACTGAAACCTGAGGTGACTGACAGCTCAGACTGACTTCCTGTTTGCACTTCCTCTTTGGAGAAATAAGCTCAGGGAAGGCAGTTCTATCTATACAACTCAGCAAGTGTACACAAATAACTTTTTTCTGCTGACATACACTTATTTCTACTTATCATATCATTACTTCAGTTTAAGTGTCAGGAGTTTCTGACTAAAACATTAAGGTTTCTCAAAAATATCTAGGTTATAATTTTAAGCTTTATTGTTATGTTAATACCATTTAAACACAAGATGAAGTATCTTAATATATATGGGTTAAAATATCTACATTTTAATTTAAATAAAATATCATTCATCTTCATACTGTATATATAGAGATGTATATTGTCCAATCTATCCAACCAGGTCTTCTTTCTGTTTATACAGTCATGTAGAAAGTGAAAATAGAAATGTCTATATACATATTTTAAAATCAGACTTAACCATCACTTTGTACCACCAATTAATAACAATTGGCTTTATTTCTTATTTGTCTTCTTGTATCTGTGAGAAGATACATATTTTGAGAAAATCACCATTTATATATGTCATAAAAAGTTGAGTTCCCTTTTTCTCGTCTCTGCTTCTCGCCCTAAGCCTGTCTATCCTCCCTCACCTTCTTTATGTAGTTCATGCGTATCAGCACCCCATTTCCCCTCTCATTGAGGATGGTGAGTTTTTCAGCCAGTTTCTGCTGGTAGTCCATGGCTCCAACTGCACCTCTCGCTCCGTTGAAGCCTTGGCCTCCTGGTCCTCTGTTGTCTTGAACCCTCAGAGGAAACAAGTGCACCCGGGGCCCCACCCTGTTGATGGGTCACATGGGGCTCATGGGTGTAGGAGGAGACTTGAGTCCTGTATTTGGGTTGAGCTTTAAATCCCCTTTACATTGTATTATTTTTAATATTTGAAGTAAACTAATCCCACTGTGTGTCTGTTAAACTTCTCATTCTATCTCTATTGTCTTTTGTTGTACACAGACAAAGCTACTTCCTCTTACCATAAAACTACTCCTATTTACTTCACCCAACTTCTGGCAAACAACTACAAACTCATCTACAAACTTATCAACTGTAATATATTTTTTAAAACAACAATTGAGATCAAACCCATTAAAAGATGAACAAAACACAAACTATTAATGAATTTTTATTTATCTCTCATTAATTCTGCATTTCACCACAAGATGGCATACTTTACCAACAGAAGCTGAAGTGGGGGATGGGGAATTCAATTATGCAACTGTGATACCATTGAACTTCTTAGATACCACAGTATTTTATGCCCCATGCTCATCAGCTGAATACAACAAAATGAAATATGGACACTACAGTATACACAGTATGGGATTAGACATTAATGTGGTATGAACTTATATACAACTGTTGTCCATAATATCATTTTTATAGCAGTTTTCACCCTTTGAAAATAGAAATACATTGATTACCTGCAAATTTAAGTCTTTTATCTTCATAAACATCCTCATATCAAGCTCATCATTTATATGGTTGGATGCACTGAAATTCCATTGTAGGGGCCACAATCACAAAAATACTGCGATGTCCAAAAGTACTCGATTATTTAACGAAGGTATGACCACTAAATGTTTAAAATTCTGAAATTATCAGTTTCATGAGAAAATAAATGTGTTTTAAAAGGATGTGAAACATGAACTCCAACTTATGAGATAGCATAAATAAAATGTTTATCTGTTCCAAAACTGAAACTAGGCTTTACATTTGTTTAACTGTTAAATGGTGCAAATGGAAATAGTAGCCTCTGTTATCTAGAGAACATATCTGTGGAAAGCCACACAATTCCCACATCAGGATGTTCTCACGTTCTCCATAATTACTGCGTCTGTAGACTTTGTCATGTAAACTAGAAACGCTCGAAGTTATTCAGCAAGCACGTGTTGTGTTTTTTCCCACCCAATAACTCCTCTTGGAATTTTGTGGCACAATGACTAAAGTGTAAAATGAAAGGTGAAGTGTAAAGTATGAAAGAGCTGAGAGAGAATAAAACATTTTAATGACAGTTAACAAGGTCAACCACAGCAAGTGCAAATGAAAGGATAGCAAATGTACTTGAAGAGGTAACCTGTTTATTATTTCCCCATTGGCACAAGCTCAGAGAGTGGTAGACATGTTAACAAGACTGTCTGGGAAAGCAGACTGGAGGATGTGGATGTGGGAGAAGGAGGAGCTGGAGATGGAGTTTTAGTGGATTGTGGGGAGTGGGGACAAGCGTTTTTCACTCATTATGACCAAGTGTTTTTTGTTCCAGATTCACTAGTTGCAGGTGGAACTAATGCAGCAGCTTGGACAGGATTATGGTCACAAATAGAAAACAACATGAGAACACCCACTGTTGGGTCTAGAAAAAGACAGATATTTGTGAGGCACTTTGAAGACCTGGATGAACATATGCAACCAAATTATCTATTTTTCTCTAATTTATGCAGGATCCCCATCAATTATTTTGCAGTGATAACTATTCTTCATGGGTTCCACACAAAAACAAGCAAGGCATTCAACCACTATTGACAACTGAAAATTATGGGAAAAAACTTCAGTGTAATGTTTAGTTCATAATATAACAAAAACCACATTCAAACATTTAATTATTGACGATAACAAACAATATATGGATTAACAAAGGAGTGGACTGTCTAGTTGATGTCCCATTATAACAAGTCTAACAATAACAATTTCATTTAAAGACATAACTGATTCTAGTTTACAATGTTTATTCAGTAAAATGACTTCACCGATTTCTTTCTGAATAACTGTTGGTCTTATTTTCTTTTTGAAGCTGCTCTCGTAACTAATGTGACTTAAATTTAGTAGTAGGTTTTGAATGTTAACAGTACAGTGTTCTTTAAAGTATTCATTATTGGTAAAGGTAACATGAAATGTCCCATGAAAGCATATCTTGTACCATAACTGATAACTAGCTCAAACTGTATGAGAAAAATGTTTCCAAAATGGGCATATCTGAGTGATATTTTACCTTTGCTATAACCAACTCAATGGGTTAAGTAGAAATGGATACTGACTATGCCATCAGAGAAGTAAAGTAGATTACACTACAGAAAGAAAGCGGAGAAAAAAAGAGCTCTTGGACCTTTAAGACAGTCGTTCCTTCCAGTCAGTGAACAGGGTTGCAGGAGAACTTAATGGTAATGATATGGGAAGGGTGTGGGGAAGTGCTTCCAGCTCCGGCTGCAGCCCAGATGTCAGAGGAAAGATGGCAAAACACATGGGCAGATCTAATAAATACAATATAGCAAATATAATATTGGTTGTTGTTGTTTTTTTGGGGCTTATGGGTAGAAAAGGTTAACAATTATAAACTGATGATAGATTAACATGTTCGAGACTGACTGTGAGGTACTTAACTCTTTCACGAATCGAAGCTATCCAAGAGTTCTGTCATAGGGTTTAATGTATTAAAATGTACATTTAGGCTGTAATGTTGACCTGATGAGGCTGTATTCACTGCTTTAACCCTTTCATGCATAGTGGTCACTACAGTGGACAGTTACTCTACAGCTTTACTCTTGTATATTCATGGGTTTTGTTGTTTTAGTTCCATATCAACCAACACGGTGGACACTTATGCATCATCTCATAAACTGCAATTCATACCATTATTGTAACTTTGCTGTTCTTGATTGGTTCTTGAGTGGAAATCAATTGTTAATATTTATTTTTGCATATTATCTCCATGAAGTGAGTAATAACTAGTATTAGAATATGTTAAAATGTGAGAAAACATCAGATTAGCTGCATCAAACATGGTTTCATTTCACTGTTTTCATATCACTTTATGATACTGGGTTTTAAATACATGTTTCTTTGCTTCAAGAATAAAATTCATGGTGTAGCTGTGTGGACATTTTTGTAACTCCATGAAAAACAGGTTGATTTAAACAAAAAAAATTCAATCACACTGGTTTTTTTTCATGCCTAAAGAGGAATAAAAACACTCAGGAAAAAAAATCTTGATTAAGGTTCTCATAATTCATGCATGAAAGGGTTAAAAAAGGAAATACTGTGAAGCCTAGCAACATTGCAGATCGTCTGTCATAAAATCAACACTTACAACATATACATATGCTCTACATTTAACTTACAACATGGAATCTGACAGTTTCAGTGCAATAGTTACAGCATAATGCAAGTAGTCATCATCATGTAATATATTCCTACTACAGTTTTCATCCGCCATTCCTCCTGTAAGAACTAATGCTATCAGATCTGTCACTATTACTGACTTTCTCCACCTTCAGTTCTTTTCGGTATCAAAGGATCTGGCATTTCTCTTTAAAGAAAATTTGACTCAATTTGGCCCCTGGCTGTGGCTCTGTACAGTGTGTAATTACAATCTAAATGGTTAAACATATAGAGGAGCTAAAAGAGGCGGCATTCTTCCATGGCACGTCAGGACATGGTACAGAAAGAGAGAAGGGAAAACAAGACACATGCCTAATGAAAAGGAAAACATATCACTGACAGACAGACAGCAGCAACGCTCACAGTTAATCATATCAAATTAATGGCTTAATGTTTTCGTGAAAGCAGTGAATTGGGATATATGCATAAAAGTTTGTGTATCTATGTGACAGATGGTTGTTATTTTTTTTTGCCTATTTACTTTGTACTCCAGCTAAACCAGTTTCAGTGGGAGAGTACTGTGAAGGCAAAATGAAACTGTAAACCTTTAAAAACTTAAGCTTGGCTGCTTACTGGCTGGATTTGTGCAGTACCCACGCTCAATCCCCAAGAGCACTTAAGTCTATGCTCTTTCAGCTGGTAGGAGTTACACGGTTTATTCTTGTGCCTACTTTGTGTAAATACAATAGTGTTTTATATTACTACACTACACTACTGCTACACTGACTCACCGTAAAAATAGAAAGATAGGATAGAAATTAACTAGTAAAATAAATAATATAGTAAATTTCTAGCATATATCCACTGTAAAATAAGTGAGTCAAAAAGAAGCACTCATTTTAGCATCTTCCATGTCAGGAATTCTGAGAGTTTTCACTCCATTAACACTTAACTTCAGCTCTTTTGTGGTTTTAAAGCAACTGACCAGATTTCCCGAAATAAGCAACCCTGTGGCAAATAAAGTAAACATGCAGAGTCAAGGCTGGTTCCACTTACGAGTCAAATTAATGTCTGCAGTACAAAAGTTTATTGATGGCAAGCTATTTTAATACACAAGCACACATTGATATTTTACAGTATGTCAGTCATTAAATGGATTTATGGTTTTCTTTGTCATAGATGTTCACTGTTGCAGAATATAGAATAAAACAAGTCTTGAGTTTGTGACTAATATGCAAGAAGAAAATGCCGGGGACAGCGTCAGATACAAGCAGATTATATACTGTGGTGACCCCTACATGGGGCAGTCAAAGTAATAATAATGGTAGTAGTAGTAGTAGTAGTAGTAGTAGTAGTAGTAGTAGTAGTAGTAAGCGTGTACAAGCAGGGTGGAATGGGTGGAGAAAAGTGTCAGGTGTGTTGTGTGATAAAAGAGGATCAGCAAGAATAAAAGGAAAGATGTACGAGACAGTGGTGAGACCAGCCATGTTGTAAGGGTTAGAGACAGTGGCACTGAGGCTAAGTAGAGGTGGAGGTAGCAGAGGTTAAGATGCTGAGGGTCTCTTTGGGAGTGACCAGGATGGTTCAGATCAGGAATGAGTACGTCAGAGGAACAGCACACGTTAGATGTTTTAGAGAAAAAGTCAGAGAGGCCAGGCCGAGATGGTCTGGACATGTACAGAGGAGGGATAGTGAATATACTTGTAGGAGGATACTGAGGTCGAAACTTCCAGGCAGGAGGTCTAGAGGAAGACCAAAGACCAGATTTATGGATTTAGTGAAAGAGGACATGAAGGTAGTCAGTGTCAGAGAAGAGGATGCGGAGGATAGAGTTAAATGGAGGGAGATGATTCACTGTGACAACCCCTGAAGGGAACAGCCAAAGAAAAAGAAGAAGAGTAGAAGTAGTAGTGGTGTTAGTAGCAGTAGAAGTAGTAGTAGTAGTAGTAGTAGTAGTAGTACAGGACTACTAATACTACTACTGCTATTACTACAACTACTACTACTACTACTACTACTACTACTACTAATAGTACTAGTGGTAGTTGTAGTAACAGTAGTAGTAGTAGTAGTAGAAGTAGTAGTAGTAGTAGTACTAGTGTTAGTAGTTGTAGTAGCAGTAGTGGTGTTAGTAATAGTAGTAGTAGCAATGGTGGTAGAAGTAGTAATAGTAGTAGTACTAGTACTAGTGGTAGTAGTTGTAGCAGGAGTAGTAGTAGTGATACTAGTAGTAGTAGTAGAAGTAGTAGTGGTAGTAGTAGTGGTAGTTGAAGTAGTAGTGGTAGTAGGTGTAGCACTAGTGGTGGTAGTAGTAGAAGTAGTAGTTGTAGTAGTAGTAGCAGTAGTGGTAGTAGCAGTAGTGGTGTTAGTAATAGTAATAGTAGCAATGGTGGTAGAAGTAGTAATACTAGTACTAGTGGTAGTAGTTGTACTAGGAGTAGTAGTAGTAGTAGTAGTAGTAGCAGTGATACTAGTAGTAGTAGTAGAAGTAGTAGTGGTAGTTGAAGTAGTAGTGGTAGTAGGTGTAGCACTAGTGGTAGTAGTAGAAGTAGTAGTTGTAGTAGTAGTACTAGTGGTAGTAGTAGTAGTAGTAGTAGTAGTAGTAGTAGTGGTAGTGGTAGTTGTAGTAGTAGTAGTAGTACTAGTAGATGGAGAAGTGAGTATACACTCAATTTTTGCTTTTTTTTTAAGTAGTCCAGAAAAATGCCCTGTTTTAGAAACAGTGACATGTAAGACTACTCTATTTAGTTTGCCCAAACATCCGTCAGTAGTACTTGCTCACTATTATAAAATGATCATGACTTGATCAAGATCCGTTTGTAAGTATTAGTAAGTCACACAAGCAGCTGCATGAATGTAGATGTAATCGACATGAAGTAAACATAGGATAATGCTAGCCTTTCATAATGTTAGCCTTTCATAACGTTAGCCTACTCACACAGTTTAACTAACGGTGACAAAATCTCTTCTCTAAATGTGCAGTCATATGACCAGTAGTTTAACGGTGACTCATTCTGAAACCACCTTAAAACTTACCTCAGAATTATGTATTCCATAAAAGTAGGTCCTCTCAATACATGCCACTCACTTGAAAGGCGTTTATTTTGCCTTTCTCGTTCAGCATTTCCAATAATTTATCGAGAGGTACGGTGACCTGTCAATCAACTGGGGTGGCACTGGCACCTGAGGTGTCCAATCAGGTTCCAGAGGTGGCCACCGGTAGACAGCAATATTTTCTTTGGCATGACCCGCCCTACTCTGCCTCTGATTGGCTCTTCAGTCCTCATGCCTAAAGTTAACCAACCTAATCAGTGAAGACTGTGAGTACGAGCCAATTAGAGACAGACTAGGGTGGGTCATGGCTTCACCATCCCAGGAAGAATTAAGAGCAATTTCGCTTGCAGATACTACTGAATGGTGAGCATCAAGGGGGATTTAGAAGCAGGTATACACAATGCTGACTGAAAAATAAGTAGGTATAAGCCATATACTGCAGTATACCCTGGACTACACCTCAGATAGTAGGTGTAGCACTAGTGGTAGTAGTCGAAGAAGTAGTAGTGGTAGTAGTAGTAGTAGTAGTAGTAGAGCTAGTAGTAGTAGTAGTAGTAGTAGTAGAGCTAGTAGTAGTAGTAGTAGTTGTAGTAGTAGTAGTAGTAGTACTGTGCTAGTGGTAGTAGTAGTAGTAGTGGTAGTTGTAGTAGTGGTAGTGGTAGTTGTAGTAGTAGTGGTAGTGGTAGTAGTAGTGGTAGTAGTGGTAGTTGTAGTAGTGGTAGTAGTGGCAGTTGTGGTAGTGGTAGTTGTAGTAGTAGTAGTGGCAGTTGTAGTAGTGGTGGTAGTAGTAGTGGTAGTAGTAGTAGTGGTGGTAGTAGTAGTAGTGGTAGTAGTAGTAGTGGTAGTAGTAGTAGTGGTGGTAGTTGATTCTCTGACTGTCTGTTGTGACATAAACATTACCAGTTCCATTATATGTATAAAGAATAGTCAGTCATCTTATTAGTTTATCTAATGTCATTAGTGGTTCATTCATTTACATATAAATGTAAACGTCTTTACTGGCATCTTGCATGTGATTAGAGGTATGAGACATCTCAGTGCAGGCCCTTTTGCAAACACCAGAGAAAGGATTTAATAATAATGAAGTACAATGTGTATTTGTATGCATACACAGGAAACAGTAGAAAATGTAAAACCTCCAGTTGGATGGGTGGTGAATTACATGAGTGAAGAAAATCACTCAGTGGATCTCTGAGTGCAACCACAGGACACTCCTAACTCTGACTTACTCTTGGTCTTATTTAGGCAGATAATTATACAGTACAGTGGTATATATGGTGGAAGGACTCAATAAATTGTGACAAGAAATATAGCAAATGGTTAGGTGAATGAAACCACACATAAACTGAACACTATAGAGTGTGCCAGTGGGTATCTCAGTGAATGAGCAGCAGTTTTGTAAACCCATTAACCTGGCAAGACTTCAGAGAGACGGAAACACAGACAGACAGAAAGGGATCAGACACAGGTTGAAATGCAGGTCACTGGATATAAATGAAAAAAGGAGGTGGTAGTGCGTTTTGAAGGATGAAGTTCGACAGTAATCCCCTAACCTGGCCAAGGGTTCAGCTACCGACTGTTTGTTTCCCATTATGTCTGAGAAACTGACCTGTAAAGTCCGGTCAAAACTCAGACTAAGAAAAAGTGACAAAGATGACTACTAATAAATTTATAGAACAAATGAACCAATAAATCACAGTTTTAATAAAGTGTGCTGTCAGAGCAAATTCATAAAGAGGCTCTGAGATATGTGCAGTTGCACAATGGCTGCTGCTTCCCACATGGTAAAGCTATCAGCTCTTCGCAAGATTTTCCAAAATACAGCAAAACTGTCATCTGATAGCATTTGCTGCTCCTGTGGGTCTTCTGCTAGATGAAGTATTTATAATATGCATGATCAAGCACAACAAAAGACACTTAAAAAAATCATTTAAGATTTAAAAATAAGTGAATTTAAAAAAAAAAAAAAAAAGCATTATAACAAATGTGCCTGAAGCATTTTCCATTTTCTTTCATGACTGTTTTTTCTCTGTATCCTGCTTCACTCTGGCATTTCTAAGTGCCTGTCAGGGCTCATTTAGCAGGGGTGTGTCCCTTCACTGCACATTGCACTTTTTAAAGGCAATTTGGAGTTATATTAATGGCCCAGTTTCTCCCACTCAGAAATCCCCACCTTTTTTTGTTTTCTACCTACTTTGACACAGATTTGTGACAAAGATAATATTTGGACACAGTATGCATTTACCGCAGCTCAAATTAAGCTCCAGTTATAGAAGCAAAAACAAAAGTAGCTTGTTTAAAATAGACAATTCACATAACAATAATTTGACCCTCACTCTTCAAACTGCTGCAGTGTTACTGTCAAGTGTGTTCCAAGCTGATGCATTGTCTTTTATTAAGCAAACAAAGTGCACAAAAATTGTCAAAGCTTGAGTGAAAAGAATGCAAATTGCTCACAGATGGTCTGGCCCCACATCGGAAACGGGTCAGCTGTCTGCCAGCAACTCAGCTGGTACCAGAGATTAAATAACAAGTGCTTTAATTGTCACATTTTTTTGCTTTTACCTCCCATGAAGCCACTCAAACTCAATGCACGTGAAGAAAGGCTTTGTGAGTGTTACTGAGACAATTAGATCTTAATGCACTAGGATTTATTTCAATATATTTTTGAGTATATGTTTGTAAAAGAAGCATTATTACCCATGAGTTGTGATGTTTTACCCCAGTGACCTCCAGAGTGACAATGAAGGCCTTAATACTTTTCTTACTGAAGGTGTGTGATTTACACAATACAACAAAAAAGGCACTTGTGATTTTTCATAAAGTTGCAGGATTTTTCCCATATCTTTGCTTAAAATGATTAGACCCACTTAGCTGATATCATTTGGTTTGGGAGTGGGAGGAGCTGATGAGAAACAGAGAGAGAGAGAGAGAGAAACTTCATGCAGAAAAAGATGATAGAAAAGTGGAATATAAGGAGTAAAAGGATGGGAAGAGGAGGGGAAAACTAGGTGAGAGGGAGGAGAAAATAGTTGTGAAGAGAGTGGGTTAGAAATTCTTTCACTGATGTGGGGTTTCCTTCCTGACAAAAAGTTCTAAACATGGAATGTAACAAGTGTCTGAGGGGGAACTTCCATTGTACTGTGGATGTGGGTGCCTTCTTATGTGTGCTGCGACACCTTCTGATTTCAGGGAAAGTCAAATGTTCCATTCTGCCCTCCTCTCTCTTCTCATCTTCCCTCTTGCCTGCCAGAGTGTCTCGTCATGAGAAGAGAGTTAAGGTATGCCAAAAGGAAATAGCTCTAGCAGTCATGCATCCAAAACTACTAAGAGCAACCGCAGCAAGTCTCTTTTCTTTCAAGAACCTCAAAAACTTAAATTGATTGTGCAGAAGATGGTGTTATTCTATAAATGGCATTTAAATGATCTATAAAAAGAAGAGCGCATTAGTGCTTTTGTGTTCATTATTGTATTTAAAGCCTTTCTCTCTTTACCAAGCTTGTGTCTTTTTCTGTAATTTAGTGACACACACTTCATTTAACAGACCTGATAGCATTATTGTTTACTGCAGCTTTCTCTTACATTCTTAAATAATGTCTTTTAAATGAACTTTAAAATCACATTTTATCGCTGATTTTATTGTCTATTTTTATTTTAATGTTTTTATATTTTAACCCTTTCATGCATGACGTCCACATTTATGGACACAGTTTAAGCTCACTTTCCAAAGGGTTATAAAGGCAATATAATAAACCACATGGGGGCAGTCTCTATAGACCCCAAGCAATACAGTGAAAAAAGTATCATTTAGTTTTAGACTTCGGACTGCTCTGTGATCTCAGAAAGTTAACCTCTTAAGACTCAGCTATGGTTTTCTGTTCAAGTTTGTGGACAAGTTTCACAGACAAAAAAAAAAAAAACTGTCCATCGCAAAGAACATTTCATAGAAAAAAATGCATCTGAAAAAACTGTTGCATCATGATTTTTCCAATATAGGTAATTGTTTAATTAAAAAAAGCCAAAACTTGTAGTTTCCTGGGTCTCAGGAGGTTAAATATCTTCCTAATAAAACCATATTAAAAAAAAAAAAAATCAAAATGCATTTCAACTTTAGCCTAATTTTGAGTAATGTAATCAATCTAAAAAAAATCTAGATACTTTTTTTCATAATTCATGCGTAAAGGGTTAACTTTCTCTCATCTTAAATGTATTTTTATGCCACTCCTGTGACGCTTTTATGTTTTATGTAAAGCACTTTCAATTGTCCTGTACATGAAATGTGCTATACAAATAAACTTGCTTTGTCTTGCCTTAACCTATACTTTTTTGTTTTTCTATATATATTCAAACAGCTTTTGGATGTGTTATCTCTTGTGATCCCCTTTTGTTTGCTGTGAATTCACACACAAGAGAATACAACCTGAGTCTTCAAAAATAACACACTCCACTTTGCATCGCCAACAAACGTCATGACTGATGAATATTTGTTGCTTTTTCACCACTGTGAGTACCTATAGGTGGCGCACTCTTCCTGGCAGTAGCTACGCTGAGTCAGTATGGAGACCTGCAGCTCTGGCCCACTGTCTGCTGTCTATGAGGCCATTGTATCAGTGAGGTAAAGATAGCATCTCTCAGTAGACATCACCTCCATAGACACAGAGTGCCCAGTGTTCACGTCCAATCGCCCATGAATAAGAGCTCAGCGGCTGGCTGAAAACTCGGCCCTGCTCCTCCTGTCAGCTCTCTCTCTCATTTTATTTCTGTTTTTCAATCCGTTCCCTCTTCCCGTTTTCTGTTTCTTGCCCAATTTTACCAAACCCCTAACCTGAACCTGAACACACTTACATCCTTAAACTTAAACTTGTACAGTGATTTACCGCTAATTGTTTGCATATAATCTGCCTTATCTCACATTAAGGCTTCCACTTTGTATAAATAGTATGAAGATAATATGATCAGAGATCAGTGGAAGTACAGCTTGTCATTCCTGAGTTTGACTGACTTAAATTATAATTTCAACATCTCTAAACAATGATAACTTCAAGTATTTGGTTGTCTGCCAGTCTCTTATGAACATCCAATACAGTCCTCTTCTTCTTCTTGTTCCCATGGCAACCAGGAAGGTCAGACCAGGTGTGTATAAACCTGTCATCACACTTGCTTGGCAGCCGATGAGGCTGACGATCGACAAGGTAATTGTTTCTGTCAGAGAGATGTGCTGATCTGCCCTCCCTGCCTCTGTGGTAATAAGTTCAGAGCTACAATAAGTAGGCAGTTACTGAAATGAGCACCTTCGTGGAGATGAAAATGTTAAAAGTGTTTGTGGATCAATGTTTTTGTCATTTTGTTACATTTTATAAAAGACACTACACATCAATTTTATGTATAACTGTGTTATGTATAACTCTGCAACGCCATGAGTCTGCCAAAGACATTAGTTGGGTTCTTTTCAGTAGAATGTGAAAACCAGTATATTGTCTGTACATGATGAGCCCCCTTTCACTACTTCCTTCCACTAAAAGTCTAGGGTTAGAGCTTTTGCTGAAATCATAGTGTCCTTTGTGAAAAGTGGTTATACTTTTTGTAATTAAATGCTTCTGTCATAAAAAAGAAAAAGAAAAAAAATAGTCCCGCTCAAGTGTTAATTTCCCTATAAACACTAACACTGTTCTGTTGCTCCCATGTGCTGTAACAGTTTGCAGGATAACCTCTGTCAGCGCAGGAGCACACAACTATGTTCTGTCATTCCTCAGGTAATTCTTGAGACCCAGCCCAGCTGCACTTCCCCTCCGCCCCCACCAACTCAAATTACCACATTCCTTCCCTGCTAACCTGGTCTTTAGAGTCTAAAAGTGAAGGAAAAAGATGCCTGAGGAGACATCTTTTAGAGGAGTAGAATCAGAAGTGAACAAAAAAAGACCTGTAAAGTTAAAGTACGGAGTGTTTTTGAGGTTTACAACAGCTGAAACCTGCAGTTGATTATTCAACACCAACTCCAGACAGAAAGAGGTCAAGTCACTGTGTGCTAAGTAATGTGTGTACAGCCTTTTTTCAGAGGAAGTATGGGAAAGCTTATTGAATACTGAAAAGAAAAGATGTTGCTTTAAGAGCAATGAACTCTAAATATGTAACTATTAAAAGATTTTAACATCAAATTTGAGCAAATTGCACTCATTACACCTTATTTACCAACATTTCATATGTGTTATTTGGTGTTCAGTAGTCATAATTCACACCACAATTTTCCTGTCCTCAAAATTTGAGAAATAAAAGATAAGTCCTTGTATGTAATATGATTTAATATAATATACAATATGCAAAATAATATACACTATGATACATCACAATATATGATAGGATTTAACCTGATTTACCCCATAATATTTTCATTTAATTATTCTGATTCTGAGACACAAAACAATAGGACACAATTTAAATGATACAGTATACGATGCCATACAATATGCTACAGTATACAATATGATATGATAGGATTCATTTGAGATAAGATGCAATATCATATATTATGATACAATACAATACAAGATATGACACAACAAATAATATGACATGATATGATATTAAATAAAATGCAGAGATATGACATAAATAAATTACACAATATACAATACAATAGATAGATAGATAGATAGATAGATAGATAGATAGATAGATAGATAGATAGATAGATAGATAGATAGATAGATAGATAGATAGATAGATAGATAGATAGATAGATAGATAGATAGATAGACAGACAATATATGATATGCAATATATAATAACAAGTACAAATAGAATACAATATACGATACAATAGAATGTATATGATATAATACATTTTTTTCTATTATCCTCCTTGTGGAAGTTTGTCTTGGACTCAAAATACTGAATGTCACAATTATTTTAGTAGAAGACATAAACACAAAATATTATCAGTTGTGCCACTCATAACTATAATCTAAAAATATTGTGCACACCTGTAGTAAAAGACACACGGTCAATAATTTGAGGTTTCTTATTTATAAACTGCCACTTATAAATATATGTTATTCATGTTAAGGACACTGTTAAACTGTCAGTATCTTGTCTGAGCATCATATTATCACATATGAACACAAATGTAAAATAAACTTTCTTTAACTGAAGTAATGCTCTGAATTAATAAAGCTGAGAATAGCGCTGGACACTTTATTTTGACAGTTATTCAGGAAAGCACTTAGGAGAAGAACTGTCTTATGGGAAATAAAAGTCCAAATCAATTATCTGTTTCCCATCCCTCATCTTCACAACTGCAGGATTCCACATACTGACAGCATCTCTGAGATACTCTGACCTGATTATTTCTCCTTCTCTAGACACTTTGATCTCTTATCCAATTGCAACATACAATTTTATATATAAACATCAACAACTGTGGCCTTTAAGTTTCTCCAGCGCTGTAGGCAGCTCCCCAGGACAGAGAAATGAAGAGCAAAACATCTCCCCCTCAGGAAACAGGATGTCCCAGCTCAGACGAGTGCCCTCAGAAAGCTCAGACCCCCAAACAAAATAAAGTGTTTCCAAAACACAATATGGGGTAATCGGAAGCTGAGGGGCCACCCAAAGCTGTTTCAACCTTTTGATCATCCTTTCGTTTGCATTTTTATGTCTTTCCAGAAGCAGAAACTGTGCCAAGTTAAATAGGTTTTCCGCAAACGTATTCGTAAGATCAAGAGGGATTGTGCTTTGATGAAAAATAACATGGTTCACATGCTTAGATTGTACATGTGCTTAAAAGAAGATATTCACAGATTATTGCACACAACTACCTCAAGCATCAGTACCACAACATTTTTAACATGTTCAGTATTTAATAATTGCAGCCCTTAAGCCCTTCACATTAAACATGTTTTTAGAGGTTATATGCACTACTGATATTCCATACTATCAAAGGAAGGGGGGGGGGGGGGGGCTGAACCAGAACACACTCACAGCTATTAAAACCACCCACAAATTAACACAACACTTCTACAGACCGCATCTCTCACTGCATAAAGTGTGGTGATTATTATTTACAGACATCTGTATTATGACTTTTGTCAAGTTTTCTTAGGTGCTCCCAACAACACTGTGTCATACATTTTATTATGCTGTGTCTGCTGATCGTTTACAATAGCTCTGTTAGCTTAGCTCTGTTTTTAGACTGAAAACAGCCACAGTTAAACCACAAATCACCTTCGTTTTCTGAATGGTTTGTGTTGTCAGTAGCTGCACCAAAGATCTGTTTAGAATCATCCAAACAAGGTCAGAATAACTGTCACTGTTTAGTCTGAACTGTGGATCAACAAACAGCCAATTTAGCAAAGATAATAAAATCACAAAATCTATATTCTAATACTGGAAGGTCTCAGAGCATCTGTGTGTGTGCGTGCGTGCGTGTATCTACGTGGTTCTGAGAAATTGAGACGTTTTTAACTGGACAATTTGGTACCCATACAGTCGAGGAATAATCCCATCTCCACATTAAATATCTTTTGTGGTTGATAGGACCAATATTTTGGGAGATATTAGTAATTTTGGAATACATTTGCAATCAAGCTGCTATGCTCATGATTGTTGATGGGAAGCATAGTACCATGCTGCATGAAGGGAAATTAAGTTAAAAACAGGAATGATGCCTTTACTAACTTCAGTCCCTAGATATTGGTATACATATATTAATTATCATTTAAATTTTAAAGAATGATTTACCAAACAATTTGTATGTCAGTTCTTCAGTCTCTCCCAGCACAAAAGACTACCACATTGGGTCAACGCACTAGTGACTTTATGTAAATCTCATAAACAAACTCATCAGTAGAGAAGAAACATTGTAATTTCAGCATCAAACTCCATTCTTTTCATTTAGAGCTGTGTCTGGTGAAGAAAATCACAACTGCACTTCTATCTTTTATGTATTTGTCTCTGAATGTTTGCCCTTAACTGTTATCATCCTTAACTTGCCACATTCTGACATTTAGGTCAAGCACCCAACAGACTTAAGGCTATAGTAACTCAGCACTGCCTCTAGTGGTCACATACATTCACAGCACATATCTCTGCAATGCAGTACACTAAAATCCATAATGTCACAACTCAGTATTCTAATCTAAAGGATCTAATTATACCTTTTGGCCAGTTAAAAAAAAAAAAAAAAAAATCAAAGCAGAAACATTACCTACAGTTTTAAATATTCTGCTTATTTTTTCCTTGCACCATTATTGTGTTAAAACATACAAAGTGACCAGTTATTTTCTTGTTATATTTCTGAGAGAATAGTTACTCAAGACATGTTTGTTGCCACAAGGACTTGATACATTTGGTTCGGAGTTCAAATAAAACTCAATGATTTGTACCATTAACATGCACTGATATTCTTATTATTATGAGAAAACTCTCAGAAAGAAAGAAAATATAAGAAAAGAAGAAAAATACTAAAATACTGATTTTAGCTTTTCACTTTAAAAGGAGGAATATCTGCCATAATATCCATTGTGTATTTTTTTATATTTCCATAAAAAAATTTTAATCTATAATAACGTAAGATGTGTGACATTTGGTACTGGGTGTCCACTTAATGTAAATCTCTGGAAGACGTATACAGATCTATATAATTGGTTTTAATTACTTCCATCATCTCATTCGTGATTTCTAGGACAGCTCTTATTTGTGTACCTCCTTGTGAAGAACACTGAAAACTTTAATACTAAGGTCACACGCACACACAGCATAGATTGACTTGAATTAAAGTAAATCAGTCATTCACTTTTATTTAGCAGCATCTTGAGCAGGTCCAGGAGCCAGAGTGGGTCCCCCTGGCCTCCAAGGCCATATGATCCCTCTGCCCATGGTGGAATGAGATCGGGCCTTTCATTTCCTCCCTGCGCTCGCTCTGTGCTGCAGATGCCTGGTTCCTTTGGCCTGTGAGCAGATCTGAATGTTGCTCACAGCGAGCGGATCCTAATGCACAGCGGCGGGGACCTCTCCTTGTCTGTTGTCTTTGCAGATTTTACCCTTGCTCTGTTTTCCGCTACAGGGGGAAACGTTTTCCATTACTGGGAAAGGAGCATGAATGGCTGCTTTGTCGGAAGGTGTTCATGTTGATTTGGTCACGTTTTTGAGTCCCCCCCGAGGACCACCACCACAGTGTACCCCGTCTCACTTCTCCTTTTACTCTTTCTTTCCCTCTGATTTCCTCTTCTTTTCATACCTCAACTTAATGAGAGTTGTAGATAAGATTTATCAACAAACACTCTGTCTATCTGCACTTATTTCACTTCATCCATCTCTCGTCGTTTTGATCACAGGAAGTAAGAAATAGAGGGTAGGACTTAGGAAGCTTTGATCCAGATGGAGCTGTCTGAGAGCATGAGTAAGACCCAAGGGCCAGTCCTCAACAAAGGATGCTCAGTCCTCCAGGCTTGACCAACTTTATTTCATGAAGAAAAGGAAACACTCTGTTTTCATCTCCCATATGTCAACTTTAGCATCAGCACATTCTTCAGTCAGAAACTCCCATTTGATTTCACACATCTAAGTCTGCTTTGGCATTCATTAGTTCAAAGGACTGAACAAAAATCTCGCCTAATGCAAACTCCTAAATAAACTTCTGAAGGTTTTGTCTTTCCCCAGATCAATGAATAAATACTTGCAGATAGGTTACTATTATACATTTTGAAATATGTACAATATCTGTGTTTGTGAACCAAATATATGTTTCATTTTAACATTTCTATCTATGTTATTTATCAACAATATTGTATATTTAACCTGTTCTCTGACTTTGTGGCCTTTCTTCAATAGGTAGGAGGTGGTTGGGGCAGATGGTGGATTTGCAAAATCCAGGACTTTACCAGCACAGAGTGTAGTTTGTAGCCTTGCCTAATTTTGACAATAACTACATTGTGGATCAGAAGAGTTATTCAACCAAGATTTGGTTACCTCATCTTTGCTGACTCTTTTATATTAAAGCAAGCCATGATATCTTGATAACTAGAACAATTTTTTCTGGTGACTTTAAGATTATTTTTTTTCTATATATATATATAACCTTTCCTAAATGATTTATCAACATTTATTATAATATTACCCAATGCATTTTACATTTATCATAAAAAAAAACCTGGTATTTTCCTGTATTAATTTACTGACCATGTAGATGTTCATGTTCAACATAAAAGCTCAGAGTAAATTCAAAGGTAATTTGGTCAAAACAGAAAAAACTCAAGAAAAAGTGACTATAATTAACAGGAAGACAAAAAATATCTACAACCAATAGTATTTGTCGAACTACATGGGTGACAGTGTTTCCACATTGGCTACAGAGCCTCTAATGCCCAAAAAGACACATCTGATATCACTGAAAAGACTAGAAATTGTATTTTAGCTGAATTATTTAGATATATTAATTCAATGAGTGACATAAAAGTTAATGCATATTTTAGCGCAGTAGAAGCTTTTGGTTGCTGTGTAGGTCTTTGAGACCTAAGTACTGCCAGGCTCTGAACCTAAAAATGAAATGTATTTCTGGTTAAAAATTGCGTCAATTATCTGTTGCAGAAATTTGCAGTAGCAACATTTGACAAAATAGAGATTTCCAGATTTTCCATTACCATTAAGACAAGTTGTTGAATATGGACTGATCCTGAGTTTAACTTGACCTTTTTCTCTGTTTAGTCACATAGATCATCTTCTGATCCCTGAGACCCCTTTGACGTCCCTTGTCTGAGGATAGAAAACACTGACATAACTCATCTGTAAGGCTTTAAATGAAAAAAAAAATGCAGTGGGACAACAATGTAGCCTAACAACTCATTCAACACTATCTACACTTAAGTGGCTTTGTAACAACATCAGCGGTCAGAGAGGTCACCGAGGGCGACCGCTGTTTGTGGGAGGGCCGCCCGTATCCAGGGATATCGCTTCAAGAAGCACAGTGGATGAGGAGAGAGGTTAGTGGGAGGCAAACAGAGCAGAGGGTCAGTTTGTTTGGGATTCTTGAGAGGAGATAGGAGTTTCACAAAGCCTTTCTAATGGGAACCAGCTGACCGCTAATAAAGCTATAGCCAGGCTGGGGTTATTTGCTTTTATTGTGGACCTTTAGTGTGTGTGTGTGTGTGGGGGGGGGGGGGGGGGGGCTTCTGTTTATTGTGTTTTATGCTCCCGTGCCCCTCAAAAGGACGAAAGCAAAATTTAGACTGGGTTAAGTTTACTTTGCATCCACTGGATTTTATCATGCTACTCTCTGAGTTTTCCCAGAGTGAGAGATTTGCTGAAACACCATAATGTGAAAGCAGAAAATCCAGTTTTGCTGATTTTATCCTACACATTGTTATTTGATTTTCCTGATTATATTTTTCAAGCCCTCAACAGTAGATTAGGTTAGCGCAGCATTTAGTGATGAAGCTTGAGCAGCACAACAGTAAGAAATGTATGAAAAGATACAGGTTAAATGACTTTTTTATTTGTAGTTATGCATGTTTCTGTGTATTTGTCACTGATTTGTTAAGTTTGATTGAGCATCCAGTCTCTGCTCTGTTTGCATCATAATGACAGTTATTACTCTGTCAGTAGATGTAATAAAGACGCCCTTTTCATGATTGCATTGTCAGTGCAGTGATTCATTTCAAACCATAATATTTTATATTTTGACCAGACAGAAATTTGTTTGCATCATAAGAAATATGAGCTGTGGTTGTGCTGAGTGAATGACTGACACTGTAATACTGTGCAGAGGGGATTACATTCACTCCCTGTAGGCTGTGCCCCCTTTTGCTGAACTATGGGATATGTCTGGTTTCCTGGTAAGAGCTTTTTCTACTGTTCATCCAAAATCAACATGGAGATCATGCTCTGTTTGTGCACAGAGGCAGCAGATAAAGGAGAATTAGTTTCCTCTCTCAATCTTTGTGTCTTTTTTTCTGCTCCAAAGAGAAACAAGAGTGTTTTGTTTTGTCTGAGCTTCTGCTGTGCCATAGACCGTGGTGGTATTTTTCTCAAAGGACGCTTGATTAACTTCTGGAAATGATCCAAGTTACTCTAGGTGTTGGGTGAAAGTTAGTTTTTTGTTTTGTGGGCAAAACATAGCAGATGAGTTTGTAA
Source organism: Sphaeramia orbicularis (assembly GCF_902148855.1). NCBI lineage: Eukaryota > Metazoa > Chordata > Actinopteri > Kurtiformes > Apogonidae > Sphaeramia > Sphaeramia orbicularis. Next base: position 36,824,266 of record NC_043961.1, read on the forward strand.
AGTCCTTTGTAATCACTGAGCAGGCACATACAAGATAGAAAAGAGACATAAACAAAGGTGCTTGATTTCTCGGTTTCTCAGAAGAACGGTAGTCCAAACACAAATATGGGTGCGTGCTCACTATCTGATTCTGAATATCTGATCTAATGAAGGCTCTAAGTATGTGTTTAAAACTGTATCTGTTGTGAGTGATGAAAACATGTTTGTTTGTTGTTTTTTTTTAAAGGAAATGTTTGAATTTTGATGCTCACAAGCTGTACTTCATTTTTCTAGTCCATCCACCAGCAAAAATAAGAATTTTCCAAGCAAAAGCAGAAGAAAATAATGCCATGATGTTGAAGCAACAAAATACACTATGAATATTAAATTGAAACTATTCTGAAGGGATTTAGAAAAAAAAAAAAAAAAACTAGTAATACAGTGTTCCTCTTCCTTGTTGAGAAAACAAATATATAAATATAAAGGAATACATTTTTTTTTTTTTTTTGCATATTTCTAAGAACAGAATAAAGTATGTTTTTAAAATAATGCTATTTCCTTGTCTTTTTAGATAAGATTACAGTTGATGTTTTTGAGAAATACATTGCATGTGACATAGGCTGTTTTCCTCCCACTCAGTTGTTTGCACAAATATACATCCCACTTTGCTGATTACAACCGCAGAAACTGATGGAAAATATTTAATTAGTGCCCAGACATGATTGCTGTCTTCGTGCAAAAAGTTTGTGTGTGTGTGTGTGTGCGTGCATGTGTGTGTGCATGTGTGCATGTGTGTGTGCATGCATGTGGTTGTGTGTGTGTGTGTGTGTGTGTGTACATGTGGATGCAAAAGGAGATGCTTTTAGCTCATACGGTTTTCTTAGCAATTGTTTTTCCTGTATTGAATTCTAGTACCTTAAAAAACATTTACACAGTTAATTTTTCCAATTGCTGTATACCAATTCAGTACTGTTCGTTAATGAACAAATTAAAGTTGACTCACTGAATATTTGGAGCATTTATGAGTCTATAACTATTAAATTCCAAAATTATTGAGCAACTTTTAAAAGAATATGAAGGAGGAGTTTTACATTTACAGCAAGAAGATGTTTGGCCACGGTCTTGCTTCATCACCTGTATTAAAACCAGTTTTCGTTTCTGCAGCACAATCAATAGTGCTTACAGTGCTTTAGTAGAGGTCCAGCTGCTACTGTGCTGGATGAGTGTGATGCTTCTCACATGGGATGAATACAATCCAACTGCCAAGAAACTTAATCTTCGCCATGCCACTCCCAAACAATCTACAGATGGGCCACAAAACATTGGCCTCCAATCAGAATATAGTTTGGGAAAAAAATACCGAAGGCTAAACTAAATGATTCCTGGCAGTCACTTGCGATTGAATTTCTCTTAAATCTTTTTGTGTTTCAAAGTACAGTGAGTCGAGGGGGGAAAAAAAAAACACAATTGGAAAAAAACAAGCACGTTCATTTAATCATTTCAGCAAGTGTGTGTAGAGATTTAAGGATGAATGTTGCATTGTTGTACTGTACAGAGAGTCACTCTTTACAATAAACTGCTCAAGTACAATCTCTGCCTCTCCTTTTCCTTTGGGAGTCTTTCAGATTCTCCTCAGTGCTGGAAAATAAAAACAAAGTCATTACTTCACATACTTTGGGCTGATTTATATTTTTATAAAGGGAGCCCCATGAGAAGCATAGGTCCTGGTGTTTATTCTACCTGAGCTGTGATGGGTCACCCTCCCTCTTCTGTTGTGCCTGATCATATAACACATTTGGTACCTGGAATCTTTTTCACTGTAAGTCTGGGAAAAGTTGGTGCTCCAGATTGGCCTGGAAACGGGTAATCCTGCTCATTTTGGTGCGTCAGACTCTTGGATAAATCAGGACCTTGTCTTGCCCAGTATTGACACAGGCCTGTTCTCTGCCCCTTGAAAAGCTGTCACTGTCTGTATGAGGTGAACACTTAACAATCCAGACTTTTAGCTACCTGGGCACGAATAGACGACCTAGACGACCAAAGGATTCCACAGGCAGAATGTATAGAGGGCTCTCTGTAGAGGGTGGTAGAAAAATGTGCACAGGGTTGAAAAGTTGTTTTCATAAGGAGGGATGTATATAAAATTCTGGAAAAGCCAAACCCATGCTGGTCTATATCCTGACTACTGAAAATTAAACATTTAAGATTTGAAAATGGATATGGTTAGAATTTAGTTTATTCATTAAGTACACTCGCCAGTCTAATAAATAAAAGCTTTATGTGACATTCACCCTAGATTGCAGGAACAATAACACATGAGAAAATTGTTTTAGTCAGAGTTTCTATTCTCAGACATGTGTTTTCTTACTCTCTTTAAATGTGCCAAAATAAACCCTGACAAATCAAGAGAGCAGACACTAATTGTCCAGACATGCAGAGTTCAACGGGGCTGAAAGACTCAAATCCTAATTGGTGTAACAACAGTCTGCCAGCATGGGGCTTAATCACAGAGATAATGCCTTTTTTCATTGTGGTTGTACACTCATTAATGCACCTATTCTTGTGATGACATAGCAGTCAAATTATGGGTCTAGTTTGGATTTTGCACATTTTGTATTTAGTACCTCTTCTTGAGCATGGTCTACCTGTCTCTGTGGATAATCTATTTTACAACAGGTTTCTTTTTATTGTCTGGAATAACTCTCACTTTGTTTTTGTGGCCTTTAGTTTTTAGTTTAGTTTGGGTTTTTTGCTTGTTTTGGGAGTGTTTTTATTTTATAATAAACCTACCTTGTACTAAATGTCTGCTTAAAACTTCAAGCAAACATAAATTAAAAGTTATACTGGCTATGTTAACCCTTTATTGGGCAAGTGACTATATTCGGTAATTTCAGCAAACATTAAATAGGGGGCCAATCCTGTGTCTCAATGAAGTCAAGAAGCATGTTGGTTTTTATAACACTATATAGTGATTCAGAGAGACATGAGCTATACTTTGAAGCTGTAAGCAGTGAATATGAATGATTTTTGTCTGTTTATGACCTTATAATCGTTCTTTTATTGCATGTTTTATGGCAAGAGGAGGGAGACTGTTGTCACACCAACTAATGAGGAGGTAGACGACAATGTCCAATAACACAATAAGGTTGAAATTTTGAATTTCAGAGTATTTCAGTGAGTGCCCTATAAAAGAATAAGGAGCAATTCTCTTACAAAAATCACATTTAATCAAGAGAAAGAGTTAACATGACAGTAACCAATTTCTAAATAAAGGTTTCTAAAGCCTTCTCTAATCACAAACAGAAGGAAAAAGATATTAATGTTACTTATTTCTCTAAAGTCAGTCACAAACTTAGATTTGAACAAGTTTAACTAATTCACCTTTTCACCTCACCATTTTTTGGACTTAACATGTGAATCTGAGATTCAAATAACTGTGATATCCATTAATTTTAATACATTTATATGTATATTTCTTTTAAAAAAGCCTGTACAACTCAGTACAGTTCTCTAGTCCATCTAAAACATGGGGGGAAAAAAGTTAAAGAGTCTTTCTTATATTTGCTTTATATTTCTACATTACTTTGACAAAAATTACCCTCACATTTCTTAAAATTTCAAAAAGCTGTAAAAGTTACAATGGTTATGCTGATTCATATTAGTGCAAGAGAAAGAGGTAATATAACAGCAGCCAAAGATGGTTTATTTCCTTGGCTGGGGCTGAGGCACTCATCAAACATTTGCTGTACTGAACTCATCTGTTTGGAGGAGCAAACAGAGCATCTTTGGCATGCCACATTTCATCCCGGCCATCAGAGCTTGCGCAGTGTCAGAAAAATACCTCTGCTCCAGGGCTGAGTTTACCTGTGGAAACAGTATAAACACTGAGACTTTCTAAACTGCTGGCCCACTCAAAGAAAATAGAGGCGCTACAGAGGGAATTTGACTTTCTAGTCTTACAATAAACCTGCAGTTGGATAAAGTTTCCAGAGTGGGAGGTAGAATCATCATAACTGCTTCACCAACAGACTTCACTATAGTTCCTTTACTTTCCCTTCACTGTTTGCAACCAAAACATATAGAGAAGATATGGATGTCACCTGCCAACACTGAAAAAGACGCTCCTTAAATAAAATATGATCTTGGCAGTACCATTATACATTTCCATTAAGTATCTCTTTTAAGGCTAAATGTCAACATACTGGTCAGTCAGCACCAGATAACATGATTAAACACAAAAAAATCATATTAGTCTGTTATCAACCATTCATATGATAACCTGAGATGTGAATGAGGCAGCCTAAAGAAATAACATCATTTTTGCAGTTCCAGGAAATGTCAGTTTTCTGCCAGAAACCAGATGCTGAGTCAGCATGTTGGTAGCTGTTGTAACAAAACTGAACGATAACAGTGCACGAATATTGTTTGAATAAATATGACAATAAATGGCTCGGTGAAGCACTGCCCACCTCTGGATTTTGTGGTTGGTACATCGTAGGTTACTGGATGTCTTAAGTCAGTCTGGGTGGTGTTGTGGCGTAGTGGTTAGCACCTCCACCTCACAGGAGGTCAGATTGTCAGTTGGACCAGGACTTATCTGTGTTGAGTTTGCCTGTTTGTCTCTGGGCGACATAGGTTTCCTCCAGGTCCTCCCATTCACGCATATCAAAAACAGGTATTTGTAGATCAATTCAGTCAATCAATCAATCAATCAAATTTAATTTATATAGTACCAAATCATAAGAAAAGTTATCTCATGATATTTTACATATCGAACTGGCTGAAACCAGACTCTCAAGCCAGTTTACAGAAACCCAACAGAATCCCCCAGTAGCAAACACTTGTCACTGGTGACAATGGCGAGGAAAAAACTTCTAATGTGTCAGTCACTGATGCCAGGTGTGCATGAAGATGGATCAAATATAGAGGCTGAATTTCCTCATAGGGATAATTATGTGAATTAACCTTTACAGTGCACATATATCTGCTAATACTTCATATTATTAACATATATACTGGTATCCTATTAGCGCTGTTATTATCATTATAAACAACTTTGCTTCATTTTGCATGTTTTTCACTTCATAATCTCGTAATAACTGTTCATTTATCGTTAGTACAGAGGTTTTACATGTAATACAATCTTCATGTTTTACTAAGGCCCATAATAAGAAGAGTGTATGAAGATTATACAGTGAATGGAAAATATGTCGATGTAAAGCAAAACCATATAAAACTTACACCACCGCACATATTTGCAAAGTGAAGATTTGCTTTCCTGTTTTTGTGTTCCTCCAATTACCCGATTCTCTCTCTGATCTCTTCAGTCTGTTTTCATGTGACTTTGTGGAAACTGGCCCCATCTGAATCACCTCAGGTGAACAGAGCAGTCATTGAACCCGTTTCTGAAGTTATGTGCTGAATGTCTGCCAACGGGCGATTATAGCTCACTGATCTACCACCCAGGTCCACTGTGGGGGTCCATGCTAGAGGTGAAAAACATACTGGCACTCAAAGCATATGCATGGATTGAATATAGTAATGTGTGATTACGGTGAGTGGCATCAAATCACCTACAGCACTGAATTTAGAGATTTATATAAACGTTAACTTCTTGCAAAACCATACCAAAGGACTTAAAACAGCAGACCTCAGAGTCTGAAATCCCCCTTTTGTGAAAGCAAATCCATTATTGTGGAATAATCCCATTAAAACCAGGTGATAATGCCAACACCACCGATTCAGATACCAGTGAGTTGTTTGGCAAGAATGTTTAATTCTCGATTCATTTTGTCTAATGGTGCACTATAATCAGCTTAGAGGATTGTTGCTCTTTTGCTGACAGGGCTGACATTCATTTCTTCCACCAGGGGGCCTTTTCATCTGACAATGTTGCTGTGTACTGTACATTGAATATTGGTCATGTATAAAAATCCATGTTATCGGTATGAGCACACACACACACACACACACACGGGACACCGCAATGTACATAGACTGTCTTCAGTTGGTAATGAATTGCTTTTTCTCTCTCTCTCTCTCTCTCCCTCTCTCTCTCTCACACATGCCATATTCATCCACCGCTGTATACCAAAATATAACACTCTGTTTCACTATTTCCAGCTCCAACACACACCTCTCTGTGATTCACAATCTGGGACACACACCGTGAATAACTGAACCTCAACACAAATACACCAATATATGTTTAGTTTCTTTTTATCTATTTAAAAGTTATCATTACGATGTGTACATTACATTAACTGTTGGTGATACACAACACTGTTCTTTTGTCTTCCTGTGCAGGTAGCCCTCTGCTGGCCCACTGACCTGCTTCCTGCCTTTCTAAGCAGCCCTGATCATAGACTTAAGTGTTTCTCCCATCAGCTGAAACCAGATTGGATTACAACCTCCTGCAGAGCTCCTTCAATCCTAGCTTCAAAAGCACAAACACCTGGATCAAAATATAAAACATGGGGATGAGATGGAAAAAAAAAAGTTGCACTAAGTGTCAAGGACTGAATAAGTGCAAAATATTAAATACTAGCCCGCTGGCCCGTGGGGAAGCACGGGTTCTAGATCCTCTAGATTCCTTTATTGTCTTTACTTTTAGGTAAATTCCACTGGCATTTTCAGTTGAATAACCTCTCATGTCTGTTTCTGCACATGAAATTTGACACCATAGCAATGTGGCCCTATGGTTTATCTGTTGCTAGGTAACCCACTACAATCGGCGTTTTTCCACTGATCCTCAAATTGCGTGAATATAACTTGTACCTAATGGAAAATGACAGTTTTGCCAAAACTCATTTTTCGATTTAAACTTTTTTGCAGTGGCAAGAGGTGGTTTTCCGGGAGTAGAGCAATTGGTATATCATGCAAAACTGTTTTTCCACAACTAGAGTCATGCGAAAAAAAATGGATGTTGACGAACATTACAAGTGAAGAAGAAGAGTTTTAAAAGAAACATGGTGCAGTATGTGTGGACACACCAGGAAATGAATCGGTTTTTAATTTTGTACAGGATAGAGGGGTAAAATATAATTATAATGAATATATCTGTAAATCAACACGATATTTATGTTCGTTGCCATGTTTATGGACTGACTTCCTGTGTCATCTCGTGATAATAAATTTAAAAAATCTTTGCATTTGTGATTTAACCCTTTCATGCATAGTGGTCACTACAGTGGACAGTTCTTCTCCAGCTGTTCTCTTATATATTCATGGGTTTTGTTGTTTTATTTCCAAATCAGCCAACACAGTGGATGCTCATGCATCATCCCATACACTGACATTCAGATCATTACTGTAATTTTGCTGTTCTTGATAAAACTGATCTACACTATCATGTTTGAGCGTAAACCACTTGTTTTTGTTAGACACAAAGGTTTTTTTTGCATGCTATCTCCATTAAATGAGTAATAACTAACATAAGAAAATGTTAAAATGTCAGAAAACATCAGATTAGCAGCATTAAATATGTTTTTATTTCATTGTTTTCATATCACTTTCTTACAGAAGAGGATTGGGATCACTGGAAAATAAAAAAGGTGTAATATTTTTTTTATTATTATTATTCTGAGAAAAAAGTCAGAATTCTGACTTTAAACTCCGAATTCTGACTTTATTTTCCATAATTCTGACATTAATCTCAGAATCCTAACTTTTTTCTCGGAATTCTGACTTTTTTCTCAGAATTCTGACTTTAATTTCAGAATTCTGACTTATTTTTCTCACAATAATAATAAGAAATACATATTGGACCCAAGTTTATTGTATTTTTTTCCAGTGCCCCTAATTCTCTTCCGTACTTTCTGGTATTGGGTTTTAAATACACGTTTCTTTACTTCAAAAATTAAATGCATGGACATTTTTGTAACTCCATGAAAAAAAAAAAAAAAAAATCAATCACATTGTTTTTTTTCATGCCTAAAGGGGAATAAAAACACTCAAGAAAAAAAAAAAAATCTTGCCTAAGGTTCTCATAAGTCATGCATGAAAGGGTTAATGGAAAAACCGACATTACGCACTTCTGTTTTTTCGACATTTATAGATAGATAGATAGATAGATAGATAGATAGACAGATAGATAGATAGATAGATAGATAGATAGATAGATAGATAGATAGATAGATAGATAGATAGATAGATAGATAGATAGATAGATAGATAGATAGATAGATAGATAGATAGATAGATAGATAGAACTGGGAAATTACAGTATAGCAGCAGCAAAGCAGTAACTATCAGTAAATTTTTGCACATATGTCCAATGGAAAAGCAACTAACGATGATTCTATGATTCTGGACATAGCAACATGATTGGCCATTGGGAGGCCATTGTATTCCAAAATTACTAATATCTCCCGAACTATTGGTCCTATCAACTTGCTGTTTTCGCTAGTCTCTTTCTTGACCAAAAACACATAAGTATGCCAAACTGCAGCAGTCAGCTCTTTGTGGATTTTGTGTGATGCCTGAGACACACGCACAGAGTCCACTTCCCTTTCATAATATTGAATACACATTAGTGGTATCTTCATATGACTATTTGAATTCTGTAGCCTTGCATTGAACATGTTTGGATTACAAATAAATAGGAATGAGTGAACAAAACCAAAAGTGAAGACAACTTTTATTGTGTCTGTTTTATCACCTCATTTATCAACTCATTTTATTAACACAAAGCATTGTTACATTGTTTTGTGCATTGTAGAGACAGACATGTAATAAAACTGGCTTAATAGGATAGTTAACTTGAGGTGGATTTGAGTCACTAATCCATACGTGATAAGTACTAAAGCCTGGGTTTGATTGTTGAGTTTCATCTCTCCCAGTTACTGTGTATATTATCAGTAAATGAAACCATCAGTCCAGTTACACATGTCACACTTAGATCTACACTGTGCAGGTCTGACTGCGGTACAGCAGTCATGTCTGGTGAACATGTGGAGACGTTTCAGTAAACTGAAGTCTCTAATCTCATCTGTTGTCAAATGTGGTCTGTTCCATAAATTTTAGGTCACAGTAAGAATAGTCAGGGAGTCTCATGAAAAAGAAGAACACATAACTAAAAGAGTAATTGGCATTCTTATTAGTATGTTCTGCAAACTGGGGACATACTCTGGCATTTATTTATTTAAAAAAAGGGTCTGAAATGTTTAACTTTTATTTAGTGAATCTTATTCAAAGCTTTATGTGCTTTGAACGAGCTTTATTGACTTTTCCAATGCTGCCCTTGGAAAAGTCTTATGACATAATGTGAATGTAGCAGATGTATTTTTTACAGTAATAGGACTATATTTATCATATATTTATACAGGAAAATTTCATCTTCTAGCCAGTTAATATATAAAAACCAGAACTTTCTTATCTTAATCACAAACACTTAGATATTTCCACACTGACCCTGCTGTGGCTTCAGTTTTTTGCTATTGCTTTACCAAAAACCTAACCCTAAAAAGCTCCTCAGTCAAAACAGGACTGTCTAAGCCGTCAGAAGACACCTTTAAACTGCCCTCGGTAGGTCAGCCAACTGCAGAGTCCCAGTCTCCTTTTAGACCCCTGGAGCCTGCTCAGGATGCCACCACCTCTCTCTCTCTCTCTACTATGTCTTACTTATACAGTGTAATCTTCTTCCTCATCCTTCCTTCATCCAGTACTCCTCATTGTGTCTGTTCTACTCCTGTCCACTTCCACCTCCAGCCCCTCTATGAAGCTACAGTATTTACACTTAAGCATACCTAAAACTGTCAGGCCAATCATGTGTTTGTTGAGTTGTTTGTATTGAAAGTTTCTAAGAAATCAGACTGGAATAAACACATAATTTTTGCTCAGTGTATCATATCAGTGACACAGAATCCACTTTACTAACAATAGCTTTTCACATGTAATTTTACCTACAACTGTTTTATTAGAAAGAAATGGCATAATGTGAATATCTGTCAGCAAATACAATCTCAGCAAAACTTGAACACTACCTCTTCATAAACAAGATTTCTGCCCAGATCTGATGAGATAATTTTTCCTTTTTTTTTTTTTTTTTTTTTGTCTTGCCCAGCATCATGAGCAAATTTGCTTTGCCAAGGGAAACTTCATAAAGTATATGAGGCTCCCCTTGATATTCTACCGTCTTTATTTTAAGATTTGTTGAACCACATTTCGATGCCGGACTTGACATGAAGGAACAGGGGAAGGGGAAGAAAGAGGGAGGAGAGAAAAAGAGATAAGATACTTTTCCATTGGAAATGACATGACATCATCTACTATTAGAAATACATAGAATACCATGTGTTTATTTATATCCCACATATCAAATGATAGTGTGGCTGTATATGTCATGAGAAGAAAATAGATAGATAAATCTGTAGGTTTTTTTTTTCTTCTGCTACTCTGTTCTTTGTTTTATCTGTATGCCAATAAAAATAAACAGCAAAACTACAAAGCAAAAACATGGTGGCAAAATGCATAAAAATAATTAATATATTGACTAGTGTAATGGGCAGGGTGATGCAACTTCATGTTCAAGTTTCAACCACATAAATGTTGGCTCTACATCTATTTAGCTGCATCCTTTGCTGTATTCAGTCTTTCTCCTACTTCTATCCCTAAAATCTTTCTCCAGGTGTCTCATATTCAGTGTTCTCTGTTTCTTTCACCTTTGACTTCTTCTCCATTTCTAAACATCTTGACTGACCCCATTTCCAACTCTAACCCCCTTTCCTCACTTTATCCCTCCAACTCCCCTTCTTCTCCACCCTTCCTTGTCTTATCCTTTGAAAGATCTCATACCACTCTTCACCCCTTTCTGTTTCTCTCTTCTATTTCTCTTTACTTAAGACCTCAGACCTCATGTCTGCCTGAATATGTGTCCTGACCTAAACTAAACTAAACACCATCTGTCCATTATATGAATTGTAATTCAAGTCAGAATTACCCAACTGCACTTTGGAGGCAAAATAAAGAGCATAAGTTATGGTATAAATGATGAAAAACAGAAAGGGAAGCATATGTCTGTTTACATATCATGTACAATCAAGATCAGAATAAAGCATCACATTATCACTGGTGTAGGTCTACTTTGATGGATTTTTATATTTTAGACCGAACATTTCAATGCATCTTTGTGAACTAGTGATTAATCTTCCCAATAACTTGTTGCACCAAATCAATGATATGAAATCGAACAGATCAAGGCTATTTTTAACAGTTTGGTGGCTTTATCCAATAAAAAAAATCTATACATTGAAAGATGAGAGCACAAAAAAAGATGGATGATTTAATGTTTACGGGCAGTGACCAGTCCACGCCTGGACAACACTGTCCACTGTCACTTCTTTCAAAGCGTTCTCCTTCGTCATTGTCGTGTCATTCTCTATCCTTTCACCCTGCTCCCAGCCTTCCTCTGTCTCTCCCCAAAACCCCCTCTTCCTATCCCTTCCCCAAAGCCCTGCCATCTTTCAGCATTCCTTAGGTCTGCCATACAGAGCCCCTTTGTGTCAGTGGGTTAGGGAGGGAGCTCACGGTCCAACCTCTCACCACATGCTGCCGCTTGACTCACCTTAGGAGACCACAAACTACTGTACAGCCTTCTTTTACACACCTTGCCTCTTTCTGTCTCCATTTCCTCCCTCACTCTCCTCCATCTCCTGTGCTTTCATTGCACCCCGTTCCTTTTTCTTCCGCTCACACATCGAGTGCCTTTGGAAATTGGCCACTATCAACAACGTTTGCCCTCTTTAAAAAAAAAAAAAAAAAAAAAACAGGTTTATAACCAAACAGCCGCTCTCAAAAAGGCTACTGATGAAACTCTGAGGTTTCAAAGCAAGGGAGCAGCCAGAAATGAAGGAGGAGGAATGGAAGGAAGGATAGATGAAGGGGAGGTATGAAGGGGTTCATGTATAAAATACCTGCAGTGCCAGAGGACTGTGTCCTGGCCAGGTACTCAGTATGGGCTGAATGTTCCTTAAACAGCAAAGGAGTGGGAAAAAAAGAAGAGAAAATCATCCAGTTTACAGTTGCATTGCAGAGAAGCATGGCCGTGGCTTTGTAATTGTGATACTAGTCTGAAAATAACAATACAACAATATAAAAATAGTACTTTATTGTCTGTTACATGAGTAAGAAGTCAAGTAAACTTATGTAAAATACACATGGGGACTTTACTTACACATTACACCTGAGTGAAGAAAGTGTAACAGAACCCACACGTCTTCTGCTTTTTCTTTAAAGGAATATCATGCATGTTCTAATCATTTTAGGATAACTTTTCAGAGGGATAGCTGTTCAAACATTTGTGCTGCAAGAATTGACCCATTTCACTGGCCTGAAGGTTAATGAGTTCAGTTGGACTCATTTGAGAGACTATCACGTGTGACTCAGAAACATAATTCTGTAAGACTCTAAGGTTTCAGAAAAGCCAGCAGTCTGAATAACAATGCTGTTTTTCTGCTACGAAAAAGCTTAATAAATTATTGTACACATTGCCTCTGTGTTCTGTGTATTTTAAGTAAAGCCTTGGTTTATGTATGTATATCACAGACTTATTTCAGTCATTCATTTAATGAAAAAGGGCTATAATCTACATTGTACTGTATGTAATTGTAATGACTGGCCCATGAACATCACATACAAACAGAAAAATGCCACTGGCACAGACACACACTTGCACACATACACACAAAGGGTAAAGCACAATGTCTAACTCCACATGCACACTTTGCACTCCCAGTCCGAGTCTGAGAGTTGAGCATTCCTGAGAGGCTTAGATGCCGGGTGAAAAGAATGAGCAGCCACACAGAGGGATCTCCTCACGAGATAGAGGGCCATGTGGCCTGCTTTCAGCCAGATTACAGAGTCAGCCAGAGCACTCACCGTGACCTGAGGAATGGAAGGATAGAGCACAGACAAATATACTGGTGTCACTTTTCAAAACATGCAGATTAGTATGTGCTGTTCTAATCATTTTCTGCTGCAGCATAACTCCTTTATGCTGAATGTCTTAGAGGAAAGGAGGAAGAACAGACTGTATGGCTGTGGCCTTTTCATTTCATTTACACAATATAGCAACACAGCCAAAAACTGTAACAATAATAGAAATGGGCAATGGGCATTATGAAAATTACTGTCTGTAAACTTTATAAATCCATTTTAAGCCTAATGTTTCTGTTAGTCTTTGGCCCTGGAGTTAAACCTGACCTTTAAAGATTCATTTTCTCTCTGAAAATAAGCCTTTTATTGTTTTCAGTGTGTTTCTGTTTGTTTCTGTGTGTTATGGAAAGAGAAAAGTGCCACAGGACAGTTCACTATATCTGAAAAAGGTGTCATTTTTCATGTATATGTTGTACCACTATTTGTAAAGTGGCATTGCTCTACGAATATTAAAACATGTATGTTTCTTATGGACAGAGTGTAGCAGCTAACTCTCACTATGATGTGTGCAGCTAACTCTGTATTGGTTGGTGATGTTACAGCCTTTTCTGTTGGGGTCTGACTGATGGCTGAGGGTTTTTCTGTCACTGCTGCCAATTACTAACAATGGAAAATGAGATCAAATGAGTAAACCTAAATAAAACAATGCAATTTTTAGGACTGTGGAAACTTCTTTATTGCTATATCAATTTCTACAGATGTTTTACATTGAATAAGCTATAAAAAGTTGCATTAAATTAATACAAACTGTCACACTCACATAAAGTGTTGAGAAAACTTAAAAGTCCAACAGTTCTACATCAGGATTTTGTTTCATGTAATCATAAAATCTGCAGTGGCCTTCAGCCAAATATCCATCAGAGTTGATAACATGATGTCAGCACCGCTCTACAGAAACATAGTGTTCACAGTGAGAACTGCATAGCTGGATTCACAAAACAAGAACCCTTGTCCAAAAGGGCATGATGAGGAGGAAAGAGCCGAGGGTCTCGTTTGGGTGTGAGGAATGTACGTGTTTGGGAAGAGTCTGGTGTCTTCTGTGTGCCAATGCCTTCCAGTATGACTAAGCGTATGTTTGTGTGTGTCTGTGTGTGAACGTGCTCATGGATGTGTGTAAGTGGGTGTGTGAGTGGGTGGGGGTCAGGAGTGCACCATTGTGACAGTGCTGGCTTTTATTGATACAGCTGGGGTGAACTGTAAGAGGCCAGCGTCCAAAGATCTTCTGTCACAAAATTTACTGCAAGACCCCATTAAGGGCAAACTCTGTTTTTCTGCTTATCAATTTCGACAATAGTACGATCAAGAAAAACACATGATAAAACAGCAACAACCCCAAATTTTGGTTTCCTAGAGTTTTCTCAGCGCATATTCATAAAAAATATTTTCAGTCCATGGTAATCACTTGCATTGACCTTTTGCTTGTGAAAATGCCATTTTTATGAGGGAGAATTTAAGGTAAAGCCTCGGGATCAGAGTTTGTTTTTGATTTTGTCATCCATTTTGTGACTGTGGGGTTCTTGAGTAGGACTGCTTGAAAAGAGTGATTCCAGATGGAAGCCAAAATGAGCTTATAGGTGGGCAGACGCTTCTCAGCTTGTCAAAGGGTATGATGGAGTGATATTAAGCTTTGATGGGTTTCAGAAAATCTGCAAGAAGTAAAGAAAAGAACAGAGAATCAAACAAAGATCAGGGAGGAAAAAGACAAGAAAGAGCCCAGGGAATACACCAGAGTTTGTTTACTGATTACAAAATCCTTTCAGTCGATCCAATGTAACGACACTATGGATGTCCCACAAAAGGACCCAGAGAACCCACAAAACTTCTGTTTCTCATTAACACTTGACGTTACCTTTTTTCTGTCTCTTTAACACAGTGCAGCTTGAGGCACCGGGAATCAGTTCATCTTTCCAGCACACAGTCTCAGTACTCAATGTGTCTTTGTTTTCCAACGAAGAACTGTCCTCTTTTTTCAAAAATGGGGGTCTGTTTCTTTTGGATTGACCTCTTATCAAAATCCACTTCAAATTCAAAGCTGTCATAGATGTTACGCTGTGCAGAATTTACTTCTCACAGCAAGTTGAAAAACAGAGACAGTAACTACTGTTTATCCCTCATTCTTACTCACACACTATCTACCTCATGACTCTTCCTACTTTTTCTTCCTTTTCTTTTCCTCCCTTTCCTCCTGGATGTATGTCGATCCCATGATTCATGGTTTTTGGCATTTAGCGGCAGCTGTGCAGTTATATGTGGAACATTCCATTTACAGCAGCGGACACTATTTGCCCTGTGATTATGCAACCCATTATACAGCACAACACATCTGGGAGTAAAAAAAAAAATCAATAGATTTAATATTGTTTGGCTTTTGAATAGGAATTTTGCAGAAAAATAGAATGAGTTGCATCAGAAGTTGAGTCAATTCAAGACAAATCCTTTACTGTCATTGTCACAGTTTTATGCATCTGTATGTACACTATACATACAATGATGCCCACAAAGTTGGAAAAACTATTTCTATTATTTAAAAAAAATTGAAAAATTTTGGAATTGCTAATATAATTGCTAATTAAATAATCACTCTTCTCATGAAATGATTGTGACAATGTGATTTATTTTTGACAGATCAAATGTAACTGCACCGGGCTAAAGGTGATTACTGATGTGCATAAATAGGAATAAAAAGAGGAATGTGTTTGAAAACAAAATTATTCCATCTTTATAGGCACCAGTGTATATGGGAACAAGAATTTCACACAGACCACATAAAACAATACATTAAATACTTGAATAAAGACTGAGTAAAAATATTAAGCAAATACTGAGTGTTGGTTAAATAAAAGAATAGGTACTAAGGGTTAAAGAAAAAAGTGAGATTGTGTACTAGCAGCATATGTTCATTAAATGAGGATGCTCTGAAATTCTCAAAAAAAAAAAAGAAAAAGTTCATGTTCTGTTCATAAAACACGTAATTTGTAGTTTGCTTTTCTGTCTTCTTTTACACGACTACTCTACTTTCTGTCTTGCCTTTTTTTCAGGTCAAACTAGTATTCACGATGCCACCAAAAACAGAGCTGTCTTCACAGTCATTCCATTTAAAATGGAACTGACTGTACACCACCTAAAATGTAACTTTGAGGAAACAAACAGGCCCTCTTGGACTTAATGGCATGTTTTTGGGCAAATGTCTATCATCTGACGTGCTGGCATGCTTTAACCCCACTATTACCCCACTAAAAAGGCCAGTCTGTGATTGGTGGATGATCTGACCTACTGTAGACTTTGCTGCTTGACCCTATTATCAGAATATACAAGAATACTGGCTCATTCAAAGGTTGGTACACCAGTGATTGTACTACTTTTTATAAGTCACATTGTTCAAGTAACGTTTGGTTTGCTTGTTTGGACAACACTGAAAAGAAAGTAGTCATTTATATATATTCAGCATGTGTGTGCTTGTGTTTGTATGAGTACATGTGGGTGGGAAAAAGAGACAGAGGAAGAGTGTGGGTGGGAGGAGGGTACGATTCACTGAGTCTGCTTGTATACTGTATGCTCACTGCAACTTGACACCAATTAATCTGACTGACGACTGTATAATTATTACCAAATGTAGGTGTGGTAAGTTAGAGCTCTAGCCACTTTGACTTCCTGTCATTTGATCGGCAATTATTTGGTTAAAGAGGTAGTGCCTCACTTTGATATTTTCCTTTTTCATCACCAAAATTGATAGGTTTGCAGAGGTTTCATGTAGACTATGACATTAAAGAAGAGACTGGCATAAAAGAGCAAGAGGGAGTATGATGAAAAGTACCGTGACAAAATGAGAGAACCCAATTTCCATATATCAGGGGCTGCTGAGTCAAAGGTTTAATGGTTCTTTTCTTGAGTCTTGAAACTCTTCTGTGTCGTCTTGGATTGAACCTAAGTGTCTTTACATGACCCTGTCAAAAGTTTATCATTGCAATCCTTTAAAGGTGTGGAGGTTCACCATCAGTCAGGGAACTCCAGCTTGTCCAGATCTGCTTGTGCAGCTGTTGCTCTAAAATAGGAATGGAGGGACCAAACCAGGATACGGTGAAGGTTCCTGAGGGTGAGAATGTTGTGAGGAGAATGATAACATGTCCGTGGTGCTGAGATCAGCGTTGGTCTGCAGCTGCTGCTTTCTCTGTTTTTACCTGAACACTGAACTTTTTCCACCTCTGTCTCCCATTGATTACGTTCATATGCAACTAAACTGCCACCGCAAATATGTTTTATTGTAAATGTGATGCAAGCACTATGATGTTTTGTTTAAATGTGATATTTAAATATTATTAATGCACGCAATGATAACGGTAATGTAATTTTGAAAAGAGTGGCAAACTATCATGATAATTTATAGTAGTTGTAAGCTTATAGGTAAAGATAAAAGGGCTTGATTCATATAGAAACTACACATATGTCATAAAAAAACATTACAATTTATTTACTCACATTTAAACAAAACTGTGATCTTTTCCTAACCCTAACCAATAATAATGACTTATATTTGGTTTTACACATAGATAGCACAAGAACTTGTTTAGGTAAATATACTAAGGTTTTGTTTAAAGGAGGCATACTTTGGAAATGGTTTTCATTGTTTTTATATTAAAGGGTCATATTTTGCTAAACCCACTTTTATTAGTCTTTGGTACATTTACTTGTGTATTTGCGGACCCTAATAGTTCAAAAAGTTTGAATTTGAACCCTTCAGGTGCTGCAAATCTATCTTTATATTCACTGTGGCAAAAATCAAGTGGATTTCTACAACCTGCTTTAATTCCTTCTTAATTTGTTACATCTATAACTAGTTACATCATGACATTTGCACATATAAGGTCAAGACTTCCAACGAACATTTCTCAGAGTACGACATAATAGTTTGTCAGCAGCAGCAGTTGTAGTCCATACTAAAAATGTGTCCAAACTTCGAGACGATTACCTAAAATGTTCAGTTGTTGGTTGAACGGGACAGAGCAGCACAGCCAACAACCTGGAGGGGGCGGGGTGTGAAGTGGTTTATTTGCATTTAAAGGGCCAGCGCTCAAAATAACCTTTCTGGTGTCATTACTCAGAAATAGGGTTGAAGATGGACCTGTGGAGTTGAATTAATGAAGAATTCAGACCCAAGCATAGCATTTACAGTTTATGTAGACCACAGGGAAATGTTTTCAAATACATAATTCCATTTTCAAAAAAAAAAGCAAAATATCACTCCTTTAAAACAAACAGGTCTTTAAAAAAAAATTATATTTATCCATTAACCACTCGATGGAAATGCACACATCCTCCGTTCAGATATCTGGGCCTAAAATAAAATCTGCTACTTGCATTCTACCTGTATGTTTGTGATAACAGCCCACCTGAACCATCCTGACGCCATCATTTTCCAGTCAGTGCCATGGATACCATCATGTTCACATGATGGCACTGACTGGAAAACGTATGTAATCAGTAGCAGCAGCTCATTTGCATATTTGTGAAAGGTCACATTTAGCAAATATATTCTTAAATATTTATGTGTGATAATTTGTTTAATTTGTTAAAATGTCATATTACTGTTCTCATGTAAAGCTATCAGTTTACATGTGATGAGTGACTCAAAGCATTAGTAGACACCACTTTGGACTCTTGCGATCATTTTTTGTCAGCCCTGCTGTTTTGCTTTACTCCCCCTACTTTCATCCACACTGTATTCCGGATACAGTAATATGCTGTTCTTGGCAAATAAGCCCTAAAAACTAAGTGTGTGTTACCTGCTCAACATCAAACCACAGCCAGACAAGCTAAGCAAATAAGTAGAGACACAGTCGAGCATTTAGTAAGTAAAACCCTGATATTTTGCTCGTCTAAAAAGAGGGTAAATATTGAAATAATCAGCCTGGAAACCAGACCAACCAACTGCCAAAAAATGTTGCCATTGTAAATTTCTGTAAATCATGGAAATATATAATGTCAATGTGATTTTTAAGTGTATGAAAAGTTAAAGTAAAATATATGTAATCTCAGTGCAATTTGTCTTTTAATATTCCCCTACTGTTTTGCCTTCACCTCAGTGGGCAGGAGGTGTTTTTTTAACATTAACCTTTAACTTTGTGGTATTTTTTATATGCAAACCAAGCTCTGTACATACATAATGAATGAAGTTCAAGCTTTTAAAACATAATAATAGTTTGTTGAAACGTGCATTTCTTGAGAGAGATAAATAAATCAAAATGTGTCATAATGTTGTTTCTTATTCACTGGACTTTATTTAACTGTTCTGGAAAAAGTTTGCAACAGTTTGGGACAAAATACCAGTGCCCAAAGCCCTCAAGTGGTTAAAAATGAGATATTGCAGATTTAAAAATCTAACTGTGTCCGGACAAATGGCAACACAAACTGCTTCTATTTTAGTAAAATCTCCCTCGACACCACCTTTATGTTTTCACCACCTGGTTTCATCCACAGTACGGCTTCACTTAATAAATAGGCCTATTCATGTGCCTAACCTAAACTGATCTGCCGCAGGAAATGAGCTCCATACGTACAGAGCATAGACTCCACAATACAGTACAGCTTCACAAATAAGGCCTCCAGTGTTTTGGCTGTACCATAACCGTCCATTATAAGATCTGTATCAACCGGGACGTCTTTTTAACTCACTAAACTGTGTTTCTTGTTTGACTGCTGTGTTGAAATACCACTGGAACAATGTATAATAAGGCTAAAATTTTTTATTTGTTTGACTTTAACCCTTTCATGCACAGTGGTCACTACAGTGGACAGCTGTTCAAAGGTGTTCTCTTGTATATTCATGGATTTAGTTGTTTTAGTTCCATATCAGCCAACACAGTGGACACTTATGCATCATCCCATACACTGACAGTCATACAATTACTGTAACTTTGCTGTTCTAGATAAACCTGATCTGCAGTGACATGTTTGAGCGTAAAAAAATGTGAATTGTTAAATTTTTATTTTTTATTTTTTGCATATTATATCCATGCAGGTATGTTAAAATATGAGAAAACATCAGATTATCAGCATTTATTTAATAGTTTTCTCACAATATATTAGTCCAATCACTATAGTATATCACTCCATGAAAAATAGGATCATCTTAATAATCAATCACATAGTTTTTTGTTTTGTTTTGTTTTTGTTTTTGTTTTTTCATGCTTAAATGTCTAGAATAAAATATTGGTTAAGGTTCCCATAATTCATGCATGAAAGGGTTAACATCATTTTTAAAATACATTTTAGTTTGTGGTAATAAAACATTACATTCAGTCACACCATTTCTCAAAAAAATTTATGAATATATTTGATTGTCGTCAGTACGTTGTTTGGAAAGCACTTGAAGAATAGTTACATTCAACTCAAATCTTTTCTTAATTCTAAAGTCTTGTGGTGACACAACTGTATTGAATGGCAGTGACAGAGATATATGCTCCTGTCTTCTATGACGATAATAAACAGGCTGCCTCTCTTTAAATCGGAGCATGTGAATCACTCCCAGATGATTCTACACAGATCACAATGAGGCAGTTTGTCATTCGCTCCTCCTTGCTGTCTTTTTCTGATTATTTATTTGGCCTGCTGTAATAGGAATTACACATCTTAAAAAGCTGCCATTGAAACTGGACCAAAATAGAGGGTTAAGTGGCCAAGAATCTAACACTGTCATTCCTAAATCTAGCTGCTATCATTGCCTGATATTCAGCAAGGCATGAGGACAAACTGTGGGCAGTTTACAGTTCAGGTAAATGCCAGCTGTGCAGATGGATGGCTGTGGAAGCCCAAGAGGCCGTGGCAAGCAGATGTGAAGAGCTGCAGGTGTAAAACCATGAGTCTTCACGGACACTTTCTCTTTCAAGTACTTATTCGGAGCACCTATAATATGTTGTACACATCTGGTTCTGAAAACAGCATCAAACAAAAACTAACAAAAAATCCTTTCCAGTAGCTCACCTGGTAGATCACATACGTCTGAATCGATTTCCTCCTCTCATTCGCTGTTTGCCTCTGTTTAATAAAGCGCAAAATAAAAGGTTTTTAAGAATTTGACCGTGGCTACATCTCCAGTATAAGAAAAACATCTGTAAAGTTCAAGTTTTTCGTATTATTTCATCAAGGTGTCAGTTAATTTTGTCCCATAGTGTCATATGAACAAGACGATACCGTGTTCAAAAAACAGGTGACTGAATGTCTGTGGCTTCGTGGATGTGTGTGGTGAATTGAAAAAAGCTCACAGAGAACCTGACAGCTCTGCCGAAAGAAAAACCTTCCCAAACCCCAGTCCAGCGACTGCTTGAGAGGTGGGAACACTGATCACACTGATAGACAAACCAGACACATGAAGAGAAACGGAGTAACGGAGCAAGAAGAAAGAAGGAATGAGCAGAGCTGCAGTGAAATATACTGAAGAGGAAAGTACTGATCAATGTGTATTCTCCTCACACCTGAAGCGTACAGTATGTCAGTGAATGAACCCAGATATAATTAGCATTAAATCACTTATTTATATTAGGTCATTAATCAGTACCCTTAAACTACTTATCTGACATAGTATACTACTCTCAAATACCTAAATAAATAGTTTCTTTTAAAAGTATGTGAAGCAGTTCAATAATGTATACGTCAGCATTCACAAATGCTCATGAAGTTTCCACTTCTTCTCCCCACCCTTCTCATCATCACTCCCCCCTTTCTCCCCTCCCTTTCTCTCAGAGTAGAGGAGTCTCAAAAACACATGCCCGGACCACTGAATCCAAGCTCTTCCAGAGATTTGGACTATTTCAGAGTGCTCCCCACCCCCGACTCCTTGAAGAGATTTCCACAGATGCTGCCACATTCTACTTCTTCCTACTATTTTCCTCCCATTTTCTGACTCCTTTCTTACTCATCCACACAGAATATGTGCTCAAGAAATAACACTGGCTTATTCTTTCAAAAATGTACCTTCTTATCATTGTTACTTTTGTTATGTTCTTTCAAACTGTTTGATAAATATTTCTCTTATCATGGGAAGTGTTTCTCCTGAATGCATCTTTCCTTTTTACCTTACACTCACACTTTGGTGTCAACTGCTGCTAATTCAAATAGTGAGGGCTTTGTGCAGGATGGTCATTGACTTCTGCAAACATAATTGAGCTGCGTTGTTGACCAACATGCTCTCTGAACCAGACAGAGGGGTGTCTCTCAGTCTGGACCATCAGGTAATCTGAGGTGAACACTACAAATATGCACATTCGTATTGTGTTCAGTCAAATACATACCAACCCTGTTACCAGAGAAAAGCTTCTGCAACCTCTATGTTTCTGCACTAAATATAAGTGTGCACATCTGTACCTTCACATTTTGGTGTTTCAGCCAGCCCCACTGACAGAACTGATTTGCTTTTCTTCAACAGACAGAAAAATCAACAAATCCAGGACTTTGCCACCAGAGACCAGAATATGCAAACCAGGGGTACTCATAATCCCACAGGACTCAGTTTGAAGGTTTTTGCAAAAATGCATTGCTGGTCTTAAAATAAGATCATGCTTAGGTTTCAATGTTTTTGTCTTTTAGAGTTTGACTGTATGAAACCAAACTCTGGTGTCTTTTGGCAACCGTAACCACATGCTGCTGTGTGCGAAGCCAGTTAATTTATGAAAGACACAGCTTAGAAGCAGCACAGCAGTTGGAACACTATAAAAGATTGATATAAATGCATTTAGAATGGTACAAATGAAACATTTTGGCTCTAAAATATTCACATACATAATTTGCAGGAACATACAATACTAACACAACTGAGTTGCACATGCACAGAAAATATGATGATGACAGCAGTTAAACTATTATTTAGATCAATTCTTCAATGGGCATAACCTGAACCCTGCAAGAGAAGACAGTAAAGGATCAAAAGCCTCACATTATTTTGTTCACAGAATGTTTTGATATGTGTTTCAGCAAATGAAAAACAACTAAGCTGAAAAAAATATGCATATATTTCTGCTCTGACGTTAAAGTCTGGAAAACGTGTTTCAAAGCTGTAAGTAGAAAAGTCATGATATTGCAGTCATACAACAAAAATACAAAAAAACTCTCAAAGGTATTTTAAGTATTTTTCGCATTCTGCATAAAACAACATGACTAAACACACATATCCGGAGCATTGCTGCTTACAAACATAATTAACTGACTTTGGTTTTGAGCCTTTGACTTTCATGGTGATATCTGAAATCAACACACGGATGTCTGTTTGGCGGATACAGTTTATTTAGCCAAGCTGGAAACACATCAGCCTGCTAGTTCCCAGCCTTTTTTTCATGTTCCATCAATAAACATCTTTAGTTCATAAGTCAAGTCTGCAGATTTATGACAGCTAATTAGGGGCTGATTTGAAAACGATGCATTCTGTGGTGTTCAGTAGTCTCCTAAAGTCTAAAATACTTAAAGGATAAATCTGAGGATACTCATATTGTTAAGACATTCTATAAAGAGATACAACAAAAAAATTACAATTTACTTGCTTCTTACTGCTATTATGTGCATGGATTTTTCTGTCGTTGTGTCTTCATGATGATTAACGTGTTTTGTCAATGAGTCAGTCACCAAACACACACTGAAAATTCTGTGGCTCCCGCACAATCACAATTTGCTCCCACATATAAATAAAGCTGTTGAAGTCTATTATTTTTACTTTTTAGGTTTCCCAGTTTTTAAACCTTTTATGTACCTCATAAAACAAACTGAAAAAGCAACAGAGACTTGGATCAATCCCTGTTTCTGTATATATGTATACGCATGTGTTTTTAATTTGTTTTAAATACACTCAGGCGTGATTTCTCTAATTTTATTTGTATCACTGGGGTAATAATGAACTTTGTGCTTTCTGTTTAAAAGTTGCTGCTTAAATAAATGTTTACTTTATTTAAGCATCACATGCTTGAACCTATTACAATATACACTATATTGCCAAAAGTATTTGCTCACCTGCCTTGACTCGCATATGAATTTAAGTGCCATCCCATTCCTAGTCTATGGGGTTCAATATGACGTCAGTCCACCCTTTGCAGCTATAACAGCTTCAGCTCTTCTGGGAAGGCTGTCCACAAGGTTTAGGAGTGTGTTCATGGGAATTTTGGACCATTCTTCCAGAAGCGCATTTGTGAGGTCACACACTGATGTTGGACAGAAGGCCTGGCTCTCAGTCTCCGCTCTAATTCATCCCAAAGGTGTTCTGTGGGGTTGAGGTCAGGACTCTGTGCAGGCCAGTCCAGTTCATCCACACCAGACTCTGTCATCTATGTCTTTATGGACCTTGCTTTGTGCACTGATGCACAGTCATGTTGGAAGAGGAAGGGGCCAGCTCCAAACTGTTCCCACAAAGTTGGGAGCATGGAATTGTCCAAAATGTCTTGGTATGCCGAAGCATTCACAGTTCCTTTCACTGGAACTAAGGGGCCAAGCCCAGCTCCTGAAAAACAACCATAATCCCCCCTCCACCAAACTTTACACTTGGCACAATGCGGTCCGACAAGTATCGTTCTCCTGGCAACTGCCAAACCCAGACCCGTCCATCAGATTGCCAGATGGAGAAGCGCGATTGGTCACTCCAGAGAACGCGCCTCCACTGCTCTAGAGTCCAGTGGCAGCGTGCTTTACACCACTGCATCCGGCGCTTTGCATTGCACGTGGTGATGTATGGCTTGGATGCAGCTGCTCGGCCATGGAAACCCATTCCATGAAGCTCTCTGCACACTGTTCTTGAGCTAATCTGAAGGCCACATGAAGTTTGGAGGTCTGTAGCGATTGACTCTGCAGAAAGTTGGTGACCTCTTCGCACTATGCGCCTCAGCATCCGCTGACCCCGCTCCGTCAGTTTACGTGGCCTACCACTTCGTGGCTGAGTTGCTGTCGTTCCCAAACACTTCCACTTTCTTATAATACAGCTGACAGTTGACTGTGGAATATTTAGGAGCGAGGAAATTTCACGACTGGATTTGTTGCACAGGTGGCATCCTATCACAGTTCCACGCTGGAATTCACTGAGCTCCTGAGAGCAACCCATTCTTTCACAAATGTTTGTAAAAGCAGTCTGCATGCCTAGGTGCTTGATTTTATACACCTGTGGCCATGGAAGTGATTGGAACACCTGATTCTGATTATTTGGATGGGTGAGCCAATACTTTTGGCAATATAGTGTATTTATGGCCTGTTTTTACATCTCCAGTGAAAGCGAATAAATTCTAAGCTGTGAACCATGAGTAGAGCAGATGAACTGGAATCAATATATTAATATAATGACAGAGGAGCTTTCCACCTAATTTATTAAAATAAGAAAAATGTAGAATATTGCCATCTTAAATTGTTACCAGTTTTTGAGCCATCCTTTGTAATCAAATTGGCAATATTTAGAAATGAACTAATGTTGGCAGGGCACTTATCCCCATTTGGCCTCATAGTAGAACCCAGGCGTTGGATGTAATGTTATTATGGCTATAGGTAGTCTGGCACTGATCTGACAGTCGACTCTTTCACATCTAACTGGTGATGTCATAGTTTTTGTTATTTCAGTGGTGATATCACATGGCCTCAGTTAAAGGTCTCCCTACTGTGTGCGACTCCCTCCCTCCTTCTCTGCCAATCATCTGAGTGCCCCACCCTCTCCTCTACTTTCAGCTGTCCCCTCCCTCGCTTCTGCATTCCATCTTCCCCACCCACCCACCTTACCTCTCACTCTCTCCCTCATTCTCTATTTCCCCCTTCTTTCCTCTCCTTTTTCCCATACTCTCTGATTATCTTTCCAGACAGACTTCATTCCTAAACACAACTTATTTTCACAGTCTCTTCCCATAATTTTCTGTTTCTTTAAAGCCTTCAAAAGGAATTTTAAGAAGCAGCAAGACCAAAACCACCAGCATCTGTCATTTGTCATTGTATCAATTCAAATGATGCATTTCACACTGGCAACTGAAAGACAGGGACAAAGTTCATTAAAAGGGTAATTGAACCAATGTGACTCAGCTAGAAATCATTCAAATTAAAACAAATCAGTGCAGTTGGTGGTAATAATTCTTGATCTCTGGGACTCTGGTTCTCTCCTGACACACAATTGCCAGATTTTTTTCTTTTAATTCTGGATGTAACACCAGGGACTCTGTCACCCTTAACCTCTTCCCCTGCTGGAGGGGGACACGTCTGTCAGTTTAGCACGAAGAGGCTTTGAAGAAGTAATCAAAATCCAGCCACAGGACACTGAAGCCTATCCAGGCATAATTAAGGTATGCAGGTTCTCTGAAACAAAGGCATGTCTTGTCTTTACTCATCAGTGGACCTCACTTGATACTAAAACCATGCATGCAGATGTACAAATACTGAAATGAGAAGAGAAAAAGTATCAAATCTCACTCATACACTGGTGTGGAGTCTTCAAAGAGTTCCCACATCTCTATTTCACCCACACTGCCTCATAATATCACACATCTACGTATGCACTGACTCAATGTTTCATATGGACGCTTTTCAAGCAACAGTATGTTATTGGTTTCACAACTCTTGACAAGTTTTCAGTCCACAGAAGCACTTGCTGATGCTGCCCGCTACTACCAGCAATAGCAAAATAACAAACTACTGCTGATCCAGCCTATGAATAGATAATTGATGGTTTAGAGATCCAGACTCTTTGATCCCCGTTGTGCAGGGTTTATGGCCAAGCCACAAGATCACAAAAGGACAACTATTATAATTTGCAAGGCAACTTTGCTATACATAGTCAGACAGAGCTGTTTGTCAAACGCTATCCCTAGAAAATGTCTGCAACGATTTTATGAACATACTACTCAGTTTACATGTAATCTTCATTGGTACATATTACATGAAAACAAAACTTTAAAACTTATTATGTAGAAAAACAATTTCATGTATGTAAGGTACTGAAATCAAAAGGGGAAATACATTAGTGTCATTACAGAACATTTATTACAGCAAAACCACAGTATATTTAAGACAATGTTTAAAAACTACACAACAATACTAGAGACTACAACACTGACACACATTTGCTTGTACAACTATCCCACTTATGTACATCACTTTTATACTCTACTTGAACCTGTGCTCAATAAAATACATACATAAACAAAGTAACGTGGAGCATAATTCCCTGTCCCACTCGACAACCTCTGGTCTCCTCAGACGGCCAAGTGGTAGAGAATAGAACTAATGCTGCACGCTCAGGAGGCTCCAGCTGCTCCAGTTTCCAATAAAGAGGGAGAGGTCAAAGGTAAAAGCTCACAGGTCACAACCTGCTCAGGGGTGAACACCCTGCATAAATGATGTAACAAAACTGTCCCTTCCCACTTATATATAGCTACAGTAGTAGATACAAAGTGCAGGAAGCTCATCATGGCATCTCCGTAAGTACTTATTTAACTGATTTATGACTTCAACTACATGAATGTGTGACAGGAGCAACATTTCAGCACAAACTGACCCCCGGGCTATTTGGCTTGCGTTGCCCCTTTTAAAGGTGGTGGTCATGAATATGAAAGAAAATACAAGAAAAACATTGTTGTTGTACACATTTGTAACATAAATACTATGAAAACAGTGGATTTTATGGTTTGATCTTTAAATCATGCTAAATTGTGAAGTGGCCACCCCAGTAAGTATCAGACTGAGTTGAATTTCATGAATTAACACCATGTAGCATTGCTGTGGTGTTACTCCAACACTGAACAGTTCTTTTTTTTTTTTTTTTTTTTTTTACTTGTCTTGTCCAGCATCATAACAGCAGAATGGCGGTCTGGCTGCCATGTTGTGCTGAACAAACTTGCTTTGCCAAGGGGAACTTCATAAAGTATATAAGGCTCCCCTTGATATTCCACCGTTTTTTTTTTATTTTGGGTTTTGTTGAACCACATTTTCATGTAGGACCTGACAGGAAAAAGGGGGAAAGAGAGGACAGGAAGAAGAGAGAAGGAGAGTGAAGGAGGGAGAAGAAGAAAAAAAAGATGGCAGAGACCCTCACACAAGAAAATATCAACAATAATAGTGTCAATAACAACAATAACAATAATGACAATTGTAATGACACAATATAATGATAATAACCGACAACACCCACAGGAACTGAGTAAACTGAAAAAACATGAACAAAACATCATAAACAACCACAGCACAAATAACACCAGCAACATAACATCAGTTGTTCGCATTAATCACCCACAGTAATAGAGTGACTGCATCAGTGCAGAGCAAAAACAATGAGGTGCAATGAATACAACCATGCAACTGCAACCACACCCCCCCAAGGACCAGCAGCCGACAAAGAGGACCCCAAGGCCCGGCCAACCAGCAGTCCCACAGAGCAGGGGATCCAGCTCGCCCCCCCCGAGAGACAATAATGCACCCACCCCAAAGACACTGGATAGTTCATAATCACAACCCATTATTACTACATTAAAAATTACACAACGGTTTGTCAAGTGGACAATGAAGGTGAGGCACCTGTTCCAGCTCACTATCCTTTACCTTCTCTTTTATTTAAAGCCAGTGAAAGAAAAGAAAAACAGCTTCATTTATAACAATTGATTCAGAATAAATTAAGTCTGATGTTAATGATAATCATTAATAATGTTTACTCCAGTATCACTGGCAGAGAGTATTCATATTTTAGTCAAAGTATTTCACAGCTGGGTAACATGATACATAAAATAACTGGATCATTGAATTTGTAGAGATCATATGGATGAACAGCACCGTGAATGCTGAATTTATGCATTAATATCATAAATCTTGGGAATTATGTATTAAACCTTTCGATTTATACACTTATTGTAGATTTGCCATGATTTTATTCAGTGTAACAACTGGTGACCCATCACTACTGTATTTTTATTCTGTATGAACCCTGTCTGGTGTAGACGTCTACCCATGATGACACCTCATAAATCCTGTCAGCATGAGTAAATAACTGTGAATCTTTTTTTATCAATGACATTATTTTCTTGTGAGGGGAGCTTTTATATTTTGGCCAAACTACTTCATAACTGGGTAACATGATACATAAAGTGGCCTGTAAGATACTTCTCTACATAACTGGATCACTAAATGCGTAGAGATCATGTGGATGAATAGCACCGTGAAAGCTGAATTTAAGCATCAATATTATGCATCTTGGGAATTATATATTAAAACTTTTAATTTATACACTTATTGCACATTTGCCATGATTTTCTTCACTGAAACAACAGCTGACCCATCATTACTGTATTTTTTGTTCTGTACGAACCCTGTCTGGAGTAGACGTACCCATGATGATACCTCATAAATCCTGTCAGCATGAGTAAATAATTGTGAATCTGTTTTATCAATGACATTATTTTCTTGTGAGGTGAGCATTTATATTTTGGCCAAACAATTTCATAACTGGGTAACATAATACATAAAGTGGCCTGTAAGATACTTTTCTAAATAACTGAACTTCAATGACTTTAAGCTTTAATATCATTCAAACCAAATAATCATACTTTCTGGTGTTAAAGCTTCAGATTTATGCACTTATTGCACATGTGCCTTCATTCACTGCACCATCAGGTGAGGTAACCCATCTTTGCTCTGTACGAACCCTAAGTGGTGCAGATGTTCACTCATTATGACATCTCATAGAACCTGTCAGCATAAATAAATAATTGTGAATCAGTTTTATCAATGACATGATTTTCTTGTGAGGGGAGCATTTATATTTTGGCCAAACTATTTCATAATGGGCGACACGGTGGTGCAGTGGTTAGCACTCGTGCCTCACAGCAAGAAGGTCCTGGGTTCGATTCCAACACCAGTCGATGGGGAGTGGGACCTTTCTGTGTGGAGTTTGCAGGAGTTTGCATGTTCTCCCCATGTCTGCATGGGTTCTCTCCAGGTACTATATACTGTATATATACTGTATATATGTACTATATGTCTCTATATGTCAGCCCTGTGATGAACTGGCAAAATGTCCAGGGTGTACCCAGCCTTCGCTGGGATAGGCTCCAAGCGACCCCCGTGACCCTCGTGAGGATAAAGTGGGTTCAGATAATGATATTTCATAACCAGGTAACATGATACATAAAGTAGCCTGTAAGATACTTTTCTAAATAACTGAACTTGAATGACTTTATGCATTAAAATTATGCTCTCTGGTTACCTCCGCCAAGAGGTATTGTGATCACTTTGCTTTGTGTGTTTGTTTGTTTGTTTGTTTGTTTGTTTGTTTGTTTGTTTGCAACTTTACGGGAAAACTATTACAACCATCTTTATCAAATTGTACCCACAGATAGGCCTAGGCCCTGGGACCAACCCATTAAATTTTGAGCCAAGCAGGCCAAAGTTCAAGGTCACAGCAAGGTCACAAAATGTCAAATTTTCCTATCGCTCATCATTGAGCAATTTTTGAAAATTCATAAAAAATTCAAAACAACACCAAATCGCCTCCAATTTGATACACCTGTAGCTTAGAACAATATCTTTTTTCTGGCACAAAATTTTCCACATCCACTGTGGAATGTGGACTCTGTGGACGTTTGAATTTAACATTGAAAATCCCATTTACGACACGTTTTTCATTATAACTCAACAAATATTAATTGGAATTTAATATAATTTGACATACACATGACTGGTACCAAGCTTCAACTTTTTCTGCTGTATTGAACAACCTTGAAAGTGTCCACACATGCACAGTTTGGGGTGCTTGGTGGAGGTTTGTGTTCTCTGAACACTTGTGTCGAAACTTTAGATTTATGCACTTACTGCACATGTTAGTGATGTGACGTTCACTAACGAATCGAATCTTTTGAAGGCTCTTTGAAACGAACAATGGGAATCGAGTCTTTGTAAAGAGCCGTTCATTTTTTTATTTTATTTTATTTTTTTAAAGGAGGGAGTGTCCGATTGCCTGTCAATTTAGCATCACTGGAGAGGCACTGGCTTTATATACAGAGCAGAAGTGAGAGAACTCCTAATGTGGTATCATTTTGATATTTACATTAGAGATATCAGGTATTTTGCAATGTTACTTGAAGCATTTTATTTGCACAACAGTTTTTCAGGTATTTAAGTACTGTAATTGCAGTGATTAATCACTGTTGTGTTTTGTGCAATTTTTTCCATATGTTTACACACATTTATTGTTCTTGTTTTGAGGAGAATAAAATGTTATTTCATAAGAAAATGTTTTATTTTCTTCTTCATTTGTAGGCTACAGACTAGTCCACATAATGTACCGTGATGTTTTTGGTCAAATTCCAGCATTTGCCAAATGTCACCTCTCATGTCCTGTATTTACCCACACATTTGAACTAACTATTCTTTTTTACGGTAAGATAAGATTTACTGCCGCGCCAATTAAACACCTTTAAAATGTAATGTCAATCACCACATGTAGCCTATTTAGTCATTAAAACATTGGTGTTTCAAAATAATGCATAAAACATAAAAGAGCCAGTCTTTAAACGGCTCTTTTCAGTGAACGGCTCCCTTCAAAGAGCCAACAGTCCCATCACTAGCACATGTGTCTTCATTCACTGTACTGCCAGGTGAGGGGATCCTTCTTTGCTCCTTATGTGGTCCACCCATCATGACCCCTCGTAGACCCTCTTACAGTCTAGTCCAGTCTGACTCATCCCACACAGGTCTCAGTCATAACAAAAACGCGTGAGGAGACGGTGGATGATGGTTCTGCCATCATTATGCTTTCGATGAACGAGGAGGAGGAGGAGGAGGGACGCTCGCGGGGGGGGGGGGGGGGGGGGGGGGGGGCACTGGAGTTTAGGCGAAAAAAGTTGGAGTTTTGTGGGTTCAGTAGCAGCACGTGGGGGAGGGAGTGGCCAGAGACAGGAATAATGGAACCTGGGAGACAGAATGGGAGGGAAACGGGGCTCAGATTTCAGCTTGACAGGGGGTAAGGGGCCGGACTGATATTTGGGAATATACGAAGATTCATTGAAGGCAACGGGGACATAAAACTACAGCGTCTGGCCTGAAGCGGTCGGTGCTGAGTTAGTGCTGCAGGTCAGGCTCCTGCCGCTGGATTCCTCCATCGGTTTTGGGAAGGGTGAATGTCGAATGGTTCGGCTCTAGTTACTGGGGACACAAACACTAAATACTGAGAGAAGCCTCTGCTCCCTTCGCACCCTTCTTTCTCCCTCAAGGGCCCTGCATGTCTAATATTTAGACATGTTCAGCTTTATGGATTCCAGGACTTTACTGCTACTTGTAGCAACCCAAGTCTGTCTATTAGCCGTTGTGAGATGTCAGGACGACCGTAAGTGAAGTTTTATTTATCTCCAAAAGCTAGAGTAAGGAAAAGTTGTCAGAAGTTTTACATTGAATGCAGCATTTTCCTCCATAATAGAAACCAAGAAGTTTGATCTTGGCATCTTGTAGGCACAGCACCTGCTCTGTGAATCATTTGTGTTTTTGTTTTATTATTTGAACTTATTTGGTGATCGTTTGGCACCTTTTGCGCATAGACTGTTTTTCTACTTTGTTGCATTATGAGGAGTGTGACTGCCAATATTTGTGGACACTCGCTTTAACAACAGCGGTGACAATGAATTTGCACTGACGTTTATGTGAGAAACCAAGATATATTCCGACTATGGACGTGCGTAAAAGTGATGGAGGGATCTGGAACCTTTACGCAAAATTGCGCGCACAAAGCTGGAGCCCTTTGTGCTTTTTTTTTTTTTTTTTTTTTAAACTTATGTGGAGCTGTTTTTAATCAAGTAACTTTTCTGTCTGGAGAGTTTTTCATTTTTGTTGAACCTGAACGTGAAAATTATTTTATTTTTATCCAGACCCTTTAACTGTAGCCTTACTCTAACTCGCTCTTCTTTCCAAAGTTGCGCTGTCAGACACCTGTGGGTGCTTTATGGGCCTTCAGGGGCTCTCCTTTTAACTGCATATCCACTTAATGCAGAGGGTGAGAGGGGGAGGGGATGGGCAAAAAGTGAAAGGTGGTCAGGCTCAAGGGCCTTTGGTGAAAAACGTTCACATTCCATTACTGTCAGAGGGCATCCAGGCGAATCCTGGCTTGTTGGAGCAAAGATGTGGACTAATAACCAAAATATCCATAAAAGATATTTTTGCAGTGTTTATTTTAACAGCCATTCCCTTAGCAATTGGACTTTATGTTCTTTGTACCTGCAGTGTGTCTACTGTGTCTGGGATTTTTTTTTGCTTGAAATTGGGTTGGGATTATTTGTCATCATTATTGATTTTAGTATCCGCAAGAGACATTTGAGAATCAAGGTATTCCAGCAGATTGGAGCCAGAAATAATGTTCCATATGATTTCAGGGTTTCCATCTGCTTAAAAGATTACCCATAAGCTGTGACAGTCAGCCCAGAGTGAGACAGAGCCAGGGTGCAAGAGAGAGGTGATCGGAAAATCATAAGATGGGGCTCTATTATTTGGATTCTAAGAAGAGCAGTATTTTCTGTATGCAGTAATTCAGTTAAGTGTTTGAGTTCTGAGAATTAGAGAGAAATACTCATGCCAAAGCAAAAGTACTAAAGTAACTGCCAGTCTCAGGTTACCCTTTCAAAGACGTAGGCCCCCAGATATAATGCGAGCCTTTATTTCCCTCTCAGTCAAGTAGAGGCATATTTTTCTGGTAGAATCTGAACTCGTGAAAAAGTCTGATTGTGACCCTTGCTCAGAACCTTTGAGCGGCCCTGAGCTCTGGAGCTTATCAAATTTGGATGCCACTAATAGACCTTTCATATAGGCCACAAAGTTAATTAAACTGGCAACGAAGTCTTACTAAACAGAGAGATATTCCTGACTTCACTCTAATATCTAAGACCACCTTGCTTCACTTTATCAACTTGAATCCCCTGAGAAACAGTATGGCTGCCAACACATGGAAGAGGAAACTGTGATGAAAAGCCTCCTCTATGAGCTCTTCAGTTTATAGAGTTTATAGAGCAGCTCCTGTCCTACAAAATCAGAGGAATCTGTCAGTTTTGGGCCACGGAAAGGACAGGTGCAGGCTTTTGACAGTACATCCAAGCCTGTAAAACGAAATGTCAAAACTGCAAGGTATGTGCATGAAAGCTTTCCTCTGACGTGTTTGTACTGGTATAGGACACAGCTATGGCTTCCAGATGGGGTTTAAAATGTGCCCCCCAATGTTTATCCAAGGCCATAGTTTGTGAATTGCCCACTCTGTCCCTTTCCAGAAAGACCTCATTCATTGGTGCTGGGGTCCGTTCGGTTACCTAGACTTAAGCAGGGCTCAAAGGTAAATATACCTACTGTACATGCCCCTTGTCCTCTCACCCTCAGAGCAGTCTGTACCCTGAGGCCTTTATTTTGGTGCGTCAAACTCTTTGACTTTCCGGCACAGGTTCAGTGGCTCCAGTCAGTGCATTTCTTTGAACAAGTGTTTGGCCTTCTGTTGACTTATGAGTGAACTGCCCAACTGGAAAATGACCTGGAATATGTTTAATTACCTGCAAGTCATTGTTGAGTTTTCGTGAGTGGGGCAATTTAGACTAAGTACAGTACATGTATTGAAGCATAGGCCTACCCCTCCTCCATCACTTTGCGCTGAGCTCTCTTTGCTGAGCTGTGGTCCAAACTTTTGCTGAATGCATCGTCTGTCTCCTTTAGGGTAAATTAGGGTGTCTCCCTCAATGTAAACTAGCCCTATATTTAACATGTGGAGGAATTCAGGCACATGGTCTCAGGCTCCTGTGAAATTATTGGAAGTTTCCTGCAGGTCTTACTCAGCTTGACTTTGATGCTCCAATCCTTGATGTTGTACTGCCTCTTAGTGGTAGTGTTGGAGGTTGCATGCTCCAGTAGTTCACTTAATGAGCTCAGTTTTGGCAGCTACTGTATATCTGGAATAATAGCAGAGGATTTGTTTTGTTTGTGGAGGTTGTTGTTGGAAAAAAAATAATAATGTGATTTCACCAGTTATTATAAGATTTGTCTTGGATTGTAAAGCAGAAGATGACTAATCTTTGTTTTGCCAAGTATCTTGTGTAGAAAAAGGATTGAGCCACCAGTTCCAGTCATTTCATTTTGTGGTTAACTGTATGTATAGCTTAAAAAAGATAAGCGCTCTTACCATCTGGAAAGATTTGGGATTTTTCTTTTTTATTTTCGAGCCTTTCAAGTATGCTCATATTTGTTTGTGTACATTCTCATTTGCTCATATTTCTTACTCCACTGATGCACCTGTTAAATCAGTACATAGGTGATTCTCACCTGAACAAAACAATGTCTGGTTTGCTTCATGTTTCACTCATGTTTTAATTTGAATGATTTATTATTATTTAGTAACATACTGCACTGTTATTCATACCTGATGTATAATCTTTTCCCCCCTCCACACTTACCTACCTGTGTACCTTACTGTGATCTTACACAGAGGAGGATGCTTTTAGCTGTATACAGGACGGACAACGCTATAGCGACAAGGACGTATGGAAACCAGAGCCTTGTCGCATCTGTGTGTGTGACACTGGAACCGTCCTGTGTGATGAAATTGTCTGCGAGGAGCTAAAAGACTGTCCCAAACCTGAAATCCCATTTGGAGAGTGTTGCCCCATCTGCGCAGCTGATACATCTCCACCCATTGGTCGTAATTTATTTATCTCACACCTTTCATAAATAAATTACTGTATGAAGTCATGTTTACTTTGGGGGGAAAAGGACTCCGGTCACATTGATACGAATCAAAGGTTGGCCTTCAATGGCTACTACAATTTTCTTTTGTAGATAACCAGGCTTATATGTCATCCTTTGATTTGACTCACAAGTCTGAGTTTTCTATCCCCAAAGCAAACATATGATAACAAATACGCAACACTGACACATCTGAGCAGATTTCACTGAAATGCTACCTCAACGTCATTTTTCCATAGCTGGCTCACCTTGGCCCCATCTTGTTTGAATACTCTCTGCTACTCTTAGTATCATGAAAACATGTGGGAGTCATTAAGGAAATACCTCAGTCAAGCAGACACAGCCTCACATTTCTCCACTATATCCTCTCTGTGGATTTCTGCAGCTCTGATGTCAAAAAACACTCTATTGAGGATTTTTGAAGGAGCTTTTTGCCACATTTAAAACTGTCGTAGCCTCCTGATGCACAAGGAGCCCAGTATCCACACAGTGTTGAACAGCTCTGGAAATATAAACAAAGTTGATTGAGGAGCATGAGTGAAATCAGATGTGTCACTGTTTACGGTGCATGCCTGTTGATAAATTGCTTTACAGAATACTCATTAATTTAAGGCAAAATAAACTGCTTTACTATCTTGAGTAACTGACTACTGTACTGAAAGACTGTCTGGCTATCCAGTCTCAGTACTTCATTGGATCTGTCCATAGCCTTAAGTATGAAAAAGTACAAATGTAGTCAGTGAAGCTTATGTCAGATTTTTATTCTTGCTTTCTGAGAATTGAATCTGTCTAATGCAATACATTAATGGTATAGGCATTATATTATATTATATTATATTATATTATATTATATTATATTATATTATATTATATTATATTATATTATACTTGATTACGTTAGATTAGATTAGATTGGATTAGATTACAAAGAACTCAATTTCTAGTAGTTTTCACACTTCAGAACTTGAGAAGATATTTTATCACAAAAAATTGGTACTGAAAAGGTATAGCATTAATGATATTGGTGCCAAATTTCACTTACTGTGTTAAACTTATGCAAAATCTTTTAAAATGATAGCCTACCTACATATAATTATCTATAGACATTGTTCTACCTAACAATGCCGAGGTTTTAGGATGCTTTAACTAACTTCTCCATAATGCAAAAGACATAAAATGAAAGATAAAACACCTAATATTAGACTTAATGTAGTGGAGCTGTACGCTTTACACAGACTATTGACTGTCCTTTCTTCTCTTTCTGACCCTTTTATCTTCAGCAGCTTTGCTTCTGCTTTTACCCACTGTTAAGATGGTGACTTAGCCAACACTTTTTCAAACCTGATGGGCTTTCTGGGTACCATAGTTATGAAGTGGTGGTGTTCTGCAGAGTAGTTTTAAGAAAGAACAGTTAAATTAGCATATTTTAGGTGGGGGTTTTTGAGAATTGCAGTACCGTGGGACCATTATGTGCTCTTATTGTGTAATCTGTTGGCTAACTGTGGTCTGTTTCCCCCCCCATGCTGCTCTCACCCACATAACAGGAGCACCTGGAGCTAAGGTGAGACGCTGTGTGCATTAGTGACTGTGTTACTGTGAATGTGTCTGTGAAATGAAGCTCCCTGGCACCAGCAATTACATGTGTATCTGTCCCAGACTCTTATCAGGTGCTGCACGAGGGCCCTGTAGTTTATGGATTTAGATGAGACTTTGATGTGAAAGAGCTTTGGTAGCTTTGCCAGACGGATAATAGTTATTTCCTCTCTCACACTGTGTGCCATATTTATGTGTCTAATAATAGTGTCGGAGTTACTGATTGTCATGTTATTTACGGTGGCTACTTTTCTGAAAAGTGTCTTATCTTTCCTTCTGTCTCATTATTATTGTCTTTCCTTTTAAATATCAGGGTCAGAAAGGAGAACCTGGAGACATTACCGATGTAAGTTGATGCTTTCAGTGTCATAAGTGGGAGAACCTCTCACAAAATAAAAACCTGGTACAGAATAAATCTTGTTCTAGAGGTGTGTTAAATTATTCTTAAGAGAAAAAATGAATCATTTGGTATTTAGGAGTGATGAATTCAGAGATTGCATACTGCTAGTAGACGAAAGCAAGAGGAAGTTAGAGAAAGAGAGAGAGACAGGCGGCACGTTTAGCCCACTCGTCAGGAAGACAGCCAAGCACAATAAGATCTGCATACAATCCCTCCAAAAGATTCTCATGCAGCCACTGGAGAGAGAGAGAGAGAGAAGAGCTCCCTGCTGCTGCAGCGCTGCACCTGGAAATGCTTTACCCCTCTGAGGGAATCAGAGTTCATGGCAGGAAATAAGGCATTGTTTATTGTATGTTTCTTGCAATGCTTTGCCTGAAGAGATTAACAATTAACAACTCAGCTCTGATGGCAGAAAGATAATGTTTCCCCCGTAGTGCAAGGAGATCAAAACCTTACTTTTGCAAATACATCTGGTATAAGTAAGCTTTAAATGTTCTCAAAATCACAAACAAGCTTTCATTTCTATAGAATGCTAACACATCTTTAAAAGATCCATTTGAATTACATATGTGAACTTTAAAAGTAAGTTTTATAAGTTAGATGCAACCTACATTCTTATACTTTTGTAATGTGTCTTTTTTTTTTACACCATTCACTTTAATGATATAATAATACTGATGCTGTCTTCTCTGTTGTCTTCTGCTGGATTGCTCAGGTTGTAGGACCAAGAGGACCAGCCGGCCCAATGGTATGCTCCAATTCCAGCATTTACATTTTGATGAATTCATATTTACACTTTTGTTTATGCAGTTAGGTTTCTGTCAGGCTTCATCTGAAGATAGAAGTAGATTTCCCAAAGTGTAACCTTATGAGCAAAGGTATTAAATTTAAGTGGTGGGTACACTGACAGGAAATGGAAATGACTGACATAAGGCGTAAAAGTTGACAAGCTACAGCTGTTTCTTTAGCTCACTCATAGTAGGAATATCACCTGAGGATACTGACTACCTTATTGTGTCCTTTTCAACCAGGGCCCACCAGGAGAGCAAGGACCACGTGGATCAAGAGGAGAAAAGGGAGAGAAGGTCAGTTGGTCATGTCAAAAAACAGAAATTCATTTTTTCACTTTGACCCTTTAAAAAAAAACGGGTCCTCCTCTCTGCTCCGTTCAGAGGCACAGTATGTCCTATTGAATCTGATAGCTGTGGGTCTTTGGGGGCGGTTATGGGGATGGAGGATCTGCCGTAGCTTGCAGGTCTACAGAATGGTAGGCTTTCATTGAGTGTCTCGCTCTAAGTGGTCATGTGTCATTTCCATTAGACCGTGTGGTCTGCTTAGGTCTGGGTTGTTTAACAGATGTGGGACTGTTGGAGACTCATAATGTAAACCTTCACTTCTCAGTCCAGGCCTCTGTCACTCAGTGTGGGAAATCACTACATTTGCTTTGATCGTTGCTTTAATGTGACAAGACTTCTGTGTGATAATGGCTGCGGGTAGACAGTTTATGTTGTGTAGTCGTTTTGTTTATGAATATTTAAGCACAAAGCAGGTAGATTTTTCTGCATATCTGTTCAGCAGCCTTTCAGATGCTCAGCGCATTCTTTGTTCCAGATTCCCTTACAGGGTAATATGTCACTACATGCACAGAGGTATTTCAGGTAGCCTGATTCGGCCCAATAAATCATCAGCAAGTAACCTTAAGGTTAAAAATATGTTTGCTTCAGTTCATTTAAGTGTTTATCTACCCCTTTGATATCCAATTTGGTTGACTTCTAAAAGATAACCTTAATTTCTCATCATTCTCACCAGCAGGTGGGGTGTAGTTAAGTTTATTTATAGGGAGAATTGCAGTTTGGAGAAGAGTCAACTGAGCATTAGGCTTCTGTCAACAGTATCTGACAGATGTAATCCAAGTGTATTGTCTGCCAGAAACTGTGTAATGATTTATGTGAAGGACTTTTGGACCCAAATATTGGCACACAGCAAGAATGTCAAGTCATTTTGGCTTTTAATGATTTATTTTTCAACACTTTTTCAGCACACCTTCAAAATCGTATTGTATGTTTTATGTTAATTACTTATTACCTGTTACTTTTTTGTGTCATTTTTTTTATAGATTTTTGTTATTTTATCTTTCAAA
This sequence comes from Sphaeramia orbicularis, assembly GCF_902148855.1. Classification (NCBI taxonomy): domain Eukaryota; kingdom Metazoa; phylum Chordata; class Actinopteri; order Kurtiformes; family Apogonidae; genus Sphaeramia; species Sphaeramia orbicularis. The sequence goes on from NC_043961.1 coordinate 36,863,994, forward strand.
CAGAATAAGAAATGTAACTTACAGACACTTTTTTGGTTTTCATATACTTTTTTGTAAATAGTTTTTATATTTTCTCTTGATCCTAGGGAAGTCCTGGCCCCCGTGGCCGAGATGGTGAGCCTGGCACCCCCGGAAACCCCGGACCCCCTGGACCTCCAGGACCTAATGGGCCTCCTGGCCTTGGTGGAGTAAGTATCCCATGACAAGTAGGAGTGGATTTTTAGCATAGGAGTCGAGAGGTCGATCACTATTGCAAGGCCAAGAATGAGTAGAATTAGCAGAGAGAATGGTAAAAGGGAGCAGGGAAGAGGCTTTGAAAGAATACAAGAACACAAAAGATGTGGGAAATTACCGGCAATGGGGAGACAACAGTGATGCAGAGAGAGAGAGAGAATAGATAGAATGCCTGTCATTCTTTGCAGGAGAAAAGGAGGAGGTGACTGAGGGAAAAGGAGGTGGAAGGGCAGGAGGTAGTAAGATAGACATGGGGAGGGGAGGAGAAGGAGCTTTTTTAAGACGAAAACAAGGAAAGTCTTTGTGAAGGAGAGAGATGAAAACTGTTCACATGCCCTCCGCCTCCTCTGTCTGCCCAGGTTTTTACATAATAAACTCGGCTGTTGACAGTCACTTAAAACTGATGGTACTTTTTTTTTGCCAAAATGACACAGCATCCTCCAAAGTCTGCAAATCAAAAACAGCCCATTTTGGCTTCTAAGATAAACACATCAGTATTGCTGAAACTCGCCAGTCATGTTTCATATTAGTACTGTCTTGTGATACATCATGGACATAGTTCAAGTTCACTTTTGAAGTCTGTGAAATGTGAAGTATTATCATCCTGGAGTCTTATTTTTTGAAGGTGGTTTTGTGCCAATTTGGCCTAAAGCCCCATTAGAGCAAAGTGACATATATACAGTTGTGGAAAAAATTATTAGACCACCCTTGTTTTCTTCAATTTCTTTTTCATTTTAATACGTGGTACAACTAAAGGTACATTTGTTTGGACAAATATAATGATAACAACAAAAATAGCTCATAACAGTTTAATTTCAGTGCTAATATCTATCCATTTTCCATGGTTTTCTTGATAATAACCAAAATCACTTCAGTTCTTACATCTGTAGCTATGGCATTGTACTCACAAAAACAGTGCTTTTAGGCATTCAATGTTTATCTTTTCTGTCTGTTTTAGTCACGTGATACACACAGGAGTTTGCACTTGATTGCATAACCATAGTTTTGATGACTTTTGATGGTATTATAATTTTTTCCGAGACTGTATACAGGTTCCTGCAGGGTCTTAATAAGTCTTAAAAGTCTTGAATTTACAAATCTGCATTTAATACTTTTAAAAAGTCTTTAAAAGGTATTACATTAGATATGGTAGGTCTTAAGTTATATTGCTGTGAACTTATTTGCTGTGTTGTGTTTAAATGTGTCTGGGAAATGTCCATGCCGCAAAAAAAGTAACGTTAGTCTACTCAGTTACTCCTGTTCCAACCCAATAATTTATATTGAAATTAGGAGCCAATTATCACTAACTTTGCAGCCCACGTTGAGAAATGACTCAGAACGGTGGGAATCAAGACTTTTGAGTAAATAAATACATTTTCTTAAATTCTAGGAGTCATGAATTTTTGCTGGTAAAATAGGCTGTGAAATGGACATTAAAATCTGTTCAAAGTACAGGATGGGTGAAAAGTATCTAGGCATTAGAAAATTGGTTATAAAATCCATATTCCTATTACAAATTTAATGAAATAAAGGATACATGTTCTTTATGACATGGGAAAATGAAAGTAAATTTTCATATTTCAACATAAGCACCGGGGGTGTCAACCAGTTTCCTCAAATGGTCAGGGATGGAATGAACAACCTTCTGAAGGATGTCATCTGGGATAAGACAACAAGAAAATAAGAAATCCCCATTAGTGCTGTCTGTTTAAAAATGTTTTTGTCATGACTTCAGTGATACTAAAAATTCTATAAGCAATTTCTAATGCCTAGTTACTTTTCACCCTCCCTGTAGTCTGAAAAAGGTCTTAAAAAGTCTTAAATGTAACTTGTTGAAACCTGTAGGAACCCTGTATAAACTAAAATGGATGCTCAGTTTCTGCTCATATATTTGTGTATTCATGTCTTCTACCTTACCTTTTACAGAACTTCGCTGCTCAGATGGCTGGTGGCTTCGACGAGAAGGCTGGCGGCGCACAGATGGGTGTGATGCAAGGACCAATGGTGAGCGAGCGATGATGAGACCTTCTGCTTCTGCCATATTCTTTTATAGGGTCGGCTGCTTGTGAATCTGGGATGCTACAGCTTTGGAGGGTTCAACATCAAGATGAAGCATCTCTGATTCTGATTAAGCGTCTGTGAACAAAAACTGAACAGCTACCGGTGGCTGCAGAGGTGTGTTTTGAACATTTATGGAGCGGAACAGACACAGCTTGGAACAACTGCTTGGTTATTTTACAAGAAGACTACAAAATGGACATCACTGTTCTTCATTGGGAGAGGAGATACACAAACAGGATTTACAATCATCCAGGACGAGAAGAAACGACTACTGTTTCAAGACTAGTTGCGGTGATATGAAGCATCCTTTTTGAGAGTTTTGAGAGATGAAAGGGATGAAACTGTCTTGCAGTGTTGGAGAAAAGAACACTCTGCTCTCCCAATGGAAAATGAACACCTCACATGGAGTACAGAGGAGTACTTTTATAAACGGAGGAAACAGGCATTGATCCGCATCATATTTCAAGCCCATGGAAAACCGCTGCTGCCGTCAGTTAACTGGCATGGCAGGTTGCCTGAAATGGAGCGAGAAGCAGACTGGGAGCTATGGTTGTTTTAGAGAGCCACAGAGGAGTTTGGCAGTACCTCAACCCAACAGAGGTTTTTAGCCACCAGGACGGGGACTGGATTTGATCAGATCCCCACAGTTAGCAGCAGTCTAGGAGGCTTTGCTCACACTGACTGTCCTGTCTCACCGCAACGCTGGGCCCGTTTTTACAGTCGGCCTAAACTTACTGTGCTGTTTGCCAGCCTCCTGGGGCAAGAAGCAGTGAAGTCACACTAAACACTAAAAGCTACCATGAAACTCCACCTAAAACAGTCAAACAACACTCTTACTGAATAAACACACACATATGCATGTCCCCTCAAACACACATTTAAGTCAGTCATATATAGAGGCTCATTGATAAGTCTACCCACTGTGGTGAAGCCTTCCCACACCCACTGAAAGGTGACTTTCATTCGCATCTGAGGACCACTGTGCTGTGCTATGCTGTTTTTTTCTTTTTTTGGGCCGCCATACCTGATTTTTTTCAGCATAATCATGACTCTGAAATTAGGGTTTCTAGCAGTAAAACTAAAAGGTGTTTTTTTTTTTTTCTCTTAGAGGAAAGATGTCACAAGTAATCTGAGTTAAGATGTGTTTTTTTATTGAAGAACTGGGCAGCAAATCTTATAGTGGCATCAGTTCTTTTACAGCTAATTTTCTCTTTGAATGTGGGTGAGAAACTACAGCAGTTAGAAAGAGGAAAAGATGAACTGATTTGGCTCATCACCTCCAGAGAATGTGATTTTCCCTCGTTGACCAGTGATGCATAAAGTTCAAGTAAAAATTACTTTGACGTGTGATTTCAGCCAGAAGCCCCCGCAAAGCAGATTAGTTCACACTCAGAGAATTTAGTTCAAGAAATGTCACCTTTTGTTTTCGATGGCGACCTTTTGAAAGTGTAACAAGACATTTGAAACCGAACAGTGGCATGTTGTGTTGTTTTTCACTCTATGTCAACATGTAAGAAGTCATGTGGAGTTCAGTCATGCTATTTAAAACTATAGCACTGCCACTGGTGACCTTTGAACTACAGAAACACACAGCGGGTGGGGAAAAAAATGAGAGAAGTAAGTGAAAAGAGAGAGATAGAGAGAAAAAGAAATCTGAATGCCACTGTGGAATTTTAAACGATTTATGGACTTGACAAGTAGAGCTGTTGAGTTTTAGCTTTGGGGAGAAAGCAGGCGATATTTTTTATAGTTTCTGACAGAATCCAAGTGGACGAGAGCTAGATTTTCCTTTCAACATTCACAGTCGGAATTGAAAATTTGTAAAACATTTGTGCAATTCTCTTTTTGATGTATTTGTCCAGTTACAAATGTGTGTGTAGCTGAAGGATGTGATTGTGGGTGGTTATCCTGATGTTGTGTCTCTTGTCTCTGTTCTTTCCCTCAGGGCCCTATGGGTCCCAGAGGACCACCTGGCCCCACTGGATCACCTGTAAGTACCTCCTGTAGACCACAGACAACACACAAATCAGATGCACCTGTAGACAAAACCCGGGCTGTTGTCAGACACGTCAAACTTTAGGCTAAACCTCCAACTATTCCAACTGAATTGCTGATTCGTCTGCATCTTCTGGTCAGATTTAACAGTGACCACATAATGACCACTCAGCCACTTTGCAGAACAGCACACCGTAAACTCAAAGTGTCAAATATTTACAATATCTCTGCTTTAACTGCAAGCATCTGCTGTTTTCCGGAGGAAGATGGCACATGGAGAGTACTTTTGTCTCCCAGCTGCCGGCTCCAGGGCTTTTTCCAATGCCACAGCCCAGACACACTGTAGAACACCTGACAATTTACCTCTAACAGAGCCTGCTGGGCTTACACCCCCACCCCCCTGTTGCCTGCAACTAAGCTCTACCTGCACCTTCATTCTCCAGAGGAAAGCTATTATGTTGTAGTCAGTGCCAGCTGACTTGCCTGAACTTGATGGTTTAGTCACCCTGAGCCAACATTTGAGATGTTTCCTTGGACAAGTTTGTCTTATTTAGACTATTTAACACTGACACAGACAAAAGAGACTGAACATGTAATCATTTTGAGAAGATGCATTATGAAACATAAACTAACAGTAAATTAGTTTTATAATGCAAAGAAATGTAATTGCATTATCTGTAATGTAATGTTTGCTACAAATACCATGGGCATTCACTATATAAACTGTCTTTAGTATGGTTCACTGTCATAGATCAACACTAAAACCCTTTTTTTTACTTCACCCCCTTTAGCCACTGGATATAATTATCTGTTTTTCACTCTTGTCATCTCTCATCATCTGTTTCTTTTTTGCATCCCAGGGCCCACAAGGTTTCCAAGGCAACCCCGGAGAGGCTGGAGAGCCCGGACAAGCTGTGAGTATCCCACAGTGCATATCTTTTTTTTTCTTTCATAGCCTACTCTTCAGGGTTTTATCCTTAGTCTTTCTCTGTTGTCAGACACTCCTCAGGTGTCTCTCATCCCCTCCAGGCTTCCTTTATCAGCCCCTCTTCTTTTCCCCCTCATCTTTACCCTCTGATCTGATCTCTGTCTGTTTTGCTTTCTTGGCCGCTCCTGTAAATGGGCACTCTGAAGTTAGTGAAACACATGTTAAAGGAAGACGCACCTATCTTGTGTACTCAGAGCACAAATGTGATGAAAACTAACCATGAAAGCTCACACTTAATCACTTTCATGTTTTTATCTGTCAGTAAAAGGGTGCAGATCTTACACCAAATCTGTGCTGCTGTCAGAACCAGCTAATATCACTGCATTTTTGCTCTGTGTAAAGCAGATTTTTTTGGTTTCCTAATAATTTTTCCTGCCTGTTTTACCCATCTCCTCATTGACACCAGACTGTTTGTCACGAGTATTTTTGTACAGGCTTTTTTGCACACTTGTGAGGATGTGAAAAAAAAAACAAAAAAACAAACAAATCCTGGAAGTCTTGAGTTTACACCCCTCGACACTCTGTTTTATAATTACTCTTTATAGTTTTAGGCTTGTTTTTACTATTCTTCCTCACTTCCCTCTCTGTCTACCTTTCACCCCTTGTATTTTTGTCTTTGAAAGCTTCTAGAAATTAGACAGTTCCCCTGTGTCTTTCTCTTTCCCTCAGCAGGTAGACATTGTGGGGTCTCCCCACTGCTGTGCTAATCTGCTCATGTGGAGTTTAGAAAAGCAGACTCGGAGGTGCCGTCTTCTTTAAAATTGTTCCAGTACTTCATTATGAGTGATTAAAATCAGGCCTCCCACCAGAAATTAACCTGACAGTTGTAGAAGGGTCACACCTTAGACAAAGTGTTAGTGAAGTCCAGGAATACTTTTAGCCTTAGTAATTAGTTAAATAAATTCAACAAAATCACCGGAGATATGTCCTTAATTGAACTATTGGACAATGCCTAATATTGTTGTTGGTCTGAATTTCATTTTTCTGAGTAGTGTTTTTTTCTCTTTCCTACTCATTCTGTTAAACCCAGACTGATTAGAGAAAGAATGTCATTTAAGTTTAACAAAAAGTGACATATGAATGCACAGTAAGAGAGAAGGCAAGCTGAAAAAGACACAGACAGGCAGAAAGAGAAACTGAACCAAGTAACTTAGCGTGCGATGGATTCTAGGAAAGGATAATAAAGTATTTGATGCAGCTATTAGACTAATCTAGGCTGTAAATCCTGCTTTTTATGATTAAAAAAACAAATACTGTCTTTAAGTATAATAGAATTGTTAGTGTTGTTTGCAGGTGGTCATTCCCTTTTTATATGCATGGTAATCAGAGAGCAAAGTACTTTCAGATAATCAAGTTAATGCAACTAATATGTGCCAAAGCTGTCAGATGTTTTAGATTGATGTGGTTACAAATGCATTATTAATATCTGCCTGTGTAACATTCACACTTTACACGTTTTGAATGATAATTAAAATCATGTGCATTAGTGTATACTTTATCTCATTTGGCATCTCCTTGTAAGAATGTTTTCTATCAGAGTGAGTGAAGGGAAAGTCGTCTCCATACGTTTTGAATTATTACACAGAGGTTTTACTGTGCAATGTTGCCCTCTGTTGGACATATGTTGTAACTGTGTCTCACCTGTGCTTGTTTTTTCTTTTGCTAATAGGGCCCCATGGGTCCCCGTGGACCTCCTGGACCTTCTGGAAAGCCCGGAGATGATGTAAGTCTCTGTGAAAAATTTATGAATGTGTGAAAAAATAAACATTACATAACAAGTAGGAACTCTGACGAGGACAAGAGGACTCAGCACTGTCCCCTTAGAGTTGACTCAGCATTAAAACACAAAGAAGCCTCATGAGGCCTCTCTATCTATCTATCTATCTATCTATCTATCTATCTATCTATCTATCTATCTATCTATCTGTCTGTCTGTCTGTCTGTCTGTCTGTCTGTCTGTCTATCACAACATAACACCGTTAGGGAGTGTTTTTATTTCTATGTTTTATAACAGGAAGGTGCACTGAAACGGTGTGTTTGTTTTATCAGTTATCTATAGTCAGTGGTAATACAATAGACCATTTGTTATGCTGTATTAATTAGATATATAAACCTCTCACCAAATTACTGAAGTTTTACTCCTAATGTCAGACACCAGTATTTATTTATTTATTAACAGATGTGTCAGTTTTTACTTCTGTCTAATACCTTCACATACCAGTTTTTAGCTTACCGGCTGAGAGGCTGTAAGCTATTGTCGTCATGCAGCATCCGGCGCCATCATCTGTTATCGTCTGTCGTCCGTTACAAAACTTTCAGTTGTCTTCTTCTCTGAAACTACAATTCTGATTGACTTCAAACTTGGTATACAGCTTCTTTATGATGATGTCAACAAAAGTTAGTGAAATTATTTGGATCCGGCTCTGATTCTGGATTTGGTGCCACTTTGAAAAATTTCCCCATTATAAGACAGGAAGTGCCGGGAAGCAACAGGGCCATTGGTCCTATTTTTTTTTTTTTAATGAAAGAGCTGATACTATTTGTTACACCATGTTGTCAGGCAATATGCAATATGATAATAATAATAATAATAATAATAATAATGATCATTTTATTTATACAGCACTATGAAAAACAGCTGTTTACAATGTGTTTTGACATACAAAGCAAAAACATAAAGCTGAGAGAAAAGTCAATCGTCAGATGTGCAACAGCGCCACCATTACAGACAAATCAAAGCTTAGATAAAGATGAAGTAAAGTGGACCCCAGAAAAGATACAATACAAAACGTAAAGAACAGCAGCAATCATTAACTAGAAAAGAGAAGGGCAATAAACAATAATAAAATTGTCAAAGCAATAAGAATTAAAAGACTGAAAAAGGAGGGAGGGAGACAACATCACATCACAAGAATAAAAACAATTACAGGAGAAAAAACATAAAAATACTGAAAGGACTGAGGTAAAGTAATAGTTGACTCTAAGTAAAAGTAAAATAAGAACACAAACAGCTGAGTAAAATGATAAATGGAGGGGAAATATTAAAGTCACATAAAAACATGTTGATTTAAATACATTTTTCAGAAGTTATCATGTGCATCTTATCTCCAGGGGTAGGTCACTCCAGAGCTGATGCATTCAAAATTTTTTTTTTTTTTCCTTCAATCTTGACTATATGAAATGACCTTTTTGCAGCGTATTTAAGTGAGAAAGAAATCAGAGCCCAAAAATGCAACTCCTACATCTAGCCACATGATGGCAGTAGACATGCCATGTTAACATGTCACCACTAGGGGTGCTAACATTAAATGTACAGCAGCCGATTCATGTTTATTTAAAAGGAACTGTCGGTTTTACATAAGTTATATAAAACCAAATGTAAGGTTAAATATTTGATGATAATATATTTGTGATATTTTTCTTCTTTGTGGTTTTAGGGTGAAGCTGGCAAACCTGGTAAATCAGGTGAGCGTGGACCTTCTGGACCTCAGGTGAGTTTCAGACTAAGGATCATGTGATCTGAAGGATCGAAGGATTAATTTAATAGGTGTTTGTTTAAAGTATATGCATTAAATGAGATATGCATTCCTCTGAACTTAAAGGGGAGTATTTGGCTCAAATCTTCATGTTTCAAGTTCATCCTGTATCTGCATGTTAGCGTCTTCCACCATTTCTTCTGTTAAATCTTAGGGAGCTCGTGGATTCCCAGGAACTCCTGGCCTGCCTGGCATCAAGGGACACAGAGTGAGTTCGTTGTCCATGTTGTCTGCATTAATTGTTGGCAGTTTGTTGTCTTGTTTCTTTCCTCCATTTTTTATTATATTGCTGATTTTCTAACTGTGCACCTTTGGCCTCTGGTTTTTAGGGTTATCCAGGTCTTGATGGTGCAAAGGGAGAGACTGGAGCTGTTGGTGCTAAAGTAGGTTTTGTTTTTTTTTTTGCTAGCTCCTGTGTGGTACTATCAGCAAGGCTACTTTCTTATGTAACCACAAGTAGATGGTTGACATAGATCGTTTTTTGAATCAACAACTGGTCAGAATCAAAATGAGCTACTGTCACTTATTTAAGTTGATTTGCTTTTTGCTTCCTGCTAAATCTTTCTTCTGTTTAGGGAGAATCTGGCGCTCCTGGAGAAAATGGTGCCCCTGGACCAATGGTGAATATCTCTGTCATAAATACTAAACACAACAAAAAAGAGTGAAGACAAGTCAAATTTCAGTTAAAATCATTAAGTCGTTGTAAAGGTTTGTTTTCCACTCCTTCACCTTTATAGGGACCTCGTGGTTTGCCCGGTGAGAGAGGACGTCCTGGACCTAGTGGAGCTGCTGTGAGTGTCCTCTTTCCATCTATAAAATACTTGGACACAAAACTTGACATCTGATTCACAGATGGATCGGAGAATTGACTGTCTTACTGTTTGTGCACAGTTTAGGAGCATATCCTCATAGTGCAAATGCAAAAAAACCCATCAGAATTACAGAGATGAGAGGAATATAATGTCACGTTCAGTCATTTTATTTTGAATAAAACTTTTTATGTCATATTGTTGAGGGAAAATATGTAAATTTTTTTTACATGTGCTGGCAATATCCAGGGAGCACGTGGAAATGATGGACTGCCCGGCCCAGCTGGTCCCCCAGTGAGTATAATTTTAGTTTTTCATCCCCTTTAACACTTAAAGATCTGATGATATTTTTGTGGCAACTTACAAATGAGTTTTTCCTGTACATTTAACCTTTCTTAAGTGATCTATCTCCATTTATTATAATATTATTCTCTGCATTTTAATTTTTCAGATATTTTCCTATATTGCAAAAAGCTCACTGTAAATTTAAAGGTTATTATATTGGAACAGTGAAGAAAAATTACTGTTTCAGCAAAAATATGTCATTAATTGAACATAAAATTATGAAACCACTGTCATTTGTCAAACTACATGTGTTTTATCAGTGAATAGATGTTGCAGAAGATGAAAGTGTTTCCATGTTCGCTAGGGAGCCTCTAAATGTCCGAAGGGTTCATATCTGATGACGCTGAAATGAAACTGCCTTTTACCTCAATTATTTTGATGTACTGATAGGATTAGAGGTTCAAAAGTTTTTCTTTTTTTTTTTTTTTTTTTTTTTTTTAATAATCATTTATTTATTGCTTTTTATAATTTTTCATTGACAGGTACATCTTAGGCACGTACAGATATTCACATACTCATTGTACATTCTTTTACATTTACATGTGTACTGTAGGTTCATTCTTTTCTCAACCATCAGTGGAAGGAACAGTTGAAATAAAGTAACAGAAAGAACATAAAAAAAACAAAAACAAAAAAAACACAAGTTTTGAACAATAAACATTTAGGAGTGACCATATAGCTGTGATTGTTCATTTATATAAAATAAAATCAGGCCTCTTATTTACATGTATTTAATCCATTTTTCCCAACATGAAGCAAAAAATTCTAGTCTATGAGGCACCAATGCGGTTTTTTTCTCCATTTTATAAATGTCTGTTGTTATGTCCATCCATGCTGACAGGGATGGCTTTTCATTTCCTAGTCACTGTTTTTTTTACTGGCGATCAGCAGTTCAGAATTTATTACACACTTCAGATCAATACATGCAGCTGTTTAGGGATTTGACAGCTAATATATAAATTGACAGACAAATGACTTTCTTTAGTTATTGTTTTATTATTATATAATTATTTGTCTATGCTCTTAATACGCAACACATCAGTCACAATCGTCAGTAAAATGTGGAGATAAGTCATGACGTAACTTTTTTAGTTTAGTGTATTTCAAATATGCAACAAGACAAAGTAATCTTACTTTGTCCTTAAAAATAAAACAGGTAGTGAGAAGTCATGGAAAAAAACAAAAAAACTTATACATACAAATATACATGACTTCATTTGCACATTCGAAAAAGAGTGGGAGGAAGTATAATTTATTTAATCCCACCCCTTCTCCACACAACAATTCCAACACAAGGCAAGGCAGGTTTATTTATATAGCACATTTCATGTACAAGACAATTCAAAATGCTTTACATAAAACATTAAAAGCATTACAGCAGGGAAGCAACATTGATCTGATTTGAGTCAGACACTTATGAACACTAGTTCCTACTATTTTAAGGCTTATTTCTCCACACAGCAGTATGATGGTAGTCACTACCCCCTTATTGCTGAAATTTATTTACAATTATAGAAAAAAATATATATATTTGTGTTGCTGCTGTGACGCTGATCCCAAATTAAGTGGAGATTGTTCATTGAATACAACACCTACAACAACTATGATGCAAATTAGTGACATTAGGCATAATTGTCATAATATTAATCAAACAACTTTTCCAATCTCAAGTGTGTAGATTATTTTATTGATGCTGCTATTGATCAGGTATTCCAGTCAATAATCCAAACTAAATGGTCCAAAAATCAGTGGAAATTAATCACACTGTTACAGAGACCAGGCGTTGAAAACAATGAATGTCAGGGATCAGAGGTAACCTGGTAACATGTACATTCAGAGTGTTGAACAGCACCTCATTAGAAAAACAGTGAAATACTGAGGTGAATCTGTGATAGTTCATACGTGTCTGTGATTAACAATTGAACTCACAGCCTCTATTTTCTCTTTGTAGGGCCCCGTTGGTCCTGCTGGAGCTCCTGGCTTCCCTGGCTCTCCTGGTTCAAAGGTGAGTTACACTTTATAAGAACATTCTCCTCTGTCCCTTCTCTACCTTTATTCTTTAATCTGCAAATGAAAGAGTAAAAATGCATCTGTGTGTGTCTTCCTAAAAAAGTACTCAACGTAATTCAACTGGATTCTTACTATGGATGTTTTTCCTTTGTAAGACTCAGTTGTTCTGTGTGTATAACAGGTGCAAAAACCTGGGTTTTGTTATGGATATGTTGTTAGAGTAAACTTTCTTGAATCAGATAAGAATGTTAAATAAAAGTGGCAGCGTGTAGCTCAGGGAGGATTTTGTGGGGACAAGTTGAAATGCTTTAGTGAAACCAGAGAAGGCTGCACCGCTCTGAAAAGTGGTTTAAGGCTCCATCTGTGTGGAAAATTAGAGAGGAGGGGGTATAAAAGTGTTATTCTCTTCTCTCGCTCTCTTGCTCTCTCTTTTCTTTTCTCTGTGCTTTGTATCTGATTTATTCCTCCTGCATGGCAGACATACTCTGCAATGTGCTCAAGGGTCTAGTGCTGGTGGTTTGCTTTCTTCTGAGAGTCTCTTGATAGTTAGGGAATTCTTTTAAGAGCAACAAAATGTGCACTTCTCCACAAAACAGATTCCCATGAACTATCCAAGGCAAACTAGTCTGAAAAATGTGTGTCAGTATATGCGTTTCACAGTCAGGTTTCACCGTCATTTAGAGTTTTATATTTGTTTACAGTGTCTGTACTCCTGGGTGTGTTTCTGCAGTCTCTAAGATGTAAAGATACATTTCCAGGAAGTTTCCCATGGTGAGAAACAGTAAAAATCTCACAGTGTGTTCCGGTTGCGATGCACTGTCTGTCTGGGTTAAAACTGCCTCATAACTCTCTGAGAGAGTCATGAAATGCAAGGATTTTTCAAGGTTCTACCTCTCTGAAGATTATAGTAAGCTTTTGAACAGTTAAAAGACCCAAAACTAACATAGTAAAAAGTTAGCAAGACAGAAACAACATCTGAGCTTCAACTGAATGAACTACATGAACAATCTAGTAAAAAGAGCTTTTACTCGGCTCGAGTACGTTACTGGCAGATGTTTCCTCATTTGATGTAGTATTCAGACTAGTTCCAGAGTAAGCACTGACCTTGGGACAATGGGCTTGAGAAGAAGAAAAAACAGTTTTTTTTTGCAAATATTTACAAACTCTGTTATGTCATATTTCTGCACAATGTTGTAGAAATAGCAAAAGAATTCCCTTAAGTACCAAAAATCACCATGGTACAGTCTGTGTCTTGTGGCCATAAGGCATAACCCCATTTTAACATCACAAATTTCTGTCGACCCCAGATGTTCAAAACAGAGACTTCTTTTTTTTTTTTTTGTTTGTTTTTTTTTTTTGCTAAAATGTATTTGTTTTTGATCATGTAATAGTTTGCTATACTATGTTGCAAATAAAAATTAATTTTACACAACGTTAAGCCTGTATAATGTATATTATTGTGGACAGAGGCAGAAAAGCCAGGCTGAGATTACTGCACAAAGGGAGAATTTTGTACGGTCAGTTCAAAAGCTGCAAATTAATACTGAACACACAATAACTCAGACTATGAATTATGAAAGAGCTGCAGCATCTGGAACTGACCACAATGAACATTTGAAAGATAAACAGTACCACAGTGCTTCAGTTTCAGCTTCAGAGTTTGTCATGTCTTTTTTGTATTGTGATTGTCTCTCTCAACTCACCATATATTTTTATTAGTAAGTTTTTATTTTATTTTTATCGATTACTAGAAATTTCAGGTGACCCCATTTGGATTCCAGGTGGCCCCATGTGGGGTTCAGACCCCAAGGTTGAAAAACACTGCCATAAGGGGAGGGGCTTGGAGTATTGACCCAGTTTGACCTTTATACACCTGAGTTTGGACTGCATAATTTAGGGTGACATTAGAAAAACAGAAAATAAAAAGATAAGATAAGGTAAGATAAGGTAAGATAAGATAAGATAAGATAAGATAAGATAAGATAAGATAAGATAAGATAAGATGGAGGACGTACACTAAAATCAAAGTAAATCATGATAATAACAATAAATGCATCATAGTAAAGGATAATTTTAATGTTCCAGACAATAGTAGTTTGTTGTTTTTCTTATATGTGTTGTACAAAGATCTTAACAAGTCTTTAAATAATAAATATCTGGTGCTGGCAGTCAGAGTAGCTGATAAATCAGAAATTTGTGTTATAAATAAAAGCTAAAGTCATACTATGACATGACTGATGATATGATATAAATAGATTCAACTGAATTGTCAGTACATCTGTTGAAGTGAATATGAGTTATGTGGGGAAAAAATCTTCAGCTTTAATTCAGTTTTTAATTTGATCTGCTCTGAGCAGGATTAACTGACAGTGTTGTCATCAGAATATAGGACGAATACAAGTGGACATGACATATATGAAATTATGATTGTAGCATTTTATTTTATTTTTTTCTTTTACAAAATTTAGTTGTCTAATGTTGGGTTTAGTGAACAAATTTTTAAAAATTCTCTAATTTATCTGAGTTTTGTCTGTTGATTTACATGCTGTTGTGATGTACAGTTTATTACAGTAGTATTGGGAAATTATTGCTGAACGTGATATAGATCAAGTTGTCCATTATTGTGTTAAGTTGTATTTATTTTTCTTACAGTTGAAACATTTTTTTTTTTAGTTTGGTTTTGTTTTATCACTTTTAACTCCAGTGCTTTTTCTGTGTTGCTGACAGGGAGAGGCTGGTCCTACAGGTGCTCGTGGACCTGAGGGTGCTCAGGGACCTCGTGGAGAGTCTGGCACTCCTGGATCACCTGGACCTTCTGGCGCATCTGTGAGTAACACCATAAACAAGGAATACAACATTAACCAAAAGGTCATATCTGTGCATTTACAGCAGCTTTTGAAACACATTATCAGTAGTTTTCAGGTGAAAGTCACAAATGAAAAGAAATAAATTTGTTAAAATAAAATAAATCAGGCCCAGTTATGATTGTTGCCAATGACTTGTTTGCTTTGCTTTTTTCTTTAGGGCAACCCTGGTACTGATGGTATCCCTGGAGCTAAAGGATCAGCTGTAAGTATAAACTGTTAGTTTATGTCCAAATGAAAAAGTATCAAACTAATCTGTCATTAAAATACAGAAATATGTATTTTCCTCACATCAGTAGTGCTGTAGTTTATATTGATCACTGTTCTCATGTCTCATGTGTTGTGCATATAAATGACACTTTTCAGTAGTTGACATACTCTACTTTGGTTTGTAAATCATAAAATTAATTATGAAATAAAATAGCCACTGTTACCTTGGATGTGTTTACAGTTGTGGCTAAAGTTGCTCCAGGAGAACTAAACAAGTTACACTGATGTTCATTTAGAGTAAAATCATTGATAGATTACATATTGTAAAGTGACTGTTTAATAAATAAATGACTGTAATATTTTTATTCTCCCTCTGTAGGGTGCTCCTGGCATTGCTGGTGCTCCTGGTTTCCCCGGACCTCGTGGACCTCCTGGCCCTCAGGGAGCAACTGGACCTCTCGGACCCAAAGGAACATCTGTACGTAGTTACTGAGTAGTTCATGTAACAGAGACAGATGTGAGCGTTATCTACATAGTCCTGCAGACAAGAACTGTGCTCCATAAGAAACAGTCAGGTTTATTTATGGGTTTATTACCAGATTGCATGTTGCATCTTAAGTCATTTAATTCAACTGAATTTTCTGCTTCTCTCTCACTGTCTCTTTTGTCCATCTGTTTATCTTTTATTTTGTAGGGAGATCCAGGTATTCCCGGGTTCAAGGGTGAGGCTGGACCTAAAGGAGAAATTGTGAGTTTTGTTTTCCTTTGTGTATTTCAGTATTTTCACCCATTCCAGTAAACCAGACTTTATATATACTGTACACTCAGTATCTATGAGTTTTAAAATCATGAGAAAATATACACTTTAGATGATGTCATAAAAATTTGATGTAGTCTCTACTACAGAACAAATAAATACAAAGAAAACACCTTTTCACACAGGTAGAAAAAGTCTTTTTTTCTGCACTAATGTGTTTTTACGGGTGTTTTTTGCAGGGACCAGCTGGTCTTCAGGGACCACATGGCCCACAAGGAGAAGAGGGCAAGAGAGGCCCCCGTGGTGAGCCTGGTGCTGCAGGACCACTTGGACCTCCAGGAGAGAGAGTGAGTACCATCCAGTATGTTCTGATTTCAGGAAATATTTGTCTTATTGTTGCACGTCAGTGACAGAGTAGTTAGTTTCCTCCTGTGTACTTACTTCATGGATATGATGCTTTTTTGTTTAATTCAGAAAATGAAGTTTTGCATACAGCGTGTGTCAGTGTGACGTATTTGAATTTTCATATTAGTGCAGTTGTTTTCATAATTATGACCATGATATGACACTTAGAATAAAATTTAACTATTCTGTTTCTTTATGAATGTTAACAAAGAACTTCATCCATGTAATATAAGATCTACGTAATAAACAGTTTTGATGTGATCATAATTCGATTCTGCTTTTTTTATTTTCTATGCAGGGAGCCCCCGGTAACCGTGGTTTCCCTGGACAGGATGGTCTAGCTGGTCCCAAGGTGAGTATTATCACAGATTCAGTACATAGTTCCTGAGAAGTGGTTTTGTTGCAGTAGGAAAAGAAAATATGCTTTAGAATACAAACTGATCAGGGATCTTTTCAGGCCATCCGAATAAAAACGCAAAAATATTGAATATTGAATGTATGCTGCTGACACATAGTTTGTGGCATAAATCTGTAACACAGACAGTTAATGTAACCTGCTGTATCTGATGCCCCTTTGTATATTATAACTACCCATAATAATAACTAAGTCCTGATTCTGTCTTGATTTGTTTTTTTGTTGTTTTTTTTTGCACTGCAGTGACAACATGATATTCTTAAATCTCTTGATCCCATCAGAGTGTTATACTCTGCCATTCCACACCAGCATCTACAAATTGTATTCAGTTTCATGTAATATTAAAATCCAACCCTGAAAACAAGAGAGCTTTTATTTCAGTGCATATATGAAGTAGCATTCATAAAACTCATACATTGAACAAAACCGCTTGGTTTGTGAACTCTAACTTTCAGATTTGTCATTTTATGACTTGCGCTAAATGTTGAGATTCTTTAAATGTCTTTTTAAGTTAAAAAAAAATCGGAAATAAATTGTTAAGTTTTCCCCCTTTTTGGCTGTAATTTAGGGATGAGATAGGGTACAGCTTCATTACAACAAATAACAGCAGCACATATCAGTGGTGCATTGATAACATGGATTAGAGGCATTTTCTTGTGGCACCATGTACTAAATGTGTTGTCTAGAACTAGTTTAACTTCACTGTTGCACCTGTATTGTCTATTTATTGTCTCCTCAACCCCCTGCTCTTTATTGTTTATTGTTTTATTCTGTGTTTATAGTTATATTGTTTAGTGTTTATAGGTTATAGTTTTATTTTGGGTTTTTTTTTTCTTTTTTCTTTTTTTTTTTCCTTTTTTTCTACTGTGTTCACTTTGCACTGTGGGATTTTAGTCTTGTAATTTCAGTTTTCTGTATGTGATGCACATATGGCAAAAACTGACAATAAAGCTGACTGACTTTTGATTTTGACTAATACAAAAGAGGTTTTCAGAAATGTTTATTTCTATTTATATAGAAAGACAAAAGATAAAAAGTTGCCTTTTTTGCAAATATAACATTCACCACAAACCTGATTGAAAGTCCTGCCTCACACTTGTAGATAAATAATTTAGAAATGCAAATTGCGGAATTGTAATAAAGCATTAGCATTAGGAATTACAATTTACATTAGTCACACTTGTTCACTGTTGTGAGGGCAAATGCAAAAAACTCATTTCAATGAATTTATTTTGCTTAGCATTTTATTGATTCACTGTTCCCCACTGTCATGTCGGGAAGATAATTCTTCACCTAATTAACTCATAATTCTCAAATGAAGTTAAATTGTACAGAGGCACATCACTTGAAATCGTGTGTTGGTGAAGTGTGTAATAAGTAAAGTGTCCTTTCAAGGATCACCCTCATCACAGAATTACTGCCAAGTTAATGAACTCCTACAAAGTATGAGAGTAGAATTCACCAGTGCTCCTTCATTTAAAGGTTGCATGTAACTCCATGATGTGGCCATAGGGTGGCAGCATAGCTATGATCTTTACAGTGCACTACTGACCCACATATCCCCCATGGGCAATGCCAGCATCCCATTTAACATTATCCTCCTGTGCTCAATTTCATTTATACCAAAATGAAACTGTCAGAATTTAATCTTCTCATTTCCATCGGGTCAATGAAACGTCTTCACACTATTTAAAGAAAGTCTCATTTCCTCTGTGCTTTGAGAATTGAAATGTCTCTTCCTCAGTGACTGACTGAATGACCATCTCTTGTATTGTTCCCTTTCCTGTGACACAGGGAGCCCCTGGTGAGCGTGGACCCTCGGGTGCCAGCGGTCCCAAGGGTGCCAACGGTGACCCTGGTCGTCCTGGAGAGCCTGGTCTGCCTGGTGCCAGAGTAAGATCATTCTTTATCTGTTTGACAGCACATGACGCTGGCCCTCTTTATTGATTACCTCTCTGCTAATCACACACTGCTTTCTTCAAATAACACACTGTTTTGTGCCTGCTGTGTATGTTCCCTCCTGAAGTAATGTCACTTTCTGCAGTCAACAGAAGTGGATTTGAGTATTTGTGTACAATCACTACAGCGGAATGACACACCAGTTGTAGTGCTCTGCCATTCTTATCTCTGTCTTAGTCACTTCCGTGAGCAGGCGTTGAACTGTTGATGTGTGAATCCAGGTTCACACATGTGCCATATGTTTCACCTTCCTGTAGCTCTTTTCTGCGTCATGTTTCATCACGTCTTATCCTCCTCTGACAGGGTCTGACCGGACGCCCTGGTGACGCTGGCCCTCAAGGCAAAGTTGGACCTTCTGTAAGTAGTTTTTCATACCGCAACCTTTATGTTGATTGTTGTTAATCGATCAATCTAAGTAGTCATGCAAAGTGCATCCAACAAAAAGGGCTGTATGTTTTTAAAAATGACACGTGGGACTACCAGGGAGAAGCTTGTCATTTTACCACATGTTCTCGCGTCATATAATCACTCAAAAGTGGCTCATCAAATTTAATAGCTCGATTATTATCCACCCATTATCGACCAGGCTTACCCAAGGGCTGTTTGTGCTTCACATGGGCTTTTGTCTACTGGTTTTCAAAGTGAGAGCATATCACACGGTTAATAATCATATTTAGTTCAGACCACAGCTGCTTTCTCAGCTTCTTTTGGGACTGATGTTGTTTGAAAGACATCAGATTTTAATGGTAACCATTAACCTCAAAGGGTGCACATTGTTTTAAGTCTAGTCTGTATTTTAAAGAAGTGGAAACAACTACAAACACCATCTAAATGTTGATAAATTCACACTTCTTTTAGATGACTACAAAGACACATAATTACATTTTACTCAATTGTTGCTGTTCTTGCAAACTTCAAACACTTTCACATGAGAATGGGAATTTCAGAAGTATTATATTTAATGCAGAAAGTTTACCGTTCAGGGACCTAGTACCATTTAAACGCCATGGTTTACTGACAGATGAAAATATCTTTAGTGGATGACTGAGGGACCACCATGTGGACAGGCAAATTTTAATTGAGGGATTTTTTGATCTGGAAATTGTTTTCCTTCTGGCTTTTCTGGATTACCCCTGTGAGTTCTGTTTGTTTATTTCCTTATTTACATATTGAAAGAAAAGAGGAAGCTAACATTTCAACAATGTGAGTAGTATCTTTATATAGGCTACTTTAGGAAGCTGGACATGTCAGTGACTGATCTTTTTCAAGATGGCCAAAGTATTATTCCTCAGAACAAACACTCTTTATTCCCAGTCAAAAGTGTAATTATTAACCATTTTTTGCTCTCAGATACAGAAGATCTTCTTATAATCCAATTTTTCAATCAGTTTAATGAGAATAGATTTTTAGTCTTTGTAGCTTTGTCATCTATTTCTCCTCAAGCTATTTTGCAATGAAATTTTTGTTTAAATGTGATTTATAATATATTTGTAACTTCTCTTAACTAGGGCGCTGCTGGTGAAGATGGTCGCCCAGGACCCCCTGGCCCTCAGGGGGCCCGTGGACAGCCTGGTGTCATGGGATTCCCTGGACCCAAAGGAGCAACTGTAAGCATTGACAAACGAAATGTGAAAAGTGAATGAGTACAATACTTATGGAATTTGTTAAGAAATGTGTATCAAAATTAATGGAACAATAATGGGTCAGTAAATAGGCTTTGTTTTTCCTTTGTCTGTTCAACATAATCTGAAGCACTGAAGAACATTTTCTTGTCGTTGGACTGCTGCACCTTAGCTTTTAAAAATAGGTGAACGTCCACTTGAATCAGCGGTACACCCTGGATCTAATATCCATTTGGTTTGTCTTTTGATTAGGGGGAGGGTGGCAAGTCTGGTGAGAAAGGACTGGCAGGAGCTCCTGGTCTGAGAGTAAGTGACACTGTTTTTGTTTTTAGTTAGTTATTAAAATAGTGTGTAGATGTGCACACGTTTGTACACTTCTTATATTATTTCATATAATATATACTGTATTAGTATTAGGCATATCAGAAATGGTAGTTTTGGATTATGCAACTGAAGGAACCCCTGCTTTATAGCAAGTCAATTTCATTCATGCTGAAGGTTTCATAATCATTGTTGTAATAATCTTTGATCTCTGTGCCTAATGATGAGCTACTCTTATTTTCTGCAGTTCAGTTTCCACATGAGAAGCATGTGAAAAACCTCAATTACAGCTATTAGATGTCTATCTAGTAAATAGCATCACCCTTGGCTTTGCTATTGATATCTATCTGTTTGTGCCCCCCCCCACTCCTCAGGGTCTGCCTGGAAAAGACGGAGAAACCGGTGCTGCTGGACCCCCCGGCCCAGCTGTATGTATCTTTATCTCTTCATCCCACTCCATATAGCTTCAACACTGATATTATCTTTCCTCTTTTCTCTGTCTGCACTTAAATGCAACCTTCAGTATCTTCGTTTCCCAGACTGCCTTCACAGTACTGTAGATCTGTCTGGGAAAAAAATCATTGACACAATTGTCTGGACATAGAAAGATGGCATCTTTGACTCATAGACTTTGAGCTTATTTTAAGTTTGTGTTTTAGTTTGAAAAGGAAGCCTTAACCTCATAAAACAAGATGTGTGAAAATTGAGCCATACCACTATGTGTGCAGAATCGTAACTGGCATATTTCTTCTACATTATGAAAATTCTGTATGAAAATCCTGGCAGTGTGTTCATGATTGGAGTTGATAGTAATTATTAATTATTTACACAGGGTCCCGCTGGAGAGAGAGGAGAGCAAGGACAGCCTGGTCCCTCAGGCTTCCAGGTGAGAATGTCTATTAAAACTCTGACTTTTTACTGCAGTTTGTGTAAGGATAGCTGTATTTTTTGTGGTTTTTAAAAGTGGTGTCGCTACTATTTTTTCAGAGTCATATTTAGAAAAGTAGTAACTCTCTCAGTTTATCCTTGATAGCAGAGTATGAAAAAATAAGTGTTCATGCATCATGACTGTTATTTTTAGCCAAATTTAAATATACTTTATTTTCTTTGCTGTATGTTTTGATTGCATCTTCTTTGTTTCTTTGTTTCCTCTTGGACATAGGGTCTGCCTGGACCCCCTGGCCCCCCTGGTGAGGGAGGCAAACCTGGAGACCAGGCAAGTGCACTTTTGGCCAGAATACACTGTATATACCAACAGTATGCTGTCATTTTGTTGGTATTTCAGTACAGAAGGAAATAGCTTTTACAGTGTGCCACATGCTATTATCCAAATTACCTGACAGTACCTAACCTGCAGTTATCTGCTGGAAGCATTCATTCACTGCTCCACCAATTTACTGATGCAGGACATTTAATTCAAACTTTGAATGAATTTAACACTGAATTCTACAGCGCTATTTCAAAGGCATCTTACTGTTAAATTGCAGCTGCTTTTTTACACAGCTATGTCTCTGTTCTGATTATTTTTCTTATCGCTTCAGCGTCTTAGTTCCTGTTTTACAATTGTCGACACCTTGGTCTGCATTTGCAGATATCTTTGACCTGAACTCTTTTTTCTTTTTGAAGGGTGTTCCTGGAGAGGCTGGAGCTGCTGGTGCTACTGGACCCAGAGTAAGTAGACATGCCTTTTTTTTAACATTCACTAGTGTGAAGCTGTCAGACATGCAGTGACTGACATTGTGTCTCTGTGCAGGGAGAGCGTGGTTTCCCTGGAGAGAGAGGAGCTGCTGGCTCTCAGGGTCTGCAGGGGCCCAGAGGTCTGCCTGGAACTCCTGGAACTGACGGACCCAAGGTGAGTCCAATATGTGGTCCAAACTCAGGAACAGGGCCTGTTCAGGTTATGGTTCATTTAGGGTAAGAGTTTTCACATCTTCGCTTTTTGTTGGAAGACATTGGTTTGCCGACGAGGTTACTTATGACATTGGCAGACATGTGTCTGCAGGTACCATTATTTACAGCAATGTAACATAAAAAATCCAATGTGAGTGTTGGATTATTTGTTTAGAAGTATTTTGTGGTGTGGTTGGCACAGTGATGACCATATTCTGACCCAAAAAAATAAAAAATTGAGGTAGTAATTGAGTTTGTAGGTTTTGGAACAAACTAATAAATAGCTTATTTCTTTTATTTCTTTCTTACACTATTGTGCATTAGAATAGAATACAACACAGCCTGATGAAAAAAGTCCCACAGTCTAAAAGCTCATGTTTTTTGGGTCACCTTGACTTTGATTATGACACACATTTGCTGAGGCATTTTTTTGTGAAGTGTATGCAATGTCACAACATGTATTTCACATAACGTTGCTGAGTCTAGACCTGGCTAACTGAATCAACCCCAGATCATAACACTGCCCCCACAGGTTTGTACTGTAGACACTAGGCATGATGGGTAACCTCTTCATTAGCCTCTCTTCTCACCCTGATGCCTCCATCACTCTGGAACAGGGCCAGTCTGGACTCATCAGACCACATGACCTTTTTCCACTGAAACACAGTTCAATCTTTATGCTCTCTATCAAACTGGTGGCTGTTAAAGAAATGAGAAGCTACTCATTGTATCAGTTGTAGGGAGTAGCTTCTCATATTAATCACTTCAGTAATTATTCAATGGAAAGCTTTGAATTATATGAGCTAAATTAAATCCTGCTCTGGATTATTGTTTTGGCCAGGTTGCGTACATCCATCTAGTTCATAAGATAGGTGTATATGTATGAGAAAAAACAAATTTCCTCTTCAAAACCTAAAAACTGGTACCTCAGTGTGTTTTCAATAAAGCTAAACAGTTGCTTATCCGCTATAAACAAATTTCAGCCATTGGAGTACTTTGCCACAAACGTGCTCCAGGCAGAGAAAAAGCTCAAAGTAGCAATTCAGACTTTTGGTTTGTTATCTGGTGAGATTTTAATCCCAGTTCATAGGTTTTTTTCCCTTAAGGTCAGACAGGAGCGGATAGAGAGGGTGAGGATTATAGACACGACATGAGTATGAGGGAGATGGCGATGGAGGAGGGATAAGTCGACAGTTTGTGAAGGGTGAATCAGGATTGGGAGATGATCTGCTGCAAGAGATAAATTTTGCACCCCTCCGTTGGAATGCAACTGGAATATATTCAGCTGCAAGGCCGCAAAGCCTGTGGTTACTGTTTAATGACTGGAGATAAGCAGCATAGTTGGTGTTTGTTTGTCTGATCTCTGGTCGGAGGCTGCAGCAGAAAGCACGGTTGATAAGGCTGCCAAGTTTTGACCAGGAGTGGGCCTGATGGAGCCACTTAAAAATAATAAGACTTTTCTTTGCTTTGATATGTAGGAGGGGGATTTTCATGTTTTAAAGTTTCACTTTCTTTTGAAAACACAGATTTAGAATTAGTCCCACATCAAAAAGTTACCTGAGAGAAACAATGATTAGGTAAATGTATTAAGTAGAATTAGATTTATATTAAAAAGATTAGTAAAAATAGTTGATATAGAGTATGTCAACTGGGCCGCAAAATAAAATTGATATGTTTAATGGTTTGAAATTGCTGTTCTTCATTCTTTCAACTAAGAAAACTGAACAGGATGTAACTAGACAGGATGCGTATGGATGATGTCTCTTGAAAAGCACATTTTCTTTCTTCATAACAGCAGCCTTGAATGATTCTGACCAGTCTGTGTAAAAGCCATATGAAATATAACAACAGGACACACTTACAGAGCTGAAGGTTGTGCATATGAACAGCATTTTCTTTATATATATATATATATATATATATGTAGTGCATCATATCACATCTGTAGCAGGTGCTTTCACACTCATTCCACAGATACATCAGAGTGATAAACTGTCTTCTCTGGCTGTGTCTGCTTTGTTTCGTTTCGTTTATTTGTCTCAAACTTTGAAGTAAAAAATACAATAAAACAAAAAAATAAAAAATAAAAGCAAGAAATCAATTACATATGCACCCATCAACGGTCATTAATTACAGAAAAAGTAACAAAATAGAATAAATGTAACATAAATGTACATATGTATCAACTCATAAAACACAGTTTGAAAAGGGACATAATGAAGCAAAGGCTTTTCTAGTCCTGCCCCTTCCTTACTTTCAGTGTCAGATTCTTAACCAAATAAATTTCCTTCATCAGCTAATACGCTAAAATAGATAACAACAGATACTAGTCATAGTAGACCCCACTTCATTTATTTCTGCTCTATGTAGGGAGCTATTGGACCTGCCGGTACTGCTGGAGCTCAGGGACCCCCCGGCCTGCAGGGTATGCCTGGAGAGAGAGGAGCTGCTGGTATTTCTGGACCCAAAGGAGACAGAGTAAGTTGTGACTGGTGCGAAGTCTTTTTGTGGAATGTGTCAAAACATCTCTGCTTGATTTCAGTTTTAGTTCCGATGTGTCTAAAAGGTAACTGACTTGTTTTTGTTTTAATCCCTAAGGGTGATGTTGGAGAGAAAGGACCTGAAGGTGCTCCTGGCAAAGACGGTGCTAGAGTGAGTGACTGTCGCCTAAACTTTCAAGCTACTCTAAGAGCTTATTTCACATATTCCATTCCCTCTGGTTCAAATTTGTACAAATCTTTACTCTCATGTCCTCTAATAGGGTCTCACTGGTCCCATTGGTCCTCCTGGTCCTGGTGGTCCCAACGGTGAGAAGGTGAGTCATTTTATGTTTAAAAACTACATAAGTATTTACATTGAACTATTGCTCTATATGACGTATCTGAACCAAAGGTGAAATAAAAGTGCTTATTTTATGAGTGAATACAGTGTTGATAGGGTTGTGTGTTGTTGATGAATATATTCTGTTTTCTTTTAGGGTGAATCTGGTCCTGCTGGTCCTTCTGGAGCTCCTGGTACTCGTGGCGCTCCTGTAAGTATCGCTGTGATCAATATAACATCACATTAATATTGATACTATACAACTTTCTTGATTATGAATAAAAAATACAAGAGCTGAAGCTACTTTCCTGTTAGCCATAACAGTAGAGTAGGGTTATCATTTGGAAGGTCCTCATTTTGTAAAAGATCAGCCAACACTGTCTTCAGCTCCACAGCTTAACAAAAATCTGGTTTTGTTGTTGCCTCTTTTCCTTCTTCCAGGGTGACAGGGGTGAGACTGGACCTCCTGGGCCCGCTGGATTTGCTGGACCCCCTGTAAGTAACAAAACAACAATGAGTAGCTCTTAGCTCTGCACATGAAACACCACAGACTAAATGTCACAACCTTTAGTCTGTCATTCTAGGTTTTGGTTTTCAACATGTGGTTAGGTTAGTCAAGTTGAGAAAGTTAACACCCAAAATTATAAAACATTTCTATTAAAAAAAATACCAAAAGATAGATGATTGTTTGAGTATTTTGTAAGGTGTAGTTGCACTTAACCCTTCAGATATTATTGTGGAGACCAGGCTTACCCCAGGGCTGTTTGTGCCTCACATGGGCTTTTTCTCTAACCATCTATTCCTAAGTGACATACCACCATTTATTATATTTTTCCCCTGCATTTTGCTTTCTTTTTGTTCATAAAAGTTTAGAGTAAATTCAAAGGTTTTATCAAAACACAGAAAACTCAAGCTAAATTGACTTTTTCAGTAAAATATAGCATTAACCGAACATAAAAACAAGCATCTTCAGCCACTGTTATCTGTCAAACTAAATGGGTTTTACTGGTGACTTAATGTTGAAGAAAATTATAGTTTTTCCACATTCACCACAAAGCCTCCAAATGTCTAAATCAGTGGTTCTCAACCTTTTGTGAACAAACGCCCCCTCACCGCATCATGAGCGTCCTCAAAAGCTGGCAAACTGCATTTTACATGATTTTTTTTTTTCATTGTACTGATTAGAGTACGGATTAGTAGTTCAAAATGTATGCTTTTAGAAGTTCTAATGCATACGGAGTAAATAAACACAAATGGAACTCGAAAATAATGAACAAAACAAAAACTAGACAAGCAAAGTTATTTACCAAAAATCCTCACAGGTGTCACAAAATGCTCTAATATTTTCATTTAAAAGAAGAAAGTACACTCAGTACACCACATTTAACCTCTAAATCATTATAACAACATCACTTGCTAAATGCGAATGCACTGTAATGTAACCTGAATACTTTGTTCTCAAGATTAAAAAGGATATCAACCCTCACGTCATGTTCTGAAAGTGGGATTTTTAATGTTCATTAATGGATACAGCTAGAAACATTAGGATATCTGCTTGGCTTGACCTTTACTTTAGGCTTTGATTCTTTTTTTTTGTCTCGTCGTATGCCTTGTTTCTTCACTGTTATTCTGTGGAGAGATTAGTGTTGACGCTAGAGCAAGTGCGTGTATCGCTCATCCATTTAGTTTCCCCCAGAGACTCAGAACAGACATCAAATAAGTATTTTCTAACACTGTACATCCCACCAAATGGATTTTCATCATGCTTTGTGTGGTAATACAATTAGTTTTCTTGCAGGTTGCACCAGAACATTAATTATTGAATTTATGTCACAATGAATAACACAACAGTACGAAAATCAGAAGCTGCACCTAAGCATTCTTTTTGTTTTCTTGACTTTTAATTATTTGTCGAAGCAATTATAATCGGGGTAGTTTTTGTCTGTGACTGAGCAATAATAAAAGGAAGAAGAATAACATTTATTTTTAGAAATCAAGGAGGTTGTTTCTCTGCGTTGAACAAATACTTTCTTGGATTTGTCTCAGTGGTTGATGCTGTTCATAAATATTCCTGTTTCCATTTAAGGGAGCTGATGGTCAGCCTGGACTCAAGGGAGAGCAGGGAGAATCTGGACAGAAGGGTGACGCTGGTGCCCCTGGACCCCAAGGACCATCTGGTGCCCCTGGACCTGCCGTGGGTGTCACTCTTTATGCTGCTGGCAGTCTTTTTTTTTTTTTATGTAGCTTTGCACAAGGTTGACACTTACACTGCATTGCAAACATCCAATTTCCAAACCAAAACAGACATGAAGGTCATTCCAAGGTGTTTTACTTCTATTTTATGATATGACAGACCATGAAGTACAACATGTTTTCTCTTCTAGGGTCCCACTGGTGTTTCTGGACCTAAGGGTGCTCGTGGTGCTCAGGGACCTCCTGTAAGTGATCTTTCTAATCTCTCTAAAGCCTTTTTATTACATTAACATTAATTTATGATTTATTTGTCCATTTATTGTCAGATTATGCTTAGATGTGTCTTAAATTAATCTGTGTTGTCTTTCTTTTTCAGGGTGCCACAGGTTTCCCTGGAGCTGCTGGTCGAGTTGGACCTCCAGGTCCCAATGTAAGTCTCTAAATATACATATAGTGCCATTCCCAAACATAAATATGAACCATTAATACAAGGAAAGCATAAAACTATGTAAACAATATTTCACACTGAAATTATTACTGTACACAGCACTGCTAGTTAATTGTAGTGTTAAATCATGATTTGGTGGAGCAACAATAATCACTGACTCACAATCATCGATCTGTGTTTTACCAGCAGAGACCAGGTGCAGCAGAACAGATAGAGGAATGTTTTCTAGAAGCCACCTGATTTATTGACACATGAAAAGGGTTCTTTAATTAGCACCTGCAAAGCTCTCAGTCTTGCTGTTTCAGCACCTACACACTACACAGGCAGTGTGCCTGCCACAGTAGGAGCTGATGGAAGTGACATATTTTTACAGACTTCCTAAAAACAAAACCAGTGTATTGTGAGGAACTAGTTGGATGCTGTAAAACTGCTAATGGGACTCCTGAGTGCTTATCAAAATAATAGAAAGATGCAATGTCTTTGTCTTCGCTGTTGTTTCTGATTACCCACTGTCTGTAAACATGCTGTTTTAACCAGTGGGTGTTTGCATGTGATACCAGATAGAAATTACAAAGAATACATATTTTGTTCAGCTTAGGTTTAAGAAAATGCTGTTATGACTCCCAGTACCTACAGTGTAAATCATATACACATAATAAACACAAGTGGGTCACTGAAGTGTTCACAGAGGAAACAACAAAAACTAGTAAGTTAATAAAAATAATCACAGCAGTTAGCAAGTCTCCCAATAGTTTGTTTTGTGAAAATAAAATGAACTACTGGGCAGATCAAGCAGTGACACAGGGACATATTTCATGTTCAGTAGTCTCTGTGTTGAAAACTAAATAACTTATCTCCATGTTTAATACATGTATGAATATGTGTCAGTAAGTACTTTCACTTGAGACATGTTACAATTTACAGAAATACAATTTTAGGATAAAAATATTTACATTACTGCTGCGTGACACAAGGACTCAAAATGAACATCTTTTTTTTTTTTACTTTACCCAATTGTACAAAACATGCTGTTCTCATAAGAAATTGATACTAAATGAAACATAAGGCTTTAGCTATGATGTTAAACTAGAATTGTGATCAAAACTGGATAAAAAAGTTTTATCCAGTGAATGATGAACACAAATATGTTGTAACACGCAGACAGGTGTGAATATATTCTGTTTTCTTGACATGGAGACAGCAGTTTGTACCTTTTTTTCAATATCATAATAAAAGACTTTGCTGAAACTAAAACACAACAAATATGCTAATAAACTTTTATTTAACATACATATTACAACTGAAGTGATGTAGACAGATCATAGCAGAGCATATTTTACAAATATTTGGATTGTACATAACTGTTCTATATTCTTGTACTTTTGAATAATTAGTTTCTGCAGATTCACAGACTTAAAATATCACTTATACAAGCAAGAAAAAATATTATGCTTATTAGATCTTTATATCTTTTTTCTACAAGAGATACTGAAATTTTGTAAACAGTTCCAGAGAGTTCTTAAGCTAAAAAATGACCCTATTTGAGAAATGATAGATGAAACTTTAATTTTTGACTCTGATGTTCTGGCCCTAATGTAAATGCAGATACACTGTAGCTACACTATTCTCAAGATTAAGAAGCATAAAATCAAACTTCACCATATCCGTTTACATGGAAAATGAGATTTAGAGTTGCATTTTTTTTTATGTAAAGCGTAGACAGTTTTGCTGTTATATGCAACATACTGTGATGAACTGGTCTGATCCTGTAAAATTGGTCATGTGATTTTCTGGTGCTTTTAATAACAGAAATCTATTATCTACTATTCCTGTTTAAAAATATCTATATTTATTCGATATATGTTTGACAATTTTCCTTGTTTTGTCCTAGGGTAATCCTGGACCTGCTGGTCCTGCCGGCCCTCCTGGTAAAGATGGACCCAAGGGTGTGAGAGGAGATGGTGGACCCCCAGGCAGACAGGGTGATGCTGGACTCCGCGGTGCTGCTGGTGCTCCCGGAGAGAAGGGTGACGCAGGAGAAGACGGTCCTCCTGTGAGTGCAGAGTCACTACTGAGTTACAACAGATGTTTCTAGTCTAACACCTGTATTCACATTTATTTAGCAAGAGTCTTTTTTCATTTTACATCTTGAACAACACAGAGATCAGCATACAGTAAGGGCTGGATCTACTAAAGGTTTGCGTGTATAAAAAACATGTGCAAACTCATGGCACACTAACTGATTTACTAACAGTGTGCACTAAGGGTTGTGTCTTTCAAAGGTGCAAAATACCACATCTACATCCAGTCAGTACATTTGCCACAATGAATATGCAATATGGGGCATTTACATGCAATTGTGCGTGTGCTGGGAGGAGAAAATGTAAATATATTAATTTAGCACACGCAAAGTGATTTATCAAACCTGAAAGCAATTTTGCTCACAGAAACTGCGTCTATATTTAACATGTCTCAAAGGACGGTGCAAACAAACATCGAAATGATGAAACAAGACGCAGAGAACACATTTTTCACCCTCGTGTGAACATTTTTGGAATGACGGAAGAAAACATTATTGAGACGAATGCCCCCCCCCCCCCCCACACACACACACACACACACACACTTTACAGGACACTTTTCCACTTGATCTGATGATTGTGATTAAAATTACGCACCGACATTAGGCTACAGTGTGACAAAATTATGTGCACCTGACAGTTATTCAATCCAACAACCCCCACAGCCCCCCCCCCCACCTCTAAAATGAAAATTAAAAATAAATGAATGAATGAGTCATCAATACCTTCTATGACAAAACTCCTCCACCATTACATTTCAGTGCATCTGGATCATTCCAGCGCACTGTTACCATTAGTGCTGGCGTATCCCAGAGCAGTATTTCCAGCGTATTGTCTCCAGCACCACACAAAATCCTCATTTAAATAGGACTGTCTCCAAGACTTTGCACCTGTTGTCATTTGCGCAAGCAATCTTAGTAAATCACCCCCAAACCACGGTTCAACCCCCATGCAAAATTCTAGATTGCACACGCAAATTGGTACATGCAAATTGGGATCTTAGTAAATCCTAACCCAAATGTGCATTACAGAGGGGAGGAATTATTAAATGTTTTGTTTTCTACATGTCTGTGGACTTTGTGGAGAGTAGGTTTGTCAGCCCAAAGAGCCAATTGCACCGATAATAGACAGCAGCTGAGCGTACTCTCCATTAATACCACAGAGCTGTCAGGGTCCATCACAGGCTGTAATGGCAGACCAGGACATATGACAGCACAGGGCAGCACCAGTTCACTGACAGATGGATGACAGCACCTCAGCCTTTTTAGCTTTACTGTACACACAAACCCATCAGAAACATAATTCAACATAATGACACATCGCAGATGACTACATACAAAGATAGCAACTATGTCAATGCCACTTACATTACATTACATTACAGGTATGAAATCTGGAAGTGTTATCACCAAGCCTTTGTCAGCTTCTTGTCTGGTGTAACAGAGTCATGTATTCACTGTGAGTGTGGTTTAAGAAAGCCTTCACTGTTACACTGCAGGACATATGGTAGATTAATCTGCGGGGGCATGGATGAAATAGACAAGCAAAAGGTGAAGGAAAATCATTTATGATATGTGTATCTGCAGTTAAGAGTGGTAAAATCCCAGGTGAAACAACTGACAATATATAAATCGAAGATCTTTCCAAAAGTAAAAGTACAGGATGAAACAAACAACTCAGAGGAACAAAATGTAGCACAGACTAAACTTGATGTTCTTCTAGCTGTCTGGCAAAGAGTGAACATAAAACTTGGGAACAAACTTAAATAAAAGAACCTGAAAGCATATGTTCGTCTCAGTTGAAATATAATTGCTGAGAAACATCACCATTCTTCAAAAGGCTCTGCAGTTTTGTCTGTTTCATCAAATCTTTGTGTCCCTCTTTGATGCTGCCAAAGAACATTTGTTGATAAGAAGTGAAGGTAATTTTATATCGCCACCAACTTCAGTGTGTAGCGGCAGAGTTACACCTCCACCATGTTAGACCTGTCAAAAACCACCACTTTCACCTCTTTGCTTTTTTATTCACTTCTTCTGTCTAAAAAAAATCAATCACAAACTTCTGACTTGATTAAACAAAGGTATGAGGTTATTCCAATATAGTTAGTTAACTGTAGCCACACACATTTTATTACTTTAGTTAAACTAGCTTCCTCTCTATGTTTTCAGTTGAAGGGCAGTGCTAAGCTAACTGGCCATGCCTTTTATTTCTACTGTTAGGACAAAGTAATGTAGTTTTCTTAGCTGTTGTATTAAAGAATGTGATAAATTTAAATGGAAATTTACATTTTCTAATTACTTTTAATTTGTTGTCACTTTTAATCAGGAAGCTAGATTGTGAATGCAAGATGTTATCTATCTTTGTGTTTGTGTTGTTTTGGCTGGGGCTGTGTAAATTTATACTGAATACACATCTCAGTTTATAAACCAACCCAGACAACATTTTTATTAGTAGGTACTTGTTACTTACTATAAAGATAAGGTAACGTCATGTAGCATCTTAAATAACTTTTTTTAGAACTTTCTTTTTATTGATGTTTTCAAATTGAAATAAAAAATAAAATAAGAATAAATAAATAAAAGGGGGAGGGGGCAATAGAAAACTAAGGTTAACAGAGGTTAAATAATTAAATAATTTTAAGGGCATGAAAATAATGTTTTTTTAAATTAATAAAAATAATAAATTATATTGGATTATAAAACACCATCAGGTTGCATTCAACTCCATTCAGTTGTGGCAGAGCTCTATCTACTGTGTTTAATTAAAGTACTATTTTTTTAATGAGATTAGAGAGCAGAGTTACAAGATGGAAAACTCACCCTTAGCCACATACTAATTATGTTTTGTGTTTCTTCTCCTCTGTCAGGGTCCTCTTGGTCCTTCAGGTCCTCAGGGTTTGGCTGGACAGCGTGGTATTGTTGGTCTACCTGGACAACGTGGTGAGAGAGGTTTCCCTGGTCTGCCTGGACCCTCTGTAAGTATGGTTTCACTTTATCAAGTAATCATTGTGCAAATTAGAACTGTGACTAACAATCATTCTCATTAAATATTAATATAATCACTCATTTTCTGTTACTAAATTATTTAGTCTGTAATTAGAAGTGGTTGGAATTTAAATTGTTGAATACTAAAATAGATGAATATTTTTTGGTATTTAATACTCATATAAAATAGAAAAAGTAAGCATTCTCATAGTTGAGAGACTGAGCTCCACATATCATGAAGATCTTTTGTGAAAGGCAGGATTAGTAAATATTGAATGGTCACGGTAGAGCTGCTTCCTACAACTTTGACAGTCCATCAAAAGTCGTTGCTCATTCACTGCTGTGCGCTGACCTAAAATAATAGAAGAGGCTGTTGCACCTAAATCTCCATTAATGAATCCGCCTTAACAACACAAACGTAGACAACCCGTAAGCAGTATCCAGACTGTCATTCTACTGTGACCTAATTGGATCACAGTGAAATCAAAATCCCATATGACCCACGATTTTTCTCCTGGTGAACAGATTTTGTCTGATGTACAGCATGACATGTGACAGGAAGGCATCACAGCTCACATCTTTCACTACTTGATATGTGACACAAGTCATGTCCCCTACTTACAGCATCTCAGTGGGCATGTCCTTACCATTTATTATTCATCAGGACACATGAAAGGGATGCCAACAAAGTAGTGTGATGCCAGACTCACCCTAATGTTGTTTCAGTCTGGGAGTATACTTCTAAAAGTCTAAAGTTTGTTATTTTCTGCTTCTTCGGTTCATATGAATATTCACATTGAAGCAGATCCTTCCTAATATTGAATTCTCAGTAATAACCTTTAACTTTACACTTTCATTCAGATACAAAACACAAAGAGAAGACATTAAAACTGGGATAGTATTTGATAAAGTGCAGCTGTGTGGTAGTTTCCAGCTCAATTTCTGTGGGCTTTGTTTTGGATGAATAGCGTTTCAACTTTGTTTTTTTAATGCATGATTGACAGTTCTCGCCTCCACTAGGACATCAACATGAAACCTTCCCACACCTGACTGGGCAAACACACCATTCGCAGCATGTTTGTCTAAACACAGCTGTGATACGTCTTTGCTTTCAATTTTCAGACTGAACAAATATGACAGCTTCTTTGGAAACTATTGGCTAAAATCCTTTTCTAAATACATTTGAGGAGAGTAATTGTTCCTGCAGTTGCAGAATCATGTTTTAATGGGATTAAATGAGGTTTGAGAGTGTACTCTAATCACTTTACGATTGAAACTTTTTCTTATTGATCTGGTACCTGTCTGACTCATGTCATTCAATACCCTAGTGTTTGGTCTCAGAAATTGTCTGGATGAACAAAAATAAAGATGAAGTGCTTATGTGATTCTAGCCTCGGAGTGAAAACCTGAAACAAGCTCAGACCATCAGATTTACAACATGTCCTGTTAGACTGTAATAATGCAGGTCTGCTGATTTTATAACATCTCATTTATGAAGCTGGTCCCGTAAATGAGATCGCCTTTTGCGCACTCCCATTATGTTGCAGATCGAGGTTATTTTTAGCTAAATTAGTACTTGGAACAAATTGCAAGATCTTAAACTCACTTCATTTTTATCTTTAGGGTATTCAAATTTCTACATCTTGGCTGTTACTGTTTTGTATTTCAATGACTGAAATTATTCTTAAAGTTGTATTATTTTACTGTATTGCTTTTATTATTGTATTTCTTATGGTATTATTGTTATTTTAGGATGAAAATGTAGCCTGAATCTCAATACCTATTCTAAGAATAAATAGAAGTTCAAGTTGTATTCTGTCTATTATCCATGGGTTATGGTATCTGTTTCTTAACTAGTAGCCCGTTATAAGCAGGTGATCAATCAGGTTTTACTCTTGTGTTTCTTGTGATTCAGGATATTAGAGTAAATACTTAAACAGAATATCATCAATGGCTGAATCACTTCATGAACTGAATCCTCAGTAATTTGTGACTTTTTATAATTGTGTACATTTTTGTAACTCTTTCAATGCAGTAATGGATTTTTTTGTCTTTTATCTCAGGGTGAGCCTGGAAAGCAGGGATCTTCTGGTGGCCCTGGAGACCGTGGACCTCCTGGACCTGTTGGACCACCTGGACTCACTGGGCCTGCAGGAGAGCCTGGCAGAGAGGTGAGGAAACATACAACATGTTTATTTTGATTGACATATGTTCATCTTCCGTGATTAAAATGGAAATTTTAATGGAAATTAAATGCACTGCTATTTTTGTCATGTATATATTTGCATCGTGTTAACACATTATTCATAATGTGTTTTGTTGGAGTAATGATCATTATGCAGCTGATCATTATTCAGCAGGACACCTGGCTTTGGAGAGGGGGAAGCTGTTAACAGTTAATATTATTGTGTAACTCTGACAGGGCAACCCTGGATCTGATGGACCTCCTGGTAGAGATGGTGCTACTGGAATTAAGGTAAGAAAAATGGAGTTGGATTTTTATTTGCAAAAAATTGGTCCATTTAATATTAATAACCATTTTTGTTCTATCTTATTGCCATTCATGTTAAATTATCTACATAGAACAAACTGATTATGCATAGAATCAGCCGTTTTTGTTGCATAATAGCAGCAGTGTTTACATGTGTGTGAAATGTGACACTAGAATGCTGTTCTCTGTGTTGTAGGGTGACCGTGGTAGCACTGGTCCTGCTGGTGCTCCTGGTGCTCCAGGAGCTCCTGGTGCCCCCGGCCCAGTTGGTCCCACTGGCAAACAGGGAGACAGAGGAGAATCTGTGAGTAGTAACTACAGCATATATCTGAAAACCATGATGTCACTTTGTTAAAGCACTAGGATGCTCCTCTAAAAACAGCCAAACTGAGATAAAGAGCAGCCTTGATTGTAGCAGGTGGATGTTTGACTCACATACAATCAGTATATTGGCTGATTCCACACAAGTGCAGAGGAGTATGTCTCAAGTGTTTCATCCATGACTGACTGACCTGCGCCGAAAGAGCTTATTTGTCTCATTTACATGATCTTAACTGAGAAATGCTTCATCAATGTTTCCCACTAGTGTTATGTGAACTGTTACTTTTAAGTCATACACTTATCTGTGATGCTCAGAAATTACAGAGACACAGAAAGTTGTAGAGGAAGATAAATAACAGAATGAAGTTATTGTCCATTAGTTGTTGATAAAACCAACAGTTATATGGCACATTTCATTAATATTTTGCTATGCTGTAAATGCAATATTGGGAATAATGTCCTAGTTACTCATCAGACAATATGTTTCTATTGTAGCATCATGACCTTTTCATGTTTCTAGGGTGCTCAAGGACCCGCTGGACCCCCAGGACCTGCTGGTGCAAGAGGAATGCCAGTATGTATCTTTCAGCACACAAGCACAGTTGTAAAATATTTATAGTGTGCACAAAAGTGACGACAGATTTAGGTTATACATTGCAAAAATATAAAAAAAAAATAGACCTCGAAGCGTCGTCTGTCTTTTATACCACAGCACAAAACCTGCTAAGACTGTGATAAAAAAACTCATTGCTAAATTTAGGAATTTATTTCATAATGCCTAAAATACAGCAGAATAAACAAAGATTAATGAAATCAGTGAAAGTGTTTCTAATAATGATGTTGCCTACTTGTTCTCAGGGACCTCAAGGACCCCGTGGTGACAAGGGTGAGGCTGGAGAGGCTGGTGAAAGAGGACAGAAGGGACATAGAGGCTTCACTGGTCTGCAGGGTCTGCCCGGACCTCCAGTAAGCATCAAGACAGCATGACTCTGCAGCCACACCACTGTGTTATTCTAGTTCAATCTAAAAAAGATCATCTGTTTGACTTCAGTATATTCATATCCCACCTTTGTCTCTGTATAAATGTACTCATTATTTATTCTAGGGTCAAGCTGGAGACCAGGGTGCTACTGGACCTGCTGGACCTTCTGGACAAAGAGTGAGTTCCATTTTCACCAAATCACTTAGAACTCACATTAATGAGCCTCTGAATTCGAAGAATCACTTTGAACTCAGACACTAATAACATAGTTAAGTAGTGCATTTATGTATTAACATCAAGAAACCCCTTTCATCTGTGCATTTAGGGACCACCTGGACCTGTTGGCCCTGCTGGAAAGGATGGATCCAATGGCCTCCCAGGACCCATCGGACCCCCTGGACCTCGTGGTCGCACAGGAGAATCCGGTCCTGCTGTGAGTACCCACAAGAAGCGTGTTAAATTTTGTTCCTAACTTTAAAATGTAAAGTAATAGCTTAGTCAGCACTGTGCCCATTACATATACTGTATAGTGATATGGTGATACATTAAAATAGTAATAGTAATATGAGCATCGATGGTAAATGATGCTGTTGATATTGCAAACTGAATACAGTGGACAACCCAAGTTCCAATACAGCACAATGTACACTACTAATGCATTTTACATCTAGTATCATGTCAAATGCTAATTTAGTGTCAAGGCTAATGTGCAATTCTACTGTCATTCAGTCATGTGTAGTAAAATGAGTGTTAAAAAGAACACCAAAACAAGATTAACCAAGATTGACACAGTCAATAAACAAATGTAACCATTATGCAAATCTATTCAGTAAAATATTAGGAATTAAAAGTTATCCAAAGAATCATGAACAGCAGGAAGTGAAGAAAAACTAATGTAAAAAAACAAATTGCAGGTGTCTGGTTGGCATCATTAGCCATTGTTTGCATTTGTCTATTGTCGAAGGAATGCCCCAGACAGGAAAACTGAAATGATGAGAGACAGCAGATTGCAAAGCAGATGGCAACATTTCCCACAAACATTTTATGGTCATGAAGGGGACTTGTCAATTCAGATAGGAGAAGAAATAATCCACCATTTGTGAGCAAGAAACCAGACTGCACAAACAGAACGATGACTAAAGTAACTTTCAAACTTTGTAGTGCTATATTTAACATATTATCATCTTAATTCTCCTTTTCTCAGGGACCTCCAGGAAACCCCGGACCACCTGGTCCTCCGGGTCCCCCTGGCCCTGGCATTGACATGTCTGCCTTCGCTGGCCTGGGTCAGACTGAGAAGTCCCCTGATCCTCTCAGGTATATGAGGGCCGACCAGGCCTCCGGAAACCTTCGCCAGCACGACGCTGAGGTCGACGCCACTCTCAAATCCCTCAACAACCAGATTGAGAACATCCGCAGCCCTGAGGGATCCAAGAAGAACCCTGCTCGCACCTGCAGAGACCTGAAGCTCTGCCATCCCGACTGGAAGAGCGGTGAGTGACACAGAGAGGAATTGGTCAAATTGGGGTGAGATCATGAAGCAAACCTGAGCTGCCATCTAGCAGCTCAGGTTTGATAAAGTCCAGACTGCCGTTAAGCCTAGTTTGTATAGTCTGGGAATGTCAGGATTGTTTGAGGATATTGAAATTACACAAAAGCTCATCATTTTATTCAATATATATCTACACTTTTCCTCATCAGCTTATTTTCATTTTTGAAAAGATGAGGTATAAGATGTGGAAAAAAAGTCCTGATTTCTGGTTGTCCTTGTCTCTCTGTCTCTAGGAGAATACTGGATTGACCCCAACCAGGGCTGCACTGTTGATGCAATCAAAGTCTTCTGCAACATGGAGACAGGGGAGTCTTGTGTCTACCCCAGACCTTCTAGCATCCCTCGCAAGAACTGGTGGTCTAGCAAAAGCAAAGATCGCAAACATGTCTGGTTTGCAGAGACAATGAATGGAGGATTCCACGTAAGTAACTTCATAACACATTAGCCATTTTGTCTTTTTTGGTGACAAATTAGTGTTTCAGTGAAAATATTTTAATATCCATTATAATTGAGTTCTGTAACCATTTTTGCTCCTTATTGTGCAGTTCAGCTATGGTGATGACAGCCTGGCACCCAACACAGCTGCCATTCAGATGACTTTCCTCAGACTGCTGTCCACCGAGGCTGCTCAGAACCTCACCTACCACTGTAAGAACAGCGTGGCCTACATGGACGCCTCAACAGGCAACCTGAAGAAGGCTGTGCTGCTGCAGGGCTCCAACGATGTGGAGATCAGAGCTGAGGGCAACAGCCGCTTCACCTACAGCGTGATGGAAGATGGCTGCACGGTAAGACTGGGCTGAGCACCATGTGCCTTCACGTTAGGTATTCGCTTAAAAATACATGTATATTTCATCAAATTCAGACTAAACCCCGAGCAAAGTAAAGTTTTTAAAAATCAATATAGCTAGACAGCACAGACGTCTGCCATGGCCAACATTCCAGTCGTATTCCTTTTTACAATATTAGACCAAAAACAAACCACAAATCATCAGAGACAGTTGAGTTACTTAGCAACACTGGTTAGTTAATTCCAACCTAGAGCTCTCTCATGTTAAAGAAATATATTGAAATGTTGAAAAGAACCTTCAGCCTCTACCCTATTTATAGATTTGCTCCAAAATTTAAGGGTTTTGTCCTTGGCTCATCCACCAATTGAATGAAAATCCTTGCTCTAGTTTTTGCAAAATCCAGCTGAATGAGAGACAGAGAGGGAATTGGGATTGTCCTCCTTTAAGGAGGTAAAAAAACACAAAAGAATGATGTTGAAAATGGTATGCATATTGTTTAATTCTCCTGCTCAGCCCACATAGTTAATGCTGTCTCTCTTTCTCTGTGCTGTTCAGTCAGACTCACCAATCTAATCTAATTTTCTGCCATTTTGTAGAAGTCATGGGTCATCTAACAGCCGTTGTGCTTTTTCCCTCTGCACAGAGACACACGGGACAGTGGGGCAAGACAGTGATTGAATATAGATCACAGAAGACCTCTCGTCTGCCCATTGTGGACATTGCCCCCATGGATATTGGAGGAGCAGACCAAGAGTTTGGAGTTGATGTTGGGCCAGTCTGCTTCTTGTAAAGAACGAGGGATAGAAAGAGAAAAAAGAAGTGGGAATTTAAAAAATAAAATAAAATGAAAGAGGAGCACACTTCAGTTAAAGGAGGAAAGAAAGAGAAAAAGAAAAATCAAGACACTTTTTTTAAATGGGACTTTTTTTCTAAGTAAAAAGTGCTTTTTCCAAGTCGAACTCCGTAGGATATCTGCACTGAATGGCACCAGCAACTGTCATCTGTGATTCATCCAGCATTGCTTCCAGTAAACTACCCCCCCCCCCCAGCCCCAACTATGGACACTCGGTATTCCCCGAAACCCCCACTTCACTCAGGGTGAGCAGCCATCTTCACCCCGCCCTAATGAATAAGAAGGAGGAAGTATGAGGAGAGTATTGGAACACACCAAGGAACTAGAAAGAGAAAAATGTGATGGTGTTATTTATTTATTGTTAAGTGTTGGGTCCCAGGTGTGGTTGTTGGACTTGTTGGAGTTTTTTGCTAAATCCTAAAAAGCCCACTTACACATATTTAAAGAAAAAACCTTATGCACCAACTCCTACTCGTACATCCTCCTCTTTTCAGACCTAGGACTTCTTCACTCCTGTACCATATCCATTAAAGCATAAATATCTCTTTGAAACCAAAAATCTAGCTTAATAGAAACTGCAGATGTTCCTATTTCTACCACCACAGTGTGTATCAAAAAGTTACTGTGTATTATAATAAAAGTCAATGGTGCTATTGTTGTAAAACAGTCTGTATTTTTTAACAAACAGATACTCATATGTAGTGACTTTGTATATATGTATATATATGTATATGTGTATACATATATATACAGTTTCTCAGAAAGTGCATTTCTTCCTGGGATTTTGGATTTCAGGGTGATAAATGTCCCTGCTTTGCCCCACCCTCCTGCTTCAACCCCACATGCATACAGAAACAAACATGCCCAGAATTAATTTTTAAAATCAAGGCATGTCCAAATTGGAACATATACATTTGTTTTAGTTTTCTTAACATTTGTTTTTATATTTTAAAGCTACCTCACACTAAAAAACAACTTCATAAAGCAAAGTAAAGCCTTTTCCCCAGACTCTTTGTTTACAAGCCCAAAATTTTAATATGACCAATTTTGTGAGAAGCTTGGTCATTAAAGCCCAGTCTCTGCTGCCCCGTCCCCATTTGCTGTGACCTTTGACCCCCATTCCTCTCTACGTCCTCCCATCAGTCCCCTCACACATGACGTGCCCTCTGCCTTGGCGTACACAATCACACACATGCATTTGAAGATTTTGGGTGTGGTTAGATTTGTTGCTCCAGTTCTTCAGCCAGCACAGAGGGTTCATTAGTGTGAGGTTGTGTATATTTTTTTTTTATTATTAATAATAGTATTATTATTAATAATAATAGCCTTATTATATTATTATATGATCTTGACTTGTTTTTGTTACGTTTTAATTAATGTAAATTGGAAATAAAAGACAAAACCAAGTAACAGACTGAAGTTGCTGTTTATTTATATTCTCTTTTGTTAGTTCTCCCCCATGTTGAAATATCTGGGGCAATGCTTTTGACTCTTCCCCAAGGATTTCACTATTAATGTACAAAAATTACCCCTAAAAATGGAACCTGCAAAACATTTTGCTGTGCCCTGCTTTCACTGTGTGTTTTTGTGGTGATGGCCAGATACATTTCCTGGGGGAGAAACAGCTCACGTCTCAAGAAAAGGCAGTGGTGAAATGGATGAATGCAGGGCCATTTTGATTGTTTTGTTGGATGGTGATGAAAAAAAAAACAAGAAAATGTTGAAGAAGGAGGTGGTGAAACTTCATATCATGTACTTTTTATATATATATAAAAAAAATAGCTTCTCAGTCATTTCCTTTAGTCTTGTGCATGGTAGAGTAGAAATAGGAAACACTGCCAGCCATGATCTGCACATTCTGTGAATTGATAATGCCTTCCTGTGCTTCTATTACTTTTCTTACCAGTCTTTAATTTCTTGCTTTTTTCAATCTTCATTAGCAATAAAAGTTAGAAGCATTTCTAAGAACAAAGTACAGCAATGTTTCTTTTATTTTTGTTTATGTGTTGTTTTTTTCTGAAATCACTTTTATTATTTAATGTAATTGTTTCCAACCCATGACTTTATTCTATACAAACAAAGAAAGCAAATCAACGAGACAGAAGAACATCACCAATAAAAAATACATACAGTAAAAAAATACACACAGATGACATGCTTGGTTATTGTGTTTTGGGATTTCAGTATCATTATACCTTCATAAATCATTATAGGTGGCAACGATGATGTTAGTGGCTGAGATGCATTTTGGGAAACTGGATTCTGCCAAGATCCACAAAAGATGATGTAACATTCAGGAAATATTGAAATATTCACAAATTTATACACACAGAGTTTTAAGACATTAGACACCATCTACCTTTTGGGTCTGAACTTTCAGCCTGTGGTCAGCCAAGCAATATTTACTGTATGTGTTAAACACAACCCAGTTACCATGGTAATGTCAGCACCATTTGACTCGTACATTTACTTCACAGTTTGTCTCTATCCTGAACTAACACCAACGTCAACCAGCTTTTCTCTGTATACCATAACAAACACACACCACATATAGCACATTACAGTATAGAGAAAGTGAATCTATTCTAGGGTTTGCCTCAGGTTATTCTTTACTAATCCAGTCCTCAGATGAGGGATATGAGATACAGAAATGTTTGATCATATATACAGTATGTAGAGAATTACATTTATGCACTTTAACCTGTCGCTGAACAGATTGAAGACACATGAAAGACATCGAACATCTTTTTAAATAAACTGTCTGCAACATTTCTGGCTTGTGAGTCCCGTGGAGAAAAAAAAAAGAGTATAAGCCTGTGACCCTTGTTGAATAAAATGTTTAAAACGAGCCATTTCTTTTGGTATTAGTGGCAATTTTAATAAAAACTTGAGGCCAATTTTATGTAGCACAAACATTTTTTTCTCCTTTCCTATCCTGTTAATCATTTCCATCCCTGCAGATTAAATGTCTGATTCCCACATTGAAAACCATTGTGTAAAACAGACTGGATGTAGAGTTTTCAAACATAGGGAGACTTTTAACTGTTTCTATTTATAACTGAAAAGAATGAAAATATTTATTACATTAATCACACGGTGCTTCCTCCCTGTGCTCCACAGGTAGTGCCATAGTAAATATGATTACAGTGAACTGAAGTGAAATTAATAGAAGCACCTTTTAATCCAATCGGGTTGTTTTCTGTTAAGGCTGAACACTGAGCTTTAGTGTACCTACAGAAAACGCACAGTGTCCACACACTGCCTGTCAGAAATGGCACAAATTATTACATTACAGGCATTAGATGCACCAGCTGAGACGACATTTCTATTTATTATTAAAGTATTTTTCTTATTTTTAAGAGAAAAATGTATAATGACACAGACTGCGTTGTAAATAGAAGATGGAACAATTTGTACACAACAATCAGTGCAGAGATTGAAAAATGAGGACTCAAGAGATTAATTAAATCCAAAATAAGAGTGTTTGTCTCAGGGTAAATGGCTACACTAATCTAATTTCTAAAGAACAGCTTAACAATTGATCCAGTTTGAAACTGACTATAATTTGTCAACTACAGCTGTATGTACATTGGTCCAGATACTTCAGAGCTGATTGCTGTAGCTTGGAGACAAAATAGTTCACTTTCAGCTCTAATGGCTTCCTGAGAGTAAATTTAGCTCAGCTGTTCTCTGCTGGTACTGAAACAACTGGCTTAGTGACCGTGGACGGGAAAATGCCATTAAATAGAATCTGTGCAAAATCAAAGCTATCGTAGTAACTACAGCCACACAAAAACACCACGTGTTCCACCCAGCTGAAAACACACTCATAAAACCAATTAGATGAGGACACGCATTAGAGTTTGAACACTCCTGTTTGACCTGATAAACACACTCAGCCTGTTTAGAGCCTTTCAAGTGTTCATTATGGGTCAGCTGGTCAAAGACTTCTAATTAGAGCTTAATGAAAGATAAAAGAAGCCGGTGCAGAGCATGATGGGACAAGAAAAGAAAAAGGACCACAGAGAGAAACAGAGGGTTACATGAGGATCAAAGTTTTTTTTTGTACTTTCTCAACATTAATATTTTATCCTTTCATCTTTTTTCAGCCTGCACGCTTTTTTGTTTTATAGGGCAGATGGCAGAATAAGTAAACGCAAACCCATCCTTTGAGTTTCATTGAATTCACAAAAATGTTTTAGAAAAAATATAAACCAAACATTGATGGCTTTATCTTAACAAACATAAAGAAATAGTGCAGTCACAAAGCACAGATGTAAAAGGTTAATTTCCTTCATATCCGTATTCTCCACAGTGGTTTACAGTAGCTTCTCGCAGCGTTTTGGAGTTAGTCATTTTCCATAAAAATGGCATTTGATTATTTCGTTTTAATTACAACCTACAGAGCTAAAAACCAGTGCTGAGAGTATCAGTCTCTGTGGGGGTCTTGCGTGGGCTGGGTAAACTCTTCAGGTACTCCAAATGCC
The DNA here is from genome assembly GCF_902148855.1 of Sphaeramia orbicularis. Taxonomy (NCBI): domain Eukaryota; kingdom Metazoa; phylum Chordata; class Actinopteri; order Kurtiformes; family Apogonidae; genus Sphaeramia; species Sphaeramia orbicularis. The sequence continues at coordinate 36,908,418 of NC_043961.1, forward strand.
GGCGGGCCTCAGCTTGGTTCTGCCTTACATAGTACACCACATACACAATAACCATGAAGAACCACACAAACATTGTCACCAGCATAGCCACGTCGGTGGTTTTCCTCTGCAGGCTGCAGAAGTTAACCCCAGAATCCAACAGTTTGACCAGTGGTTGGCCTGCATGCTCACCCAGAGACCCGGGGTCCTCCCACCTGCTGCCCTCACCGACCCCCCGAACAGAGCTCTCACAAATGATCCCGTTCACTGTCTCAGGCTCCAGGTTGAGAGTCTCCATCAGCTCCTGAAGTGTGCAGTCACAGTGCCAGGGGTTGTGATAGAGGCGTGTCTTTGCTCGAGTGGTGCCAAAGTCCTCTCTGCTGGCCTGCCTCAGCTGGTTATGTGACAGGTCCAACAGGCGCAGCTCCGGCCCCAAGTGCCGCAGGGCCCCTGAGGAGAGCGAGTCGATGCGGTTGTGAGAAAGGTACAGGTCCCGCAGGTGGAGCAGGTCACTGAAGGCACTCTCTGGGATGTTCCGGATGAAGTTGCGTTCCAGGTGGAGAGAAACAGTTTCTGGTGGGATTCCCTCTGGGATCTCCCGTAGCCCTGCGTCCGAGCACAGCACGGTGGCAGTGTCCGAGGCACAGTGGCAGCTGTCGGGGCACTGAGGGGACACCTGGCCCCACAGAGCCGGGAACAAGAACAACATGCACACCCATGAAGGAAGATCCAGCCCTTTTCCTTTATCCCTCCGTCTTCCTGCACTGATGCTGGTACGTCTCTCCTCACACCAGCCTGCGCACATCGCCTCACCATAGCCCCCTGACACACACCAGGTCCCAAACCGACACTCAGACGCACCAGGAAAATCTGATAGGTTAAGAAAAAAAGGGTCAGTGTGGAACAGATTAGTGTCTCCACCTCCCTCTCTTTTTACTTCAAACAGCACATGCAATCAAAATCAATGCTGACAGAGAAGATTATGATATTTAGGAGGAGAGACAGGAGAAAAAAGGTCAGTGGGTAAAGAGAGACAATGAAATGAGCTTAGGTTGGTTTATCCGATTTGCGCATCTGTGTGGAGAGACACTGTACAACAGAAAATATGTGAATGAATGTTTTATGTGCAAGGAATTATCCAGTTGATGTTGCACAATGACACAATCACATCTGGCAGAGGTGCTTGTTAATAATAGCTTAAAAGAGGTAACACTGCATCTTATTATAAAATTGTCAAATGATTACAGTCTCAGCAGCAGTAACAATAACTGAAGTAATCTAATAATGTTTAAAAACACCTCTTGTGTTTCTGCATCTAAAAGGCATAAATCCTGGGGCATTATTACAGGATCTCTCCCTCCTCTTTCCTGCTGTGTTCTTCCTGCAAATGTAATTGAAAAGCAGTAGGAAAGCATCATCTTATAATCATCAATACATGTTCATCTCATTTATCTATCTATTTATTTTCTAATGTTGCCACAGCCCCTCAATCATACTCCCTGGGTGAAGGGGAGTGTGCATTGTAGAGATGGAGCTCAGAAAGAGGTAGGATCGATAGCCCAAGTATCGTCTGCTAGACTATTAACAGTGAGAACATCAATCCTGCCTGTATCCAACAGTGTCAATATGTGACAGAGCTGGAAAAAATTAACCCAGCAGTGGTCTGAGTGTTAGCATCTGTTCGCCTGCAGTTAGGAGACAAAAGTGAAAAAAAAAAAAAAGAAGAAGAAGACTAGAGTCATGCATCACATGGTCAAACCACTGGTGAATACATGACATGTTTTATGTGTTAAGCTATTTTAGATACTCTCAAAAGTGAATCACTCTATTTCATCTGCCTGCAGGTCTTTTGCTCAAATATGTCTCTTTGTAAATGGTGCTAGTTTTCCAGGTAATCCAATATTTTTTTTTATTTTTTTTTTTTAACAGCAGCCAAATAATGTTCTTGTTTCGCAGTAGAAATCACACGCCTTGAATTTGATTAACAGACCATCCCTGTAAATGTCAAGCACTTTCAGGTTTGGTCCCTTATTCTTAACACAATCAGATCATGTGTATTCTGCTGCTAAAACAGTATACTCCAAAGGCTACAATCCCAGACTACAGTGGCCTAGATTTGGCTGTAGCCTAAAGGTGTCTGACTGAATGACAGATCTGTGATGTCCATCAAGTGGTCCAGTGGAACCACATGAGAACAGCTGAGTTATCACCATACTGGATGGAGATTCATGCAAATCCCAATTAATTAAACAGTCATTTACTTCATGAATTACAAAAGCAATGAGAATGGAGATAGACAATAGTCACACAGTTTTATTTTGCATTTTCTTTTTTTTTTTTTCTTAAAGTAAAGCTGACAGAGAATAACAATGACCCTCCCTTCTCTGCTGTACTCTGACTTATATTTATTTGTAACAAACTAACCCATGCTAAGGTCGTAGCATTTATGTAACCAATTTATTCTGCCGACAAATAACATTAGTCTGGGCGAGAAGGGTCATCGGGACCATCCGAAGGAACACAAAGCTGCATGCAAAAAAAATAATAATAAAGCATGCGGTTGTTTAATGCATCGTGGTTGCAACTTATGCATTAAAAACAAAACAAACAAACAAAAAAACATTATTTCCGATTTTGATGAGTGATACATCGACATTTCCACAAAATGCATGACAGTAATAAGTTATGGTAAGAGATTTTTCTGTGTTAAATATATATGCATAGGGTTTAGAACTCACCCGTGAAACCGGTGTTGTTATGAAGTTGGATGAAACGGGTTCTTGCGAAGTTTCAGATCCAAATAAGTGCGTAAAAAGATGTTTTAGACTCCGTTTCGCAGGTCCTCAGGTTTTTCCCGGTGGAAAACTTGCCATCATCTTCTCTGCGAGACAAATAGACGCATGTTTATGTGGACCTGAGGAGGATCAGTTGTGGATCTGTGCTTTATTGCCTGCGGATGGCTTCATCACTGACTGTTGTACCGGAGGCATTAGCCCCCCGCCCCCTACTACCTCTCTCTCTCTCTCTCTCTCTCTCTCTCTCTCTCTCTCTCTCTCTGTGTGTGTGTGTGTGTGTGTGTGTGTGTGTGTGTGTGTGTGTGTGTGTGTGTGTGTGTGTGTGTGTGTGTGTGTTTAAGAAAATCAATGACACCATCATCAGTCCTGTCTTCTACTCATGCATTAATCTCATTTTTCTAAGAAGACACGGTCTACCTGCTCTGAGGTAGAAACTCCATTAACTACAGGTGTAATTAAATTATTATGATCACCACTTCCTACAAAACATGGTTGAACAACAAAAGCCAGACGGACAGGTAGAAAAGTCTACAATTTTTATAAATAAATAAATAAATAAATAAATAAATATATGACTTTAGTTTGCAAGCAAAATGTTTCCACAATGAAAGAAGTGAAAATTTACTGTAAAGTGCTTGTGGTTTTCAAGACAGTATTGGGTCAAAATGTGAAATTCTATGAATTCATGACAAAATTACCGGTAGTTTTATTCAAAAGCAGTGTTTGTCTGAGCCAGGACTTCTGCTTCAAAACACTGTCATTACATTGACATTGTGCACTCCTTCTAGTGTAAGATGTATACATTTCCAACCCACTAGTGAGGTTGATATAGTACTGTAGTAGTAGTTGATACTGTATAGTTCTGTATAGTAGTTGATATAGTATTGTAAGATATAGTACATTTAACACTGAAGCAGATATCTCATGTAAATTTGCACTATTGTCCTTGTATAATGCACTATTGTTTATATATATATATATATATATATATATATATATATATATATATTTGCACTATTGTTCTGTCTACTGTTTAGTGTCACAGTATTTGTACAGTTTTGTAAAAATTCTATTCTTTATTCATATTTTTAAAACATATACATATTCTAAAACTCGTGAGAGCTATGGTAAAGCCAGAGTCAAAAATTCCTTATTTGTATGCACGAACTTAGCCAATAAAGCTGATACTGATCATTTACACCCAAAAACTGTAGACCAGTACTATCAAGGATGTCACATCTTGAAGAAATACAATTGTAGTTTGTAGAAATGTAGAATATTTATTGTCAGTTCTCACATTGGTTAGATCATAAGTAAGTACTAAAGTTCCTCTCTCCTTTGACTGATAATTATTACTTGTGACTTGTCACCAATCAGATATTGCTGTAGGCGGGACATTCCTCAGACTGATGACTAAATGCAGACAGAGGCAGCTGCACTAGTACACCTGTATTTATTTTTTACCAAATATATTAAAAAGAAAAGTACTGATAACAATCATCAAGAAAATATCAGCTCTAATTGGTCATGGATGATCGGCCTATCTCTACTTTTAATACCCAGAAAATATATGAATTAGCCTAAACCTACAATGTCTGCAAAACAATGTTTAGAAAAATAGTATTTTCCCATTCAGCTGTCAGAGCAAGACAGACAAGAGTGCTGACAATACAAAGGCAGGAAAACAATATGAAAAAAAGATGAGCCTCCTTTAATGATTAATATTTTTATAGGTTTGGTCGTCAGTTAAGACACTAAGACCTCACAAACCACTTTGCAAATACCTTAAAATAAAGTTAATGCTAAATACACTGACATATAAGTTGATCTGAGAGTGTTCCTGCAGCTTACCCATACTTGAAAACAAATTCAGCAAAGACGTCTCTGCAGAAAAATAAATGCATACGTCTGCAGACAAGATAAACAACTACTCACACTTTCCAAGGTCAGAAATGCCCATGTAAATAAAATGAACATGTACATGTACAAATACAGAGATCAGAGAAAGTACAACACACACAATGAGCATATGTACAAATGTTGTTCATAGAGGGTTAGTCATAGGATGAGTGTTCTCTCCACCACCACAAACAGCGAGTAGCTGCCGATCTACAGAGGACCCCCTTGGGGGAAAAATACAGGTCTGACAGCCGTGATGGCACCTCGTATCCCTCCTCTCCTGCTCCTGTCAACCTGCTAAAAATGATGACATTTCCAGGCCTGACAAATCCTGCTAGTATAATGCATTTAACCATTTTTTTTTCTTACAGTTGGATTTTATGAAATTTTGTCCTTGGCAGTTGATTGGCTCCTTGGTTTCCAGCGACAGGTCTGCAGACAATCTGAGTTTTGTGGTTTTTCCAATACAAAACACAGGACAAAGGAGTGCATAATGAGAAAGCAAGTGATAGCAGACAGCAGTTTCCAAAATGGTTACACATATTGTCTGTTTTTTAAAGTCCCTCACAGTAAATGGAAAGCTGACAGGAGACAAGTTTAATATGCAGGAAGGAGAAGAGGATTGTAAAACATGAGTTGTACCACTAAAAAGGGTTGTTTAGGATGTCTTCTTTCTGGCTATAGTCATCCAAGGGGAAAAATGAATGAACCTTACACAAATCTGTAAACGAATAGAAGCAGCGGAAAAGATCTCACCGCCAGCAACAGACATATCTACTCTTCAAAGACAACAAAGGGTGTGCATTATTGTGACTTATGCATTATCCACACATGTCATAACCATGAGACCTGAAAAAAAAATCACAGAGACGGGGCTAAAACAAGAAAGTGCAGGCACATCAGTGTGGCTGAGTGTCGGCTACACCTGATGGACTGGGAGAAAGAGAGATAAAAAAGCAGTGGAGCATTTCTTGTAACTAGCCTGTCATTCTCTGGGGATTGCATCCACTAACAACAGGTCAGGCTGGGGGCAGGTGTTCTGCTGAGGCTCTACGTAGCCCTTTTTCCACAGCATGGCCAGCTGGGACTTGCTTAGGCTGTAGTTGTCTAAAAATGCTTACGACACAGGGCCAGCACAAAGGTTTGGTTTGTTGCTATCGTTAGAAACTACTACGCAAACGGAAAATCATCCATGCTGACAAAACAAAGTATTAAAAAATGTTGCTTTGCAGGTCATTTGGGAGACCGGAAAGAGCTTATCCATGGCCACTCTCGGCTGACTGTGTATGTCAAAAAATATAGCACAGGTTAAATATGACATGTTCAAAGCTAACAAAAACTGCAGAGAAAGCTTATAAGCACATACAGAATTTTTGAAAACAGTCGGAACATCTTGTGTTTTCCTCAGTCCAGCAATCAGGCAAGTGCACTTGATCATGAATAAGCCTGAAATTGTGTATTCAAGGGTAAACCAGTGGCTGGAAATTCAAATCAATAGATATTAGGAAACAAGGCACTTTTTTTTCCTCCTTTCAATTTAATGCGTTTCGCAGGGAGTGCAATTACACTGCTGTGGTGCGTAATACACCTTTGCTGTCTTCAGCTCCTTTCAGAGAGGTAAGCCGGGCTATCGTCTGCATCTCCCAAAACAACCCAGCATTGGTTGGCAGTGATTGCAATATGAGCCATGTGACTGCAAAAGGCTGACAAATGCATATAGATTGGATTGAGACCTTGGCGTAAGTCCAACACAAGGGAGCAGAGTAATAGCACTAAAATTTGTGTGTTTTTGTGTGCACTTGTGAGACTCCAGTAGTGTGGAAAAAAAGATTCAAGAGTGGAAGAATACTTTTCCAAAGCTATTAAAACCTGTCACTCTCCACTAAAAGGAAAATTTCAGCTCCAGTTGAAATATGAAACTAAGTATAGATTAGATGATGGGAGATTTTTGTGCCTCATAATATGTACTAAGTCATACAAAGCTTGTCTGTTCTAAAAAAGGAATAAGTTCTTGCCAGATTTAAGATGCAGATTAACAGACCGTATCAGTGAATGCAACAAAGTACAACAGATGAGATGAAATATGCAGAGCTACATTAATAGCTGTAATAACAAATGAATATTTCCAATGTTGTGGCATTTGCACAATGACATTGATGGAAATAAAAATGAACCGGTGCACAGCAATGAAATTACAGCGCAATATGTTACATAGGGCAAGAGCAGCAGAAGGGCAGTCTTCTGGAGAATGCAATAAGGAACAAGTAACAGGTTGGGATAGTGGGGAAGAAAAAGTGGAAAATTAATGAGAAAATTCAAGGCACATCCACCTACTTTATTACTAGTAAATTGACTGTACAGCTCGTCCCACTGTCAGTAACCTTGTCACGACACCGGCTGCCATAAGAAGCGCTTCTTTTGTGCCGTTAAATTTCATTTCTCAGAATTAACCGGGCCTTCATTACTGACACTTTGATCTTAGAGCCAGCAAAGTAGTCTCTGAATCTCTTTATAGTGCTACATTTAATGTCATCGTGCAGGATATGAAAGGTTGAATCATTGTCCAGGTGTCTATATGAATGGACCCTTGAATTGTAAGGCCCTAGTATTCACAGGCTTTGAAGTGTCATAGGCAATCAGCCAGACTAAACCACATTATCTCGACTGAAAAACCATGAGACAGCAGCTGAGAAACAATTGGTTTTAATTGTCGAATCGAACATAATGTTGAAATGTTTACAAGCGTCCAAATCCAAACATTCATTTTGTAAATGACAACAGATACACACCAATAAATGCCGGAAAGGAGATGAAGAATAACATGAGTTAAAGCTATGATTCAATGTGAGCCTGTATTTTGCAGAATAGGTATTTAGAGAATTTGTCCAAGGTTATCTGGCTGCCATTTCCATACTGGTGTGGCTCTGGCATAGAAGATCAAAACAACATTAGCCCTGGCTGGGATGTACAAGCTGCAAGCTAGCAAATTAACATTTTAATCCTTCCTATCCTTTCTATAGATTGACCCCACCGAACAAAATGCGCCGTTGGCCATCCTTTCCGACTGCTCAGCTACTTCCATTTGCAGACGAGTGGGCTGCGGCCTGCAGTGTCCTCCGAGCCATCTCCAAGGCTCCTTCCTGGGTCTTGTTCCCGCCAATAAAGCCACCAGCATGGACGAAGATGCAGCCCTTAATCCCGCTGAGCTCCGACAGCGCCTCGTCACGAACGCCGCGCCACTCCTCCAGCAGGGACAGCCTGAGACCGGAAAACAGAAGGGCAAGTTGGTGTACAGATGGACACTGTGCGGTCAAGCTGCTTATTGGCCCATCATCTGACCAAAACAAACTGTGCTCCATGTCTCTGCAGCATTGGAAAAAATAGCAATTTTCCAAATGTTACATTAGTTAGTTTATTAGTTTCAATTTCCTTCAACTGTTTTGTTTTATCTTTTACTGGGTTTTATCTTCGTAAAAGTGCATTTTAAGAATTGCTCTATAAATGAGGATTAAAAGGAAGCAATAACACAATAACAATATCAGTGAAAGACAAGGGGGAAAAACTGCAACTTTCCTGATCTTTTTAATTTCCTTGAAGTGCCTTGCCATTTTTTTGGGTTTGATCTATTAAATTGCTTTTTCATAAAATTAATTTTCTTTTTTAAAGCCAGATTCTTTTTATTTAATTTGCTCATTTGTGAAGCATCTGATAACTCGACTTTGAAATTATTTTAATAATTGTAAGTATTTTCACTGCATTTTTTTCTTTTTTGGATAGATAATAAAAGAAAAAATTAAAATACAAGTGACATTACATTGAAATTGTGGCTTTAAGGACAATACTGTATTTCAGCTGTTATTTGTGTGCACACAGTTGAATTACTTAGTTCTTTTTCAGATTTCATAGCAGTAACGCTCAAACATCACACACTTCAGCCACAGTAATAGACCAATAAAAAATCAGCTTTATTCCTCTCCAGTAACGTGGAAAATCACACAGCACAATCGTCTGGGAAACATATGGTGGCACCTGAGTCAACAGGCAATCTTACAATGTGAGGATAAGATTGGCTCTGTGAGGCTTTATGAGCTGACCTCAACCAAGTGTCTTGGGGTGTGGAGTATGGAGGCGACAAATTCATAAAAATGTAGAGCGGCTCATTTGCCACACACAGCATGTACTGTGGACCTGTCTACAGCCCTGAAGACACGCAAGAACACATTACCATACTCTTTCTTGCATGAGTCCGTGTGTCATTTTTTACCCTGATGGAGTCATTATCTCCATTATCTCAGCCCACAGTTTTTTGAAGTATTGATATATTTAGCCACCTTTCATTCCGATTCAAGAGTTTTTTTGTGATTCATCACTCACCTCTAACTTTTTCCGGCAAATCTCAAATAGGTTTTAAATTGCTTTTTGAATCGACTGAAAAAAACCTAAAAGCTTCAGATTTCTAAAACAACTTCATGACAACATCAGGCTCCTCTTCCTCATTGTCAAACTAAATGAATTATGGAACAGTACAGTCGAAACTGTCAGTAATAAAGTGATTTGACAAATCCGAGTGCAGTTTGAAGTGATAAAAGTGTTTTCTCTTGTTCAACATTTCTGCCTTCCTTTAAATATGACTGCTTCGAAAAGTATATGATCCAGTGTGACTTGCAAGATAAAAAGCCTTCAGCAGTCGTGCAAAACTATAATTTCAGACAACTCACATTCACCAATGCACTGGAACATGTCATTTTTCTCTCACTCTGCTCTCTATGCCATTATCTCGACTGTGCACAATCTTACTGCTATTAGACCGTCATAGGACAACATGGGGAGGAACGCATGACAACCCTTAATCCCTGTTAAATGAATCAACCAATCGATAGCTCCACAGTATGGCTGGAAAACAAGCTCCAAAGAAAGGTCAACAGGGCTGATAATGAGTGAAGGAGTAGGAGGAGATGATTGTTGTTATGACAGGACAGGAAGCACTGAATCTCAAGATGACCAGTCTAAAAATACGCTTACAATTAGCAAATTATTTTCTCTTGGGAGAACAGTCCCCCAGACCCTTACTATACCATAATGAGACAGATAGAGGTATTAGTGTTTAATTGGCGGGAAATTCCTCTCAGGAACAGGAATGCTGGGGACTAGAGTTCATTAAATCACGGAAGATCCACTGCATGTGTTCAGTCAAATTATTCCAAGCTGTCATGAGGTGTCTACAAATTAAAACATTTTACACACTTCACATATTTTAGATTTTCAATATGATCCGTACCAGTGATTCAGCTGTTCGGGATTGACAGCCAAGGGGGGATGCATGAATTTTCTGCTCTTGGAAGAAAATCACAACACATTATTTCTATCCCACCACTCTTTTCTACAATTCTCATTTTCCGCGTATTAGAGCCAGAAATACAACAGCTTTTTATCAGAAAATAACTGACAGCAAACCAGGAATACATGTATATTTTGTGGTTCGCCTCATATTGCTGTCAACTTACAGTCTTATCCTATATAGCACATCTCTAGCTCCTCTCTTCCTTCTCCCTGCTCACATTTCCTTAGCAATGTGATGCTGATAAAAATAGACCCCCTTCCCCCCCCAGGTGCAGTTGCGGGGACACAGGTGATAACAACACCCCTTTCGCAAAGTCGGCACATGCCTACTGGGAAGAAACAGGCCACCAGGAGAAAAAAGCCATCTGGAGCTATGTTTTTCATCCATATCCTCACAAGCCATTGTTCCCCTGTAGCTCCAAACCAACTGCCATGTTTGCATTAAATTAAATCTTTGAAGTGCTCCATGACCAAAACAGGTGCCTGTCTTTTTAGTTGAAAGCGCTACCGCCTGACGAGATTCTGCAGCGGAGTGGAAAATGTCTAACAGGGGGATGAGGCGAGGGAGGGGCTGAAGGTGTGAAAGGTGAGACGACGAGATAGGCGAGAGTGGACAAGGGAGGGGGGCAGGGGGAGGGAGAAATAGGATTAATGGGAAAAGAGCAAGACGGATTGGAAAAAAGGTGAGGATATGGAAGAGGGTGATTAGACGGCAGAGACAGAAATACTGTAAAAGACAGAGAGACAACAAGACAGATGGAAAGAAACACTAATGGTGAAGTGGTAAAAATAGAAAGTAACAGAGTAGCCACTAGTTTGATCAGGATTGAATCATAATGTACTCTGGGGCCCCCCTACTGCTCCTAGGCAACCTACGGTGTATCAGTAATAAGAAATATCAAACCCAGGGTAAAAGAATAAGGGCATATACTGTCAAAGGTAACAGTTAAAGAACATGGGAATCAAGAGTCTCAGAAACCATCTGCTGTGAGTGTGACATCTCAAACCAAGAGCAAATCACGTCAGTATGACTTATATAGCAGTATGATCACAGTTAGTTGGCCCTTTATATGGTCCGGAAGTCCGGGTAAGAAAAAATATCCAAAACTATTGCCTTTTGTCAGGGAAAAAAAAATAAAGATGTACTTAAAAAGTTAAGTCCATCACTCACTCACTGTTCTGAGTGAAATGAGAGGCACTCCTTACATACAGAACATTATCTATCTATCTATCTATCTATCTATCTATCTATCTATCTATGTAAAAAATACAAAAGTCAATATTTGAATTAAACTGGAAATTGGTGTAGCACTACTCGTGCAGTTGCAAAATGAAGAGAGATTCCCATTTTGAACCCCCCACCCACAGAAGTGACAGGTCTGAATTTTTATAGAGACACCTGGTAACTAGCTTCTAAATCATGCATGTTACTTAATTTCATGCTTTGTAGTTTTCTTATTATTTGAGAAAGCCTGTTCTGTTTTTTTGAGACACCCTGTAGTTCCAGCTCAGTCATGGATGCTTCATGGTAAAAACACTGTGCCACGGCTTGTAAAACACAAAGACTATATCAAACAGCTTAGATGACAGCAAAACTGATCAACACCATCTAAAATGCTGGCTTCATACTTTGACTGCACAACATATAAACAAGACAAACAAACAAGATATATTCAAGTATCTCTACAGAAGGCGCAGGAATAGCTTGGAGCTCATTTCCATGGCCATAATTTTCCTATGCTGGGATTTAGAGGCAGGTGTCAAACAACACACAAACGTCAGGAATCCACAGGGGACATTGAAGCAACATTGTCGGTCGGAGCACACGAGGCTCCTCAGGTAAACAATACATCTCTAGCGGTAACAAACAAAGACCTGATAGATGTTAATCATCTAAAAAGACTCACACGGTAGGTTTCCATCTTTTCATCATTGTCATTATTTAGAAAACGTCAACACAATAACACTAGGATTTAATGAGGCACTTTTCAAAAAAAAAAAAAAAAGGACCAGGCTTGGTTGTTAAAAAAAAGAAATAAATAAACAGCAGTACAAAATAGAAGAGGTATGACTCAAATGCAATTCAGAGCAGCAATATAAGGTATAACATACATTATAAGGTGTAACGTATGTTTATCCTCAAGAGAAAATGACAAGGAAGATGTCTCTAAACTCTGTCTTCGTATTACGCTATTTACAAAGACAGCTTTAAAATTCTGTTACAAAACAAAATGTCTATGACCTAAGTTAAAATTAGTATAGTAATGTAGGTAAAACAACGAGATGTCTAGTTCAGAATACAGAAGTAGATCCAACATGTATTTTTTACAGTTTATGATCCATTTAGTGCTTTATAAATGAATAATGACTACTGAATGAGCTGCAGCTACACACCACAGTGAAGCCAAACATACATGTGTTTTTATTCTATGTCTAAGACACAAATTATTTGTTTCCCTTTATTTTTCCTAAATATTTGTTTCCATTTTTGACTGTTTTATCTGACATCTTAATTGATTGTCTTCTTAATTGTGATCAGTAATTATTATCTATTATTAGCAGCCATTTACTATTATTAAAGCAAAGTATTACAACATCAAACTACTAATCAGTTCAGTGTCTTTAATAAGACATTATGGTTGGGGTTTCAATTTAATCGGAGTGACATTCAACAGATACTGGTGTTCAATAGAGCATGATGCTGCAGAAGCACCAAGGGAGTTTCATATTCATCCCACGTCAAAGACAGGTAACTGAATATAAATGATCACATTTGTCAAATTGCCAGAACACCATATATATAGAAACCTCAAGCTTCCTGTTTTTAGAGCAAAGGAAGCAATCAATATTAGAAACAGAGGGGAAACACTATGGCAACGTGGCTCAGGTGGCTCTGTTGTTGTTACAGGGTGTGTTTACATCCTTTCAACCCCCTTTGAGAGCAACAAGAGAAAAACCTCTTTTTTAACCATAGGATTACCTACATCCTTCAAACAGCTATTACTGTCCCAATAGGAGATCTCCTCCTGGATGACATGTGTGAGTGGTTGTCAAACGGTCCGATAAGCATGAAAGTTAATTCATACTCTGTGGAACATCTCAGTCACTAGAACTTAACACTTCAGGGAGACTCTGGAGCTGAGCCTGTCACAGTGTTTCCACAACTTTAAAAAAAATCCTCTTCGAATGATTATCTTCAGTTAGAATCGCATCACACCAGACAGGTGCTTCAAATCAACTCACGGAAGGAGGCTCATCCTCACCAGGCCTGTCACAAATATTACATAACTGTCTATTGTAATTATGGGCACTAACCTCAACAATTTTGCATAATCATAATAAGTAGAAAAATTCTAAAGCTGTGAAAGAGGCAAACAAAAACGTTTACCCTATGGTTTATACTATACTAGGGGTATAAAATAAACAGAATGACAATGAAATCACACTGATTTGTATGACAATCAATTGCTAACTACACTTGTATACCATGACATGGAAATGGATTTTAAACACCCCATTAAAAAGTTAAATTAATAGGTTTTTTAACCTGTTCTGGAAGGTGTTGAGGCCATCAGGGACACATTGGACCCTCCACTGTCCATTCTGGTCAGGGTAAAGGACAAACTTGATTGGTGTCTCTACCTGGAGCTCCTTTTCAAGGGCAAACAAATGCTCCTTCCAGGGACATCCACCCTGAGAGAATAGCACCACCTCCCCACTGGTATCTACCTGGAAACAAGAAGAAAAACAAGGAAACGATGGGTTATTATGTGCAACAAAAAAAGACAGGCAGGTGAGGTGGGGAAAGCAGTAGTGTGAAATCGGATATGTTTGGGAAATAATGACAAAGTCAAAGTAACAACAACTAACAGACAATTGTGAATCCATGAACAGTGTACTTTTCTTACTTCATGCCAGTTGATAAGAATGGTATTCATATAGTTTATATGGGAACACAGCTAACGGCTTTGTCTTTTTAGCTCCATAATGATGTTATTCCACACCACTGTACATTATGTCGAAAATAAACAGCTACAGCTAAACCGTCAATAATGTCCTTCCCTCACAATGTGTACAGGAATAAAACTAAAAACTAAACATGCAGGCTTTGAACAGTCTTGTACCTTATTCCTCTCCTTAACAGCTTCCTCCACAACCTCACGAGCTGGCAACCAGGAGGACCTGTAAAAATCCAAACGGTCCAGGAACTCTTCCCCAACCATCACCATCGCTTTCTTGAAACCTTCCTAGAAACAAGTAGATGTTAATGTGTCACAAAAGTGTACAACATTAAGATGAAGATCATTAATGCAGAACTATAGTTCGTCATTTGACTACGGCAGTCATTTTGGTTTGAAAAGTAATATTCCAAACCTTTAAATCTAATGGTTCTGAATCAGTGTAGTTCCACATATATTGTCTTTTCCATCATCACTGACCATATAACTGCAGAAACTTAAATCGTCGGAGATGATGAAGTATAGTACAACCATGTCACGATTAATCATTACACTCTTGCTTCACCCACTTCCTGTCATGTCCTGCATAAACCCCAGGTTTTAGGAGCAGAAACAAGAGAGACACAAATGAGAGCTTTTAACACCACCTCTGCTTGCAGACACACTGTTGTCCAGACTGAAGTCTAATCTGTGTGAATCTGAATGAGGGAGCTGTGGTGAGTCTGCTTTCCAACAGTCATCGATGGAAATGATAAAAATCCATTAGGTTTTTCAATTATCACAGCCACTTTTGAGAGTTCAACAGGTCAGTCCATCATCAAGCTGTCTGCCAAACATTTTTCAGTACAAATCTTTCTCACTTTCCAATCTCTCAGGGCTCTTTGCCACATGGCGCAAGTGTGAGTAAAAGTGTAGAGAAATTGGAGGAAAGCGAGGAAAGAATTTTAATCGTGAGCTGAAATGTGATTTAAACAAATAGGCCAGCTACTCCAGTGAGACAACCCCAATGATAGGGAAAGAAACTGTTGGCTTAGTCAACATACAGTATGCAAAGCTAGGTTGAAGCTATCTCATGAGAGCCTGCAGAAAGCAGGTGTTGTTCCCCTGCAGACACTCTCCTCCTGCACTAATGAGAGACAGTAATACTCACTTCTGGGTATGCTTAAAAATGGCCTCTTAGCCATTAAACTTCATTCATGAAGCCATTAGACTGCACTGAGTTGTAGCATGTTTACCTAAACATATTTATACCTATTAGGCATTTTTGTTTCACTAACAATGTCTTTTAAACACGATAATCTAATGACTATTAAATTATGCACCTGGAAACTCTATAACTGGGGCAAAATGCTGACATACTATCAAATGTCACGCTGTTGAGGGAAAACTAGTGATTATGTCTCAATTAGAAATAATGATTTTCTTTGAAACATTAATAACTCGTACTCATTGTCTTCCACTTATTCGGGTCTGGGTCATGGGGGATGCACCGACATAGACCGATATATCGGCCAGCTGATATATAGATTTTTTTCAATATCAGCCATCGGCTTTAATTTTTTTTTTTTAAGCCAATATTTGATCATTAGTAAAAATGTTCTATGATATTTCATCAGGCACCAGTGTGGGCAGCATTTGAAGTTCAAAAAAATGTTAAAAGAGTACTATGTGTATGTGTAATAATAATTTCATTTGTATTGCTACATAAAAATCTTAATTATCTGAGTGTTTCAATTGTATTTTATGGTCAATGTGCTTTAAAAAAAAAAATCAGCCTTAAATATTGGCCTCAAAAATCAGTTGTAGACATCTGCCATTGGCTGGCCAAATTTTTAGAAATCGGCATCAGGCTTAGAAAAACCCATATCCGTCAACCTCTAGGGCAGCAGCCTCAGCAGAGGAGCCCAGACGGCCCCTTTCCCAGCCACTTCCACTAGCTTTTCTGGGGAATCCCGAGGAGTTCCCAGGCTACCTGAGAGATATAATCCCACCAATGTGTCCTGGGTCGGCCCCAAAGTCTTTTCCAAGTTGGACAAGCCCAGGAGGCATCCTCACTAGATACCCGAACCACCTCAACTGGCTCCTCTCAATGTGGAGGAGCAGCGGCTCTACTCTGAGTTCCTCCCGGATGTCTCTAAGGCTGAGCCCGGCCACCCTGCAGAGGAAACTCAATTCAGCCGCTTGTACTCGCGACCTCATTCTTTTGGTCAGTACCCAGAGCTTATGACCATAGGTGAGGGTCGGAACGTACATCAACCAGTAAATCGAGATCTTTGCCTTTCGGCTTAGCTCCCTCTTCACCACACTGGATCGGTTTACCACCTGCATCACTGCAGACACCACCCCGATCCACCTGTCAATCTCCCGCCCCATCCTACCTTCACTCATGAACAAGATCCCACGATACTTAAACTCCACGCAGACCAGGCTCACACTCCTTCAGTACAGGGACTGAATGGCCATGACATTAATAATAATTAATGTACTAATTATCTAATTTTAGTATTCAACATTAATCTATACCAATTTTGTCTCATCTTAAGATGCTTGGTATTGAATTTAATATATGTTACTTCTTATATTTTGAAATAAATGTTATTGCATATACATGTCAGATTATATGTTCATTTATCAGTCATTCAACTTTTATTTTATCTCAAATTAATAACTAGAGACCTTAAGGTAGAGGAGTAATAGTTGTTAATCTGATGCTAACAGTGCTAAAAACAATGAAAATGCAATTTTGTAAATGATAAAACTTTAATTCAGGGGGCGGCCTTTCTGTGTGAAGTTTGCATATTCACCCCACGTCTGCGTGGGTTCTCTCCTGGTACTCCATCCTCCTCTCACCATTCAAACACATGCACCTTAATAGGTTAATTCGTTAATCTAAATCACCTGTAGGTGTGAATGTGAGAGGTTGTTTGTCTGCATATGTCAGCCCTGCTATGAACTGGCGACATGTCCAGGGTGTACACCGCCTTTGCCTGACGGGAGCTGGGATAGGCTCCAGCACCCCCGTAACTCTCTGGAGGATTAAGTGGTTCAGAAAATGACTTAATGTTAAAAAGTATTACCTCTTATATCTGCAATGTATGCATTTTAAAAAGCAATTAAACGTATGCTGTACAAGGAAGTGCATTCTACATGAGACTTGTGATACCAACAGCAGAACTATAGTTCATGCAGCACAGAGGAATTTTTTATCACTCCTGTGCATGTTTGTGTCCATGCTGTAAACAGATTCTGAATTTCCCACTGTGATCTTAATCTTGTTTGGTTACACTGAGGCACTAAGGAAATAACTGATAGCTACAACTTGAAACCAGTCTGTATGGCCTGTGGAATTTCTTTTTTTTTTTTTTAACTTTCATTTGATATAGGATCGCTGAGAAGGCCTATCAAGTGTAAAGTCAAGGGATTCCTAGTAAAAACCAAATGCCTTCATAGTATTTATAAAAGATTGTTTCATTTTAACTCATACAGATCAAAAGGAACAGGCCAGCACACATTAAAATGTAAAAGTCTGAACAAATTATCATCCCTTCAGTCACATTTATCACAACAGTTCTGAGTCAGAGAAGAGCAGTGTAGGTACATCATACTCACCTCAGTGTCCTGACTCTTGCTGTTCCAGCGTGGGTTCAGGTGGCCGACACGTGAGCTCAGCGTGGTGGAGACGGCATAACGGGCCTCCCCATCACACTGTGAAATTCCGTTGTCTATGGCGTCAACCTCCTCTACAAAGTTTTCATACAGCTGTGGCAAGAAAGGTTACATGTTTTTAATGGTACCAGAAAATAGCAGTTTATGTTTTGAAAAAGATGAACTGAATGTATACATCCTCCTCTTTTTCTGGGGCCAAATAAGTAAAGACCAATGAGAGTTGGAGTCATTTTGTCACGGTGCATTTACTAAAGGCTACAGAGCACTGATAGGCCATTAAATGAAGTGATCAACCAATTCTCAACATTTTCCATCTCAGTGGCAAAACCCCATTTTACAAGTGGCTTACAAGTGAAACTAATCTTCAGGGAAAAAATAGAGGTTGTTTTTTTCTGAACTGTCTGAAGACCAGTCATGCAATATCCTAAAATAAATAATGCCTCATCCATGAGTAAAAGGATTATCACTGGCTTTAAATAACTGACACAACAGAAAAACAGTGATAATATGAGTTGAACTAAGATTTTGGGGTTCTGTCTGGTTTAGCCATCTAAAATTCATTAAAAATAACTTTGAGTCTACCAAGGAAACTTTGTCTTACTCTTATTTTTAGTCCTAATGCCAGATTTCTGGCAACAAATTTTGTTCATCATCAGGTTGGCCATCTTCTTAATCCTTTCAGAGACACTTCTGCTCTTCACACTTCATTATAATACTGAAGTGTTTCTTCAATTCACCAGTAGTGGAAACATTTTGTGATGCAATGGGTGATAAAAAAACAACTGTTTTCAATAAAGTGTTAGTGTTAGTAACTCAATGGCTTCTATAAATCGGTCACCTTGTCATAAAGCACCTCCAGGTGTTTGTCGTCCTCCTTCAGCTGTGTCAGCTGGGCCAGCAGCCGACGACCAAAGTGGAGGTAAATCAGGCCGGCTGAGCTGAGTTTGGTCACCCAGCGCTTTTCTGGACAAAGGCTGTGAAAACTCTCTGTAAAGGTCCTGAAAAGAAAGAAGACAAACTGTTTGCTGACTGCCACGGAACAACAAAATGACTTATTAACACCGACAAAAGAACCAATCATCCCTCTCAATTTTTAGCAGATAAAGATAAATAAAGTCAGTTCAATAGTATTTGGACAGTGACACAAACTTTGTAATTTTGCCTCTGTCCACCACCACAGTGGATCTGAAATGAAGCAATCAAGATGTGATGGAAGTGTGGAGTTGTAGCTTTAATTCAAGGAGTTTAAAAAAATATATTGCAATAACCATTTAGGAATTACAACCACTTCAGATATAGTCCATTTTCAGAGGCTCAGCAGTAATTGGACAGCTGACTGTGAAGCAGCTTCATATCCAGATGTGTCCTGTTCCCTGTTCATTCTATGACAAATGAATCTGATAAAAGGTCTGGAGTTGATTCCAGATGTTGGATTTGCATTTGGTAGCTGTTTGCTTATATTCTCTACATCCAAAGATGTCTTCTACGTCCAAAGAAGTGTCAATGGAGGTGAAGGAGTTAGTCATTCAGCTGAAAAAACTAAACAAATCTAAACAAATCAGAAGGAAGGGACGGTGAAATCTTTAGGAGTGGCCAAATTAGCAAGTTAGTACATTCTCAAACAACATAGAATCAGCTGGTGAGCTCAGCAATAACAAAAGCCCTGGAAGAACAGGCAGGACAACTGAAGAGGATGATCGCAGAATACATTTAATGAAGAAAACCCCTTTTAAAACATCCGGCTCATTATCCAAAGCAGACCACATCATGTATCCACCATGGTGGAGGCAGTGTTATAAGATGGTCATGTATGGCTGCCAGTGGAACTGGGTCACTGGTGTTTATTGATGTTGTGACTGCTGATAGCAATCAATGGGCTCCAGACGCCAGGCAATCATTGACTGCAGGATTTCCATCCAAGTATTACAAATGAGCCTTACATTTATCATGATCTTGGTTTGCCCATGTACTTCTGAGCCTCTGAAAATGGTGGGATTTTTTGTAAAATGGTTGTAATTCTTGGCTGCTGCACTATTTTTGTTAAACCTTTTGAATTAAAGCTGAAAGTCAACACTTCAATAATACCTTGATTGCTTCCTTTCAGATCCATTCTGGTTGTGTTCAGAGGCCAAATTACAAAAATTGTGTCAGTGTCCCGGTACTTATGAACCTGACTGGAAACTGTTGGGCATTCCTCAAGTACAAATGCATTTTTTATAAGTTCACAAATGTAAATTTCAGGGTGTTTTCATATTATTAAAAAAACAAACTTGAGTGAGGTTGCTCAATTACTTCTTCTGTCAGGTATTTCATCTCAATTGTTTTATATTTTCACAAGATTTCTCTGTGTTGTTTGGTTTGTAAAACATCAGAAAATGGTGAGAGCAACAATCAATGACTCCTAAAACCCAAGATGGCATTCTAAAAAGTTTTGTTTGGCCCATAACCAAAGCAGACTCAGTTTATTGAAACAGGACAGGGTATAGAAGATACTTTAACAATATAGAATCAAAAGGTTTGGGGGGTTTTTTTTGCAAAAAATTACTCAAACCAATTAATTGGTCAAAACAGTTGAAATTCTGCTTTACTCTATGTTACTCTACATGTTGTATTATCTATTAAAAACTAATCACCAAAAGCCCCATCTAACTAATAACAACTAGTCACATCCTCAGCTGAAACAGTGCTCAGACAGTGGTGCTGACCATTCCCCTGAACTGAAGATAACGACATCTATATTCAGTCAGTTCCTTCATTAACAAATAATTAGCTGACGATAAATTACCAGCAGCTTAATAGATTATCTAATTTAGATTTTTAAAATCAATCTATGAGCTCAGGTATTCAACCCACAGCCATATGCTTACAATGCAGTGAAAGTTATGTCCCTGATGTACAAAGCAAATGCCTAACAGATCATATCCTTGCTAAAATTGAACACTGCATGGTCTGTTTCTGTACATATCTTAAGAGGAAATCAATATTCGTCAGCTTCAAGAATGAGTTTGCATTGACCCAAGAGAGACAGCCAGCTCAGGCATGTATGCAAGTGTGAGCGCACATAAATAAAAACTACTGGAGAGTCTTTCCTCATCCGTGTGCTGCGAAGGGGATGCTCAAGCAATGAGCCTCTGCTGGTCATTTAATTCAAGCTTAATTAGGATGCTTGGGCTGCAGCACAGCGGAAAACAGACCGTCAAATGAATGAGTGACATGCAAGGGAAGTGGGGGGTAATCACAGCCATTAAAAGGCTAATTGGCAAAGCTGAGGCATTTCTAGGCTGATTATCAGGAGATGAGAATGAATGAGCAAGAGGAAAATAACTGAATTGGAGAATCACTGAAAGAGACATGCTTACCATGGAGAAATCATCAAAGTGTTTGTGTGAAATCAAAGACAGTTACATCATGTGGAAAGACTGGCGCTTAATATCAGATTAATACAGGATTAGCTTGCAAAGCAGAATACAAAAAACACTACACAAGCTAACTCCCAAGAGCTTTAAAAGATAGTATTTTCTATAGAATGTGTATCGGAGACTATATCACTGTAGTTCTCCGAGTTTGGTATTTATTCTTCAGATTTTATTCAGTGAGACGTTTTAATCATCAGCGATGCCTCTGCGAGTGCTGGAGTTTTAGAGTTGAAGCAATCAACAGTTCTTGACCCTTTTAATCCTGTTGGTTAAAAACAGATCTGAAATCTTTGTTTGTATATTCTGGGTTATTAAGAAATGGTTCAGCTCTTTTCATCACTAGAAATTCTTAACTGGCTTAAGAAATCCCAGTTTGATTACTTAGCCCTTCTCTGAGAGGGGGAAGGAGATGTCCTTTCATATTTTTTTGGAAAAGTCACAATGCCTTTACATTTTGTTATGTACATTAGTTTAAGGAAACTTTTTGCTTTGAGATACATAAATGGTACCAGGTCTAGTTACCTGGTTATCAAGGTCACAGTCACTGAATCCAAAATATCCCCAGACATACAGTCTGGTTCTTAATTAGTTTTTTGGCCTGCTCATTGGCATCCATATCAGACATGTATAGACCAGGTATGGACATGTAACCATACACAACACAAGCTGTATTGCCTAAACAGAAACCAACCAGTCTCTTCTTCGAGGTGTAGTTAATAAAGCAGATTACACATATAGAAGAGGCTGATATATTTACATGTGTACTTTCTATTGGAATAAATTGTAGCCTCTGGAATGTCAATTAATTGTGCAATTCAAGCAGATGTTTAATTATTTTACACAAAATTATACAGTTTTTGTAAACATGCATCTGCTGGTGTCTGAATAACACCTGTTATCAAATGTGAAAGGAAATGGTTACATATATTCAAAGTTATTTAAAATCAATGGGAAAAAGATAACTGGATGTAGATGTTTTTCTAACTGATTGAATTGGGTTCTGCTTTGAGATGCTTTTAAGGAACATTGTTGTATACGTTTGGTAGCTTTTAAATTATTGATGGTGTTTTATATGTAAGTTTCCAGTTTAGTGTTTTATGTATGGTTTTAGAATTGAGTTTTATTATGCGTTTTATGTAAATTTTTATTGTAAATGTATGGATGAAATCTCTATTGTTTGCAACTGCTGCTGCTGTCTTGGCCCGGACATTTGTGCAAAAAAGATTATTAATCTCAATTAATTTTTTTCTGGTTAAATAAAGGTTAGCTAATAATAATAATGTGATGTGATATATATAGTATTTTTATGATGGAAGTTTCTGTTGAAATGAGTTATGCCAAAGCAAATTCCAACAACCTCCATCAACTCAGACCCTAGTCGTATTTTCTAACCTTACACTGCATATTTTCAGTACATGTGAATTGGAAGAAGATGCCAAATGTATCCAGAAACAAACCTCTACTACATCTCAATACAAATCTGCCTTAAAAGGCTTAACAGTTAAGTTTTTTCCACTGCTGAATGCCTACCAAAACAAGTCTGTGCTTTAAAAATATGTTTGGTCACATTTTAGCCTTTGCTAGATGAAAGCAGGGTTGGCCCTTCTAATGTGTGTGATGACAAACTTAATCCCTGTCAAATCTAATCTCTAAGGCTCTGTAACTGACGTATTTTTAACTAACATTTATCTTGAAATCATTCCCTACTATGTTTAAGAAAAAAAAGGGTTCAGATCTGCAACTATTTTTTCCTCATTCAAAGTTGTTTAGAATAGTGTTTTTATTTTTAGACACCAACTTGACTTGATTTTAAAATATACCTATAGCATCTGGAAAGTTTACAACAAACAATGATCCTTTAATAGCTGTCCTTGATCTGTCTGTTGTGGATTAATTTTATGCTCTAGTTTTTTTTTTCGTTTTTTTTTTTTTTTAAATGTCTGTTTGGTTGGTTTCGCTGTCTGTTTCATCTGTACTCAACTGTTTTAAAGTGCTGTTGAAATTAGGCCTTTAATCAGTTCTTTCAGCTCTTCCTCCAACTTCCTTGAGCGCTTCAGCCCACTTGAATCTATCACCGCTATCACAACCACCTTGCCCCCATTCGTGAGTCTGAGTGACAGCCACATTCTCCCGCGGCCCCTGACAGTGTCGTGGCAGCCTCTATGCCTCGTGTATCAACAGCAGGGGGGCATTCAATTGAAGGAGCGCTAATTATCACTAACCACCTGCCAGGAAGAGAGCCCTGGCATATCTTTATCACCATGGTCATAAAAGCTATCTCTGATTATCATCAGGACATTAAGCTGACAAGACACCTGGAATGGGCTGATTACTCCACGTGATGACACTTGGAGTGAAGGCAATCATTTGAAGGGAACGTTGTCACAAAATTTAACAGATATTATACAGCATGTTGCCTGGAATACTTCAGAGAAAGTCTACTTTGTTATTCTCGGACACAGCCTAAAAAAACATTTTCCTATTTGCCTCTGGCCAACTAAAAGAGAAACATTACAGAGATTGACTTGCATTTCTGGTGTAGAGTTTATAAAACTGTTGGTACAAAAGCCTTGTGATGAAATGACTTAAATGTCAGACCTCTTACCACATACATATTTATCATGGGTAGATCAGCTACAACTGGTTTAATATTTGAAACAGATCATGTTATGGGTATACCTGTCTTCATTCCAATTAACTAGACAAAAACCCCAAATTTTTATTTTACAAACTGCAATTACAACAAGGGAAGACATAATTGGTATTTTTACTTTTTAAAAAAATCAAAACAGCTACTAATAATGCTCCAGTATTCTTGAAACTGATTAATCATCCTATCATTTCAGCTGTACCTTAAACACTATTTTTTCATGTTACTATTTAAAACTTTAAGAATAGCCACTGATTCAATTCCAAGCCTGATGTAGCATCTCAATAAAACAACTAATCATTACTGAGAATGATAAAATGATTCTCTTGAAAGTGTGACATGAATGGGGGTTGTTAAATTGTGGCAGACTTTGCTCACTTTTTATTTGCCTCTCCATGGAATATCTAAATGATTGATTTCTTTATAACAAGTCAAAACTGTTTGGGAAAATCCTGATTCATCATAGTATAATAAACTCATTATGACAACAATTAAAACTGATGAATGGACTGAAAACATTATCAGTGTGTTTCCATCTCTAGTTATACTAACAAATCAGAAGCTGCCTTTAGTCAGCTGTAAATATAATCTTGGTCTTTGTGTTGAGCATCAGTTTACTGTCCATGCTGTACCTCTGATGATGGTCGTAACGATGCCTTGTCGGATCAAACTCTCCTCCTACATCCACAACAATATCACACACTGCCAGCTGGGCTGGATCTCTGGTCCGAATGATCTCAGCATCCTGTGGAATGAATAGACAAATTTGCTGATCTGCAATCATTTATCATCAAGCATCTGGTAGAGTGGGAGAGAGCATTTTCATTGAAGAAATTACATCTGGTCTTCATGTATAGGCCTCATTTATGTTATCCAAATCTTTTACATCTATGATCCAAATGAATTAAAATAATTTCCACTAAGTCCAATTAAACCAGTACGGTGCCAATTGGACCCACCTGAAGCAGGAATGCAGCCAGTTCTGGGCTTAGTGCTTTCGTTAATGGCACTGATAAGTCATTCAGACCATAGAATAAGTTTAAAAAAAGATCCAATAACGTTTATAATTGAACATTTTACAACATGATGCAGTCTCTAACAGCCACTAACTGATTTTGATGGAGTAGAGGTTTTTGTTGTAACTTTTCATTAAAAATAGATTATTCTCTTACCGTGTCAAAACAAGTGAATGTTTTGGTCAAAACTTCCAAAGTAATAGTTTGACTCTGTTTCAGTCCTTGATTAAAATGTCCTAAGATCTGTGATTGTCAGATCCATGTGGCCCTTTGGAGATTTTTTTTATCTGTACAACAGCACCCCCATCTAGTGTGCTAAGATATTACATGGAACCAATTACAAATAAAAGTAGAGTACACGTGTGTCCGAAACATTTAGAGTAAATACTTCTTTAAAGCGTGCATTGTGTTAATTCGGGCCGAACAACAGAAGACCAACTGATAATTTTGGTGAAAATGTAGGCTTATCCACAAAACTGAATGACATTTTCTGCGGGACGAGAACATCCCGCCTTCATCCTCACTATGTCGGCGAACTGTCTCACCTTATACTCAGGTAACTGTCGGAGGAAGAAACAGGCCAGAACCTCGTCACAGTGAAAGGTCCCGTTATGGGTCCCGATCTTTTTAACCGTCATGTTGTCGGTGCAGAGTCTCTTAGGTTCACTCGACATGTATCTTTGTGCAGAACGAGTGTGGTCAACTGAGAACAAACACAAATTAACGTTAGCTTGTAGCAATCGCAAAACGACGTGGTTTCTGGATAATGAAAAAGATGTCTTGACTAAACTGACGGGTTTCATACAAACAATTAAAAAACGAGCATGGATTTAGTTACATGCGACGGTGCACCGGTGGCGGACGGATTTGGCAGCCGGACCGGATGTGGTGCGTCAGTGTTTAGGAACCGGATAATACACGGATACGTTGATGACTGATGAGATAACCGTGAGAAAACATAAAAATTATTATTATTATTATTATTATTATTATTATTATTATTATTATTATTATTATTATTATTATTATTATTATTATTATCATTATTATTATTATTATTATTAAATGAATAAAATAAAAAGCTATATGTATATATCGCATGTACTGTCGGCATTATTTCTAATTTTTGTTTCATATTTATTGTACAGTACACAAATAATAATTTGTGTAATGTTGAATTAGATCTACCGTGTGTTGTCAAAATGCAGTATCTGAGCTGTTTATTATGTTTATATAAACTTTGTGTGTGGAGTGAAAGGTTGTTTTACATGTAACCCTTTGGGACTGCTGTCATTATTTATGTCATTATTTATTTATTTACACCATTTTGGCTGTGTTCATGCTTATGACATACATTTGGCAAGATTGTATATTTTTATTACTTCATGTTGTTTCCAGCTCAGGTTCTATGGTAGGTCTAAAATACACTGTCTACAAACAAAAGTTACACTCATACTAAAAAGAAAAAATGTGACATTATAACCCTTTCAAATCAATTTATAAATCCCACATTTTTGAGCTTAGCAGTTTGAGAGTGAGTATTTGACACTGCATGAAATTTCATAATGCATAAAAATCAATGTTGCTGCTAATTATACAGGAAAAAATTACTTTGCACACAGTATATTGAAAATATTTGTTTTTTTATCTAAAAACATGGTTGCATCATGACCAAAATAGTAAATTAAAGAGTCGAAATATTTGTGATATTAGTATTTGATTAGTAATATTAGTATTAGATATCAATAATTAGGTTACCTTTAAGTTAAAAAAAAAAATCATGTAACGAAAGTAGACTATAATATTAATGTAGCCTATAATATACCTTGGAGCTTGGTTTTAAGTGCAATAATACTTAGTGGTATGAGTGTGACTTATATTATTACCCTAAGGGGTTATATTAATTTACTGGCAACAGCTAAAATGTTTTTGTTTCTCTGTACCAGATATAACTGACAGAAACTTAATGCACAATGTATAGTCACAACGTACAAATAAAAGGAAGAGGTTGTCAATCGTTAAAGAGGTTAAATGACAAGGGCAAAAAAAAAAAAGGGTCTTTGACAATGTTACATCTGCAAAAGTTTGTCTAGAGTTGGAGAGTAAGAAAACAGTTTTGTGTATTAGAATAAGATTAAGCAGTTTACATTAATTTAAAGTTGCAGTAAGATATAGCAGATCTTCTTTTTGGCAGATTTGATAGGGTATCTTGTCATATGCCAGTAAACCAGGGCTATTGACCGGCTTACTGTCCTTCAGAGATAAACTAAGAGCTAATTACAGGAATTACATTTTTAAATATTGATATTTTTATATTTTTCTGTTTTCTCATAAATAGTAGAGCCTTCTTTTTTAATTGAACCAATGAAAAATACAAACTCTTAATAAGGATGATCATACAGTAATACAAATGAAAAATAAGATTAAAAAATAAAGAAGTGTAGAAGTGGGGATATATAAATGAAGGGCAAAATTTACATTCAAATACAAAACAGTGTGAATAATTAGGCATTTTAAATTCACGTATAGGAGCAGAGATGCAGCAGAGAAGACTGTTTAAATTAAAATAATAAATAAGGAGCAATGTTCTGTCTTATTTTCATTGCAGTTTTTTTCCCCTAATATTAATAGTACAGCCTTCTATCAACCAGGGGAGGATGAAGTCTCGCAGCCAACTCTCGTTCTCGCGGTACTGCTGCAGGTATATTGAGAGGCTAATTACCGCTGGACTACAGGGTTTTCTGGCGTGAGAAGACAACCACCCTCACTTATTTACAAATCGACACCCCCGTGGAGACCAAATAGTGTGTCACACCAATCTAAAACATCTGACGGCAAAGGGTAGGCTTTGGATTTTCTCTTTGAAAGTACATTCTTTAGGAAATGATTCATTCACCCGATTACTGGGAATCCTGTTTAGTGTAGATGCAGAAGTCTGACACTGAATATTGAACACTGACTGATGTCCACTCTAACCACATGAGCACCAAACAGGTATGAGTTTGTGTGCTGTTAGGATTCTGTCAGGACCTTCCTTCTCATTTTGGGACAAAGCCTCTCCAAGCATACAGCATTTGAATCAGTCAGTCTGGGAGTAGACTGTAGGTGTTTTGGTCGGATGCAGATCAAATTTGCTACCACAAGGTGGCGTCACAGGTCAATCATTTTAGCGGGGCTGCTAGCCTTATTAGCCCTCCTTTATCTTTGATGCAGACATAACCTTATCTCAACTTAATGAAATCGATAAACATTGATTAGAGACTCCATTTTCCTGAGAGGGTATGGTGATTTGCGCCGAAAAAGACCCTTTAAGATTGACCCCCAAGCGTCCTTCTACCGCTTATAGTAACTTTGTTTTGTTTTTTGTGTGTTTTTTTTTTTTTTTAATTTGCCTAAAATAAGTTACCAAATGAATATGAGGGGGAAATAAAGCATGGAAGGTTGGGAGTTTGGTCAGATGTGTTAAGAGTGTAAAATAACATTTTTGGTCATTTTAGATTTTTTTAAAAGATTTATTTGATCTTTTCTTATAGATTTAAAAACCAGGAGCCCATTTATTTAATTCAGTCAGTTTCATGTTAGCATGCATGCTCAGAGTCTGATACTTTTTTCCCACTCATCCAAACAGTTCTTGATCAGCACCATGGATAGCGCACTGCTCGGAACACCTCTGGGTCTAAACATGCCTCATGACTCATGGATGTTTCCTTTATGTTGTCTGCTTGTATTGGGGGAAACAAGCTGTTTTCCCTTGGCATTATAAATATACCCCCACAACCGTTCTGTTTGATACTTGTCTTTGTACTTCAGCTGAATTAATGATGCTTTACATCTAATATGCCATCCAGCCAAGTGGGTAATTAGCATAACTCCGTATAATTGGTGACTGTTCAACCAGAATACAAATTTGGGAAGCAATGCCACTACCTATTAGCATTCTGAATAAATTCATAATAAATAAATCAGATTTTTTTGGCAACTTATGTGTTAACAGGACTTTGCTGTGGATACATACACCATCTAAAGAAAACAGATCAAAGTGACACTCATGGAATAATCATTTTGACATCGTTTATGTAATAGTTTCTTATTTTCCTTGTGAAATATATTTTCTTCACAAATATAAATCCACTCTATCTGTTTCTATAGTGTTTATTAGCAGTTGTTAGCATGGCTTCATTGTAAATAGTTTTGAAGTTCATTTAGATTGACTCATGCTAGCAGGGACAAAAGGAGCATTAGGGGTACAGTATTATTATTTTTTTCCCAAAAACCAAATGAGTCATGGTCACAGGCCAACTGAAATAAACAAGCTCCAAGATAATTTGCCAGCCTCCTACACTGCTGACCAGCCACGCTGTATCACTCATCGAGCATTGCTCCCATTGGCTTTCCACAAACCATGAGATAGTGTTATGGGTGGTGCAGAGAAAACGTCAAAATGCCTGTGATTTCCCCTGCCGCTTCCAGTTTTTCATGTGGCAATGCTGGGAAATGAGCCTGCCCTAGTATGCCTTAAAAGGAAGAGCAGAGCAGCATTCAATCAAATAGTCGATTCTTAGCTATAGGGTGAGTCTACGTCACATTCTCCAGTGTTCTACTGCAGTGGCAACAGCAAAGAGCAGAAGGTGGGGTTTCTTGCCTGTGGCTGTCAAGTAGTAAATTAAAAACAAAAACAGGATTTTATTATACGGGTACAGTTAAATGAAGAGCTAGGATCAATGTGATGTATTCGAGTGAGATCTAAAACATCTCATTGTTTGTTCATTAATGATGTATTCAAATCTCTTCTCTGGATAATGGTAATATTATTATTTTACTAACAAGAGGAATTCCTTTATTGCCATAACCGTTAAATCAGTTGACAAGTTTTCTCCAAAATAAAAAAAAAACAACAAAAAACAATGCATTCGTTGATGTAAACCTATATTTGACAAATAACCTTTATATTATCATGAAACATGTGGAACACAGGTTATTTCAATCCTCTTCATATTTGTGTATATAGGCTACATTCAACACCCAAATATTAAAAGAATCTTGAAATCTGTGAATATAGTGATTAATGATGCACATTTACATTAATATACAGATTTTGGTGGTCTCATAGTCAGTGTTTAGTGTGTTGGCTGGCAATGAGAGTATGTTTATTTTATCAGTGGTGCATTATGGGTCTGATATTTTTGGATAATATCTGTTTACTGCTACTTCTGCTTTGTTGTCCTGCGCCCTCAGAGAAAGTTCATTAACATGAACTGTTTCCCTAAACCAGACCTAATGAGATCCAAACTGTCTTCCCTACAGCCAAAGGAAAGACCTTCAAAACAACAGCCTAAAAATCATCAGCATAATTACGAACACTTCCCCTGTAACAGCTGGTGAGCTGCTACACTCAAGGGCATTTGGGAAGTGTAGTTAATCCAATGATAATCTTGATCGTGGTTTACACATATTATCGCTTTAATTGGTATGTGCGCTAGGCAATTATACCGTCACCAATTACATGGTTGTAGTTTACTGGGTTGTCTAAGCTTCTGGTTCCCTCTAATAAATGCCCTTTATCAGCAAGTGAAGCCACCAAAATGTACACTAATGGACTTTTCATTGACATAATGAATTAATTATACCCTGTGAGGTAGAGTGGTGAAGGATAATGCTGAGCCATGCTGTTTAATAGTAGATATACACTAATAATTAGAAACAACAGCCTCTAAAACAAGACGGCACAGTGAATTGAACATTCAAGATGATGTAGTGTGTATATGTGAGCATGGCGTACTGTATGCATGTGTGTGTGTGCGCACACACACGTGTGCATCCATTAGAATGCATAGTGCATCCTCCAGTGTGAGTCACCCCCTCTCCTCTCCCCCTCTCTCCCTCCCCACCCATCCACCCACCTCACACTACCAGCAGCATCTAACTGCAGTCACCGCCTAATATTACGCCTCTGACTTCACACCGGCCAACTGAGGATTCTGTTTCTACGGCAACCTGCTACAGGCTCCACCCCCTCACATCCCTACCACCCCTCCTTCGCTCCACTTCTCTGCCCCCCTTCCCGGCACAGACCATGTGACTTTCAGGAAGGCTTCTCCAACCTCCCTTTATTGTTATTAACCCTCTCCTGACCGGCCTGCTGCCAGAGGCTCTCCGCAGGCTGCCTGGCCGGCTTCTTGCCTCTCAAAGGGAAATCAGAAGCATCTCTAATCTCCCTGGAAGATCAAAGCAGGGCTTGATCTGAATGTTATATTAGCATATTTTTTGAATGTGCCAGAATGAGTCACTGTGTTTCTTCATCTGTCTGGGATTCTATGTGTAACTGTCGGAAAGAAAGTTGAAGTAAATCTTGACAAGTTTTAAACACACACACACACACATATATATATGTGTGTGTGTGTGTGTGTGTGTGTGTGTGTCTTGCAGTTTGTATACTGTCATCCTCAAACTTTGATGTCAGTTGTCTATGATGACATCTCATTTCTCAAGGTCAACTGGTGAGAGGCAACAACCAATCATTATTTACAGATTTCAGAAATAGAGAAAGGAACCTCAGGTCCGGTAGTGATCTCACCTGAATATTGCCTCGCTGGCTCAGTTGTTTCCCCCACATCCCAGTGGGAGACATGTTGTTTGTGTGTGTGTGTGTGTGTGTGTGTGTGTGTGTGTGTGTGAGGGTGTGTGTGTGTGTGTGTGTGTGTGTGTGTGTGTGTGCATGTGATTGGAGATGCACAAATTTGAATGAATGAACTTTATGAATGAAAATTCCTCTTCCTGAGCTGCAGACAGGAGGTGAGATCATCTTGTATATTGAAATGGAGAATCCTCCTTCCCCCACCATCCATCCATAAATACTGGTTGGCGCCTGGCTTAATGAGTCCATCAGGGGTCAATATGGATGAAGCATGCAGTAGTAGCAGGATGGCTGATGACAATACTTCCTCTTTCCAATGGACATGGATATATAGACAAACACAGACAACGAACATAGATACACAAACACACACTTATCTTTGTACTTTAACTGGAAATCTGAAAGAATTTCTGTGCTATTCAGCCTCTAGGTTTTAGTCAGTATGATGGTGAAGCAAAGTGCCAATTAGATTTGCTTCTTTTGTTCACAGTCCTTTTAGAAACAGAGTTGAGTGGATTTGATGATTGGTCACCTATTCAGCAGTGCATGAGTGAAAGTGACAATGAGTAACATGAGGGGCTCTTGATGAGGATCCATAAATAGGCTTTCCAAAGTGCCAGAAGCTGCCCCCCACCCACCACCACCACCACCAATACACCCCCCATGCATGCGTCCAACCACACACAGACACCTTCCCCTTCCCCCTTTGACTAAGACAATCTGTGACCACTGGCACCGGGCCTTTCACAACATGTTCATATTCACTGGCATGTTTACACATATGCACAGTTATGTTAATGCACAGCATTCTTCTCAGCATCCTTTGCTGCAGGCCTCTGTTAAATCCCTCCTACAGATTATAAGGCATGTTGCCAAACAATGCAGCATTTTACATCAGCCATTGAACTGGATACTGCAGAGTGTCTGTGATACATCCATCCCTTTAGTATTCACATTAACACTTGGTAGGTGTGATTCTGTCAACAAGGATTTAACTTCTGAAAGTCTGAAAAACTGTGTTTCCATGGTGCATGATCTATAAAAACAGCAGTCTCTCTGGACACACTGTTAACAAAGCTGTCACTTTAGATTTTGCCTTATTTTTTATACCCTTCTTTTCGATTTCTCCTATGTGAAAAGCAGAAGAAGCTGCAGTACTGATCCTTAGAGGCATGAACATCCATGACGAGGAGCTTTACTATATGCACTAATAAATAAATCATGAAGAAAGTTTTAAGAAAAAGATAGAAATAGAACAGAGGCTGTTCCCCATTTAGACTGCCTTAAGACAGAGAAGAAGCGAGGAGTGGAAGAGACGGCATGCGATAGCAAGAATGATTAAAGCAGATAATCTTTGCCAAGTTTTTCTGTTTCATGTAATATAAAAACCTACATTAAACATTTATAAACCACAATGGCTGGAGTTCTTTTCATATTAAACTTGGAGAGGAAAATGGAAAGTATTGGAATGAAAAAGAAGGTTACAAATGCAGTTATAAATGTAGAAAATGATAGACAAGGTTAATCTCTGACGGTGTAACAATTGTTAAATGTGTTGCTCAACACAAACATTTAAATGTTGCGTAGTCTCCTTTGGTGAGTCTAAACTTCAGCCTGCTGCAGGTTCACGAAAGTGGAAATTGCCCAGAGGAAATAATTCTTTTATTACTGTTTTTCATTTAGTCAGGTATTATTCATTTTTATTCAACCAGATTTAATAAAAGAAAAAATTGGAAGAAGCTTGGTAGGCTTATGTGCAGTTTTGTCTCACGTGGTTTGTGCACTAGTTAGGGTTTCCCCGTTGTCTACAAACACGATGAGGTCATCGTAAGGGTTTAAATCCAACATGAGCTTAATCTGGGAGATAAAGGCAGGATTTGGATTTGGCACTCAAAAAGGGTCATGTACAAGCTACAATCATTTACACTCACTGTTAATATAATGCTCAGACATGGGGTCCTCAGCTGTCTGACAAACACACATCAGCCAAATAGTTTGACTCTTGGAAGGATCCTCTGTGTTTACACTTATGTCATTCTCTCCCAGTGGGCTTGAGAATTAAACTGACATCCAGTCCTCATGCAGGGTTTGTCTGACTTTTCTAATGGCGAGAATTTAGAGATAACACTTTATGATGAGATATATTTAAACTGACGCCTTGAGGAACAGGCTCTGATGGTTATTAGAACGTGAAGAAATAATAAAAGTAGTTGAGATTTGTGTTGAATATGACAGCTTTCTTAAACTGGTTTGATATTTTACTTCATTCAGGTTAATTAAAGTCGCTGAGGGAAACAAATCACGCCTGGGGAAAGTCACATTTAGGTCCTGTGCTGTCCCACTCTTCATATTTCTCACAGAAATGGGTCAGTAGAGATTGCAGATGATTATTATTATTATAAAAAAAAAAAAAAAGAAAAAAAACGACCTGCCGTCCTTCCCTCATGTCCCATTCTGTGACAGACGGGATGCTCACAGATTATGCAGCAATTACACTGATACAGAGGGCGTTAATAGGGTTTGAAGGGATTTACACGGCGCTGTCCTGTCAAATGCTGGATGCTTTGGAGATGACATCATTCTGATCACCTCACACACCGGCTGACCCCCTCCTGCCTCTGCCTAAAAGTAACCTCACTCAAACATAACACCCGTTTACCTGCGGTTGTCCCGTGTCTCACCGGACTGGACTCGTCACAGTTTATTCGTGTTCTGATAGGACAGCAGCATCCCTCCATCCCTCCCTCTCTCCCTCTGCATCCTTCCTCCTCCTCCTCCTCCTCTCCTCTCCTCTCTCTCATCTCCCGTCCTGTTTACTATAGGTGAGATAGCCCTATAAATTCCTGAGTGTGCGCAGATCGCATCCTCAGAGGAGAATGGCAAAGGAGGAGGTGTAGTGACAGGAAAACAAGCGAACCCACGGAGGGTGGCTGTGGTTGTGTTTACGGCTGAAAATCCACGCAGCACAGAGACGCAGACCTCCACTGATCCACGGCTGCGACTAGATCCGGGAAGGACGGGAGGAAGGAAGGAAGGGGGGAGGCTGGCGTGGATACCGATTACGCATGAAAATAACAGAAAATAAGAATATTCCTCACCGATTGCTTTTAGTAGAATAAAAGTGGAATAAGCTTTTGCAGTCACCAGCGATGGACTTAAGACAGTGAGGTAAGAATATTGGTTTTTCTGTCGCTCCTGTTGTGAGATAGACACAGTGAAGGCAAAAAAAAAAAAAAAAAAAACACACCCTGCTTTATTTACTCTGCTGGGGAAAAAAAACAAAAAACTACCGACTGTTTTTGACTGTAACTTCACGGCTCTCAGGGATGCTCTAGTGATGCGCCGGATCTGAACCGCAGGAGGTACGAGGAGAAGCAATGCAACCCCCCCCCCCCCCCCCCCCCCCCCCTCCATTTACCCCTCCAACCCCATGCATCCACAATGCACTGGCCTGTAACAGACCATAGCTTGCTCCTGCAGCTTCCACAGCTGATACCTAGAAATAAAGTGAGCCTAAGCAACACTATGAACAGACAGGATCAGTCGGATGTGAATGATGTGTGATTATTCCAGACAGCAGATGTGTCTCAGTGGTTTGGTGTGCACAGAAAATTATAATGAGGATGATTCTTCCAGACTTTCAGCTTGATGGTTGTGGGTTCCTTAATGAATCATCCAGGCTGTCTGTCATTCTCTTTTATGCATATTTTTGGAAATGTATGTTGTTGACAATGCTATGTATGTGTGTGTGTAGGTGGTATAGTAAAACCACTTTCATCAGATAGGATGCATTTCAGTCTTAATCAGAGTAATTATCACATTAGGCTGGTGAGAATAATGATCTGACATGCAGTATGATGAGTAACACTGACCTTTAAACAGGAGGATGTGGAACAGATGAGTGCACCTCACACTTCACAAGCTTATTATCTCCAGGTTGGAGTGTTTTTGAAATGAACACACTTCGTTTACTTTATTTCTTACTAAAAAAAAATACATTGATGCTAGTATTTCATAGATTTTTTTTTAAATATTGTGTTGTTTTATCAAAGTCATAGATCCTTGCCACTTACAGTAGAGTAGAAATAATCACTACCCAATGCTCTGACAAGGAATCATGCATTTTCACTCTCGGCTGAGCATTTACACAGTAATGATCTTGAAGAAATGACTTTTTTTTTTTTTTTTTTAAAGCTTGAACTCTCATAATTAATCATTATTTGATCAGTTGTAATGTATGAATGATCTTGCACCAATCAGGAGACATAATATATGGCATTATTCGGTTTTCAGCCTTGGTATTTTCATGCACAGTAAAGCTGCAGCAATAGAAGCTATCTGAGGTGTAATGCAGTGTAAATTATAAGGTTGTCACTTCAGCATAAGAAGTGGTGAAGCACGTTATTGATTGTGCACTTTATAAAGGTACCGCTGAAAGGAGGCTTACTTGGATTTATCACCACATGAGCGAAAATGCTACATATTCAAGGACTGATTTGATATCTGAAAGCATACTTCATGGTGTATGCGTAAATATTAATGCCCTTGTTGCAGGGTACATGACTCTTTTACCCATTCTGGTCAGTTAACACAACGGTACCAGTGGTGTTAGAGGTGATGAATCATGAGAAATGCTTAAATGTAGCAGATTTGTTCTTGATTTTAACAGTTTTTTCACCAAATCATCTTTTCTATGTGTATTGATACAGAATTGTCAATAGGTGATATCAGCTTATCAGATTTAACATGGTGAAAAACAAGCCAGAGGACATTATGCATTTCATACAAACACACTAAATGAGGTGCATAAACCTACTGTCATGGCAGCCTTCCTGTTTTCTGTGGAAATAATTGCTTCTGTACTGATTCATTTCACTTTCCAGTATAATAACTGCTTAGATTTTTTTTAATACTAAGATGTAATTGTGTGCTGTCAGTTACTCTCCATTGTACAGAATTTGTAGTCCAGCAGTGTGTGGTAAGAATGGTGGTACTATACTGCTGACTTTAACTTGAGCACAGTGAGTGACAGAAGTGGACATCATATAATACCTTAGTTAAACATCCTAGTACTTGCAGATATGTCAGAGCTGCTTGGATCAAATTTGGGCAGTTGTATTTCTATCCAATATATATTAATTTAGTAACTCTGTCTACATTTTCTTCTCTTAGTGGGTTTAAATCATCCACTTCTGAAGGAGGTGACAGTCAATATTCAGACTAAGTGTTATAGATTACCTATAGTTAAATCTAGCTACAGCTGGATTTAACTATAGCTGCCACTGCAGTCAAAGCTGTTCATTGCTTTCACTGAAAGTTGTCAACTTTTCTTGCATTTTCAGCTCCCAGAGTAATTTGGTTTGTAACAATTTCCATTCTGTTTCCTTCTCTCTTTGTTCTGTCTCTTCAAGGCTCCCAGATTTCTAGTTGTTTTGATGACTGCAGTCTGTCATGGCGCTCATCCATGAACCTCGTGCCCCCTCGCCCTCTCTGTCCGGTTTTAACACACCACTCTCGGACCCTCCGTCCTTTCGACGGCTTGATGCGGAAACACCCTGCACTCCGGAAATGGACCTGACCCCGACCCAGTGTGTCCTTCGAAACGTCCTCTCCATAGATACAGGGAGTGCAGTGGAGCCCGGAGGCGGAGGAGGAGAAGGACATACTGCCGGGCACAACCAGTCTCCAAGTGAGGAGCAACAAGAGCACTTTGCCAACAGTGTTTTGAAACTCCATGAGCATGATGGGAGTCCTGGAAGGACAGAGGGAGAGGGACAGGAGCTGGACAGCAGCGCAATCCGAAACCAGGCAGATGATGCCAGGCTACAGTGCCAGTCTAACGGAGGGGGTGGAGGGTTTCTGGAGGGGTTGTTTGGGTGTCTACGGCCTGTCTGGACTATGATTGGCAAAGCTTACTCCACAGAGCATAAACATGACCTGGATGGTAAGTCTAATAATAACATTCATTTCATTTCATTCTGTAAAGTACAATACACATAAAACACATACACAAACAGGAATCAATGGCTGCTTTTAGTATGCTAATAAAAGCAACCACTGGCTCAATTTAAATTTTAGTCTATGCTTTGATATGCTAATGAAATGATCGTATCCACCAATTTAATTACATTAAACAGCTGATAGAGAAGTGACTCCCACAAAGGCCATGTTGTAAACAAACACTTCCTTGACGTGAAAGAGATGCAGCCAGAGAGAGACTCTATCAAAGCTGCAAAGGGCTTATTCTCCCCTGATATTCCCCCCCCCTATCTTTTTTTCCTGCTTGTGCCCACCCCACCTCCTTCGCTCTGCTACCCCCCAATGAAACTAGCTCCCTGTGACGCTGTGTTGTTTATGGCTGCAGCCACTACAATAGCGCAGAGCTCCCCCGGGACTCCTCTGCCAAATCTGCTTCATGAATTATGCATGGCCATGTTCTGACCCTGTGCCTCTCATCTCTATTAACGCAAACCTGACACACGAACACACACATACCCTATAAGGATGAAATAAATTAATACACACACACTTCTACAAATAGAAACACTACAATTTAGTGTTGACTTGAATGCATAAATTTGGATAAGATGCCACTTACAAACTTGCTAAAAACAAATAAAGTGTCGGCCATAAAGGTGGCAGTTTTACACCTCTCCTTGTCTTTATAGCCTTCTGATATTTAAGCACCCGTTTGACTTCCACATCTCCATCCACTCCCCTCCTTCTTCCATCTCATTGTCTCCTTTTCATCCTGTGCTGTTATCACTCCCAGCCCATCTGTACCTCTCTACTCGCCTCCTCAGTGCAGCATGACAAGGAGACATACAGACTGATGAGAAAAACGGATATTATAAAAGTCAAATAAATGGGGCTATCACACCTGAATGTCTGCCTACCATATCACAGTGGCTTTTTTAAAGCTGTGATAGAAAAGAACAATGAACCACAGGGGCTGCCTAGGAAACTGTCAGCTTTGTATTGATTGTGGAGGACTGTGTGCTGCCTGGCGAGGGTCTCAAATAATTTTTCAGATCACACACAAAGCAGACAGGGGATTCTGGTGTCTGGTGTCAGATGTGGTCTTGTGTCTATATCATGGGATATTTGAAGGGCTTATTAGAAACCAGGTCCATAATCAATCAGTGGATATCATTAATCATTCATATCCCCCTTATTAATATGATAAATGTGTCTGAATCTTCTTTCCTCTGGTTAAGGACAGCAGCAAAGCCGGTTGTATATTTTCTCTGTATTAACAGTCTGTCTTCAGCCACATGGACCCCCTACTGCCCCTTTGGGAATCCCCCTACCCTCTTTTTTCTTTACACACACCCACAGATCTTCCCCCGCCACTACCGTCACTACCCCTCCACCTTCCTATTCACCATGCAACCACATTAGGCTCTCAAATCCCCTCTCTCCTCCAACCCCCTCTTGAGCGTTGGACCCCTGTTTCGCGTCAGCCCCACAAAGGCACTAAGAAGGATTTAGGAGGCTGAGGGAGTATTACCCGTAGGAGATTAGAGCTCCCTGTCTGTTTGCCTGTACATCCTCAGTCGTAGGTTAAGGTGAGGTTCAAATACATAACAAGATATCAGCCCGATACTTAGAAAACCAGTGTTTAAAACAGATTTATTTATTGTTAGAAGTTTAAGCTTTTATATCTGGTCCCAGTTTCACCCTTTTCTTTTCCAGTATACCAGATGGTTTTATGCTTTCTTGTTATAATTCTTTACAAAATAAAGAAATATACATTTTAATTTTATAAGCTTTAAAATGTATACTGCTCTTTTAAACGAATCACACAATGGTCTTCACCAAAAAATCTTGATGCAGCTACAAAGAATGAAAAGTGCATATAAATGCGTCTAATGAGCAATTTGGGTATTTAATTGTAGTCCAAACAGATGTTATGCCATTAAAAATCAGCTGCGCTTTGGTCCAAACCCCACTTTGCTCTGCATGAATAGCTCACATGTTACTATTGGTAAACTCAACATCTACATTGGCCTTACCTTCTCCTTTTTGCAGAATGCTGGGAGGTCCCTTTCGAGGAGATATCGGACCTGCAGTGGGTGGGTAGTGGAGCTCAAGGTGCTGTATTTCTTGGCAAACTGCACGGACAAGAAGTAGCTGTGAAGAAAGTGAGAAATATCAAAGAAACAGATATCAAGCACCTGCGCAAGCTCAAACACCCCAACATCATCACATTCAAGTTAGTACCAGTTGTCTTATATTGTATGTTTGGTACTACTATTGTAGATGGATATACGGTTGATGTTATTAACTATCTAGACAGGAACTGTGCCCTCCTTTGAAAGTTATTAACTTTGTCCTTAAAATGTCAGTCTTAGTTTACTTTTCCCATCATAAGGAAGTGAAGCATTTATCATAGTAACACTTGAACTTAATACAGTTAACAATGATTTTTCTGTTCACTTGGTCCATGTGTCTAGAAAATATATAGCCTTGGGATAAACAAATGGGTTGTTAAACTTCCTGCTTATTAGTTATTACATATTTTCAACCCAAGGAGGACAATGTGATTACTGTTGTGATTAGTTTTTCCAAGTTGCATAACTAGTCTTGTCATCACTCATGTATGTTGTAACATACTGTGCATACTTCTCCACATCCTCAGGGGTATCTGTACTCAGGCTCCATGTTACTGCATCATTATGGAATACTGTGCCCAAGGACAGCTGTATGAGGTGCTGAGAGCAGGCAGGAAGATCACCCCATCGCTGCTCATGGACTGGGCCATGGGCATCGCTGGGGGCATGAACTATCTTCATCTTCACAAGATCATCCACAGAGACCTTAAGTCACCCAAGTGAGTTTTCTTTATAGCAACTAAGTTTAGATCCAATACAGCAAGTCAGAGTACATGACTGACTTAGTGGCTGGTTTACCACTACAAAACCAGTGCATATGTCTCATATATATATATATATATATATATATATATATATATATATATATAGAATGCTGTTGATTATATGCCAATGACAATCTCAATGAACATGAAAATTAATACTTATAGCAGCTGCGACTCTGTAGTTTGACATCAGTGCACAGTATATTCTGATGTTGCCTGTTGTCCTACTAAATGTTAATATAAGGTGAGAGTTTACTTGTGTTTTATATGACAAAGACAAATATATGAGATATTTTCAGTATGACTGGTATGAAAACTGGAACAATAAATGTTTCAGATACAGATGAGCTTTATTGATCTCCAGGGGGAAATGCAGTTTCTTAATCAGGTCAATAAAAGAAAAGAAAGAAAGAATGAATCATTATACTAAAGTGTAGTAGACTCTGATGTCAGTGTTTATGACTGATATTCTTTACCACTCAGTCCTGCATCTTAATGAGGTTAGACGCCCACTGCAGCTGCTTGTCTGATTTGTCAAAATGAGATGTAGAGGACAATCTAAATCTTTGTTGTACAAGTTTTTTAGTCTGCATTACATTGTACAGATCAATCTTTCTGGCATGCTTTCATTTTTAGATAAATTACCTACAAGGCTAATTACCTATCACCCTAACTGTAAAACCATTGCTCAGGAGGTAGAATGACGGTGTCTTACTGCTGACTGGCTCAATGAATAGGTTTATTATGATAAATGATGGCAGCGTGTTCAGTGAATTCAGCATTTCTTGAACTTTGGGAACAGGTGAACTAAAACACTTTTAACATTTTGACAACATTTCATTCCAGCATGCTAATCACCTATGATGATGCAGTGAAGATTTCAGATTTTGGCACATCCAAAGAGCTCAGTGACAAGAGCACCAAGATGTCCTTTGCAGGGACAGTCGCCTGGATGGCGCCGGAGGTTATTCGCAATGAGCCTGTCTCTGAAAAGGTTGACATTTGGTAGGTGTCATGATGCTTTAACACTGTCTTTTTGATTTTGTGAACCTCTGTTTTGATTATCATTATCATTACATGTCAAAACAATTAGTGTAAACTGCAATTCTGTGAAACCATTCCCGAAAGACATACATTTTCAGCAAACTAACATTTCTCTCATATATTTATTAAGTATAAAATGTATGTTTAATTTTCATGTTTGCTTGTAATTTAGTAATCTGCATATTTAATGTTATTAATTCAGTTCAGACATTAACACAAGCATGGAATTCATTAATTCCATTCACATCTTATATAATGTAATGTCATTAAATATATCTGCGTTTGTACACTTATGTAATTTTCCCTAAACATTTATCATCTGTCATTGAATCAACATAAAATCTCATTAGTCACAGCCTCCTACTACAGTATAGAGTGCAGGATCCTATTTCCAGAAAATCTATACAGTATTATGTACAATATCTCATTACATGAAATTCTATAGGTCCTCTGCCATATCTGATGGGATGCCCTGTGTTACACCCCAATCTCTCCCACTACATTCTCTCTCCTTCTCTTTCTTACCCTATGTCCCTCATCATCACTCTTCCACTCCGTCCTGAAAGGAACGCTGGCTAATTTAATAATTGATTTGCCAGATGCTGCAGTGCTCAGGAGAGGCTGGAATAACCTTCCAAGCCTGTAGACGGTTTGGCCGAGAGCCAACAGTGCATTAGCAGAGAAGTGAAAATAGAATTAAAAAGCTTTGATGTAAAAAGAAACCAAAACCTAGATGTATACCATACAGTTTTGAATACATTTATGTAAACCATTTTATAGTAGTCCTTTCCATATAAAGACAGTCAGAAAGAAAGACCGTGGTCTGGTTTGTTTTTCAATATCATATAATACACATATACAGGTTAAATGACTATATGACACATTTTCATAAGGAATGCAGTAACTTAGGCGGACATAACCATACTGTCTCAAAATACTAAGCAAAATATAATTGTTCGTAACAATTATATTAACAATTGTATTTACTATTTTATCTCTGCCAACACAACTGCCATTAGCAGTTGGTCATAGACATTAGCAGATGACATAAATGAAAGAAAATAGAATAAAACTGTGAATTAATAATTACCCTAAAGGCTACATGTTTAAGCACTATATTCTGCACATTAATGAAGAAATACAGATTCTCAAACTCCAAAATATTTGCAGTTCCTGAAACGCATTATATAGCAAAATTCCTTTATATAATAAGTGATGAATTTTGTGAAGGGTATGAACATCTTATCTGACAAGTAAATGATTCAGTTC
The DNA here is from genome assembly GCF_902148855.1 of Sphaeramia orbicularis. Classification (NCBI taxonomy): domain Eukaryota; kingdom Metazoa; phylum Chordata; class Actinopteri; order Kurtiformes; family Apogonidae; genus Sphaeramia; species Sphaeramia orbicularis. The sequence goes on from NC_043961.1 coordinate 36,950,963, forward strand.
AGTTGTACTCCTCTGCATTGCTTATAATGCATTGAAGACTGCTAAAAGATGAATATAACATATACACTTAAACATGGGGATGGAGCAATTCTAAAAAAAAACATGTAAACATAACTTGGCACACCCCCACAGCGCTCTTTGTGATGCTGCTAGCACCTTGGATACTGTACATGGTAGCTATGGCAACCACAGACTCATCAGCAGCATTTTCCTTAGTTAACTTCCCATGGGCAGGTTCATGACTGACTCTGGACTCTGTGCAAAAACATAGATAGAGCATGGACTCATCAATGAAATTCCTATATTTATAAAAGAAAAGTTAAAATTTTGACAAAAAGACAATTTCACCATTTATGTTCAGATACTGTGGTTTATTTGGAGGTATACGTAATGTAAAATACAGAGTCAAATATACTACCACATCCTTCCAAACTTTTGAAAGCTTGATAATACTAGTTTGACAAATACTTTTACATGAAAAATCCTAAAGTACCCATCTGATATAACAACTGTTTGTGTCCCCAAAAGTTAAAAGTGTAACATTTCATTCATTCCACCTGTCGTCTGCTCACTTCACATCTTTATCCAACTGCCCAAAAGTAAATGTGCCTTATGTCCCCACAGGTCATTTGGTGTCGTTCTGTGGGAGATGTTGACAGGAGAGGTGCCCTATAAGGATGTGGACTCCTCCGCTATCATCTGGGGAGTGGGCAACAACAGCCTACAGCTGCCTGTACCCGATAGCTGTCCTGACAGCTTCAAACTGCTTTTGAGGCAATGCTGGTGAGTAAGGGAAAGAGGAGGGCAAGGAGAAGGAGAATGATACACAAAAAGAAGTTAGGGTGTTAGGAGGATTTTGAGTTTATGTTATTTAGAATAAAAATATTGTCAAGTTATGCACCGAGAAAAACACAAACCTGGAGACTAAAGTGTTGATTTCAAATGTTATAATATTAATAAGATTCACTATTAATGAATATGTACTTTAATCGTTCACAGGAACTGCAAGCCAAGGAACAGACCTTCATTCCGTCAGATTCTCTTGCATCTCGACATTGCATCTGCAGACATCTTATCCACACCACAAGAAACGTATTTTCAGTCACAGGTAAACTCCTTCTTTACTTTTTACATGACTGGTTTCTACTGGTTTTAGTCACAGTCAGTGTCAGTTCAGCAAGAACTATGTGTGATGCAATTCACATTCTTAAATTCAATTTAAGTTATTTATTTATTTATTTTGAATTTGTGTTATAACTCACATTCATGTCACAGTCATGTTGTGTTGTCTTTATTTTAACATTTAGAGAATAAAACAGCAAATGCAGGATGCTATCAGCTTTCATGGTTAAAAAATGTTAAATAAATAGATAAATAATTATGAGAAAATACAACTGACAACAAGTTGGATTAACCCCTGGTTGTAACTGTCTGACTATAACTCAGATAGACATCTGACAAAGCCAGCAAATTGGCTCTATATGTCTCTCCACTAAAGACAACTCTTGTCAGCAACATCCAGTATCTCTAATAGTCATTTTGCTGTCGAGCCATTTGTTTCCAGTCTGCTGCAGTAACTAAGGGCAGCGCAGAGCATGCAGCTGCACTGGGACCCCAGACCTCCTGGGATCTCACTAATAATACCTGTCCCTTCAATCACAACATATTATTACTGGTTCCTCGGCCTTACCAGCCTGTCATAGTGGTGTGAGTGGTGATTTCTGGTCAAACGGAGAACCATTTCGACCTCCATTATATCAGCGGATGATTGGGAAGGTCTGTGTGATGGAGAAGGAGGGTGTGTGTCTCTCTTTAATGGGATGGGGGTTGGGAACAAAGAAAGAGCACAAGGCCACCACAAACCCAAGGACAGGGCTTGAGAAATATTGATGTGTAGAAAATATGTCTTTACTCAGCCATGCAAAACCACAGATCTGTTTAGAACTCAAGCCCGTAAATTAATACGACACACTTGTACACAAAAACACACAAACTGAATATGATTTAACTTCCTCTGTGCAGTAACCCATCACCTCTTCATCTGATTATATCATATGATGCAAAACACAAAACCTCCATTGCACTCTCCACTTATTCTTGATCCCGTATTTCTGCCTGTTGCAGCCCTCCCCAGTTTCTTCCCTCTCTGTCTCATAATGGATTTTTCTTGTGACGTTTGAAAGAGGTATTTGCTAGTAGAGTGTATTGATTGCCCTAATGGTAGGCAGAGAGCAAAGAGAGGGAAAAAGAAGGGACTGGAGACATGGAAGAGTGCGCACAGAGTCCATTAGTTTAATAAGAGCATCACTCGTGCACAGACTGCACAAATACACACACACACACAAATTGTGTGCATATTGGACTTCCTTTGTCTTTTGATATGACAGGTATCAGATAACAGCGGCCACGCTCCACTGTGTGCACCAAAATGCCCACACTGCATTTTTTGTGTATGTGTGTTCATGTCATGTCAGTTCATGTTCGGTTTTGCTCTCTGTGTATTGATTATTATCTGACAGCTTAATGGGTTTCATTTCACTGATACACAGTCTCTCTGCAAATTAAGGGCTTTTTTATGCCACACTGAGGTACAATTAACTTGATTCTCTGCAATATATTTATCCATTTGTATAATAACTCAAAATGAGGTCTAGTTTTGTTGTCTAACATTTCACATTGAGGAATGGTGGCAGTACATCAAGAATACTGGTCTATTTTTTTGAAATAAAACAACTGACAAGTGTTTGGTTAATATATACAAGAAATATGGCAAAGTGTCATTATATACAGTATACATATAAGTTTATTCATATTTATATAATAGATTTATAAATCTAACACTAGGCAGAACGTGAAAAGTGAATGCATTTTAACGTGTAGACAGTGTTTTGAAGCAGAACACAAATTATTTGATTAATGTCGGTTCTCTCATTAATGAACAGAATTTCACATTTCCAATACTGATACCCCTTTTTTCTTTTAAAAAAAATGATGTCCTGTGTAATATGTTGTGAGACTGTTTTGAATAAAAATTTGAATAAAAAAAATTTTCACATTTTGACCCAGTACTGTGTCTTGATAACTACAGCCTACAAGCACTCTTGACTCCATTTTTCTTCATTAGTGACCCAAATTTAGCAAAGTCACACTACTTTTACTCTGGAAACATTTTGCATGCAGACCAGTGTACTAATACAATACTGCAAGGACAGATGTAATTGCAGCATCTATTAAAAAAATGAATAATGAAGAAAAAGTGCAAGTTTTATCATGGACAATTTTATCATGGACACCCATGAGGTTGTTGGCTGAAAGATTGTGTAATAGTAAAATGCTCCTGTGATTGATGAAGTCATTAATACCTGCTGTGATGGATGTGTTGTTTGCTTCCTGGTAGGCGGAGTGGAGAGACGAGGTCAGGCACCACTTTGAGAAGATCAAATCTGAGGGGACGTGCCTTCACAGACTAGATGAGGAGCTGATCAAACGACGCAGGGAAGAACTGAGGTTAGAAAACCCATTAAGTATTTAGGTGGTTTTAAAAAATGCCAAATAATTCCCTTTTCTTTGTCACTATTAATACAAAGAGAAGGGGAATAATCTTTGGTTTTTCAGTGATTAATTATCAAAATAAACATTCTGAAGACACCACTTAAGGTTTAAAAATTACAAGAGGCTTTTTCACTATTTTTGACATTTTATTCATTAATTCCCTGAGAAAAGTATTTGCAGATTCTTTGATAATGAAAATAAGTGGCCATTTCAGCCCTAATAAGTGTAGAAACAATGAAGAGAAGGATAAAAGTGTCTCTACTAATTGATCCCCCCCCTCTACTCACTCAGACATGCACTAGACATCCGAGAGCATTATGAGAGGAAACTGGAGCGGGCCAACAACCTCTACATGGAGCTCAACGCTATCATGCTACAGCTGGAAATCAAAGAGAAAGAGCTGCTAAGGTATGATAACAGATAAATGCTTACCTTCTATTCATACTGATTTATTAAAAAATGATTACAAATCAATAAAACCAGAGGCAGAGAGTGGGAATTAAAGAGAAATTAGTCCCACTGTAACCTCAGGAAAACAGTTGCTTCACTTATTGCTTATTATCCAACCACAGTAGCTGAACAGTGTACAGTATGTGTAAAGCACAAGTGTTCCCTCTTCTAAGTGAAGCACTTGGTCATTAGATCCAGTCACATAAAGCCATTGCATGTAACTGTACTCTTTTATGCCACGTTAAGTATCCACCAACATCCATCAAACAAGTATTGACTTTGTGTTTAACTGTCAGGAGGGAGCAGTCGCTGGACAGGAAGTACCCGGGTTGCTTCAAGCATCACAGTTCCAGACAGTCGGCCTCCTCCAACTCAATGGAGAAACTCATGAAAAAACGCAATGTACCTCAGAAACTGCCCTCACACAGCAAGAGGTGAGACAGTATCAACATTCACAACCTGCTGGGTATGAAGGCATTTTGGTCATGTTGCATTTGGACTAGAAATTGTGTATGTCAGAGCATGGGTTTAGTAATGTATTAGTAATGCACTTGTACTCAAAAATCAGAAAATTTAATGAATAGACCAGAGTAATATATTTATTGTACAAATATATTAGTCCTGAGATGTTTTTCACAACTAATTTTTAACAACCTGTATTGAGCCACAACCTGAAACAGACACTATATGTTATTTTTCAGAAAGCCAACAAGCATCATCCTGATGCCCAAAATACTCATTAATGTACCAAAACTATGGCTTTAAACAGTTTCTAACAATAGGTTCAATTTGGCAGACATGGATTAAATCTTGTTCAATGCTTAAAACCAACTAGATGGAGGTCTTCATTGTGAATGTTTGTCCTAGTCCCAGATTAGGCCTAATCCACATCAGAGAATCTGTCTCATACAGTATTGTCACTTGTTTGAGTAATGTGCTGTATGCTAAATAGTCCACCACCCTGCTGTTTTACCAATTTTGTCATCTCTAAAAGTTTGGGTTTGTGTACAGGGTGGGGAAGCAAAATTTACAATGAACATTTAGTTGTTTTTTCTCAGCAGGCACTACGTTAATTGTTTTGAAACCAAACATATATTGATGTCATAATCATGCCTAACGCTATTATCCATACCTTTTCAGAAACTTTTGCCCATATGAGTAATCAAGAAAGCAAACGTCAAAGAGTGTGTGATTTGCTGAATGCACTCGTCACACCAAAGGAGATTTCAAAAATAGTTGGAGTGTCCATAAAGACTGTTTATAATGTAAAGAAGAGAATGACTATGAGCAAAACTATTACGAGAAAGTCTGGAAGATACTATTAAAGAAGAATGGGAGAAGTTGTCACCCGAATATTTGAGGAACACTTGCGCAAGTTTCAGGAAGCGTGTGAAGGCAGTTATTGAGAAAGAAGGAGGACACATAGAATAAAAACATTTTCTATTATGTAAATTTTCTTGTGGCAAATAAATTCTCATGACTTTCAATAAACTAATTGGTCATACACTGTCTTTCAATCCCTGCCTCAAAATATTGTAAAGTTTGCTTCCCCACCCTGTATTTCTGACATTTGTAAGAATTTGCATCATTAGCAGTAGTTGGACCAAGAGCCACAAACCTGATCAGATACCTGTAAAATAACAAAAATATAGAGTTTAGTCTTTCTTTCTGTGTAAATCATGCAGGAAATGAGTTGGCAAGCTATTTTGCATTATAAGGTAATAAATGTCTTATAATTTCCAATCAGGCCAGACCTCCTTAAGTCAGAAGTCATCCTCCCCAAACTGGATTCATCCATGACCCAGGTCACAATCCCGAACAAGGGCTCTACATCCCCTGGCCGATCACGCAGAGGGAAACCACGCTACAGGAAGGCCGGCAAAGGCAGCAGCGGGGACTTGGCTCAGCTGAAGGCAACACTGTCGTCCTCTTTAGCAATGGTCAGCACCACGTCTTCTGTTCCCAGCAGCAAGCAGCATTTAGACCCCAGTGCAGCCCTCAGGGGTCTGCAGCACGACCTGCTGCTGAAGAAAATGTCCTCCTCCAGCCCTGATCTCATTTCAACCACCTTGGAGGCTGAAGGCCGGAGGAAGGGACAGATGAAGCCGGGGCTTGACAGAGCAGGTAGTCAGAGCGCCTCAGCTGGGTTGGAGGAGAGCAGGACTGGAGGGGTGGAGGAGGGGGCAGATGTGGGTGTTGGGACTGATGACCTAGCAGAAACTCCTCCACGCAGTGACACGCCCAGTGAAGATGCAGCGTCTATTCCGTTCTCCAGCAGTCCAGACTCACCCTGTGGCCGGGGAGCGGCTGCAGGGAGGGCCTCTGTGATCGGGAGCACCCGTGTTCCTCATGATGGCGAGGAGAAGGATGACGGGACGGTGATCACGCGCTCACCCAGGAGTCAACGTCTTACACCTTCAGCACTGCTCTACAGGGCAGCAGTCACACGGAGTCAGGTGAGACTGATAAATATGACTGATAAATACATATATGTAGGATAGGACATTCAGTTCAAAGAGGAAGTATTCACCCAATAAAACCCAAAGACCCAGACCCAGGAGTTTTAGGTGAAAAAAATGTATGCGCCCAGTGCCTAATCATGGTCATATCTCATCAGTTATCCTACAGCATCCACTGAAGTCCAACATGTTTATTTTCTCAACAGAGACGTGGAGTGTCATCTGAGGAAGAAGAAGGAGAAGTGGACAGTGAAGTGGAGTTACCACGAAGACGGTAAGCAATGTTAAACCCATCCATTATATCATCTCCCTTTTGACATTTACATCTGTGAATCCGTACAAGACAACAACATGTTCATATTGTGAACCCCCACTCCCTTAGTACACTCATGCAGCTGTTTTACCTGCTTTTGTGAATAGGTCTCATTTCACTGCATCTCCTTTTTGGCATCTGTTGTGGTTTGTTATGTTAAAGTTCTATCCTTATCTTTCTACATAAACTTAGAGGGCCTTTAATTCATCATAGCATCATTATGAAGAGTAGAAATCGCAAACCTTAGCACTCTGATCAAAATTCTGATGCGAATCCGAATCATGAAAGACTGACTGACTGTAAATTGCAAGACAAGATTACAGTGTAACTGAAGAAGAAAAAATGTCATGCAATACTCAAAAAGTAGTTTGTGCACTGCACTGTGGTGTTTGTTTCTTAGGTGCCAAAAGTGTTCACATACTCAGGTTGAAGTATAGAGACAAGGGTTTAAAAAGACTTCTGTAGAAGTTGAAGTATCAACTCAAGCTTTTTACTCAAGTAAAAGTGTAAAAGTACTGGTTTCAAAACTACGTAAAGTATTTAAGTAAATGTAAGGGGAAAAAAATGCCATTAGGACAAAAGCTTAGGTGGTGCCACCTCCCCAAAAAACATTTTTCTAAAGGCCATAATGACTATAATGTTATATTAAAATGTTAATGTTGAAGCATTTGGGATGCACTAGTCTACCTGTTTCAGCCGCATACGAGGGCTGTTAATTAAGTTCATGGCCTCACCCAGAAATACTGGTTGTTATAATACAGGATGTTACATTCTTTCGTGATGGGATAGTGATGCTTGAACATCGATGGACCAAGTGCATTGCTGTAAATGGAGATTATGTTGAAAAATAAAATATAAACTACCAGTCTGTGTTGTTACGTTCTGGGTGAGGCCATGAACTTATTGAACGGCCCTCGTATAAACCCACTGAAAATGAATGCATTTTAGTACAATGCAAACGTATTAAAGAACCATATATGTGTACTACTGAGCATTATCGTGTTTCATGGAGCTGAAGATATGATGACTAGTTGAATATAAGTATTGGAATGGTGCAAAAAGTCAGGTGCGAAGGGTCGCGTACAAACCAGTAGGGTGTTGGAATGGTATATGTTTATACTTCTCATCCAACCATAATCAAATTCACTCTATCTGGATGGTGCGATTTATCTGGATAGTTTTTTTTTTTTTATTTGAACGACGACAAGCAGGAATGAAACAGGAGTAATGAGGCCATTTTTATAATGTAAGGAGTAGAAAGTACAGGTAATTGCGTGAAAATGTATGGTGTAGAAGTAAAAAGTCGGCTGAAAAATAATTACTCCAGTAAAGTATAGATAACCAAAATTTCTATTTAAGAAGGTAACTTACTTGACACCTCTGGTTAGTTTCAATTAGAATTAGACAACTGAGATGAAATGAGTCTCAGTTTCAGCTCAGCTTTAACTCACACACAGACTACAACTCCCATATCATTAGCCTCACAACATAATTGCCAGTCATGTTTTTTCAAGTCATAGCCAGTGGTGAAAAATGAATCAGCAGTGTTAGGAGAGTAAAGTTACATAGAGATCACAATATGGCCAAAAATGTTACTTAGGCCATTATGCTATGAGGCTGACGATATTCAATAGAAGTGTCTCTGTTGATTTTACTGCTAGTTTGTACCTGTACTGTTTGTTTTAATACAGTTATTGATATTTGACACCAGTGTATCAATACATATCAAGAGGAAGCAATATACAGTATATCCCTGTATCAATATTTTGTCCCACCCTCAATCACTATCATAATATTGTCATACTATTATCACATTGTGTAAATATCTACTTACATGGTTGATTAAAATGTATCATCATGAGCTTGGTGATGCCTGGTGGTTTGTGTTTTTTAATTACATTTAATGAAGTAAAGTGAATATCTAATTATATACGTAACCTCTTACTGAATGTATGTATCCATTTTGTCCTGTCGTGTCCAACTCCAGGCGTCCTGTGAGTATGACCAAGTGTCAGTCCCTGTCCACCTTCAGTTCTGAGAATCTGTCGGTCTCAGATGGTGAGGAGGGAAACACCACGGACCACTCTCACAGTGGCACACCTGATGTGGTCAGCACCAACACTGATGAACGTCTGGACGACAAGAGCGATGACCTGTTGTCTCAAGGCTCTGAGATCCCCGCTGACCCGTCTGACCCGACCCAGCTGGGCTCTGATGGGTTATCTGAGAAAGAAGCTGCTCTTAGACAAGTTAAGACCCAGCTGGCTACAAATGACCACAATTATGAGGTAAGATACAGTCAGTGTGTGAGTGAATGGGGACACACCACACCAGGGTTTCTGCAGGTCATTAAAAAGATTTAAAAGTCATTAAATAGATTTTGTGAAAATTAAGGCCTTAAATGGCATTAAAAAGCATTAAATTCGATATCCAGAGGCATTAAAAAATTAAATACACTTGATGGAAAAAAAAGCATTGTTATTCACGATTTATTTTATTATATAAACATTTAAGAATTTTGATCGGAAGTATAGTGTGATAATTGACAGGCAGAACTCTTTAATTGGCTATTGCCAATGCACAAAGTCATCAACAGTGGATGCTTGGAATGCAATGTGCTGTGAGCGTGCTCATGCTGTGGTGAAAGAGTGGAGAGAATATTAGCAAATGTTGGAAAAATGGGAAAATGCAAGTTTCAGCGGTAGTGATTGGAGGAGGAACTATTCAGAACCTGGTTAAAGCTTGTCGATGGTAAACTGTCATAAAACTATATATAAAACTACAGGGTGTCCCATAAGTCTCCATACATAGGAGACATAATGCATATGGTTCTAACATGTATTTCTTTATATTTCTTCTTTATAGTTCTTCAGCAGTGGAGGACACGCATTGAAATGTGTTCCCGACAAAATGGCAGTCATATAGAGCATATTATATAAATAAAAATGGTTTATGTCAAGAAACGTTTATTTTTCCTATGTATGGAGACTTATGGGACACCCTGTATATCTGCAGTTGGACTTGGACATTGAATTTGTTTAAAGTGGTATTAAAAAGCGCATTAAAAAGCATTAAATTAGATTTGCTGATACCTGCAGAACTCCTGCACACTACACGTTATAACTGGATACGTAGAGAAAGGACTCATTGTCATTAACTGAAAAAAAAACTAGAGTTTAATGTTGAAAATGTTTTCCCTAAACCAGGGTCTGTATGATGACTCGGACTGTGACAGTGCTGAGCTGGACCACTCTTGCAGTGCGGAGGCAAGCCAACCTTCAAACAACTGGTGAAAACTCATCACCTTACTCCATTCAGACATCCACAAACCAAAACTATCCCGCCTGGAAACAGAAAAGACAGCATTCTAATCAGGGGCCTCACAAAGGGGCAGAAAATACTCACCCGTCTCCTCATGACACAGGAGGAAAAAAGAAACTAGAGAACCAGTGTGTGCTGATTTCATGTACCTGATATCCCAGACAGAACAGGAAAATCCCATTTCTGTTGACATAAATGGATCATAGGGATGTGAAACTGAATAAGGGTACTACCCTCAACGACAAAGTAACAGGCTTGAGATCAGCTTTGCAGCAAAACATCAAAAAAACACCTCAGTAACAGACACCTCATTCAGATGAGACCATCACCAACCACCAACTAATGTTTCATGTCAGTTAGTATTTTTATTCTGTCAGGAAAATGTGTGTCATGTCATTTTACATTGTGTCATATTTCTGCAAAATCTTTCTGTTGTGAACAAAACATAAAATCCTTTCAGGGCGTCTTTAAGTGTCCATATTAAGTGCAGGAACCACTGATATTGCTGTTGCACTTAATTCATGTTAAGTTCTGATTTCCATGTAATCAGTGTGTCATTTCCCCTCAAAACAACATGCACTGACTAATTTATTGTTACTTTACAGGGAATTTGTTGATCATTGTAAAACAATGTTTACATTATCAGTTTGAGTTGTTTACATTTTTTATTTATTACTGTCATGCATCACTGGTATGTTGCCATTTTCTACTTGTATGTTTTAATATCAATATAAATACTGTATGTGATGTTGTAAAATGAACAAATTTTTAAAATGTGAGATTGTATAATTTAAAGGTGCTGATGTTTTTAATTAAGTGGCGCTCCTTTTTTTTTAACCTCTAGAAGCTCATGGTCATAGAATGTACCTTTGTACCTGCTGAGCATCAGAACACAGAAAAAAAAGGAAAAACATGTGAACAAAGAAGAAGCAATATGTCTGCTCTGGCCCCATCACAGGTCAAAGGAAAGGGCGCTGATTCATGCTGGGCAGATGTTTAAAGTATTGCAGTGTTTACTGTTTTAAAATGCAATACCAGTAGAACAAATCCTTTTGAGCATTGAGGGGTCTATATAGCATCAAAAAGCATGAAAGTATGGAAAACCTATTAACAATTAAATGACTGAAGGCCTATGGATGACAGGGACATAAAACATTCAAAGGATGTCAGAAAAAATGCAAATTATAGTATGTGTTATGTGCCCTCACTTTTTTGTTGAAACTGACAGTGTATTTACTGTGTAGAATAATTACAGTAGACTCATTTATGATGGTTTTATGAATAAACCACTAACAAGTCATAAGCTTTAACTGTGGCAGAAACATTCAAAGACGGAACAAAACAAGACAGGACACTATTATACTATACTACAGCATTATTGTTATAAGCTTTCTCAGCTGGACAGTTTGACAAGTCTGTAAGGGCTCATTTGTGGTAGGCAGTACGATAAATACAACCCCGGTGTTGATGTTTTTGTCCCTTGACTAGCCTTCATCTGTGCATGTGGTTCAGTGTGACTACAACAGCACATCACATCTGTTCTTTCATTTACTGATCAGGTCCCACTTTATAAGCTACAAATGGCAGCTTCAGTTTAACTTTTCTTTGTTTTCTGTTATTTGATGTTTGTTAAAAGCTTTCAAATGTTTTAAACTGAATGTCACCCCAGGATTTAATGCTAGAAATCCTCCTGAAGGATGAGATGTTGCCAAAAAGCAAAACTACTGCCCTCTAGTGTCTCGATCACAGAGGTACTCATTTCCCATGATGCTGATTGAAACAACTCCGTATGAACTGAAATATTTGCTTTTTATACTGCATTACTGTAATTGTACAATAAATATATTTAAGAAACAGTTTAAAATAAAAAATAATCAAACCTTCAAGAGTCGAATTTGTGTGTTCACTACCTTTAAAAAAAAACAAAAACACATCAAGACAATTTGTGGTTTGAGCATTTCACATCTTTATTTCTGTATTCTTTAAACAATGTTGTGGCACCCAAGTCTACAGTCTCAAAAACGTGCACAAAAGTTTTCTTTCCCGCAAAATAAAAAATAAAATAAATTCTGACTTGAGCAAAGCAAAGACCAGGAAACTCATGTCAACTCATAACCCTTTGTCTAGTTCCAGAACTTAAATGATACAGTCCTCAGCCTCCTCACTTTTAACAGACAGATCAGTCAGTGTACAGGGTTTATCCCCTTTGGTAATTAAAATAAAATATTTAAACTGGCCGTTGGCTGCCAGTCCTGTGGCCTCGGAGGAAAGCCTGGAGACATGGAGATAGAGACGCACCAGTAGACCATGGTGGGAGAGAGAATGAGGCATGCAATCAGACATACAAGATCAATGTCAAACTCATTTACTGTGCATCATCAGAACAAAATGCTGTTTTTAAAAATCATTTGGGCTGTGAATATGTTCTCCGATGTAGAAAAAGGGTTAACAAACGGCCTATTGTCAAACATGTCAACTTCAGTTAACCAACAGTCAGGTGTCAAATTCACAAGACTATCTAATAATGGAGATGCATTAAATTGAAACTGAACTTGTTCAATGCATTTCCATTTTTTCAGCAACTAAATGGAGATTTGGTGGCTATGCCCTTTTTAAACAATGTTGTGGCACTCTTGTTGTGGTGGTCTACAGTCTCAAAAATGTGCACAAAAGTTTTCTTTCCTGCAAATAAAAAATAAAATAAATCCTGACTTGAGCAAAGAAAAAAAAAAAAAAAAACAGGAACTAGTGTTAACTCACAACCCTTTCTTTGTCTATTTCCAGAGCTTAAATGATTCAGTCCTCAGCCTCATCACATTTAACAGACAGATCAGTCAGTGTCCAGGAGTTATCCCCTTTGGTAGTTAAAAAAAAATATTTCCTCCGTTTAAAACAAATATTCCAACATTTTTAGTATATATCAGTCTTTACAAAAAAAAGCGAGGGGAACCCTCTGCTTCTGATCCCTAGAGCCAAGCCCAACCCCAAAAACCTCCCATCCCAGCAAAATATCAACACATGATCTCAGGACCAGGAGGGGGGGGGACAGGAATGACGTGTAGAGGGAGAAAAAGTGACATGCGTCGTAATAAACATTTTAAATCATCTGGATAAATTCAATTGTGAGTTAGAACATTTTGTCATTGAAACTAAATATAACCAGTGACAGTGCATGTACAGCTACGTATTCTCCTTAGTGACACGAGTGTAATCCATGATACAAGCACTTATATTGAAAACATGACAAGGGAGAAAAATGCTGTGTATATCTAAATCATCTGAGCATGGACACATGAAATGGAAAGACTGACTGGAACTGTGTGAGGATAATGGGGTATATAAACACAGAGTAAAACAGTCACTCTATTCGGTTTTTGTTTCCTTTTTTGTCTTTCTTTTTAAAGAAAAAAAAAACTGACTGTACAGAACTAAATCTATATACCTATTCAGAGTTTTCCAACTCTACTCCTCTGTGATGGTGAAGAAAGAAAAAGGTAAGAGAGTGAGGGATCCAAAAGAAAAAAAAAAAAATCTAACAATAGAACATTAAAACCTCCAACTTGACTTAAAAGGGGAATTAAAAATCTAATTTTATGAGTCTTTAACCCTAAAAACCAAAAACAAAATAAATATAAAACTCAGCGGATTAAATCAGTGGTGGTTGACATGATTTCAAATGAGAAGAGGCGTTATAATATATAAACTCTTAAGTTGGATAGTTGCATTGACTGCTTTACAATAACCAATAGTATAAAAGTGAGATTTAGTGCAGATGCAGTGTCTTATCAGTTGGCTGCCAGTCCTGTGGCCTCGGAGGAAAGCCTGGAGACACAGAGATAGAGACACACCAGAACACCAGGGTGGGAGAGAGAATAAGGCATGCAATCAGACATACGAGATCAATGTCAAACTCATAAACTGTACATTATAATAACAAAATACTGTTTTTAAAAGTCATGTGGCCTGTGAATATGTTCTCCAATACAGAAAAAGGGTTACCAGATGGCCTATTGTTAACCATGTCAACTTCAGTTAACCAATAGAGTCAGGTCTTAAACTCTTAAGAGTATCTGACAATGGAAATGCATTCAATCGAAACTAAACTCGTTCGATGCCTTTCCATTTTTCAGTATTCAGTATCCCTGGTACCTGAGGGGACTTCAATTACAATTGTTTCTTAAAGGTTTAATATGTACACATTATTCGTGCCCATGTGCTTACACAGTTGGGCTCTGCTTAATGCTGGGAGCTGATCGTTCGATGATATTACCCCACTACATTTCTAAGCTAACAGAAGCTTAGAAGTAAGAAAAGGAAAAAAAAAGAAATGCATAGGTTTTTAACATCACGTAAGCAACTGAGACTAGAGCCGAGTTGATTTCCTGCTTTGTTGGTCTGATCCGAGGTAGAAGCTAAAAAACTGGTACGAATAAATCAAGCTGAACTGATATTTGTCAATAAAACAGGTCGCGTCAAATATCACCAACCAGTGTCAATGGCATCATGTTGCTAAATCCAACCTATTGTGCATCAGCAACATGATAAGCTACATGACAATGTGATGAAAATTATTATACTGTTACATATCATATTGTTATAAACAAATTAATAGGCTGCTGGCATTTGACACACAATACGTCATTTCCTCCCAAGGGTGGAGATGTACACTGAACACTGTCTCCTACAAAGTTCATGAGCTTTTGGGGTGACAAGAGACAACAATTGCACTAATATGGCAACTTGACCAATTTGAAGCTGACAAAAGACACAAGTTGGAAAAAATTACGACAATGCAACATGTAAACACTGCAGGTGTCGTGGCAAACCTGATTATGGTACAACTTTAGACTCTGCCAGCCAGCCTCATTTTGAAAACTGTGCTGTTCACTTCTTTCTGTTATTTAGTTTTTATTGGAGATTGTTAAACCAGCTTAGAGGTGCATTACTGCCACCAGGTGGACTGGAGTAACTACACTCTCAGTAATGGACCTTGGTAGTTTAATTTCTCTTCTGCCGAGTGAAACATCTCATGGTATAATCTTATATACTAGTTAACAGGTTTGGCTTCATATCAAACTGATTTTAAAACTTTAACACCAGCAAAAGCCTAACCAGTAGGTTGGTAACTTTGAAATGGAGCTAGCCAACATCAACAAATGACCAGCTCCCACAAACTAACTCCACATAAGCACACAACCATGAATAAATGCTCCATGTTGCTCCTTTAAATAGGCCAATAACAAACCCAAATAAAAGGAAAAAAAGATACATATTCTAATCAATAACACCTAACAACAGTCACTTAAAATTCACTACAAGAAAACTATTCCCATAAATACAATGTGACATCTTAAAGAGAGCCGCTACCTGAGCAGAGCTTACACAAAGAAATGCTTCAGTATATCAGTGAAATAATTCTCTGTCCATGCTAAGTTCAAAGTCTTTTAAAAATATAATGCACTCAACATGTCAGACAGGCCGAATCAAGCTACATATATCTATTTTATAAATATGGCAGCAACCATCTTTGTGGCTGTATAACACTTGTTTGTGTGCATTTGTTTTCTGTAGTAAGCGTGGCATGGCACAGCCAGATACAAAAGCAAGTGCAGGTACAGACAACAAAGAGCATCGTCAGTGCTTTAGTAGTAGATGACTTATGTTTCCATCATTAGTAAGGGGAGAGCCTTCGCCTTTTAGACTTGGAGCCCAGCTCAGAGGCGATTTTGGGCTCAGAGGGGATTGGGTGTGTGGGGTTACTGGCCCCGCTGACAACATGGAGGGCCAGGAGAGGGAGGGGCTTGAGACTGAGGAGACTTGACACACAGGCAGGAGAGCTGGGAAGCAGGGAGTCAGTGGAGGAAGAGGAGGAGGAGGAAGAGGAGGGAGGAGGCGGAACTGGAGCCAACAAGGATAGAGGGATGGAGGCTGAGGGGGGCACCACACAGGAGGAAGAGGAGGAGGAGGAGGAAGAGAAGGAGGAGGTAGCAGCAGAGGAGGTGGTGGTACTAGTAGTAGTAGTAGTGGTAGTAGTAGTAGTAGAGGTGGAGGGAGGGCACAGGCTGGTCTGTTCAGGGTTCAAGGAGGAGGAGGAGGGAGGAGGTTTAGAGGACTCTACACTGTAGAAAGAGAGACAAGGAGAGAGGGACAACACAGTCGGGATGGGTCACAGGGCAGGCTGGTGAGCAATGAGAGGGAACGGGTACGGGGGTCAGGGTGGGGTCAAGGGGACGGAGGTCACTCAGGGATGTGATCAAAACACAGGACACAAAGCTTCATTAGAAATTAATGTGCCAATTTAAAAAATGAAAATTAAAACAAAATTAGTCTTCCAGTGATGGATCAAAGTGCAGCAGAGTGAGGTAAAGTTAAAGACACAAGTGCAGACAGACAGCAAACACAAAACTGACGATTAGCTGTAGCGGGAGTCATTTGTAGTGGGAGAATATTTTACAAGAAACCACTACAAAAGTGGTTAGGGTTAGGGTTATTTTATCACACAAACAACTGCACTATAAATGAAATGAGACTACAGCTGATACCAGTGGAATACTGGCTTTGTCATTTTCTAAAGCTGAAGCGGAATGATTCAGCTGTGGGGGTAATGTAGTTGAAGAAATTATCTCACCTGGCATTGATGAGGTACTCTGCCAGACTGATGCTTGCAGGAGAGCCTGTGATGGTGACCTGACGGTCAGTTGA
This sequence comes from Sphaeramia orbicularis, assembly GCF_902148855.1. Lineage (NCBI taxonomy): Eukaryota > Metazoa > Chordata > Actinopteri > Kurtiformes > Apogonidae > Sphaeramia > Sphaeramia orbicularis. The sequence continues at coordinate 36,967,760 of NC_043961.1, forward strand.
TCCATCGACTGGATTCGCAATCTTGATCTGGGCACCTGACATTTGCCTGATCTCATTGATCTTGGCCCCCTGGCGGCCGATGATGCATCCAATGAGCTAAAGAAAAGATGAACATGAAAGAAATGCTTCTAATGCTGCTCTTGCTGTAACTTGGATTCATGCTTTCACATTTGTAACAGAAACCAGCTTACGTCATTTGGAATGGTCATCTCATGGGAACTGGTTTGAGCAGAAGCATCTATTCCTGACAGACAAGAAATAATAATAATAACAAGAAATCATAACCAACAATGGGTCATTAGACATTCATAAAACATTTCGCGCTGAAAAATGCTTTTGTTTGCCTGTATCCACAAACTAGCAATCTTTCCATAAAATGTCAAGCGAACTGAAGCAAACTTCTGAAAATTCACAAAAAAAGGAAATATATGCAAAATGTAGTGCATCTTTCCATGATGCATGATAGATGGCATTCATGTCGAAACACAGTTTTAATAAACAACAGGGGGCTCCATCCCTTCTATTTTGTATATACAGGAAGATATCAGGGATCAATCAACCAATCCTATCACTCAGTATATAAAAAAAATTATTAATGCATAAATCTACTCAAAAAAAAAAAAAGAGAATATATTACACAAAACTAATCCCTTATGCGTGTAGAGAATATGATTTTTAGGGAATCTAAAAATGTTAAACCACATTTTATGTCTCTCAAAAAAATTTACACCTCCTAAGATTTGGGTATCACCCTGGACCATATTGCCATTATCAATAATATTTTGGTAAATTGTTGACCGACCCCAACCCTTTATGTTTGAGGTAAAATCTGTTTCATTCAAATAAATAAGGAATCAAAACATGGGCAGGGTCTAAATGTCTGTGAATTTAACAAATTAGTGCACTTCAAAGCCATGCATACCAGTAAATCCCTGGTTGCTTGGTGCAATGGGGAAGGGACTCTGCTGCATAGCCAGCTGGTGAAGCTTGGTGAGCTGTGGAGAGATAGCAGCAGAGGAAGACTGTGAGAGTGAGAGAGGAGGCAGGGAGAGAAATGGAGGAAATGGAAACACAGGAAGAGGGAAAAAACAGATAACACGGTCAGTACAGACAACTACACAGAGCCTCCAAATCAACAGACAGACTGTTGAATCATCAATTCTATTATGAGCAAATCTTTTATCCTTTTAGAAAGCTTTTTATGGATCATTAGTGTTGGACTTGTCTTTATACAGGTACCCAGCAGGTATTCCTCCCAAGTGCAGGCTGCATCCCTTGGTAAAGTTTTCTCACACTCTTCAGGATCAGGGAAAACTCTTAATATGCAGGGTATAGCCTGACCAACACCAATAAAACTGAAATGGCGTGGCATTACACGACTGCCTAATACGCCAAATCTTACTATGCTAGTAGATGGATAACATTGAATAAAGAGATGACATATTTCTGTGGCATTCTTTTGAACAGATTTTGGCTTTAATAGCTGAAAATTCAATTCATTCAAACAACCAAATTTACTTAAAACTTAAATCTAAACTAGCACAGTTTCATATATTACATTTTTGTGGTCCTTCCCCCTTCTGGTGTCATTGTGCAGTTAATGTGATTGAGAAAACTATTAATAAAATCTATCCGATGCTCCTGACAGAACATCTATAACTCATTAAAAAAGAGAAGGAAAGATTATTCAAGTCAAAAGACAAGTGGCAAAGCACAGAGTACCAACAAAGAGTTAATGAAGATGGAAATCCTTGCTTATCTAGGACACACGATTTGAAACGAGATGAAACAAAAAAGAAAAAACAGAAAGAATGAGCAGCAGGAACAGATTATTATTATTATTCATGGAACAGTGGAGATTCTGGACAAACACAAACAACAGTGTCAGTCTGATTAAAAACTGACTGCCAGTCAAATGAGCAACTATACATTCATGCAGTGTTGCACTCTCAACTGGTTACAAACTCTGATAATATTAGGCTGAAGGTAGGCAAAATAAAATAAAATTAGAACGGTTCAGCGTGGTGTGGGTGGGAGGGAGGATGGGCAGCCGCACATTTTGGAAGGGGACATTGTAATTATGGGGGGGGTGGGGGGGGTCATGTAAAAATGGCTACTGCACTTACATCTGGTTGTGGAATCGCGTGCTGTCCTTGTACGGCATATGCCTGAAACAAATGAAAACAAAGCTTTCATACGCCCCTCATTAAGCTTCATCCCTCTGGATGTATCTATCTCTGAAGACTCAACAGCTAAAGCTGTTACTGAATTTAATGGTGCATATTATGTATAGAAACATGCATGATCTGTCCAAAGTCTCCACATATCTAAGAAAAGACAAACCTTCAGAGACACTGCAGTGGAATTAGGAAAAAACAGAAGGATAGATTTATTTTAAAGAATAAAGGATATTTAGTAAGCATAAAAGGTCCTTGTTAGGCCAACAAGCATCAGACAGTGTTTTGTTCAGAGTAACAATAGTGGGAATTAGGCCACGTCACTTCAGGAACTTAATGCTCAAAACACCAACTCAAAATCTGGGCAATAACACAAAGAGAAGGCCCTGTAAGTGCCTCTTGGGAAAATGTCTTTATTTTCAGACTAGTTGAAGCCATTGACCTTTAGAAATAGCCATTTCTATCCAGCTATCTAAGCTAGAATATATTTTCCATCTGTTCCTTAACCATTACCTCCAATCCATATACAACTATGTTTGACTGAGTCTAAGATATATGTGGGACCTTCCATCACATGAGCAGAAATATTTCCCCAAAAATATGCATCCTAACAATATTAGAGGTCAAATGGTACACAACAAAAGCAACAAATAACATCAACAATCAAGCAGAACCTCATTCCCCCTGAGCAGTTGTATGTACCTGTCCACCTGCAAAGATGACCGGGGATCCTGAAGGCTTGGGTCGGTAGGGGATTGTGACCCCCTTAGGGGGAGACTGTACAGAAAACAAAGTGTGATTATATTACTATCCACATGGAGGACAAAGGGCAATTGTTGAAAAATATTACTCATGTGAGACACTGGTTATTTTCCACAGAGTTTTTGAATCAGTCAGTCCAGTGTAAATTATATTTATATTTTGCAGTGTGTTACAGCTCCATTATTTTCAGCATAGAATGATTAGAAAGAAATAGAAAACTGATATTTACTGGTTAATAATCTTACATTGTCATATAACGTATTGTGCCACACTGTGTTTCAACAGTATCTTTGAGACCGAACAGAGGTGGCTCCAGACTTAAGACATGCTTACACAAAAACGTTCACAGCACAGATGTCACCGTTTTTCACACCATTAACTTACAAGTCAACATCTGCCACTTCAGTTTGCTTCACTGCTTTCATGAGTCCACTTACCTCAAGCATGACCACACAGATCTGCTTTACACACTCGATTATAGACTGAGGAGTGCCAGCAATGGTGATGGCACGCTCTGTGGAGTTGGGGAGCATGTCTCCCGCCACTTGTACCTGAGCACCGGTTGACTGAAACACAAAAATGAGGTGCAGTGTCATATGAGTGCAAAACCTACTGTGAATCATCAGTTTGATCATTTCACAGGTAAAAAGGTGAAAGCTGTGCGTTTTTGTTTTTTTTTTTTTATAACAGTTTTTTCTATTTGCATACCTCTCGAATTTCCTTAATTTTGCAGCCACCTTTCCCAATGAGGGAACCACATTGGCTGGCAGGCACCACAATGCGTAGGGTCACTGGGGGCTTACTGGTGGCTGTACTATTTGTCATTGAGCTGCTTATATCCTGAAAAGAATAAGAAAATACAAACATTACCTTCACACCTAAATTCTGCTTATTAATTTTTGAAAGCAATTCATTGCATTGATTTGATATCATTATTATAACCTCTCACTCACCTCTTCCAGCTTTTCAATGATCATGGAGAATGCTTTAAAGATGGCGGTGGTTGGACCTGCCAAAGTAATGATCCTCTCAGGACAGTTGCCCTCAGAGATGTTGATGCGAGCTCCACTCTAGAGACAATAAGAAAGCAAAGAAACTGAAGACACTACTTGGAAAAAAATCCAAGCGCAAAATCAAAATCTTAGGAACTGTAATGACATTTGCACTTTTCTTACAACTATAAGGGGGGAAAAAAACACAGGAAAATAGACCTCACCTCTTCCCTCATCTTCTTCACAGATTCACCTTTCTAGTAGTAGAGAAACACAGCAAAGTTATACTTTTCATAATTTGAGCACAGATCTTACAATGGTAACGATTGCATTCATTTTTGGTGAATGGCAACTTACCTTTCCGATTATACTTCCGACTTCCTGAAATAAGACGAGAGAGTTAGATTCTCTTGATTAAATTACACTCCATGATTTAACACCTCAGAATTAACAATCAAACCAACACCTACAGTTCACCTTGCTTATCAGACATTCAGTAAATCAGGTTATATGCTTTCCCATTACTTGGACAGGATGACAAGCTGTCAGTACAAGTGCACAGCACAGCTCATTTGGAAATTCTTCAGTGGTCATGGTTCGTTGATTTAATCCATTATAATAATTAAGAATGCTCAATTTGAGCAGGTTCTGATAAAATAGAGCAATGTTCATTAAAATTATTAAATTAGTACTCTTGACAGTTTTAAAAAGGTAGCACTGTTGACAACAGTAACACATTTCAGCACTGAATATGAGAATGTTGCAAATGTATGGTTAACGATAAGGTCTTGAAAAGGATAAGCATGTGGCATACATGCTAGCTTAGGCTGTTGAAGACTCATTTTATAGTGTGTATTATGACTTGTCAGAATCAGACTGACAGACGCTTCTTCTTTCCTCATGAAATCTCACCTTTCTATACCACAACAGCGGGACCCGAACTGCAACAAGTGTGTGACCATATTGATACTGTGAATGCCAGACTGTTTAGCTATGGGGACAAATGCAGTCTCATGTATCTTGTATATTTTACAAACTATGTGGTGTAGAAATGGTTACTGGTTTGGAAAGAAAACAAAGTAAACATGGTCTATAGTTAAAACTCAGATGTCCAAACATCACTCACTTTGAGATACAGAAACAGATCAGTGAGCCTATTAGCCTTACATCAAAGACCCTGTTTTTAATAAATTCATCAGACTATGGTACCAGAAATATTATGTCATACAATATAATACAGATGACGCAAGCTGCTGATGAGTGACTTTACCTTTCCGTGCATGAGAAGCCTAATGGTAAGGGTGACATTGAGCCCTCCTTCAATCACACCGGAGTCCATAACTGCAACTGTAATGTAGCTGTCCGTACTCAGTTGGGTCTTTGGTCACCAAGATGGATCTAAAGGTATACACAGAACAAACAAACAAAACTGTATAGTTAATGATATTATGTGTCAAGCCTGAATAGTGACTCTGTAAAATGCAAACGGTTACATAACAGAGATGCTTATCAAAGTAAATACTGTGCTGTGTCTGTACTAAACCTGAACTGTAAACACTGATTTGTATGAAGTGGGCCTATATTAGTCATCTTTGAAAATCCCTCTGTAAGTGTAAACATTACAGCAATACCGATGACTTTACAACACTTAATTTTCCACACTTTAACATTCAGCAAGGGTATATTTTTGACCTCTGGGGGATTTTATAAATTTGATGATGCTGCACAATATCAATCCCACTTACCAAGTTCACAGCAATAATGACTAATCCAGCAATAAACAAAAATACACATCTCAGTCTATCCTTATTCTCAGTTTTAGGCCCATTTACTACTTCACATTAAGTCACACAGCCAAGTCAAAGACGACCTACTGTAAGTCCAAGAGGACGAGTAAGAACACTTGGGCGCAGAAGGCATTTCAGACACCTTACAAAGGTTTTAAAACAGGCGGGATTAAAAAATAACCCCATGTGGTGCACGACAAGCAAGATTCTACACCATTTTCTTAGTTTTCTCTGCGATGGCCACGGAATATTATATCATCTTGCTAGTTTTATTCAACACAAATTTCTAATTAAAAATTAATGAGCTTTTTTTCGACCCAAGCTTGACATTGGAATATTTTTTATTCAGATCGTTAGAGTTTATAGGGGTTCCTGAAATACCTTCATGACTGTCAGTCGTACTGCTGGAAGCTTTCTAGGTCATTCACTGTTTTCCGGTCATTTTCGACGTGGTTCTTTGACTTCAATGTAATAATTACACGAGAGCCTAAAGTGGAGTTAAATCGAACCTGGATTATCCGACATTAAAAATGATATTACAAGTAAATTTTGCCCACCTCAGTGGTGCAAAATCTTCATCTACACACAAATGTATTAGTCTACACTGAACGGCTGCGAATCATCTAGCAAAAGGCTAATGTTGAAAACTGATGCGTACTACGATGAATGTGAACAAAAAACTGATTGAGCTTACTTTAAGCTACTTCATGCTGCCAGTTGGCCGTATTTATAGTTAATTTAACACTTCTAAGCCCCAAGTTACCCAATTCCAAACAAGTAGTTAGCGTTTACCAAGTGTTCGCTCCATCACATTGATATTATACATCACATACACAGCTTGTTTAGCTGGTTGGCTAACGGTGCCTTCGTCATTAGCTATGAATCAAGTTTGTCAACAAATGTGCAAATGTGATTTCTCCCTTATTCCTACTAGTAGACTGGATTATGGGTGATAAGTGTAGAAGTATGTGAAATGAAACAACTAAAATTTGGATAATTTGGTCAACTTTTTCAGTTTAATGCACATCAAATGAACTGTTAACGCTTGTTTTAAGTGCGTTAGCCATTTAGCATAGTAGTTCCCGTGTTGGGAAAATGAATGGAGCATGCGTGAGCTACTTAGCTTAGCTAGCTATTAGCCTAATTTGTTAACGTTAGTAATTGCTGCGCAAATGGTGGTAAACCTACACACCAAGATAGTTGGGTCCCATTTTCCCAAGCACATGCGTAACCAGTTGGTAGTAATAGTTTAAAATGAGGTTAAAAATCAAACTTCTCTATGGCTAGCTAAGCTAAACAGTTGTGTACGGAGACTGCGTGCTCATCATCATGCGGCCTGTTAGCACGCTGGACACTCAGCCGCTAGCTGCTGGGCGCGTTTTCTTTCCGCTACTTTAGATCATAACAACATTTACAAAAACACCAAACACCCACATAAAACTCACCTGAGTCGTGCGCTGGTAAGTGATCGGGGGGAGGGTTGGGGTTGTAAGGGTAGAAGGGGAGAGGTTCGGGAGGGTAGAGACCCGGGGGAGAGTTTAGAAAGGACTCGGGGAAGAGGGAAGAGTGATGTGAGATCGAGCTCCACTCCTTTACACAAAGACAACAAAATTATAACCTCTGAACTCTGCCCTCTCACCCAGCGCGAGCCCCAATCCTGAGCCGCACTGGAAGATCCCCCGAAATCCTGTTTTTATTAAAACTTCCTGAAACACGTTTAGGGCCATTACACTACAATGTAGACTGAAGAAATAAAGCATATTAATTAAAAAAAATTACGTTATTGTTGTTGTAGCGGTACACAATAGAAACATTATTGCGTCAGATATATCGTCACGTAAAAGCGGATGTTTAACCGTAACGTGTTTTATTTTCAGTAAAGATGAACCACTACAGATTTTAAGGATGTTTTTGCAATGTGTTGATATAAGTCTGTATTTACAAAGTTCAACTCAACACTCATATGTGGGACCTCTAGTGGGCGTGAATGTATTGCACCTCAGTTATGATTTTTCTTCCAAAACATTTATTGATCAGAATCTGCAATCCTTTTACATACACTTACAATGAATATAGACAGAATTCATTAAATGCTATAAAATTTTTCATGAATATGAATATGATTTTTTATGTATAATTTTTCATGAATATGGCTATATGTAGTGGTGGACAGAAAAACAGGTGAGAATAAAGACCAGATCATCATCATAAAGTTGGCCATTACCCAGAGGAAAACTGATACTGATAACATGATATACTTTTTTTTTTACATATTTCCTTTAATCACAGTGTTAGATGTTCTCAAAAGATAACATTTTGCCTTTAAAGCCCTGCACTAATAGTGTTACACATAGCCCATCTGGGGCATGATAAAATACTTTGTATTTGAAGAAACCGTCATAACACGGATATAATGACTTTTTGTGTTAATTGTTAATAATCAGGTTGCTCTTTTGATGAGTTCCTTCAAAGCTGTCATTTGGAATGGTGGCCTTAGTCCGAATCACTGCTGCTGCTACTGCTGCTACTGCTGCTGGAAGACTGTGAAGACACAAAACAAAAAGTGGACAAACTACAGTGTTAAATATAAACTGTTCTGTTTAACACTCTAATTGTTGTAATAGATGAGTAGATTAGCAGCTGGGAATAACTGCCCAGTTCTTATAAAGTACACAAGTAGGGTCTGTCATAATCATTACACAATCAGTATTTTGCAATGAATGGATTATTTGACATTTGACTTCATTTTCACAGAATCTTCCAGTGTTTGACTGGCACTGTTTTAATGACATCATTTTGTGCCTAATTTTTCTTTCTGCTATAATCTCAATGCAGTTTACTTGGTTTTGTACTGAAAATTTGTGATTTTTTTTTTTTATTTATTTTTTTTTAATATTATTATTTTTTAAATCATACATGGTTCACTTCTACCTTGGTTGAATCCTTAAGTAACGGGATTTGTCCTATATTTTAGCAATGTCCTGTCTGCCATGTTCACTTCTTATACACAAATGACAAACAGAAATAAAAAAATATATATACATAATTACATTAGTATTAAACTTATGCTACAGCGATGTCATAAAATTAACAGAGTAGACAATAATACTGTATTGTCTGTGTACATCAAGAATTTGTTGAATTTGAATTTGTTGAAGAATTTGTTGAAGTTGTGTTGCTCATTTTTAATCAGGCCTTCGTTTCAGTTCACATTATTTTTAATTTAATAATTTCAGCTATGTTAAACAAGCAGATCTTCATTAAACACCCTGTCTCCTGCCACTGGAAACTAGACAACTTTACAGAAAACGTGTTAGTCTCTTGAAGTACCAGCCTTAATTGAATTGAACTAAAACTACATCTGAGATTTAAGTAAGACTTTCATATATACAGACTGAGAAAGCGACATTCCCATCACGTTTCAGTGGTGACATTCCCATCACGTTTCAGTGGTGTTTATTTAAGTAGCAGCTTAATTTGTAGCAGTGCAATATTTTACTGATAACGTGAGGAGTTTCCTCTCGTTATCATCTGAACTACTACTATATCTCATTAACTATCCTGAACTATGCACCTGCTGAGTCACAGTTCTAGTAGATCTATTGTTTGTAATTGCATGTGCAGAGCGCCTCAATCAAGTTGACTGGAGAATGTTGGAGTTACTGAAGCTGAGGAGCATTAGCAGATCCTGTGAGTTTTATCTTTTGATGCAGCTTGTCATAAATATGACACCTACAGTGTTCAGTATTTAAATAAAACCTTTACAGACACTCACCTTGCCACCGTGTTTGTGATGTCCATGCTTGTGTGCTTTGTGTCCCTTCTTCTTCATCTTCTTCATCTTTTTATGGGCTTTATGTCCCATCATCCCCATTCCCATTCCTGCCACTCCTCCAGCTAACATGGGATTCACCCCACCATGGTGACCTTTGTGCCCTTTATGGTGACCTCCTTTTGGAGAGTGTGGATATGGACCTGGGTGAACACCTCCAGGAGGGACAGCGGGATATCCACCTGGAGCCATGGGATAAGGATGAGTACCTGGAGGTGGATTAGGAACCATGGCTGGAAATTGGCCGGCTGGGTATTGACCAGCTGGGTATTGACCAGCTGGGTATGCTGGGTGTGGAGGCTGGGGGAAGGCTCCAGCAGGAGCAGCGGGAGGGAAAGCAGGGTTGTAGCCAGGAGGGTAGGCAGGATTTGGTGGTCCTGCTGGAGGAGGTGGACCTGATATACAAAAAAGGACAAAACATAAATATGGCACTCTATAAAACAAGTAAGACAAGACAGAAAATGAAAAAAATTATAGTTTTATTATGTTTGACCTCCTACCTTGATTTGGCCACATGGCTTTAGTCCCTCTCAAAATCCTGGATTAGCCAAAGGAAAATAAAAAAAGACACCTGATAAATATACATATAAAAAATAGGTTGTGTGTGTATTGTTTATTATCTAAGGCACTATAGCCTACCTTTACTATACTGAAACAAAAAATATCACACTTTATTGTATAGATTACTTTTTAGGCTATAACCTAAAAACACATTCTTCTGACAGCATTTTGACCTAATAAATTAATCTTCCTTTTGTTACAGTCAACTGTGATTTTGGTTTTGAGAAACTCAACAGCTGATAATATAGACCTACAACCAACCATTTGGTTGATAAATTTCCATACACCCCCATTTTAGATTTAAAGATTTTTTTATTTTTTTTTAATTGCCAATTTACTAGATGCAGAGGACAGAGAATTAAGTTGTACCTTATTATTAAAAACCATGTAATTAAAAAGGTAAAAAAAAAAAAAAATAATAATAATAATAATACAATAGAATATGAATAAAGAAAGTGGTATAAACTATTATCTATAATAAAATATAAATGGAGAGAAATCAAACGTACATAATGGAACAAAACAGCAGCAGATAAGATAAGATAAGATAATAGTGAAATGTGTTTACTTCTTGTAGATCTTTGCATTAACCAAATGTTCATAGATTTTGGTTATGGTTAACCCACAGTTCACTGAAAACACTTAAAGTAGAAGTGAGGGGCTGTTCAACTAAATTAGACTGAATAACTCAGAGACACTCTTTAATTTTCAGTATTTAATCCACCAACATACATTCTGCTTCGTCAGAGTACAGACTGACACGGACGCCATGATGTGGTATTATGGGATTTCAGTGGTTTAATGCCTGAACAGTTTCAGCTGTTTTTATTTCGGAACTTTCTCTGGATCATCTAACGCGACATTATGGGTGTGATAGGACGTAAACCCACGCAGATACAATATAAACCAGCAGACAGTTGTATTTTCCACACACTTCGTGCCGATCGCACTGGTTAATAATGCTCTTTAACTATGTTTCTATTTCATGGACTCACCTCAAACACTTGCTTCAGTTCTGGGTGAGTTCCTCAGGACTTCAGTGTTTCTGGATGTTTGTCTTCCGCATTAAGCTGCACCACAAAGCCACGCCCGTTGTTAAAGGACACGCACATTGTTTATGGAATGGCAAAAGTCCAGCAGATGTGGAGAAACTTTAACCCTTTGTGTAAGAGAGGCAATAGTTTCTATGATGTATGTTCACAACTATTAATAAATGTGGAGGGAGGAGCCAGTGGAGGTTACCTGTGACACATATGACACATGACTGAACTGACTCATGTCCCACTGAAACTCATGTTACATCACAGGGTAAGTTGGATGAGACTGATTTACTTCCATAGTGGTAACATCTGTCCTTTATTAAGTGATAAAGCCACTAATCAATGTATTAGAGAAATTATTCAAAGAGATATTGTTTCCAAACCTGCAGCTGTTTTTTATTGGAATAATTTTTATAATGTCACAGACTGGAAAAACACTTGGATCCTGTCAAAGAAATGTATTATTACTTATAAGGTACGAGAAGTTACTTTTAAATTGTCCACAGATGTTATGCGGTGAAGACCTATCTGGTAAACTATAAGAAAAATATTGATACTCTTTGTTCTTTTTGCACCAACACAGAGGAAACAATATGTCATTTATTTTGGGATTGTGCCTACACACATATATTTTGGATTGATTTAAATAATTTTATAAACACGAAAATTGATCCTTCATGTAAATTGAACTTTCAACACATTTTATTTGGCCTATCACAAAGTGATAAAATAACTCCAGAAAAATGATATATTATCAACCTTTTGATTATTTTCACCAAATTTCACATTCATTGTTCCAAATTTGCACACCAACGTCCAAACTTTACTGTTTTTAAAGCCCTTTTTTCCAATTATGGAGACAATTTGAGGAACATCATAAATTCTAAAGCAAATAAAACAAAAAAAAAATATGTCGAGTGTATAATCTTACTTAATTTGAATAATTTCTATTTATTGCCTCGAGCAATTTATTTATTTTTTAATTACATATGTTTCTATATATTTGAAATGTAAAATATTCTGTGATGTATGTAATTTTCTATCTTTGTTTGTTGTATACCATTATGTATATATACTGTTCAATGTTCATTGTTCAAATAAAAAATAAAATAAAATAAAAAAACTTCCATGTGTAGTGTCAAACATGCGGCCTGCGGGCCAAAACCGGAACGCCAAGGGATATGGGGTGAATTTGCTGCATGTGAAGAAGAGCCGCTTTTCCACCAGATTCCCAGGAACTTTTATTAACAGGAATTGTTTTACTCAAGAACAAAAAAATCCTGGTATTGTAATCTGCATGGTTTGCATTTCCACAGTACTGAAGCCAAGAACAGCCGTGGATTTACATAATATTTTATGGCCCGTATCTCATGATAACGAATTCACTAATTTGTTATCATGAGAATAAAGATCATTTTCTTGTGATAAAGAACATATTTATTTCATTATTTCGTAATAGAGAACCATATACAGAACTCGGATGCAAGCAGATACCACATCCTCAACATCGCAGCTTTCGACAGCTGCCTCTTGTGCCGAATGGGCTCTATGCACAGCCCCACTACCTCCTGAACTTAAGGCAGTCCCTTTATTTCCTGTCTTTCATTATTGGACACACTGATTAATCCAGGTGTGTCTGCTACTTCTTGTTATGACTACTGTGGTCAGACACACCTGGATTAATCAGTGTGTCCAATAATGAAAGACAGGAAATAAAGGAGCCACTTGAAGTTCAGGAAGTAATGAAGTTGCGCATAGAGCCCATTCTACTCCCTGCCGAAAACTGCTCCCTCTTCCTAAGTCAGTCATGAAGAGGACAATGTGCACTGAATTCACTTCAGTTAATTTTCACAGTAAATGTTTTCTCTTTTTTTTTTTGACTGTAGGGTATGAAATTAATTGTGAATTATTCATTCTCTGAACACCATCGTAGCTGTGTAGCAATTAATTAATAATATTGTAAGATACTACAGTTATGTTTTTTTTTTTAATCTGTTCAATATTAAAGAATGTGCAAACTGTAAGGTATATAAAACTTTAAAACGTTAAATCTTAAATAGAAAACACACAACATATATAACAATAAAAACAGATACTGACGAAAACTACATCACCCTGGGCTGGGGATGCAGTTTTCGGCAGGGAGCAGAATTTGGCACAACACCGCTGACATGTGCTGTACAGAGCCGAACACACATTCAACAACTCCTGTAATTTCTCAGTTTGGGATAAATAAAGTACATCTATCTACCTAACTTATCAGTAGGTTACAGTTACTACGAGAAAAGTATCATTGTTATCTCAAGAAAACAAATTAATTAATTCGTTATCTTGAGAAAACAAACTTTGTTATCTTGAGATAATTAATTAATTAATGTTATTACGAGATAACGACCATATAATAAATCCGCGGCCGTTCTCAGCTTTTGTACCACCACACCTCAAAGTTCCTGAAAATTAATTCAAAAGAGGCTCCATTGTTTCGAGTTGCTGACTGCAAAATCTGCCTGAATTTCTTTTGAGTGTATTCAGTATACATTTGAGGTCCAGGCTGTTTTAGTATTGTATAGTAATGAAGTAATAATACTAAATAATTACTGTACTCAAGTATGTTTTGGGAGAATTTGCACTTTACTGAGTATTTTTTATTCGGTTTACTTTCATTTTTACTTCACTATATTTCCTAAATCAATTGCATACTTCTACACTGATACATTTTAATGCACAGCGTTGTTATATTACAAAAATACATTAAAGGAAAGAGGCTAAGATAATAGTCAGGGGTGTCAAACTCATTTTAGTTCACACAGCCCAATTTGATGTCAGGTGGACCAGGCCAGTAAAATATTTACATAACAAGCTATAAATAGTGACAACTCCAAAATTTTGTAATTGTTTTAGAGTGAAAAAAAGTAAAATTACAAAAAAAATTACCACCAAAATTTAATCATTTGTTCCTTGTGCCAGTATCAACATTTCCTGAAATTTTCATCCAAATCCATCCATAACTTTTTGAGTTATCTTGCACACGGACAGACAGACAAACAGACAGACAAACCAACACTGGCAAAAACATAACCTCCTTGGTGGAGGTAACAAAATGAAAATACTTCAATTAGTAACTGTAAAAGAAATTTCAATAATTTCCTCAAATATGTAGAGATGGAGTAGATGAATAAAACTCTTTAGGTGTTCATAGTTTGTTCTTACAAGTACAGTTTTAAGAACATAAAAGCTAGGGGGTACAAAGTGGTGGCAAGGCAGGCAGCTGCCCTTTCTCACCCCCACCCCATATCTGCCTCTAGTTCTCTGTGCATTTTAATACAATGGAAATACTCTGACAAGCTCAGATTCAGTGAAAGGTGCTCCACCCATAGATGGAGACATTAATACGACTTAAATTAGTACCATATTGCAGAGGCAGAGCATAGGGCTTACAGTTTTTTCATGATTGCTAGGATACAATTCTTGAAGATATGCAGCATTTCCAAAACTCTGAACACACATGCGTGACAGCAAACTTATCTCTTCAAACCTCAACCTCGCATGTCAAATCTAAACTCTCCACTTGAATCCCTTTAATCTCACACACAAGCCAAACTTTGCTCTCAGACTGCATGCAAACGTTATCCGTTATCTTAACTTTTAACCTTTATTCATGCAGTCACTCATTCTTAGGTTTTGCACAGCCTCTGTGAGTCTGAACACTATCAGCACTATATAATTATTTGCATTTGTCTTTTTTTTTTCTTTTCGGATGAGTTGCAAGAGTAGCCTACTTGCTACACACATACAGCATATGAAGTAAGTCTGAAGGTGATGGTCACTCTCAATATTTGTCAGATTTACCTTTATGTGCATTGCATGTTACTGAGTCCTGGTATATTTGGTGGTTTCTAATGGGGTTGTGATCAAATCCTCTTTAAGTAAGTCATTTCAGTCCATTACACTGTCTGGAGTATTTTAACTCATGCTGTGGTCAGGTGGTGTCTCATAATAACATCTATTAGTAGTGTAAAATCTTTTTTTTTTTTTTTTTTGCCTCAATTCACAACTTTTTATTTTTATTCTTTCAGCACAATCACATCACTGCACAATCAGATCACACATCAAATACACAAACACTATACAATTACTCATTACATAGTGTTGAGACCAGTTCATAACCGTACAACTTCTTACAGTTTTTCACAGCCTATTTGATACCTATTTTACATAATGAACATAATATGAAGACACAACACATGAATACATTTTGAAGTGTTTTAATTAATCAATGTAATATAGTAATGTAAACAGAAATGAAGTGAAAAAGCTTTGAAAAAAATGTATGACATTGTAAAAAAATAAAAAATAAAATAAAATTCAGAGAACACAGTAAAATAAAAATAATAATTCCACATCATTACCACAGTAAACCAAAAACAAAAATAGTTTGTACATAAAGAAAGAAATCATATTTATTCTGCCTCAGCATCTTGTTTTTGTTCTGAGTCTGGACAGATTCACATCAATGTAACTGGCAGTATTGGTCCTAACCACAAGGAAAACAGTAGTTCAAATAATTTTACATGTGTTTTTTCATAGTTTATACATTTTACAACAAAAACCCTGCACTCCTAGTAATATAAATAGCCCATTAGAGATGTAAGAAAATACTACATTTTTAGGAAACCCTCTTAAAATAAGTATAATGACCTTTTAGTGATAACTGTTAGTCAGGTTGACCTTTTGAAGAGCTGTGAAAGCTGTGTTTTGGACAGATGCCCTCAGTCTGAATCACTACTGCTGCTGCTGCTGCTGGAGGACTGTGAAGACAAAAAAAAGCAGTGTAAATATAAGTACAAATGTTTATTGCAATATGAGCTGCATTTTTTTAATGCAGGATTTGCAGTAACAATTGATCGATTGGGTTAAGATTGAGAATAACCTCCAAACACTTCCAAAGTACAGTGGGTCATATAAGCCAGACAGCGACAGTCAACTAGTCAGCTAGAGGTGGGCAATATATATCGCCTATGATAATATCGTATATGTTGTTTTGATGATGTGCAATTTTACATTATCGAATATTCATACTGTCTCGAAAAAAAAACCAAATGGACGGTGCATAGACGGTTAAGGAGAGGCACATGAAAGTCGTCATTGGCTGAATGTGTGCCTCAGCAGCCAATCCGCGGACAGGATTCAGTCTCATGGTGACTTGGCAGCACCCAAAACACAACATTGTCTCACATGGAAGAAATATGCAGGAGTGTCCTGTCTCAGCGGATGATTTCATAGCAGACGTGGGTCCACATCACTAGCCTGGAAATGGTTTGGTTTCGACAAGACTGATGTTGGTCAAAAAAACATTATATGCAAGCTGGGATGTCATAAAGGGGGGGTAAACGTGACAAATTCATGGGGCCCAACATTTGTGGGGGGCCCATAGAGCAGTGGAGGGGGTTCAGTGGATACAGGTTAAAAGTTATGAAAATTTCGTGTAAGATCCGCTGTATAAGAAAGACATAGAAGCCAGGAGTCAGACGTTGAAACCATGTTAAGTTTCAGTTTTGTTTCACACCAGTGTTAGTTATGTTAGTTATGGACCACACCCTCACGTATATAACTACTGCCCCTACCCCACGTACACCCCCCCACACACACACATGTTTTGCAGAAGATGTATGAAGCACTTTAAAAACAAACAAGAGCTGTTGTTCTGAAACGCTGTGTCTATCCACAGATGTCCTGGTATGCAAGTAGAGTTTTACCGCATTTTTTGTACAACAACAAAAAAAAAAAAAAAAAAAAGAAAGAAATTCACATTTCAAAGGATATCGTCAGATTATTGTTATCGGGAAATTTAAAAAACACAACAGAGATTTTTTTTTGCTGATATCGCCCACCCCTACAGTTAACTATAAGAAATGTTATGAGCAATGATTTTCAACTCCTCTAATACACTACTGCTATAGTATATAGGTGTTATAAGTAAAGTTGTTGTTTATTATTACCTTTTCTTAACTGTGTTAAAGTTACATTCTGTGTGCTTGACATCTTTAATACATTACATAACTACCTATTAGCTCAGAAGAACTATGCGTACCAGTCTTCATTAAACCAAATCAACACTACAGGCTGTTTATCTTATACACTAGACTATATCACTTATCCAGCACAGTGTAAACCATACAGATTCCCAACCTCTATTGCACCCTACTAGCTACAGTATGTTGAACTATGCACTTGCTGAGTCATGGCTACATGAGTATTGTGTGTTGATGTGAGAAACAGACTCAGTAAAATTGACTGGAAATTGCTGGCACACTACAGCTGACAGTCTTTGTAAGGTTCAAATTCCATAACACATGTGTTTAGCATTAAATAACTAGTCAATAATGCAGCTTTAAAAACATTCTTACCTTGCAGCCATGTTTGTGCCACTTGTGAGCTTTATGTGCTTTCTTCATCTTCTTCCTCATCTTTTTTTGGGCTTTATGTCCCATCAGCCCCATGCCCGCTAGTGCCAGACCTCCAGCTAACCCACCAGACATGGAAGGTACACCGGCAGGATAAGCTCTGTGGTAGCCTTTATAATGACACCCTTTAGGAGAGCGTGGATAATGACCTGGATAAACGCCTGCAGGACGGACGACCGGATATCCACCTGGAGCTACAGGATAAGGATGAGGATGAGCTCCTGGGGCTCCATAGGGCATTGTGCCTGGAGCTGGGTTTGGTACCATGGCTGGGTTTACATAAGCTGGGTATTGGCCAGCTGGATAATTGACGGGTGGGTAGTGGCCAGCTGGGTACTGAACAGATGGGTACGGTGGAGGTGGAGGCTGGGGGAATGTTCCTGAAGAAGGAGTCGGAGGGAAAGCTGGGTTGTAGCCAGGAGGATATGCAGGGTTTGGTGGTCCTATCGGAGGGAGTGGACCTGACGAACAAAAAATATAAACGTATCACAGCCTGTAAAACAGTTTTAAGCCAAGTCATAAATCAAATAATTATGGTTTTACTATGTTTGGTCTCCTACCTTGATTTGGCCACATGGTTGTTTGGTTATGCACGTAAAACAATTTGGTCCCACACAAACTCCTGGAAGAGCAACGAAAAGAAACTCAATGTAAATTCACATTTGATAAAGTAATACATTTAGTGTATAATTGTGTGTATGACTGTTGAGTGTCATTATATGTGACTGAATTTGTTACTTGAAATGATCCATTCTCAGGCCACACATCTTTACTATTTTGAAACTGTCACAAGACTATCACACTACCGCTGTATTTACAGTATATGAGCCAATAACATAATATTAATACCATTTTACTGACAGCATTTTGACCCAGTAGATTCTTTTTGCAACATCCACTGTTGAGAGAGAATTGATATGCATTTGGATTTTTGTCAAGAGAGCTAGCAGGAGTGGATGATGACAGGTCCATTAAATCTGGACGTTAATACAGGCCTGCTTTAGATCCTTCCTGTGTGGAATATGCTTCCTGCTGAGCTGGGTCATATGTTGTAACCAGAAATGTATTCATAACAAGTGATGTTGATAATGGCATGAAAATGGTCAATTATGTAAAGTACTTTAGAAGACGTTTTTTTGTTCTAAATGAAAATTGATGAAATCTTTTGATAAACTATTCATAAAAGACTCAACAAGATAAAAACAATGTCAAAGATGGGAGAAGATGTATCAAGACCTGTTGTCCCTGAAATTGTGATTTAGTGCTTCTTTTATTAGTGACCATAATTTGATTTCCCATTCAAGAGCAACGATGCAACAAATGGTACATATTTATCAAACAAAAGCGCTTCTTACAAATGTAAACATAGAATACTGAAAACTATTGTAGTGATAAATGTTTAACCCTCAAGACCCAAACAGCTGCTGACAACCAAAGGTATCTGCTGACCAAAAATGTTTAATAACTTCTGAACAACTTATCCTACCAATACATTTTAATAATTCAGATAAAATACATTTTGTCATCTTTTCATGGTCATCAGATATGACCCATTTGGACATTCAGAGGCGCCGTACTGAACATGGAAACACTCTCATCTTCTCCAACTTTGATTCACCAATAAAACCCACGTAATTTGACAAATGACAATAGCTAAAGATGCTTGTTGTTGTTTTTTTTTCATTCATAGTTTGTCAAAAAACTATTTTTTTTTCTTTCGCTGTTTTGATATAAACAATGAATTTACTTTTATGAACATCTGTATAATCAGTAAATTAAATGCAAAAAAAAAAAAAAACAGGTCTTCACTGAAAAAAATCCAGAACTTAAAATCAAAATAAATGATAATTAATTACTTTGGGAAGATTAAAGTATGAGATAAATTTAATTAAAAATAGCCATAAGTGGTGCCAGGGACATCAAACCCCACCCCTCGCATATATTGTAGCTTATTTTGGCATGATCCAGCTGATGTCATCATGTTTATGTGTGTACTGATGTCAGCATATCAATTCTCTCTATATATGTGTCAAGTTTGAAGTGAATTGAAACAAAATGGATGTTTTTATAGACATTTGAAATTTCGCCCATTATAAGTAAATGGGAGAAAAAAAAAAGATGTTAAAAATTCATAAAAATTTTGAACTTTGACCGGCTTTTCCCAAAATGTAACCACATCTATTCTGGGGCACTGGCAATCTATAAACCCAGTTTGGTATGAATTCAACCAGTAGTCTTGCTGCTACAGACATATGACATTTCGCCCATTATAATGCTGCGTTCCAGGCCGGTTTTTGAGCCCGTAAGTCACGACTTCAAACCACAACTCACGACTTTGTAACATTCCAGGCAAGTCATGCCAAACTTCCTAAGCGCAAGGAATTGTGGTATCTAGATGTAAACAAACCAGCATGGTGCTCATATACAATCATTTCTATCGCCAGAGGTGCTTGCTCTTTGCTTATTTGGGGGAAACAGAGGAGTAAAAACGGTGCATAAGGCAAGAGAAGCTGTTCTACCTTTTATGTTATGTTATTTGTATATTTGGATTCGTATTTGGTATTAATTTATTCTCCATGGACTGAAAACTAGCTAACGCTAGAGTAGCTGCAGACTGTACAGAACATTTGCAGATAAATAATGTCTGCGCAATACTTTGTTTTAATTAACGATTTGCTTAAACACCGCATCCATGGGGGCCGCCATTGCTACGTGACGTCAGAACTCAGAACTGGGAGTACATCGATCTAGTACCTGCCTGGAACGCAACATAAGTAAACGGGAAAAAAAGATTTAAAAATTAATTTAAAAAAAAAAAAAAAAAAATAGAACTTTGACTGGCTTTTCCCAAAATGTAATCAGATCTATTCTGGGTCACTGGAAATCTATAAATCCAATTTGGTGTGAATTCAACCTATAGTTTTGCTGCTAGAGTGTTAACAAACAAACAAATAAATAAACAAACCAAAAACAATACCCCATTAAAAAAAAAAAAAAAAAAAAAAGGGTGAAAACAGTAGTGGCCAAAAGTGGCTGCATAAATATGTTTTATTTGCTATTAAAATCTTTTACGTTTATTCTTTATAAATCTCTTTCAATCCACCTCAGAAATGCGTGGGAAAAAAAGAAGCAGCAAAATTTGTGTCACTAACTAAACTTCTGGCCATGACTGTACTTCCCTCAACTAAGTAAAACGACTAAACATTCAACTTTTTGTATATTTTTAGCTTTAGTTTCATTTCTACTGCCTACTTCCTTCTATGTTTTAAAATGGTTCTATTACGATCATTTCCAAAAAATCTATTAAATACAGGTTTTCCCCTGACAGTCATGAGGTTTCATAACGTGGTTTACAGCCTCAACAGTAACGCTATATAAACGCACACAGAAAGGACACAACACTTTGGAATGGTTCTGTGCCATAACCGAGGTGAAGTTAGCAGCGGGTTGGATATGCGATGGACAGTCAAGGGCCATCGTCTTAGGGACTATCAATAAGTTACTGTTCTAAATGTTTTTCTTCAATAGTTTCTCAGTCATGTGACCCAGACACTCCAAACCGGTCTCAAATTGTTATAATAAAGAGGACCTTTAGGAAACACCACTTAATATTTCTCTCCAGTCTATATTAATATTTTTTGTGAATATTATTCATATTTTTATGAAAAAATGTCTGTTTTTCTTCAATAGTTTCTCAGTCATGTAACCCAGTGACTCCAAACCAGTCTCAAATTATATGAATAATATTCCTAAAAATATTAATATAGACTGGAGAGGAATATTAAGTGGTGTTTCCAAAAGGTCCTCTTTATTATAACAATTTGAGACTGGTTTGGAGTCTCTGGGTCACATGACTGAGAAACTACTGGGAAAAAAACATTTAGAGCAGTAATTTAGTGATAGTCCCTAAGGTGATGGCTTTTGAATGTCCGTCGAATATCCAACCCGCTGCTAACTTCACCTCGGTTGTGCCAAGAACATTATTTTTCAGCGGTTCAATCTCTTGGACTTACCTTAGAAACTTGCCTCGGGTCTGTGGGAGTTTGTCAAGCCTTCAGTGTTCCGTGTTTGTCTTCCGCATTGAACATTCCACATTAAATATGCATCAGACCCGCCCGTTGTGACAGGATACACACATACGCAATGGCACAAGTCACATGGTGTTGGACAAAAAGTTTGTGTATACTCACTGACAATACACATTCATTGAAAAGGGAGGAACCAGAGGGTCTACCTGTGTTACACACATATTTACAGTGTTTCACATCAGTGACTCATGTGCCATTGGAACATACATTTCCATTACATCATGGATCAACAGTTAAAACAACTCAGGTGTCTGTAAAAGCTTTCACCTACCTGAAACAGCAAAGACACAGGCACAATTATTTGTATTTATTTTACAGATTTTAAGTGTAACTCCAAAGAATAAATCAGTCGCATTTCTTTTGATTCTCTCTCAAATATAATGAAACAGCATTATGCATTGACAAGTGGTTAAATCTGCAAAAGATATATGTATAGATATAGATATAAACATTAAAAAAACAAAACAAACAAAAAGAAACATTACGTTATAATCTAGAAGGATTACATTAGTACATCTGCACATAGAGTGGCAAGACAAAGTATGGCAACCAGTTGAAATTTGTCAGTTTTCTCCATGAATTGGTCATAAAATGTGTTCTGTCAGTGTTTAATAGGTGTGTTCAATAAAGACATGAATTATTATAATTGTTTGTGTGGTTTTAGGTTTATATTGTCAAATTTTAAGACCAATTCATACAAAAAACTGGGAAATTTCAAACAGTTAACATACTTTTTCTTGCCACTGTATGCAATAGAGAAGAAGACCATACAGTACCTCGAATATTCAGATTAAATACACAAAAAAATATTCCCTACAATATTTCAGTATGCTGGCAGTATTCTGATGAGCTAAAATAGTGACACAACACCAGTGCAATTAAATGACATATCAGCTACAATTCTTCAGCCTAAAAACTAAAATCACAGAGAGCAGTAAGACTGAAAAGACCCTAATCTGTCCGCCACACACTGAGCTGTCAGTCGAGCATCCGGGTCATAGTCCCAACAATCTGTCAGGAGTTTCTGGAGCTCAGATCCCTGAAACATTCAGTAAATATAGTCACAAACTCAGCAACACACAACTCAATGTCCAAGTGAGAAAGAGATGATTTAAGGATACCTGTGGTTGTAGTTCCCACAGTTTAGGTATGGAGGGTCTCTTGTCCATGTAAAATACATACAGGATGAGGTTTTCCAGGGTTACATTAGCTTCCAGCTCAGATTCATATGGCAATAGATGCTGTGGAACAGTCTCACCTGCAGATGGAGATATTTCTATGACTCAGAAGTGGAGCACATACACACAGGGCAATAGTTTTCATTCCCCACCTTCAAAACCCAACATAAAGCTGCAGTGTTTAATCACTGGTCTGAGAGGTTGTACAATGTTCACATCAACCCCTTGTCTGTGTTTTCAGACTGCAAAACCTACCCTGTGAAGCCCCTGTTGTCACTAATTACAGGTGTTTAAGACAGGTGGTGGTGGTGGTGGTGGGGGTTCAATACATGATTGGCATCTATATATACCAGATACAGCTGAACATGACGACAACTCTTCAAAGGGTTAAGGAGGTCATTTGACTTTTCTGTAACAACATGAAACAACGTCAGTTCATCTATAACTATATTTATATTATTATTATTATTATTATTATTATTATTATTATTATTCATTCATTCATTTTCTGAACCCGCTTTATCCTCACTAGGGTCACGGGGGTCGCTTGGAGCCTATCCCAGCTACATAGGGGCGAAGGCGGGGTACACCCTGGACAAGTCGCCAGTTCATCGCAGGGCTGAACATATAGAGACAAACAATCACTCTCACATTCACACCTATGGACAATTTGCATTAACCAATTAACCTATTAGTGCATGTCTTTGGATGGTGGGAGGAAGCCGGAGTACCCGGAGAGAACCCACGCAGACACGGGGAGAACATGCAAACTCCACACAGAAAGGTCCCACCCCCCGTCGACTGGTGTTGGAATCGAACCCAGGACCTTCTTGCTGTGAGGCACGAGTGCTAACCACTGCACCACCGTGTCGCCCTATTATTATTATTATTATTATTATTATTATTATTATTATTATTATTATTATTATTATTATTATTATTATTATTATTATTATTATTATTTTAATTGACATAGGGACAAGAGAGCTGCAGCAGGAATAATATAAAAATGTAACATATGGGTCAATATATAACTGAGGGACTTTTGAAGTCCATGGGATATATCTTGCATACATCTTTATTAAAAGTGGGAAAAAAAAAAAAAGTTTTTGATGTTAATTATGATCATGTCTTTAAAGATTCCATAATTATTTAATTAGGAAACAATCACTTATTAATAAAGGATTAATAAATAATTAATAAATGACTAGATATACTAAAATGTCAACTAAATAACTTTCCAAATTTAATCGTAACCACCTTCTAATTAGCTAAACAATAATAAAATGAGCTTGTTCAAAATTGTTTTGATTGTGTTCTTTTTATTAAGTTGAGATAATCATGACAGATATTTCTTTTTTGACAATAGATCAAATTTTATATGGAAAATAACAAATTGTATCTGTGTCCGAGAAATCACTTTCAGCTAAGTTACCCATTACAAAAACACCTCTCAAGGAAGTGTGTTAATTCCAAATCACATGACCTGCTCCACATGATGTCATTTCCTCCTGAAGAAAACACTGGCAAGACTCCAAGATATGTTCTATCTCCTCTTTCATACTTATTTAATATAAAGTAGTGTGTGAGTCAAATGTGTATTTATTACACTCTTATGTCAGCAGTGTTACTACAATATCTTTATAACTAACTTTCAATTTCAATTTTACTCAGCTGCATGTATGATATTTAGGAGAATCTTTCTGTAAAAATGTCATGTGGTGTTATGGTTATGTTGATTTTAGGCCTGAAAATTTTTTTTAAAAAAGTAAAGGGAACTCAAAATGTCCCTCAATTATATATTGATCCATATCCTAAAAATATGTAAATCTGATGAGTGATATATTTATTCACAGATGTATTGTGTATTATTTATTATTAAGTGTGGGGCTCTTTAACTGTCCTTGCTCTTCCTGGGGGTCATTAATGGTCGTGATTCTGTGTAACACTATTTGTCGTGGATTCCACTTCAGAAATGCTATGAAGATTTAACAGTGGGTAAATATACTATAGAGGGTTGCTTCCAAATCTGATACAATATTCACATTTTTTTAATCTGATAAAATAAATCAGTTTACAAAATAGACTATACTGACTGGCTTCAACCAATACTGTGACTCAGACATTGTACTAAATGTTACTTATTTACTAGTACTTATTTTGTATAATCCCTCTTCTTCAATGTGCAATCTCACAGTAGAAGAAACATTCAACTTCTTGTATTTGACATTCAACTTAAAGGCATTTTAACAGAGTTCTAAATGGAAGTTATTCTAAAATTCAATAACAAGACTTTTTATATTTACTCTAAATGTATTTTGAATCCAAATGTGAGAAATTAGTCTCCTTGATACAAATAGATAAACTTTTTTTTTGTCCACAGGGTAAATTTGGTAAATTCACTACTAATTACTAATGATTGACATTGCTTTCCAGGTATTAATGGAAAGTTACCATTGAATAAATCTGAGCAGCGCATCCAGATCTCCCACATTAGCAGCCCCAAAGCATAGACATCACCCTGAATGAGACACAAGCTGCTTTTGAGGTTTACAGAACCGTCTAGGATCTCAGGTGCCATGTAGCGGGGTGTTCCCACCTGAGGGTGAACCTGAAGACACAAAGACACACTGCAAAAGCCGCTGGAGTTTAAATTTTCATGAGATTTTCTTTTCATTCCTTTAGTAATCTGACATCACTTTGTATTACTTCACTGTTCTGTGAATAAAATATAACAAATCTGTAGCTCCACCTCTGTGTTTCTTGTGTGGTTCTGCCTGCAGTGATGTCCCAAACAAGATCGAAGGACTGTAGAGCATCCAAAATCACTCAGGGCACATGTACCATCTGCTCTCACAAGCACATTAGCGCTACTGAGGTCTCTGTGGGCCACAGGGGGTTTATGAACATCTGCAATGACAGACATCTCAGTCAACTCACTGTGTTGTTGGACTTTTAACTGATATGTCACATATTTACAAATTCTCTTTTATTTAGAACACTAGAGGCATTTTAACCCATAAAGACCCAAACATCCACCAGTGACCAAACTGACTTTACTGATATAAAATGTTAAATAACTGCGGATCCATTAATCCTATCAATACATGTAAACAATTGGTGTAAAATACAGCTTGTCATCTTTTCATGGTCATCAAATATGACCCATTTGGATGTTCAGAGGCTCTGTACTGAATGTGGAAAAACCATAATCTTCAACAATATTGACTCACCAGTAAAACCCATGGAGTTGGATCAATTATACTGGATGGAGACATTTATTTTAGTTCAGTTAATGATATATTTTACAGAAAAGGATGCTTTTTTTGTCAGTTTTCTCTGTTTTGGTTTAATAACCTTTGGATTTACTCCAGGTTTTAATGAATATCCACATGATCAGTGAATTAAATATTGGAAAATACCTTATGTTCACTTAAAAATACAAAGCACAGAGCATAGTATTAGAGTAAATGGTGATAAAGCACTTAAGAAAGGTTTAAAACACAGAGAAAAAATCATTTGGGAACTACCACAAAAGTACCACTGAGTCTTTATGGGGTAATGGCTATTTGTAAGACCAGCACATAAAACACTGACACAATGAACCACATCATTCAGATCCATCTTACACTACTAATTCTGAAAACTGCTTTATCACTACAAATATGTATATTCTACTAAATCAGTTGTTTCTAGTTTTATGTAATTATATCATAATTCATCAAAAAATCTACTTCTGTTGAATAAGAATATAGTGTGCAGTACGGCACAAAGTCTTAGGGCACAGGTAGATTTGTTGTGTCAGGAAGATTATTGCAGATTGGGATGTATATATGCATTTCTCAGTATCTGTAACAAGATCGAACTGAAATATATAGGAACTAACACAACAGACCAACAAGTCCATTATTTGGTGTGGCCTCCCTTTGTACTTAACATGTCCTGAACTATTCTGAGCAGACAATATAAGATTTACAATGCTAATATTCTGGTGTTTATCCAGTTTAATACAACACACGATAAATGATAGTTATTGTCTGACCTACTTTTTGTCATTGGAACAGAGGACACACAAAATATTGACTGTTACCTGAAGGAGCCATTTACTGTGGGTCATTTTTTGCAAGATTTTATCACTGGGCACACTATTTCCCTGTATTTTCTTGCATCTCAACAAAGAGAATAAGAGAGAGATTTCGTTTACTACAAAAAAGAGCTAAAAGTGGCCTCCAACTTTCGCAGTACTGTATATTATGGGACCTCATTCTAATGTATTAGTTATTTACCTTAGTTACAGTACGCCCATACACTGCTCTGCATTGGGCAATAACAGACTACAACATTGATGCGCACATGCACAGACTCATGCAGCCATTTGGCCACAGTCATATTCTGGTCAGTACCGTGTCTGTGAAGGTCAGAGTGGAGATAGGCAAGTCCCTGTGATAAAGACTGGCACAATGTCAGCGACAACATCCAGCTGCTGGTGTGATTACCTAAAAAGGAGTGCAGAGAACCCTGAAATCAAAGAGACACTGGTTATTCTTCCCCAGAAAGTGAATACTGAAGAGACTTAAATAGTTTGCTCACAATGGATTAAGGTTTACAATACCATTACATTCAGGATCAGCACAGTTATGTATGCATGGCATCCAGCATATTACAATAGGAACTACAGCAACACTTTATATACAGTGTTTTTAAAAGCAAAAAAACAACTGCAAAACTTTACGTACCACTCACCACTTTTTCCGTGTTGACTTTTACTTACATTTACTTTTAATCTGATATAAAACAGGAAATGCCTGTTTTGATTTAATTGCTTTCACTCACATATTCAGCAAACTGAAGGACAATGAGCCAACTGCTTCCATCGCTTTTCCTCCCACTGCCCAGGAAGTTGACAATCCCTGCATGGTTCATCAATGGCAGCTCATAAACCACCTTCTCATTTGCAAATTTCTGTTTCCAGGCTGCAGGGAAAACTTTCACAGCCACTTTATTTCCCTGGTATTTCCCCTGCCAAACAGTTGCATAATACCCTTCACCTACAATCTGAAAGAGAGAAACATTAAAAGAACTGTAAAATAACATATACCATCTTACCTTACTGTATAGAAATTCAATAGCTTGTTCACAATAAAATGAGACATAAAGTATAAATTTGGTAATGAAGCCTACCTGCTGTAGTTCAACATTAGCAACATCAATATCTGGGGTTTTCGTCATGAGACAAGAACACAGTGGTGCGACAGAGTGAAAGGAGGTTTGTGGATCCTCTAAATTAAATACAGTAGAAAAGTTGTGTTATTAACATTCACTGAAGGTAATCCTGCAAAATGTAACAATGTGTGTATTCATTGGAAACACTGACTGGACATCCACAGAAATCATACAAAAGATGAACAAAGAAAGGGAGGAAAATAGTTCAGATAAAAACCAAGGACAGTCCAGCAGACAGAATGAAACAGTTTCAAGGTGAAACAGGACATCATGAGAACTGGATCTCAGTTTACAAAATGTACGCACATGTTTTATCACATCCTTTAAGAAGTGAAGATGGTGTTTGGTACAAAACAATACAGTGTTTTTAACACTAAAGAACAAAATGTATGCAGTGTTGATCCACTCTGAAGCTACTTTTTTTTTAGTTTCTGTATTTACTGAAAGTCAAGCTCCCATTGCACTTAACATGTCTTTAAGTCTTTTGTTCAGACAATATGAGATTTATTGCATTAGTTTTCAGTTTTTTATGTCAGGTTTCATTTAACATGTTTCTTATTGTTTGAGCTACTTTTTGTTATGGAGATGTAAGTCACACTAAATCTTGACTTTAGCCTGTAGGAGCCATTCACTTCAGATTTTTATGTATTTTTAATACAGTGTGCATATTTCCAGTATTTTCTTGTTGTATTGTATGAAAAGAGAGTGACATATGACATATGTATAATCATTACAATCTTGTAAAAGGTCCTGGCCAAGTGAGTAACAGAGTGAGAAAGCACTGTGCAGCAATACTAATCATTCCCTATCTTTTTTAAAAAAATTATTTAACAGCAACCATAATAGTTCAAATTGTAGGTCTAAGCAAGTACTTATAAGTACTTGCTTAGACCTACAATTACTTAATTAAGTAATATGCCATTAAGGAATAATAACCAAAATTTTTACCAAATATTTAATATAAACATGAATTTATCATCATCGACAAAGTAACGAAGTGAGGAAAATATACAGCAGTTATTTAAGGTTTGGAAAAAAATGGCAAAAAGTGTTGTTCCTCAAAGAAAGTGAAAATATTTAGCATACTACACTTTTCTTGATTTTTGAAATAGAGTACATTATATCCAAAAATGAAACTGATAGATTTTTTTTGTTTGTTTGTTTTAAAAGACATTAATTCATGGTAACGGAGTGAGAATCCAAAAAAGTAACTGAGCAAGGTGTTTGTTCAGTGTGATGCACCATAATAATAATCAAAGATTTTCTTAAGATATTGATAAAATTATCAGTTTTTGGCCACATATGTTTCATTACTATATTTAATACACATCTTTCTGCTGTTTGTTTTATAATAAATAACATTCAAAGTCATTATAGTATTTGATTATTATGAAATATAAGATTAGACACAGGCATATATTTTGAATCTATTTATTTACACATTGCTCTTTACATTCTGAATTTATGCTGTATACATTTGTTTACAACCTTTACTGTTCTTATTTTACACTGTATTCTCATACATTTTCTTATATATCCAGTTGTAATTCAGGTACAAATTAAATAAACACACTTTTAGAAACTAGAGATATATGTCTTTCATGCTGAGTTATCAAAGATATTGTTTTAGGAAAAAAGAAATTGACCTCAATGTTCACTTTCACTTGGCCAGGCCCAAAACAACACTTGCAGGTGGCCTAAGACTTTTGCACAGTACTGTATCAATTCAGTACAGAAAGATTTGTTTTTTTTTTAAGCAAGGGAGAAACTGTTTCCTTTATATTATTCAACTGAGCCTTGTCTGAGTGAGCTCTGTTCACTCTTGGTGCATACTGAAGACATGACACAGAGGGATAAGAGCCATGTAAGTCATCCAGTGTTTGCATTATTTGGATAAAAATGACCTTACTTGTCTGTTTCAGGACGGTTTTCCATTTGGCAGCGATGCCACAGAGGATTAGCAAAGCAAACACGATTACAACAATTTTTATTTTGTCACCTGAGAAAAAAGGGGAAAAAAGGAAACACAACATGTTAATGATATTCACATTTTCTGAAATGGGTTTAATTTACCAGGAGGGGGCTTTCATGGAGACGATTTCAGTGGGGAGGCAAAAGTTTAAAAAAACATACTGCATTGGAAAATATAAAATACAATATACAGTGGGGCAAAAAATATTTAGTCAGCCACTGATTTTGCAAGTTCTCCTACTTAGAAAGATGAGAGAGGTCTGTAATTTTCATCAGAGGAACACTTCAACTATTAGAGACAAACTGAGAAAAAAAAAATCCAGGAAATCACATTGTAGGATTTTTAAAGAATTTATTTGTAAATTATGCTGGAAAATAAGTATTTGGTCACCCACAAATAAGCAAGATTTCTGGCTCTCAGAGACCTGTAACTTCTTCTTTAAAAAGCTCTTCTGTCCTCCACTAGTTACCTGTATTAATGGCACCTGTTTGAACTGGTTATCTGAATAAAAGACACCTGTCCACAGCCTCAGTCAGACTCCAAACTCAACCATGGCCAAGACCAAAGCGCTGTCCAAGGACACCAGGAAGAAAATTGTAGACCTGCACCAGGCTGGGAAGAGTGAATCTACAATAGGCAAGCAGGTTGGTGTGAATAAAGCAACTGTGGGAGCAATTGTAAAAAAAAAAAAAAAAAAAAAAAAGGAAGACATACAAGACCATTGATAATCTCTTTTGATCTGGGGCCCCACGCAAGATCTCATCCCGTGGGGTCAAAATGATCATGAGAACGGTGAGCAAAAATCCCAGAACTACACGGAGGGACCTGATGAATGACCTGCAGAGAGCTGGGACCAAAGTAACAAAGGCTACCATCAGTAACACACTACGCCCAGAGGGACTCAAATCCTGCAGCGCCAGGCGTGTCCCCCTGCTTAAGCCAGTACATGTCCAGGCCCATCTGAAGTTTGCCAGAGAGCATATGGATGATCCAGAAGAGGACTGGGACAATATCATGTGGTCAGATGAAACTAAAATAGAACTTTTTGGTAAAAACTCAACTCGTCGTGTTTGGAGGAAGAAGAATACTGAGTTGCATCCCAGGAACACCATACCTACTGTGAAGCATGGGGGTGAAAACGTCATGCTTTGGGGCTGTTTTTCTGCAAAGTGGACAGGATGACTGATCAATGTTAAGGGAAGAATGAACGAGGCCATGTATCGTGAGATTTTAAGACAAAACCTACTTCCATCAGTGAGAGCACATTGAAGATGGAACGTGGCTGGGTCTTCCAGCATGACAGTGATCCCAAACACACCACTAGGACAATGAAGGAGTGACTCCGTAAAAAGCATTTCAAGGTCCTGGAGTGGCCCAGCCAGTCTCCAGACCTCAACCCCATAGAAAATTTGTGGAGGGAGTTGAAAGTCCGTGTTGCCTAGCGACAGCCCCAAAACATCACTGCTCTAGAGGAGATCTGCATGGAGGAATGGGCCAAAATACCAGCTACAGTGTGTGCAAACCTAGTGAAGACTTACAGGAAACATTTGACCTCTGTCATTGCCAACAAAGGTTATGTTACAAAGTACTGAGTTGAACTTTTGTTATTGAACAAATACTTATTTTCCACCATAATTTACAAATAAATTCTTTAAAAATCCTACAATGTGATTTTCTGGATTTTTTTTTCTCATTTTGTCCCATGGTTGAAGTGTACCTCTGATGAAAATTACAGACCTCTCTCATCTTTCTAAGTTGGAGAACTTGCAAAATCAGTGGCTGACTAAGTACTTTTTTTGCCCCCCTGTAAATTCACGATAGCTGCCATATGTGTTACATGTGAAATCCACTGACTAATCATAATATTACCAACTGAATAGGTGTATGTGAACTCAGACTGTGCTGGTTCTACACTCCAGGTGATGTTGCTGTTGCAGAGGTCTGTGTTGCACACACATTTGATGAGGTGATTGCTGAAACGTATTTGTGCCTTGCAGGTTGAATCTGGGCAGGACTTTTCAGCCATATCACAAGCTGCAATAAAAAAAATCATTCAGACTTTAACTCATTTGTGCAAGAATCTACACCTCCAGATGTAACATCCCAGTTGAAAGGTTTCTTACCGAGAAGGTCAACCTCGGGCTGGCTGCCATTGATCAGAAAGTAACCCACACAGCAGTCAGTTTTCTCACAGAACTGTACTGACCCACTGACATTGCCAGCAGTTCTATATTTGTCATTTTGTGTTTTCACATGGAATAGACACTGTCTCTTCTGAAGTAAAGACTGACTGGATATGGATATGAAGATGAACTCTGCAAGAGAAAGACAGCTGCTGTAGTTATTACACATAGCACTTAATATTAATTATACTGCAAGTCATTCATTAACCATTTAACCCATAAAGACCCGGTGCTACTTTTGTCCCAGTTCCCAAATGAATTTTTCTCTCTATTTAACCTTTCTTCAGTGATTTATCACCATTTGTAATGACATTATCCTCTGTATTTTTGTGCTTGTTCAGTGTAAATCACGTATTTTCCTATATTTAATTCACTCTTCAAGTAGATGTTCATTAAAGTTCAGATTAAAGTTGAGGGTTATTGTATCAGAAACAGAGAAAACTGAAGGAAAAGTGTTCATTCAGCAAATATATCATTAACTGAATATAAACCCAGTGTCTCCTTCCATTGTCATTGATCCAACTCCATGGGTTTTACTGGTGAATCAATGTTGTACAAGACGACAGTGTTTCCACAATAACTACAGAGCCTCTAAACATCCAAATGGGTCATATCTGATGACAATGAAAAGATGACAAACTGTATTTTACACCAATTATTTACATGGATTGATAGGATTAGTAGATCAACAGGTATTAAACAATTTAGATCAGAGGATGGTTTTGGGTGCCTGTGACTGTTTGGATCTTTATGGGTTAATACAGTTTAACTCTATGAAATGAAAATGTGTTATCTGATTTTTAGGCATTTTTTTGTCCCAATAGAAAAAAAAACATTTATGTTTCATTGTATTTTAAACCTGAGCCGAAGCTTTCTCATAATAAAATGCTGGACTTTGTATATTTTTAGAGATTCAGAGATCTGCAAAGCTAAATGTCAAGTTTCTTTTGTGATGTGGGTGAAATTCAATTTACAGTTTTGGCTCCAGTAACATGACTGTATCACATGCAGTAGAAATATTTGCTTCTGCTCTACATTTTAAATCAAAACAAGACCAGATGCAAATCCAACTGCATCAAGATAGTCAGTATTGATTCAAACATATCTAAATCTGATACACTACTTTAAATCCTGTTTGATATTTAAACAAAAAAAAATCATTAATTAGATTACTGAGACTTTAAAATTTACTTTAGATCAATAACAGTTTTCTTTGGAAGCACATAATCACTGTATGTTGGTCCTGCAATGAAACCATCTTTTCTTTCCTCAAGATGTGAGGGTTTGTTTTTTTTTTTGTTTGTTTTTGTTTTAGCTTTCAGTAATTTATTTTCCTATTCATCCCATACAAAATTAACTCTAGAAAAAAAAAGAAAAGATAAATAAATAAATTAATTAATAAATAAATAAATAAATAAATAAAAGGCAAATAAAAGGCAAAAATCTGAAGAATTTTCACTATAGCTGTCCTGAAAATTAAGATTACATTAAATTACATTTGTCCCTTGTAAAATCATATTGACAAAGTTACTTAATTCTAATCTGTTTCTAGAAGTTTTGAGAGCTGATAATGTTGTTAGTATGCGATATAAAGATTAAATTGTACATTCCCTCAGCATTCCTTAGATGCATCTAATTACAATAAATGACATTGTGCTTTTAAAATTCAATGCTGTAAAACAAACAAAAGTCATTTTTAATACTGAGCGCACTCACCCACAGCCAAAATGCACCACCATGGTTGGATCATGGTTGTTGTGAGCCAGCAGACCAGCAGAGTGGAAGTATTTATCAGTGACAGGAATGTGAAGGAGTTTCCCACGTTTCCCAGCATCACTCCCACTGCACCACACCTGCATGTAGACGATTACTTATTTTCAGCCAAAAAAAACGGGCTGTGGGAATACATCTATCATCATGCTAATCTCTTTGAGGCTGACTGTTGGGTCACCTGAGCCACATGAAAGGGTGTGTTAACTCATTAAGTAGGTCAGTTTGTCATTGTAAATGAAAACTGGCTCTCAATAGACCTACCTGGTTAAATACTGGTAAGTAAACTAAAGCCACTGATGGGTTTAACATCGCAACATTGACATTTTGGTGTGTTTGTTTCATTTTACTAGTAGCAATAACAGCAGTTCATGAACAGGACTTCCCCTGTGTTGAACTTATGTGTTGTGCTTTTTGTTGACCATGCATTTTTTTTAAAAAATTATTTACAGACAAGTTATTTTAATATTTAGCAAATAACTTAATGTCCGGGTACTCCAGCTTCCTCCCACCATCCAAAGACATGCACTGATAGGTTAATTGGTTAATCTAAATTGCCCGTAGGTGTGAATGTGAGAGTGATTGTTTGTCTCTATATGTCAGCCCTGCGATGAACTGGCGACTTGTCCAGGGTGTACCCCGCCTTCGCCCCTATGTAGCTGGGATAGGCTCCAAGCGACCCCCGTGACCCTAGTGAGGATAAAGTGGGTTCAGATAATGAATGAATGAATGAATAACTTAATGAAACAAGAACCAAATCGAATCACTGATGTAGTCAAGTTACAGCTTTACAAATAACAGATGACCTTCACTTTTAAAATGTTTATTTCCAGAAGCTAACACAAACAAAACACAGCATGGTTTTTCTATTTCTTGAGCCAGGTGCTGTCCTTATGGTAGGGAAAACCCTGCAAACCCCAAAAATTACTCCTCCTCCATCCTACTCATAGATGAATACAGACAAGCTTGTTGGAGTTGACAACAGGGGGATTGTCATAATAATCCATGAAATTAATAAAAGGTCAGAACTTTTATGTAGGGCTGAGAGATATGGACAGAAAACTTTTTGTAATAGTAGTAGTAAATGGATGATTCATGATTTAGTAGTTTTTTCTGTCCAGATGAACTCAACACAAATCACTCTTTATTTTTTCTTCATAAGAAGGCTATGTATGCAGTTTCACTAAATAGCAATGACAAGCATAACAATAAGTATATTTTGAGTATAATAAAGCACTGTTTTTGTTTGTTTGTTTGTTTGTTTGTGTGTTTTTTTTTTTTTTACAATAACTACTACTATGTGTAGTATAGTAATTAAAAGTATTTGAACCCCCTGACTGATCTGAAAATATTGATAATTTTTGCCTCTGAAACATTATTCCATTTTATAATGTTCATGAAACTAACAGATGGTTGCTCCAAGAACCACAGATATTAGATGAAGTGTCCTACTGTTTTTATCCACTTTTGATTTTAACATTTATGTAATGAGCAGGAGAGGACTTGTTTATCCAACAGAATCACAAAGGTATGTTTCAAGACCCATCATCAATTTGACCACAATGATCACACAAGGAATTTGGCTTCCTCTGTGAAGGAACACAATTGTGTTTGCAAGGAAAATGACCTAAAATAGTGATTATAGTTATGGTAATTTTGTACATATTTCATTGATTTATAGGTATTTTAATAGCCAATTAAAAAAAAAAAAAAAAAAAAAGCAAATACTGGCTTAAATGTTAATTCCCACCTATGTATCCATGTAGCCTGTGTAAATATAATTTTGATGAGTAGCTAATGATATTTTCTGTATGTCCATTTTCTTTCATTTAGATGTTCAAAATAAAAATTAATTCACTCATATATTACGTCCAACAAATAGGCAGCATTTTTATATTGAACAAGTGGGAAGAGCACTAAACACTATCATTTTTAGAAAAGGAGTTGACACCATTTTTGTCTTCTATACTGTTTAAACATAATAACAATTAAAAAAAAAAAAAAAAAAACACAGTTCAAGGAAATGTAAATGTAGAAATTTTTAAATCTCTGAATTTTGTAGTATTATGTTAGATATTACTTATTAAATTCTCCTATTGACCAAAGTTTACCTTGTGTAGTTCGGTTTCCTGCCGCAGTAAACTACTCAACACATTATAATGGAAAACAGAAAAAGAGAAATTATGCATAACACTTTGATTATTATGGCCAAACAATTTATACACAAATGTAGATTTGTAAGGACCCCCCCCACACACACACACACACACACACACACACACACACACTGTTCTTAATTTACAAAAATGAAATGACAAATTTCAAAAAGACACTAAGACATGTAAAAACCAAACAAACCTTGACTGTCTATGAAAATTTAAATTTGTTGATTCCTGATTAGACCTCTGACTTTATTTTGATAATTGTTTTATTTATTTTATTTTATTCTAATTAATTTAATTTAATTTTATGATGTTCTTTATTAATATTGTTCTCTTAAGTTTGAAAATGTTGCTCAGTCTGGAAAAAATAAGTATTTTTGTATGAAAGTGATGGAAATGTACAAACCAGATTTTGATGAATAACGTTTGAAAAAAAAAAAAAATTACTCAACACATACTTCCGGTGTCAATTAGGTTAATTAGACAGGTACGTGCGCGCGGGCGGTGTTGTTAAAGTAGTGCTGGTGACATCCACATCCTCAACTGAAAAAATGGTAAAATAAATGAACTGTCAAAGTCAGTAAGTATTTCAGTATAATTTATTTAAAGCATTATTAATCTTATTTTGCGGATTTCCCTCCTCCAGCTGCAGCAGTTCCTCACTAAAGAGCTGGTTGACATTTTCACTGAGGACTCCGACCATGATCGGACATTTTATGGATTTTCTGATAGTGAACTCTGCGAAAATGGCGGCAAGGTTAGTCATATTTGGCTCCATTTAAGGCCTTTAAACTTTAACTTGTTTGTTTGTTTGTTTGTTTGTTTGTTTGTTTGTTTGGCTGGCGTGAAAGTAGCCAAGATCTACAGACAAATGGAGGGATGTTAGTAGTGTGTAGTTTGTGTTGGCTGTATCCTTAATTTAATTAAGTCTCGATGGAGGATGAATGTCAGCTTCCATGTTTACAAGCATTTCGGCGACATGACGATTTTGTACTTTGTTTTATATTTTAGTCAGTAGGAAAACTTAGTGTTTAACAGCCAAACAAGGGATGGGCGATACAGCAAGAAATCTAATATTTCTAGTGATAAATGTCAAACAGTTGTTTTTTTTTTTTAAATCCTGAATGAAAATTGAAGAAACCAGATAGTCATTTACTGTATTACACTTCTCTCTATGGTCAGAGCATTGTCACTAAAATTGCGTTAAGTATTTCTTTTGTATAATAGTATACATTTCCTTTGTTTTGGTTGTTTTTATTTTGATGAATTGCTTTGGCATTTTTTATTTTCTTTATTATGTCCGAAATAAAACATTCATTCATTCATTCAATTAACATGAGTTCATTACAATATTCATAGCTGCCTCCCAGGTAAATTAACATGATGTAAAAAAAAAAAAAAAAAAAAAAAAAAATATATATATATATATATATATATATATATATATGTATATATATATATATATATATGTATGTATATATATATGTATGTATGTATATATATATGTATGTATGTATATATATATGTATGTATGTATATATATATGTATGTATGTATATATATATATATATATATATAAAAAATGCATTGCAACATGATATGACATGACCATTGTCAAACTAAAACCCAAGGATAACATTCACATGTGTTTCTGTTCGATAAGTGATGTAGGCTATATGTTTATGTCTGTTAGATTTCAGGATTGGAAGATAATGATGAAGATGGAACAAAGCCTGACCTTTCCCCCCTGAAGGAGAAAGTTTCATCAAAACCATCTTCTGCTCGACCCTTCTTCCTCAAGGTGGCTCTTCGCACCACCAGCTCTGCCAAGCAGTCCACTGATGATGATGAATCTGAAAAGAATGACGAGAGAGCAGGAAAGAAAGGGCCAAAGAAAGTAGGAATGATCAGTTGGACAAAAAAAGACAGACATGTTAAATATGAAGAAGAGGAGAGGGCAGCGTCTCAAGCACCTCCTGCAGAAGTGAATGATTCAGCTGAAGATGAGTCTGATACTTTCTTAGTGAAGAGAGAGCAGAACATCAAGGCCAACAAAGCAATGGTAAATCAGAAACACCAACCCAGAATTTAATATTAATGAGAAATGTCAAATGTGGGTTTTGTTGTCATAATTTAGCTTCAGGACTATTTGGAGCTAGAAAATGATTTAGTGGATATTTAAATCACTCTTCAGTTTTATTCACACACCATACTGCATTGCACTGGGGTTGTGTCTAATTTCCTCTGATCTGATTAATCTAATTCTAAGATAGGATATAACTTACCTGTGGACAAAAGGCATTTGGTAAACTAATCACTGCATGTAAACCAATGAGAGTGCTTGTTATCCTTTAAGTGTACAGATTCAGGGTAGATATCTTAGAGTGAATTGGAAATTGTTTTTGATGTGATCTGTAGTGAAGTGATCTATGCAGGGTGCTTGCACAAGTCCTGAAAGTCGTTTTGAAATGCTGTTTTCCAGACCATAAAGTCTGGAATTTTGTGTGAAAGTCTTAATGAAGTATGAAAAACAGTTTCTCTCAAAGTCGAATTTTAGAGTTTGCTCAAAGGTACATAATCTTGTAGGATAAGAAATACATGAGGAAAGCATTAAAAACTTGATATGATTTCACTAACCAGTCAGTACTGGAATGATTCTAGTAATACTTACTTGTGTGTTATCCATGCACTTCTGTGATTTTCATGTTTTGAAAACTTTTCAGTGAAACATAATTTACTGCAAATTATGCATTCATTCGTTTATACATTTATTAACATGAACTTTTCTGCTACACATGGCAGGTACAATGTCAACCAAAAAAGTAGGCACGCAAGTATAACAGTACACAAAGTCAAGGTCTTGGGGGGGGGGGGGGGGGGGGGGGAGTTTTGAAAAAGTCTGGAATTTTTATTTGGATAAAGAGCAAGCACCCTGTCTGTGTCTTAAACTTGTTTACTTTCATTTGTCTATCAGTTGGCTCAGCTTATGGCGGACCTGCAGAAGATGCCCGGAGGTGCGGGGTTTATGAAAAAACAAGCGACCAAGCAGCCAAAGGACAGAAGTTCTGTGAGTAGCTGCATAGTGATTAAGCAGTTCTTACACCACAGTGAGTTTTTGTTCTTGTGGAGAATATTTAAAGTTCATAGCTGGATAGAAATGTAGATCACCTACTTTTAAAAACCTTGACCTAACAAAGGATGAATCAGCACGATGAGTTAATGGCCTTTTCAAAGAACCAATGTTCCCGGGGTTCAAACTGAAATTGGGAAGTGAGCCTTCAGTTTTGCCGCCCCTTCTGCTTGGAATACTTTTCAGTCAGATTTTAAAATACTTGAAGTCATTTCATTACAAGCTTTTTGTGCTGTCTTACTGAATAGACAGCAAGAATCCTTTGAACAGTGCCTGTGTTTTTACTTGTTTGCTAACCTTGATCAAATCCTGCACTTTAAAAATTGCTAGTTATTACTAATTTATTGCCTGTTTTTTAATTTATTGTCATCACCGATCTTTTAACCTGTTCTTCATCATGGTGTGTGCTGCTACCTTCTTGGCCAGGCCTCCCTTATGAAAGACGTCTCGATCTCAATGGGTCTTTATCTATTTAAATAAAGGTTAAATAAATAAAATGGAATGGGACCTTTCTGTGTGGAATTTGCATGTTCTCCCTGTGTCTGCATGGATTCTCTCCAAGTACTTTGGTGTCCTCCCACCATCCAAAGACATGCACTAATAGGTTAATCAGTTAATCTAAATTGCCCATAGGTGTGAATGTGAGAGTGACTGGTTGTCTCTGTATGTCAGTCCAGCAAAGAACTGGCAACGTGTCCAGGGTGTACCCCGCCTTTGCCCATAAGTAGCTGGGATAGGCTTTAGCGACCCCCGTGACCCTAATGAGGATAAAGCAGGTTGAGAAAATGAATGAATAAATAAAATGCCAAACTTTGTATTCAAGAGGGTTATGACTACTTTTTATTTGTTGATCAGTGTCCTCAAATGATGTTGATCACATACTTCTGTAGCGTCCACCGCGCTCTGGAGGGGAGCTGAGGAAAAATCCAGATCGGGCATCCCGCAGACAGACCCGCTCCATGGGGGGCATTGAGGACTCCTCAGGCAGTCTGAAGGCAGAACTGGAGTTGAGCCTGGAGGAGGAGCTGCTGGAGGTCGGTTTTTGTTGTATTTTATCAAAAATACATAGAACTTTTCTTGGTTTTATATACTATCTAAATATATGGGATTGTTGTATTATTGAAGTAGATCAGGCAAAAGCTCAAGTAATTTCATGTTGACTGTTCTTCACTTTTCTTTATAAATTGTATTGTCTCAGTGTGAAGTAATATAAAACAATCATAAAAGTTAGATTTAAGGTCAGAAGTTTGAAGAATGTGCATACTGTATCGTCCTGGCACTTCAATTCACCAACTACTTTTCGTAATATAAAATGTAGATGTATGTTAAAAGAAAAAAATATTATGGGTTGTGTGTAGATACAGTGAACATGGTCAAACTTTGTTCGCCTGGGAGGTTGTAAAGGTTAAAGGTTAACTCACTTTATTATCCGTGTAGCGAAATTCAGTCTGTGTATTGACCCATCCTATTACAGACACAGTGCCTAGCATTAGCAGTTACCACATAGAGCACATTAGGTGCAGTGAGCTGTCTTTGAAGGCACTTGAATTGAGTTTTAGGAATTGATTTCATGACTTCTGAAACTTCAGATTGGCTTATTGTCATTATTCCCAGTCACTAATGGGGCACACCTGAGGCTGTGTTTAGTGCTTCCTTTCAGAAAAAGTTTTGATTTGCTTGCCATGACAACATCAGCCAAAATCTTAGAAGAAAAATTAGACATTTATGTACTAAAGAACATTGTAGTTTCAGAAATGAGCAAAAAGTATAAAACAGATTTCTAGCTCTCTATTATTCTGAAATTTCCCATCATTGAAATAAACTAGTAGGAGTAATTTAACAAGTTCAGGGAATTTATATGGAAATTAAATGCTTAAATTGTGAGAAACTAGTTTACAAAGACAAGACAAATCATTAGTAGTGGGTGCTATGCTTGGTCTGCAGTAAAAATAAGTGCCCAATACAATGACATAGATGTGTATAAAAAGAATCAAAAAGAACCAGGTGCTTGGCAAAGATGGGGCTCAATTGAATGAAAGCAAAGAAAGGTGAAGAGAATGTTGTTAATAATAAATGACCCAAAACCACAAAATGCATTGACATTGTCTCTGTAAGTAAATAAAGGAGTACCTTAGATATTTTTTCCTGATTGCTGTTTCCTGTGTTAGTGATATTTTGGGACATTTATTATTGAGGATTTATGAGTTTTGTGAAAAAGTATGCATTTAGACAAGGTCCAATCCCCTGTCTTCTCTGAGAAAGATGTATCATGTCAGTGAAAATTTGTGTATAAATATGTTTACTCCTCTCATCCTTGTAGTGTACATTCAGGTTGATCTGTATAAACTCGTCACTTAACGCCCTCATAGTTTAGTAAGTGTAGTCAGTTGTGACGTTCCAGGTTCGACGAGCTCCTCAGCGTCACGGAACCCCACGACCACATCAGAGCAAGCCTCATATTGTCCGTCCAGTGGAAGAAATTACAGAGGATGATCTTCAGCTGGTTGCAGACAACATGACAGATAAAGTGTACAACAGCATCACTGTAAGCTGTTGGCTCTTCAGGTTCTCAGTGAATATTAATGTTGTAATATTTTGTCCTTATACAGGTATGGTTTTTTTTTTTTGCTATGAAGTATGTTGGACTACTTGACAGTGTCTGGTTTCAGGGCTCCACATGCCACCAGTGCAGGCAGAAGACGGTTGACACTAAAACGTGCTGCCGCAGTGAGCACTGTCGGGGGATTCAGGGACAGTTCTGTGGACCCTGCCTGAGAAACCGATATGGAGAGGATGTCAGGAAGGCGCTGCTGGATCCGGTCAGACTCACACAAATGCACGCTGCAGATTAATTGAATGCATAGTTTCAATGCCTACTGCAATCAAGTTTTCAGGTTAGCATGTGGGGAAGATGTAAGAATAGCACAGTAAACAAACTATGTAGAGAGTTCGAGGCAGCGGGTCATACAAGAAGGGTAATCAGTCTCATATCATCCATATCCGATAGTGATGCGAGGATCAGCGGGTTACCCGTGGGTCAGGCTGGGACGGGTCAAAAAAAAAGTCACTTTATTTGCGAGGCAGGTCAAATAATTCCACAAAAGGGGTACCTGCAGGTTGGAAAAAAAACCTGACGCA
The DNA here is from genome assembly GCF_902148855.1 of Sphaeramia orbicularis. Lineage (NCBI taxonomy): Eukaryota > Metazoa > Chordata > Actinopteri > Kurtiformes > Apogonidae > Sphaeramia > Sphaeramia orbicularis. Next base: position 37,010,219 of record NC_043961.1, read on the forward strand.
CGCATGACTAATATCCAAGCACACTATACATTTTTCTTTTCCGTGATGATTAGATTTTGAAGCTTGGATGTTATCAGATGCGTTCTAGTGTATTTAGCATTCACTTTCTGCTTTTTTTTTTTTTTTTTTAAAGATTTTGCATCACATCAGTACATTTGTAATGCAGATCTGGTGTATATTTCAAGAAATCAATGTATGCTCTAGTGTAGTGTGTAAATGTAGCAAGTTTAAAAAAAAAAAAAGGGAAGACCCTAATGGGGCCTTTCCTGCACTGTTTTTAGGGTTTCCATTAGGTGGTGGTGCCTAGTACCAGGTACTTTTATAGTTCCTACTCAGCCAGGGAGTGACATCACTGGATGAGTCTTGAGGGTGACTCCATGTCCTCCATTATTGTGTTGTTTGCGTCGCATACAAATGAATTACTAGCCACTTTGCTATGACAAGCCCACCCTCATTTCGGTGGTATTCATTTGTAATAAAAACAAGTGAAACACAGTAGAGGTGAATAGTCCTAAAACTGTGTAATGGAAAAATCTTAATTGAGAACATTTTTTATTTATCTTTTGCCATGTTTTATCTCTGACTTCATATGAAATTTGACCATGGAGTGGTAACTGTCCAGGAGTGGAGATGCCCTCCGTGTCGAGGGATTTGCAACTGCAGCTTCTGCCGCCAGCGTGAAGGTCGCTGCCCCACTGGCATCCTGTTCCCCCTGGCTCAGTACCATGGTTTCTCTGATGTCCACTCCTACCTGAGCAGGTAAAGGGTATTTCTCATAAAAATAGCTTTTCAGCAAAAGCTTAAACCAGTCCTTCATAGCCATGAAGTAGCCCACTACAGTTTTCTGTGGTTGAACAGGCATTTGAGTTCTATTATTGTTTCTATAGCAAATAGGTTTTTATATCAAGCTTTGGCAATGAACATTTTTTTTCCTCTTTCCGCAGCCTTCGCAACAAACTGAAAAGTGAGGATGATATAGAGGTGTGAGATGAAGCCACTAGAGGGAGCAGTTGTTCAAGTTGTCTATTTGTTCTATTTTTAAGTAGTGCTCTTACTGGTGATTTTAAGTAAATAAAGTAGTTTTTACCACCTTACTACTGTATGATATAGACATCTGCAAAGACATGAAACGGGGTATATTCAGACCTTTAATCCAGCTGTCGGCATTAGTAGTTTACACACACACACACACACAATAAAAATCCCTTATTTAAAATGGGAAATAAACGTAAGAGCACTTGCCATCCATTGAATATCTGAGTTTCAAAAGAAACTTAAACTTTCTAAAATCGCATGTAGATTTTTCAAATAAAACTGGACAATAGTAAAAAGCACATCTGTTTAGAAAAACTTCAAACCTTTATATAACTTGGAACTTGTTTATTGGGACAACAAAGGGACGTGCATCCAAGTTTGCCTCAAGCTGGATCTTTTCCAGTTAGAACTTTAACATATGCATTACAAGAGTAAAAAATATTAGAAATTTCATTGACCAAAGAAAGAGTTTCTAGTTTCGTTTATAAAAGGAGTATGAACCTTTGGTTTTGAGCTTACATATGTATGCTGTCTGGACAGTATTACAAAATATTTAAACCAGATATTACTCATGAAGTAAATGTTTTCCACAAAAAGAAAAACTGATCTGACTGCAAGTTAAGTGTCAAAGGATAATACCACAGGAAAAAATTAACTGGAAGATCTGGACTGTACAGAATAGATTCTGCTATGACAGAAAGGCTCTGAGTTTACACGTAATCTACATATATATAAAAGTAATAACATAAGGTTAAGATTGATTGTGCAGGAGAGGTTCATACAACTGAAAGGCAATCTTTTGCAATCATGTTCAAGATGATCCTGCCTAAGCTAAGATTCCTGTAGCCTTTACCAAAATATATACACATTTTTTAAAAAAAAAATCAAAAGGTTTGCTATGATAAACATATCAAAGCATGATGGCTTGAATTTGTGTACCTCCAAAGAGGTTAAACAGTTATTCTCAGGATTTCAATGCCTCCACACCTACATCATCCTAATGCTTAGGGTGTTTGGCTCTAACCTGATCATGACCTAATGTTTTGCAGCCCTGTTTTTAGTAGTCCACACTTTACATATTGCTCCTACTACAATAGGATTGTTAGTGAACAAATTCAGTTCTAATGAGTGTGAAACCTGGCACAGAAAATCAGCAGGCCAACATCATGACAAATTGTGTTTTAGGGGAATTTCATTATGGGCTGATGAGGGCCTGAAAGTTTAAAAAAACCTGAGGTGATGAGGGTCAAGTAGCAAAGCTCAGCCCTCAAAAGGAGGGAGAGAGTTGGACATAGTAGTGTCTTCTCTTTAAACATAGAGAATATTACTAGCTACTTGTTAAACATGAGCCGGTCTGTACTTTATGACAATTCCACTCAAGCACACTTGCATCTTGTAAGTGGGACAAATGTTAGTGTTGTGTCATTTCCATCCAGGGGTAATTCATGTTGTTTTAATTTCATGCAGTTCATTTTAATCCAACTCATCCATCTGACCCTTAAATGCCATAGATACCGAAATACAAAGGGAAATCACTTTCCTGACATGGTTTTTAAATCCAATAGTGTCTGTCATGTTGCATTAGTCACAACCTTAAGCCTCTCTAAGGTTGTATGTCTGTAGTCAGACATGCCCTTTTAACCCAAACGTCCAAATGCAACATCTTCCTGCTCTTCTACCATTCTTAGTAGGTGTTTCCATTAATCTGGTGAAGGTCCACTTGCATCATGTTGATCCCACTGCTGGCTAATCGAGCTAGGCTCTCAGCTGATAAGGTCTCCATAGTGACGATGGTGTGCTGATCGCTGGCAGCCACTGCCCCAGCACCGGCTTCAGTCGCTGCTGCAGGTGAAGCTGCATCGGCCGGAACTGTAGTGCTGCTAGTGGCAACAGTGGTGGCTTTTTTGTTTAAGTGGGTCTTGATGTGTTTTGAGAGGTGGTCACTGCGCATGAAGCGTTTTGGACACTCTGGGCAAACAAATCTTTTTTCACCTAAAAACAATTCAGAAAATCAAATCAGTGTTAAATACTTTCAGAAATGCATGCTAGATTTGCTTAAAATCATGCCAAGGACAACTGATGAATGTTACATGGTTAACCAGCTAAATTACAGTTTGTTTCTGTAAAACTCTAAAATAAAGCATTGAATCCTATGTGACCTGAGAAATGTTTCCATTTTTATTCTTTGATTTTCACTGCATAGATTCTGATAGTTTTTGATGAGGCTAAAGTTTGCACCAAAAATATTTCAAGGTGCAATAGGATATCACACCATATTTTAAAGACTACTAATGTAGATTAAAACCTTGCAACAGTGCCATAGGCACCTAGAAACCACTGACAAAAAGATTGAAAGTGGCAAAAAACATGCTCAAATTACTATTCAATGCAGAGTATTTATTGGATCATAACAAAATTAGGTATTTTGGTTATATTTTGGTTGTTTTTCTGCTGCATTATGGAGAGCACCTAAAAAATATGGTTGCTCTGCCAAACTGATCTGTACCAACACTCAAACTTTACATGTGCAAAATAAAAGATGACAGAAAACATCTAAAACATCACCTGTGTGTGTTCTCTTGTGGCGCTGAAGCTCATCTGAACGTGTAAATCGTTTTCCACAGAAAGACCAGCTACAGACAAAGGGACGTTCTCCTGTGTGCCAGCGAAGGTGGGCTCTTAAGTGGGAGGTCTTGCCATAGATCTTTCCGCATCCAGAAATGTGACAAATATGCTGCTTCTTTTTGTTGGGGTCCCTGCTTAATGTAGAAACCAAAAAACTGTCAGGACATGTTAAGTTTTTTCATGTAAGCTGCAACAGGTTTCCATGTTTACAGAATTCATACAGTAAGAAAGAAATGACAATATCTTGTCCCAAGTAAAACAACTTGCCTTCACTGAGATTCTGTTTTGTTTTTTTTTGTTTTTTTTTTTTAATATTCTTTATTCCTGAGATCGTTATTTCCTTATGCACAAACAATGAGGTTCATTCTAACAAACCTTAGTAAGCTGTTTCACCTTTGCAAAAATAAAGACTCAATTAAGTGTTTAAGACTATAATTAAATGACATACCGTCCCTCTCCATCCTTGCAAAAAGGGCAGGTACAGGCTTCTCTCCTGTTGCGTCTTCCTTGAGGCGGGGGGCTTATATCCTCATCATCCATGGCTGTGCTGTCATCTAAACTTTCTCCTCCTGTATGCAGTGGCTGTTCTCCTGTAACGATGGGGAAGAAATACTGATCAATGAAGCTGTTAAAGACCTTTTTCTCTTACCATTTCTGTTTATTGAAAATGGGATTAAAATGAAGCTCACTCTGTAATTTAACTTTCCTTTATAAATTTAAGTAACAGACTGCAAATGGCTAGATAGCCTATACCCTCAGACCTTACAGCACAAACGTAGATGTTCTGTGTCAACACCGATGCATGCAAGGTATGTTAGTGCTTTAGGAGGTCAAATTTTACGCATATGACGTGATAAGACAACCTTATTAATTCCCAAACAATAGCTAGTATTAGACAAAATGTACACTGGCAGAAATATAAGGGTTTAGACATCACAGCAACTATTTATGATGGGAGGGGTCAAGTTACACCCTTATGACACAGAACCTTCAACCAACTTTAATTACGGCTGTGTGACCATCATCTATGCAGCATCATTACCGAGCAGCAGGATTCTTGAACACTAACAAACATACTGACTGCACAAACTCATATGGAGTGCAGTAATGGGCTTGGCAAAATGACAGACCAGTTGAACTGGTTAAACCAGAAGGCATGTGACACACAAAGAGCAAGAGACCAGTCTAGAAATACAAGGTCCCCTGTCTTTCAAATATCCATAAAAATACCGGGAACAAGCACGTTTTAGCAAATGGCTTAGCTAATATACACAGAGCCCATAGGTCTAGTACTGTACAAATACTATGTACCAAGTTAAGTATTTGTCTATTAGCCTTACAGCTTCAGTGACTTCCTAAAATGGAAAAGTCAAACAGCCAATAATCGATTGTGTTTACATGTACTGATACAGTCACGCATGACGAGTGCGTCTCCATACTGACAAGGCCCCTCTTCAGTAAGCTTCCTCACAGACAAAGTACTGCTCCAGGATTTGAAATACCATTACCATACCATAAACTTTATAACATTTTAAAATCTGAGCATTCCATACAGTTGACTGACCTGCTGGGCTGGCGATGGTGATAGGCACACCTTGCAGCTGGTGCATCTGCAGCCCTGAGCTCCCAAGCGTGTTGAGATTTATAGTCTGGATCCCAGGGATCTGCACAGTGTTGACAGACACTCCTCCAGGGGCAGAGGTTCCCTGAGGCTGACCCAGCTGAGGAAGAGACTGCACTGGGGCCAGTGTGATCTGTGCTCCAGCTGGACTCTGAATCTGAATGGTCTGCCAGCTGATCTGGCCATTGGGGCCGACGGTGCGCAGCAGGATTGGGCCTGTGTTTGGCATAATTTGAAGGTTTTGAAGCCCTTCCTGGCTGAGTGTGGGAGCAGCAAACACCTGACCACCTGCAGTTGTGACAGTACCCCCCTGGATGCTCTGGAGGGGTGTGCCACCTTGGATGACCTGTTGAGGCTGAATAAGAATCTGCTGTGGCTGCTGCCCTTCTCTGTTGTCTGGCTGTATTGGGACGCCCAAAGAAGGTGCTGTGTTTTGCTGAAATGTACCTGTCACCACTGCACTGCTGTTTTGTGTTTGGGATATTCCATAAGAAGAGGTCGCCTGTGTAGTGGCAGTGGAGGCACTTGTCATGTAAGCTACCCCACTGTTGGAAGACACTGGTTGCTGTGATTGCTGCTGCTGTACAAGCTGGTTTCCTCCTGCATCTCCCCCACTGTTTGCTTCTCCACCTTGGCCAGTTGATCCAGCAGTGACAGGCAAAATAGTGATGTTTCCATTTAGAGATACGGGCATATTTGCCAGGAACTGGGGTTGGTTTTGTAAAACGCTATTGCCTAAGCTTATATTTTGTATTGGGATAGCTCCCTGAATGAGACCGGGCATTGTTAAGATGTTTCCTGAAGTACCAGGTCTGTTGGCTGCAGCTATGATCTGCTGGCCATTGGGAGAGGACACTATCTGAAACTGCTGCCCTGCTCCTGTAGCAGCAGGTACACCAGAATCTTGCTGAGAAGGAGCAAACTGCAGTGGTTGGCCATCAACTGTCTGAAACTGGGGAAACACCTGGTACTGAATGTTGGGCATCACACCCGATATGGTGGTAAGCACCTGTTGACCCTGCAGTGATGGAGCCTGAGCTACTACATACTGCTGTGGCTGCTGTTGCTGTCCCTGAGTGCTTACAGCAACTGATGATGGTGACAGAACCTGTCTACTCTTGCTTGTGTCACCTCCTGTCATCACTCCTGTGGAGTCGGTAGTGATTGTGTTGGTGCCTGAGGATGCTTGAACACTGAGAGGGATAACTTGCCAACCGTTGGCACTAGAGGTGAAAACCCCTTGGTTTAGATCAAGCTGTTGCTGCTGATTTTGCTGTTGTTGGTCAGCAGGTGAATCGTTTTCTCCTGGGGTGTCAATTCTACTGCATGTGGCTGCCAACAAGGCAAGAGGAGATGGCTGCTGTGAATCCTGAAAAAAGAATTAATAAACAGAAAAGACAAATGTCAGTAAGTAAAAATACAAACCTAAAATAGATACTATAAAAAGCAGCAAATGCTATCCAAAGATAATTCGAGATATTTTAAACTTATTTAAACAGTTCAAATGTGCAAATAGAAACAATAGTATGTAAGCCATGATAATACTAATAGGTAATCAACTGGATAAAGTAAAACTGTAATAAATAAAGCATGGCAACACCAGTGATGTTTAATATTTAATGGTGATTAATAAAAACTGCAGAAGTTTAACCTAGAGATTATGTCCAAATTTTTTTCAGCCTGGATGCAAAAAAAGACAAGATTTAACTTAAAAAATCCAAAACTTCTGATATTAAAAGACACTTGAATTAATCTCATATCAACAACAGAAATACTGTTTGTTAAGAATATTGTTTGGCTGGTTTTGTAAAAGCAAATGTAAACTAGACACACTGCAACAATCCCTTAACTCTTTTCAAAGGATAATGCTGCCTCACTGCAAGTTTCATTCAAGTATTTTCCCAGGAGTGGGCTAGAGTGAGTAGTCCAAGGGGAAACAGGGTGGGACGACATGGAGGGACCACATTTTCCCAGAGAAGCGGCGGGCTCTGCTTCCCCTCCCCCCAAACCCACCCATCTCCCTCCCACACTTTATTTTGCCCTATAAAGTGACACACTCCTCTAGCCACCCCCTCCAAGGCCAGCCAAATGGGCCGAGCAAAATGCACATGAAGTGCCGGGGTTTGACGGGAACACCCCGTGTGGGCGAAATTCACCTGCCCATTCCCCACCCCGGCGACATGTGCTCTGGAGAGAAAATCAACAACACGTCCGAATGTACACTCTAGACACGAATATGCGAATTAAAGTGTAAGACCGCTATCAGCTCCAGTGGCTCTGAATTAAGAGTATGGGTGATTCCCAACTGTGAATCACATTTCTTGGCTACAACGCGACTAAATGTGCCCGGTAAACCTACTTGTGAATTTGCGTTTCGTTTTTGATTGAAGCCTCCACCGCTCTCCACAGCGGCCATTTCACCCTGCTGCTGATCTGCGGAAGAAGAGTTTGTAAGATCACTTCTCAAAGTATTTCCAAGTTACTTCAAAAGACCACGCAACAACTACGGTAGCCCTACTCGACACTGAAAAATAAAGTGTCTTCTTGTGGTCAGCACCATAGAATTATCCACGTTAGTAATTTAACGATTTACACTGAAGCAGTCAACAGAAGAAAAGCAAGGAAATCCATGCCACAAGTGCTCGAAGGGCCAGCTAGCTTATTTGCTAAGCTAACATGGACTCACCACAAACAAGTTATGTAGAGGAAAAAATGCTACCAGCTTAAGTATGGAGTCCGAATACATTAACCGCATTACTAAACAGTATATTTAGTAAGTGTGCTTACGGGAAGTACGTAAATATACATTTGAGTGTAACTGGTCGTGTCATTTAAGAGCAGAAGTTACGTTACAAAGTTGACCTGTTAGCTAGCTTACGTTAGTTGCTAAATGTTGTTAGCTAAGCACCGACAATTAGCAGTTAAGTACTTCTAAAAGTGCTTGAGACGATAACCAAAAAACAATACAATGTCATACTAACAAAGGTGAATACGTTTAAAACTGTGTACCTTCAGTGCATTTCTTAATTTTAACTTAATCCTTCGCTCACAGCATACCACTGAGTAAAAAAAGTTCACTTACTGCTCATAATTTGAAGACGGGAGGAGTTTCTCTTGTCTTTTTTCGGGTTGACAACTTTTCACAACTTCACACAAACTTGACGAGCTCCCCCTATGGAGGGGAAATACGGGTGCGTTCGATTTAGTAACCAGCGTATCGTTACAACTTCTTGTACTCCGGACATGGAGCAGTTAACCCTCTGGCTAATTTAATTACACACATTAACTTATGATAGATAATTGATTTTTATATATAATTTTCAAGGGCTTTCATTAGCGTCTCACAATTCTTAATCGTCTGTCACCTTGTTTCTTTTCTTTAAAACTTGTATATGTATTTATTTCCAGGATAACAAGTACGCCCATAGATGAAACAGACACAAAAGATTACATTTCAAGTAAGGAATTAAGTAACAAATACTGCTTTCTTCAGCGGGACGGTTAGTGTTATGGACACTGTAACCCTCATGTCTTGGTAACCGCACCATTGCACCGCTCCGATACTGTAAATGAACGCACCCTTCTCCGAGCTACGTGTGAAGGATTGCTGTTTTGCTCCAATAGAAAAGGACTCTTCTGCTTCGTATGAGCAATCGACCAATCTAATTGGCCCAGAGGCGGAGAAATGGGCGGTACCTAGCATGGTAGGTTCCACCACTGAGTATGATTGACGTTGGGTTATCTGTTTTCTGCTTAAAAGGCGCCATGAGTAAACATGCTAATGCCAATAAACGTTCGGGTCTAGTTTTCTCAGAGTATCACTAACATATCATTACATAGTATGACGATCCCAAGACTTATTTCTTGATTTGAACACAGAGGTGGGGAAGGCGGAATGGGTATTTAAGTCTTGCCTCCGTGGCCACTAGCCACTCCCTGGTGGCGCCCTGTGGGCTGGGAAACGTGGAGGCGGGAGGAGTCGGTGTGTGGGGGGGAGAGGAGACCCCATCCCAGTCCCAGCTGTAACCGAGCTGGGAGGAGAACATGGTCTGCGTGTGGGAGGGCTTTTATTACTGGGTTGTGTGGGGGGCCGTCGGTGAAGCAGCACATGTGTCCATGTAAACAGGACAGAGGGTGGAGTCCATCCTCAGGCCAAACCTACAGCCACGGACCGGATCTGAGGCCAAACCCTCTGATCAACAACCTCAGCTGTCCACGACCTGTTCTCTGAGGTTTCCTGTCCTCAGTCACACACAGTGCACTGTTTCAATACAACATCAGAAGGTTCTCCAATCTGTGGTGCAAATACTGTAGGTCAGACCTGGGCATTGTAAGGCCCGACAGCTGACCCTAACTGGCCCACATGAGGTCATTGGCAAATTAAAAGTCAATGCAAATATATATCATCATAATAGACGTAACCAATACAACGCCACCGCTTTATTTTGAAGGACCTGCTAATTTACCGTTTTTTTCCCACACATACTTTCTGTGCTTGCATAAGGCTTATGCACTGATTGGTTTGTTGGTCAGTTTCAGCTCATGAAGATGTCAGCTAATGCCAAAAAAAGAACAACTGATTCCGAATGCAGAGTTTTTAACAAGACATGGACTTGAAAGTATTTCTTTACTGAAGTCAGAGGTAAAGAAAAAGAAAAGGAACTGTGATATGCAAACAAACAAAGATGGATGCATTCATAGGTTTTCATGTAAAGTTAATGTGGAGCTGGATTTGAACATTTTTGAAAGTCTTTTTGTGAATATTCATTAAATAGTTGTATTCTGTGCTCCACATTTTCATTTTATTATTGTATTATTGCATTTACTGTTTTTGTATTATAGTAAAGTATATAGAGAAAGATACATATTAAGGAGAGCTGCAAGTGTATTGATCCGGCCCTTAACAACTGTCAAAGTTTCTCATGTGGCCCCATAGGAAACTTAATTGCCCACCCCTGCTGTAGGTCTACTTTTGAATAAACTAGTTACAGTACATTTATAAGTTAAACAGAAATACAAAAATTAGGATGTAAGTATGATGTTCGTTATAAAGTGTTATAACACAGGTGTCAAACATGCAGCCTGGGGGCCAAATCTGGCCCGCTATAGGGTCCAGTCCAGCCCTTGGGATGAATTTGTGAAATACAAAAATTACACAAAGATATTAACTCTTTCCCCGCCAGAGCATTTTCCAGTGAGTTGGTAGCCAGCGCCAGCCGTTTTGGTCATTTTCACTAATCTTTGGAGGCTCACTGAAAATGTTGTGTTAGGAGTATGTGAACACTGAATACATCAAAAGAAAGAACAGAACTTCAACTTTTAAACACAAAAAACTATTTTATTCTATCTTTATTCGTTCGTGAGATATAAACATTTGAATATTGGTCATTTTCAGGAAAAAAATGAATTTTGAGCAAAAAGCTGAGAAAATTGCATTTTTTTCAAAGATATTGATTTTCAAGAGAAAACTGATTTCCTATTTACATTTTTGACTCTTTCTTATTTACCAACAGTAACACTGTCTTCAAAATCACAAAATAAAATAATAATAACAGCAATAATAGTAACAAACAGCTCTAAGATATCCCATCATTCCACAAAATGTTAGGGGAATCCACACCAAACTTTAGACCGAACATCTTGTAAAGCACCAGGTTCCTTCTAAACTTTGCACATTTACATACATCAGTTATAAGTCTAACACATAGTAGTTTAGCTTTTGGATATAAACACCTCAATATTCCTCATTTTCAAGAAAAAAAGAAACAAATGCACTAAATACTGTAGATTTCTGGCCTTTGGCTGCACCAGGTCCTCCTGTTGGACCAGCTGCTGTGTTTGATCTGTAAATAATTATATGGACATCTAGTTATTTATCTCTGTATGAATATATGTATTTATTTATTTCATACAAAAGCCAAATCCAACAGTGTCTTCCCTGTGTCCTGCTGACATTCTACAGCTGAATCTGTTCTGTGTCCTCAGTCTGAATCTGAACTCACTCTAACAGATGCAGACTAGCTTTCCTTTGTCTTGTCCCATGTCTGTATGTCTGTCTTCTCCTTGAATGTCCTCTACAAATGTCTCTTTTCTCTTCCTCCTGTCTGTCATTTTCTCCGTGTCGCTCTGTGCCCCCGCCCCCCCCACCCGCACCTCCGTGTCGGACCTGAGCCGCTCCTTGTTTCCCGTGTTCCGTCTTCGTCTCCCTCACCTTCTATTTCTCCGTTCCTGTCTCTAAATGGTTCTTCTGTAGCTCCATCATATATTGAATTGTCAGACTCTGTCTCCATAATCATCTTTAAGGCTTTTGAAACTGCGCGCGGTTCCTGCAGTCTTCATTTCCTCATTCAGTGACTGCCGCTGGATGCGTTGCCATGGGATACGGAGACTCCAGTGCAAAAACGTTAAACCCGGCCCGTCATTTTTCCGAAAAAGCTGCTTAATTGTTTGTTTTTGGACTAAGGAAAGTAATTCACATGATCCACAACACCTCCAACTACAGTATAACAGTGAAAACACGGATTGACGGAAAATCTCGTCATTGGCGGGGAAGCGTTGGGAAGCAATTGACGGAATATCTCGTCAATGGCGGGGAAAGAGTTAACAATCCTTTAAGTTCAAGTTCCACATTCGGACCAATTCAATCTCAAGTGGGCAAGATTCAGTAAAATACGATCATAACATATAAATAATGACAACTCCAAATTTTTCTCTTTGTAAATGTAAATATTTTCACGTATTTACACTAAAACAAAGCATAATTTTGCAAAAAAAATTTGAATAACCTGAACAAATATGAACAATCTGAAATGTCTTAAGAGAAGTAAGTACAATTTTAACAAGATTCTGCCTGGTACTAAATGTTTTGTGTATTTTTTATATTAAAATGTAAATGTGTAAATGATAAACTGAGGCAGAATATTGTTAAAATTACACTTATTTTTTCAGTTTGTTAATGTTACTCACATTGTTTTAAATGATAGTTTGTAGATGTGAACCTTTTCATAATGTAAATTAATTTTTTTTGCTCTTAAATGTAGAGAAAAGTTTGGAGTTGACATTATTTATATATTATCATGTTATTATTTTACTGGTTCGGCCCACTGCAGATCTAATTTAGCTGAATGTGGCCCCTGGACTAAAATGAGTTTGACACCCCTATGTTATAACAAGACTTAACTTTCTTAAAAAAATATAGATTGTGGAGATGTGGTGAGTTGAGAGAAATGAGTCATTATTCTAGAAACAGACATTTTACATGCTAATCTGCATATTTACAACCTAATTACTTCAGAAGAGGAAACGGTTCAGCCTTTCACTGTGAGATGTAACAAGCAAAAGGTATAGCTGCAAGCATAGGAGAGTCTACCAAGTACTTAGTGTCATGTAAATTTACTTCACCTTTGTAATTCAATAAATACAGTCACACATTCTTTAAGCCATTCATGCAGCCTTTGTGGTTACTAGCAGGGCCTTAAAAACAAACATGTCTTTTTCCCCCTCAAATCAGGTCAAAATTCATGACTAAACAGCTGAAAAGGAGCATTAAACTTCTTCAGCCTCTGCTTTCAATAGCACTAGTCTACAGTTTTATTTATTTATTTTAGAAATTATCTGCCTTAGAGATTAAATGTGCTAAATCTCATGTAGGCTGATTTAATAAGATGAATTGGAAAACAAAAGTGCTACTAGCTCATGTTTTCAAAGATAAAGTGTTATTATACATAGGCCTACTGGTATATGCATACAATACATTTGTAAATCTACGAGAGAGAACCTGTGAAATGAATGTATTGTAATGTGCAGATAATGTTTTGAAGTAGATTTGGTCTTTTTTTTTTTTATTTATTATTTATTTTACAAAATTTACTAACCTATCACCATTATCATTTTTTCCACAAAACACAACAAACATAGTCGTTATTTGCATGATTTTTGTTTTGCTTCTGGCACAAAAAAAGATAAGAAAATCCAGTCAGCTGCTGCCCCCTAACTACCACTTCTTTGTTTCATGTTATGGTTTGATCCAGGTGTCAGATTTACTAACTTATCGTAGTAAATATAATTCGATCCAAAATATGAAAGAATATCTTATTTGTATTTGTATATCAATGTGTGGAATTGAAGCGATATGGCCCACAGTGCTATTTGTTTTTATGGAGCCCCAAATCCCTGGTGGCACCCCTGCTGGTAGCTCTGAGTATATTAGACGACTAAAATTTGCTTAGAGATCTTATTTATGTGTTTGTGCGTAAGAAATCAATATAAGTGAGTCCCCAAAGGAACTTTATGTTGGTAAATGCAAGTTATGCAAATTTACAGGATTTCAGTTCTGTTGCAACATGTTGATGGTCATATGAACTATGTTTTCAGGTCAGAAATGTCCAATTTCATCACAATTAATGCTATATTTTCATGTCACAAATGGCCAAGTTATATTTGAACTGAATTTACCTGAAAAACAAATATTGTATTCTTTTAGATTCCCCAGTTATTCTTACAAGATTATATACTACATATCACATGTTTTATTTTTACAGGTTGCAATATGGAGTATGGTGCTGATCCATCCTGTTTATGTTACGTGAATACATACATTAAGAATCTCACACGTCACTTTTTAAATCAACAGTTTTCTAATAATAAACATTTTTATAAAGAAATAACAATTCTATATTGTTATTTACTGTTTAGTATGATGATAAACTATACAATAAATAATTATGATACTAGTTTTTGCACAGGGATCATTTGGGGAAATGGTGACATGGCTGCTGAGCATCAGTATGATGGGATCTGTAACAACCATGTCACATCCGTCCACTGCCACATTTAATGTTTTTGTTAAGCTGTTATTGTTTTAGAGCCACAATACTAACATTTATGAATAAGAGGAGAATTAGCAATAGTAAGTATATAAGTTTATTACTAATAAAGTACTGGTACTGACCAGATCATCATGGGTAATGTCACGTCTGTCCACTGTCACGTCCGTCCACCAGCAAAAGTTTTCACATACACGTGCTATTCAAAATCCAATATTTCTGAAAATATAGCTTCCACTGTCAAATAATATCAGTAGTCTGTGCACAAATGTATTAGCATTATTTCAACACAGTTCTATGCATTTCTTACAACTTTTTTTTTTTTTTTTTTGACAAAAATGGCCACTCATTTGTCCCCTTAAGTAAATTTTAGCCGTAGAGTATATTCCTTTTCACTAAAGTACATTGTCACATTAATAGAGGGTATGCATGTGACGTCACCGCTAGCGGACGTCACCGCGGTTCCGCCCACTGAGTGACAGGAAGAGGGAGATGGGTGACAGCGTTGGCTTCAGTACTGTCTAAACTTAAGAACAGTATTTAATCAAAAATGTGGAAGAGCTGTTGTGCAATTTGTGCAGGTTTGAAAAACAGTCAGAGCTATCATTTTACAGACACTGAAAGACAAAGAAAAGAGAAGTAGATGGATCCACAAATCCAGGAAACATAACCTAGATCTGTGGATCCTGTTTGGTGTCAGGTAACATTAATTTATGCTGTATTTTTGGGTCACATCTGACCTTAAATGACGTATTGTTTTGGCTAACATTATTTCTTAGTAAAGCTCTTGGTTTCATGATCAGATCTTTCATGGTTTTTGTCTTCATTTTGTGATTCTGAACCTTGTGCTCCTACATGATTAGTAAACTAACTGAAACTGAGGCTAAACTAGTTTTTCAAATACAGGGGAACTGGAGAATAAAGCTACGGCGTTATTAGAATATTAGAGCCACATGAGAAAACAAAAACACTTGCCACTACAAGAATAAAGTAATAAAATATCTATATACAACCCGTAATTTTATGAGAATAAAGACCAATACAAAAAGAATCACAATGTTATGAGAATAGTCATAGTTATAAAAAAACAAACAAACTCATAATTTAACAAAAATGTCATTTGTTTATGAGATTAAAGTCCTCATATTCTGACAATAAAGCCATAATATTACCAGAATAATGTGTTAATTTAAAAACAGGTGGTAAAAATCTCCTAATTTCCCAGAATCCAGTGGTCCCCTGCTGGTCCACAGTAGTAGTATCTGTGTTGTATAAAATACTTGATCTGAACTAGACGTAAATCTCCTCAGTACCAGTAGGTCATGCATATATTCACTGGGGTCAGTACACGGTCTACTGTAAATGCACTTTGGATCAGCTGGTTCTGGGCCCCAGTTTTGGACCCTGGTTGTCAGTCATGATGAAACTATGTTTATTTGTTTCAGGTCAAAATACCGATGATCCCCTACATCAGGGTTGTCAAACTCATTTTAGTTCAGGGGCCACATTCAGCCCAATTTGATCTGCAGGGGGCCAGACCCATAAAATAATAACAGTGAAAAAAGTAAAATTATATCATGATCAGGTTTACATCTACAAGGTTTCCTTAAAAATCCGAATAACATGAACAACTTGAATTGTTTTAAGAAAAAGAAGTGCAATTTAAACAATATTCCTCCTCCGTTTATCAGTTATCATTTACACATGTGTATTACAATGGCACAAAACATTAACCTCCTGAAACCCAGGAAATGTCAGCAAAGTACAAGCTTTTTATGTTTTTTATTAAATAAGTGCCTATATTGGAAACATCATGATGCAACAGTTTTTTCTGATGCAGTTTTAAAAAATTTTCATGGAATGTCCTTTGTGGTGGACAGTTTTCTTTTTTTTTCTTTTTTTTTTGGATAAAGTTGTGAAACTCTTGTCCATAAATGTGGATAGAAAACCCATAGCTGGGTTTTTGGAGGTTAAGTAACAGGCAGAATATTGGTAAAATTGCATTTACTTTTCTTAACACATTTCCGTTTGTTCATATTTGTTCAGGTTATTCACATTTTTTTAATGAAAGTATAGTTTGGTAATGTAAATATTTTCCTGTAATTTTACTTTTTTACACCAAAAAAACAAAGAGAACATTTGGGGTTGTCATTATTTATAGGTTATTATGATAATAGTTTACTGGCCTGACCCATTTGAAATCTAATTGGACTGTATGTGTCTGTATGTGGAACCTGAATTAAAATTATTTTGACACCACTGATTGTTAATCTCTTCATTTCACAAATTTATCCCGTGGGCCGGATTTGGCCCCCGGGCCACATGTTTGACACCTGTGCCCTACACCCTGGATGTCAGGATACTCCATTTCTGTCCACATGTCAATGTTCATGGACCACTTGTTCTTTGGTAGCTTGTACGGATCCATGTCCAGTCCAATTGACCTTCATTTCATTTCATATTTCACATGTTTACTGCTATACTCGGTCATGTTGAGCAGGTTGGTTTTTGCCACTCAGTCTGACTTAGAGGGGCGTGGCCCGGGGGGAGTGACGTACCCTCTGTACTCAAAATTTAACATTTGGAAACTACAACCAACCAGCATTTCTTGGCTTAAGTTTTCTTTATTAGTTACTCACACTTAGTAAAGTTTCAGCGCTTTTATTATGGCGGCATTTTACTTGTTGACCAGTTTAATTGGATTAAACCCTCATAAAGTCTACATGTTTTATAATCTGTCACTGAAACGTAGGTTATGTTAAAGTAATTATCGTCACCCACTATATGGAGTGAAACTCTTTTGATGTAAAACATTCATGTTATATGATTATAGGTTATGTTTAGATAAATGACATCATGATAAATTCATGATGTAGTCATACTGTACATGGTGGTGGTTTTAAAGGACACAGTATTGTCAGAGTCAGAGAGGCTGATGTTTTGCATCCGATCGACCCCAGTGTGTGTACGTGCGTGTGTTTGTGAGGTGTGTGTGTGTGTGTGTGTGTGTGTGTGTGTGTGTGTGTGTGTGTGTGTGTGTGTGTGTGTGTGTGTGTACGTGCGTGTGTGCAGGGTGTGCAGTAGCCTCGTCCCACGCTCACACAACTGTTGCCTGACATGAGATGCAAAGTCACTTCCCCCCTGTGAGCCTCTGCACAGAAATACCATCAGAGTGTCTGATAAGCTTCGGATGAAACCACCGACTTGTGCTCATGACTTAAAAACTGAAAACCAAAAGAGGCGGAATGCAGTTTGAAGTTGTCAGACACATTGCAGATACAGCTGCGACAACAGGAAACCAGAGAAAAGGCGCCGGTGCAACAGAACTGAAACCTGCGTCAATGAAGGTAAATCTGCTTTTCACTTGTTGAGTTTGTTCCATGTTTTTGCTTTACTCACAAAAGTGGAAAAGAAAAGTTTTCCAAAGTTCAGAGAGTCAGAAAACAACCAAATAATATGCTATTTATTTCTGTGTTCTAAAGACCATCATGAACATCCGCTGTTCTGATGATTGGTTTTCTAATCGTGAACATGGAACAGAATGTTTGGACTCCTACAGTCACATGCTTTCACCTGAAGAATCTATACAGATGTGTATTTCTGGTTTCTTAATGCCACTTCACATCATTTTATTGTTATATGTTTTTACTCTACTCCTTTTTATCTTGTGCATGCACTCTGTTTTAATTCCATGATTGGAATGTCAGTGTCATGTTTTGGTCTTGATGCATAAATGATTGGAAATCTGTTTTATTTCTATTTTGAGAGTAAATAATATACTTTACAGTTGACTTTATGAAGTGCCTTTATGCACTTTAATTTTGTAATATGGATAGAATAATAGGCCAACTAGTTTTTACCCTATGATGTAGTGAGCCTACAGAAATATAAGAGAAGATACAGTTTTCTAATGAATAGAAAATAACTTTATTGTCATTTTTACAACACGATGAGAATCAATTGAGCAGCATCTCAGCAGTCACAATAAATACATAGTGTCAATCCAATATAAGATAGTACAAAGATTTTGTATAATGACTTATTCAGGTATATTTTTTAATCATAAAGTTCTGTCAAATAGTCATAAATGTGATTTTTAAATTTTTTTTTGTGGCTGCCAAACCATTCATATAACTTATTTTCCCTCAAGAGTTTTAATGACATGAGACAGTTCATAATTTCAGAGCCTATTTTCTTGTGTTATTTAGTGTCAAACAAAGAATGTAAAGGAAAGGATCAGGTTAATATTATTAAGTGCAAATGATCTCCTGTGTCAAAATGTTATGATCAGATGTTTTTTAAGTCAAAATTGAAATATCTGTGTCTCTAGGTGTTGCTGTCCTGCATCAGCAGCTTTATCCCCACCATGTCTTGAAATTCTGAGTGATCTGAGACAATGGAGAGTCCAGCGTCCACAGTGAGGCGACGAGCATGGATCAACAGCAGCCGACAGTGGGTCACCTTGGAGGACCCGGACCCGGAGGCCCAGCCCTTCAGACTTCCATCTGCTTCTTTAGTGGATGATGACGTCTTTTCAGACAGTCAGTCCGATTCACCAAGTATGTGAAAGATGTGTTAGCTGTCTGTACAAATTAAGTTTAACCCAGAAAGACCCAAACATCCACTGTCAACCAAAACCATACTACTGATGTGAAATGTTTAATACCTGTTGATTCGCTATTCCTATCAATACATGTAAATAATTGGTGTAAAATGCAGTTTGTCATCTTTTCATGGTCATCAGATATGACATTTGGACATTCAGAGGCTCCGTGGAAACACTGTCATCTACAACATTGATTCACCAGTAAAACCCATGCAGTTGGATCAATGACAGTGGATGGAGACACTTGGTTCATGTTCACTTAATGATATATTTGCTGAAAAAGTCATGTTTTCTTCAGTTTTCTCTGTTTCTGATGTAATAACCCTCAACTTTAGTCTGAGCTTTTCTGAACATCTACACAATCAGTGAATTAAAAAAAAAAAAAAAAAAAAAAAAAAAACTCAATTTTTACTGAAAAAAAAAAAGCAAAATACAGATCATAATATTGTAATAAATGGTGAAAAATCACTTAAGAGAGGTTAAATAGAGAGAAAAAATGATTTGGGAACTGCTATAAAGGTGGCACTGGGTCTTTATGGGTTAATAATGATAATGGTTAATGTAATGGGTGACAGTTCTAGCATCCACATGGTTATGGATTTTTGCGATTTATCAGAATTAACTCTAAAGTGATACAGATTTAATGCTGAATCTCTACCTTTTTAACAGTAGCCCTGCATTGAAAGATTCCTGCTTTTTCTAACAGAATGCATGCAAATCTAATACGGATGTTTGTTATAAATAATTGAAAGAGCATGAAGATTTGTTAACTGTATGAAACTACTCATAAAGCAAACTGCTGTATGTGTGCAATTTCCACAGGATGCTTCACAGGAAAGATTGAGAGCTGGCTCCTCGGTTGTGGGTGAGTCAGATGCTTGACTTTTCTTTTTTTTGTTGTTATGAGATGATAACATTTAGCAACATGATCTTGAAGATAGTCTGACAGCCGCTGGAATCACACTCAGCAAACAACAGTAAGTACATAATGGAAACTCTCTGAAGTCAGGTGTTCCAGGAAGACCAAGAAGACACTGAGGTTAGGCAGCCACAGTATTGTTTTCCCCTCAGATGGTGCATTTTTTTTTTTTTTTCATATGGAAAAAGAATGCAATGCAAGACTTTACTGTTGAATTGGTACATTTGCTCATCAGAGCTTTGCCTATGGTGAACAATACATGACATGGTGGTCAAGGCCATCAAAACTATGAAAGGAAGAATGTTTTTTAGAATGTCCCTGCGGTTGAGAATAAATTAATTACACAACTATAAGGAAATAACAGTTTCGTCTCAAAGAGGAAGGGGACCAGCATATAAACCACATTATTTTAAGTCTTTTATCAGTTAAAGGAAGCTGCACATCAAGTTAATTATGCACATGGTGGTATTCAGAATATTTTCACAGAGAGAAAAAAAATGTAGCACAACAAGGGGCGTGATGAGGATGCATTCTCAGAAGTCAATATGAAAATGACCAGATTGGTTTAGAGGTGTTGACTTTTATTTTGTTTGACTTGTCAACACTTTAACAAGAGGAAGTCTATTCGTACTGCTAAAGCAGCTTGTACTGTAACTAGTCTGCCTTAATGCTCCATATCAAGATATCTATGCAAACACAAGCTGCCTATTTGACCAGCGAAGCACGCAAATGTTATTAACTCTATGTGCATGTGTTGATATGTCTTTCAGGTTGGAGTCAAGCTTGGAAAATGTTCATCAGCTGAGTTTTGGTAAGTATATGCTGAAACGATCTAATACCATGATGATGAATGACAATATTGCATTTGCTATGTTTGATTCAGGTTGTATTTTTACTGATCAGATTAAAATTAAAATATAAGTAACAAATTGAAATACACTTGCACATTGGCTTAGACATGAATAACCAGTGTGTCCTCTCGTTAGAGAAAGCTGGAAATTTTCATGATGACTTAAGTCTTGGTGCTGATGGTAAGTACACACACCACACCACACAATGGAAATAATGCAGGAAATGATCTTAAAGGAAAATAAGCAGCTTTTTTTTTTTTTTTTTTTTTTTTTTTTTTTTTAATTCTCTTCTCAAGCCTATACTTCTTTTGTTTAAGACTGACCTGCATGCCTAATTGCAATATTGCACCAAAATGTTCAGTGCTGTATGAAATGTATGTGTCTCTGTCAAGCAGCATGTATTTAGAGGAAGTGAATGATAGCATGGTGTTTCTTGTTATTGCATGGTTATGAATGATGTTGATGAAGTTCAGAAAAAATTTACAGTTTTTGCTTTCTTTGACATGTGATTAAATATAGACCGATACAGCTTTTTCAGGGGAATGCACCTTAGATTATATATGCATCTAAAGGACAACAGTTAAATGTACAATTATAAAATCTGGATAGTATTAGTTTTTATATTGTGGCAATAGGGTTAATCATTTGAGTGTATTTAAGGTGCAGGTAGGATATTAGGTGCACATTTTCACTACAGAAGCCCTCTCCCTGAAACTACATTATTTTATAAATATGACAGAAATTAATCCTGTATTCACATCCAGACTGGCAGTACATACAGTGCCTATAAAATGTATTCACCCCTATGGATATTATTCCCTTTTACTACTTTTATAAATGAAATAAAGCTAAGATTTAATTTAGCTTTTTTGACAAGAATCTACAAAATACACTCTCATATGTCTAAGTGAAAACAAACATCTACAGTGTAATGCCAATTAATTTAAAATACACCATGTAATTGTGTATACAGTTGCGGAAAAAATTCCTAGACCATCCCTGGTTTTCTTCAATTTCTTGTTCATTTTAATGCCTGGTACAACTAAAAGTACATTTGTTTGGACAAATAAAATGTTAACAACAAAAATAGCTCATAAGAGTTTAATTTAAGAGCTGACATTTAACCATTTTCCATGTTTTCTTGATAATAACCAAAATCACTTAAGTTCTTACATCACTAGCTGTGGCATTGTACTGACAAAAACAGTGCTTTTAGGCATTCTATGTTTTCTTTTCTGTCTGTTTTAGTCACATGATACACACAGGAGTTAGTACTTGATTGCATAACCATTGTTTTTGATGACTTTTGATGGTTTTGACGATTTTTTCTTTGTATATATCTTAATGTGATCAGACAAATATTCACCCTCTTCAAGTCAGTATTCAGTACATGCAGCAAGGAAAAACATTCAAGGGGCTCAATATTTTTTACTGGGAAATGTGTATGTGTCATGTTACAGGGATTATGAAATATTATGATACAATAAACAGGGAGCTCTGATTTTTAAGTTTCATTTTAGGAAAACGGTCTTAGTATGAAGAGCAAATCAACTTAAGCATAAATAAACATCTGATTGTTATCTAACAGCCAGGGAATTAACTGTCTGTAATGAATCTGCCCATAAAATAGTGTTTTATTTAATAATTACTGTACCATACGGCACAATACTCAAGTATATCAACATTTTCTTACACCCCTAGTTTAGTTTCAGGTTTCTCTTTTCCCGCTGGGTTTTTGGAGTTTTTCCTTGCCGAGAAGGAGGGTCTAAGGACGGGGGATGCCCGGGACATTAATCCATTTTCTTCATCTACTGTTTCTTTGACTTTTGTTTTCATATCCAACTAATCCTGTAAAACCCTGTGAGGCAACCTTGTTGTGATATAGGGCTCTACAAATAAAACTGAATTGAATGGGCTCTATGCACAGCCCCACTACTTCCTGAACTTCAGGTGGCTCCTTTATTTCCTGTCTTTCATTATTGGACACACTGATTATTCCAGGTGTGCCTGCTACTTGTTGTTGTGACTACTGATTAATTCGGCTCACCTGGATTAATCAGTGTGTCCAATAATGAAAGACAGGAAATAAAGGTGCCACCTGAAGTTCAGGAAGTACTGGGGCTGGGCATAGAGCCCATTGAGTAACAGTGACTGTCAAACACACCAGGCGTGACATAACAGTGACTGTCACATGGAGGTGTAGTGAGGCTAATTCATATATACATATCCATATTAACATGGGACCAGGTTTCCAAAGTACTTGTTAAAATGACATTAACATATGTATCAGTTCACAGTTCTGAAATGAGTTCTTTGTTTCAGCGTATGCACTGAATGGTGGACAGATTACGCCTGGAGCTGAGTGAGTAACCTTATAATTATGACATTGAGATAATGTTGTAAATTGCATGTTTTATTAATATGGATTCATATGTTTTCATGTTATTTTTCTGTTTTAGTCTCATTACCTATTTTCCATTCAAAGACATTATTCATTAAGAAATGACTGACGGTAAACTTTATCAAGAGGCATTTTGTATAAACTGATCTGGTATTTCAAAGCGTTCATCGTAACACCCCCAACTTAAGCCACATCTTTTCACTGATATTTTAAGTTGCTGGTTACAAAAGATAGCATCTATTTTTAGCACTCTGCTTTAGGCTCAAGTATGAAAACTATCTCATGGAAATTTTCTGTTTACTTAAATGCAAGTCATAATAAAAAATAAAAAAAAACTTGGATAAAGGTGACCACTGTTCTTTTTCTTACATCACTTTTCTTACATCGTGCCAACCATGAAGCTTTGCACATCATCCTTCCATCAAGCAACGGCGCAGCAGACTCACCAGCAGGTCAGTGCCAAACCTCTTTCTCAATGAGATGAGCAGATAATGGAAACTAAAGTTCTGCTGCAAATGATACTCATGATAATTTAAGTCTTACGAAGAACTCACAGGACAAATTACACTGTTGTGCATGTAAACTAGCCTATTATTACATGTATTTGAAAACTGCTGCAATTGGAGTACTATTCTTTCTTACATATTTATGGATGACTTGATTTTTATCTTAAGATCTTAAACATGCTGTTGTCTTCAGTAGTACCCCTCGTCAGCAGCTATGCATGCCATCACTAAGCCTGGGCCAGAGCATGGCCTCCAGCTGCCCCTCCTCCTCCACCTGCAAAACTTCATCCAGGTGAGGTCTGAAAACTTTTCACAGGTTTCTCAGCTGACTCATAACCAGGCTCTTGGCTGTTGAACAAGCTTAACAAGATGGAGCATCAAATATGTGCATTCCTCCCATTTTTGGCTTTTTTTCACTCAATAATTTAGACTGTTTTCATTTTTTAAGCATTTTTAACCCATAAAGACCCAAACATCCACCAGTGACCAAAAATCATTCACTGATATAAAATGTTAAATACCTGTTGATGCACTAATTCTATTAGTACATGTAAAGAATTGCTGTAAAATGCAGTTTGTCATCCTTTCATGGTCATCAGATATGACCCATTTGGATGTTCAGAGGCTCTGTAGTGAACCTGGAGACACAATAATAATAATAATACTAATAATAATAATAACTAGAAGCACTCGGAGAGCGCAGACCTCCGCCAAGGCTGATCAGTGGCC
This sequence comes from Sphaeramia orbicularis, assembly GCF_902148855.1. NCBI lineage: Eukaryota > Metazoa > Chordata > Actinopteri > Kurtiformes > Apogonidae > Sphaeramia > Sphaeramia orbicularis. The sequence continues at coordinate 37,034,337 of NC_043961.1, forward strand.
CCCCCCGTGGGCCCCCCCACCCCCGATCACCACCAAAATGTAATCATTTCTTCCTTATCCCATTTCCAACAAACCCTGAAAATTTCATCCAAATCTGTCCATAACTTTTTGAGTTATGTTGCACACTAACGATCAGTGCCCCCCCCCCCCATGGGCCCCCCCACCCCCGATCACCACCAAAATTTAATCATTTCTTCCTCATCCCATTTCCAACAAACCCTGAAAATTTCATCCAAATCTGTCCATAACTTTTTGAGTTATGTTGCACACTAACGATCAGTGGCCCCCCCCGTGGGCTCCCCCACCCCCGATCACCACCAAAATTTAATCATTTCTTCCTTATCCCATTTCCAACAAACCCTGAAAATTTCATCCAAATCTGTCCATAACTTTTTGAGTTATGTTGCACACTAACGGACAGACAAACAAACAGACAGACAAACAAACAAACAAACCCTGGCAAAAACATAACCTCCTTGGCGGAGGTAATAATAATAATAATAATAATAATGATAATAGTAATAATAATAATAATAATAATAATGGATTAGATTTCTATAGCGCTTTTTAAGGCACCCAAAGTGCTTTACATTATTGATCCATTATTCATTCACTCACACATTCACACTCTGATGGTGGTAAACTACGTTTGTAGCCACAGCTGCCCTGGGGCAGACTGACAGAAGTGTGGCGGCCAATTCATGCCAAACGGCCCCTCTGACCACCACCAAACATTCATACGCATTCATACACCAGTGTGAGTGACACTGGAGTTAAGGTGGGTGAAGTGTCTTGCCCAAGGACACAATGGCACATGACTAGGACAGAGCGGGATTGCCATGGCCGCCCCATCATCTTCTATAACATTGATTCACCAGTAAAACCCATGGAGTTGGATCAATGATAGTGGTTGGAGATATTTGGTTTATGTCCAGTTGATATATTTTTTGCAGACAAAATAATCTTTTTCTTCTGTTTTCTCTGTTTCTGATATAATAACCCTCAACTTTAATCTGAGCTTTAATGAACATCTACATAATGTCAACATTAAATATAGGAAAATACCTGATTTTCTCTTAAAAATGTAAAATACAGAGCATAATATTAGAGTAAATGGTGATAAATTGCTGAAGAAAGGTTAAAAAATAGAGAAAAATTCATTTGGGAACTGCCACAATAGCAGCACTGGGTCTTTAAGGGTTAAAGAACTCTAGAACTTTGAATGCTAAATGTGTTTGAATACATACTTTTTTTTTTTCTTTACATGCCCATTAGTGTGTCCGAGGTCCTGAAGATGTGTTCAGAAGATGCTGAGGAGACGCTGTATGAGCTGGGTTTCGGCTCCGATGAGCCACAGGTCACTGTTCGCATCCCGCCTCGTTTCTTCACCTTCCCATCTCAGGCACAGGGCATCAACTTCCGTCTCTTTCTGGACTCACAGCTGCGGCGGATTCGTGAGGAGGATCCCAGCCTGTCTCTTGCTAGTAAGACTATCAGTGTCTTAAATTTATCCATGAAGTGTACATAACGTGAACTGAAAGTGACACCACACCAACAGAAGGACTCATATTACCCCAATTTTAAAAGCCCTTCATTGGCTCCCAGCTGCTTTCCGTATCAGTTTTAAAATCCTGGTGCTGATCTTCAGAACCTTGCATGTTCAGGCTCCCTCCTATATTAGCGACTTGCTATGTCCCTATACCCCCTCTCGGAGGCTGAGGTTATTGGATCAGAACCTACAGGGGTTGGACAAAATAATGGAAACACCTTCACCTCAAGATGATAATGCCCCAATCCATACAGCTAGAATTGTTAAAGAATGGCATGAGGAACATTCTAATGAAGTTGAGCATCTCGTATGGCCGGCACAGTCCCCAGACCTCAACATTATTGAGCATTTATGGTCAGTTTTAGAGATTCAAGTAAGACGTCGATTTCCACCGCCATCGTCTCTAAAAGAGTTGGAGGGTATTCTGTACTTCTGGTCCCTCGTACTCGTTTCAGAACCCGAGGAGACTACTCTTTCCAGGTTGTTGTGCCAAGGCTCTGGAATGAGCTTCCTCTCTCTTTACATTCACTAGACTCTGTAGATGCTTTTAAGAGTAATCTTAAAACCCACTTGTTTCTCCAAACATTCTAACGACAGTAGGGGTTGTTATGTGACCATCATGTTTATTTTACTTTATACCTTTTTGTGATTGTAATTGTATCTCTTTTTTCCATTTGTATTTTATTGTTCTTTGTGAAGCACTTTGTGACTTGTCGTGTCTGTGAAAGCTGCTATATAAATAAACTTTGCTTGCTTGTAAAAACCTTCATCAGCAAGAACAGATGGTAAGACTGCTATTACATGTATTAAGGTCTGTTCTTCTGTTTTTCAGGTCGTTTCAGACAAGTGCAAGTGCTCACAGCAATGGCCAATGCTTTCTACTCCCTCTACTCCCATGTGTCCCGCACCCCTGTTCAGAAACTGGCAACTCCAGAATTTAACTTCTCCTCTCCAGTTGAAAAGATCGAACGCTTCAGGAGCAACATTCGCAGCGAGCCCCGTTCTCCAGTGGAAAGGCTAAAGGACACCGTCTCCAAAATGTGCCTCTACACAGGTTCTCCTCGTGGGTCAGACTCCACCTCTCCACAGCTGTCACCCAGTAAACAGCAAAGCCTGCCTGATGTTGTGGATATAATGTTGGAGAAAGTCAAGCCTGGGGTGAACAAGAAACTGGATTTGGAGGAACCAGATGATAGAAATTCAGCTATGGATGTTATATTCAACTCAGATGGTGATAAATCCTGCTACAGTTGCCAAGAAGAGCAAACACAGCTGACAGTTCGGAATACAATCGAAGCAGTACAGGACAGTGAACAAACAGATAAGATTGATACTTGTGAGAACAGTGTCAACCTAGAAGACACTGACAGCAAGACTCACAGTACTCGGACATCTTTAGCATCATCACTATCAGGAGAAACTGTGATAGAAGTAGGTCGTCAGTTTGTTTCATTTCCATCTGAGCGGAAATCAGACTCAAGTCAAAGGATGGCTGACCTGAAAGCTGTTGCCAAAGTTTCATATGATCTTATCTGCCCACAGATAGTAGAGAATGTGCACCAGGCACCTTTCAGCTGTCAGTACATACATGGTACAAAAACAAACATATTACCTCTTATATCCTCTGAGACCGAAAGCACAGATAGAGCATGTCCTATATCACACAGAAACCATGAGACTCAAACTGGTATTTCAGCAGCTTATGAGCAGTCATGCTTTGGCCCAGCTGATGTTTCCTCATTAGGGACACAAACACAGGTGGATACATCCCAAATACATCTGCTGGCTGCCAATTGTAGTTCACCCCAGTATTGCATCACTGTAACAGTAGAAGGGGAGGATATCTCTTCCTCTTCCTTGAACACACTAGATTCCAGTCATATTTCAACTCTTCCACCTGCCCAAACCTGTGAGGAGTCGACTGGTGACGGAAAGAGTCAGTACCTGAATCCAATGACACATCACGGCCAGGGGCACAACTCCAGTAATCTACAACAGGTTAACTCCTTTGAGCTGGAGGAGGTAACAGTCACTCTGCAGATACACAGTTTGTGTTAAAAATATAGTGTTGAATGATGTTGGAAATGAATGATGTTACAAAGATAAATTATACTGTTCTTGCTTTGCATTTATCCATTAGGATTTAGTGATGTTCAAGGAAGTTGTGTGGTTTGTCATCATTTTTTCTACAAAATGTATGTTCTTTGCAGTTTCATGCAAAGAATCCTGTCTTTTATTTTGTAGCTCATGATGCAGCCTCAAATGTCTAGCCAAAATCTAATTAATAACACACATTCTTATATGCACAGCTCACAATTCTTGATATTAATATCAAAAATACTAATAAAACATTAACTTTTCTAGAATTGATAGATCTCCATATTGGTCGAGAATAATTTTCTGATTTGCATCTTGTGTTTGTGCAACCTTAACTGTGTAAGATAATTCCCTATAAAGCAGGAAGTAAAACAACATACCATAATACTAATGCTTTAATACTGTCTCACAGATGCATAGTGCAGGAGAGGATGATTTTGGACAACCAGAACATGGAAGAACAGCAGCCTCACCACTGTCCACAAAACGTCAGTTCAAAGGTAGACTTACATTCTTGTTGGTGTTTATTTTTTTCCTTTCTTTTTTTGCAATTCACCCTTTAAGCGCCAAAGTTGCAATATTGCAACAAGCAACATAACTGAATGAAACAGACAGCTTTTTTGAAATCTTGATATCAAAATTGAATAATTAAAAAAAAAAAGAAAAAACCTCTGCCACCTATAGGGTTAATACAGTGCTCAGTAAATGTAGCTACTGCTGTAATGTCATAAGAAGTCTTGTGATAACAGGGTTGTTAAAATAGCTGTTTGTGTGGCCAGCAAAGTGCTGAAGTCTTTCATGACAATACTGTACATGCTGACTGTGGTTAAAGAGTTCTGAATGTGTTAAGAAAGAAGGCGTTGTCTGTAACTACTACAATGAATACTGTAACCTGAACATATTTAGAGGATTTTATTAGCACAACTAATTTAAGAGATTTTATGGTTTAGGAACAAGAGAAGGTTTAAGAAGAAGTGGTTGGTATTTCTTGATAGGTTTACATTGCATTATGCAGGTGAATTTATTACTAGGAACCAAGGTTATCATCATTAATGAAAACTAATGAAATGACAAAAACTAGAATTGAAAAAAACATTTTCGTTAACTGAAATAAATAAAAACTATAATTAAAAGAAATAATGATAACTAACTGAAACTGTATTGTGTGCTTACAAAACTAGTATGTAAAACGTATAAAAAATTATGGATAAAATTCCCTTTGTTTTTGTCTTTGTCGATGTCAGTTTTTAGCTGGCGGCACCATACGGCACTTCACGGTCTGTCACTTGTCGTCACTTGTTGTTTAGAGTCGGCTTCTCATCCCCACTCTACCTGGCAAGATGGAGACTAAAGTTGGGAGAAAGCAGCAGAGTCCTGTATGGGATTTCTTTGAATACGACGGCGAGGAAAATAAAAGATATGAAAAAACTAATACTAACTCTAATACTAAAACTAAATTAAAACTAAGCATTTAGAAAACAAAGAAAACTAATAGAGACTAGCAAACCTGCTCTAGAAACTAATTAACACTAACTGAATTAGAGAAAAAAAGTCAAAACTACATAAAACTAAACTATAATGAAAAATCCAAAACTATTATAACGTGCTAGGAACATACAGCACAGTGTGTTAATACAGGTCAGACAACCGATGCAGTCATGCAGTCATATATGGTGCAAAAAATTGTTTTATAAAGCCAGCTACACACAGAGTGATTTTGGTCCTGTCCCAGACCATAGGTGCCAAAACATAGCAATATTTTTGGTTGTGGATTAAAAGAAAATAAAAGAAAGAAAATGGTCATGGATTAAAAAAAATGATGTAAAATACAATAAAGAATGTGTAGTCTGAGACAATATTTTAACAGTCAGAAATTATGTTTGACCTTCTCACAATGAGAGGCTGCTACGTCAACTTGTCAAGTAGCAGGAAATCTGCATGAAAAGTCGTATTGATAAGCGTGACACATATTTTTACATAACATTATACAGTATTTCCAAGATGGCCTACATTCCCTAGTCACGACATGGTGCTCATTCTTCTGTTATCCCTCAACTTTGAAGCTTTCACTGTATGTATACACCAATCAGTCACAACATTCTGACTACTTAAATAATATTATTTCATTACAATGGTACCTTTCACTGGGTTGGATATATTAGTCAGCAAGTGAATATTTAGTCCTTGAAGTTGGTGTTGAAAGCAGCAAAATGAGTAACAGAAGGAACTGAGTGACTTTGACCAGGTCTATATTGTAATGGTGATGACTAGGTCAGAGCATCTCCACAAGTGCAGGTCTTGTTGGATGTTCCTGGTCTGCAGTGGTTAATACAAACTAAAAATGGACAAAGGCAGAACATCCCAATCTCAAGACCATTGAGCATCTGTGGGAGGTGTTGGACAAATAATCTGATCCATGGAGGTCCACTTCTATACTTCCAGGACTTCAGGGATCTGCTGTTTAATGTCTTGGTCCAAATACCACAGCACACCCTCAGAGTTCTGGTAGAGTCTAGGCCTCAGGTCAGCGCTGGTTTTGTGGAAAAAGGGGAACTTACACAATATCAGAATGTTCTTCTCCCATAAATGCTCAATTGTTTGAGATCTGGTCGTTCTTTAGATACTGTTAGTAGATACTAAACACTTCACACTGGGAATGAACAAGAAGATCTGGAGATGCTCTGACCCAGTGATTTGACCATCACAATGTCTCCCCTGCAAAAGTAGCTCAGATCCTTACTCTTGTCCATTTTACTGTTTTTAACACATCAACTTCTGAGGGCTAGATGTTTACTTCCTGAACATTTCCATTGTAATGAGATAATAAAAATGAATACCACTTTATCTGTTAGTGGTCACAATGTTATGGCTGATTGGTGGAAATACCATTTTTGTAACAGCACCATCATTACCGTCATTGTTTGGTGGACGGTACGTGCCAATGATATTTTATTAATTCATAAAGACCCAGTCACTGGCAACCAAAACCATCTACTGATGTAAAGTGTTTAATAACTTCTGAATCACTAAACATATCAATACTTTGAAATAATTGGTGTAAAATGCAGTTTATCTTTTCATGGTCATCAGATATGACCCCTATGGACGTTCAGAGGCTCCGTAATGAATGTGAAAACACCGTCATCTTCTACAACATTGATTCACCAGTAAAACCCATGGAGGTCATTCAATGTACAGTGGTTGTTGACACTTGTTTTTACATTCAGTTCATTTACAGGGTGGGGAAGCAAAATTTACAATATTTTGAGGCAGGGATTGAAAGACAGTGTATGACCAATTAGTTTATTGAAAGTCATGAGAATTTATTTGCCACAAGAAAATTGACATAATAGAAAATGTTTTTATTCTATGTGTCCTCCTTCTTTCTCAATAACTGCCTTCACACGCTTCCTGAAACTTGCGCAAGTGTTCCTCAAATATTCGGGTGACAACTTCTCCCATTCTTCCTTAATAGTATCTTCCAGACTTTCTGGTAATAGTTTTGCTCATAGTCATTCTCTTCTTTACATTATAAACAGTCTTTATGGACACTCCAACTATTTTTGAAATCTCCTTTGGTGTGACGAGTGGATTCAGCAAATCACACACTCTTTGACGTTTGCTTTCCTGATTATTCATATGGGCAAAAGTTTCTGAAAAGGTATGGATAATAGTGTTAGGTATGATTATGACATCAATATGTGTTTGGTTTCAAAACAATTGACGTAGTGCCTGCTGAGAAAAAACTAAATGTTGATTGTAAATTTTGCTTCCCCACCCTGTACATTCATACTGTTGCTGAAAAAGTCACATTTTCTTCAGTTTTCTCTGATTCTGATATAACCCTTAATCTGAGCTTTAATGAACATCCACATTATCAGCAAATAAAATATAGAAAACCACAATTTTCTCTGAAAAAATGCAAAATACAGGAGGTGATATTATTGTAAATGGTGATAAATCGCATCAAGTTTCAATAGAGAAAAAATCATTTGGGAACTGATATAAAAGTAGCACTGGGTCTTTATGAATTAAATAGATTTACTTGAGCTGTGGTTTGAGATTCAGTTGACATTGACCTCTGCATTCTAGTTTTCTAGCTTTGTCACATAATGGCTGTAGGTGAAGTCTTGAGGCTGCTGAACCCTCACATTTTGTAGGAGTCTTACCTGTGTGTGTCCTCGTGCAGGTGAAGTGGCCCGTGGTGACAGTGTGCAGTCAGACAGCAGCGGCTATGCAGAGGAAGAAGTCAGTCCCTCTCCTCGGATCAATGATTAATAAACTGCAGACTTACTGCAGCAGTGGAATGTCTAATAAGACTGGTAATGACATATAAGTTTTCCTTCAGGACATATTGTGGTTACAGTGAACATAACAGGCTGTGCATAAACATAAAGCTGTAAGAAAGCTTTGAATAAATGGTTTAATCCTCGACAGCAACATGTTTAATTCATCGTTTTATTGTAAATCAAGTACATTTGAAATGGAGCTCTTGCTTCATTTTTTTTTTTTTTTTTTTAAATTATGCAGTATTTGTTTACTGCTATAACATTGACTGAGTTGAACTTCTTAAATCTCTTCTGAAACAACAGCTAAGTTCCTTCTTTCAATAATCACATGGACAATACATGGGTCAGCATTCCCAGAGAATGAGGTCTGAGCTACAGAACAGAATGCACTGTGCACGGGTGGACGTGAACATACAGCAGGACAGCCTCCATTGTTCAAAAGGCATTATCCACACAAATAGTGTAACTTGATACTATTTGGAGACTTATTTCAGTTGAGTGTAAGGTGACAAATATGCTCCTACAACAAGCCATTACTGAAGCTTTACACAGAGACAAAACGGACCATAATCAACTCAACACAAAAACTCATAATGCTTCCTGTTAAACAGTAAAGTAAGGGATTCACAAACACTGGTTAACACAGGCATGATCCGAATCATGGGGTAACAACATTGAAACATCGACATATATTTAATCTTTATTTATCTAAACTATAATCCTGGAAGTCAAATGATTTTTTGCATGTTTGATAATTCATCAGTAATTCAAAAATGTAAATGACTTAATGCCGAGTTGTTGTTACAATGAAGGAATTTACAAAACTGCAAAGACACTGCATCAGAGATAGGGCAATAAATACACGGCAACATGTAAAGATTTGACATTTACCGCTACAATGTTGTCTGCAAAAGTTTGAACCAAAACAAGGACGACATTTTGAGATTAAGAGTAGATTTGACGAGTATTTCTACAGCTGAAAAGAATCAATACAAGAACTTTCTTGTGATGTTCGTACATGTGAAATGTCTGATGAGGTTGTTGAAAATATTCATAGTCATTTATGACTCAACACAAGGCTATGCCTGGCAGTTTCATGATTGTAACAAGGGATGACTTCCAAAATACTGATAAAACTAAAGGTGAGCTACTGATGGATTTCAATTGACAGTAATTCTAATACTAGATTTAAAAAAAAAAAAAAAAATCCAAATACAACTAAACAAAAACATCACAGAAAGATTTGGAGTCCAAATTCATACACAAGAGTTTTCATTTCTTATGTTGGCTCGTCCATAAAATGGGTCTTTAAAATGCTTTTCTTCTCATTTTTGGTCTGCAGAGTCCTTTTCTCTCCATGTTTCAGCAGCACGGCAGAAACTATAAATTTAAAGTCCATCCATGTTTAAGTGAAGCACCAATCAGTGAAGGTTTCACATTCAATATTTAAAAAAAAAAAAAAAACCTCTTTAAATTTGCACCTTTATGTTGCATCAGGGTCTGGCGGAAGGATATGGAGCTGCACACACGACAAAATAAAATGCAAAGTAACTAGTGCATTTTAATAGAATATTGATTAATATGCAACGAGTAAAAGATGCATGAGGTTTTGGGCAACTAAAAACATCATTGGCAACAATTACAAATCAGCATAAATAAAAAAGGGACTCCAGGGTTGAATTTATGAACAGAAGTCACCATTGTCAAATCTGAGGTAATTCAGGTTATTAGAATTCATCACAAATTGTTACGGCCATTTCGCCAATAAAGATAAGTGCCTCTGTAGTCCGTGCAATTTTTTTTCATGGCACTGTGTGCTGGTCTCTGTGAAGGAAAATGACAAGTCCTATCACTTCCCTCCAGCCATGATTTTGAGGTACTGAAGTGCATTGTGGGCTGCATTGGCACGAGCTGCATCGATGCTTGGAGCAAAGCCGTGGCATACCGTGATTGGCTGCGTAGATAACTCCACCAGACACTGACAGAGGCCACTCAGACTGCGTTCTTCTGAAACAACAACAAACAAGAATGTTAGTATTATCACTCAACATTGATGGGTTTTGTCAATTTGCTTGAGAGGCAAAACCTAGTCCTGTTTTTACATTTTTCTATTGATATTTGCTCTTACACACATTTCTTTTGGCTACTTCATTTAAATATATTGCTTTGATTGTAAACCGCATCCTCTGTGTAATACTACATTACATATATACCTATTCAGTAGTGATTTATTTTAACAAAATATTGTTATTTTTTACAAAATGCAAAGAAATGACAATGGGTCATGCCAGGTCAAAATGCTAAAAAAGAAAATTTTGCAAAGTGTTTCTAAAAATGATATGAACTCATGTCTTAAAATAAAAAATCTTCATATATGAGTACTTCAGTTTTACCTCAAAAATATCCAAGCCAAACATTTTCCAAACTTAAATTGGATTATTTTTACTTTTCATTTTCAAGGGTCACCTTTTTCTAAGCACATATTTAGTTACAAGCCATTGTCCACCTTCCCACAGGCTGAAAGTACAAACTGTGGCAGCATGCCACTGCCAGTTACTTCCTCCATATCTGATGACAATAACAGTAACCACACAGAACATCTGTGAGGTATGCTGCCATTAAAATCTACTCATACATGGAGTAAACATGACTGAAGAGTGATGTTTTCATACTAAAGGAAGCCATCCATTTAAGCATGTTTATCTCAGGCACAATATAAAGTGTAAGTGTGATGCTAAGGCAGAGCTGAACAGTTCTGGATGTGAGGTTACCTAGATCCAAGTAACTGACGTCAAAACGCTGTTCAACAGACAGATCAGTCAGTAAAGAGCAGAAGTTGGAGTCAGATGGTATGCCCAGGGGATGGCTGCGGAGCTGGAGGATCTTCTCTCCAGCCGAGTTGCGTAGAGAGTCCCATGTGCAGCTGAAGCCTTTACTTTTACCTGACTCTGCTCTACTCCCCATGTGCTGTGAAGAGGATGTTCATAGAGGTTAATGGACACTCAATCTTGATCCACCACTAAGATTTACATATTTACATCAGCTGTGTATCTTGCATTTTTTGTAAAATCAATAAAATGTGCTTGAAAGATCAATTGTGAATGGGACAGATGGGATTCCCTTCCATGATGTTGTGACGATAAACAAAACTTTGTGGATTGTATATTTTTAAAAATGGCACAGTGCAGTACACCTAAAGTTCATATCTGAGGTTTTCTCACCATGGTGAACGTGTCATCTTCTGTGTCAGCATCGTTGCTCGTCCTCAGGTCGACTGGGACATCATGAATGCGTGATAACATCTTAGCTGCTGCATTTCTCTTAGCTAGCTTCTTTGAAGTACCACTTCCTGTGAAGATTAAAACTGTGATTAATGTTGAGCAATAAATAACCACAGATTGATGATAAGTTTAACTTTCTGATCTTCATTCACTAACATTATGACTAATCAACTTTTTTACTCATTGCTTAGCAGTGGCTTTAACTTTGCTCCTGAAACAGCAAGATTCTCCAAGGTCCTTGGAGACCCATAAGAGTTTGTGATTTACATACAATTAGTGCAGAAAAAAAATCTGCAAAAAAATTGTATGTATGACACTTCTCATCCCTGGCAGCTAACATTTTTACTTTTATTAGGAAAATTTGCATTATAATAAAAGTACATAAACCAGTATTTAGTATATGCTAGGCACACACTGAGAAAATGAAACATGAATGTACCAATTTCCACAAATCTCTCTACTCTGCACGTCATGGTGAACTCCTTGCGGTGCGCCGGTCCAGATTCTTGGGTCACAGTGTACTCTGGCAAACGCCATCCTTTCTGCACTACCAATTCCTGCCAGATAAATCCATAGACATTTGCATAAACGCACTTCAGCCTACAAAAATATTAACACAAAAATGGAAAAAACTCACTTAGAATTGATTATTTGTTAAACTGTAGACTTCTGTAAATCTCACCTGCAGAGCTCCTACAGGGTTACATTCAGACTGCTGAGAACTACTCAAGGTCTTCATGTCTGGCTGGGAACTGCAAAGGCAGAGAACAAAAAAGAAACACAGAAGAGGAATTAATGAAACCACAGCACAGGGAACTCCATGTCATATTTATTTAATGCTTCATTGTTGTGCAAATTGTACAGGTCTGTCTACCTGACACAAAATTACTACACATTTTGTACAGAGATGTTTCAAACATCTACAGTGTTTCACGTAATATTTACATATTCACAAAATAATGATATTAAAAAAAGAGGAATTTAGATACAGAGACAAAGTGATGACCATCATGAATACAATTATAAACAGAAGTGACTCAGATGAAAATCATTAATTTATTAATGCTTGCATGTTGTGCATTGAAGTGAAACCATAACAAATGTTTTGAACAAGGACTGACCTGTCTCCATCAGCAGGCACATCAACACCAATGAATCCGTCTACTCCAACACCAAGTCCAGCAGGACCTCCAAGGCCTCCTTTGAGCATCTTCAGAGCAGCCTCAGCTGCTTTGTGCTTGGCTGCCTTCTTGCTCGGCCCTTGGCCGGTGCAGTTGATCTCTCCGACGGAGACACGGAATGTAAAGTTGGGCTGGTGGGCCTGTCCCTCGGCCTTCAGCAGGTCATACACTGGGGTCTTGCCTATCCGCGTTCCATACTCCTGCAGCAGACTGATGGGCGTCTTTCCGGGATTCACAGCCAGCATTTGCTCAATACTGAAAGACAGAGCGTACGGACTTATGGAGAGAAATGTTGATTAAAGGACCTCAAATCTATTTCTTAGCTATCATTGATAACCTTTTTAATGTTCTTTCTTTTGGATGTTTTTCTGGTAATAAGGCTAAAAAACCCTTTGTCATAGGCATCTCCTATCAGGTAAACTCCAGTTTAAAACGTCACCACTTATTCATAACTTCACATAAGCTTAACAAGTGGATAACCACACCAGCAGTTAAATCCAACTCAACTAAGGCAGCATAATTAGCAACATAAATACTTTTGGGAATGTGTCAAACAGTAAAATCAATGACTATACAGTGCCAAGTTACAATGAAGATCTTTGTTATTGCCGTAATGTGGTTATACCTACAGTTATACCTGAATGTGTCTGTGTCTCTGGACCCAACCATTATATCTGTATATAAACAGTAAAATACGTTTACAATCCAGTGACTGACCATGTACCACCAAGACTTAATCTTCACTGATGAACTCAACTACACTGAATCAACAGTTGACCCAAATGTGATACTGTATTTAGCCAAAGGTCTGTCAACACTGAAACTTCACTCTTCGCAAGTCGATTTTATTTCATAGCCAGCTAAAGAGCACTTGGCCTAAACTTATCTTTGTATTATTACAGTGCAATAAAAGACTAATGGCGTATGCCAAAACACAAGTATAAAGTAAACACTGATAGTGCTTATTTAGCCTCCATGCTATGCTAGCTTAGCCCTTCTGCAGCTTCACCTGGAGCACCCGGAGTTTCTCTTCCAGCTGTCCGATGCTGTCTCGTCGTTCATTCCCTATTTCACGCAGACAGAGCCGAACGGTTTCGGATGGCAACTCCCCCCACCTTAAACAGACACCTGCTTTCATTAGACAAAGTTTTCCAACACAGATAACAAGGTAACAACATGTGAAGACTGGACGATTTTCCTCCGCTCAAACAAGACGTAGCGGAGTGCGTTTTGGAGCGTACGTATGACGTGTCACTCACTGATTGGTCTGACGAGCTTTGGATAGTTTAGTTTGTACACAGGGAAACACCGGTGCAGATCTCTTTTCTTTTCTTTTCTTTTCTTTTCTTTTCTTTTCTTTTCTCTCAGTTATTAGAAAAAACGACATTCTCCGTCTTTCTCTTCACTGTTGTGTTCACTTCAGTGTGTCTATTGGCATGTTATTAGTAATATTACCAGAACATCAAATTCCAACAATAATAATTCCAGTTATTTGCAACCATTTTTACCGAGGAACAAAAGCCATCAGCCTTCCATAAATAAGGCAGTTATATTAAAGTTAACTGGTAAATTACTGACATAGGCGATAATATTTTTCTGTGAACTCAGAAGGCTCATTCTCAATGTTACCAAGTACTGTACAGTGTTGTTTGTTTCCCCTGGACATTCTTTACATTTCTGAAAATTAGTGAGGAATTTATTTGTTTGAAAAAGGTGATGCAAGCATAAACAGACCGGTTTTTGCACCGATATCTTCCCTCATTTTCCTTCACCTAACACTCATTCTAATGAGTGCATCCTTGATGGAAGAGCTCCCTCTTTTAGTGTGTTCATTTAGAGTTTTGTCAACAACTTGCACACATCTATTTCTTGATCTGTGCTTTCTTCCTTCAGTATCCTCTTCTGTGCTCCTAGTCTATTTACCTTGTGCATCTTTATTGTGGTTTCTTCTGTTTTCTCTTTTGGTTTCAGAATAATGGCTCAGTGGTGAAGCATATTCATTGTTGACTAAATTCTATCCTTCCCTTCTCTTTTGTATATGTAGCTTATTCCCTGCCTTTGTTGTATATTTTCTTTGTGCCAAATAAAGCAAAAACCAGAAAATAGAATTAAACACCTACTCCTGTGCTTAAGTAAATAGTACAAGACTAGTCTTATTTTGGTTTGTTCACTGTTTGAGCAGATAGTTATTGTCAGTGCAGGGCTATTTCTGGCTGCTACCATGTAATATTGTTTGGTTTTGGTTTTGGTGAAGTTGTTTTGCAGGGTTGTAATGACACCATTGATCCAATAGAGGACGACAGTCAGTCATTAATCTGCCCCCACTGAAAACACCTCTGCCACCTGCTATGTCCACAACACTCCAACATGAACACATACTCAAGGTCATTGATTGGGTTGACTGACTTAAATCTAAAAATTTGGGTTTGGCCTGTGACATATTAAAATCAGTGCTGCATATCAAAAAATATATTAATAATACAATGAAGTAGTCTTTTTTCCATATTACAAAGTAATTTACATTATTAAGAAATGGAATAAGGCCATGTGATTAAGTTGGCTAACAAATATTTTGTCGGGAAAATGCAAATTACAGTGTTGAAAATCAACAAAAAGAAATTAAATGGTCATCCAACAAATACCAAATGATGATGAAAGAAAATACATATTTAGTACCCATTTGACAAATTTTGTCTGTAAATCGTTTTGATGTGAGGTTTAAGGAGATTTATGCAAGCAAAAAGCGAGATAATGAATTTAATTATAGTTTACATTAAAGACTGACATCTCTACTTACTTTGGCAGAGTATCTCAGTTTTGTATGGTTTCCTTTCCCTTAGTGAGTATCCACAGGAATCGCCCTACCCCTTAAAATCTTTGGACCCGAGGCTCAGGATCTCCTGCCCAACTTATATAGCAGAACTTCTATATAACATTTCAGTACTTTTTCCACCTTTCCATCATTTTCTTTATTTCTGCAGCTTGACAATTAATCCCACGATGGTTTGCTCATAAACCCCTGTTGGCCACTGTTGAAGCAGAGCTTGGATCCTGATGGCTTCATTCACTGGCAGCAGTGTGTCAGTGCGGATAAGCACTTTTAGCCAAATACAACACAAAGTGAACTGGCCATGACAATGAGTAAAGCTGTCTTCTACTTGAACTTTAAAGCCTACAATCAAAGCATCAGTATTTACCATTGACCAGGGTGTCCCCCTCTTACTGCTCATGATTCATAATATTCATACTTTCAGCATTGATTTGCCTTGTTTCCTGGGCCTTCATTTGTCAGCTTGAAAGCTTTAATTTATTGGTCTTTAACATGATAATGTAAGTGTTTTTATTGAGCTAGTGGTTAAATCACTGACTGAATGAGATCAGAAGTGCATGCTGTCGTAGCAGTCACAATATACTTCATCCTAAATGCATGCACACAGAGACACACATCCCCTAACACACTTTACTTTTCCCTTTCTTGGCCTGGTGTATGTGTGGTTCCTCGGTTGCCAAAATCATCAGTAGATATCTTCAACCATGGAGCTGTATGAATGCTCTTTTTCCCCTCCTTCCACAATATGATGTGTTTCCTTTTTTGTGTGTGTTTTGATCCTTCTCTTGCGGCCAAGCTGTGCTGTGGTGAGGCACGGGTTCGAGTGGCGCTCCTGTGTTATTTTTGGCAGCAGCAGTGGTTGGTGGCTGTTGAGGAGAGAGGAGACAGAAGGGGGATAGCA
Source organism: Sphaeramia orbicularis (assembly GCF_902148855.1). NCBI lineage: Eukaryota > Metazoa > Chordata > Actinopteri > Kurtiformes > Apogonidae > Sphaeramia > Sphaeramia orbicularis. The sequence goes on from NC_043961.1 coordinate 37,050,465, forward strand.
TGAAGCCCAAAACCGAGGCTGTTTAAGGGATTTCTGTCTGAAGGAATTGCTTTGTAATGATCAGAGGCTCATTATGGATGTGTGCGTGTGTACACTCATGCATATACACACATACACAGGAAAGGCTGGCATGCACATTTAACACTTCACAAGCACCTCATATACATCTTCTCATTTATGGCCCACACACTCACTGTTGCTAAATAGCTAAACATGTGAAATCCCTGCTTTTGCATAGAAACACCCACATCTGTGCATTATCTAAATCTAACGGAAAACGTAAATATTTGGCCTCATTTTTGTGTTTTCATTACATTGGAACTATTTCTTTGTTTGTGCCTCTTTGTTAACGCTCTCTCTCCTCTGTGGGAGTCACACTGCTGCCTGCCCAGGCTACATGCAGTGTCAGACATTGATGCTCCTCCCTCTACGCTTCTGAAAACACCATTTGAAAAAGATTTTCTCCAACTCTATTCTTGGCCACAGATCAAGAGAACATTATTACTCTACTTTATTTATTTATATATTGTGGTGGTAATGTGTGTGAATGTATGCGTGCATGTATTTATATGTGTGTGTGAGCGGGTGAGTGATATGTAATTGTGTATGTATGTGTGTTAACCCACAAAGATATTTCAATTTCTTCTGAATATTAAATAAACATGCAGCAGCAGCTTCAGTGAAGCGCTGCCTGCCAGTGGGTTTTGGGTTGGATGGGTGGTGGTGCTGGTGGTGAAGGGGGAGTGGGGGTTTGTGGCCGAGGCTCTGGGGGGGTGAGGCAGCTCATGGTCAGGGCCCCCGCCGGACACACTGGCGCCTCGCGCTGGAGGACTTCTGAACCACCACACTCCTCCACCAAAACCCTGCCAACCCTGGCTCCCTGTTCCTGCTTCCAACCCAAATCACTCAGTTCTCTTTCTGCGTTTGACTCTCTCTCTCTTTCCCAGTCTGTCTCCCTGTCTCTCTCTCCCTGCTCTGTCTTTCCTCTGTGACTCCTTTCCCTTCTTTAGTTTCTCTGTTCAGTTGATCTTGTACTGATTCATTTGTTATTTGGCCGGGTCCACTCTCATGACTTAACCACTGTACATACAGATGCTGCCCTATCAGATTGTATGTTCTCTACCTTTTCTCTGGAGGGTTATGAGTTTTACATTTTCACTACGCATTCTCTGCACTGTCTCGCTCTTAAATCTCTTCCCTTTAAATGTTCCAAGGAAGTATTTAGTGGCTTGCGCTAAAAAAAAAAAGAAAACAAGAATGGTTTGGGCTGCATGTCAGTCAGAATACGATCAAGATAGTAAGCATTTTCAAAAGGAAAGAACAGTTTATGGGTGATCTATGTATTTGTAAGGATATTAAGTTATAATGGGCCATAAATTTTCTAATCTTTTTCCAACCATTTCCTAAGAACATATGGGAATTTTCCTTTTCATGAAAAAAACTTTGCACTGGAGTGAAAATCAACTAAGTCGTTCCTGGTTTGCTGTATTTCTGTCACTATAGATACATTAGATGATTCATTATTTTAATTCATGCACACTTTTGTTAATATTTATTTTCTAATTGTGATCAGTGATTGGCTAAAGTGTTTTATCTACACCTTATGGGCAAATGAAGTTATTCCAAATATCTTAGTTGCCCTACGGCTGTGTATAATTGAACTATGGATGTCAAACCTCCTAAGTACAGTGGATGTGTCTTTACGTGTCACACATGCAATTTTCTTAACTTAATTTTCCCCTGGAAGCAATTTGTCATCCGGAGGCCATTAAATGGGAAGCATATTATCTTTTTAAAGGGGCGCAGAGTCACCCACAAACCTCCCACAGTTCCTATAAACAAAATGGCCTCATTTAGTGGTGCATTTGGTGCATTGGACAGTAAGGGAGGATTCCCTTTAAACTTTAGAGGTGTTGCTATTCTAAAAAAGGTTTTGACATAGTAAACTGTTAGAAAATATGAAACGTTTGATGATGCAATTCACTCAAACCTCTGTTTGTTTGTCAAGGCTGAGAGGGTGGTCTAACCTCCATCACCACTGTAATAATGATTCAGATATAGTAGCACAGGGAGGAATGAAAGGGAGGAAGTTCTGGAGCAAGATGTAACTGTGTTGCATCAGTGAGGCTCAAAGGCGTGTTGCCAGAATGTGAAGTCAGTGCTACACATGTGAAAAGCAGGAGGATGCTCAATTATTCAGGCACATCTGGATTGTTTTGTACTTATTTAAACATGGTGCAGTTTCCTCCGCTAAAAAAGGTAAGTGATGGTTTAAAATGATAAGAAAGGTGGACACAAAGTACACCTGTGACTAGACTGACCTTTTTACCTCTTCTCCTCTGTTATCTGTTTGGTTTTCCTCTTGTGTTATAAAGCCTGACCTCCTCTGCTCTCCAGGTCATGTTATGGTTCACAAAGGTCACTTCACCTTTTCCCTTTACCAAGAAGCTTTATCTTGTTTTTCCTTATGACTGACTGCCGAGCCTCTGGGCGTGCTGACATTCTTCTCCCTTTCTCCCCCCATGCTACCACAGAGACCCACTCACACCTGCAGACACCTGTGCTTTTGTCCTGCTTCATGCCTCTCCCAAATCCCCCCGCCCTGCACACAGTGGTGGGGAGCAGCAGGCACCACGCCTGTGGCTATGTCAGAGCTCCCCATTGTTTTACTTGACCATTCAGTTAGCAACACATAATCGTAGGAAAAGGGGATTCATTAGGGTTTTGTTCAACACATCATGATGTTTTATCCTTTAAAGTTTAAAGAGCTGAAGTCTCCAAGAAAGTCGAAACTCCCTTGGGTAATTCATTAAGCATAAGTTTGTGTAACTCATCAAGTCTTAACTAAACACTGCATGAGTGATTGTTTCAAAATTGCTTCTTTATGTTGGAAATGGGCTGTGTGATGGCTTTAACAGGTGGGTCTGTGATCCTCTGGAACAACCTTTTTAGTCTTAACAAGTCTGTGTGTTGAAGTGATTTGATTTGTGCATACAGGGGCACAAGTGGGCAAACCATATGGAACAGATTGTCCAGCTTCTGCTTTTGCCCCTATGTGTCATTGCATGTATATTTTTCTTTTTATGACCTTATTTGAAGCAACACTTAATGTTTCCTGGCTTTCTAAATAAAAGAAGTAAAAATAAAGTTAAGGCTATGCCACCACAACTGCTGAGGGAGTGTATTTAAAAAAGACAGAAAACACCAGTAGCAGCAGAGGTTTTAAAAGCCACTGACCGTCTTCTTAACCCCCCACCCTCTCTCGTTGGCCTGACACACCCTACCCATACCCGATTCCCCCTGTTCTCCTTTTATGTTGTGGACTCGACCGTGCGCCCACTTCAGACCACCATAAACATGTCGGTCCCTGATGACAGAGTCGGCCCAGGGACGTTTTATATAAATTGACCTCAACTACAGCTCATTAGAAGCCCTAAATTGGAACCATGCAGCCTGGGAAGTGTAAATGTTACAACAGGAGCGTCAGTAGTTTCAGGGGGGGTTCCAGCTGTACAGGTCTCTTCTTCACTTCTGTGAAACTTACAACATTTTTTCCACCTGGATTTCTATGCATCATTTTGACAGGCTCCTACAACTCTTCAGAACATTTTCTGAGTCTTTTGTTCTATTTAAAATGTTATTACAAAGGTCTCTCACATATAAACATTTTCTCATTTACTCAGACGCACAAAACACATCTGTTACAGGCACTTATGTAGTTTTTCCTAAAGCTATCTTCTGATGTAGAGTGGGCAGTCCACCCACCTCAAGTATTTTTATTAGTCTGCAATAGCATGAATGACCTGACAGGAAACACAGAAGCACGGAAAGACAAGCAAGTGCCACTTGCCGTGACTTAAATTTGGGCAAGAACAAACACAGGACAGCGGCTGGAGTTTCAATGAAGGGATCATTTGGCTGCGAGTGGAAAATACCTGTTGGTCAGCCCACCTTTGTATATCCTCATCCCATCTTTCTTCCTGCATCCACCCTTAATTGGGGTCCTTTGTTTGACCGCCTCCCTCAATAAACAATACAACTGCAGCTCCCCTGTCCTAATGCCCTCTTCGCCTCTCTGCTGACTCTACTGGAGCATCGCTCTCAGTAATTACCCCTCTCAAACTGGAGAGTGGAGTAATTGTCTTGAGTGTAACTACAGTGGCTCCCTGAAAGGGGGTCATTGTGTGCAGCTAAGACTTCACTTCAGTGGATGGCTTTGTTTGTGCAGCAAAAGATAATGAAAGTATTTGCTTGGCCGTGCGAGGTGGAAATATAGTAAGATATGAAAAGAATGACAGTGAGTGAAGAGAGGTGAAGTGAGTGAGGAATGGACACGTGTGGCACATTGTGCTTCAAAATGACAGAACAACTGCTTTTCAGTCTGAGATCTTTGACAAATAACACCAGCAAATGAAATGATATGGAAATTTCTTTACTTTTAGAAGCACCAAGAAATTGTCATGATTTCACACCATAACTCTTACATGTGTACCTTTTTGCTGGTTCCATGCTTTATCTCTATTTACAGTAAATTAAAACCCACATTTCACAACAAGTCAGAAAAAGTAGCAGTTCAGTTCTACCATGAGAGAAATTTATGAACGAAAAATGAAGCTCTCATGTTTATGTTTCTTTTAACTAAAGCAACATAGACATTTTCCTCACTGTCCAAAGTTACATCAAATATAGAAAATACATAAAAAAAAATTAGAAAAATAGCACACCTAACAATAATCTATATATTGTTGTAAATATATAGTCTTTGCAAACAAGGAAAAGCCCTTATTAATTACTTTGCCAGGTGTGGAAGACTTCACAATTAAAAGATTATATAGAAATAGTTTACACGCACATCTAACTTCAAGATCTATAAATAAATCTTTAAAAACATAGCCCCAAACTCCATGTTAAAACTAATAAATAGAAAAAAAAATCTTAATTTAATGCATTCTATTTTCTTTTTTTTTTGGCCAGCTTCAACTATCTTGCATTTATTCAGGCACTATATTTCCTGCAGCATGCAGGATCATCTTCCATGTGTATAATTTAAGACATAAATTAGATTATTTACTGTATGTAAATATGAAATTAAATTAGACATAGTAAGAAGCAAACAAAAGTGAAATCCAAAACCTTTTTTTACAACACAATGTCTTTGGCAACAAGAAGCAGTAAAACTGTCCATTGATTGTTTCAAGAATAATGAAAAAGTATCAAAGTACAGCTGTAAATCAGATTTTTCTCAAGGCATGCAATGCTCCATCAACTCCATCCTCATTCTAACCCTAAGTATTGTTCTAAAACTACTTTCCTTTTGCGGCCTCAGAGCTCTTTTCCTTCTGCTTTTGCAGATTAAATTTCCCCAGTGGTTTGTCTCATTTGAAAGGCAGAATATGAGTGTAGGCTACAAAATGTGCATGGGCATGTTTAGATTAGTGTCTTTATGTCTGCATGCAGGTATATCGTAGTGTGTGCTTACATGCATGTTTGCATAAAGCATGTCTGTATATTTGTTCATAGTTACTTCCATGCATGTGTATTTTAAAATATAATAGTTGTGTGTCTCTGTGTGAATGCATTTCAGTGTGCAGGCATGTACACTTCCGTGCTTTCTTTTGTTTGCATGCTTATATGTGTATGTGTGTGGTCCAGAGAAAATTAAGTGATTGCTACCTGCAGCATGCTCAGTCACTTATCATATTAAGTCTTTCAAAACATGGTCTGAAATCCTTCGTATTTGTTCAAATAAAACACTGTCTCTGTATTTTAAGGATGACTGTTTTGCCATTACTGACAAATGCACCATGTCTCAAAATAGCACTGTAAAGAACCGTAATAAAGTTAAATCTCCAACAGTCCACTGCTGCTCTCAACTCCATTAGGTGTGCCAGTTTTCTCATCTCCGTTGGTGATTGGGTCAGCGACAGGATTAGTGGGAACAGCGCTGGTGCTCAGCTCTGTGGTCTCTTCACTCCGAGGATCTGCATCTCCCTCCACAGCTACAGCCTTCCCCTGCAGTGCAGAATCTGCATGGGTCTTCTGGTGCTTGGACAGGTGGTCACTGCGTGTGAAGCGCTTGTTGCACAGTAGACAGGTGAACTTCTTCTCTCGTGTGTGGGTGCGCACATGCCTCTCCAGTTCATCTGAACGGGTGAAACGCTTTCCACAGAACAGCCAGTTGCAAACAAAGGGCCTCTCCCCAGTGTGCCAGCGCAGGTGGGCTTTGAGATGTGAAGCCTTGCCGTAGACCTTTCCACAGCCCGGGATGTGGCAGCTGTGGACAGGCTTCTTCCTCAGGGATGCAGCTGATGCACCCAGCCTCTCCAGCTCCTGGCAGTTGGGACAGTCACATGAAGACCTGGTGGGTGTACCCCCTCCACTGTAGCCTCCTGATCCCCTTGCAGGCTTTAAGCCCATTTGGCTCTCAATTAACCCTGCACTTGGCACAGGCTTGGGCTTGTACATGTCCTGAGGCAGCATGTGCTGGGAGGGCTGGAGGAGGTGTGAAGAGGAGCCCAGTCCCACAGAAGGGTAAGGAGCCGGGTTTAGGGGGGTAAAGTCGGTGCTATAACTGGGAAGCTGTGGGCTGAGTGAAGCTTGGGGTGCAACAGGCTGCAGGGAGGCCTGCAGACCCCCATCTGACTGGGGCTGGGTTGCTGACAACCAGTTGGAGTTGGGATGGACGTCCCACCAGGAGGACGTGGCATTCGCTGGAGCAGCAGTAATGCCGGGGTGGATGCCAGCCTTGTACCAGGAGCCATAGGGATGCGTCATATCCAGTGATGTATAGACACTGGTGAGGCAGTCGGCCGTAGCGTGGGCCTTGGACACTAAAAGAGACGGGTCCTGGGAGACTGAGGTCTGGAAAGAGTGGGAGAAAGGGTTATATTCTGAAGTATAGCCTCCGGCTGAGGGAGGGGGGCTTCCAGTGGGGGTAAGCAGCCCGCCGCCTCCTCCTCCTCCAGCTGTGGTGAAGGAGCCAGTGTAGGAGTCCGCCAGGCCACTACCGTCTGCGGTTCGCCCGTTTTTAGCTGTCTGAAGGTCAGAGGTCATGGTGTAGGGCTTCTTAACTGGCGTAGTGCTGCCGGTCTTACCGGGTGTCGCTGAATCCCTGACGGGGCTGGTGCTGCCAAACTTGTTACAGGTAGCAGTTAACATAGCCAGGGGACTGGAGCCATAGCGTGTGTCTTCCTGACAAAGAGGAGACAAGGGGGAAAATGAGACTGTCTGTCTACAGGAAATGGCTGCTTGCTGCCGCTGCTTCTGTCAGTGTCAACTCTAATAAAAAACTTATGTCTGACTGCCACCGCTGGCTTTTTCCTGCTCTCTCCATTTTCAAAGTGGTCAGGCCAATTTCAAGCAGTGAATGTTTATGCTTGTGAAAGTTCTGCTCTGCTCAGCAGAGGAATTCCCTCACTCTTTTGTTTCATTTAAACCACTGTCTACAAGCTATTCTTAAATTGGCGTTGATGTTTCAAGTTTTTCATTTGCCCTCTCAACATGATGTGCATATACTGAATAACAATACAAAACCGGTGCATTAATTGTCAGATATGATTTAAGGAGCCACCATGGTGTTAGAAATGTTTGACAATGTGATGCTACACTGTGGCAAAACTTTCTTTCTCTGTTTTATTTGGTTTTCTTCATGATTTTTATACGAGATCATCTTGGTTAACCTCATGTTGATCATCAAATGATTCTAAATACATTCAAATTCCATTTGTTGTCTTGAGCTCCGCTGTGAAACAAAAACAGAAAATGTTTTCTTTATAGTGTTGTTTTTTTGTTTTGTTTTTTTTACTTTTTTTATGTCAAATGACTAAATCCACAGTGTCTTTTTACATTGTATTTATGGAAATATGTAATTAAAGTCACCATAATGTGGGTATAATTTTATTTCTATTCAGTCTGTGTGTTATTTTCAGTTTATGCTGGCACCGCTGTGTGTTAAATTCCACTCTCCCTGATAAGACCAGTATGTTACTGGATTATCTGAAACTTTGAGCTTTTAGAGCATACCATTACATGATCTCTTGTATCTATAACTGAAAACAATCTCTTAGCAGTGAAGCAGACCTTGTCTAAAATGATCTGAGTTTTCTTAGTTATGTTCAATTTAATAAATATGCCTAAAGTGAATGTAAAGTGATCTTTGCAAAGGTGTAGATGTTAACAAATAACTTCCACTCTACTGAGCAAAACTGTCAGCAAATCACCCTTCCTTTAAATAACCCAGCATCAGGAATAAAATCAGTCATAATTTTCCATATCCCATTGTGTCACGTATTTATATTTAGTCTTATGTGGTTTTTCTAACTCTTGGATGACTACACCTCTTTCACTCAAACTTCATAATAAACTGGATTTTCATTAACATTCATAAATGTCATAAATGAAGCAAGAAGTAGAAAAAAAAAAAAACAGATCTACTTACAATTACATTCCCTACCTCCAGAATAGATGCGGCCATCCCTGAGAAACAAAATCCTAAGGAAGCTGAGGGGAGTGGGAGAAGCGCAGCTCTGAGTCCCGGGACAGTTTGGGAGAAGTCGGGCTCTAACGCGGGGAAGTGTTTTGAGGCACGGGGAGCCCGCCCCCTAATTACAGGCTCTGGCCTCTTTGAAGACTCACTAAGAAGCAATAAAAACTGAGAGATGGGGGGAAATGGATGGAGATTGGTGGATAAAAAGAGGACATCCCACCTCCCCAAACAGAGAGTGTCGAATCATTTTTCAACATAAATGCATGAATGGGTTGCTCATCAATCACCATGTGGACATTATATTTCAATTTCACTGGCATTATTTTTTCCACTGGGATTAGGCCAGTGCAGCCTGAAGGAAAAGACTCTACATTTAACATAATCTCACTGAGAATTATCTTTCGAGTCGGATATCTCTGTAAAGAAAACTGATAGTTTAGAGCCACTGTAAATTATCTTCAGGTTATTAGACATATTACTGCAGCAGCACTTTGAAGAAGAGGTGAAAAAGAGACTTAAGAGCTCACCCAGAGCTCCTAAGAGAGAGGAAAAATAACAAAAAAAGTACATGTAGCCTCGGCCTGCGCCACATAAATCAAAAATTAAACTGAACTGAGTCTGTGGTTTCTGTTGGAGATTTTATTATACTGGTTTCAAGCCTCTTTCTGGTTCCAATATTCTTAAATGCAGTTAACTGCCTTTTTAGACATTAGCTGTGATGGTTAAAGAGGCTGAACTACACAGACAAGCGGAGGGGAAAAAAAGATCAAGTCATTAAATAAAATAAAGGAGAGATTATCACATCAAATAAAATGAACTCAAATGGCCTATTCATGAGGGAATAGACTGGCTGCAGATTGTTTCCTCCAGTAGGACATTTGATAAAAAGAAGAAGAAATAAAGAATGAACGCTAACAAAAAACTTAGAGAAAAGTCTGGCAGAAATAAAGCGGTATTTCCAAATCATGAAAAATCTTGATATTGTTATGGTTTTGATGTTGTGTTTTATGCTTGGAGCACAGTTATTTCATAGGAAAGTAAAAAAAAAAAAAAAAAAAAAAAATATATATATATATATATATATATATATATATATATATATATATATATATATATATATATATATATATATATATATATATCCAAATTGTTTTGACTTACCAGCTCAAAATTCACATCATTCGCTTTATGTATGTGAGACAATGGTTTCATTCTTATTCCCTCTTACTGAACTTTACTTTAAAATCATGATAAGAATAATAACCACAGTCACTGATGATAAGGATAATGTCAGAATAATTCGATAACTATTTAACCCTTTATCGGGCAAGTGACTATTTTTGGTAATTTCTGCACACATTTCAAAAAAAGTGACAGTAACAGTTACAATGAGGACAGTGAGGCAATTATCTCAGGTCCAATGTGGTCTACAGGGTCTGTAAGGTCCACCTCTGCATGATGTGTACCTGCTTTGTTAGGTACCATGAAGTAATGGTACTAATGTAAAGAATGATGTTCAAAGGGATAATGTGGATGTGGACAGGGGTCTGGAGCAGCACTTATGTTGTTGTAATGTTCTAAAAGTGATGTTCCTTTCACCTTACATGTGTTTTTCTTGTATTTTTTAGATTTACTTCTTGGATTTTTTGTTTTGTTTTGTTTTTGTTTTGTTTTTTTGCCAATTACAGTTAAGGAACCAAATATGGTAACTTCACTGACCTTGATTTTCTACATGACAATAAAAAAAAAAAAAAAAAATCACAAAAGTAATGAAGTCTTATTATGTCCTCCAACAACACATGTTAAATTTCAGAGTATTTCTATGAGTGACCTATAGAGGGTTAACTTATGTTTTTTCATGGGGAAAAATAAAAGCATTCTGCTTGTTTTTAATTGGTTTAGTTAAAGTTTGTAGATACATAACTATTGCCACATTAACTAACTTTTACTGTATTTTACTTTTACTATTACTATGCTGTTTTACTTTCACACTGTAATCTATAAAGCTGGAATCATTTTTTTCCCCAGGTACAATGATTACATACAGACACCCAGTTCAGCTTTATCTATCAAGAATAAATCACATTATCACAATCATTTCATGGGAACAGGTAAAAATATTTTCTCCCAATTTTGTGAGCATAAGTATAGAAACAAATATGTGATAATCATGTTAGTTATATTAAAGATACAGTCTGTAAAAAGCACATATTATTATTGAATTCATTCAAAATCATTCACAGTAAAAAACATCCACAAATAGTACTATAAACATTATATTTATTTGTCTATTTAAAAGAGAGTTAAAAGCAATATAAATGAGATGAATGTATTGTGATCAAGTATTTTAAAATCTATAGTTGCATTTAGTAAACTGTTTATTACATGTGCTTTTATTAATTAAACTTTGTGATTTGTATGTCCTAAAGGTGCATGTGAACAGATGAACTTTTTCTTTAAATCGGGATGATCTCTGAGGTGTTCTACCCGAGAGGAGCGTTCCCTTCGATCAATTTAATTTATTGGTTGAAAAAGTCAGACTTTACTTTCAATCTTGAGACAGATTCTCAGCGCCTTTTTGTGGGCGTCTCGTTTTCTGAAGGAGAGCACAGAAGATTAAAATTGTTGTCAAAAATAAACATATAATTTCTATCCTTATTTTCTCCTCAATTACAGGGCATGGTCAGAGCTGGGCTTGTCGTTCTGGAGAGTCTGGCCCTCACATGAACACAGCGGCTATATTTGGCAGTCTGCTCTCCAACTGACCTTCATCGCTTTATTTTCTTATTCCAGAGGGGTGTGTAGAAGAACAAAGGCTGCTACACGCAACAGTTTACACTGTCACACACTCCTACAGGATTACACTCACAGTAAAATCTATCTATCTATCTATCTATCTATCTATCTATCTATCTATCTATCTATCTATCTATCTATCTATCTATCTATCTATCTATCTATCTATCTATCTATCTATCTATCTATCTATCTATCTATCTATCTATCTATCTATCTATCTATCTATCTATCTATCATGCCAAAATCCTCACAGATACTAGATTTACGTGGCAATCTTTTGACACATTTTGAGGCATTTCTTTCCCCTCTCATTTGGCACATGGCCTCTGCTGGTGTAAGTCTTTAAGTGAAGTGTTCCTTTTCTTCTTAAGGTTCATTAATGCTTTACATGTAAGTGAAATGAGAGGGGAGCTAAAAACGTGCCTATAGTGTTGCAAAGTGGTCTGCAAGGGCCGCTTTTCCTCATTTTTATAAGACTTGTAGTAGTCTAAAACTTTGGCGTGTTCTCATTTACAGTTCTCTTCAAAAGACAGCAAGTGAGATCTATAATTAGAGAACACGTTAAACAGCCTCTTCAAAAAGCTTTCTCTGCTCTATTTACTATTTTCTGCCCTGTGTGGTTTAGATTTTTGGGTATGTACAGTAGGCAAAGCGGGCTTGATGAACCTTTGGGCACTGGGTGGGCACAATTATACTCCCCAGGGTTGATTATATGTTTCACGTGGATCATTTTCTAACTAATTTCTTGCTTTTTGTCCATATGACAACCATAAAATAGTGGTAGTTCCAGATTTGTGTTTCCTCTTTACAATACTCAGGGCTGAGTCAATACAGTGCAAACCAACAACACATTTCTCCATCAAAAGGACATAGGTGACAGCAGGACACTCTTGTTGACAGTAGAGAAAAAGGGATTCCATTGTTGATAAAACAAATTAATTTGTCCACGTGTGTTTCCTAACTCATTAGTCATTGCTTGATTAAAAATGAAGCGGTATCTTCATCTAATGCAATATTTTTGACATATCGTTAACCTCATAACATAATTCCCTGAGCAATATTTTTGGCTAAATTGTGATATCTGTGTGACTTTACTCTCCTGATACTGCTGCTTCATTTTTGCATCATTTGCTATGACTTGAAAAAAATATGACTTAGGCTTATGCAATGAGGCTAATGATATGAAAGCTGTTTTCTTTGACTTATAGGTTCATCTGTTCCACTTAAGTAGGTGATAACATACATGAAACTCAAATATTGATTTTGCTCCTTCTTTTTAATGTATAGACAGTTTCCCTCAAAGCATTATGGGTAAATGTTCCGGCAAACACCTTACATTTTTTGTTGGATGTCTCTTCGAGAACCTCTACTAAGAGCAAATATTATGTTTTACTTTTAATTTGAGGAGTGTATTTGATATTGATTGTAGTGAATGTAAAAATGTATTTATTTTTTTGGTAATAAGCGTAAACTGATCTTAAGACAATACAAGGTTGATATGCTGCACATACAGTCCTCATAATTTCTTGTGGTGCTGATGGTGCCAATCTGCCATAAAACTGTAGGACAACTTTTGGACAGTCATCCTTCTCCTGTAAGAGTATTAAACTCTAGAACTCACTGCCATCAGAAATAAAATCCATCTCAGAGTTTAAGATGTTCACCACCAGAACCAAAACCTGGTTAAAGACAAAACACAACTGGTCTTTTCTATAAATATTGTGTATATTGTGCAGAAGAGTGAGTGAATGAATGCCTCATATCATATAAAGGCAACACTGGATTATTGAATTGTACAGTATGATTGTTTTAGATGATGTATATTATATTTCATATTGTACTGCAATGTTGTGGAAGAGCCCAACTGGAGACTGGAGTCGAGAATTAGCACTAGCTATAAACTCTATATGCATCACATCAGCTGCAACTATGTTTGACTGCATTGTCCCAGTCAAATAAATAAAATAAAAAACTAATTTCAGATTATTTTTGGACTCAGTTTTCTCTTTATGCATTGATATGTGTACTATATACTGATGTATGAGTTATCACTTTGCTTGCTCACTTGTACATTTGATTATCATTGGCAGAACATTTGTCATTTTTTAATAAAATGCTTGAGTTTGGTTAGAAAACAGGGAGCAATAAAAGTGTCTCCAAACTGTGTTTCAGTAACTTTTCCATGCAAATCTTGTCAGGTCATTTAGCATTGGTCACGTTTTTGTCTGGTTGCTCAGCGCTTTGGAGAATGAAACCACTCCCATGGTGGAAGTGAGGCTGCAATTTGTTTCCCTAACATATTTATGGTTTATAGAAGCGTTTGGTCTTGGGGGCCAAGGACATTCAGGTGTACAGAGATGGTGACACATTCACTGGTGGAGATGAATAATGATGTAAACTCATGCTAAAGGGCCTCATTACTCTCTAACCACAGATCAAAATGTGTACAGTTAGTGCCTGACTCACTAAAACAAGTGGTTGACTGTTAATCCGCTGTGGAAAGTGCACTGAGTATCAGGGAAAAAAATAAATAAAATTGTGGTAGGTGCTTCACTGGTTCGAAAATACCAAATGTGTGTAAAAGAATCAGGTGCTCATCATGGATAGTTGGTGAAATGCATGCTGAGAGTTCAGCGTAGATGGTTTTCTTTCCAGGACTAAGTGAACAACAGGAAGGAGACACTGGTTTATTTAAAATACACACAAGAAAAAAGGCAGCCTAGAGTCTTTTCTGGAGTGTGATGTGAGTTTAAAGATTGACTAACTATTTTGCTAGATGTCAAACATACAGTACTTGGACAGAAAATGACAGAAAATTAGTAAACCGACGCAGAACTGGACATAGATGCACCTTAAACCTTGAAGTACATTTTATTTATTTATCATTTGACATTGAATCGTGTGGTGCTGTAAACCTGTTTGTCGTTTGTGCTGAACCAAGGACAGTATTTTGCTAAGTTTAGGGGTGACTCTGACAGCAGGCAGCTACCCCCTCTCCACAGACCACCACTACATACAAAAGCCTCTCAAAGCATCAAAACAAAAAATAAATTGACTAGAGGGGATTTTAAAAGTCTGTTGTACTTGTAGTGAGATATTTTCATTTTGCTATTAACACTTTTTTTTGATTTAGTGATTTATTCCAAACATGCAATGAAATTTAACATATATGCGAACAAGCAAAACATACATAATAATACAAATATCAATAATCATAACAATCTTAGACAGAAGAACCGCACAATAGTTCCATTTACATGTCTGAAAAGGGGTGGGAAGAAATGCAACTTATTTAATCCCACCCCCTCCCCATAAAACATTATTAAACATATATATGTCCCTCTTCCTTTTACATTACTCTTTTCTATTTATATATCTCTTCACACACACACACACACACACACACACACACACACACATACACACTCATTCGTCCATATACACATACATACATCCATACATTCATACATATACCCACAACATACAAGCACACATACACACATACAAATAAACATATAATATTTTACCTACAGGGTGGGGAAGCAAAATTTACAATATTTTCAGGCAGGTATTGAAAGACTGTGTATGACCAATTAGTTTATTGAAAGTCATGAGAATTTATTTGCCACAAGAAAATTTATATAATAGAAAATGTTTTTATTCTATGTGTCCTCCTTCTTTCTCAATAACTGCCTTCACACGCTTCCTGAAACTTGTGCAAGTGTTCCTCAAATATTCGGGTGACAACTTCTCCCATTCTTCTTTAATAGTATCTTCCAGACATTCTCGTAATAGTTTTGCTCATAGTCATTCTCTTCTTTCCATTATAAACAGTCTTTATGGACACTCCAACTATTTTTGAAATCTCCTTTGGTGTGACGAGTGCATTCAGCAAATCACACACTCTTTAACATTTGCTTTCCTGATTACTCATATGGGCAAAAGTTTCTGAAAAGGTATGGATAATAGTGTTAGGTATGATTATGACATCAATATATGTTTGGTTTCAAACAATTGACGTAGTGCCTGCTGAGAAAAAACAACTAAATGGTCATTGTAAATTTTGCTTCCCCACCCTGTATGCATTTCTTAGTTGTGCTGGTGAATAAATAAATTATAAATAACTCAAAGAGAGAAATATCTACATAAACAACAGTGAACACATGGAGACAATTAATAACCCTCATCCCTATATCTTGTGAAAAACATTCTCTTATAAGTGTTTTTGAATTGGCTTAGGTTTGAACATTCCTTGTGCTCCTCCCTCAATCTATTCCATACTTTAACACCACACACAGATATACTAAAACTATTATCACTTTTGGTTGAACACTGGTCTTGTTTGGGTAGTGTGTTGACACAGGACGTGATACAAATGCATTTTTGTGAATTGTTGTTGAATCATTTACATTTACTCTATTAGGGGATTTTCATATAAAATCATCCTGCATCACCCTCTGAGCAGCTCTTGCCACCCCATGTAAACTTTTATAGATCCAGCACTGGGTTGGTTATATATGCAAGGAGAAGATTTTTTTAATCTATGCTTCTTCTTTATTATTTTTACTAGCGGCATTGTACCCATGGTGCCATTGTACGATTGCAAGATTAGTAGAACTTGTCTGCCACCACTATTCATTTGTAAACTACCATTTAATCATGCATTGTGCAGGTAATAATTTGAGCCAACATGTGAGGCATGAAGGGAAGAGCATGTATTTGTTTGGCCTGTCAAGCATGATTAAATTCATACAGCGGTAGTGAACTGCAGCCTTCACATTGTAGTATCGTCTGCTAGCGGTAGAAATTTCATGAACGGCAGCATAAACACCTCTGAAAATGGAGTATGGCGGCAGGGATGAAGAATTCAAAGTAGAGAGAGGCTAAAATTGCCCAGCATACCTCACAACGTTTGAATATAAAATTGTGCCTGGTAGATAGTCAGGTAATGTTTCTATTCATTTGGCGAGTTTGGTGGCAATCGGGCCTGTGAAGGCTGAGGAAAATCCATACAAACGCCCTCCTGTGCTGCAACATTGACTGATCAATCTAACACAGAACATGCATTATATAGTAGGATGCTCTGTTTGCACCTGTTCCCTGGTCACTGTTTGGTTCACCTGATAGAGCAAATACCACAAAGTCTAAGGCCTTTACTGTCCAGGATTATTCAATTCAGCCATTTGCTGAATGTCATTCCCTCTTTCTCTACTGTAATTATATTAAAGGATCAAAAAAGCCCCAAAACTACTATACAGACAGTCTTGTTATTCTAATGAAGGTACCTCAACATGTATTTTTATGAAGTACATTTATAATTCTCTACTACAGTTGTAAAATTTGCAGTAGTGTAAATCACATCTAAGCAAAAAATACTTTTGGTTGAAAAATGAAAAAGCTGGCATTAACATATTGTCTTCTTACTTACTTCTTTACCTATTTACTTCTACCTGTCTTTTTCTCTGCACTTGTGTGTTCAATGTTGTTGTATGTTGCTGCTGTTAACTGTGAAATTTCCCCATGGTGGGATCAATAAAGTTATATCTTATCTTATCTTATCTTATCTTATCTTATCTTATCTTATCTTATCTTATCTTATCTTATCTTATCTTATCTTATCTGTTTGGATATTGTGAGATTTCTAACTTTAGCCTTTATGTAAGTACATGTACTGTCACTTCAGAGGTCATTTTAGTACTCTTCTGTACACTACAGGAATGCAGTACTCCCAGGAACTTCAATGTGTACTCAGTAAGTTCATCCAGCAGGCATCTCTCTTGAAATAGTAGTGAAGGGTGGCCAGATCATCCATCTCGGTAGTAATGCAAAAGCACAGCAGCAGTACAAGCGAGTATGAAACAAAGTGGTGGAACTCGAGATGTGAGGCTCCATCTTTTCATTCACATCTCAAGCTTGGTTTTTAATGCTTCTTTCTTTTTGGGGGTGAATTGCCTTCTGTTTTTTACATTGGTTTTAAATTGGCTTCTTGGTATCATTAGGCCATTACAGCAACCAAGTAAGAGTGTATAATGTTGGATCAATGGAATATCTCGCCATAATGCATTTCCCTTGACATTCCCCTCTGGGCTGCAACCCTCAGAAAATTAACAATGTTAATAATACTGCGACGGAGGGGGAAAATTGAAATGATTAGATGTGTTTTACTTCACTGCTGATGGAAATGTGGTGAGAGGGAATCAGGGTCAGGGATAGACATGCCTTGCAGCATGACTCCGTGCTATTTTTCCAGGCTGTGTGGTCAAAGATTCAGAGAGCTTGTCGACGGAAAATGAGAGAGCGAGAGAAGTGGGGGTGAAGAGAGAAAGAGGGAAATGTATAGACAGAGAGAAACAGAGACAGGGTGGTGGGTTATACAACGCACCAGTGAATATCATGTTAATTTGTACTGCTGCTGGTGCTGCTGATTATGGCAGCAAATGCCTTTTTGAGTCAGACATGCGGAGCGACAACATGCTTTCAATAAAATGACCTGCCTTGCACGGCCTCTCTCTCTCTCTACTTTGGGGCATGTTGGTGGTTTGGAGTAATCCAACCACCAACAGGCTGCATTTCAACCAGTGGACAAAACATATTCGATAACCAGACATGGTGGCAGTCACAATAATAAGGATAAAGTAAGCCCTCCCCTATATGAAGAGTTTTTCTGTGTTACTTTTTCATACATGCTAACAGAAAATAGCTGTTTTTTTTGTGTGTTTGTACTCTTTTTACGATGCAATATATCCTCCCCAAAAGCACAAAAAGACTGGCATCCCATACCCCCAGCAAAGTTGAGCTTAGTTTTGTTTTGTTGTGTCACCCCACATGTCAAAAATAATCCCACATGGCACAGAAGGGACATTAATTGTTCTCCGCAACAAAAGATTGTTAACTGAGAGCTATTATCCATCTTCAGTGTTGTGCAATGCACTGAATATTCTGTTTATTACACAGGACATTACATGCAAATATCAATTCTAGAAATACAGAAGTCCATCTACTCCCAAACAAACCCTGGTCCGCCGCCTTCTTGCTGTATACAAGCCGACATCTGGCCTGTAATCTCCCTGTCTGTCGGGGAGACCTGTGGCCACCTAATGACCCCAACAGGCGTCATGCATGCAATTGCTCAGGATGGCGCAATGACAGTCTCTTTCAATATCTCTTTATACATACTTGGTGAAATGAAAGGGACTTTGAGGAGCGCTGTGCTTTTGACTGGACACTACAAGTTATCCAGGAGAAACATACATGCAGTGTGGCGTGGCTGTGTTTTAAGGATTGAAAAGTTGATATTGTTATGGTTTCGATGTTCTGCTTTAAATTTGAAGTACAGTTATTTCATAGAAAAATTAAAAAAATATATATATGTTTTAATATATATTCATCATGGATAGATGGATGGTTACATAGACAGATACATAGATACATACTGTAAATATGTTTTTTGTATTTTTTGCATGAATGCGTTTAAGGAGGGACCCTTCAAAAAGTGTGGCTTTACATATTTTACATATTATAATTTCTCATTCTCTTCATGATGATAGGCATTCAGTGGTGATCTTAAACAGCCACCTTTGCATTTAGATATTTTCAGTCTTGAAACTTGCTCTGAATAGTATGAAGTCATGTTCATCAACTAGAGTAGATATGCTATATGCAACAAGTACATTTTAAAACTCTTTTGTTGATAAAGTTTGAATGTAGTTGATTTCAGTCAACTTGACTTTGTTGCATGTGTCAAAATTCAGCTCTGTTTTCAAGCATGTGTGAAAACCTGTATATTCACAAAATGACAGAAGTCCAATCAGAAGTTATCAGTTCGATCTGGTTCTGCTGTGATGCCCTTGACCATCTAGCTCTTCCCTGCTCTATCATATTTTATCTTGACAGAATTTTATTTGTTTTGTTTTGTTTTTTTTAGCATGGGTTTGTCAGAGTTGTACATCATAGTGGAGCCCACCACCTTTTGCTTTCCCCCCGCTGGTTTTTACATATTTAGTCAGTACCCCCAGACCCTGACAGCAGCTGGTGCTGAGGTTTGGGTGGGAGCTCATTACTCCCTGGTGGAGCTCTGCCAAAAGGAGTGGAGGGTTTTTAAAGGGAGTAAATTGAGGTTTTCTTCTTTGGGTTACTTTATTTCATACAGGCAAATCCAACACCATGCGTTGTGTGATTTGTTCCATGTGTCGTGTGTGCCACCAGCAGTCATCTATGGTCGCCTTAGCCTGGAAACAACTTCCGTTCTTCTCGATTGAATGAACTTCAATCTTGGATGTGCTTATTTCCTGCAATAACTAGAATATTGAAATGTATTTTTAATTAGGCTGTTTTTTTAACGGGTTCATGGTTTGATTTATAGCTATTTTTGTAAGTCAGTTTATGTCTTTAGTTACAGTCTGACATTTTTCTGAGGTCCAAAAAAACCTTCTGCATACATAATATATACATGTACATAATACGGATCACCACAGCACTCTGTGAGGGCCTGTAGCGACTATAACTGTGATTGTTTCTGTCTGTATTTCTTTTTCTTCTCCCTCTTGAGATCCACTTCAGCTCTGTGGTCCGCCACTCACAAGACAAAGCCTCCATCTTTCTAACTCCTCTACTCCTAACAGAGGATCGTTCAAAGCTTTACATTTGATGTTTTAGTGCCATAATGATGTGGTTTTGAGGACTGGAACTATCGTTTATTTATGAGAGACATATTGAGCAGCAGAAGAGGGATAATATCTTTAAGTGGGTCAAGAGAGTCCGTTTGTCTCGATGTTGTAGACCAGTGACCAAGGGTATCAGATGTCCTTGTCTTTGGAGTGATTGTGTGGAACAGAAGTGAACTGTGCTTGATTTGTATTTCCTCTTTTGGAGAAGAGACTGATGTGGCGACTTCCTGATACTGATCAAGGGGAAAGGGGGTCAAGTCTAGAAACAGAGGAGCTGTGGACTCAAAACTGTCAAAGATATTGCTTGATATGATGCAAAATGTGCAGAGTCTGAATGTGCACCAGCCAAAAATCTGGAAAAAGGCTGTAAGTGCTCTTGGTAAGAGGAGAGGGTTGGGCATACAAATCAGAAATAGAATGACATTATAGGTAGGTAAAATAAGCATGTCGTACCTAAAGGGGACTTTATTACTTATAACCTAAAACCCCTAAAATCAAAACAAAAAGGCCAAGCCGCACCATATGTGTGCAAAAGGAAGCTCAAGTCTTTTCTCCTTTAGACCACCCAACGCTTCACCCACACACTCTCCTGAAAAACACTGAGACTGTGCAGGACTGAATCAACCAAACTTCACGTTTTATTTCACAAGCTCTTGGAACAAAGTTTAATACTTCCAGTTCATCTATTCTTTTATGATTGGGACAAACACCAAACCGCACAACTAAAATACATTGATTAAACATAATGCAATATGAATTGAATTTCTTCTTAATATAAGCATGGGCCCTGCTGCTGACACAACCGTCATAACCGAGTTTGATCACAGAGTAATGACATTTTTTAAAAATTTAATTTAGGTGCCAAACAATTTTTCCACACTCACTGGAGTGCAAATGTAAGAATTCTCCCAAAGCCCGTGGTGCTTTGACTTAAAATAAAAAAGAAACCTTCCTTCCCCCCACATGCCTGAAGCCACAGCATGTGGTCTACTCTGTTTCTGCTCTAAAAATGGCAGGCGGGCGGCCTCGGGAGAAGCCCAGAACAGCCTCCACCGTAATGGCCGTGTGGGTGTGGCCCCTCGTAGATGGCTTTTGAGGGGGCCCCTCCCGGACGCCCGCGCCCCTTGCCAGCGCCCAAGGGCTCCAGGCTGCCTGACCAGAGACACCGCGATGCGGCCCACGCTGAACCCAGGCCGAGCCGGGCTAGGGTGGGCTGGGCTAGGCCAGGGCCAGGACAGGCTCCACAGCTGCTTCATGACAGGTTCCTGCACTCCTGCCCTCTGCTGGGGTCAACGAGGAATAAGACAATAACAAAAACAACAAAAGGTGTGGAGAAAAAGGAAATTTCAAAAAAGTACCTCAAACATTTCAAAAAATCACTTTTGTGATTCACTTAAAACACAGGAACCAAAATGTGTTATTCATTGGTTATTGTTTGTTGTGGTAACTTGAAAAATTTCAAAGATTATTACAACGGAAGCTTATTTCCTTTTAATAAAAATTTAAGTTAAGAACATCACAAGAACAACATTTCAATTCTCAACAAACTTTTTCCAAACTGTAGCATTTTCCCTCTACTTTGAACAGCATGCGATTTGTTCACCCCTATTGTTAAACAGGAATACAACATGCGTCTGCAAACACAGACAGCATGTACAGTCAGGAGGTGCCTGGTGGAGGCTGACGCCAAAAAATGCTATGTGCTACCATTTTCAATGTTTTAATGTGGTGAAGAAAGGGCTTTAATCCTTAGGAGGATCTTTGGCAGGTCAAACAAACAAAAGCGCAATTCCATGTACGCATCCTGTAGAGGAGTAGCCTGTCATTGAAAAGAATATACAACAACAAACCCAGACAAACTCTACCCATCTGAGTTAATGTCTTTTACATTTTAAATCCCAGTCACACAAAGACGGTGCGCATGTTAGATGGACATCTCCTGATAGCTGATAAGTTGCTAATGGCTAATAATATCAGGTTCCTGTAGCTGATAGGCACTAACCATGTGTAATACCTCACTGCACGGTTAAGGGTTGTGTGTTAAACTGAAACATCTGATGATAATGCAGACTGAATCCTGATAGTGAGTGATAGGGTGAGCCAGCCAGTCACCTTCTGGTTTGAATCAGCGGAAGGGGATTGGAGGGGGTTGCTCTCGGTAGGTTGGCTTTTATTGCTTCTCCCCTTTGGTTTTAAACAGATCTGCCTGTTTGTGGAAGTGTGGCTGGCGGTTGGCTCCTCAGCTGGCAAGGCAGCGGCGTTTAATTGCCCTTTGTTGTGGCGGGTTGGGGGAGAAAGAGGCCCTGTGGTCGCTGCTGCACAATGGTGCTTTGGCCTGCCAGCACACACACAAACACACACATGCACCTACACACTCACACAACATACTATGCATACTTTGATACACAACCATATTTTAGCATGCAAGACAGGATGCACATATGTGAACCCAAACTAGAACATTTATATTTTCCAAAACACATATTCCATATTTTCATTGTTGTGCCATTTGCATTTTGAAACAACTGTTACCACCATATAATACTACGCATACTCTGCTTAACAATCTTGGTTTATAATGGATTAACTAAGTGGTGCAGGAAATAAAGGAGGAATTACGGGAGAATAAACAGAAGCAGCATGGTTTATATATTTGTACTGTTCTGTGAATAGGCAAGCATATAATTATCACATTTACGGGGAAGAGCTGCTATAATGGATCATAGTGGGCGTAGCGGAGCGGGGAAGCATGTCCTCCATTATTCAGTGTGTGAGACACAGAGTAGAGAAATAAAGGTCAATAGGTATATCAGTTTTCATACCCCAATATAAAAAGAATAAAATGTTAAAAGTGGTAGGAAGAAACAAGCAATAAAACAACAGAACATGAAAGAAGCTTGAAAAACAAAAATTGCAGAAGATTAAATAAATAACTAAAACCTGAGAAAAGAAAGAAAACTAATGAAACCCAGACAATAATAATATAATAATGGAACTCAAATGTAACCTGAAGATTTAATTTGCCATGTTGTGTCGTGATGAAATAAAATTTTGTGACCTGCATCACACAATGAGCTAGTGTGTTTGACTTGACTGAATGTAGCTGCATTGAAATGACTGCACTTTTTAATATTTACTCAGTTTGCTTTTTATTTTTGTTTTATCACAAATGTTTTTGCTTTTCTAGGCTATATTATAAATCTACCACAATATACCCCCATATTGTATAAAATTTATACAATATTAATTATGTAGTTTTGCTTTTCCTCTTACGCTCGTCTATAACTCATTACATTATGGATTGGTTTTAGCTTTTCACTTCTCAGCTTCTCTGTCTCTACTGATACATTTGTCTCAGCCAAAAATTTCTTTGCCCTGTTTACTTTTCCTGCAGCCCCTGCACGTGTGTTTATCCAAAACTGAAGCATTCTTTTTTTTTCTGTTTCTCCGTCATGGTGGCTTTTGTGCTCAACTGTGGTGAGTTTTGTGTATTTTTGTGTAATTTACTCCTACAATTGGAGGAATGATGTGCTCTTCTGCTCTGCCCTGGCCCCCCTCCTCCTCCTCTTCCCTCCCAGAGAGGTTCTTTTCCATTGATGCACTTACTGTAAAGTGTTCCCTCTGCCTCCATCGCTGACCACATCAACTTGGCCAATCACTGATGACTCATTATACACACATAAACAGAACAAAGCACAAACAGTCATCATAGAGTTACTGCATACGTTTACACATGAAGAACAGCAGAGTGTTTCTAAGCTCAACCTATATCTGCCCTTTACCACCACCCATTTCTTTCTCTCTCCTCCTAATATTGCTCTGTCTCTCTCACACACACAGCACATATACACGTCGTGGATGCAGGCAGAATGAACAAAATGCTACACCACTGTAATTTTTGGAAATGAAAATGGAAACTGGCACCAATTAGGGAAACCAATAAAGTAACCTCAGTTCTATACGTCTGCCAAGTGGTGGAGGGGATTCAACTGGAGAGTATAGAGTTACATCCAGCCTTTAGGTTATCATCCAGATAACATCATCCACTTTTATACAGTGGAGGCATTTACATTTCTGCTGTTTGACCATAAATCCGTGAAAGAAGATGATTTTGCTCATTTGTGATTTATCATTTGAGTCCTTTGTCCTTTGTTGTTAAATCTATCCTGTTATCTCACCTCAGTTTTTATCTACATAACAAACCAATTCAGTCAGTTTAATAGGCTTTCATTAGGTTAGCTGTTGTTTACATCTACTGACAGTAAGAGCAGCTAACAGTAAAGCAGTGAACGAGACATGTTTTGATTTAGTTAAACACAAACTAACTGTGATCCTCATGGCTGCTTTGATTAATTGGTTCCTGCAGAAGACTGTGAAAAGAAAGGAAAAGGAAACAGGCACATGGGGCGGCAAGGTTTCTCTGTTTTTGTATAAGACATAAAAAATACAGTAATGATCCTGCGGCCCTCTGGTGCTGATGTGGTGTTGAGAGAGAGCAAAAGAGAAATAAGAGAGAGAGAGAGAGAGAGACAGACCTGAGCTTCAGGAGAACCACTAAATGCTGCCACATTCATCCACAACAGTGACGCCATGCCACACGCCACTCATTCGATCAGCCGCAGACTCATGCACTAATGTCCACACACAGACTGTATCTCCTGTATCCTGTTTTATGTTTTTTTATAGATGCTGACACACACCCAGGCAATATCCAAGAGCGCTTATACAAGAAGACATTCAGGAAAAAAGTAGCAAGTTTCACCAATTTATAAAACCGTAAGCTTTCTTGAAAAATGCAATTCGAGCACATGTAAGGAAGCTATAGACTTGCAAAAACTGTGAGTCAAATGTGATCATGATGTTATGTAGCTAGCATTTTCATTTTTTTGTTTTTTAAGGTAAGATGATTAAATATTCTAATTTGTGCAAGCCTGGCTATGTTAAATGACATTGTTGTCACACCTGCATTCAATGATGTTTAAATAATTTAAATTAATAAAGTACAACACACATTCAACAGAGCAATACTCCTCAAACATCCCCCAGAAGAGTCTGTGTATTCATGTTATACATATTTACACAGACAAATCTATGATGAAATGCAAAACGGTACCAAAAAGTGTCTTCAATCTGCCCTTTCACCAGGTAAGTCAGCATTTCTAATGTCAGGTTATGACTCTTTGATCCACACATTAGAAAGAGGTGTGAATGTCCTTCCATCTTAAGGTAATACAACACTCAGCCTGCAACAAGCAGAAGTAAATCACTTTGGTTTTCTTTCCATTCACTGAAACATTTTCTGGAAAAACGTGAAATACTTTAAAGTTAATGGAAGAACCTCTTTCCAAAACTTTTACAGTTCCTCAAAATCTCACATACAATGAAACAGACTATGTCTTGACTTATCAAGAATATCAGGGTTTAAACTGTGCAGTTTTACAGGAGTAATGTAGGATCTAAATAGCTGATTTGTATTGAATTGTAGCAGCCTAAACTTGCCGTTAAAGGTTTGGGTTTGGGCCACCATGCCACATCACAGTCCTCTACTGATCTAAACATTAATAATAAATGTCAATGTAATATTTTCGGTGTTTGCATGGTGTCATTTTGTACTGTTGTCAAATTAAGTGACTGTATTTCCCATTCTATGATGTGTCCATTTACATATAATTTACTAAGGCATGGTGCACATACAGTACATGAGCATTAAAAAAGTTTTTACAGAGATTTATCCCAAAAGGAGTAAAGTTTCCAGAGTTAAGTTTGCATCTAACTAGCAAACAGAAATAAATAAAATAGAGCACACAGAGATGTGCAAACAGCCAGTCCACAGTAGTAGCATTCTGGGTGATGCAAATATATGCACCGTCACAAACATCTCTGTGAGTTTTCTTTATATGTATCCAACCTCACAATGACTCATGTATCCACTCAAATATTTTTGTATTATGAAAACAATTTCATTCCAGACAGTAGTTTGTTTTTCTCAGGAAAAGTCCCAAACCCAGCTCTGTGTGGTGCTTTGTGAGTCTCCATTTAGCTGTATCCTGACGTTTGCTTCCTTTATTCCCCTGGGCTGCCACTCCTCCTTCTCTCCTCCTGTTCTTTACCATCAGTCGTTTCCTGTCTCCTTACTCCTTTCCTGTCTTCCATTTCTCCCTCCGTACCCTCTCTCCATCTCTACCACCCCCTCTGTCTCCGTCTTCTAGTCTTTCTGGCCTCTCTGTCTCTCTCTGTATCTCAGCTGGACTCATGTGGGACTGATTGAGCTTGAGGATCCAGCCCTCATCAAAGGCCGAGTGTGGTTGAATGCGAGCAAGCCACTGAGGCTCCAATCTCGCACTGGTTAATGAGCCCCCACTCCCCCATCCTCCTCCTCTTCTTCCTTACCCCCCAACTCCGGCATCCCTCCAGCGACAAGCTCATACAACACAGCTTGCCCCTAACTTCCCCCTTTCTTCCTCTTTTTCCTTCTTCTTCTCCCTCCCTCTGTTCCTTCCTCCTCCTCTGAGCCTCCTCACTCTTCACTCTTCTCTCTCCTTCACTGCTGCCTCTTCATTTCTTCTCCTTCTTTCCAGATCATTCGCTGCACACACAGTTTTCCCTCTCCACTATCATTGATCTATATTTCAACATTTCAGCCTAAACCTAAATCCTCCTTGTCCTCTCCTCTTCTCCCTCTCTCCCTCGTTCTCCAGGTCCTTCCACTCTCCGTCAGCCACAGTCCCTCCACAGGCTCAGCTCCAAACCAAGGCTGGCGTCTGTCTCTCTGTGTCGGACCCCTCCTCCTCATCCTTCTCCTCTAACCACTACCACCATCACCGCACTGATGATACATACACTCTCTCACTCTCTCGACTTTAATCACTGCACGCACATAGGCACACTCCAGCCGCACACTTGTGCAACTGCACACACAGTGCTGTGTGCACGTGCATAAGAAAAAGGCCGCATACAGGTGGGCAACTTGTGATCAGCCACATTCACTCACATATGCTTGTAAATACATGCACGCATTAGCATAATTTTGCTTTATGAATTATTTATCATTTCTGCCTCCAGTTCTTTTTAACTGTAGTGAAGCAAGAAAAATGCCACAATAATCTACATGACTGCAGCGAGTCAGTGGTTTCAGCATTTACAGATTCTGTTCCAGATGGGAACCGTCTTTGGCCTTTAAAATTCAACACTTACTCCAACATCTAAAACAAAACAACAAAGAGATGTCACAAACAGTCTTACATAGGACTGAAAAATCTAAATGTCTTCAAAAGTGATAAAAACTTCATCAGACTCAAATGAGATATTTATACATGTACAAGACTATATATATATATATATATATATATATATATATATATATATATATATATATATATATATATATATATATATATATATATATATATATATATATATATATATGTATGTATGTATGTATATGTATATATGTATGTAATGGTATGGTTGTTTTACATAAAAAGCACATCTTTACCTCAATTTTGAAACATTCAGGTGTTATATATTGGAATTCTGCAATGAACCAAATATGGTTTTGCTGCTGAAATTTCTGACTCTGAGTAACATGGAATTTGATTAACTGATCCACATTGATTTAGACTTTTAAAATTCTACTACAGTCAACATTCAGACAAGTATTTCATCCAGTCATGCAAAGGGTAAGGCAGCTGATCATTGTACTTAAAAACAGTAATGGAAGTTACAAAAAGGCGTAAAGCTGCAAAATATTCACTCCAAACTCCATCACTCTGGTAATTTGATAGATGATCTTATAAGGCAGCATTTCCATATGGATCTTCTTTCTCTTAAAAAATAAATAAATTAAAAATACAGTATATAAACCAGTAGGGAACTATACAGTCATATTAACAGATTTTGTTGAAGTTTAGTTTATTCATACATTTTTTCCCAATTTCATAAAGTTACATTGACATATGGATGCTTTTATAGTTTTAATATGAGTTACAGTTACTGTTAGAAGTTATACAAGTTAAATTGTATAATTTTGAGCAAAATATAGTCTCACAAAAATCCCATAATAGATTTGGATGATTTATTTGCACTATATAAAACAAACAAACAAAACAAGAATAGTTAACATTATTTTTAAAACTGTAAAATTGTTAAAAATTGCAAAACTCCAAAGTGATTAAACACAAACTTATTCAGACTGTTGTAAACTGTCCTGTTTAGCTGTTTGATACAGTGTGACAGCATAATGTGACACTAAATATTAGACTTTACAATGAGCTGAGTAGCATAAAACATTAATATGACGTTACTAAAACGTTAAATATGAGATTCCAGTCACTGTTTACTCTGGCTTCACATCATGTTAACCATAGCTAAGCCTGAAATAATGAGTCGTAATTTCATTGAATCAGTTATGTGCCATTTTCATGCGGAGCTGCAACCAGATTGTTGTTGTTGTTGAGAAATGGTTTTGAGTCACCACTCTGTCGGTTCGCTTTCGACAGAATAGATGTGCAGTTCAGTCTGAATTTCTTCAGGGAAACATTTGGCTCATGCGGATGGCACAAACAAGAGCATGCAAAGAAACAAACAGCCAGACGACATTCTGTAATTTGGCCAATTTATCAAATTAATTTGCTATAGCTTGTAAATCTGACAATGACTCGCATCTTTGTTGGCACATATGGGAAAGCAACATGTGGATGGAGAACTGATATCTGAAAGACTATTTTTAATAGTGAAAGTGCACATTACAGAGAAGCAAATATGGTGTTATTTTGCGATATTTATCTCTGATGTTATATTTTGGATGAGGCAGCACAAAAAAACTAAGCATATTGGATTTAATTGAATGATATCCTATGACACATCATTATTGTGGAAAAAAAAAAAGTATTGTATTTTTATGGATATATTCTAATTCAATCCCATATAATTGTCATGACTCCCCTGGTCCTTTGTACTCTAATGATAGCATTCTGCATAATTTATGCCAGCAAATCCATACTGACATACATTCACATATATCATTTATTTGGCTGATCTTTTGTCACACAACGCAAAATTCCAAAAACACAAATACTGAAGCAACATCAAGCACATCATTACTCTTACATTACTTATAACACATTATGTCATCTGCATTTGTTTAGGATGTACCAGTCACCATTTTTCTTCCATAAAATGCTGCCAATTTGCTCCAAAAGTCAGCCCATGTATCATCACCTTAGCACTCAGCCTCACACCATTTCTGGCCCATCTCCCGTCTTTGTTGTGTGTGGTTGTCTGGATGAGGCAGAGGGGGAAGACCAGCAGTCAGACCACTGCATATGTTTCCAATTCCCCCTCGTAGACCTTCCCTCTGTTCTGTTGGCCTTCTCCTGCCCCCCATCTCCTCTCCTCTCCTCTCCTCTCCTCTCCTCTCCTCTCCTCTCCTCTCCTCTCCTCTCCTCTCCTCTCCTCTCCTCTCCTCTCTTCTCCTCTCCTCTCTCCTCTCCTCTTCTCTCCGTGTCCACCAAATTGCCCATTAGCCTTTATATTTGTCTATCTGTCGGCCTGCTTGTCTGTGGCGTGGCAGCCGGCTAAAACTATCCTCCAGTCCATGCCAATTACACCATGGGAGACCACTTCTAACATTTTATAGGACATGGCTGCCAGAAACTACCCAGGTTCACTTCCTACACAAATACATGCACAAAAGTAGAGTCAAAGAATTTATTGGGATCATGCAGCATGTATGTGTATTTGCTTTCAGTATTCATTGTAATATACTATTTAAGAAAAACAAAACAAAAAACACTCTTACCAGTGCAATTATATGTTTTAAATTTATAATATGTAAAGAATGGCTGATATATTTATGACTTAAGTTGACATAAAACTGTTAAAACGTTCATGATGCTATGGCATGACATCTGGTTTTACCCTCATGGAGTCCCACATAAAAAGTCAGTTAGAGGTTCTTTTTCTTTTTCTTATTTTTTTCTTTTTTTTTTTTTTTTTTTTTTTTTTTTTTACATTTGGCTTCTATTCCAAGAAAAACTTACTGATCACCCTCACACATTTCCAGTCCAAGACAGTGACCAAAAGAAGCCAAACGATGTGGTCAAGTGCTTAGCTAAACATTGTTGTTGCATTCTGTAATAAAGAGAGGAAACCTACGTAACCAAAGATCCTTTGAGAGAAAGTTATTAATATCCTGTCGGCAGTAAATTAGCTGTACATGTACATGTCCCTCTGCTTTGTTTTGTCTAGCAGTGGTCCTTCCACCACCGCTGCTGGCTGAGCGTGTGTGTCCTTGTAGCGGACAGACTGAGGCAGCACGGTGATAAAACTGCTGACAGGAATAGAGCCCAAATGGAGCCTATATACAGTATGTGTACATGCCTTTGACTGGTGGAAAGATGATCTATAGTCAGCAAGAGGATGTGTTTGTATATGTACTGTATCTATATGTATGTGAAAGAAACCAAGGAAGCATTAAGTCATACTCATGGTTGACAAGACAAATGTTGGATGAATGAAGATGTGGAGAAAAAAACAAACACCAAGAGAAGGAAACGTTGGCAATGAAAATAATCTCAGAGCAAGATGGACAAAATAAATGAACAAAAGGTGCCAATCTGCACATGTATCTGTTCAGCAATGCCACACACAGTGAAAGGATTCTCTAGACAGTCATGGTGAGGTCTGGCGATGACAGGGCTGTTTGTCTGACTGTACTGACTTCAGTATAAAGTAATTAGAGACAGTCTCCAGTAGGTCACAGTTTAGTCTATAGTGGCCTTAAAAGAGACAGAGTGGGAGTGAGTGCACAAAGAAGAAGGTGAGAAGACAACATAGATCATTCATCTCTGTCTTTAATCTGAAAGCTACAGTGTTCTCGCCTAACAACTTTTTTTTTTTTTTTTTTTACGTATCATGAATATGTAAAAAAATATATTTTATGGTTTATGTTGTAGAATGCTGTAAAATATGTTATGTTTTTATGTTGTAGAATATCTTTTATATTGTAGAATGTGAATGCTGTCACTCATAGTGATAAATGCTCGAAAAATGTTCACCCACATCCTTTCAGCTATGTTGAGTATTTTTGTGTATGTGTACAGTTTTGGTTTTCCAGCCCTCAAACACTGCTTTTATTGCTCTTATTCACCACGTTTCCAGTCAACATCTGTTGCTGTTTACTTAAAAAAAACAAACACTGATAACCACCTGTATATAGTACCTGCCAGGCAACAAATACTAGAGTGTGACTAGATGGTGTGT
Source organism: Sphaeramia orbicularis (assembly GCF_902148855.1). Classification (NCBI taxonomy): domain Eukaryota; kingdom Metazoa; phylum Chordata; class Actinopteri; order Kurtiformes; family Apogonidae; genus Sphaeramia; species Sphaeramia orbicularis. The sequence continues at coordinate 37,081,677 of NC_043961.1, forward strand.
AAGTATGGTGCCAGTTATGCAGCAAAATAACATTACATCTGAGAAAAATGTTTTGTTGGACATCAAAACACCAATTAAATGGATGGTAAATACTTGACTTTCTTTTTCAAGATGGCAGAACATGACTCCAAATGAATGCTAATGATGTAAATATGCCACTGTTTGCCATCTCTTAAAAAGGCGATTGTTATCTTCAGCTGGTTCTTCTGCCCCCAGGTGGCCAAATGAATCAGCCAAAACCTTAGATATTACAATATTTAAAGGTAATCTTTAGTGACATGTAACTGCCCCAAACTGAGCTTTCCCTACTGCGGCCTCAAAAAACACTGAATCCCCTATTTAGAGCCAATGTTGATTTTGTCCCACAATCAAACATAATAGACGACAGTAAAGCACCTTAAAGCTGGATGCCACCCCTCATGAAACAGAAAAAAGTAGAGGAAGTCATTTTGAAGTACTGTAGAAACATGACAACATGACATTAATGACAACACATATAAACAGCTCATTCTAAGGTAACAAAATGCAACTATTCACATTTACATATAATGAAGCCATAATTTCATTCCTCTTCTACACACTAAATACTTAAACATCTTTCCCTTAACATGGTACAGAACATTTATTTGTTTGAGTAAAGGTACATACTGTGTGTTTATCACTGAAATATGGAGGGCAGCTAATACATGTTCCAACCATAATTACACAAGTAAAACATAAAAAAATCTCAAATTTCCATGCTACTTTCACCCAATTGATTTGAAAGTAGAACTCTCCAAGAGCTAAATATATTAATGTGAATAACCAGCATGTGTGTTTAGTACAGTTGTAGCAAATGCTTTTAACAAATTACAAGTTGTCTAAAAGTTTTACCTGAGTTAATTTAATAGCATAACTCAAGGAGCTAAAATTTGTGATTTTAGGGTCACTTGTCATAAGCAATACACAGACTTACAGTGTGCAGAATAATGCAGCTTTTAGGGGTTTATTTCCTGGAAGTGAATCAGACTACATCATGCACTAACTGTCCAACTCGGTTAAAAATTGTGATACATTGGAAGCCATAAGACTGAGGAAGTTTACTCTGCATGAGTGCCATCCCTCAGTACTGGTGTAGGCTCCTGCTGAAGTCTGCATATCCTGCTTGCCGCCTTGTTAACCCAGAATACCCTAATGACTTCCCCTCTGTCTCTGCCGAGCCACACTGTGAAGTCATCCATGTTTCCATGTAGCCCAAAGTAAGGAAAGGAAAGGAAAGGAAAGGAAAGGAAAGGAAAGGAAAGGAAAGGAAAGGAAAGGAAAGGAAAGGAAAGGAAAGGAAAGGAAAGGAAAGGAAAGGAAAGGAAAGGAAAGGAAAGGAAAGGAAAGGAAAGGAAAGGAATAAAAGCAGATTACTTCCACTCATGATCACATTCCTCATATAATGAAACATTTATATGGTTCTCTTCACTTATGACATTTCATAGAATCTTATATTTATGAATTGGATTGTATATTACCCAGCTCATAGTGTCAACTTTTCTTCTCAAGGGTTCAGTATTCCTCTTGACTCAACTTGGAGTGTGGAAAATCAGTAAAACAACTGATTAGCATAATTTATTGCCCCTCTTTTGAGGGAAATATAAAAATGGAGTGGGAATGCAGCAGTGCTGCCTTTGCAGGCCACAGATATGTTCGCTGAGTTTTATCGCTGTCTTACATCACTGTCAGCTCATCAACATCGTTGGTGCAAAAGCCTCACACATGGATGGTTTGTTTTCAAGACTAACGCTTGTATGATGTGGATATTTATAAAAGGGTTGTTGTAATGTACTCTGTTTTACTTCAACAGATCATCTACCAGCCAGTGTGTTATGAATATATAACTTAACAGTGAAGCTACATGTCTAATAATAGTAAAGTTAAACACACTTATGTCCCTTTTTGTACCTGTATTATTTAAAGTATGTTGCAGCAGTGTTTGTTTTACAGGATGCAAGTTTGAGCTTGCACTTTGACAATTGGTTGTCGCCATCTTGTGGCTGAATGGAGTTGTTTATCGCTCAACTGCTCTCATACACTGAAAATGTGATTCACGTATAACACACAACAAATGAAAGTTTGTACACGCACACCTTAATGGTGTACAAATATACAGATGTACATAAATACACATATAAACACATGAAAACCCCAAAAAAAGTGTATTCTACCTGAACACCATTGACATGCCAACAGATACATGTGAATATACAGACACTACACAGTAAAGGCAGAGAATTTACTTGAAAGGTTGAAAATGTATTTACCATGGGATGGAGATAACACCCTACTCTAGTGTCACATGTATCACATGTCTAGATACACTGGAGGAGGAGGAGGGGTATGAGCACAATAAAATCACAGTGTTTAAGCCCAGTTCAATCAGGCACATCGGACATGAACTGCATTGTTGAGAAAACAGTGTAGATTTCACTGATAGTGAATGATTTATTCATTGTTGGAGAAAAATTATTCTCCGGTGGTCATGGGGTGAAAAGTTTACTCAGTAAGAAGAAACTCACTCCTGTCTAAGTGTAACAAATATATGAGTAACCGTTAATTGGAACCTGCTGATCCGTTTATCTAAACCTGTTGTGTTAGAGAGATAAGTGCATAATAGGGAGTCTTTCCAGGACAACATGAGGACCCAAAGGGAGGTCATTGTGTAAAAGGAAAGGAGGAGGCTGTCCTCTGAGGCTTAACACAAGTTTATGTGTCAGGTGGGGAACTCTTTGTAATAAAATGTACTGTAATGCTCGGAAGTTGTAAATATTCATGTGGAGACAACACTGTAATGGTGTGTGTGTGTGTGTGTGTGTGTGTAGGTGTGTGTGTGTGCACACGCACGTGCGTATGTATGTGTGTGTGTGTGCGCGTGCGCGCACGTACGTACGTGTGTGGGTGTGTGTGTGTGTGTGTGTGTGTATATTTATGGAGAAGAGCCAAGTGACCTCTGAACTGTGTTACACTGAGTTCGACCACAGTAATATAGAAGAGAAGTACTTTAGCTGCACTTACTGACGTCTATTTACTGCTTCCTGACAGCCCAGAGACAAAACTTTTAGCCTGGAAAGTCACCCTTAACATTTATTCCAGGTTCATGATCTTTTGTTAAAATTATGTTCTACTTTGCGGGATCTCCAGCTGAGTGTGCTGTACATATATCCTGCAAATCTTCTGAAATTTCTGAACTTCTGTACTTCAGAAACAAGCCCAGAGGCAGAAATGCTGACATTTAGACCAGAAACCATAGAAAACTAGATGCAGCTGAGAAAAGTGCATAATTAATTCTATCAAGCGCATGGTAAAAGAACTGTTAACAGTCAGTTACTCAGACACAAAGAAGCCCAAAGAACACAAAGACAAGACAGAGGGTAAATAAATTGATGCAAGAAAACTCCACTTATGAAAACCTACAAGAATATTTTCCCTATCGACAAGGCAAAAATTATGCTATGATGCCTGCTTCTAAATTTCAGAACAGTACACTATCAGCCAAAACTAAACTAAAATACAAATGAGTTCCACATTCAGTTTTCTCATTATTATGGCACAATTAGGCCTGAAAGAGAGTCAGGCTTTTATAGACAGAGGATACTCATTTATTGTACTAGTGCATTTTAAAAGACAAATTGTATTTATTATTTGTCTGTCCATACGTGCAGTAAAAGCAAGTATATACATGCAGAAATGAAAATGTTTTCTGTCAATCTAATACTAAAGTTGCATTCTTCCATTGTTTTATTTCTAAACAGGTGGAATGTAAGTACTTTTATTCAGTGCTGCAGTACACATTAGAGCTACTTCACTTGAGTATTTCCATTTTATGCCACATCTCATATGTTGCACTTCTTACTCCACAATTTAGTTACTTTTCAGATTACAGTTTTCACTGACAACCCGTCCAATGAAAACCAAACATGTTGATTTTCTGTGTTTGTGGTGAACTGAGAAATACAATTTTTCCATTATGGGTTAAGTTTAATATCACTGTATTTCTCCAGCCAAATAAACTCTGCAGCAAACACACCTGTTTTTCTGAAATCATGATAAGTTGATTTTTTTAGGGACACAAGGTCCTCACAAGACAGTGAAAGTACAAAAGACCGTCTAATAAAATATGCCCCATTTATTCATTAAACCATATATAAAGTGGTTTAACTGAGTTCAGGAACAGCAAAATACAACACAGAATACAAAGGTCTGTGTGTGCTCAGTTCAGGTCTTTATCTCTGGTAATTGAAACATACAGATAAAAGGGATTCCTGAAGAGTAATGTTTGTGTGTTGTTTGTGATCTTGGAATTGTGTGGGATTAATTTCATTTTATGTTCTCTAGTCCTTTATAGAGAACAATTAAAAGGCTAATGAATTTGAGGAATTTGATTTGAGAAAATATCTGCCTGAATAGATTTATCTGAAGGATCCTGATTTGTTTTGGTTGTCTGATGCCAAAATGTTGGGTTGGTTTTGTGATATGAAAACTTTTCTTTTGGCTAGATGTAGAGGACACAGTAACCAATATAATAAGACATATATGTATGTAAACTGAATGCTATGAAAGGCATTTATTGGAAATTTGGGGAGCTGTAAATTATGAGTTGTCTTGCAAAGCCAATAATCAATCAATATCAATCCAAAAGCTAAAACGTAAACTCTTCCTTCGATTTTTGGTTGGCACTACTAAACACAGACCAGAAACACCCAACAAGACCTGCAGCTGTGAGATGCTTTGACACAGACATCAACATTACAATACGGACCTTGTCAAAGTCACTCAGCTCCTTATGTTGATCATTTTGCTGCTTCAAGGACTAAATGTTCACTTGTTGCCCAATATATCTAACCTAGTGAAAGGTGCCATTGCAATGAAATAATCAATATTACCACTTCTCCTGTCAGTGGTCAGAATGTTATGACTGATCAGTGTGTATATACAGTAAAACCTTCAAAGCTGAGGGATAATGAAAGAATGAGCACCAGATCGTGACTGGAGAATATAGGCCATGTAGTGTACTTAACCTCTTGAGACCCAGCTATGCAATTTCATTCTATATAGGGGAAACAAGTTTCACAGCTTTCCTTGAAAAAAAAAAGGGTAAAAAAAAAAAAAGCCCCGCTGTCCACTGTAAAGGACATTCCATATTCCATCTGCACATCCTTACAAATGGTAACTGGTATTAATGCATATCATCATATCCTCCTGAGACCCAGCAATGCATTTTTGTCCTCTGTAGGGGACAGTTTTACTTGAAAATTAAAATAAGTAAATACAAGTAATTTAAAAAAAAAAAAAAAAAGTATCTGAAAAACTGTTGCATTATGCAGTTTCCAATCAAGACAATTGTTTAATGTAAAAAAGCTAAAACTTTCACTTTCCTGGGTCTCGGGAGGATATTGATAATATTTGTCCTGTATATCATGTACACATTTCTTGTTTAGATAGTGTTTTAATATGCATATTTGAAATACTGATAATTTCTTCCTTACTACTTTTTAGCTTACCGGCCGACAGGCCATAAGCTATTGTCGTCATGCAGCGTCCAGCATCGTAGTCTGTCGTCTGTCGTCTGTCGTCTGTCATCATCTGTCGTCGTCTGTCGTCGTCTGTCGTCCGTTACAAAAATTTCAATTGTCTTCTTCTCCCAAACTACACTTCCGATTGACTTCAAACTTGGTATACAGCTTCTTTATGATGATGTCAACAAAAGTTAGTGAAATTATTTGGATCTGGATCTGATTCTGGATTTGGTGTGACTTTGACAAATTTTCCCGTTATAACAGATAGGAAGTGGATTGATACAATAAATCAGTAAGTATCAATGATATCAAGTTGGAATTGGAATTTTTTACAGATCTGATTGTAATATGACCAAAACATGGGCTATTTCTGTAATAGAATAAATACACATAACTGGGTGATAATAAATGGCATCTGGATACCGGTGGCGATTTCTCATAGACTGCAAGGGAAGCTCGGCTTCCCCTAAAATTACGAAAATTAAATGGTTAAATATGTTCGGTTGTGTTGACATTTCATTGACTACAAATGTGTTAGAACACGTTCATCTCACAAATGAGTCCGTTCAGAATCAGCTTTATCACAAATCAAAGGACGCGATGTTGTTCACTTCTCATACATTCCCGGTGGCAATGTTTTCTCATTCGATCTCTGCTCAGCGCATTTGTCCGTAGACGCTTGGGCTTCAATGGGACTGAGTGGAACAGTTTTTTTCATTGCCTCAAAACTGGACGGTAATTGGATAAATGTCACAATGTTGTCCTGCCCCCGGACGCCGGGCTTCTCTGGGGGTGAATGGAGCTGTGGGCGGAGCTCGGCCGGGCTGGATGCCAGAATCCCACGTGCTGATTGGAGGATCAGTCGAAAGGCTAAATCCCATTTGATTGACAGCTATTTTGAGATCTACTCCTTCACTGACACAGTTCAGTTTAACACCGTTGCGCATTCTGCTGTGAAATTAGAGAAACCAATACGAAATTACTCATTCATTTCTTGCACTGTAAATAAAACACACTCATTGGACTTCCTTGTTTCAATTTAACATAATTTCAGCATTTTCTTGTTTCAGTTCCAAAATTTAATCATTTGTTTGAGTTTAATATTGTTTTGTAGATAGTTAAATCAATCAAACTGTCGGCTAGGTCGGAGTGAAAGGAGCATCTCTTGTTTAAAAGGCTGAAGTCTTACACCCACAATACACTGGGCCAAGGCCATCTAAGCAGCCTAGCTCTGCTGGACATTGAGAGGACACTGGTCCAGTCCCTGGAAAAGACACCTACTTGGTACGATAAGGTCAGTGACCATTTTCTTAAAAAGGAACGGAGGGCCGAATGTATGTTTAAATAATCTGACTTTTTTTTTTTTTTTTTTTTTGATGTAAGCCGACAATGAGCTTCCCCTGTCTGAAAGATGAGCAGCCACCACTGCTGGATACATTTCCCAAAGCTTTTAATTTGGTCGGTAAGCTACAGGGCCATTAGTCCTGTTTTTTCTTACGCATGCATGGAACCACTGTAACCACACAATTTCCTCTGAGATTAATAAAGTATCCTGAATCTGAATAAATAAATAAATGTGTCTGAAAAAACTGTTGTAATATTCGGTTTCTAATCAAGACAGTTATTTAATGTAAAAAAAAAAGCCAAAAGTGAGCTGTAAATGTCTTTTATTTCACACATACCATACATGTAGGGTATATTACTCTCTGGCGCCCTCGTGCGGTTCAATAAGAGGCGTTGACATTTAAATCTCTTCCGTCTTTAACCTTTCTGTTTTCTCATTGGTTGAAAATGTCACCGTCCCTATTTTGTCCAATGGCGCCAGCCCTCACGGAGCTACCACTCCCCTCCCCCTTTCCTTGCCGGCCACTCCCCCTCCCCCTTCCATCCCAACCCCCTGTGATGCACTGCCAGCCACTCCATGACTGGGCTGGACGGCATGTCTGTCGGAGCGGTATAATCTGAACCCAAACCGGGATATAATGGAGCCGTCGGCCTGTTGACCAAGATGCGACGGTGCATGAAAAAGGTGATTGAATTAGCAGCTTCCATCCATAACCCTCTGCTCAGATCCATTCTCCTTGTCTGGAGCTGATGGCGCTAACTCTGCTGTGTGTGCAGGCTGTTAGTTCTGAGACACTGTTATAGATGATCATTTATTTCCCTCGAAAATAATCCGACCTGTTTCTGTTGTTGTACCGTTTGACGACAGCTGGTGTCCACGGCAGGATGAAGTATGATCGGCGGTAAACGACAAGAGAAACACGAAGACAGAAATCTGAGTCAACATAATCCATCTGGACATCGGGGGGGATAGATGAGGACCGTGATGGCTTCGATGAAAACAGTATTATTCGTTCTTCTGCATGGGGGTGAGTGCAGTCTGCATGGACCCGTGTAGAGCGTCTATAGACTAAAACCACCAACCATCTGTCACACTTCCATCAGTTTATCAATGCTTACCTATCACACCATTCATTTGCCTTGTATTTTCAAGTCATAGTCTGCATTTTTCTGCATCTTTTATGGAGAGTTCTCAGCATTTGACACATTGCTGTGGTTTGCAGGTTTATTATCTACAATCAAAATGCAGAAGTGGCTGGTTCTCTTTTGTAGATGCTGTACCATATCTCCCAGTGAAACAGGTGTTTTGATATGAAGAGATTCCCTTCACACCAATAAATAGAACTATCACACATGTGATGCTAATATCATCCCATTATTTTTTTTAATTATTGTATATTGTGATCATTTTTAGTTTGTACATCTACAGTTTTAATAAGCTCATGTACCTGTATATGACTTTAAGCCAAGTAAATTCCTGTACCAGCTTTGTTGAAATATCAGCGAAGTATAAGAGTGTAAGAAAATATCGTTTCTACAATATATTGCAATATTTCATTTCACAATACCGTATCGATATTAAAAAGTACTGTATTGATATTTTTAGGTATTTATTTAAATGCAGATATTGTGGAGGTTCATTTTTGTTTTTTTTATTTATATTTTATTTATTGTTATTTAAGACTGTTTTATTAAATAATGTTAGTTCCTTTGTTGGGATTGAACTAAAATAATGTTCTGATGTTAGTTGTGAACTAATAGAATATGAACATTTGAACAGGATCTTAAACTGTAATGTCTGTAAAACAGAATTTCAGTTTAAACACTGGAACATTTTGTGATATAACATTAGATCCTGTTGTGATCAAATAAAAATGTGTTTAGTATTTTTTTTTGCAGATTTCTGGTGTAATTCAATTCTTCAAGGAAATAATCATAAAAAAAAAGAAACAAACAAAAAAAAATGCCTTTTTAATAGTATCATGATATATCGCAGTATATCGTATCGTGATCCTGGTATTGTGATTTGTATCGTATTGCCAGATTCTTGCCAATACACACCCCTAGTGAAGTACTGATGAAGAACGAAGATAACAGGAAAATGCACCTGCTGAAAAGGGCAGGTTCTATATTTAAGTTCAGGGAGAACATCACAACTCACAAAGGAGAAGTTTAGTACAAAGCAAAGTCAATTCAAATCAGTTTTTTTGGCTGAAACAAAACAAAGGGAAAAATAAGGATCAAAGCTACAGAGTTTTTAACACTGTTCTGTTCATTGGTAAACTTGTATGTCACAGATATAGGTCAGTCAGAGTTTATACTAGTATGTACTGAATGAAATTTCACTCAGCCTCTCTAATATCCTCCTTGGGACCACATTGGATCACTTTCCTTCATCTCACTGTGAGCTCTTGATAAGAAAATTGCACCTCCGCTGTTGCAGCCTATGTCATCCAGAAAGTATTGAGCATTGTCACAGGCTGTGGTGTCCCCCAGCCCTATCAGTCCCAGCCCAATGTTAATTAGGGCCTGATCCGCTTAAGCCTCCCTCTAGTCTCCCATGTCATCATGGGTGTGTTGTTATCGGGCCACGACTCAGACTGTGAGAAAGCTCCAGTTGTTTTAAGGCCTGACACACACAGAGGTGACGTGTGCCAAAACGCACCTATCTTGTATTTCTAGTTGTTCAGGTAGTTATCACCTGTAGATGAGGTGAAGGGCGTGCTGTTTGTGTTTTACTTCAGTCTGTATGTGTCTGCATTGAGAGGGGGTTCTGATCACATCTCACCTTTTACACACTTGTAGTTAAAACTAACCAATAATACCAGACTTTATAGTTTTTGATTGACTGGTGAACCCTTAAGTGAACTCATTTCTTCCTGTCTAAACTGCTGCACAGCTAAATCACTCCTGATTAAAGCAATGATATTGATTATACGTAGGTTTTCTTTTAGCATAAATCATCTCTCACATGTTCATTTGTCAAAATAATGAGAGAAAAATGAAATTGGCTGCTTTCCCCATCCCACTGGATACTCAAAAATTTAGGTTACTCCCTTGCATTTTCTTCTCTCGTTGGTTTGTGTGTGTGAGAAATGTCAGGAGAATATCTATATTTCAGTGCAATCTGCTTAAGCCTGTGCTGGTGAAACTAAAAACCTTGTTTATAGAAGAAGTTGAGATTTTAAATCAACTCTGTAGCTCCTGTCCTGCGTCTGGTGGCATCTCAGATTACATTCTTGCCTGAAATTCTGAGGATATTTAACTGTTTACTTCCATTATGCGTCCACAGCTGAATAGAAGCTGTAGACGTTAATGAAAAGAGTAAAGCCCCCGTCATGTCTCCCCTCTTAAATGTCATCTTTTCCTTTGACTCACCGAGAACGACCATCTGAGTAATTTTGACAAAGACCCTTAGGCGAGTCAGAACAGAAAAGGAAAGACGCTTCAGTGCCTGTGGCTCTGACAAAGGGTTTTACACAAAAAAAAAAGCTCAGGTTTTTTTTATCCGTAACTATTTCAGAGATTTCAAGAGGAAGTGGAACCAGATAATGAGACTCTGAACCTGAGCCTCGCTGCTCTTCCCCTCAAGCACTGGCACTGAATATTTCTGCTCATCCTGTATCTGCCATGTTACCAGTAGATGGACGAGGATAGGACACATTCAGTTTTCCCTTTTTCCCTGAATAAATTCTTTTGACTATTTCAGTGTGAATCACCATGGTTTGGACTGGAGACAGAGTATCAGGTTCTGCTTCCTCCATTAAAACACACAGTGACCTTTGGATTCTGCTTCTCTGAGCACCAGAGGTGTCAAGTAACAAAGTACAATACTTAGTTTCCTTACTTAAGTAGAAGTTTTGGTTATCTATACTTTACTGGAGTAATTATTTTTCAGCCGACTTTTTACTTCTACTCGTTATATTTCATTTTCACGCAATTACCTGTACTTTCTACTCCTTACATTATAAATATAGCCTCGTTACTCCTCTTTAATTTTGGCTTGTTTTCATCCCAGCTTGTCATCATTCAAATTTAAAAAAAAAAAACTATCCAGATAAATCGCGCCATCCAGATAGGGTGAATTTGATTGTGGTTGGATGACAAGTATAAACATATACCATTCCGACACCCTATTGGTTTGTGACTTTTTGCACCATTCCGATACTTGTATTCAACTAGTCATCATATCTTCCACTCCATGAAACACATGTTAATGCTCAGTAGTACACATATATGGTTCTTTAATACATTTGCATTGGACTCAAATGTGTTCATTTTCAATGGGCATATGTGCGGCTGAAACAGGGAGACTAGTGCATCCCAAATGTTTCAACGCTAACATTTTAATATAACATTATAGTCATTCTGGCCTTTACAAAAATGTTTTTTGGGGAGGTGGGGAAGTGCACTATAGGCCCCTGAGAAACCACGTAAGCTTTGTCCTAATGGCATTTTTTTTGTCCTTACATTTACTTTTATACTTTAAGTAGTTTTGAAACCAGTACTTTTATACTTTTACTTGAGTGAAAAGTAGAGCCCGACCGATTAATCGGCCGGCTGATTAATCAGACTGATTATTGCGTATCACCAATTAATCAGCATCGGCCAATATGTAGCCAATGTAGCCGATATATAAGTTTTTTTGCTGTGTGGAGATTCTGTCACTCGCTGCTCCTGTGTGTGCGTGCTGCCCAGAGAATAAGAGGAAGTTTAAAGCGAGTTAGTTTCACTTTCACTCCTGCTGGGACAATAATGCTATCACCCCTCCACACACAGTCACATAATCACGGAGCTACACCACCCACCCCGGTCACGCGCTCTGACAAGGATGGACTGCTTATCCCCCCTGCTCCGACCCCCCACCCTGGTGAAAATCACGGACCGCTACCGCATGCCCTGACAAGGATGAACCGCTAACCCTCCCCCCGGCTCCAAAAATCACGGACCCCCCCCTCGTCTTACGAAGTATTCACCCCCACACCCATGTCCGTGCACTTCATGTCTACCTCACAGTTTCATTCTGCAGGCACATCTGGGTGTTAATAGTGTAGGGGAGACTGGGGACAGTTGTAACACAGGTCAGTTGTAACTCTTGCAATTGCTTCAATCAGGAACAACTTAGGACTCACCTAATTCATGCTGCACATGCTCAGTTTAGTCCTTAGTCCACATAAGAAGTTGTAGTGCCGTGAGGCAGGCACATCAAAATTTGTGAGGGAAAACATAATTGTGTGGTAAGTCATATTTTTTGCTCTAATTATTTTTGTGATTGCATAGTTTGTATTTGAAAGTTGTGTAAATTATATTTGTGAGATAAACAAAGATTTATGCAACTGTTTATCCACCTGTCCACAATTATCTAATATAAGATTATTATATCCTGTGTAGATCAGTGTTCTTATTTCATATATCGGCCAATATCCGATAGGGGATATATTGGATATCGGCTTTTTTAGCCCCCAGTATTGGTATCGGCATCGGCCCCAAAAATCCCATATCAGTCGGGCTCTAGTGAAAAACTTGGATTGATACTTCAACTTCTACAGAAGTCTTTTTAAACCCTAGAATCTATACTTGTACCTGAGTAATGAATGTGAATAGTTTTGACACCTCTACTGACCACTAAGATGCAACGCCTTTTTCGAAATTGAACAATACAGCTGCTCACAGTATAGAGCCTAATTTTAAGCACCTATTTTTAATTACCGCAGAAAGAAGGAACTGTTCAGATATCAGCTCACAGAGCAGAAATAAATGCAAAGTACGGTATATTTATTGTTTTGTAGGTAAATCTCAGAAATGTAAATGATTGTAAAAAAAGAGCTCTTGAATTAAAGAACTGAGCTGACAGTCTGTTCTGCCTTTTGGTTTCATTTACAAGGGCTTTGCTTCGTTTCCTGCTGCTGAAGCACAAACATGAACATGGAATTCATGGCACATTCACTGCACCTCGTAAACTCTGCAATCACACTCTAGTTCTACCGTCAAGACAAGATATTCGTTCCTAGTCCTTCTAACATAGATTCACATGGTTTTAGTAATTACCAGACTTTTTAGTAATAAAAAAGTAGTTTTGAGTAAAATATAGTAACAAGCATTGGCTTTAGACAGAAATTAGAAAGTACTGTAACCACAGCAATTTCATTATGTCCAAAAGTTGGGTTTAGAGATAGCCTTTTGGTCATTAAAGTTGCAGTGTTTGGTAGTTTTTTTAGTGTCACTAGGCAAACATTCACTCTGTTCCATTTCCAGTGGTCTTAGAGGATAATAATGCACATTTCAAATGTTCTCAGACATGTAAGTGTAGAGCTGTTAATTTGGAAATTTTTTCTTCAATTTTATGGACGATTTATAATTTTATTTGATTGTTTTATGGCTATATCAACTCATTATTCAGAAACACTCTTTCTTTACTCAAACTATATGACATACTGTATTTGACTGCAGAAACACATTCATAATTAATATATGACAACAAGCAAAATCCTCAATTAATCAAATGAATTCAATATATTGCCCATGCTAAATAGGAGGGTTAAATATATCCATATAAGCATGATACTGTATCACCTTCATCCATATTAATATTTAGTTGTCTAATTTGGAAAGAGATGAGAGAGTTAGAGAAGGAATGACTGTATTTTCAAGTTCTGTCCTTTTTTGTTTGTGTGGGATTTTTTTTTATACTTAGTTTTGAGTTCCATCTTCATCAGGTATTAATGACTTTATATAAGCCAGTTATACAGCTGTCGTCATTTTTTGCTCCAAACTATTGTTGTTGCGCCAGCTACTATTAGTCAACCTCTACTTGAGTTTATGAGCAACAACCTGCAGGATTAATCTGTACAATCTGCACTGCTATCTGTGCTCTCTTATCACAACTGTAGTACTCCTTGTAAAATTGCAAACTCCTCTTTTCAGGAATTGATATTTCTGTTTCCTGTAATCAGTTGAAGTAATTAGCTACTGAGCTTAGAACCTCGGTGACGTAACTGTGTTGTTTACTGAATATGTGATAATACGCAGCACTGGCCCAGCCCTAGCCCTGGAGTTTTTTTTCACTGCTATTTAAAGTATTGATTTCCTGTTAGTTGGTCATCAGCTGAGGTTATTGATTGATGAGTCCATGGACCAAACACGCTGCAAGGAAGACTGTGACCCACTGAAATGAACCACTGACATTATTACTGTGTCCGACATTTCCTGCCAGGTCATCATCATCTAACCCTCTTCCCGTCTCTCTGTTTTTCTTTCACAGTGCTCCAGTATGCTGTATGCCGTGATGTGACCCTTCCCAATGGACCCCTGTACCGTGTAGCAGGGTTCCCCCTCTCCCTGCCCTGTGTCGTATCCGGATATGAAGGCCCACGCACACAGGAGTTCGAGTGGTTCTTGTACAGAGATGATGCTGGAGGAAGGCAGATGGGTGTGGTGTCCACCAGGGATAAAGGCTTCCCCTACGCTCCGTTTCTGCCCAGGGTGAGCAGTGGAGAGGTGAGGGTGGAGCGGGACTCTGGGGACAAGGTCCGGCTGGTGATCCACAGGCTCCGATCTGAAGACCAGGGGAAGTATGAGTGCTACACACCCAGCACAGACACCACCTACCAAGGGAACTACAGCGACTCAGTGACTGTCAAAGGTACATAATATCTTCATTCAACCCAGAATACACTTCACATAAAATGAAAGCAACACTGAGTGTCAGTAGGAAAAAACACAGTGAACACCAAAAATACCAGAAGGGCACTCAGAGTATGTAGACTCTTCTTCTCTTTCCACAATATAATTCAACTGTAGCCTTTACTCATAGGTACCTGGGTACAGGCTACAGCACCCCCCCACGACCCTAGTGAGGATAAAGCGGGTTCAGAAAATTAGTGAATGAATAAAGGATTAAACTGCAAAGAAAACAATTATAATGTATGTCTTCCTCCTTTTGGTGCCAATGCTTAGTGTAACAAACTTATTGTAGTAAGAAATGTCTTCATTTTAATTTGTGACAATGATATTCTAATTAAGATGCAATATTTCAGTCTCTGGGTATAACTGTCACCGCCGGTGTTTGAAAGGAGACCAAGAAGCTCATCTGTTTGAATGGAGTCCTATGGAAGCAGTGGCTCAGTTCTGTGAATACACAACTATTTTCAACACACAACCAGTTTCATAACGATAAGATAGCCTCTGTGAAGATCTTTAGCATGTTATTTATAGATAAGCAAATTATGATCTGATAACATTAGTAAAGTGATATGATATAAACATTAGGGGAGTGTTTGGTTGATTCAAGTAAATAATCTGACTGGTTCACAGTGATGCCTGGGATTGAAGCTTAAGATAATTAACCACAGTTTACTATTATCATGTTTTTATTGAATGTGAAATGGGCGAGATTGGAGTATTTTCATCAGTTTAAATATCTTCAGTTTGTACCAGTTGCAGATCAGTTTTTTAGTATATTGATTTGTTTATATAAGTGGCACCACTATATATCATAATCTAGCTAGGGGATATCCAGTGTTAAAGAATGTGAGAAACAATCCCTCTTTAATACAAATGTGATCCTTTGGTGCAGTTTTTGTGTAAACATGCTGACAGATTGACTGTCTCACAGACACAAAGTCTAAATTGCATGAATTATTGAAAAGTGTCTAGGTCTAGGTAGTGTCTAGTGTCTAGGTAGCATAGAAACTAGGGCTGCACGATATTGGAAAAAACTGACATTGCGATTTTTTTTAACCCAGCGACATATATATTGCAATATGAAAAAATACTTAGGAAGATATAATAGTTGTGTGATGCCAGTGTAAATGGTCAAACAAATTAGTTGTGTTACCTCTCGTTGTGCCAACAGGTGCAAAACACTATCGACACAGAACACGTGTTTCAATATCATCCTTCTTATAGCTGAAATAATTCCAGATAACTGATGTTGCTTTTCTTTTTGGGACCAAATCTTTGTTTTTGGTGATTTTCTCTTGTTCGTTGCTCATTTTTCAATGTTGTTACCAGCAACTCACTCCATGTGCAGGGGCATGGTCTGCTTCGGCAAACTGATTAAGAACAATTGTGATAGGTGGATCGCTGTGCGCAATGTGTGTCAGGTATCCAGGATGAATTTAGATGAGAACACGTTGAGTTAATTTGCCTCCTACATTGTGGGACCTGCAATGTGACTATTGCGTACATGTACACTGCGATGACGATGCTCAAACAATATATTATGCAGCTCCAATAGAAACCTAACACACAAACCGTAACAGCATTAGACAACTGGTCTCAAAATGTTTCAGATGCTCCTATGGTTGAAACTATACAGTAGAAGTAGTTTCATTGTGACATCAGCCTGAAACCAGGAAACTGTCCTGTTTGTGAAGCCCAGAGTGAGAAGTGTGGAGGATTTTATCAGCAACTGCATTACATCACCCACTAGATGAATCACACTATGTCTTTAACTTGGTGCAAGGCAACATTCCTCCTTTTATTTATACTCACTATCTGGAGTCTGTACTTTGTTTCCTTGTTTCTGTTTCTGTTTCTCTGAATTTTATGTTTTCACTATAATCCACTTGCTCAAACTGTCAAAAATATTTTGATAATTGTACTTCATATGGCCATCAGTTCTGTTGTGTGTTACTAAGTTTATGTTTAGAGGATTATGGTTATGCTTTTGTCATAACATCTCACTAATCCTCCTTTGTAAGGCAAAGTTCTGGGTGGTAAATGGCTTCCAGTCATTTTGAGTTGTGTTCTCAATATAGAAAGGTCGAAACAACTGGCAATAGAAATTCAGTTTGGCATCTTTTTTCCTCCCATCTGGCTCCAGCAGCAGCTTAATGTAATATAACTGTCTGTGTTTGCCCCTTTGTATGCCCACAGTGATCCCTGACACACTGCAGATCAGCTACTCGCGTGCACTCACTGGCCAGCCCATGCCGGAGGGGGCGGAACTAACATTGACTTGTTCAGCCAGCATCCAATCGGAGCAGCTCACTCATCTGTCCATCATGTTTGGAAAGCGTGGTGGAGGAGAGAGTCTGGGAGGCGGGGCAGGCGGGGAGGTCAGCAACGTGAGGGAGATTATCTCCATCGACAAGCTTCTAGGGGTTGTCCCCGGACGTTTGTACAAGACGCGGTACGACAATGGAGAGATCACGCTGGAGAAAAGAAATGGAGAGGCTGGCCAGGATTTGTACGTGATGAAGATGACAGCAGTGCAGCCAGATGACAGTGGCTCTTATTTCTGTGAAGCATCGCAGTGGATTCTGGACCCTGATCGATCCTGGCAGAAAATTGCACAGAGGACGCTGGATATTGGCAACTTGACCATTCAGCAACTAGGTGAGTGTAACTAAGACCCAGTGCCAGTGTTGATGCTGACATTTGCCAAAACTGTGATGGTGTGATGCAAGGGCCAAGTTCCCAACAAGTACATTGCATAACAGATGACTGTTTTATACACAGATCATTGTTCAAAGTGTGCACATTAAATACAGTGACTTAACAAACAGAAGATAATTTATGGCCCACACTAAGGAAAGCAGCCATCATAAACTAAGTACAATACAAGATAAGACTAAACACTGACACATCTGAAGTTCAGTTTATACTTGTCTGTTCAAGCCTCCTGACTCTTTCTGTCGTTGCTATGGGAGTGGCGTCAGTCGGCCTGGGCTTGTGCTGCTGCTGGGTTGACTGGACTTTTGCCAGATTTTGGACTGGGCTGGTTATACTTTAAATGAATGTGTAGTTTCCAGGCTGACTGACTGACTGGTTTATTTAATGAATGGATCGGTTGCTGTTTATAGACGTTGTAGACAGGTTGCTGCTTTGGTTGTTGGTTGCTTGGCAACAGCAAATGAGGAGTGTTCTGTTTTGGCTGTCTCCGGTTTGGTTCTCATTTACTTTATGTTGTGTGATATGGACAAATTCTGATTAAAGAATACACACCACTAGAGCAGGGCAATACAGACAGAAAATAAAGTTTTTAAGGATGAAGTCTTTGTTTATTAGCTTTCTCAGTGTTATTGACAATTTGCCATTTTAATCAAGTGTTTTCTGTTTACATAAACTGAACTGAACATAAGATAAACTGGACATAATGACAATAAGGCTTATTGTATTTTATTCGATTAGATTCTAAGATGATTGAAGACTCTTTTTGTCTGTGAAGAAATAGTCTTATATTTAGCAATTTCTTTCTAAACTCAATGAACTGAATAAATTCGATGCATTTCCCAGCCTTAGTATGTGCTCCTCAGTTTGTCCTGGCTGGTGGACCTTCTCCTGTTCAGAATGACCCCATTCTATATCACGTTCACTTTCCTCTGTGTCTATTTGTGTTGCCTTCATGCCTTCATTTCCTGTCTGCATCTGTGACTTTGTTATTCAAATGCTGAAAAAATAGTGCAATAGAAAATGTGATTTGCAACATAATTAAATCCCCCACAAAGTAATAATATGAAACAATAGACCATTTTCTATCTTTACACAGTGTATATGATCATGTTGCACAGCCCCGTTACCTGTGTGGATGGACAGCTGATACTGTGACTGGATGTCTGCTCTTACAGCGTGAGACTGTTGCTTATCCAGCTGGATTTGATTGGTCGATATCTGGCTCAGCAGCTGGATAACTGCCTGTTGTTTTGATTCTTGGCTCAGGTTAAACTCTAAAGAGCTCATGTAGATCTAAAGGATTAAGTGATCTTTTCTCCCACTTTGGTTTTTCTGTAGCCTGTAAAGATTATGTCTATCTTTTGGTCAGACTGACTTGTTCTCCAGTGTGTCTAGCAGAACTTCCTCAAATTATTTTACCTTTACAAAAAAGGAAGTGAAGCCAATATATTTGTTTGTTAAAAGTCTACATAAGCATTCTGTAGACATTTAAACACTTGTTTTATTGCATACTATAATGAAGTTGAAAGCAGATGTTAGTATTATTTGGTGATCTGTTTATCAGTTAAATAACATTTTTTTTCCTTCTACGGACACACAGAAGTGAATGCTGATGTGTTAACAGATAATATATGACAAGAAAGATAATTTTCAAAAGGGAAGTTATAACTGATAAAAATGGTGAACCTGATTGAAACCTACATTGTAATTTGTGCTAAACATTTTAGTTCCTAGATAGGATATATGATAAATAAGATGTGTTAAAACAATGTGTGCAAGCAAGAACCCCTCCTTGTTTTGGAACATGATGTTGTTGAGGTAATATTTTTAGTTTGTTAGTAAAATTGTCTGCAGTAGAGGCATCAAACCTCATCAAAGCCTCCATTGTTTTTCCACTGACAAGCACTACTTAGTGCTGTATTTCCTGACCCCGGTCGTCTGTGTGATACAATGGTCTGACATATCTTCTTTTGTCTGTAGATAATGTGACTATTATTGAGCAGATCTGTGTTGTTTACTGAAGTGTTGTGGTTGAATGAGACACTGGTCACATTGTAAAATAATGTAAAACACTTTCTGAAGGCATCAAAGTTCCACATAGGGAAATTCCTGCGCAAATATATGAAATTGCACCTGTTACAGTATAAAAAAATCATTTTCTTGTAATTTTTTTGTTGTATTTATGTTATTTTATAGTAACATAAGCACAAAAAGTATATTTTAAAATAGTAATGCAACTAACAACATGTAAAAATGTAAGAGACAAATGGTTGTGTAGCAGGTAAATAAGCTAAATATGTGAAGAAAACACTAAATCATATCAAACATTACATTTTTGATAGTGCTATTCTTACTGTTCTTGTTTGAGACTACAACAGGGAGGTTTCTGGTTCTTTTACTGACTTTTTCTTTTGTGTTCTTTCTCCAGCGGAGTCTCTGAGTGTTACATCATCACCCAAAGGGGAGGTGACCCTGCAGGTCGGTTCCCCTCTCATCCTGACCTGTGAGGTCCTGGGGCTGCCGTCTGAGGTCAGCTCAGGTCTGCTGGTCCAGTGGATGAAAAGGGGCTCCGTCAGCAGTGATTCTGTCAGGACTGGTGGAGTCGAGGTATTGGCATTGGAATTCTGCTGACTTTTAGGGATGATATTTTGATTAGAATCCCTCTGTGTCACGTAGAACAACGTAAAGGAACATAATGGAACTGAGACGAGGCATACAGGGATCCGTCATAGTGATGAACTGTGGAGTTTGCCTGAGCTCCACAGAACACATTTAGTGAGCTACTAAATCTCTGACAGACACATTTAGTGATGGGCTGCTGAACACAGAGGAGCATTTAGCTAAAATAGAGCCAGATTTTTCCCTCAGGGGAAGCTGAGTTACATTCAACACAACATTAAACTAAAATACAGCTCCAAAATGTGATAATGCCGCTCTGGGTCTACTTTATTTGTAAAAGAACCGACTGTTTACGAAAATATTTGTTTTATTAACTTAAAATATCATCACAGTGTGGTGTTCACAGCCCATTTATACTGTCTTCAAATGGCCAAAAATATTCTTAAAGTCAGGATCAGCTTTCTTGCTGTTTTATAAATGTCTATGGTCTTATTTGAACTGGACTAGTATAACCTCTGGGTAATCTCAGATGATATGGAAATTACCCCCCATGCCATGCTTCCTGTGCAGCATTTGCATGAACTAAGCAAAGTCTATTTTTTACTCAGATTTACTGATTAGTCCCATGTTCTGATGTAAAGACACACCCCCACCTACAGATAACTGTTAAAAGACAAAAAAATGTTCCTTACTGTATGTAATAAGACTTTTTTGTGGTTGCTTTTCTGAAGAATTTAGGTTTGCTCTTGTGGTGAATAACTTAAATTTCCAACCAGAAAGCTTTTAAAACTTTAATTTATATCACTAACCAGTATCTATAGTCCTCAACCAGGATATTTATTTATTTGTTTGTTTGTTTGTTTGACAGGGACAATGCAGTCAAACATAGTTACAGGCTTGCAGCTGATGTGATGCATATAGAGTTTATAGCTAGTGCTTATTTTCAACTCCTGTCCCTGGTTGGGCTTTTCCACAGCACTACAGTACATTACAGTACGTTATATAGTCAAAAACAACAGCAAAACACTGTTCTGTATAAAAACACAATTAAATTATCCATAATTACTGCAGTGGATTTACATAGTATAAAACATTCATTTACTTACTCACCTACACATTATCCAATCCACTTTATTTATGTAGCACATTTCAACAACAAGAACATTTTCAAAGTGCTGCACATCATAAAAACAATAGAACAATTAAAAGACATACTAAAAACAATAAATAAGTACATAAAACTGCAACAATGCTCTAAATAAAACAAAATCAAATAGTTAAAACTAATAAAATCAATAAACATAAATAAATCAATCAATAAATAAAGCACACAGATAATAAACTATTTACAAATGGGTACAGTTTTGTTTTTTCTTTAGCCAAGATTTAGTTCTGGTGGTGAACATTTTAGTGGCAGTGAGTTCCAGAGTTTAAAGCTCTAGGAAAAAGCTGACTGTCCCAGTGTTGTTCTGCAGAATGGGATATAGTTAATGTAGATGTAGATAATATGTTGGCTGTATCTCACCAAATCAGAGATGTTCAATCACAGGGGACTAATATTCTCACAGGAACTCTGTGTTTGTTGAAATCAGTGTAGGTAGCTCATGATGGAATTATTACCTTATAAATTATGGACATGGCAGATTCACACAGTATTAACATCACAGATAATCTAGATGCAGACAATCAGACAGCTAGTCTTGTGCAAATAGGGCTTTAAAATGAAAGAAAATCAGAAAATTTCATAGTTGTTTGTTTGGATATATTAGGGTTTTCTCTTGGTGGAAGTCTTACATCTTGTTTTTGTTGTTATTTTCCTAAATATTTTGCACTTACGTAGTTTTGTGCCAGTCAAGTCTCTCAAAAAACACTGTCTATTCTTACTAGAATGAGACTGGATTCTTTTTCTTCTGGATCCTCTGCACTTAGCTCTTATAATGATATGACAAACCCTAATATGCATGCATATTTCATGAAGGTGGAGGTGGCCCGGATGAGCCCAGACGGCATTGTGAGCTGGGGAGACGACCTCAGCCGATCTAGTGGCGGCTCCATGGAGAAAGTGGCGGTGGGGAAGTACTCTCTGAAGCTGTTCTCAGCCCGTCCCGCTGACTCAGGAGTGTATCGATGTATGGTCAGTGTGTATGCCGGAAGGAAAAACCCTGGTCCGTCCACTCCAGCCACTTTCACCCAGAGATCTGAGGGAGTTACCGTCAACCTGAAGACCAAAGGTGAGAGACGCTCCTTCTGATGTCAGTGGGTCAGAGGTTTATATGTGTTATCTGCCTGACTCCCTGTACAAGGAAATCCGATGGAGTTGTGGTGACGGACATGTTTTAATCTGACTTGGATGTGTTTAATTTGAATTTTTACATGAAATATTGACCAAAGACAAAGCATTTTTTATCAGGATTTCTGAGGAACATACTTTGGCATTTTAACTGTGAATTAATGAACGTTAGTGAGGGTTGTTCTTTATACTGATGATTAAGGCCATACCTGTAGTGACCTTTCAGAACAGAGCTACAAGGGGTAGGGGCTGAAACAGTCACCTTAGAAATGAGACACTACTTGTTGCAATGTTACAGCATGAGTTTAACATAATGGCATTACAATACTTACATTTTATATTAAAGCAAGGGTGTCAAACTCATTTTAGTTCAGGGGCCACATTCAGCAAAATTTGATCTGAAGTGGGCCGAACAAGTAAAATAATAACATAATAATGTATAAAGTCAACTCCAAACTTTCCTCTGTGTTTTAGAGTGAAAAAAGTAAATTTACATTATGAAAAGGTTTACATCTACAAACTATCCTTTCAAAAGATGTGAATAACATGAACAAACTGAAAAAATAAATGTAATTTTAACAATATTACGCCACAGTTTGTCATTTACACATGTACATTATAACTTACAGATCACAGTGGATCTACAAACACACAAAACATTTACTAACAGGCAGAATCTTGTTAAAATTGTACTTACTACATTTCAGGTTATTCACATTTTTTGCGAAATTATACTTACTACTTAATACTGTTTTAGTGTAAATACATGAAAATATTTACATTTACAAAGAGAGAAATGTGGAGCATATGATAGTATTTTACTGGTTTGACCCACATGACATTGAATTGGTCTGAATGTGGAACCTGAACTAAAAGGATTGTTAATATCTTAGTGTAATTTTTGCATTTCACAAATTCATCCTATTGGCCGGACTGGACCCATTGGCGGGCCGGATTTGGCCCCAGGGCTGCATGTTTGACACCTGTGTATTAAAGCATACAGGGTGGGGAAGCAAAATTTACAATATTTTGAGGCAGGGATTGAAAGACAGTGTATGACCAATTAGTTTATTGAAAGTCATGAGAATTTATTTGCCACAAGAAAATTTACATCATAGAAAATGTTTTTATTCTATGTGTCCTCCTTCTTTCTCAATAACTGCCTTCACACGCTTCCTGAAACTTGCGCAAGTGTTCCTCAAATATTGGG
The DNA here is from genome assembly GCF_902148855.1 of Sphaeramia orbicularis. Classification (NCBI taxonomy): domain Eukaryota; kingdom Metazoa; phylum Chordata; class Actinopteri; order Kurtiformes; family Apogonidae; genus Sphaeramia; species Sphaeramia orbicularis. The sequence continues at coordinate 37,105,078 of NC_043961.1, forward strand.
GTGACAACTTCTCCCATTCTTCTTTAATAGTATCTTCCAGACTTTCTCGTAATAGTTTTGCTCATAGTCATTCTCTTCTTTACATTATAAACAGTCTTTATGGACACTCCAACTATTTTTGAAATCTCCTTTGGTGTGACGAGTGCATTCAGCAAATCCCACACTCTTTGACGTTTGCTTTCCTGATTACTCATATGGGCAAATGTTTCTGAAAAGGTATGGATAATAGTGTTAGGTATGATTATGACATCAATATATGTTTGGTTTCAAAACAATTGACGTAGTGCCTGCTGAGAAAAAACAACTAAATGTTCATTGTAAATTTTGCTTCCCCACCCTGTATAGTGCCAAACCTGACCAGATTTTACACATAGTTCTGTCCAGAGCTATATCTCCTTTGTAATGATATCAGATGAGCAGGGAAGTGCAGAAAAATTTGCTGCTATATTACCCTGTTACTAGAGCTGGGCGATAAAACAATAACGATATATATTACGAAATAACTTTTCCTCGATAGAAATATGAGACATGCACGATACAATTTCACTAGAATTTATTCGTCCTCATTTTGACAGACATAAGAACAGCCAATCATACTTAAGTAGCGCTGCACCGAACCAATCGCGCTAGAGCTACATCAAGTTAGGTTGACGCATGCAGCACAGGTGTAAGAGCAGCCGCAGCACACACGCTAATGTTTGGGCTACAGCGGGAGGTAATGAGTGTTCCCTCAGGAGAAAATTTGACTAAGATCTCGGGCGACCAGATGACTGAAAAGTAGGGTGCAGCATAGAAGCCGGGAGTCGGACATTCAAACCGTGTTAAGTTTCATTTTTGGTTTACGCCAGTTTTGGCAGTTACGGAACGCACCCCCACATATATACCCCCCGCATTGTTTGGTGAAGATGGTCTGTTTTGTTTGTGTTCTCTTTTAAAATTTGAAAGCTTTTACCTGCTGGTCAGACTTTTAGTTTAGTTTTAAATATATGTACCTGTTTTATTTATCTGAAACAGTTGTATAATGTTCTTCAGCACATCTGTCATGATCAACCTCTGACAGAAAATAAATCATATTTAAATAAAAAAATAACCTTCTGATGTCTTCACAACTAACTTATGAGTAACAGAAACTTTAAGCTTGACTAAAAGAGTGATTTGATTTATATTGTGATACATATTGATATCATCAGATATGAAAAAAATTATCGTGATATGATTTTTTTCCATATTACCCAGCCCTAACTGTTACCCATAAAGTTGGAATAATATTGTTTTTAGACACATTCCTTGTTTTATTCCTACTTGTACTTGTTCAGTTATACTTTAGCTATCAATAATAAATCACATTGTCACAATAATCTCATAAGTGGGGTAAAAATATTTTATTCCAACTTTATGGGAATTTAAGTAACATATTCCTTTGGAGTTACATTAAACAAACCATCCTAATGCAACAGAAAGTGTCAAATGTTTTTATGATTATTTGCAAAGATATTTACATTAATAGGTTTCATTCCCTTCATCTGAAACTTCCATATTTCAGATCCATTTCGAGGCCAAGATATTCACTACCCCTCAAAGTGCAAAAGAAATGGGACACCCTACACTACATGGGAGCATGCAGAATGTAGGGTTAGGGCCAAGGAGGGAATTGGGACTAAGTTTTCCATTTAGGGAGCACTTTTATGCTTTGGTCTGCAAAATTATTTAAAAATGATGGATTCAGGAAGTATCTTTGGTGGCTTAGATATCTGGGCTGTGTGCCATTTGACTGTGGTGCTGGGTTTGTTTTTGCTGCAGGACTCAGTGTCCCAGCTGTACTTAACCGACTTCAGCTTTCTAATGATTTAATGAAACATTATTTATTTTCTGAACAATAGCTCTAAAGAAAACACAAGGATAAATAAGAGTTTAGTGTGGTGTTCTAGTTGTTCTTTGGCTCTTAGGTTAAAATATGGATATGCCACACTGAGCATGTGTTGCTTGGCTCCCTACGTATTCATCCTTCATTTTTATTTATTTTTATTCAGAGTGGTTTGCTGAGCAGGCGTGCTCTTCAACTGCAGCATCCTAGAGTAATGACAGTAACAATAATTAAAGCAGTTGCTCTGTACTTTGTCACGTCATTAGCTTCACTCAGATGATCGTATTATGATAAAGTTGAGACAACAACAAAAATATTTCATGGGTGGAATATTTCAACTTCATGGATGCTTAAAAATCTAAAATCCAATACATTTTAGACTTCAGTATGTCTTAAATGTAATTTTGACTGGCTTGTACTACTCGCCTCTACTCAGCTCACCTCTGTTTTGGTTGTTTCCATTGCAAATGAATACCACCTTGGGGGGGCGGGAAGTTCACTATCATTACTCATCCAGTGACATCATTCCCTGACCAATCAGTGTCCTACAGTCTGTTGATGTCGCATTTTCAGCCTGACTCGGCTCGCTTGGAACCCTGGTTGAGAAGGTACTAACAAAGTATCTGGTGCCAGGTACTGTCACCTTATGGAAAACTCTAAAAACCAAGCAGAGTGGAGTAGAGTGTACTGGATTAGGTGCTTTGTAAATGGCTTCAACCATACTCACATTAGGAGTCAAACTGTGATTGGACAACAAATAGGTCATAAATTGGGTCTATAATGGTTTTAAAACTCACCAGTTTAACTGCGATTGCTGAGGTTTGTTAGAAACTCACAGAATAAAAAACCAACAGTTTGAATGTCCCTTTTCTCCACAGACGTCGTGGTGTCCGCTGTGGCTCAGCTCCCTCGAGGCCCGCTATTGAAACGAGGCAACACCATAACCCTCATCTGCAACGCCACCATCACAACCACAGGCCCCGCCCAGGCACAAGTCCACTGGCTGCGTTGGCCAATCCCCGAACCAGTTCTGAACAAAGACCAAAGGCCAGAATCTGACATTTCTCCACCGGACCCCCCAGTAGAAGAGAAGCCCAAACTGCTCGCTGCTCTCATGTATGATGGGGTTGTGAAGATCTACGGCAACGGCAGCGAGGTCAGCGTCGACCGGCTGTCGACTGTGAGCTACAGACTGAGGGTCCACACGGCCAGTCCCGAGGATCAGGGCATGTACGCATGTCATGCAGAGGCGTGGAGTCAGGACCCACATGGAGGCTGGTACAACACCGGAGCCAGAGCAGAGTCAAATTCTGTGACTGTTTACCTGTACGCCCGTGGTGAGTGCATCTGTTTTTGTTGTTTAGTTAGAATTTGACATTTGCTAAACTTAATGTTTTAGTCAGTTTTCACAAAACCAGTACACACACAGATATTCACATACCCGGAGGCTTCCAATACAAACACAGTGTAATGGGATGATAGGTCGATGATTTGGGGTCATACTGTCAGTGACTTAATGTTATCACCGTCACACCCAGATGTAACTGATTATTCTAAAACTGATCTCCACAATCAAACAGAGCTCATTAAGAGGCAGTTATTTACTCTTGACTTAGAGAGGGTCAGTAAATCTTAAAGCAGGTCTTTCATCAGCAGAAATGTCAGTTACAGAGCAGGAAACGTATTTATTTTTCTAAAAATAAAATATGTACAGACACACATTATCTGATTTGTATCTGATTCTTCAGATTCTTCTTCTTGTTCATATCCAGTGTCTGAAGAAAGTCATTCCAACAATCATTTTTTAGTTTTTTTTTCATCTAGCTGCAGGACTCTATTCTTCTTGGCTAAAGCTTCTTATGTAAAAAAAAATGTTTTAAAGTCAGTGTGGTCTTCATAAGCTCCTCAGGGCAATGCAATTGGTAGAGATTCTTTTAATCTGGTCATATCTGGGGGTAGCACTGGTTAAATTGTCTTCATGGCATCTCGGCTGCACTTGTCTTTTCATGTATTTAAATGCCATCCATTTTTTTCCTTAAGCAAATTAATATTTCGTATTAATTCATTCATTAGAGCAAACAAAGTGTCTACATTTGATCATTTGAGAAGTAAATTCATGTTGGCAGTGACATGAGTTGCTAATCTTTCTGCTCTACATATTGTAACATGCAGACAAAACCTAGACTGGGGCTAAATGGATGTGGCCTCCTGCCCTGATAAATGAACCACAAAGCCAGTCTGTGCTCTTAGTTTATCCTGCAGCACAGTCCATTAACTCTCCGGTCATCAATATATTTATACTGACAGAATTTTAAAAGCACTTTATCTGAATTAATTTTAACCAAACAAATCAATGTACATAATAGAAACTTGTTTGCTCATGATTTTTTAATCTCCTCTGGAATTAGATTAAAATTGCAAACTGTTATAGGCTGAATTAAAATGCAATAACATCCAGTGTTTCTTGTAATATAGATAAAAATAAAACCAATTAATTAGTTATTGTTGTTATTATTATTCCCTCTTCCTGCAGCCGCTGATCTCCTCCTCATTCCCCTGGTTATTGGAGTCTCCTCCGCGTTATTTGTGGGCATCGTCATCATTGCAACAGTGACCTGCTGCTTCATGAGGCGTCTGGCGAGACAGCGAGCTCGGAAATAGCTGTCTGTTGTCAGTGCCTGAAATCTGAATGTTCATGAGGAGGCACAAAGAAGTGATGCTCGAAACCGAATGAGTTAAAATGGCCAAGAAGTAACTAATAGCTAATTTTCTGTGTTTTGACCTACCTGTTTAACAATCAATGCCAAAAAAATCTGTTTTATATTGTATTTTTATATCCAAACTTCTGAAAACCACATATTATAGAAAGTGCTGCATTATGCACCAACAGGCATAACACTCTTTGCTGCTGCCACCTCATTTTCTCAAATGACAACTCTTTGACAGTTCGTAAGAGTATTTTTTTCATGGTAGCCCACATTATCTACTAACTCAATATACAATCCCACTTCAGGTTATATTCCAGGTTTTCTTATTTGTTATAACTTGAAGAGGGTCAAATTGCAGAACAGGATACTGCTATAATGTGAGTCTTAAGTAAAGAAGGTGTTGCAGGTGTATTTAGTCTCTTAAATGTGAGAAATCTCACAGACAATAAAAATGCTAAAGTATTATTAGATTGGAAAAGCTAAGCTAACTCTCCTCTCAGGATGCTCATGGTTTGAATGGATAATGGTACATTAGGCAACCAAAATGTTTTGCAAGTTGCTAGGTACATGGATAACTTTGCAGTTACTAATAGCCTGAGTTTCACACAAAGGATGTTCTGTTTTTCACAAATTGTTGGTACTGTCCCAGCTTTTCCTGTCTCATACTGCATGTTTTCTTCTATCACAAAAACAGTGTTTAAATGTATGTGCATGGTTAAACCTCTAGCACTGCCACTGACAGTCACATGAATGCTGATGGGAGCACTTCAACCCCCTGAGACAGAATAAGAGCCGGGACCTTCCACTGCCTGCAGTTCAGCATCAGTCTCCATGTAAACAAAGTCTGTCTGTGACTTAATAAGGATGGCGCTGGCTGGAGACTTTCTGATGCCAAGACCAATTGAGTACCATTTTCTAAACACAAGCATTCTTTGCCTGTGTGTTTCACGCTGTAGTGAGTTTTCTATATGTAGTTATGTAGATTTGACAGAGAAATGGAAGTGATATCCATTATGCACTGAGCGAAAATATGTAAATAGTTTATGAAGTTTAGCTGTTTTATTTTTCTTAATGTAAGATTTTGCTGTAGCGCCATGTTTGTCTTTGGCAAACCACCTGTGTTTAATATTCTGCAGCAGTCTGTCGTGAAGCACTTGGACAAAAGTGGGGCCGGGACCAAAGCCCCTTTGGTATTCTTCTTTTACTTGATTTTCTCTCAGCTGAACAGTTACTTTGTTGTACTTAAGCAAGTATGTTTTTCATGTGTGTGTTTGATTAACAGTTCCTTTGCTCTTGTCAAGTGACTGAGACAGAAAAACAGTACTGTGAAAAAGAATTCTCCCTTTGTTACATAGAGCAACATAAGATCAGTTGTGTTGTTTCCCACTGTTAGGATACTTCTCCTTGAGGTAAAACTGAAGCAGTACAGTCATCATGACCTGTAGTCACCACTATTAGTTCTCACATGGTTAAAGCCATGCATTTCTCCTACCAAGATGTATGACTGCAGCCTCTGCTGCTGCTAGCCCAGGGAAATCTGTTGGACACATTGACTGTGTCTGCTGCACACTCAACTGAAATCCATCCTCCTCTTCCTGTGTAAAGATCAGCCAGGCAAGTGTGCTGGCACTGTGTGATCATTTAGAAACATGTGAAGAAAAGAAGTAATGGTTGTCATCCACTCATTGTCATTTGTTTGCACTAAGCCATGCCATATTTCTGTCTACTTTTTAGTGTCTGTTTCTCTCAGTTGCTTTAGACCTTAAATCTGCCTGTCCTGCCTAACCTGTGCACTCTAAACCCCGATTATTATAAATGTTCATGAACATTAGGGAATAAAATCACAGCTCTGCTTGCTTCCTGAGCCACTTTGTTCCAGATCAACAACTCAAAGCTGATTTGCTCCCCCACGTACCCACCCACAACATCCACAACATGATTACACACACGCCACATGTGCACGTGCACACACAGTGCAGCAGCAGCACAACTCTGGCTGATATTTCAGATGGAAGTCATGAGTATCTGTGTGTTCATCTCTAATCCCTGGTCATGGCTGCAGTGTGTTCTGTTGCCCTTCCCCCCATCTCTCACTGTGTGTCAGTGTGGCTCGATTCATTTCAATCTCTGTTCCCTGGGAATTACAGCCAGCTGAAAAAATTGAAGAACACAATGTACACAGTATGAAAACTGCTGTCAAAGTTTTTTTTGTAGGTGTATCAGACCCTTTTTGAAGGTGTTTTGATCGTTCCCTCCTCATGCGTTACTGTTCCTGAATGCATTTTTCTGCTGCGGTTGATATACATAAAGAAAAGTTACTGCTCACATAGTTTCTTATGGTGCTTTGGTAAACCTGCCAATTGATAAACCAATAAACCATTCTGGATTTATAATGTCGCTGTGTGTGTGTTTTTAAATTTCTTTATTTTCTGCTCTTGTGACAAGTTTCAGAAGAAAACCTAGAAATGTTCATATCAGAGGCCACTGGAGACTACTGAGGTATTGCAGTACATTCTGCGGGAAAGGGAAATAATCCATTCCATCTAAAAAAAAAAAAAAAAGTTTGTGTGCAAGTTGAGCATATTTTCCATCTATAGTATGAAAACCAAACCATTTCTTGTGGTTACTGTAGTTTCCGAGTTCAGACCGGCCAAGCAGTGGACTATGTTTCAGTCCTAGTTAGTGCTCATGCTGTGTAACTCAGATTTAGAGATACACACGTGACAACACTGGAACATTTTTAATAGAATCAAGAAATTGTTCAAAACTTGTATTTGTGAGAAAGACTGGTGAATGACTGAACAAAATGCTGACAACTAAAACTGACGCAGTCTTGCCAGTCTCACATACAGTATATCATCATACAGTCACTTCCAATTATGTTCAATAATCCTGCAAAATGTGAATTATGTGCAATAATTTGTGCAATAATTTTCTGTTTTGCAATAACAATGCAATATACATATACAATGTAAATGCACTATTTTTATCTAGACTTGAGTTCATAGATATAGATATTATTCTCATAGGTAATGTATATTGTTAATATTGTTAATGGATATATATATTGTCACATATTGTTTCATATTTTATGTCTGTTTTTAATTTTTCTATTCTACTTAGTTCTATTATCTTTTTTAAAATTTTATACTCTATTTTCTTATTTTAGCTTTTGCAATTTTATATTTGCTCTACTCTTTTATTTTCTGAAGTATTGGTGTTTTATTCCTACTCCTAACTTCATTGTGCACACAATGTGACAATAGAAGCTATTCTATTCTATTCTATTCTATTCTATTCTATTCTATTCTATTAACTTATTATTCTTTCATCATCTTATTGACTTTTTTATTACCAAATTGCTCAAAATGCTCAAAAGGGTAAATGACTCCATGCAAATACAGTTGTTTGAAGAATGCACTGTCCATTCTCACTATTTTAATTTTTCAACCTTCAACATTACTGTTCTTGTTTATATTAATCATGTTTCTAGTGCAAAACCACTCAAACATATACAGTTTCACTGACATTGCCTTTAGAATAGCCTGTCCTGCTGTGCCACCCTGAGTTGTTTCACTATTACAGTATATCAGTTTATAGAGCATTACATCACTAATGCAAACACAGTACAACGTTAATCCTCTTCTTCCTGTATGACTCCACAGGGACGTGGCAGGCACACAAACACAGGCTTTGTGGCAGACCGATAAGGCTTTAATGTACCTGCCCTCATCACCAACCTGCTGAATGTTATCCAAGGCAGGATTAAACATGCAGGGCACACTGCAGCCCAGGTGTCCTCACTGTACAAACCTGGACTTTTGTCAAACATTTACAACAGGTAACAATATACAACACTTTTGGATTCACATTTAAGTTGAATATCAATACACTGAAACAAATGCAGTTGCACAATTCATGTACAAAATGTGCATGGCTCTCAGGTTATGCTTATCAGCATGACATTGATCTTGGTTAATTATTTCACAAAATTACTCCCACACAGATATCAAGATCCCCTCTAAAATATTTTCCTCCTGAATACTATTCAAAATAATGAATGCTCAAGGAATTCCTCAAATTCTCAAAGTCTCTCAAAACTCCAGACATCTATAGAATACAATACAATACAATACAATAAGCTTTACTGTCATTTCACCAGTTGTGCAACGAAATTGCAGAATTGCGAAATGTATTCATTAATGTGGTGTTTCATTAACTAACAAACTAATTATAAAACCTTGTTCTTATGGTATTATTTTTATCACTAGAATTACAATAATTTGGTTTTGACATGGTCTGAGATATTATAAATGAATACTATTGAGGCAAACATGAAATGCAAAAATGAAACATGAAATAATGTAGTGTTGATGCAGAGTAAAACAAGGTTAAGATAAAAAATTACAGTTGCATCTTAATCACTCAACATACACTAAAAAACAATATCTATTTACATATCTTTCAAGTTATCTGGCTTTGTGTTTAGTCCATGAAGACACTAAAGGTTAATATTCATTTCTTCTCCCATCCATCTTTGTTCCTCTGTTCCAAACATAATAACAACAGGCGTCTCAGTAGCTTCATTTCTGGTAGGTGCAGTTCCAGGATCGAGGTGTCACCAACTCCCAGAAACCACCCTGTTGGAGAAAAGTCAGAGGTTGTATTAATGTTCATATATCTCCTTCCCTTACTCCTCCTATTAGATACATTATGTGTAATCCTTTTACATAGTTCCTGCATGATTTAACCCATTTATCAAAAATAAAGTAGAAATGATGTGAATAAAATGAGATTATTACTATACTATAGTAATAATCTCATTTTATTCGCATCATTTCTATTTTTAGACAGCTGTTATCTGTGTTAAGCCATTGTGTGTGAATGATGCCATGGGCTTTAAGGGACGCCTTAGATGAGGATACACAGAGACACAGTAGTCCACAGAGGAGGAAGGATGTTAAGTACATCTGTGCCCATCTGTCCTACAAATCCTCCACATCTGTGACTTGATCAAATGCTTCGGGTTGGAACGGGGCTTTTTTAGAGTTAAATGCATGTTCAATTTTTTACAAATATCCACCATTCAGTAAATCAGTGTCTCCTCTACACAGACTAACATTTGGATGTTTGATTTGTTATGTTTATTTATGTAATAACAGATACTGATGATTAACATATTAACCAGTTTTTTAAAAGCCAATATGAGGTCAAAAGAAGTGAAATGTCATTTTGGTTATTTGCCATTTTAATGTACGTTTTTTCTGTTAAAGGGGGTTCAAAGTACCTTCGAATGACGTGACAGCCCTACAAACAGACTGTCACATGCTCTGTCCGTTACATCTGTCTGAACATGAATAGCCTTGTTTATGTAAGTACTGGTTTGTACTTTTCATTCCCACACAATTCTACAGAGTGGTTCCCAGTTCTTTGGTTTGCTGACAAAAACAAAGTAAAAGATATTGTTTTCTGTCACATTTTATTGATTTTATAATTTCAGACAAATCCCTGCCCCAGAGGATAGAACCAAGAGTACTGATGTTAAACAAAACCTGACAGAAAGGTGGTTTTGACCTGCTTTTGGCCAGTGTAAACATTTGCACTACTGCGCAATTCCCTCGCTGGGCCTGTTCAAACCTATCAAGAATATTTTCATTTTACTAAACTTCAGCATTGTCAGGATGACTTCCCACAAACTAACATTTTATAAAGGTTCTGGTTTTAGTAACTTACGTAAAACATCACATGGTTTCTGTTTTACTATCTGGTGAGTATACGAATGTGAAATACTATACGTACCCCTGTTCGAGGACAGTATATCTGTGCGTACCACTCCTGGCAGTACAGACACACCTGGACCCCCTGACCCACGAAGAGACACACCCACATGATGACGTTGCACATAGGGCTCTGACGCCTATCGTTCATAGTAAAGTTGAACACCACTGCAAAAACACAAGGAGGGTGGCCTGGTTTTAATGGTGTAACAGGTTGTATTTCATTGTAAACAGTTTCTGTTTTTTCTGATGACTTTTGTTTGTGTTCTGGAAAAGTGTACATTGGGTAAGAGTGTTCTTTTAGAAACTGCATTAAGTACTCTGTGGTAGGGCTGAACGATATGGACAAAATTTCATATCTCGATATTCATGCCAGATATCTTGATATCGATACGATACGATATGACTACAGGTTCAGTGAAAACCAAGAATTTTTCAGAAAAATACTAACATTATAATACAAAAGAATGTGGAAAGTGCAGTTTTATTTATAAGAACTCACTGCCAGTCATCAACATTAACATAAAGTACAAATAAATTAAATTTGTTGTGACTTCCAGAGCTGTACATGCAGGGCAAGCACGGGGGAAATCTATATCGTTTATGTCGTTGCTTTTTCGATATTAATATCTTGAATGTTCATATCTCGATATCGATATGATAACGATATATCTTTCAGCCCTACTCTGTGGTGTAAAATGTCTTTTAGAGCAAATAATTAGATCCTGAAAGCATAGTTCAGAATGTAAAATGGATAAAATTGTTTTAACAAATCTATAATTTAGAGTTTCACACAATAAACACACTTTTTCCCACTATTTTTATGCAAAAGTATTCTAGATTTCTTCCTGAATGCTGATATTCCTCACCTCCAAAGATGGCAAAGAGGATGAACATGACAGGATAGAAGAAGCCAAAGCCCATGGCCAAGGCATACTCATGAACAAAAGCAGAGACGATGAACACTGAGAGCATAGCAGCTGTTTTGAATTTCCTATTCGACAGCTGCAGGGATCACAAACAGAAAGAGGATCGGCACAAAGTTCAGGGGTCGGAACAGTTCACTGGGGAATTTGTGGCAGTAGTATTACTACACACGGTTTAACTACTGTACATGCTTTACTGTGAGATATGCTGCTGTGGAAATGCAGACATGTTTGTTAATGTCAGTGGTGGTATCTGCACTGTGCTCACCCAGAGGAAGTCTCTGTATCCGTAGTAAAATAACCAGTCATGAACCACTACATTCCAGGTACGGTAGTAGTTAGCAAATGAATGTGAGTTCCACCAGTCCTGTAGAGTCAACAAAAAGGTAATTAAATCAATGTGTATAAACTAAGGAAAATAATAAAAGAGTAGCTCACTTTCCTGAAATTGAAGTGTGAGAATCCCTGGGGAAATAATATTGTTCATTAATTTTCTTTTTAGCATTAAACTTTTCACATTAAATAAAATTCAGATGAAATACCCATATGGCTCTGCTTTACAAGTCATTTTGTGAGCTGGTGTCATTGCAGTTCAAAGATAAAATTAAGTGGACGCAGTGTAGTTGTTTGGGATTTTTGCTGTATATGTGTTAAATGTGAGTTAATTTCTTCTCAGTATAACTACAATCAAACATCTTTTCAACGGTCAACATAAATGAACTACACTATAACAACCCATACAGCAGATGTCAAAGTAATGCAACCATATTTACAATGACATTTCTAATAACTACATCTACAGGAAAGTTGACCTTCAGAGTATGAGGTTAAATATTGCAGATTTAGTGTGTTTTTTTTTTTTTCTTAAAGCATACAGGGGGTGTGAAATACACCAAATAATTACATAAATAAAATATTGACTGGATTTGAAAAAAGCTCTCAACAAGTATGTTAACAGGTGGTGCTGAACAATGTATTGTTCTGATTATTGTGCCTTTTACCTCCACCTAAATACATTAGTTTGGTTTAATTTATTACATATTTAAATGTGTATGTGTTCAATATGTCATACATCAAATTGCGATAGGTGTGTGTGTGTGTGTGTCATATTGCTCTGTAGGTAACCCCCCCCTCCCCTCATAATTATCCTCCTTGTCACCCACCAACACCTTCCCCCCTTGTGAAACAAATTGTCAAGCGGCGGCGCAGTAAATAAGTAACACTACAGACCTCAATGTGGACAACCGGGGGGGGACGACTAACACCCCAGCCTCATTTGTGCCTCAGTGCCTCCCTCTCAACTTTTTCCTTCCAAACGCCCCCTGACAGAATCCCCATTGAGAAACACTGATCTAAGATGTTCTATTATGTGTTTTTATGCTGCTAGGCCTGCACAGTGTCTTACACTTGCAAGTCTTTCAATTTATGTCTTTTTTTATTATTTATCCTGGGTGTTATGGATTTTTATCCTATAAATTCTACATTTTTAGCGTTTGTGGTTTCTTTTCTTGGAATTGCATTTTTAGTGGGACCTGAGTGACTAATTTAGTTCTTCTTATGTACTTGTTCAGAATGAAAGCCTTGAATCCATGAATTATTATTTTCCTTATGGTCTGCCTATATCAGGGGTGTCCAATCCTGGTCCTCGAGGGCCGGTATCCTGCATATTTTAGATGTTTCCCTCTTCCAGCACACCTTAACAGTTGTTACCAGGCTTCTGAAGAGCTTGATGATAGGCTTATTATTTGAATCAGGTGTGTTGGAAGAGGGATACATCTGAAACATGTAGGATACCAGGCCTCGAGGACCAGGACTGGACACCCCTGGGCTATATGAACATTTTCCTCATCACTTAGTCAAGGGGGTCTGAGATATGTGAAAATATTTTAGTCTGATATACTAGTCTTTGTGCGTGGATTTATTGTACATGTAGAATGCATTGCTATCAAATGTCATGCTTAACAGTCTTTTACTATGTCTGTAACCATTGATTTATAAATATAAATAGAGAACATTAGACCCCTGTGACTATTTTATGAAATCTATTGTCAGGAGAACACCCCCCTGCCAATCTGAGTTGAGTAAAACCCTAAGTCTAAGTCAGGATTTAGTCTCTTGTTTAAGAACAAATTATATTAATAGATTGTAATGGTGGAAAAGCTGAGCTGTTTGGGGACTATCAGTCTGCCCTGAAGTATTTAAGCTATCATTAAATAAATTTTTCCCACTTGGAAAAGCAACCGTAGACTCAAATGTCTTCACGGGAGAGGCAATCTGTCATACTTAAAAGCTCACCTTGTAAAACATCCTGTCAGCAAAACGCAGCAGCTCCGCAAAGAGGTTGAGCCAGCAGTGAAGGAAGGCGAAGAAACACAACAGAAGGAGCATTATACCTGAGGCAGACACACACCATCAGTCCATGAGGATCAGTTTTATTGTGGGCATTGCTCCAAGACTTCTCTTAAGATCTGAAACTTGACTCTGACAATCGTACATCAGCATTTACTCAAAAGGCTATTCACTTGGAAAGAGTAATAGACATGCCAGTCTTTTACTGTCTTTAAACGACTGCTCTTATCACTGACTCGACCACACCAGAAACTCTTCCCTCCGCTTCCTTTGTGAGTACCTGACTATCTGACCTGTGCTGACTGACAGAAGACACACTACAGATAAAGTTACAACTGAACTTTACAGTATTTTATATGTTCATGTTATTCTTTTCCTCCCACTGGGGCTTTAGAAGTATCTGTGGGTGTATCGCTTGTGTGTTTTGTAGAAAGTACCTGGTAATATTGAATTAAACACAGCCAGAACCATTTTCTTCTTAGTGAAAGGCAGGTTGGTTTCAGGTCTGAAGAGTGGTACACAGAGTCGCACCAGGATGAAGTAGCCATAAAACAGGCAACCCAGAATCTAAAATAAGAGAATTAGGCAGAAAGTTACAGAAGACGATATGGGTGCTTCTATGAAACTGGTCCCTAAAAACAGGACAGTGGGAGTAAAAATTCAAACCAGATGTAGACTAATGTTATGAAGCAAGTTTGGAAGCACTTTGGGTCTATTTTAAAAATAAATATTTACAGAGATAAAAAAGAAACTATTTTTCAGGTAAAACACATGTTTATATTATTTTACATTATATTTAATACAAAAATCTGTATGTAACACAGTCAAAAGGACATGAAAATTACGCGCTACTATTTTTTTCGAATATCTTTTTATTCTCTCACAGGTACATTTTGGGAGTCGAAGGAAATATTCGAGGCAGAGTGTTTGACAAAAATGATCGCTGCTGCAAAACCATTCTTGATTTATATGTATTTAACTGGGCAGGTTCTGCATGTAATGCAAGTGGACACGATGGATTACATAAAAAAACCTGGAATGTTCATGAAAAACCCACGTCTGGATTAGAAAAACCACTAAGATCATCAAATTTGTGACAGTGTCATTATTTAGAGCAATATATAAGATCATTTCAAGCCATGTTTTCCAGATCAAATCCACTGACACCTAGGTAGCTTTTCCTGTCCCAATTTTGGTCCTATTTTTGGCCCCAATATTTTATTAAAAAATCATCAATTTTGGGATGGCTCAGAGCAAGAGTATAATTTTTGTTGCATTTATCTGAGGTCGTCATTGGGTCCATCCTGGGGGGAATATGTCTAAATTTCTTTTTTATTATTGGGTCTAAAAAGCAGATACCAAATTGAACCCAGTTTCATAGAAGCACCCACACAGAAAATAAGCTGTGAAGCTATACATTTATTTTCTTTACACTATGGCACAACACATACATACAATGTCAGGTAGATTTAAAGCTTTTATCTTACCATTGCAAGAGTAACACCAACATACTTCCATCGAATGTGGCTGTTCCTGTTAAGAAAACCCCATGTCTCCGTTTCAGAAATGCATCCATTTGTTGTTTGTACATTACTAATTAAACCCCTCATAAAACCACTTTATATGAGAATAATAGCATGCATTTACCTTGGATAGGACTCTCTATAGATGAGTGTTGGGCTAAAGAGGAAATACAGATAGCTGGAAAATGTGGGCAATCTGGGATTTTCACCTGAAAAGTAAAACAGTCACAATATAAGTTGTGTATCCTTTAGGTGATTTGAGTAAAGATTCTGAAAAAAAAAATATTCAAGGCTTCATTACATAGCTAAATATTGCATTTACATTTGTGAATTCTGAAGCTCTGCAGTATCTTAATGAATGCCAGATTGCCTGCTATGCAGCCTCGAATTAATTTGATATCCGCTGTACTTTGGCCAACTTTTTCTTCATTAATTATGTGAAGATTTATTAACAGCTATGTTAAAATACATTCATCTTTATTAAAAACTGTGGGCTCATTTCAGCTTCTTTGCAAAACTATAGCCAACGTGAAAGCGATCCCTTTGCAGACAGTGATGTTGTGGAATTTTGTTCCTTTAGTCACACTAAGACTTTTCCTGAAGATATTTTCCTGTTACTGTGACAAATTCCAGAAGTTTATAATTATTATTTTTTACAGCCACAGGAGTTACAAAGGCTGTCTCTTTCTCTCTCTCCATGTTCCTACTACAGACAGACTATCAGTATTCCCCCATGGGCCTATGCATACGTAAGTCATTGATTTTACATGGGTGTGTTCATTGTTATTTTAACCTCAACATAAATCATCATCAGGTTTCCCTGCAGAGTTCAGCGTCAGTCATTTTGTCACTGTGAGTACAGAAAGTGCCTGAAGAGAAAATACACCCGACATCAGTACAATACCTTCCTTTGGTGTATTATTCACAACAACAGGAACCGTTTCTCTCAAGAATGAGTAGGTTTTCATCACAAATCGAATCTGAAAATATGAACACAGTTATTTAACAACTGAGACACATAGTACCACGACATTACCCTTTACTTTATTGCATGAACTGACAAAACATCTTTAGTAAATGACTGATACTCTGGTTCTCTTTATATGTATGCACAGTATTATTCACATCTCTTGTAATTTATCATCAAGTCCAGAAAGAGGAACTGTGAAGATCTGTTTATTGTTTGCCTGTACAGCATCATGTATCTGCATACAGCAGAGAAATACAGCTTTAAAGTCACAAATCGACTGATTGGAGCCAGGTCAGAGGAGGATCAGGACTTGGTTTCCCAAAAGCATCTAAGCACTGGGATTATCTCACTCCACCGAATCAAGCTAAAGTGATCTGAGTGAAAAGACGGTTTTGGGAGACCAGGGCTGGTGTTATAAAGAGGATGAGAAGGCATTACAGTATGCATATCTTTGGTTGCTTTCCAGGTGGAAAGCTCCCATTTGTGGTTGTTGGGTTTTTCTGTTGCAGTTCCTGCTTATGGCAATAAAGCACTGTTTCTAAAAAATATCCTCTTACTTTTGGTTTAAGACATTTTGAGTTGTTAGTAAAACTTATTTTGTGTGGGTTTTGTACTTGGAGATTTTTTTATGTTCAGCAGCAGAAACTTAAACTACAGCAGCTATTAACCCATAAAGACCCAAACAGCCACTGATGGCCTAAACCATCTACTGGTATAAACTGTTTCATACCCATTCATCCACCAATGTTATCAATACATGCAAGTTATTGGTGTAAAATGTAGTTTGTCATCTTTTCATGGTCATCAGATATGACCCATTTGGACTTTCAATGGCTCCATAGTAAACATGGAAACTGTCATCTTCTATAACATTGATTCATCAGTAAAACCCACGGAGTTGGATCAATGACAGTGGATGGAGACACTTGGTTCATGTTCAGTTAATGATAGATTTTGCTGAAAAAGTCACTTTCTCTTCAATTTTCCCTTTTTTTATATAATAACCCTCAACTTTAATATGAGCTTTTACAAACATCAGGGGTGTCAAACTCATTTACATTCAGGGGCCACATTCAGCCTAATATGATCTGAAATGGGCCAGATCATTGAAATAATAACAATATATAAATAATGTCAACTCCAAACTTTTTATGTCTAACTTCTATGTTTTAGAGTGAGAAAAAGTAAAATTATATAATGAAAATGGTACATCTACAAAGTATCCTTTAAAAAAAATGTGAATAACATGAATAACCATGAACAAACTAAAATTTATTAAGAAAAATAAGAGCAATTTTAACAATATTATACCTCTGTGTATGATTTACCTACATGTACATTACAACTTACCGATCATAGTGGATCTACAAATTCACAAAACATAACAGGCAGAATATTGTTAAAATTGCACTCTTAAGACATTTTAGGTTGTTCGTATTTGTTCAGGTCATTCACATTTTTTGTGAAAAGATAGTTTGTAAACATAAACATTTTCATATCATTATACTTTTTTATATTAAAACAAAGTGAAACATTTTTGGCTCCTGAACTAAAATTATTGTTAATATGTTCAGTGAAATTTTTTGTATTTACAAATTCATCCCACGGGCCGGATTGGACCTTTTGGCGGGTTGGTTTTGGCCCGCAGGCCATATGTTTGACACCTGTGATCAACATAATCAGTACATAGAAAACATAGGAATACCTGATATTCACTCAAAAAACACAAAATACAGAGGATAATGTCATAATAAATGGTGATAAATCACTTAAGACAAGTTAAGTACAGAGAAAAACTGTTCTGGAACTGCCCCAAAAGTAGCAGTGGGTCTTTATGGGTTAAAAGAAACATGCCATCTAATGACCTTTGTTTCAGATAAAGCAGTGGATAAAACTGCAGAGTTAACTAACTGACCTGCTCCAGTATGACAATGAACCGGGAAGCTGGGGGCAACTGGTGGTGCACGACCACATAGACAGGAAACAGTCCCAAGATACAGGACTGCAGAGCACACAGGACCAGGCCTGTCCCCAGAGACAGCCCCAGTTTTGAGGGGACGCTGTGGTACAAAGACCCCCAAAACATGAGGAGCTGGTAGGGAACAAGCAAGGTGTAGAAGAACATCAGAAACCAGGCCCATGTGACCGTCCCCGACTTCCCAAAAGCGTAGAAGAGCAGGTCAAACTCCAGGACCAACCTGTGAACATGATGACATACAGTTAAACAAACTCCAAAGGATTATGAAATTAGTTGTTAACATTTTTACCCCTAAGCCTAAAATGATCTGCCTGGACTTTTTTTCTCATTTTGACCATGAAAAGGGCAGAAAATATGTTTTGAGTAAGTCCTTTTGCCCATTTTTCCAGAACACTTAGAACTTTCAATATCTAGCTGTCATTTCCAATTTACTGCATGTTTTAATACTGTAATAACAGTTTTAAATGAAGAAAAAACCAAAAACAGAATTTGATTTTAGAGTTTCAGTAGAGAAAAACCGTTAAATGGTGTGTTGTGTTTGTACATTATATAAAACCAGGCCACTGTCTTCTCAAGGTTTGGAAAATAAAACTGCATCAGTGTTATATTTCTTTGGATATGTTTTCTCATTCTGTTCTCCATATTTCAGACACCTTATTTCAACATGTCAAAGGATTTACTGAGCAAAATTCAGCAGTAGTCTCTTCCAAGTGAGTTGGTTTTTTTGTACATTTTTCATCAATTTATCCACATTAAAATCCATTTAAATTGACAATAGATGTATTGAATTTGTTCCCACAGATTTCACTCTTGGCGCTTGAGAAACTGAGAAAAACAGAAAAATTAAACCCACAATCCAGCATCTGTGAATACCAACCACATCATTACTGCGCTGCCCAAAGCAACAGCACAAATGTTCTGACGGATTGATTGCTCTATCTGTCTCTTGCCAGACGAGCAGAGAGGCAGAAAATGGGGGAAGGTCATAGTAATGTTTAGTTGGACAAGAAGAAGATAAGAAGTGAGTTTGAGAAGTCTTTAAACGCTTTGGATTTGGTTTAGGGTTATAGAGTTTGAGGCATGGCAAGGTTGGAAAAATATCCACAGCTCCATACAAACACACACAGACATACACATGGATACGTGTTACAGACCTGCCCTGGTCGATGTAGTCCACAACCAGTGTGCTTATGCAGAAGATGAGAAGTACAGCTAAGAACATATGGTAGATGGTCCTGATGTGGCTGATCTCAAACAGCTCACTGAAGATGAGAAAAAAACACATACATAATGTAATGCTGCAAAAATAACACTTTGGTGTGTTTATGTATCATGCTGGAGATTCTTTTAACCCTATAACGCCAAACGTATCACATTTGATACATGAGTTTTGAAGCCCTCTACATGATCAGTGTGATATTTTTTCTTGAAAAACCTGATGTATACAATTAGATACATGCAATACACAGATAATCCACCAGGAGGGAGGAATTCGTTCACTAGAGGCCTTTCCAGTGACACTACAAGACTGTCATTAATGAGGAAGGAGGCAGAACTTTGCCAATTTTGAAAAGGAATGACCAATTTGTTAGACATGTTTGTGTTATATTATGTTTTTGTTTGTTCAAAAATAATATTTGAGCATTAAGACCCGATGTATCAAATATGATACGAAATTGGAACTCATACATGGAAATTGATATTTGAAAAAAAAAAGTTTTTGGTTGATCAGAAGGACCAATAAAGGCTCCAGTTTCAAAGAACTGGAATTTTCTGTCAATGATTCAATGGTTTAGGCTTTACAGGGATAATTATACTTTGGGCTTTATGTTGCTTGATGTAATGCAGCAGAATAACAAGAAAAGACAACACTGGCCCCTGAATGAAATATTCAACCAGGAGTATCATACTCAACCATTAATGTTGAAGATTTATCTAAATAAAATGCACCCGGTGACATGAATGTACCACTATCTGAAATATCGTCAAGAGTAATTTGCATAAATCCTTTCTATAGTCCGAGGCCACTTTTAGCATTGTGAATATATATTTGTTTCTCAATTTATTAAAATTCAACAAGAAAACACACTGAGCATGTCCACACAAAACATATACATTAAATATGCACAAAAATCATCAAGCTACAACAGGTAAAAGTCAGTATTTTGTGTGACCTCTGTACATGTAGCTCTTTTTTTAAGTCATCTTGTGGTTTTATATAGTATGGTATTACACTGTGTTTCATTTAGACTTGTTTTAGACTTAGGTTGTCTGTTTTTTTCTCTGTACAGATGATCATATACAGCTTCTACAATATCCACATTTTATCAGAATTTTTTGTTTTTAACCTCCTAAGACCCAGGAAATGTTAGCAAAGTACAAGCTTTTTTTGTTTTTTTATTAAATAAGTGCCTATATTGGAAACATGATGCAACAGTTTTTTCAGATGCAGTTTTTAAAAAGTTGTGAAAGTTGTGAAACTCTTGTCCACAAAGATGGACAGAAAACCCATTGCTGGGTCTTAGGAGGTTGAAGCCATTTACATAATTGCAGTATATTTCTTTGTATCTTGATGCAACAACTGAGAAATGCATATTTATAGTTGTTATAGTCTTGCTAAAATAGCAAACCTAATGAACGCTTAAGACCCTAAGACTGCAATGTATTTGTTATGTGTATTTTAATAGGATGACCCAACAGGGTTTTTGCATTTTATGGGAAATTATACATAAAATCACTATCACCATGAGATGTGTCAAGAGAAATGGGAAATTCAAATACATATAAATACACAGCCTGGCAAAAAAAAAAAAAAAAATTCCTATGCTATAGTTCACTGGGCCACCTTTAGCTTTGATTACAGCACACATTCAGTCTGGTATCATTTTAATAAGCTTATGATGTCATAAAATGTATTCCACCACACCTGGAAGCCATTACATCATTATCAGGCTTCTGCAGAGCTTGGTGATGAGCTGATCATTAATGGACTCTATGCTCAGCACCACCACTTCCTGAACTTCAGGTGGCTCTTTTATTTCCTGTCTGTCATTATTGGACACACTGATAATCCCATGTGCACCTGCTACTTCTTGTTGTGACTACTGATTAATTAGACACATCTGGATTTATCAGTGTGTCCAATAATGAAAGACAGGGAATAAAGGACCCACATGAAGTTCAGGAAGTAGTGGGGCTGTGCATAGAGTCCATTGGACCAGATGTGCTGGAAGAGGGAAATATCTAAAACATGCAGGATAGAGGCCCTCGAGGACCGGATTTGAATACCCCTGCATTGCATCCATCACTCTGGAACAAGGTTATTATCGTTAATGAAAACTAACAAAACGACAAAAACTAGAATTGAAAAAACATTTTCGTTAACTGAAATAAATAAAAACTATAATTAAAAGAAAAAAATGATAACTAACTGAAACTGTATTGTGTGTTTACAAAACTAACTAAAACATATAAAAATTATGGCTAAAATTCCCTTCATTTTTGTCTTTGTCAATGTCAGATTGATACAAAATTGATTTATTTCCCTCAAGCAATTTTAGCTGCTGGCACCATATGACATTTAACGGTCCATCACTTCTCGTCACTTGTTGTTTAGAGTCAGCTTTTCATCCCCACTCCACCTGAAAACATGGAGACTAAAGTTGGGAGAAAGCAGCAAGAGTCCTGTCTGGGATTTATTTGAATACGACGGAGAAGAAGAGAAAAGATACGACAAAACTAAAATTAATACTAAAACTAAACTAAAACTAAGCACGTAGAAAATAACGAAAACTAATAAAAACTAGCAAACCTGCTCTAAAAACTAATTAAAACTAACTGAATTAGAGAAAAAAAATCAAAATTAAATAAAACTAAACTATAATGAAAAATCCAAAACTATTACAACCTTGCTCTGGAACAGGGTCAATCTGGACTCATCAGACCACATGACCTTATTCCATTGAAACACAGTCCAATGTTTAGACCCTCTATCAAACTTTAAGACTAGTGAAACATCAGTTGGGTTAAAGAACTCATTGCAGTGGAAACATATTAATCAGTGCAGTAATTATCCAATGATAGGATCTAAACTCTTGGCTTAGTTAAATTCAGGAGGTGACTTTTTTTGGCCAGACTGTGTGTAAACCAAAGCCAAGAATACCTGAACCTGATTGGACCCTGTGCAGAAGTGCTGAGTGTGTGTGTGTGTGTTAAAAATAGAAAATGCAGTCACTACATCGTACTTACTCTAGAAGGGATGCTCTGTGCATAAACACTTTACCATCATCCATTCTCTGAGAGCTGGAACAAACCACACAGAGGACAGACTGTTAAACACCAGCTTAAGTCAGAAGGATGAAAACAGAAAAACTCAGATAATTTCCACTCAGTTCTTTTTACCTGGGTGAAGATTTAATTGCTGTCTTTCCGTTGACATGTGGTTGGATTTGGGTGGGGGGTTGAACAGATTCAGTCAGAGCTTGGTCTAATATATCACTTAGCTGATGCTGGACCTGCTCCAGGATTTTTGTCTTGACTTTCTACATCAAGAAGACACATGAGAAATTAAATGAAATAGTTGTTGGAACCTTGTATTTCCTCCAGAATCTCTGAATCACATTCTGCACAAATCTAAAATCTAAAATAAAATGATTTAACTTGGAAGTGGAGCTGTGCGATACCTGTGTATGTCTGTACCGCTGTTTAAGATCTTCATCGAAGGCATTACTGTGTTTCCCATCTGAATAAAGAAGAGCAGAGGTTTCATTTCTTACTGCTTACCGTACCACACATACTGACTTTAATCTGGAACAAAATATTCAGAGAAAAACATCATCTCCGTACATGTAATAATGTCTCTGTACCATGACTGTAGATATCCTCTGCCTGATGGGCCTTTCGGTGCAACAGTTCATTGGGTAGTGCTGCAGTTGTCATGGTTACCACCAGATTTTGCCCGCAACCCTCAGGACTATCAACTGCAGCTCAGTTTGAGGATGCTGTGCATATCAAAGTTGCAGGTTAGTCTCAAACACTCCATTGGAGAAAAATGCTACAAAATTAAAACAATTTCTCTGCTGACGGGATTTATACATGTAAAATGATTTGCACCAGAACAATTAAATATATTGTTCGTGTCATTATTGGTAGAATTAAAGAGGAAAATATACTTGGTAATTCGATCTCTGATACATTATGTCAAATATTATTTGGTATGACTTGAAGTTTTGAAGTTGTAGTCCACAGAGGGCAGAACAGTGAGTGTGATTTTACTATCTCAGTACATTTTGAGTGTACATTTTTTGTGGTTTAATAGCATAAAAGCAGAGGGTCTTCAAATAGGCTATACTAAGGATTAAACTGCATCACAGGCCTATTGCTGGTAGGTGGACTCATGCTAGTAAAACTATTATTCCTGACAAACTTCAGTACAACAGAGGTGAACTTAAATGCCAAATGCAAACAAAGTGTAAACATTGCCAGGTAGCTATAGGTCAGAGGTTTGAACGATGGTTACCTACAGTGGTTCTCCATAACAAGAGTGTTATTATAGCTCAAACTAAACTATGTAAACAAATGATAAAGCTGACCCCAGTGGAAGTTCACACACTATAGATAAGATGCACAGAAGATTGAGCTGAACACAGGGTGAAAGACACTGAGTGACCTCATTTTCTAATCCATGCTGTTTGATCATTCTTCAGAAAAAATGTCAATAGCAGATAAACTTTACGCAGACACAGATTATACATTATATTGCTGCCGCTGATACAATAATGAGGGGAATGATGAATGAGATCTAATCTTATGCAACAGCTGTTTGTAGAATTTTGGGGTTTGAGATGAACTCAATCATGTCCAAAGTTAGTTTCTTGTTGTCCTTACATCGGACTGCAGTCTGTCCCTAACATCACTATGAAAGAGTGGAGATCAGGTTATTAATGTCTTAACATTTCTCAAGTTTCCATCAGTTGTTCGATTCATTCTCACTGATTCATCAGGAGTCAAAGACCCTTGACCTCTGTCACTTTCTGCTGTCAGCGACAGGATTCAATAACAGACAATTCAATCATTTTTAATCCCTCACACTTGCATTTTAGTTACAAACAAGTGGTGCCAAGCACAACAACCCTGCCCCCACACATATGTCACCCATTATACGTAAATGGGAAGATTTTAAAAATTCATAAAAAAATTTGAACTTTGACCTGCTGTTCCCAAAATGTGATGAGATCCATTCTGGGTCACTGGCAATCTATAAAGTCAATTTGGCATGAATTCAACTAATAGTGTTGCTGCCTCAGACATGTGAAATTTCACCTACAATAAGTAAATGGGAAAAAAAAAAAAAAAAAGATTTTAAAATTCATTTAAAAAATGAAAACTTTGACCTACTTTTCCCAAAATGTAATGACGTCTATTCTAGGTCACTGGCAATCTATAAACCAAATTTGGTATGAATTCACCCAATAGTTTTGCTGCTACAGACATTGAAATTTCACCCATTAAAAGTAAATGGGGAAAAAAAAGATTTTAAAAATTCATTTTAAAAAAATGGAAACTTTGACCTACTTTTCCCAAAATGTAATGAGATCTATTCTGGGTCATTGGAAATCTATAAACCAAATTTGGTATGAATTCACCCAATAGTTTTGCTGCTACAGACATTAGAAATTTCACCCATTATAAGTAAATGGGGAAAAAAAAGGCTTTAAAATTTCATTAAAAAAAAAAAAAAAAAAAAAAAAAAACAGAAACTTTGATCTACTTTTTCCAAAATGTAATGAGATCTATTCTGGGTCATTGGAAATCTATAAACCAAATTTGGTATGAATTCAACCAACAGTTTTGTTGCTAGAGTTTTAACAAACAAACAAATAAACAAACAAATAAACTGAAGCAAAAACAATACCCCTTGCCTTCCCTTCGGGGGGCAGGGTAATAAACTTGTAGCATGAATAGACTGATGTTTTTTGAGGGGGCAAATACTTATGCAAATTATTAGTAATCAGTGTTTGGAATCCATAATAAAACTAGAAAAGTATATTTTAGATATTTAGATTAGACATATTTAGATTTCCTACACAAAACTTTGTTGAAATGTCCTTGAGGTGACAAAATTACCATTCTGTAACATTCCAACTGTATTTATTGCAGGTTCTCACACTGAACTGAAGGAACTGCAAGGAAGGAACTGCACTTAATGAGTAAGTAATAATAGGAAGGATTCTTTTCTCATTTCAGCGTCAATGGTCTATTACTCATATTACCTTGATTGGGACATTATGTGAGACCACAAAATCAACGCAGACAAAAGAGGACTGCATCAGAGCCAAAGTTAAGTTAGTCTGATTAAAAATAATACTGATATTGATCACTGGAAAAATGTTAGTATTGGATCTTTCATTAATGCGCATTTATAATAATGCTATTAGTTGCCCGTCATATGTAAACTTAAATTATAGCTTATAGTTCTTACAGAGGAAATATTTTTCAAAGGACATAAAAAAGTCTTGTCACATGTGTATGAGTGGTTGATTTTTTTATTTTTTTACTGTGGCAGTAACTGAGAGACTACACACTGCCTGTTTGTCACACTATAATGCTGAACACACAATTTTGTCACACTTAAAAATAATAAAACAACAGAGACCTTGAATGTGAACTTGAACTGGTTAATGCATTTCTGTTACTTTTTTAACCACAGCATGAACATAACTGAAACAGAAAATGATTATAACTGTAACAGTGACTTGTTTTTAATGCAGGTCTGTGAAGCAGATACGACACTCATAATAAATATTTGCTGTTGCATCAGGTTTGTACTCACAGTCGTGTAGCCTCAGGCTCGGCCACTGGTCCACAGGGTGAGAGGTGCTGTTCCAGTCGATACTGTGGAGGACTGTGTTTACGTCTGCCTCTGTCACAGTGTGTGATCTCTCCTTTTTCTCAACTATTTTGCACTTTGCCCTTGAGACTGCTGGACTTAACAGACCAGGTCCTCCTCTGTCCAACCCCTCTTTACCACCTCTGCTCCATGTGTGAAGTCGTACCTGTAAAAACACAGACAAGCGGAGTTTGTCCTGAAGTCTGACCTAATCACTGTATGTCATTCAGTGAAGGATCACAGGCACTTCTACGGATTCATATGCATTTTATGTACTTTGATATATTAAAACATAATACTTATAAAAGCTTATATTCATTCAAAAAAACACTCAAACAGGAACTACTCAAGGAAATACAGTAACGCAAATGATTGGTTTGACT
Source organism: Sphaeramia orbicularis (assembly GCF_902148855.1). Taxonomy (NCBI): domain Eukaryota; kingdom Metazoa; phylum Chordata; class Actinopteri; order Kurtiformes; family Apogonidae; genus Sphaeramia; species Sphaeramia orbicularis. The sequence continues at coordinate 37,131,444 of NC_043961.1, forward strand.
ATTGCAATCCAAGTTGCTGTAAACATAAAAGTTTAAATGTTTTAAGGTTGATGACAACAATGAATTGTAAACTTATTTTTATTTATGTATGTATTTTGTAACTGTATTTGTATTTTAACAGACCCCAGGAAGAGTAGCAGCCACTATGGTGCAAGGTAATGGGGATCCGTATAAACAATAAACAAACTTATGTACTGTTGAGGTTGGAAGTTCAAGTTCACAGTCTCTTCCTTTCATTTCATGTCGGCTTTGTTATCCCAGATACTGAATCTAAATGGTGTGAAATGTCAGAATAATACTAGAATTCTTGGAGATTAGTAGTTGACATACAAGTTCATAATGTGTTTCAGCTAGATGACATGAAGCCTCCTGAAACTGATGCTAAATACTTGACAAGCTTCAGAACATTACACAGTGATTGACTTCCACAAGTCTGGTATGTTCTTGGGAGAAATTTCCAAATGTTTTAAAGTTCATCTTCTAAATCAAACAACAGGACCACACAGCTATTGTATCGGTCAAAAAATATACACTGAGTCTCAGACATTTAAGCATTTAAGAGTGACAGATTGAATGTCATCTCATCTCTCATCTATAATAATTTTTGAACTGGTTTTGGAGGTAAGTGGTGTGCATCCAATTTCAGAATATGAAAGGCTATAACTTGTAAAACCAGCTGTAAAACAAGTGAGAAAGTAAGCAGAGCTCATTAATACCCAGCCTGGTGGGACAATACTTCGCCCCTCCTGCTCACTGATACCCTGCCTACCCAGGGATTAATTCTGAATTTGAAATTAAAGATAAATGTAAAGTAGATTAAACTAATCAAGTGGTGCCAGGCACAACAAACCCCGCCCTTCACACATATTGTAGCTTACTTTGGCATCGATCCAGCTGATGTCATCATGTCTATTCATGTGCCGATGTCATCATATCAATTGCCTCTATATATGTGCCAAGTTTGAAGTAAATTGAAACTAAATTTATGTTTTTTATAGACATTTGGAATATTGCCCATTATAAGAAAATGGGGGAAAAAAGATTGTGAAAATTAATGAAAAAATTGGAACTTTGACCTATATTTGCCAAAATGTAATCACATCTATTCTGGGTCACTGGCAATCTATAAATTCAGTTTGGTATGAATTCAACCAATAGTTTTGCTGCTTAAGTGTTAACAAACAAAGAAGCAAGGAAACCAACAAACAAACAAACCGAACCAATAACAATACCGCTTTCCTCCCCTTTGGGGGGGGCGGTGTAATAACTACTATTTTTGGGTAGTTCAGTCAAACCAAGACAAACATTATTCTGCCTAAGTCTTAACTTTTAATCTTCTCAAAACTTTTCAAAAATTTCTAAAAAAAAATACAAAAATTTAAATTCAGCCATCAAACTGTGCACTGCACCTCTCCCAGCGGCAAAGAACATATGTGTCGAATTTAAAAAGAATCACGTGAAAAGCGTTTGAGAAGGTTGGACAAAATTCTTGGACAGGCGAACAGAATTCCCCCGCCCACCCCACAGGGCTAACATGAAGGTCGAAAAATGTGTGGTTATTTTGGAAGAACATTTTGGACCTTCTGTCATAATACCTTAACCCTCCAAGTTGCATAATTCAAAGGCAGTGCCACCAATTTCAACAGTGTATGTAAACATTTGACCCTCTGAGAATTGAATGGACAAGCCGACAGACAGACAGACGACAAAATGATTCCAATACTCCTCGCCCGAGGGGTAAAAATCATAAACTGAAATTAAAGGAATCTCTCTACTGTTTTCTAAAATATTAATTAAATTGTTGCAACAGGGAGAAACACTAGGAGTCCTCCCACACAATGGGCCAGATCTACCAAGGTCCCAATTTGTGTGTACTAATTTGGATGTGCAATCTAAAATTTTGTGTGTGGGGTTGGACTGCGGTTGACTAAGACTGATTGTGTCAATGACAACAGGAGCAAAGTCTTGAAGACCGCCCTATTTAAATGAGGATTTTGCATGTGCTACTGGTTGTTGTCGTGGAGACAATACACTGGAAAAACTGCTCTGGGATACGCCAGCATATGACAACAATGCGCTGGAATGATCCAGACGCAAGGAAATGTAATGTTGGAGGAGTTTTGTCATAGAAGGTATCGCATGACTCATTCATTCATTCATTCATTTATTTTTCATTTTAGAGGTGTGTGTGTGTGTGTGTGGGGGGGGGGGGGGCAAACTGTTCAAAAATGTTCACGAGGGTAAAAAATGCGTTCTCTGCATCTTGTTTCATCATTTTGATGTCTCCTTCTTGCGACAATAACCACAGCCATGTGTGCACACTTATGCGTACAAATCATTTGCACCTCCCTTTGAGACGTGTTACATATAGACACAGTTTCTATGAGCAAAATTGCTTTTGGGTTTGATAAATCACACAGCAAATTCTGATCTTTGGAATAAACTCCATGGGAGTTAAAATCAACTCGATTTAAGTGTACATGTGAGACCATGGAATACACTCCAGAGCAGGGTTAGAGTAACTCTTTTCAGAGAATTGATCTTTTAACTCTTTTCAGGAGTTAAAATTTAACTCTTCTGGGAGTTACAAAAATTAATATCATGTAGAATAAAATACAACTCTCGCCTGGAATTCATTTTATGTGAACTCTGGCATGGAGTTAATATGTTAACACTTAATGGGGGTTAATATTCAACACTTAATGGAGTTAACATTTCGATTTAATTGTTTTTGGGGGGGTGAAAATGATTACAAAAACAAAAAACACCATCTAATGACTAGTTGTTTTGGTTTTTTTGAAAAGTGTGCTCAAACACATGCTATATAGATGCTTATAAAGCGCTCTTGCATGAAGTGCTTTCTTTCAACAATATAAATAGCCCAGGAGACAATCCATGAATTTGTTTGAGGTGCTTGAACAAAAGTAAATCAAAGGAAACAGCTCAACATTGTTGCTGTTTTAGCCAGTTACTGTCACGACTGAGTGAAAGACTGAACTCATACACACGGTGCTGAAGGGAGAAAATGGGTTTATTAACATAAAACAATACATGAGAACGAGACAAAATCTGGGTTTGAAAACATCAGAGTCCACGGGAAGACAGGATCAGGACGGTGAGAGTCCGGGTTATGGCTCTGAAGTGAAATAGGATGAACGTCTATGGAGGTCTGAAGCAGTGACAGCAGCAGCAATGATCTGGCACCGTACCAGAGCAGAGGAGGTGCTTCTAGGGGCTCCTCATGGAGATCTGCTCCAGGTGTGACAGCTGCCAGCAGGTGAAGGTGATAATGAGTCTGAGGGAGGGGTCTGTGGCAGTGCAGAAGTGCACCATGACATGCACTGTTTGTTCAATAGCTTTGCTCTCAACTCTTGTATGAATTGTATGAATTACCTAAGACTACAACGCAAGAAGCCGTCGAGCTAAAATTAGCATGTTCGACATTCTAAGTTTGCAGCAAGAGCTAACTTTAGCAGCTGATTAGAAGTTGGTCCGAACAGAAATATGCACATTATGATACTGACAGAGCTGACAGAAAAGTTCCTTCCAGCCTAATAAATAGCCTTGTTTCAGAAGTAAAATGGTACTTATACGACGCCTCATATGACGTCCATGAGCACACTGGTCTTCTCTGTTGCTCTGTCCAGAAGTCAACACCCATTATGGTGTTCAATCATGCTCCTCAACATCTGGTAAATGTCTCCGAAAAATAACACCATCAAAGACACAAGCTGGAGTTCAACTTACAGAATGAACTCCAGAAATTTAACTCTTTCACTCTTTTTTACCTAACTCCAGATTATTTTACTCCACAAATTTGCTGTGCACTTTGCGTGTGCTAAATTAATATATTTACATTTTCTCTTCCCAGCCCACGAACAATTGCGTGTAAACACCCCATATTGCATATTCATTGTGGCAAATGTACTAACTGGATGCAGATGCACTATTTTGCACCTTTGAAAGGTGCAACCCTTTGTGTGCACTGTTAGTAAATCAGTTTCTAAAGTTTTTTGCGTGTGCAATGAGTTTGCACACGTTTTAATACACACAAACCTTTAGTGGATCTGACCCAATACGTAGTCGACCAAAGGTTATGCACCTTTTTGAGATGTCCTAATAGGCACATTATGAAACACTTTTTAACATGCAACTGAGACAACTACAACCCAGGTTGTACCAATCAGTTTTTGGTTTGTTTACTTTTTTTTTCAAGTTTGTTTTTAAAAGGAGTTTAACTTGGATGGCTTTTTGAACAAGTCACCTAAGTTTTAGGTAGATACAGGGTTCAAAATGTTCAAGAAAGGTTCAACAGCACACCGGCCTGTCTGGGTTAAAGGGCTGCCCTATAAGTATTGATTTGTTATGGTTGGAAGAGACGCTAGCATAACATTCAGACATCTACTCATGAATACAGAATACCTGGAACATTATTTCTTTGAGCTAAATCAAGACTGACTTGTTGCTGCTGATTTGTTCTGAAATGGTTTTTATGAGGAGAAACACCTTGAAGTCACAAAATATGCGCCTAAAGGATAAAAATCTGAAAAGGGACAGACAGTGGGTTGTTATCTAACTGAGAGAAGTTCAGTGAGGTTATGTTATGTTTCTCAGAAGAACAGCTTGTGCTACAAACAATCCTACCTACGCACATATGGGTCAACAAATTTTGCTTTTGCTTCTACCTTTTTAACCCCTCTACCATTGACATCATTGTTTTAATTCTGTGTTTTCAGGATACAGTCTCACATAATATTTAGCCTGCCAGAGTACAGTTTGGATTGGTTACAGTTACTGTAAAACAGGAAATAGATTTGACTTTCAGTCATCCGATCATTTAACTTTAAACAGTGCAACACACAACCACTATGCATGTCTGGAGAGTAGATGTTTTTGTGGTGTTCACTGATTTAAGGCATGTTTATTTAAGAAGACCATTCACATTTAAACTTGTGGATTATATAGGTTATGTAAACACAATAATGTTCAAGCATGTCTTTTTTGTAGAAGAAAAGCTTACAAAAATGAAAGATGAAGGGAAGTGTAACAAAAAATAAGAAGAAAAAGAGCTGATGTTGGATCTTATGAAGGTTCTAAGTAGAGTGTCAAAGTACAAAAAGAAGAAATAGGAGTGAGAGAAAAAAATAAGGAAAAAAAAGGGTTTTTTTGCCTTTGCCATCAGGACATCATGACAGTGTAAATACCTGACAGAAAATGACACTGAATCCACATTTTTGCACAGATTTTGGCTTTTAAAGGCTGTGGTCTTAAACTTTTGATCAGTTGATGAACAGCCTCAGTTTATTTGTTGTTTTCAATAAATTGCTTACTCACTTTTTTTTTTTTTTTACTCACTCCCATTTCTTCTTTTTGCATTTTGAAACTCTACTTAGAACCTTCTTAAGATCCAACAGTGCAAAATGTAGATTCTTGCAATTTTTCAACTGATCTTAAAATTTTGATCAGGACTGTGTATACGCTGAATGTATATATGTCCCACTGTTACCTTTGATGTCTCATCGTGACC